>NC_091282.1:873955491-876355491 GCF_032444005.1 Ranitomeya imitator | reverse complement strand
GGACCAGACGCTTGATCAGCTTCTCCATTTTGTATGACAGCTGTTCCATTCTTAGAGCCGCCTTCACCCAAGACATACAGTTTGTCCTCAGCCGTCACACTTGCTTCCTGCAAATCTTGCCGGCACTTCTAACACCAACTATGGTAGGTTGGCTCACTCAGCTTCTTAAAAAGGTAGACACAGAAATTGTTTCCATTTAAAGTCTGCCTTATTTATTGCAATCCTCATAAACCAGGTCTCCAGAAAACGTAAAAGCATTCTTTGGCAGAAGTGGGGTAATGCTGCAGGCCCTGGGCTGTGAGGAGGGGTAGTCCCAGAGAGGGGCTTTATGAAAATGTTGTCAGGCAGGAGTGAAGTCCCCACTCTATGCATTGCTCTCCCGTTGGTGGGCCTCATTGAGCCGAGATCTCAATCTGTGCATGCGGCCGTTTTCCTGAAGTCCATCATTGGGAGAGCAATGCGCAGAGCGAGGAATCTGCTCCTGGCTGCACCTTCCATATTTTCATGAAACCCATTAGTGGGACACCCTCTCCTCCCAGCCCAGGGTCCACAGCATTGCCCCATTCCTGCCCTTGCCAGCTTCCTGCAGCGGCAACCCTGCCTTCTGTGAGCCTGCTCCACCAATGCTGCCCCCCCTAGTAAGCTAAATTTGGACTATAAATGGACCCCCGTTTGACACATTAAACTTTTTTTTTATCTATTTTAGTCCTCAAAATTTGGAATGCATCTTTAGTCCATAGGCTTGGATTTCTTTTTCCCTTAATAATAAAGACCTTCATTTAAAAATTGCATGTTGTGTTTACTTGTGTTATCTTAATATTTACATTTGTTTGGTGATCTGAAACATTTAAGTGTGACAAACAATACAACAATTACATTTTCAGGGGCTCCCATACATAAAGACTGTCATACAAACCTGGTTGACACCAGGAAGTTTGGGGGGATTAAAAGTTTTATTTAAAAATTATGTATAGAGTTTGTTTTGTGAAATCTGATGACAAAACCTCTTTAATTCCTGTTCAGTATACAATGTTCCTTGATATGTACTGTACTATAGATTTAATGGTTTAGGAAGTTGGTGTTCTGGACATAGGAATATGCAAGTTAATGATTACAGTGGTTCATTTTTAATAACAATCTCTTTTTATTTCTATGGGTATTAAGTTAATTAGACAGTTAGCATAGATTACTAACTGGTTCAATGAAACCGTAACCAATTTAAATGGGGGCTGAACAGATATGCGTTTTATCACACTTTCCTTAAACAGCCTGTGTTTTTTAGAGATAAGACTAGTCTAGCCATTTATGTAAACAATGTGATTTTTTTTTGTCTCGTTCATATTTCATTAAACTAGTGACTGGACCTGTGCAACTGTGTAGGGTCTTTCTGTGTAATATGTTCTTATCTCTTACTCTGATGCTTTACAAATAAATAACTGATAACTTGTGTGAAGGTGAAACCTTCATAAATATCTTGAGGATTTACCAGTAGCCAGGTCATTAGTCAAGTATTTCATTTGTTTTATTAATTACAAAGAAAATACAAATCATGTAAGACAGATTGGCCACACTTTATGGAGAATAAAATATAATATTTATTAATTAATACTAAAAACATATATCATCATATCAAAAAAATTTTTAGAAAATCAGCACAAATAAGCAGGTCATGGTAGACTGAGAAAATAGAACTGATAGTGTGTACATAAAAAAAGGATCCAGATCACACAAGTATCTGTCTCATGAATACAAACAAACCATAAGATTCATAAGTAAGAAGTGCAAGTGCATTAGTATAATTGAATCCGATCAAGAATAAGATATTAATAAAGTGCAAGTGCATAATTATATGTAAACATGATCATGTGCAACTAAAGAAGGTGAAAACATCTTAATAATAAAGGGAGAAAAGGCATAATTCATGATCCCTCTAATAGACATGTAGCAGTATTATATTAAAAGAAGTAATGTATAACTCATACCAGTCTCAGATACTCTCAGATGCATGTTTCGCATATAGCTTTATCAAGGGACCTTCCTATTAATGATATTTATGGTTTGTTTTTATTCATGGGATTCCTACTCTTTTGATATGGATTCCCTTTTTATATACACACTATCAGTTCTATTTTCTCAGTCTACCATGACCCCCTTATTGTGCTGATAGAACTATTTTTTATATGATGATATATGTTTTTAGTATGAATTCATAAATATTAATCATATTAATTAATAAATACCTCCATATACAATATACAAAAAAGTGCCAGTCAGTTTTTTGTTGTTTCTATGTTAACTTACTGACCGAGCACTCCGTCCATTGACATGCTTTAGCACAATAGAGTGCAACCTTTTTTTGTATATTGTATATGGAGGTAGCTTACTTACCGAGCACTCCTCCCTTCACCATGTGATGATTTTAATTTCTGCAGGTTTCTATCTACCAATAAATGCAGGCTTTACTGAGAGAGGTGTCCATATTCACCCAGGAATTCAGACATCAGCCTAAGAGAGGTGTTCACACTGGTTAGGGACCCATCAGTTACTTGAGACCACTTGACGTTGGTTGTTGGGCAGACATTATTTGGCCAAACTTTGTGCAAAGCATCTCATTTATTTTTTCCTAATATTTAAAAGCCGTATTGCTTTTCATATTTCATATATTTCACATTGACATTCTTTAGCACGATAGAGTGCAATCTTGTTTTGTATAATCTACAAAAAAAAGTCCCCACTCAGGTCCATCACCTGTCAACTGAAATATAAAGGGGCTACCATGTTACTGGTAGCACAAAGCTTCTGGAAATGCGCTTTGGCTCTTAGCACACCAAGAGAAATCCAACAAATTCTGCGCTCCCAAATCCAAATGCCCCTCTCCTTTCTGAACCCCAGTGTACCTAATCCACATTTAGTGTCCACATGTTTGGCACTTCTGTAGCGATGAGAGCGTGTCTCCAGAAGCATGAGCTGGGCACCACAACATATTGGTCACTGCAAACATACTGGTCACTAGACACATTCTCAAAGGGGTATATTTTCCAAAATGGGGTCACTTGAGGGGGATTCTACTCTTCTAGGACACTTAGGGGCCCTGTATATGGAGTCTGCAAACTATTCTAGGAAAATCTGCCAACAAGGAGGCAAATAGCTCTCTGTCCCTCTCGAGTCTCTCCGTATCGCTAAGCAGTACTGTATAGCCACATATGGGATATTTCTACATTCAGCAGAAATTGTGTGACACATTTTGATGTCATTTTTACCCATTTCTCCTTGTGGAAATGTAAAAATCTGGGGCTAAAACTATTTTTTGTAGTAAAAATGTAATTTTTTTTTCACAACCCAATGGTATAAAATTCTGTGATCATATGATCACTGCAACCCTTGATTAATTCAGGAAAAGGTGTGTTTTGTAAAATGGCATTACTTATAAGGAGTTCTGCTTTTCTGGCACCTCAGGGGCTCTCCCAGTGGGTAATGGTATCCGCAAACTATAGCAATAAAATCTGCACTGCAATGTGGCAATCCTTCCCTTCTGAGCTGTGCACTATGCTGTGCAACGTGCCGGAAAAGTATTTCCCGTTTTTTTCTGTAGAGTATTGGTGTACTCAGGAGCAATTTTTGCAGCAATCTATGGTCCTATTAGCCCTTAGAAAAATTAAAAACTTGGGGCTAAAACAACATTTTATTGGAAAAATGTAATTATCGTTTCTTCATGCCCAACAATATAAAAATCTGAGAGGCACACGTGGTGTCAAATGATCACTGCTCCCCTAGATGAATTCATTGGTGAGTGTAGTTTGTAAAATGAGGTCATATATGGGGGTTTCTTCTGTTCTGGCACCTCAGGGGCCCTGCCAGTGTAACAGCACAGTCAAACCATTCCAGCAAAATATTCACTTCTGAGCTTTGCATTGTGCCTCAAAAGTAGTTTTCGACCACATATAGTTATAATTGTACTCTGGAGAAATTACACAACATATTTTGGGGTCCATTTTCTTCAGCTATTCTTGTGAAAATGAAGAAATTTGATGCTAAAACAAATGTTTTGTGGAAAAATTATTTTTTTTTCATTTTCACAGATCAACGTTGTAAACTTCTGTGAAGCACCTGGGGGATCAAGGTGCTTACTACTTATCTAGATAAATTCCTTGAGGGGTCTAGTTTTCAAAACAGGGTCACTTGTGGGGGTTTTCCACTGTTTAGGCATGCAAGTGGCTCTCCAAACTCTACATTTTGCAGGAAAAATGTAATTTTTTCTTATTTTCACAGCCTAATGTTAAAAACTTCTAAGAAGCCCCTTGGGGTTCAAGGTGCTCATCGCACATCTAGAAAAGTTCACTGAAGGGTCTAGTTTCCAAAATGCTGTCACTCATGGGAGATTCCACAGTTTAGGCACATCAGTGACTCTCCAAACGCCACATGGCGCCCGCTTACTATTGCAGCAAATTTTGCTTTGAAAAAAATCAAATGGCGCTCATTTCCTCCCAAGCTCTTATGTGTGCCCAAACAGTAAACTTCCTCCTCCAGGTATCGGCATACTTAGGAGAAATTGAACAACAAATTTCACAGTTCAATTTCTGCTGTTACCATTGTGAAAATCCAACATTTTGGGCTAAAATAATTTTTGTAGGAAAAATGTAATTTTTTTTATTTTCGCCGTTCAATATTATAAACATCTGGGGGTTAAAAATGCCCTCCACACATCTAGATAAGTTCCCTGAGGGATCTAGTTCCCAAAATGTTGTCACTTGTGGAGGGGTTTACACTGTTTAGGCACATCAGGGGCTCTTTAAACGCAATGTGGCACCCGCTAATTATTATTCATGCAAATTTTGCATTAAAAAGTCAAATGGCACTCCTTCACTTCCAAGCCCTGCTATGCGCCCAAACAGTAGTTTTACTCCACTTGTGAGGTATTGGATCGGCACACTCAGGACAAATTGCTCAACAAATTACATTGTGCAAATTCTCCTTTTACCCTTGTGAAAATGGATAATCTTGAGCTGTAAATCATTTTTGTGGGAGAATGTGATTTTTTTTATTTTCACAGCTCTATGTTATAAACTTCTGTGAGGCACTTGGGGGTTAAAAGTACTCGCCACACATATAGATAAGCTCACGGAGGTGTCTAGTTTCCCAAATGGTGTCAGTTGTGGTTTTTTCACTGTTTAGGCATATCAGGGGCTCTCCAAATGTGACATGGCATTCGCTAATTTTTCCAGGAAATTTTGCTTTCAAAATGTCAAATGGCACTCCTTCCCTTCTGAGCCGTACCATGTGCCCAAACAGTGGTTTTCCCCCACATGTTTCATATCAGTATGCTCAAGAGAAATTGCACAATAAATTTTGTGGTCCATTTTTCCCGTTACCCTTGTTAAAATAAAAAAAATTGTGTCTAAATTGAAATTTTTGTGAAAAAAAAATGAAATATCCATTTTTTCCTTCCATATTCCAAAAATTCCTGTGGAGCACCTGAAGGGTTAATCAACTTATTTAGTATGGTTTTGAGCACCTTGAGGGGTGCAGTTTTTAGAATGGTGTCACTTTTGGGTATTATATGTTATATAGACCCCACAAAGATGTTTCAAATGTAATGTGGTCCCTAAAAAATGGCTTTGTAAAATTTGTTGAAAAAATGAGAAATTGCTGGACATCTTTTAACTATTCTAACTTCCTAACAAAAACAAAATTATGTTTCAAAAATTGTACTGATGTAAAGTAGACATGTGGGAAATGTTATTTATTAACTATTTTGTGTAACAATACTCTGATTTAAGGGCATAAAAATTAATATTTTGAAAATTGCTAAAGTTTTTGCCAAATTTCTGTCATGAATAGTGTTGAGCATTCCAATACCGCAAGTATCGGGTATCGGCCGATATTTGCGGTATCGGAATTCCGATACCGAGTTACGATACTTTCTTTATATCGTGTACCGAAATCGGAAGTTCCCATAATTCAAAGAGCCAGAATTCAGCCAATGAGGAATGATTAGAATTGTGGGCACATCCTGTTCTGCATGGTAGGCATACAACTACTGCCATGGCTGTGATTGGCTGCTGGAATAATGTCATGATGCACTATAAAAGTCACCGCTGCCGCCATTTTGGGTTCACTCTGCTGTGAATTCAGTTAGGGACAGGATGCTGTGTTCTGACTGAGGGCCAGTTTAGAGATAGCGATTTGCTTCATTGTGCTTTACCCAGGCTAATTTAGCCACTGCTGTGTGAGAACCTTGTTTTTGTCTTGCAGTGCCGTTCACAGCTGTCTGCAAGGTCTCTGTGAGAATGCAGCCCAGGCTGTTGTCTGTTCTACAGCCACCGCTGGTTGTAGTCAGCTCAGTGTGTGTCACTGCCTCATACTGTTCAATTGTCCTTTTTTGCATTAGTGCTGCCTGCAGCACATTTTGCCTGTTTTTCTCCTATTAGTGGGTTTCCATCCGTATCCTGCTAGATTGTGGAAAAACTCTATTTAGGATTACATAGTGGAGCTTTTTTTGGCCTTGCAGCGCTGTTCACAGCTGTCTGCACGGTCTGTGTGTGAGTGCAGCTCACTCTGTAGTCTGTTCTGCCACCACAGCTGGTGGCAGTCAGCTCAGGGTGCGTAACTGCCTCATAATGTTCCATTGTACTTTTTTCAATTAGTGCTACCTGTTGCACATTTTTTCAAATTTATCCTATTAGTGGGTTTCCATCCGTATCCTGCTAGATTGTGGAAAAACACTATATAGGATTATATAGAGGAGCTTTTTTGGCCTTGCAGCACCGTTCACGGCTGTCTGCACGGTCTGTGTGTGAGCGCAGCTCACCCTGTAGTCTGTTGTGCGAAAAAAAACACAAAGTTAATAAAGTTCACCAAACACTCCACTTTACAGTTGTGTAGGCCACATTACCTCATATTAAAGTCTAGTCCACACTTTAGAAAATTAGTGTTTCTTACACCTGTTAGGAGCTGTTTACAAATAAGCACACTAAACCCTTAGTACTTTTCTGCCTATCTTTATTTATGAGTCTACCAAGATGAAGAAGGCAGGGAGTAAGGCACGTGGGCATGGGCGTGGTGCAGGGAGAGGACATGGGGATTCTGTGCCTGCTGCGAGCACCCATGACTCATCATCACCCAGTTTCAGCAGGGAACAGTCCTTCATGCGCAGCTTTGTAGGAGATCGCCGTACCCCGCTGCTGCGGGAAAGAACAACTTGAAGCCATTGTTGGATGGATGGCAGCTAACGCATCGACTTCAATTAGTGCCACATCCTCTCAGGCACAAAGCACTGGAAAGCACCCATCTGTCTCTTCACCACCTGCCATATTGCCCTGGCAGTCAGAGAGCCCAGGGCAGGAGCCATCTCTACTTCTGTTCTCTGAATCTCTTGGCTTGGAAAGAGGGGGCCAGCCAAGCAGCATTGGAGAAATGGAAGAAGAGGCAGTATGCAGTGATGCCCAACAGCTTTGTCTCTCTGACTCTGAAGAGGCAGGTGGGCCAGTGCCTCCGGTAACCACATCCCAGTACTCATCTGATGATGAGACTCAGGTACCACTTTCTGGTGCATATTGTGCTGCTGAGACTACCCAGGAGAAGCAGTTGGTGGAAGAGGGTAGTGTAAATGATGAGGTCCTTGACCCATCATGGCGTGAGGTACAGGAAGGTGGTGGGAGCAGCTCTGAGGAAGAGATTCCCCGAATGGCCCAAAGAGGGAGAGGGAGGGGGAAGACTGCGTTACCTGTAGCTTCCACTTCGGCACCCATTAGGAGCATGCCTCTTCCAAAAGCCAAAACGGGCGCTCCCAAGACTTGCAGTGCTTGGTCCTTTTTTTACACAGTTGCAGATGACATTTGCTTTGTCAAATGCAAGCTGTGTCATCAGAAAGTCAAAAGAGGGAAAAGTGTCAGCAACCACAATATGTGGAAAATATGTGGAAAAATGTGCGGACCAAGCATGTGGTGGAGTTACAAAAACACACTGAAGACCTAGGCTAACCAACAGAGGCACCTACCACCATTTCAGCTCGTGTTGTAGCCTCTTCCTCCAGCTCACACACAGCTGGTTCGGCTTCTTTCACAGGATCGCCATGGAAGAACCTCTGGCACTGTTGTCCAGAGACCCAGTGTAATTCCACCCACAGCACCACGTTCCCAGTCATCCTCACACTCCCAGCCCAGTTTACTGCTATCGGTAGCACAGGCATGGGAGAAAATGCGGCCATTCTCGGCAAACCACCCCCAAGCACAGACTCTGAATGATGGCATTGCAAAACTACTGTCCCTTGAAATGCTCTCATTCAGGCTGGTGGAGACTGACACCTTCCGTAACTTAATGGCATTGGCAGTCCCACAATACAACGTGCCCAGCTGCTTTTATTTCAGCAGGCAAGCCGTTCCTGCCCTGCAAAAGCATGTGGAGGGAAACATTAAACATGCGCTTCTAAACGCTGTCAGTAGCAAGGTCCATCTCATCACCGATGCGTGGACCAGTCACCATGGACAGGGACAATACCTTTCCCTCACTGCCCATTGGGTCAATGTTGTGGAGCCGGGTACAGATCTTGCAAATGGCGTTGCCAACTCCAAGGATTGCCGGAATCCAGTCTGTACACATTGCTTCCTCCTCATACTCCAGTTCCTCTGAATCATCGCTGCAGGAGCCGTCACGGTCTACCTCCACCTTGACCCGTGAACGTTTACCTGTTACGACCAATATGAGCGCAGCCGTGGCCAAACGTCAACAGGCCATACTGAAATTAATTTCTTTGGGGAATCGAAGCCACACAGCGCAGGAGCTCTGGAATGCCATCAAGCAGGAGAGCGACGTGTGGTTTGTGCCAGCGAATCTCCAGCCAGGCATGATAGTGTGTGACAATGGCCGAAATCTGGTGGCAGCTCTGGCCCCAGCCAACCTCACTTATATCCCATGTCTGGCACATGTGCTCAACTTGGTCATGCAGAGTTTTTTGAGAGACTATCCAGATCTTGATGCACTGCTGCACAAGGTCCACCTAGAGTGCACTCACTTGCGGCATTCCAGCATGGCAAGATCACGCCTTGCAGCTCTGCAGCGGCGATTCCGCCTTCCGGAACATCGAATCATATGTGACCTACCCACCAGGTGGAATTCAATGTTACATATGTTGGAGCGGTTGTGTGAGCAGCAGCCAGCAGTAATGGAGTACCAGCTGCATCAGGCGCAAAGAAGTCGCACTGCGCGCCGTTCAGACTTCACAACCACTGAGTGGGCCACTATGAAGGACATCTACCAGGTTTTGTGTGCCTTCGATGACTCCATGCGGATGGCGAGTGCAGATGATGCACTAGTCAGCATGACTGTCCCCTTTATCTGCCTGCTTGAAAGAACACTGCAAGCGTTAAGGGATGAGGTTATGGAAGAGGTGGAGGATGAGGAGTCACAAATGCCATCTGCTTCTGGACAGTCTGCGCGATGTGGTTCCTCACAAAGGCCTAGGCAGGGGACACTTTGTGAGGAGGATGAGGAGGAGTCAATGGAGGAGGAAGACATTTTTACAGAGGAGGGAGTTACACAATGCTCCAGTAGTCAGTATGTAGAGCAAAGGTGGGGTGATGCAGAGCAGGTAGAGATCACGCCTCAAGCAGGGGACAGCGTTTCTTGGCCAGTTGGCAGTCTGCAGCACATAGTTGATTTCATGCTGCAGTGCGTGAGAAACGACCGCCGCATCGCCCACATTCTCAACATGGCTGTGTACACCCTCCTAGATCCGAGCGACCGGTACAACTTACAAACCCTCATAACACCGTTGAACCAGAAGCGTAAAATGCAGGATTACCAAGACACACTGGTGCATTCCATCATTTTCTCCAGTCCAACTGAGAGCAGTGCTGCTAGTGCTTTACAAAGCAGCTCAGTGCTTCGAGGCAGTGGAGGAAGCTCAGCACAAACAGGGAGCAGAAGCAGTGCCTCAGCACAAGGCAAGACCAGTATGGTCCAACTGTGGCAAACTTTTGTGTGTCCGCCACAAATGTCTACACCATCACAGACGGCTCCAGTCAGCAGGAGGCAAAGTTTCCATCAGATGGTGACAGACTACATGTCTTGCCCTCTCAGTGTACTCCCACACGGCTCTCCCCCCTTCAAGTTTTGGGTCTCTAAGCTGGATACATGGCCAGAGCTTAGTCAGTATGCATTGGAGGTGCTGGCTTGCCCTGCTGCCAGTGTATTATCGGAACGCATCTTTAGTGCCGCAGGTGGTGTACTGACAGACCATGTCACGGCCGTGGCATGCAATTTGGGATCAGCTGACGCTGCACAGTCTGAAGAAGGCAGAAGGAGATGAGTGAGAGGCCAAGATATGCACTGCACATGCCCATGAATCCCAGGCCCGCAGTGTCTTCTGATTTCTTCACACTGTGGGCCTGGGATTCATGGGCATGCGCAGTGCATATCTTGGCCTCTCATTCATCTTCTTCCGCCTTCTTCAGACTGTGCAGCATCACGGCTGTGGCATATGATTTGGGATCAGCTGACGCGGTACAGTCTGAAGAAGGTGGAAGGAGATGAGTGAGAGGCCAAGATATGCACTGCACATGCCCATGAATCCCAGGCCCGCAATGTGAATAAATCAGAAGACACTGCGGAGCAGAATCTCTGGCAGGGCGGCCGCACAGGCACAGCCAGCCTGACAACAAATGATGTCTGAAGACGGGCAGCACTAACTGCGCATGGCCAAGGGATAACATAACAGCGCAGGCTTTGAGACAGATTCAAACAATGCTGAGGAGGCAGTGCACAGCGCCAAGGGGGTGTGAATGACGGCTGTGCTGCGTCTCATTAAGAAGGACAGTCCCGCCTCCGGGACGGTTTCAGGGTAAGAGTGGACACATTTTAGAAGTGTTAACTTCAGCGTGTGCAAGGAGCATAATTAAAAGAGCCACCTTTTCCTTGTGCAGCATTAGTGCTGCACAAGGTGGATCTTTTAGTTGCAAACACCTGGAGGGGTTAAAGGTTCCCTTTCAACTTGCTACAATTAGACCTCAGCCTATACTCAGCTTCTCCTGCATTCCCTGGGCTCCAACACTGCCAGATGCTGCTCAGAAGTGTCTTTGGCACGGGTACTCCCTCATGCCCAGTCCGGTTCCAGCATGCCAGCTGTTCCCGGGTAGTGTCAAGGTCACATTGCCTCCAATACATTGTCCTGTTGTGTTGCGGTCTGGTTAGCCGACTCTATGGTGCCTGCAGTTTAGGTGCTTCCTATGTGGGCTGCGGGAACTGGCAATGAAGGCTGGTTCCGTTGTGCCAATAGGACAAGCTCCTCCTGTAGGACTGTGGGTTTTCGGTAAATATGGTGGCTCGCGACCTAGCAATTTTTTTTCCCTGTGGACCTTCTACTGCCTATCTGAGTTCCAGCACCATTAGCTGGTTCTTAGGAACACAAGCTTGAATAGGACCCCCTGGTTCCAGTACATTCAGCTGGTTCAGGGCAGAGCCTTTGGTTTAGGTGCCTCCTTCTGGGTATCCGAGTTCCACCAATGTCAGGTGGTCCTTGGTAGTGCTTTCTGGCACGGGTACCTCCTGCTTAGTAACCGGGTTTCAGTAATGTCAGCTGGTCCTCGGATGTTCCATTGGCTCTTGAACCTTTCGGCTACCCATCCGGGTTCCAGTACCGTCAGCTGGTTCTTGGCAGTGTCTTTTGTTCTTGTACCTTCTGCTCCCCATCCTGGTTCCAGTACCATCAGCTGGTTCCGGGCAGAGGCTTTGGCTTAGGTGCCTCCTTCTGGGTATCCGAGTTCCACCAACGTCAGGTGGTCCTTGGTAGTGCTTTCTGGCATGGGTACCTCCTGCTTATTAAAAGGGTTCCAGTAACATCAGCTGGTCCTCAGTTGTTCCATTGGCTCTTGTACCTTCGGCTAGCCATCCGGGTTCCTGTACCGTCAGCTGGTTCTTGGCAGTGTCTTTTGCTCTTGTACCATCTGCTCCCCATCCTGGTTCCAGTACCGTCAGCTGGTTCCGGGCAGAGGCTTTGGCTTAGGTGCCTCCTTCTGGGTATCCGAGTTCCACCAACGTCAGGTGGTCCTTGGTAGTGCTTTCTGGCATGGGTACTTCCTGCTTAGTAACCAGGTTCCAGTATTGTCAGCTGGTCCTCGGTTGTTCCATTGGCTCTTGTACCTTCGGCTAGCCATCTGGGTTCCAGTACCGTCAGCTGGTTGTCGGCAGTGTCTTTTGCTCCTGTACCTTCTGCTCCCCATCCTGGTTCCAGTACCGTCAGCTGGTTCTGGGCAGATCCTTTGGCTTAGGTGCCTCCTTCTGGGTATCTGAGTTCCACCAACGTCAGGTCGTCCTTGGTAGTGCTTTCTGGCACGGGTACCTCCTGCTTAGTAACCGGGTTCCAGTAACGTCAGCTGGTCCTTGGTAGTTCCATTGGCTCTTGTACCTTTCGGCTAGCCATCTGGGTTCCAGTACCATCAGCTGGTTCTCGGCAGTGTCTTTTGCTCTTCTACCTTCTGCTCCCCATCCTGGTTCAAGTACCGTCAGCTGGTTCCAGGCAGAGCCTTTGGCTTAGGTGCCTCTTTTCTGGGTATCTGAGTTCCACCAACGTCAGGTGGTCCTTGGTAGTGCTTTCTGGCACGGATACCTCCTGCTTAGTAACCGGGTTCCAGTAACATCAGCTGGTCCTCAGTTGTTCCATTGGCTCTTGTACCTTCGGCTCGCCATCTGGGTTCCAGTACTGTCAGCTGATTCTCGGCAGTGTCTTTTGCTCTTGTACCTTCTACATTTCCAAGTTCAAGACCCTAAAGATAACGACCCTGAAGACCGAGAAGCAGAAGAACATTAAGCATAAGACTAAAAATCAGAGCAAAAGATATTATCTAAATTATAAGCAGAAGAAGACTAAGCAGTGTATGGAGGTGAGTCCGTTCCTCCTCGTGGTGCCCCTGGAAAAAAATCTGCTGCTGCAGGCCAAACTGAACGCGGACAAATGCTGTTGTAAATCTTTTGTGACAGGCAGAACAGAAGGTGTAATCTTCAAAGTTTTATAGATAACAACTACAGGAAGGCCTGGCTGTCACAAATAAGAATATGATGAAGAAGAAGAATATGAATAAGATGAAGAAGTTGATTATGAAGAAGAATAATAGTTGAATAAAAAGAATATGAAGAATGTAAAAAAATAATAATACGAAGAAGGTGAAGAAGAAGAAGATGAATAAGATGAAGGAGAAGTTGATGAAAAGATGATGCTGCTGAGGATGATGAAGAAGAAAGTGTGGGAGAAGTTAAAAAGAAGGTGAAGAGCATGGAATTAGTGAAACATAAATATCTGACTAAATATAAAACATCGTAACATAGTCAATAGCTTTGTAACTTCGAACGTCTTAAAAAAAAAATAATTCCTGCAATTCCATTTGATTGGGCTAAACCTCTATGCCTTTAATGTCTCCGCTACCTCCCCCAATACATCCTACATTATTCTTAGTTGTTTTCCTTCATGTAGAATTAACCTACAAGGAAAGAAAGGGTTTATTTTAATTCCGATATTTTTGTCCCATTGACTTGCATTGGTATCGGGTATCGGTATCGGCGACATCCGATATTTTTTGAATATCTGCCGATCCAATCCGATACCGATACTTCTGGATATCGGAAGGTATCGCTCAACACTAGTCATGAATAAATAATCTCAAAATCACTGAGATCCGTTAACGAGTTCTAGAGTTATTACCTCATAATGTTACACTGGTCAGGATTGTACAATTTGGCCTGGTCATGAAAATGCAAGCAGGCGTCTGGGGTAAATGGGACAACTACATGTGCCCAATGTCTTAAAATGTTGGTCCATTTCTCATAAAACACTGCAGTGAATGTCATTGCAGAGACCTAATCTGCATGGAGATTGAGCAGCTGTAGGAACAGGGAGACGTCTGTCAGAGATGAACAGACTCCCTAAAGAGAAGGCAGGCATAGTCAGTCACCATGTCTGCCTCCCTGATCGCTGTATACGCAGTTCTGAATAAGTGCTGTGTATACAGTTTAGGATGCACTAATATCACTTCCTGTTTTTAGGACCTCCTAGGTCTTAGAAGAACCAGATCCAGATCAGTTATGCAGGCAGGAGGCTGAATTTACCCTACAACTGTGGCTAACAAGCCAGCTGTCACATGGTTACGGCGCTAGAGAGAAGCCAGAAGACTGCAGCGTCTGCGCTGAAAAGATGCACTCCTCTTTCTTTTAAACAGTCTAGTCCTCTTCTTCTCTGTAGAGACAATTTACATATTTCCCAAAGTAGCATTGCGGCTTTAAGTTTCCTCACCTCGACATGCTTAACAAGTCACTCTCCGCAAGGAGAAACAATACTTCTTGGATCCCGGTCAGACGCCTCTCAATCAGCCAAACCAGATCTCCACTTTGCACTGACGAGGGGCAATATCCCGAAACACATTGTCTGCAAATTGAGATTCTGGTTTGGCTTTTATCCTAAGTCATGTGACAAGGCTCCTTAAAGGGTCAACATTGACTGTTAGGATTGCTACTTCCAAAAGGTGGCACTAGAGTTCTAGTACTCTTCCTTTCTGAAGAGACAATTTGCATATTTCCCAGAGGAGCATTGTGGCTTTAAGTCTCCTCACCTCGACATGCTTAACATTTCACTCTCCGCAAGGAGAAATGATACTTCTTGGATCCCGATTTTAACCCCTTTACCCCCAAGGGTTGTTTGCACGTTATGGACCGGGCCAATTTTTACAATTCTGACCACTGTCCCTTTATGAGGTTATGCTTCAACTGATCCCGGTGATTCTGACACTGTTTTCTCGTGACATATTGTAATTCATGATAGTAGTAAAATTTCTTTGATATTACCTGAGTTTATTTGTGAAAAAAACAGAAATTTGGCGAAAATTTTGAAAATTTCGCAATTTTCCAACTTTGCATTTTTATGCAATTAAATCACAGAGATATGTCACACAAAGTACTTAATAAGTAACATTTCCGACATGTCTACTTTACATCAGCACAATTTTGGAAGCAAATTTTTTTTTGTTAGGGAGTTATAAGGGTTAAAAGTTGACCAGCAATTTCTCATTTTTACAACACCATTTTTTTTTAGGGACCACATCTCATTTGAAGTCATTTTGAAGGGTCTATATGATAGAAAATACCCAAGTGTGACACCATTCTAAAAACTGCACCCCTCAAGGTGCTCAAAACCACATTCAAGAATTTTATTAACCCTTCAGGTGTTTTACAGGAATTTTTGGAATGTTTAAATAAAAATGAACATTTAACTTTTTTTCACAAAAAAATTATTCAGCTCCAATTTGTTTTACTTTACCAAGGGTAACAGGAGAAAATGGACCCCAAAAGTTGTTGTACAATTTGTCCTGAGTACGCCTCATGTGGGGGTAAACCACTGTTTGGGCGCATGACAGAGCTTGGAAGGAAAGGTGCGCCATTTGACTTTTCAATGCAAAATTGACTGGAATTGAGATGGGACGCTATGTTGCGTTTGGAGAGCCACTGATGTGCCTAAACATTGAAACCCCCCACAAGTGACACCATTTTGGAAAGTAGACCCCCTAAGGAACTTATCTAGAGGTGTGGTGAGCACTTTGACCCACCAAGTGCTTCACAGAAGTTTATAATGCAGAACTGTAAAAATAAAAAATAATTTTTTTGCAAAAAAAATTATCTTTTCGCCCCCGATTTTTTATTTTCCCAAGGGTAAGAGAAGAAATTGGACCCCAAAAGTTGTTGTACACTTTGTCCTGAGTACGCTGATACCCATTGTGTGGGGGTAAACCACTGTTTGGGCGCATGGGAGAGCTCGGAAGGGAAGGAGCGCCGTTTGACTTTTCAATGCAAAATTGACAGGAATTGAGATGGGACGCCATGTTGCGTTTGGAGAGCCACTGATGTGCCTAAACATTGAAACCCCCCACAAGTGACACCATTTTGGAAACTAGACCCCCTAAGGATCTTATCTAGATGTGTGGTGAGCACTTTGACCCACCAAGGGCTTCACAGAAGTTTATAATGCAGAGCCGTAAAAATAAAACAAAAAATATTTTGCCTCAAAAATTATTTTTTAGCCCCCAGTTTTGTATTTTCCCGAGGGTAACAGGAGAAATTGGACCCCAAAAGTTGTTGTCCAATTTGTCCTGAGTGCGCTGATACCCCATATGTGGGGGAGGGGGAACCACCGTTTGGGCACATGGGAGGGCTCGGAAGGGAAGGAGCGCCATTTGGAATGCAGACTTAGATGGAATGGTCTGCAGGCGTCACATTGCGTTTGCAGAGCCCCTAATGTACCTAAACAGTAGAAACCCCCCACACGTGACACCATTTTGGAAAGTAGACCTTCTAAGGAACTCATCTAGATGTGATGTGAGAGCTTTGAACCCCCAAGTGTTTCACTACAGTTTATAACGCAGAGCCGCGCAAATAAAAAATATTTTTTTTCCACAAAAAATATTTTTTAGCCCCCAGTTTTGTATTTTTCCAAGGGTAACAGGAGAAATTGGACCCTAAATATAGTTTTCCAATTTGTCCTGAGTACGCTGATACCCGATATATGGGGGGGAACCACCGTTTGAGCACATGGCAGAGCTCGGAAGGGAAGGAGCATCATTTGGAATGCAGACTTAGATGGATTGGTCTGCAGGCGTCACATTGCATTTGCAGAGCCCCATATGTACCTAAACAGTAGAAACCCCCCACAAGTGACCCCATATTGGAAACTAGACCCCCCAAGGAACTTATTTAGATGTGTTGTGAGAACTTTGAACCCCGAAGTGTTTCACTACAGTTTATAACGCAGAGCCGTGAAAATAAAAAAAAAATTTCCCCCAAAAATAATTTTTTAGCCCCTAGTTTTGTATTTTCCCGAGGGTAACAGGAGAATTGGACCCCGAATGTTGTTGTCCAATTTGTCCTGAGTACGCTGATACCACATATGTGTGGGGAACCACCGTTTCGGCGCATGAGAGGGCTTGGAAGGGAAGGAGCGCCATTTGGAATGCAGACTTAGATGGAATGGTCTGCAGGCATCACATTGCATTTGCAGAGCCCCTAATGTACCTAAACAGTAGAAACCCCCCACAAGTGACCCCATATTGGAAACTAGACCCCACAAGGAACTTATCTAGATATGTTGTGATAACTTTGAACCACCAAGTGTTTCACTACAGTTTATGACGCAGAGCCGTGAAAATAAAAAATCCTTTTTTTTCCCCAAAAAATAATTTTTTAGCCCCCAGTTTTGTATTTTCCCAAGGGTAACAAGAGAAATTGTTACGCTGATACCCCATATGTTGGGGTAAACCCCTGTTTGGGCACACGGGAGAGCTCGGAAGGGAAGGAACACTGTTTTACTTTTTCAACGCAGAATTGGCTGGAATAGAGATCGGACGCCATGTCGCGTTTGGAAAGCCCCTGATGTGCCTAAACAGTGGAAACCCCCCAATTATAACTGAAACCCTAATCCAAACACACCCCTAACCCTAATCCCAATGGTAACCCTAACCACATCCCTAACCCAGACACACCCCTAACCCTAATCCCAACCCTATTCCCAACCGTAAATGTAATCCAAACCCTAACCCTAGCCCCAACCCTAACCCTAGCCCTAACCCTAGCCCGAACCCTAGCGGAAAAATGGAAATAAATACATTTTTTTAATTTTTCCCTAACTAAAGGGGTGATGAAGAGGGGTTTGATTTACTTTTATAGTGGGTTTTTTAGCGGATTTTTATGATTGGCAGCCGTCACACATTAAAAGACGCTTTTTATTGCAAAAAATATTTTTTGCGTTACCACATTTTGAGAGCTATAATTTTTCCATATTTTGGTCCACAGAGTCATGTGAGGTCTTGTTTTTTTGCGGGACGAGTTAATGTTTTTATTGGTAACATTTTTAGGCACGTGACATTTTTTTGATCGCTTTTTATTCCAATTTTTGTGAGGCAGAATGACCAAAAACCAGCTATTCATGAATTTCTTTTGGGGGAGGCGTTTATACCGTTCCTTGTTTGGTAAAATTGATAAAGCAGTTTTATTCTTCGGGTCAGTACGATTACAGCGATACCTCATTTATATCATTTTTTATGTTTTGGCACTTTTATACGATAAAAACTATTTTATAGAAAAAATAATTATTTTTGCATCGCTTTATTCTGAGGACTATAACGTTTTTATTTTTTTGCTGATGATGCTGTATGGCAGCTCGTTTTTTGCGGGACAAGATGACGCTTTCAGAGGTACCATGATTATTTAAATCTGTCTTTTTGATCGCGTGTTATTCCACTTTTTGTTCGGTGGTATGATAATAAAGCGTTGTTTTTTGCCTCTTATTTTTTTTTTTCTTACGGTGTTTACTGAAGGGGTTAACTAGTGGGACAGTTTTTATAGGTCGGGCCATTACGGACGCGGCAATACTAAATATGTGTACTTTTATTGTTTGTTTTTTTATTTAGATAAAGAAATGTATTTATGGGAATAATATTTTTTTTTCATTATTTAGGATTTTTTTTTTTTTTTTTTTACACGTGTGGAAATTTTTTTAAAAACTTTTTTACTTTGTCCCAGTGGGGGACATCACAGATCGGTGATCTGACAGTTTGCACAGCACTCTGTCAGATCACCGATCTGTCTCAAAGCACTGCAGCCTTACCAAGCGCCTGCTCTGAGCAGGCACTTGGTAAGCCACCTCCCTCCCTGCAGGACCCGGATCCCGTGGCCATCTTGGATCCGGGCCTGCTGCAGGGAGGGAGGTAAGGAGACCCTCGCAGCAACGCGATCACATCGCGTTGCTGCGGGGGCTCAGGGAAGCCCGCAGGGAGCCCCCTCCCTGCGCGATGCTTCCCTGTACCGCCAGCACACTGCGATCATGGTTGATCGCGGTGTGCCGGGGGTTAATGTGCCGGGGGCGGTCCGTGACCGCTTCTGGCACATAGCACTGGATGTCAGCTGCGATAGGTGATCGCGCTGGACGTACTATTCCGTCCATGAGAATTAAGGCCCACCCCACATGGACGGAATAGTACGTCCAATGGCAGAAAGGGGTTAAACAGTGTAAATTTCTTTTAGCAGTACAGGGGTTAAACGGTTATGTTGGGAGCTCTGGGAGTCTGGGCTCTCAGCTGAACATGGTTAACCACTCTTATCTCCTATATAAGCTGGATCCTGACTGACTCACACCGTCAGAGATGGCTTATGCAGCATGTATGGGAGGATAGCTATATGCTGGTTATATGAGAAAGAGTTTAGTGGGTTTATCAGTGACTGTTGTTCCGGTGAGTAAGTGTGATTATTCCCTTTCCTTCTCCTACTTTGGTTTTTCCTCATCCCCCACTTCCTTGTGCATTCCTCTGTTATATGTGAGTGAATATTTGTATGCCTGGTATTTTTCCTTTGCCCCTGTTCATGTTGCCTTTTTCGTCTGGTTGGTGTACTGCGGTGCACAGCAGCTCCCAACTTCCCTGGGTGGGGGAAGGGAACAGATGGAGGACGGATTCAGGAGATAAGGCAAGGTACGTGGTCCTGGCATCTTCACCTTCTAAGTAACCCGGGGAACAGGACAAGCTAGGTTGCCCCCTAGCGTTAGGGACAGGGGAGGAGCCTCAGGGGAGAAATCATCAATAATATAAATGTATTTGCATACATTTCTGGGGTGGCAAAATGCGTGAAATAAATTGAAAAAATAAATAAACTGCAGGAAAAAAATAATCAAAACAAAGTCTTCACACTTCCATCAGATGGGATTATTCCATCTGAGGCAACTGTGAAGGCTGTAGCTCATCAGCTGCAGGTGATAGGCTTAAGAACTCACATGACTTTACAATGTCATGTGAGTGCTAATAGACGTAAAGTCAACTTCTTGGAAGTGGTGCTGGTCCAGGAGCTGAGGATATGGATTTTTATTTTATGTCAGGCCCTTGAGCACTTAAGAAAGGGTTGCCAATAATGGACAACCCATTTAAGAAACTAAGGATGTCAACAGAAAATAAGGCCTGGTGTAAATAAAAAAGCTTTTTATAACAAGAAAAAAAGAATAGGTTGCACAACTGAACAGTTTGAAGGGAAACCTAGAAATGAGTGATACAAGAGGAACAGCTGACGGATCTTAAAGGGAAGGTGCCATCCCAAAAAAAAAAATTTCAGAAATTGTAAAAATGTAAAAAATTAATGATTACATTTTCTTAAAAAATATTATCATTTGTTTATAATTTAGTAAAATATGAAAAATAATTTGAAAAGTTTTGGAATTTCCACTTTTAAACACTAGGGGGAGCAGCTGCTGAAATTTCAGAAAAACCTAGTGTACAACTATCTCACATTACTGCACTGCAGTAATTATGGGCGGAGTCTGCTGACATGTGTGATGTCTCCTCTCCTCCCCTTCTGGGTGTTTGCTAAGGGATTAGAGAGGATGATATTCAGGAACCCAGTGAGCAGCCATTTTGTTGGTGACTGCAGAGTATGGCTGCCGTCACACTATCAGTATTTGGTCAGTATTTTACCTCAGTATTTGTAAGCCAAAACCAAGAGTGGAACAAATAGAGGAAAAGTATAATAGAAACATATGAACCACTTCTGTATTTATCACCCACTCCTGGTTTTGGCTTACATATACTGAGGTAAAATACTGACCAAATACTGATAGTGGACGGCAGCCTTAGACTACTTTCACACTAGCGTTGTTGGCTGTACGTTGCAATGCGTCGTTCAGGAGAAAAAAACACATCCTGCAAAGTTGTCTGCAGGATGCGTTTTTTCCCCATAGGCTATCATTACCGACGCATTGCGATGTATTGCCAAACGTCGCAACTGTCGTGCGACGGTTGCGTCATGTTTTGGTGGACCGCCGCCACAAAAAAGTTACATGTAATGTTTGTGCATCGAGTCCGCCATTTTCGACCGCCCATGCACGGCAGAAACTCCGCCCCATCCTCCCCAGACCTAACAATGGGGCATCAGAAGCGTCGTAAGACTGCTTCCGCTGCCCACGTCAGACATTTCTTTCACAGCATGCGTCGGTACGTCGGCCCGACGCACTGCGACGGGCCCGTACCGACGCTAGTGTGAAAGCAGCCTTATACTGACAAGTAGACAGTCACCGAGGATGGCAGGCAGCAAGGATTCTGGGAGATATGTGGTGGAGGGAGCAGGGTGACAGCAGCACAGAGTATTTCAGGAGAGCAGTGTGCTGGTCTATAGGGGCCCCCTGTTTGGTGCGCGGAGCAGCCAGGGATTGTACATAGGGCGCTGTCTTTTATACACATGGATGGACCATCTGCTCCACAGAAATCCAGGAAACATTTCTGCGGATTGATGGCCTGGTCTGATCCAGACTTTGCATGCAGACCCCATTCACCTCCTCAGATCCTGTCTTCTCCATCCTGTCCTGTCGATGTGTGAAAGCGAGGTGACAGGCGCAGTCCGGGATGACGCTGGGAAGGAAATGTAGCCATTTAGTAATGATAAAAATGAGACCCCTCTCTTCAGCTACTTCACCAGCCTTCCCCTGACTACAGCTATCTGGAGGTCATGCTGCCCCCTCTATTAGGCTACTTTCACACTAGCGTCGGATTCGGCCCGTCGAAGTGTGTCGGGCCGAGATTCCGACGCTAGCGTTTGATGCGCCTCACAACGGGTGCAGCGGATGCATTTCTCCTGCGCATCCGCTGCCCCATTGTGAGGTGCGGGGAGGTGGGGGCGGAATTCCGGCCGCGCATGCGCGGTCGGAAAAAGCGGTCCGTTGGCAGCAAAAAACGTTACATTTAACGTTTTTTGCTCCCGGCGGTCCGCCACAACACGGCGCAACCGTCGCACGACGGTTGCGACGTGTGTCAATATGTTGCAATGCGTCGGTAATGTTACTCTATGGGGCAAAAACGCATCCTGCAAACAACTTTGCAGGATGCGTTTTTTTCCCTAAATGACGCATTGCGACGTATTAAAAAAAATGCCAGTGTGAAAGTAGCCTTACCCCAGACCCGCGTGCAGGTGCTCAGCCAGAACCACCATAGAATGGGTCCGCTTTCTGAAGATAATACTGCCATAGTGTTCTCACATAATACCGCCATATAGATCACACATAATACCGCCAGTGTTCTCACATACCGCCATATAGATCACACATAATACTGCCAGTGTTCTCACATAATACCGCCATATAAATCACACAATGCTGCCAGTGTTCTCACATAATACCGCCACATAGATCACACATAATACCGCCAGTGTTCTCACATAATACCGCCATATAGATCACACACAATACCACCATATAATTCTCACAATACTGATCAAGCATAATACCACCATACAGATCACATAATACCGCCATATAGATCACACATAATGCTGCCAGTGTTCTCACATAATACCGCCATATAGATCACACACAATACCACCATATAATTCTCACAATACTGATCAAGCATAATACCACCATACAGATCACATAATACTGTCATATAGATCTCACATAATGCCATGATACAGCATGACGCCCTCAGCTCCTGTCATCGCACGCATTGAGTTGTGTGTGCAATGGGGAAAGATATGCAGGGGGGAGAGGATTGCACAGGAGAGGATTATATACACGGTTCACCAGACAGTATCACACAGTATAGGATTAGATACACGGTTCACCAGACAGTATCACACAGGAGAGGATTAGATACATGGCTCATCAGACAGTATTACACAGGAGACGATTAGATACATGGCTCAGCACAGTATAGTGCTAGATACACGGTCTGATGTCCTGTGAGGAGCTGCAGTGAGAGCAGGGTCGGAGCAACACAGAGCCTCCCCCATCCCCCCTCTGTTACCTCTCTGCAGCTCCTGATAAGAGAACATCAGACGGCAGCACTCCTTCACCCTCTCTAGCGATTCTAGAGATTACAGCCACACACCAGGCAGCAGAGGACAGGGAACGGCCGCTGACAGTGTGAGGGGAGACAGATGTAGCTTCCCCTCCAACAGCACAGCTCTCAGTCACAGTGGAGCTCACAGGTACACTCCACTGTAGACTGAAGCAAGATGGCGCCGACCTCCTGCCTCTGCTGTGATGTGGAGACAGCCCAGGGGGCGTGGCCAGATCACAGCAGAGAGCAGCTTATAATGGTAGCTATGGAGTCGCCTCCCGACCGCAGCCTCCTATGTCCAGGGCTGCCGTATTTGCAGAGTGTAAGTGTCGTGCTGGGACTCTTACACTGCTGCAAAGCAAATTGGTGGCGCCCAGTGGCTGCAAAAATTATTAATAATAAAAAAGATATTAAAGTTAAAAAAAATAATTTTGTATTAAAAATAATTGTTTATATAAACAATTATTTTTAATACAAAAACAAAATTGCGGCACCTTCCTTTTAACTAATATAATAGAGCAGTGCGAGGCCCCTGCTGCACTCAGTTGTCTTACAGCCAGACATAGAATAGTGAGGTTTAAAATGGAGAAAAAATGTTTTCATAGATGTTTTAATTATACCACGAGACAAAATAAGATTGAAGAATGTGTTGAATTAATGGGATAATTTGTTTTGTGGATTTTCTATGATTTTCTATGATTATTATGTGCTTGCTGGATTTACTTTATGTTTGTTATTTTACTTAGTGAAATCGCCTTTCAAACAGTGTTTAGTAAAAATCTTCACTACGTTACACAATTGATGTGGTTGTACACTACTTTAAAAAAAGATTATTATTATGTCTGACGTGGTGCAAAAAAAATTATACTCAACCAATGAAACCCCCAAAACTTCTCTGTAATTTGCACTTTGTCCCCTAACAGTCTCCTGACTTCCTCTCCAGGAGCACTAGGTGACCACTGCAGCCTATGAATCAATATTAATCTCTTATAATGTAGTGGACAGTCCCTTTAATTGCTTTGCTGATGATAAAGTATGTGTAAAAATGATTTATTATACTACAACGCCATTAATTGGGGATAATGTAAAAGCATGCTTTCTAAAGAAAAAATTGTGTTTAGTGATTTCAATTGCAAAGGCAGTGAAAAAATTGTTTTTATATTTTCTGGATAATATACAGCTCTGGCAAAAATTAAGAGACCACTGAAAAATGTTCAGTTTGTCTGATTTTTCTCTTTATCGGTATATTTTTGAGCAAAATGTAAATTGTTATTTTAGTCTATAAACTTCTGACATGTCTCCGAATTTCCAAGCAATACATTTTGTATTTCTTTTCTGACAAAGAAAAATGGTCAAATTTAAAAAAAAAAACAGTACTTTCAGACCTCAAATAATGTAAAGAAAACAAGTTCATAATCATTTAGAAACAACAATACTAATGTAACTCAGGAAGAGTTCAGAAATCAATATTTTGTGGAATAACCATAATTTTTAATCACAGCTTTCATGCGTCTCGGCATGCTTTCCAACAGTTTTTCACACTGCTTCTGGCGCAAAAATGTAACCAGTTCTTCTTTGATGGCTTGTGACTGTCCATCATCCTCTTGATTACATTCCAGAGGTTTTCAATGTGCTTCAGGTCTGGAGATTGGGCTGCCAATGACAGGGTTTTGATGTGGTGGTCTCTTAATTTTTGCCAGACTGTATATTCATAGCATATATCTAGTATATACACTCAATGTTTGATTGTTGAAGGTCCAACAATCAGAATTTACAGTACTTTCATTGTTAAAAAGAATGGCGTACAGCACTCTGATCCTTGACAAGAATGAAGTGCAGCACTAGATATAGTGTATTTGTTTAAAAAATTTTCTTAATGAGAGACACTTAAAGCCTATGTATGTGTAGGAACTGTAACTCCACTGTATATCAAAAGTAGGCAGAAACTAAATCACACTAAAAGAAAATAAAATGTCATGCATTAATAGAATGGAATTTAGAAAGACATTTACACTCACAGAATTTGACACCACACATTCAATAATGGCTAGTATCCAACTGCAAAGGATACATTAAATGCAAATAAATCAAGTAGTGTTTTGGGAGGATAAGAGTATACTTCTATCAGTTTACTTAACTCATTTGGGTGATGTAGATGTCAGGATTGTAACAAACTGTCAGGATTTTAACTAAACTGATTTTACATTTTATAATGGAATTTCATAGAAAAATAAACAAAGGATTAGAATTGCAAAATTCTTAGGACTTATCAATTCACATGTAAATGTGTATGTCCATGTACACACAGTTGTTGAATCAGAGCTATCCTTCAAGGAATTAGGTATTTAAAGTTTTTTTTTATAGCAATGATGCTAAGAACATACAATCAGGTAGTTGCTAAGTACCTGCCTGGTCTGCCTGCCTCCAACAATCTATTCCTGCTCTGGTGGCGAATCGCCATTTTCATTTGACCTTACATCAATAAAGCAGTTTTTTCAGTTTCGTCTGCTCTGTTGACGGGGCAAGACTGATGATGTCATCTTTTTCAGCCTAAAAATATCCGTCATCCTCCACTCCGCACCCTGCTAAGTTTGTCCATGCTGTAATAAAGGATTGGATTTTACCAGCCCGGTGAGTGCGTTCCTCTCTTCTTATACATTTGGATATTTTTCGTTTTGTTTTCCTTGGATACTGCACCACTGGAGCTGCTGTGTGGGGCTCTCAGCATTATTCGATTGCTATGCTAGGTGGTTAGTTTGGCTGGAGCTGTGCAGAGGTGATCTTTTTTCTTTTTTTGCTTCTGGATTTTTCAGCCTAAAGCATGACATCGGCAGTAACATCCGTTGATAGAGAAGAGTGGAAGAGGAGAAGCTGCCCTGTCGACATGATGTCACTGCAACAGGAACGGTCTGTGACTGATCTGAGCTGGAGCAGATCATTGCAGGGCAGAACAGACAGGTAATTAGAAACTACCTGCTGTTAAGTTCGTAGCCCCATAGCCAAAAAAACCGAAGTCCCGGATAACCCATTTCAATCAAAACAGTAAATACAAGGCCAGATGTATAAGAAACAAAACAAAAAGATCATGATGAAGATGATAATGTGTTCAAACTGTAAAGCGCTGCGGAATATGTTAGCGCTAGATAAAAATAAAGATTATTATTATAAATTATCTGCTTATCCTAATTTTCATCCATCATGAGTTCAGCAGGTGGATAAGGGTCATCCAAGAGAGTCGGCTCCGTTCAAGGTTTCCAAAGGTAGTAGATCCAGTAAGCATACATACAGTACAGACCAAAAGTTTGGACAAACCTCATTTAAAGATTTTTTGGTATTTTCATGACTATGAAAATTGTACATTCACACTTTAGCATTTATTATCAGGGGTCTGCTGCACCCTGCGAGTGTATTTGTCATTTGACAAGGTTTTGGTGAGTCTGCTCTTCATGTTGTGTTTTTTTGAGTTTTTCGAAACTATGAATTAACACTTGTGGAATTATATACTTAACAAAAAAGTATGAAACAACTGAAATTATGTCTTATATTCTAGGTTCTTCCAAGTAGCCACCTTTTGCTTTGATGACTGCTTTGCACACTCCTGGCATTCTCTCGAAGAGCTTCAAGTGGTAGTAACCAGGAATGGTTTTCACTTCACAGGTGTGCCCTGTCAGGTTTAATAAGTGGGATTTCTTGCCTTATAAATCTGGTTTGGACCACCAGTTGTGTTGTGCAGAAGTCTGGTGGATGCACAGCTGTTAGTCCTACTGAATAGACTGTAAGAATTTGTATTATGGCAAGAAAAAAGCAGCTAAGAAAAACGAGTGGCTATCATTATCATTATCATGATATGAGGACCGCCGCAGGAAAGGAAGACCAAGAGCCATCTCTGCTTCTGAGGATAAGTTTATCCGAGTCACCAGCCTCAGAAATCACAGGTTAACAGCAGCTCAGATTAGAGACCATGTCAATGCCACACAGAGTTCTAGCAGCAGACACATCTCTACAACAACTGTTAAGAGGAGACATTGTACAGCCGGCCTTCATGGTAAAATAGCTGCTAGGAATCCACTGCTAAGGACAGGCAACAAGCAGAAGAGACTTGTTTGGGCTAAAGAACACAAGGAATGGACATTAGACCAGTGGAAATTTGTGCTTTGGTCTGATGAGTCCAAATTTGAGATCTTTGGTTCCAACCACCATGTCTTTGTGCGATGCAGAAAAGGTGAATGGATGAACTCTACATGCCTGGTTCCCACCGTGAAGCATGGAGGAGGAGGTATGATGGTGTGGGTGTGCTTTGCTGGTGACACTGTTGGGGATTTATTTAAAATTGAAGGCATACTGAACCGGCATGGCTACCACAGCATCTTGCAGCAGCATGCTATTTCATCCAGTTTGCATTTAGTTGGACCATCATTTATTTTTCAGCAGGACAATGACCCCAAACACACCTCCAGGATGTGTAAGGGCTATTTGACCAAGAAGGAGAGTGGTGGGGTGCTACGACAGATGACATTGCCTCCACAGTCACCAGACCTGAACCAAATTGAGATGATTTGGGGTGAGCTGGACCGCAGAGTGAAGGCAAAGGGGCCAATGTTATGACCTGGTGGTGAGGACAATAATGGACCTGGTGGTTAAGAGCACACGGAATGACCTGATAGTTACTAATAATACAGGACAAGCTCTGAGACGTGGGAACTCTGCTGACCGCAATCCCTAATCCTATCACACACACTAGAAATAGCCGTGGAGCGCTCCTGACGCTCCCTAGGTGCCTCGTCACAGCCTAAGGAACTAGCTAGCCCTAAAGATAGAAAAATAAAGCCTACCTTGCCTCAGAGAAATTTTCCAAAGGAACAGGCAGACCCCCACATATAATGACTGTGAGTAAAGATGAAAATTACAAATACAGAGATGAAATAGAATTAGCAAAGTGAGGCCCGACTTACTGAACAGACAGAGGATAGGAAAGGTAACTTTGCGGTCACCACAAAAAACTACAAAAAGACCACGCAGAGGGCGCAAAAAGACCCTCCGCACTGACTCACGGTGCGGAGGCGCTCCCTCTGCGTCCCAGAGCTTCCAGCAAGCAAGACAAAAATCAAAATAGCAAGCTGGTCAGAAAAAATAGCAAACAGAGAAAAACAAGCAGGAACTTAGCTTCTGCTGGGAAGACAGGTCACAGGAACGATCCAGGAGCGAACTAGACCAATACTGGAACATTGACAGGTGGCATGGAGCAATGATCTAGATGGAGTTAAATAGAGCAGCCAGCTAACGAATTAACCTCATCACCTGTGGAAGGAACCTCAGAAGCCGCAGCCCCACTCACAACCACCAGAGGAAGCCCATGGACAGAACCAGCCGAAGTACCATTCATGACCACAGGAGGGAGCTTAACAACAGAATTCACAACAGACCAACAAGTGCTAAACATCTCTGGGAATTCCTTCAAGATTGTTGGAAGACGATTCCCGGTGACTACCTCTTGAAGCTCATCAAGAGAATGCCAAGAGTGTGCAAAGCAGTCATCAAAGCAAAAGGTGGCTACTTTGAAGAACCTAGAATGTAAGACATAATTTCAGTTGTTTCACACTTTTTTGTTAGGTATGTAATTCCACATGTGTTAATTCATAGTTTTGATGCCTTCAGTGTGAATGTAAAAAACACAACATGAAGAGCAAGCAGACTCACCAAAACCTTGTCCAATGACAAATGCAATTGCAGGGTGCAGCAGGCCCCTGATAATAAATGCTAAAGCAGTACAGGTGCAAGCTACCGATGAGAGCAACCACCCACTCGCCCAAACATTAGAGGACTTGGCTGCCTAGTAGCAAAAATGCACACAGGTAAGGCTTGCATAAGACACTATTCACACAGATAAATGTGATGCACAGTGTCTGGACAACCTATTGATCACGCCCATAGTATTAGCAGGCGGGCCGTCCAGCACTATATATATACATGCAACACACAAGAAACAACATAAAGGGGCCCTGCCGCACCCTGCAAAAAGATGATAAAAAGTGCAAAAAAGATGAAAAATTAAATAATGTATATAATACATTAGATGAGGTATTAGTTACAATTTTGGCCAAAATGGATAAGCTTGCAACCCAACGTCAAGGGTCCTCATCAACTTGCAAGGCCTACTCTAATATCAAAAACAGCTAACATAGAAAAACTCAAAAAAACACAACATGAAGAGCAGACTCACCAAAACCTTGTCAAATGACAAATGCACTCGCATGGTGCAGCAGGCCCCTGATAATAAATGCTAAAGTGGGAATGCACAATTTTCATAGTCATGAAAATACAGAAAAATCTTTAAATGAGGTGGTGTGTCCAAACTTTTGGTCTGTATTGTATGTAATAAAGACAGTAATATTTTTTCATAATAGAATGAAATAACACATCAGTGTTTGGTCCAATAGATAAAAATTGTACATAAAACATGTTAGACACAATAGTTTTTATGCACTTCAATTGGAGTTATCAATAAGAACAAGAGAGTATAAAGATTCAAAATATGTAAAAACGTCTAACATGATTTTGTATTATTTTTGTCTATTGGACCAAATACTTTTTTTCTGATGTGAAATAAATATTACTGTTTTTATCATTTATCGAAAGTTGTTGAATCTTCTACTACTTATATAAAAATGTATATAAATATGGAATTTAGTGCGCATTCAGGTGATGGATCTGGTACATACTGGGTGCAGTCCTACTCTGCCATGGGCTGGGCTTACACTGGAAGGGCATGACTTAGTGTCTACTTAGAGTTCAGTAGACCCTCTGATGGTAAGGATAGGCTGGGACACCAGTAGACACCATCTACCACTCCAGGGCAGTCCCCAGGACTGCAGCAGCTGACTTGCACCTTTGTGAATCCAAGCCATGATCTCTTGCTCATCATCAATGTTTGACCTCACAAATGCTCTTATGGATCAATGGCAAAAAATTCCCACAGACACACTTATAAAATCTCCACAATCTCCAGCATTCGGCAGTCCCATAGAGAAAGATTGGAGTTGACATGCATGAGGGTCCATTTACAATAGATGATGTGCTCTACTTAATGATAATGACCACTGGTTTTCCGATTGGCAGCTGACTTGAAGGTAAGAGACTCAAGTACAGGGTACAGGTGGGCTAGAAAAAAGCGTACAAAGACAGTCAGAGGTTGGGGCAGGCAGCACAGGTTCAGAGTTAGTAGCTGAGATCAGGAGTGGAGAGATCAGGATAAACAAGAAGGCAAGCCTGGTTGATAACAGGTGAGACAAAACGATAATAATAAATAATTAATAATAATAATAATAATAATATATCACCTGCTGGCATGAAATTGGCCAGGGAAGCAGATCTCTGTAGGACTAAATGGAAGCAAACTCCTATGACTCACAAAAAGCAGAGTAGAAAGATTGACACCCGGTAGTTGAGTGCGATGGTCAAGTACTGGGTGGGGCAGAGAGAAACACGCAGTGAGTAGGGTGGTGCCTAGTAAGTGTGTGAGTGGCCAGGGTAACAGTACCAACCCCTTACATCCCTTCCTTTTTTGGCTTGACAGAGGAATCTTTCAAGGACAGTAGGGACTCAGATGTTCTCCGCGGGCCCCCCAAGATCTCTACTCCTTACCAACGCCCTTCCAATCAACCAAATGAAATGTCTTTCCTCAGACCCTTTTGGAATCCATAGCAAAAAACTCAGTGAGTAGGGCTGAGCTTAATAGGAATGTGAGTGGTTGGAGTAACACATTCTGTTATGGAGTGAGTTATAGGTATCACTCACATGGAGTGCTATTATTTATAAATCTCACTTATGTAAAAAATGTCTTTTGGAGATCAACTTTGTGAAACTACTATTTATGGATATGGGGTATATGCAAATACATTTTCATATGTCTAGAGGAATAAGTTGCACATGACACATGGAAACAACTTTCTGTTGTGAGCCTCCAGCATTTTTGCTAAGCACATACATTTTTAAAAGTTGTTCATTGCCTGTCTATACAGACAGTCAGAACCTCCGATGTACACTTAAAAATATGTAATAGTTTGTTCAGTGCTCATTAGTTGCCATTTGTTATTGTCACTGCGAGCCCTGTTTATTCACGGTGATGGGCTGCTGAGAGCGATGATTTTTACCCCTACTTATAAATTTTACCCGACGAACAAGTAGTAATTAGCATCTTGTTGAATCTGCAAGATAATCATGCACAAAAGTTCCTAAGGCTGGGTTCCCATTGCGTTATGGGACCGCGTTTAACGGACAGCGTTGCACGGCGAAATTAACGCCGTGCAACGCGTCCGTTAACGCGCCCATTGAAGGCAATGGGAACGCGCTTCACTAGCGCGTGCCATGTTCGGCACGCGCTAGCGACGCGCCGGTGATTCCTGGCGCGCCACGGACGCTGCTTGCAGCGTCCGAGGCGTGCCCACGGTCCGTTCCCCGCTCTCGCAGATCGGGGATCTGCGAGAGCGGGGACGTTACCGCGACCCCGACTGCAGCCCCATAGAAAACATTGCGTTAGCGCAATCCGCTAGCGCTAGCGCTAAACGGATTGCACTAACGCAATGTGACCCTAGCCTTAGAATGCTTGATCACTATAATCTTGCAGTTTAAATGCACCCTTAACTCTTTCTCTGAAATGCTCCAGACTGCACACTGTATTCTCTATATGCCAAAGCATTTCACAGGAAAAAATACCAGGCTGCAAATATCCAGCTGGCTCTTATTTATGCTGCCCATGGTTTTTGCAGCATGAATCAGCTAACAGTTTCCCTTTAAATTTGGAAATGTTATGGCTGAACACATTCTGTAAAGTATAGTAGGTAAGATAATACTGTAATGTTCAAATAGAGGAGAAATTAAAAAAAGACCACTTATAGGATATTATTCTTTAAGTGTCATAGACTTTAGATAAGTAAATAATGGTAATACATGCATTTGGGGAACAGTGATCACAGTCAATAGATATTTGTTGACCTGATTTTCATGTGTTTATATAAAGAAGAGATAGAAGAGAGGCCAAAAGGAAACAGTTAAGTAGGCATAAGGCTATGTTCACACCTTGCGTCGGGTCCCTGCGGGTTCTCCCGCAGCGGATTTGATAAATCTGCAGGGCAAAACAACTGCGGTTCTCCCTGCAGATTTATCGCGGTTTGTTCCGCGTTTTCCGCTGCGGGTTTCCGCCTATACTATTGATGCTGCATATGCAGCAATATGCAGCATCAATAGTAATGTTAAAAATAATAAAAATTGGTTATACTCACCCTCTGATGTCCGGATCTCCTGGGCGCTGCACCCGGCGGTCCGGTTCCTAAGATGCTGTGGGAGAAGGACCCTTCGTGACGTCACGGTCATGTGACCGCGACGTCACCGCAGGTCCTGGTCGCACAGCAACTCTGACCGGACGGCCGCGTGCAGCGCCCAGGAGCTCCGGACATCAGAGGGTGAGTATAACCAGATTTTTTATTTTTTAACCCCAAATATGGTTCCCAGGGCCTGGAGGAGAGTCTCCTCTCCTCCACCCCGGGTACCACCCGCACATTATCCGCTTACTTCCCGCAACGTGGGCACAGCCCCATGCGGGAAGTAAGCGGTTCAATGTATTCCTATGGGTGCAGAATCGCAGCGATTCTGCACAAAGAAGTGACATGCTGCGGGTTGTAAACCGCTGCGTTCCCGCGCGGTTTTTCCCGCAGCATGTGCACAGCGGTTTGCGGTTTCCATAGGGTTTACATGTTACTGTAAACGCTATGGAAACTGCTGCGGACCCGCAGCATCAAAATCGCGGCGGTTCCGCGGTAAAAACCGCTAAGTGTGAATATAGCCTAATAGTTAGAGTGTATAAAAGTATTTTCAAGATAAATGACTCAGTTTTCATGGTGATTAATTTACATTTTAACCCCTTAGTGACCGAGCCAAATTTTTGAAATCTGACCAGTGTCACTTTATGTGGTAATAACTCTGCAACGCTTCAACAAATCCCAGTGATTTTGAGATAGTTTTTTCATGACACATTATACTTTATGATAATGGTAAATTTTGTTCAACATTTTTTGTGTTTATTTATAAAAAAATATCAAAAATTTGAGAAAAATGTTAAAAAATTTGCAATTTTCTAAATTTGAATGATTATCCCTTTAATCCAGATAGTCATACAACAGCAAACCATTAATAAATAACATTTCCCACATGTCTGCTTTACATCAGCACCATTTGTATAATGTTATTTTATTTTGTTGGCATTTTAGGAGGTTTAAAAATGTAGCAGCAATTTTTCATTTTTTCAAAGAAATTTACAAAATTTATTTTTTTAGGGACTTATCCATGTTTGAAGTGACTTTAGGGGTCCCATATATTGGGAAACCCACAAACGTGATACCATTTTAAAAACAGCACCCCTAAACATATTGAAAACTGCTGTCAGGTAGTTTATTAACCCTTCAGGTGCTTTACAGGAATTAATGCAAAGTGGTATGACAGAAATGAAAATGTGTATTTTTACCACCTAAATGTTGCTAACTTCTAAACAGATTACTACAGCCGTCAGACTCTAAGGCCACTATTTGGTCATGAATTGCCATGGCAAACATCAGGACAACAAAATCATGATCTGAGGGCACCAATTGTGACAAAGAAGAAGCCTCCACACTCTGTTAACCATTTATAATGATGTAGTCACTATTGACAGCAGCATCTAAGGGGTTAAACAGATTTAGATGGTGCAAATACTGATCGTGGCTGGTACAGCAAGTTGTCAGCTATAGTGTACAACTGACAGATGCTGGATTGTCATCTGTATGGGGAGGCTATTCTCTTATATCTCAGGTCAGTTAAAAGACGTATTGGCGGTCATTAAAGGGTTAAATCATTATTAAGAGCCAAATGAAGAGTTGAAGTCTGAGGTCGGTAATGCTCCTAAATACATGTACAAGTATTGTATGTAGCTCACTTTAGCTCCAGTCTGTAAATTGCACTTTTTCTGTACAATAAATCTACTATATAATTGTCTAAGGGTCACTTGAAGTGAATGAAAAATAGTTACATACTCACCCTCCGGTGGCCCCCCCCGGATCAGGAACCGGCCTTTTCCACTCCGCGCGACGCCCTGGTGACCGCTGTATGCATTGCGGTCTCGCGAGATGATGACGTACGGTCTTGCGCGAGACCACAATGCAATCTTCAGACCGGACCGCGCGCCAAGCATCGGGAACCGGCCGCTTCGATCCAGAGGCTCCAGGAGGTGAATATGTAACTATTTTTTATTTTAATTCTTTTTTTTTAACAGGGATATGGTGTTAGGGCTAGCGGAACGCACCAAATAATAAGACAGATAGAGTATGGTGCGTTCGCAGTCCGGGGTCCACCGTGCAGAGATGGAACCTGCTGCCAAGTAATGACGGACTATATGGCGGTACTCATAAGTATACACACGTGGGTTAAACTTCACCCAGCGTGAAGGAAGCGATCCTGTTGCGTCACAGGACCACGGTACCGCACATAGAGCGTGAGCAAGTAGTCAGCGAACTCAACCCCAACTAGGATTGAAGTCCGATTAGACCCTTGCTGGCACAACACCGCAACTGGGTGTGTAAGGAAACTAAATAACAATATTAAGGCACAAGAGTGCATGCGGTGCAGCACTGACGAACGCCACTAACCACCCAGGCTTGGGTAAGGAAAGCACAGAGGAAGTGCACGGCGCCGTACTGGCGGTCACAGCAACTGGACGCTGTAATGTGTGATTCGTGCTGTAGGATAAGTCGGGCGCTAGATAGCAACCATACACCTTCCGCGAACAGACATTCAATAGGGTAGGGGTATCCAAGGACGACTTGCACTCACAACATACACACATTAACAATTGTACACTAGAGCATGGCCGTGCGGTCATGCGCAGTTTATATAGTTGCAGCACAGGAAGTGGCCACAGAAACTTTGCCCTTCCAAGACCTGCCAAGAGGACCAATGGAATGTGCTGCAGAGCCTGAGCACATGACCCTCGATCTCCAACGGGAGATCTTGCCCTGGGCATGCTCAGTGTGTGCAGACAAGGACTTAGTCCCAGAGAAGTCCGCTCGCTGCTGACCAGCACTGACATTAATGGCAGAAGCTGAAGAAGCAGCAGTAACTCTCTGTACAGAGTGAGACTGAGCAAGACGCTGGGACCGACGTCCCTGCTGAGCAGACTCCACTGCGGCTGGATAATGGGAGACCGCAGCGGAGATGGCTCGAGACTCCCCCTGTGCAGAAGCGGGAACTCGAGACCTAACATATGGTGCATACTATGTGACTGGCCAATATACTACGTGACTATGCTGTATACTACGTGACTGGGCAATATACTACGTGGCTCTGTGCTGTATACTACCTGGCTCTGTGCTGTATACTACGTGGCTCTGTGCTGTATACTACGTGGCTCTGTGCTGTATACTACCTGGCTCTGTGCTGTATACTACCTGGCTCTGTGCTGTATACTACGTGACTGTGCTGTATACTGCGTGACTGGGCAGTATACTATGTGGCTCTGTGCTGTATACTACGTGGCTCTGTGCTGTATACTACGTGGCTCTGTGCTGTATACTACCTGGCTCTGTGCTGTATACTACGTGGCTCTGTGCTGTATACTACGTGGCTCTGTGCTGTATACTACCTGGCTCTGTGCTGTATACTACCTGGCTCTGTGCTGTATACTACGTGACTGTGCTGTATACTGCGTGACTGGGCAGTATACTATGTGACTCTGTGCTGTATACTACGCGGCTCTGTGCTGTATACTATGTGGGTCTGTGCTGTATACTACGTGGCTCTGTACTGTATACTACATGGCTCTGGGCATTATACTATGTGACTGGGCAATATACTACGTGAACTACGTGGCTGAGCAATGTACTACGTGGCTGGGCAATATACTACGTGGCTGGGCAATATACTATGTGACTGGCTTAGTGATAGAAAGCAGAGGGTGGTTATAAATGGTATAGTCTCTAACTGGGTCGCTGTGACCAGTGGGGTACCGCAGGGGTCAGTATTGGGACCTGTTCTCTTCAACATATTCATTAATGATCTGGTAAAAGGTTTACACAGTAAAATATCGATATTTGCAGATGATACAAAACTATGTAAAGCAGTTAATACAAGAGAAGATAGTATTCTGCTACAGATGGATCTGGATAAGTTGGAAACTTGGGCTGAAAGGTGGCAGATGAGGTTTAACAATGATAAATGTAAGGTTATACACATGGGAAGAGGGAATCAATATCACCATTACACACTGAACGGGAAACCACTGGGTAAATCTGACAGGGAGAAGGACTTGGGGATCCTAGTTAATGATAAACTTACCTGGAGCAGCCAGTGCCAGGCAGCAGCTGCCAAGGCAAACAGGATCATCGGGTGCATTAAAAGAGGTCTGGATACACATGATGAGAGCATTATACTGCCTCTGTACAAATCCCTAGTTAGACCGCACATGGAGTACTGTGTCCAGTTTTGGGCACCGGTGCTCAGGAAGGATATAATGGAACTAGAGAGAGTACAAAGGAGGGCAACAAAATTAATAAAGGGGATGGGAGAACTACAATACCCAGATAGATTAGCGAAATTAGGATTATTTAGTCTAGAAAAAAGACGACTGAGGGGCGATCTAATAACCATGTATAAGTATATAAGGGGACAATACAAATATCTCGCTGAGGATCTGTTTATACCAAGGAAGGTGACGGGCACAAGGGGGCATTCTTTGCGTCTGGAGGAGAGAAGGTTTTTCCACCAACATAGAAGAGGATTCTTTACTGTTAGTGCAGTGAGAATCTGGAATTGCTTGCCTGAGGAGGTGGTGATGGCGAACTCAGTCGAGGGGTTCAAGAGAGGCCTGGATGTCTTCCTGGAGCAGAACAATATTGTATCATACAATTATTAGGTTCTGTAGAAGGACGTAGATCTGGGTATTTATTATGATGGAATATAGGCTGAACTGGATGGACAAATGTCTTTTTTCGGCCTTACTAACTATGTTAATATATTATGTGGCTGGGCAATATACTACGTGACTGGGCAATATACTACATGGCTGGGCAATCTACTACGTGGCTGGGAAATATACTACGTGGCTGGGTAATATACTACGTGAACTACGTGGCTGAGCAATATACTACGTGGCTGGGCAATATACTACGTGGCTGGGCAATATACTATGTGACTGGGCAATATACTATGTGGCTGGGCAATCTACTACGTGGCTGGGAAATATACTACGTGGCTGGGTAATATACTACGTGGCTGTGCAATATACTATGTGAACATACATATTCTAGAATACCCGATGCGTTAGAATCGGGCCACCATCTAGTGTTCTATAATTGCATATCACAACAATAAGGATTATAAAACACATCAAGAAGTGTTTCACCATTTTCATTCAGTCCTGTCTGTTAATGATCCCTTCTCTTCATTTAAACTACTATTACAATGTTGGTGGTGGTAAATGGATTTTCTTTTTGTTTATTTAGGGATTTTCAATGATACTTTTAAAAATGTATGTGCTTAGCAAAAATGCTGGAGGCTCACAACAGAAAGTTGTTTCCATGTGTCATGTGCAACTTATTCCTCTAGACATATGAAAATGTATTTGCATATACCCCATATCCATAAATAGTAGTTTCACAAAGTTGATCTCCAAAAGACATTTTTTACATAAGTGAGATTTATAAATAATAGCACTCCATGTGAGTGATACCTATAACTCACTCCATAACAGAATGTGTTACTCCAACCACTCACATTCCTATTAAGCTCAGCCCTACTCACTGAGTTTTTTGCTATGGATTCCAAAAGGGTCTGAGGAAAGACATTTCATTTGGTTGATTGGAAGGGCGTTGGTAAGGAGTAGAGATCTTGGGGGGCCTGCGGAGAACATCTGAGTCCCTACTGTCCTTGAAAGATTCCTCCGTCTGTCAGGCCAAAAAAGGAAGGGATGTAAGGGGTTGGTACTGTTACCCTGGCCACTCACACGCTTACTAGGCACCACCCTACTCACTGCGTGTTTCTCTCTGCCCCACCCAGTACTTGACCATCGCACTCAACTACCGGGTGTCAATCTTTCTACTCTGCTTTTTGTGAGTCATAGGAGTTTGCTTCCATTTAGTCCTACAGAGATCTGCTTCCCTGGCCAATTTCATGCCAGCAGGTGATATATTATTATTATTATTATTATTAATTATTTATTATTATTGTTTTGTCTCACCTGTTATCAACCAGGCTTGCCTTCTTGTTTATCCTGATCTCTCCACTCCTGATCTCAGCTACTAACTCTGAACCTGTGCTGCCTGCCCCAACCTCTGACTGTCTTTGTACGCTTTTTTCTAGCCCACCTGTACCCTGTACTTGAGTCTCTTACCTTCAAGTCAGCTGCCAATCGGAAAACCAGTGGTCATTATCATTAAGTAGAGCACATCATCTATTGTAAATGGACCCTTAATGCCAGGGTTGAAAAAGAGCCTAGGTCAAGCATGCATGTCAACTCCAATCTTTCTCTATGGGACTGCCGAATGCTGGAGATTGTGGAGATTTTATTAGTGTGTCTGTGGGAATTTTTTGCCATTGATCCATAAGAGCATTTGTGAGGTCAAGCATTGATGATGAGCAAGAGATCATGGCTTGGATTTACAAAGGTGCCTGATGGGTTGAGGTCAGGGCTCTAAACATTTTCTCACTGCTCCAGAGTCCGGTGGCAGAGACTTTTACACCACATCGCTAGCCAATGGCATTGTGCTTGGTGTTGTTCAGTTTGGAAGCAGCTGTTCAGCCATGGAAACAAGAAGCTCTTGGGGCATTCACTTTTTTTTTGCTAATGGTAATGGGGTTTATTCACTATTTGTACTACCTGCCTTAATTAATTTGCTTACTTCTTTTTTAACCACTTCATGACCTTAGGCATATCCATCTGTCCAGGTTGGGAAGTACTTCATGACCTTGGACTTGGATATATCAGGCGATTTTGTGAATACAGGATCTCCTGGCAGTTTAACCTTCTAAATGCTGTAATTGATAACGATTGCAGCATTTAGGAGGCAGGCAGAGACAGGGAGTGACCCCACTATGTCATCTTGAGGGACAGATTGTTGCCATGCTGACCCTATGTTGTTATTCGGGCCATCAGGGCTAGCAAGTTAGCTACATCGTGCACATTCTCCTGCATTGCTATGCTTTATAACTGCGATCAGAGCTGTGAAAGTCAAAGTCCCATAGAGGGACTAAGTAAAAATGTTTTTTTTTTAAATAGTAAAAAAATATGTATACCCGTAAATAAATATTTTTATAATAAAAAAGTACATATATTTGGTGTAGCCGCATATGGAGCAACCAGACCTGTCTCACTAGTTAACCCCTTCGTGAACACTGTAAAAGAAAATAACAAATGAGGCAAAAAATACTATGCTTTGTCATCATACCGCCAAACAAAAAGTGGAATAAAAAGCAATCAAAAAGTCGAATGTAAATAAAAATATTATTGTCCCGCATAAAATAATCCACCATACTGCTCCATCAGTGGAAACATTAAAAAGTTATAGCTCTCAGAATAAAGTAATATAAAAATAATTATTTTTTTCTATAAAATTTTACCACATGCGGAACGGCATTAAAAAAAAATTAAAATAAAATAATTCCTAAATTGCTGGCTTTTGTTCATTCTGCTTCCAGAAAATTGGAATAGAAAGAGATAAAAAAAAGTCATGAAATAAGGAAAAATTATGGCTATCAAAATACGGCAATACAGAAACTTGTTTTTGCAATAAAAAGTGTTTTTTAGTGTGTGAGAGCAGCCAAACATAAAAAACCCAATATAAATCTGGTATCGCTGTAATTGCTACAACCCGAAGAATAAAGTCATTTAATCGCTTATACCGCAAAAGAAATCGTGTAAAAAATAAATAAAAGTGATTTGTCTCAGTCTCAGCTCACATTTATACTGCGCTACTCGCTGTGTGCTTACACTGGGGTTTCCATGTAAATCTCTCAAATGCGTGATTAAGACTGAACCCCAGGCAGAAGGTTCCCTATAATGAGGCAGATGGAGGCACTGACTACGCCATCTGGCCGCCTATGATCCGGCGGTGTCCATCTTTTTAAGCTTACATAAAAGTGCGGTCTTCCACAGTTTTGTGCGCCTCTGAAAAGCAGAGCACTGTTGAATAGGGGCCAAATGGAGTCCAGAGTAACTCTGCTGCTGCATTATAGTGCATGGTTACCTAGGGTGTTTAATTTGAATCAAGTCACTCAGAGATTTAGATGTATACCCCAATGTAACTGCTCACCATAGAGTGAAGGATAAATCTGATCCCAAAAGTTATGTAAAATGTTTCCAGCAAAAGCTTCAACTCAATAAATGAGAAAAGCAAGTGCCCACTCAGCTTGGACATCTGTTAACAGAAAAATAGGGGGCTTCAGATTACTGGTAGTACAAAGGCTCTGGAAAAGCGCAATAGCTCCTCACCTCCCAAAAAATATTCATCAAATTGTGCACTCACAAATCCGAATTCCCTCTGCCTTCTGATCCCCAGTGTGCCTAAACCACATTTAGTTTCCACATGTTTAGCATTTCTGTAGCAAGGACAGCTTGCCTAATTTACAGGTTAATGTCTCCAGAAGCATGAGCTGTGCACCACAACATACTGGGCACTACAATGTACTGGTGACTACAACGTACTGGGCACTAAAATTGCAGTTTGCAATTTCCGCTCAGAAACATCCACTGCTGCTCGTTTATGGAAAACGTCCATGGAGTTAAAATCATCACTACACTTTTAGCTAAATTTCCAAAGGGCTATAATTTCCAAAATGGGGTCACTTGAGGGAGGTATTATGCTCCTTTAGCACTGCTCTGTATATGGAGTCCGCAAACTATTCTAAGAAAATTTGTGGCTGAGAAGTACGATACAGCCCCATATGGGGTATTTCCAGGCTCAGCAGAAATTGTATGACTATTTTTGGTGCTATTTTTACCCATTTTCCCTAAAGTCTGCAGCTAAAGCAAAATTTGTGCGGTAAATATGTAGTTACTTTTCCTTCACTGCCCAAAGGTATATGTAACACACCCTCAGTGTTAATATGATCACTGCACCCTTACATGGATTAATTGAGAGGTGTAGTTTGAAAAAGGGGGTTACTTATATGGGATTCTGCTGTCCTGGCACCTCAGGGAATCTTTCAGTGCGTCATGGCACCCGTAAACCATTACAGTAAAATCTGCAGAGATTTATGCCTCTTTTTCCCTTCTGAGTTTTCTACTGTGCCTCAAAACATAGTAACATAGTTAGCGAGGCCGAAATAAGACATTTGTCAATCCAGTTCCTATATTCCGTCAGAATAAATCCCTAGATCTACGCCCTTCTAAAGAACCTAATAACTGTAAGATACAATATTGTTACGCTCCAGGAAGACATCTAGGCCTCTCTTGAACCCCTCAACTGAGTTCACCATCACCACCTCCTCAGGCAAGGAATTCCAGATTCTCACTGCCCTAACAGTAAAGAATCCTCTGCGTATATGTCTCTCCTCCATACGCAGAGAATGCCCCCTTGTGATTGTCACCTTCCTTGGTATGAAAAAAATCCTTGGAGAGATAATTGTATTGTCCCCTTATATACTTAGACATGGTTATTAGATCGCCCCTCAGTCGTCTTTTTTCTAGACTAAATAATGCTAATTTTGCTAATCTCTCTGGGTATTATAGTTCCCCCATCCCCTTTATTAATTTTGTTACCCTCATTTGTACTCGCTATAGTTCCATTATATCCTTCCTGAGCACCAGTTTCCAAAACTGTACACAGTACTCCATGTGCGGTCTAACCAGGGATTTGTACAGAGGCAGTATAATGCTCTCATGTGTATCCAAACCTCTTTTAATACACCCCATGATCCTGTTTGCCCTGGCAGCCGCTGCCTGGCACTGGCTGCTCCAGGTAAGTTTATCATTAACTAAGATCCCCAAGTCCTTCTCCATGTCAGATTTACCCAGTGGTTTTCCGTTCAGTGTGTAATGGTGAAATTGATTCCTTCTTCCCATATGTATAACCTTACATTTATCTTTGTTAAACCACATCTGCCACCTTTCAGCCCAAGTTTCCAACTTATCCAGATCCATCTGTAGCAGAATACTATCTTCTCTTGTATTGACTGCTTTACATAGTTTTGTATCATCTGCAAATATTGATATTTTACTGTGTTAACCTTCTACCAGATCGTTAATAAATATGTTGAAGAGAATAGGTCCCAACACCGACCCCTGCGGTACCTCACTGGTCACAGCGACCCAGTTAGAGAATATACCATTTATAACCACCATCTGCTTTCCATCACTAAGCCAATTACCCATTTACACACATTTTCCCACAGACCCAGCATTCTCATTTTGTGTACCAACCTCTTTTGCGGCACGGTATCAAACTCTTTGGAAAAATCAAGATATACCACGTCCAATGACTCATCTTGGTCCAGTTTATAGCTTACGTCTTCATAAAAACTGATTAGATTGGTTTGACAGGAGCGATTCCTTATAAACCCATGCTAATATGGAGTTAAACAGTTATTCTCATTGAGATAATCCAGAATAACATCCCTCAGAAACCCTTCAAATATTTTATAAAAAATAGAGGTTAGACTTACTGGCCTATAATTTCCAGGTACACTTTTAGAGCCCATTTTGAATATTGGTCATTTGCTATGCACCAGTCCTATAGAACAGACCTTGTTGCTATATAGTCCCTAAATATAAGAAATAATGGTTTGCCTATTACATTACTTAGTTCTCTTAGTACTCGTGGGTGTATGCCATCCGGACCCGGAGATTTATCTATTTTAATCTTATTAAGCTGGTTTTGCATCTCTTCTTGGGTTAGATTGGTGACCCTTAAAATAGGGTTTTCTTTGTGTCTTGGCATTTCACCTAGCATTTTATTTCCCACCGTGAATACCGTGGAGAAGGAGGTGTTTAATATATTAGCTTTTTCCTCATCAAAAATAACCATTCTTTCCTCACAATTTTTTAAGGGGCTTACACTTTCACTTTTGATTCTTTACTATTGATATAGTTGAAGAACAGTTTGGGATTAGTTTTACTCTCCTTAGCAATGTGCTTCTCTATTTCAGTTTTGGCAGCTTTAATACATTTTTTAGATAAAGTATTTTCTCCCTTTAGTTTTTTTAGAGCTTCAACAGTGCCATCCTGCTTTAGTAGTTTATGCTTTCTTTTTACTGTTAATTGCCCCTCTTCTTTGTTTAACCACATTGGGTTTTTCCTATTTCTTGTCCTTTTATTCCCACAAGGTATAAACCGCTTACAGTGCCTATTTAGGATGTTCTTAAACATTTCCCATATATTATCTGTATTCCTATTTCTGAGGACATAGTCCCAGTCAATCAGATTATGGGAATCTCTAAGCTGTTCAAACTTTGCCTTCCTAAAGTTCAGTGTTTTTGTGACTCCCTGACAAGTCTCCCTAGCGAAAGACAAGTGAAACTGTATATTGTGATCGCTATTTCCTAGATGCTCGACAACCTGCATATTTGTTATTCTGTCAGGTCTATTTGATAGCATTCGGTCTAACAGTGCTGCTCCTCTGGTTCGATTCTGCACCAATTGTGAAAGATAATTTTTCTTGGTTAGTAGCAGAAACCTGTTGCCTTTATGGGTTTCGCAGGTCTCTGTTTCCCAGTTAATATCCGCTTGTAACAACCCTGCCGGAATCATTGCATGGCTTTCCATCTCCAATCAGGCAGATACACCATCTTTCTTTCCCCTCCAGCCCATGCTGTGAGTTCTGCTTTCTGTCTGCTCCATGTTGTGAACCTCATGTCTCCTGCCTGATCTTTGCATACTCCCTGGCTGTGTGCTTAGGTCGGCGGCCCAGGCACTTCCTGATTCTTATAGTGACTGTACCTTCCTACAGGGTCCCCTGCCAATTGCCAAGAGGCATCAGGTACTTAAGGCATTCCCACCCCTAGGAGGATGCCTGAGCAACTTACTTCCTCAGTTAGTGTCTTACTGCTGAGGTGCCAGGTCCTGTCTTGCTTTTTCTCTTGTGTCAGCCACCCAGAGGGGCTTAGTACCCTGGCCTGTACCTGTGTCCTGTGTCTCTTGTTTCAGCCACCCAGTGGGGCTTCGTACCCTGGTTTTAGTCCTTGTTTCTGTGCCTTGTCCCGTTCCTGACCCTGTCTGAACCTAGTCGTATACCTGTGTCCATTTGTATCCCTGTCTGTAGCCTTTCCTCTTCCGCTGTGTGTTTCCTTGTGTTCTCTCCTCTTTGCTCCACCTCCTGTGGCTCTGCTCTTTGCTCCATCTCCGATTCTGCTCTTTGCTCCGCCTCCTTTGGTTCTGCTCTTTGCTCCGCCTCCTGTGGCTCTGCTCTTAGCTCTGCCTCCTGCGGTTCTGGTCTTTGCTCCCCCTCCTGCGGCTCTGCTCTTTGCTCCATCTCCTGCGGTTCTGCTCTTTGCTCCACTTCCTGTGGTTCTGCTCTTTGCTCCACCTCCTGTGGTTCTGCTCTTTGCTCCGCCTCCTGCGGCTCTGCTCTTTGCTCTGCCTCCTGTGAGTCTGCTCTGCTCCACCTCCTGCGGTTCTACTCTGCTTAGACTCCTGCAGTTCTGCTCTGCTCCATCTCCTGTGGTTCTGCTCCACTCCCGTCTCGCCTCCTGCAGCTTTATCCTGCTTCCCGCATCGTGCGGTTTTGTTCTGCTCCCATTCCGCACCCTGTGTATCCTTGTCTCTCCTGTCTAGCTCCTCCCTGTTCCTTTATGCCTCTAGTCTGAACTGGTCCCTACCTATTCCCTTATACCACACATACCTGTCTGTATTCCTGTCCTACCCGAACCAGTTCCAGTCCCGCTATGCGTGCCCACTTGCCTGCCAGAGTGCCACCCATGTCCGCCTGCCTGCCAGAGTGCCAGCCGTACCTGCCTGCCAGAGTGCAAGCCCTGCCCACCAGAGTACCAGTTGTGCTCATCTGTACTCGCCTGCACTTATTACTAGTGTTCAGTCCCTCAGTGGGAACAGCTGCCACAGCCAGACACCACCCTGGAGTGCTACCTGGCAGCTATGTGCCGAACAAGCCTGACCTCACCATCAGAGGCTCCAGTGAACACCAAGATACAGTAGCTGCTTAGTCACGCCCCTTCCAGGATAGTCTGGTTTGTGGCATAGTGGGGCAACAATCTCCTCGTTCATGCCACCCAGTCAGGGCAGAGCATAACAGTTAGCCATGCCTGCCTGCTAGAGGGCCAGCTGTGCCCGCCAGAGTACAGTCATGCTCGTCTGTACTTCCCTGCACTTGATACTAGTGTTCCGTCCTTCAATGGGACCAGCTGCCACAGCCAGACACCACCCTGGAGTGGTACCTGGCAGCTATGTGCTGCTCAAGCCTGACCTCACCATCAGAGGCTCCAGTAAACACCAAGGTAGCTGCTTAGTCACGACCCTTAGAGGGAAGTCTGGTTTGTGGCACAGTAAGGCCACAATCCCCTCACTCATGCCACCCAGTCAGGACATGAGTGTAACAGTTAGCCATGCCTGCCTGCCTGCCGGAGTGCCAGCCAAGCCCACCTGTCTGCCAGGGTACCAGCTGTGCCCGCCAGAGTACCAGTTGTGCTCGTCTGTACTTCACTGCACTTGTTAGTAGTGTTCAGTTCCTCAGTGGGATCAGCTGCCACAGCCAGACACCTCGCTGGAGTGGTACCTGGCAGCTACCTGCCACACAAGCCTGACCTCACCATCAGAGGCTCCAGTGAACACCAAGGTAGCTGCTTAGTCATGCCGATTACAGGGTAGTCTGGTTTGTGGCACAGCGGGGCCACAGTCCCCTCACTCATGCCACCCAGTCAGGGCATGAGTGTAACAGTTAGCCATGCCTGCCTGTCTGCCAGAGTGCCAGCCGTGCACGCCTGTCTGCCAGAGTGCCAGCTGTGCCCACCAGAGTACGAGTTGTGCTCGTCTGTACTTCCCTGCACTTGTTACTAGTGTTCAGCCCCTCAGTGGGATCAGCTGCCACAGCCAGACACTGCCCTGGAGTGATACCTGGCAGCTACCTGCCGCACAAGCCTAACCTCACCATCAGAGGCTCCAGTGAACACCAAGATAGCTGCTTAGTCACGCCCCTTCCAGGGTAGTCTGGTTTGTGGCACAGTGGGGCCACAATTCCCTCGCTCACGCCACCCAGTTAGGGTGTGAGCGTAACACCGGGTAGTTAAAGTCCTCCATAACAAGAACCTCATTATGGGTTGCAGCTTCATTTATCTGCCTTAGTTGTAGACTTTCCATGATTTCTGATATATTTGGGGGTTTGCAAAAGACCCAAATTTTTCCTCCATGTATTTTGACCCATATGGACTTGACATCCTCCCTTCGCCAATATTCTCCTTAAAGGGGACTTTAGACAAGACTTTACATAAAGACAAACCCCTCCTCCTCTCTGTTTTTTACAATCCTTTCTAAACAGACTGTAACCCTATAATTTAAATGCCCAGTCATAGCTTTCATCTAACCATGTCTTGGTTATTCCCACTATGTCATAGTTACCTGTAAATATTTCTGCTTCTAGTTCGTCCATCTTGTTTGTCAGGCTTCTGGTGTTTGCAAGCATGCAGTTTAGAAGATTTTGCTTTGTTCCAAGCTCCTCCCTGTGGATTGTTTTAGAAATTTTCTTACTTCCCTTCCGAGTATAATGTCTTGGGTCTTCTTTGCCTTACTTCATATCCTTCATCAGTATATTTTCTGGCTTCATGTTCGTGTCTAACGTTTTTCTTCCTGTCCCCTCTTTTTCTAGTTTAACGCCCTCCTGATGAGTGTAGTGAGCCTTCTGGTGAATGTGTGCTTCCCAGCTTTGTTGAGGTGTAGTCCATCTCTGGCGAGGAGTCTGTCGTATAGGTAATTCACACCGTGGTCCAGAAATCCAAATTCTTACTGTCCGCACTATAGTCTACTGGAAGGATAAAAGAAAAAACTACCTCTGCATCCAGTTCCTTTAATTTCTTTCCCAAATCTTCAAAGTCCTTCCAGATTTTCGGTAGGTTCCTCCTTGCTATGTCATTGGTGCCAACATGTATAGTGGGTACAGAAAGTATTCAGAACCCTTTGAATTTTTCACTTTGTTTCATTGCAGCCATTTGGTCAAAAAAGTTTATTTTTTCTTATTAATGTACACTCTGCACCCCATCTTGACTGAAAAAAAAACAGAAATGTACACATTTTTGCAAATTTATTAAAAAAGAAAAACTGAAATATCACATGGTCATAAGTATTCAGACCTTTCCTCACTCATATTTAAGTCACATGCTGTCCATTTGCTTGTGATCCTCCTTGAGATTGTTCTACTCCATTGGAGTCCAGCTGTGTTTAATTAAACTGATAGGAATTGATTTGGAAAGGCACTCACCTGTCTATATAAGACCTCACAGCTCACAGTGTACATCAGACCAAATGAGAATCATGAGGTCAAAGGAACTGGCAAAGGAGCTCATATACAGAATTGTGGCAAGGTTACAATGGAATTTCTGCAGTACACAAGGTTCCTAAGAGCACAGTGGCCTCCATGATCCTTAAATGGACTTGGCCGTCCAGCCAAACTGAGCAATTGTGGGAGAAAAGCCTTGGTGAGCGAGGTAAAGAAGAACCCCCAAGGTCACTGTGACTGAGCTCCAGAGATGCAGTAGTGAGATGGGAGAAAGTTCCATAAAGTCAACTATCACTGCAGCCCTCCATCAGTCAGGCCTTTATGGCAGAGTGGCCCGAAGGAAACCTCTCCTCAGTGCAAGACATATGAAAGCCCGCATAGAGTTTGCTAAAAAAAACACATGAAGGACTCCCAGAATATGAGAATTAAGATTCTTTGGTCTTATGAGACGAAGGTAGACCTTTTTGGTGATAATTCTAAGCAATATGTGTGGAGAAAACCAGCCACTACTCCTCACCTGCCCAATACAATCCCAACAGTGGCAGCATCATGCTATCGATGTTTTTTTAACTTGCAGGGACAGGACGACTGGTTGTTATTGAAGGAAACATGAATGTGGCCAAGTACAGAGATATCCTGGATGAAAACCTCTTCCATAGTGCTCTGAACCTCAGACTTGGCCGAAGGTTCACCTTCCAACAAGACAATGACCCTAAGCACAGAGCTAAAATAACAAAGGAGTGGCTTCAGAACAACTCTGTGACTAATCTTGACTGGCCCAGCCAGAGCCTTTACCTAAACCCAATTGAGCATCTCTGGAGATACCTGAAAATGGCTGCCCACCAACATTCACCATCCAACCTGGCGGAACTGGAGACAATCTGCAGAGGATCCCCAAATCCAGGTGTGAAAAACGTGTTGCATTACTTCCAAGAAGACCCATGGGTGTACTAGCTCAAAAGGGTGCTTCTACTCAAGACTGAGCAAAGCGTCTGAATATTTATGACCATGTGATATTTCAGTTTTTCTTTTTTAATTTGTAAAAATTTCTACATTTCTATTTTTTTCAGTCAAGATGGGGTGCAGAGTGTACATTATTGATAAAAAATGAACTTTTTTGAATTTACCAAATGGCTGCAATGAAACAAAGAGTGAAACATTTAATGGGGTCTGAATATTTTCCATACCCACTGTATCAGAAGGAATGGGTGGACGTCCTTGGAACTGATGAACTTTGATATCCTATCAGTCACATCCTTCATCTTCGCACCTGGGAGGCAGCATACTTCCCTAGCGGTTATGTCCGGTCTGCAGATGGCTGCTTCTGTGCCCCTCAGTAGTGAGTCTCCCACCACTACCACTCTTCTTCGCTTCTTGGCTGTACTTTTTGTTGTCACTTCTGGGTGTTGCTGTGTGCCCTTTTCTTCTTTGCATGCTGTTAGTGCCTCATCCTTAAGTGTGCCATCTTTGTTCTCCACAAGGCCTTGGTATCGGTTTCTCAGTTGTGCGGTTGGTGATGTCGCCATGGTCTTCTTGCTTCTTTTTGTCATGTGCTTCCACGCGGCTGCTTTTGGAGGTTCTCTGCCACTTTCTTCACCTTCTGTGACCAGTAGAGGTGCTTCTATTCTGTCTAGAAAGTCTTAATTTTCTTTGATGAGTTTCAAAGTTGCCATTCTTTCTTCCAGACCATGCACCTTTACTTCTAAAATTGCCAGTAGTCTACACTTATGGCAGGTGAAGTTGGATTCTTCTTCTGGTCGATCTGTGAACATGTAACACATGTAGGCTGACACATCTGCCATGTTGCTCCTAGATCCTGATGACTTGCTGTGTGTCTTCCTTCTTGTGTAATCTACTGTATGTTACCTTCTTGTGTAATCTGCTGTGTTTTCTCCTTCTTGTGTAATCTACTCAATCACTCAAGCTTTCTTGCAATAATGTCCTAGAGGCAAAAATTCACGGCGCACGGTTTGGCGATGCTTTCCAAGCAGCTGGTCCCAGCTGTACGCAACATTATTCTTGCTGAGTGAGACTCTTCACTTTTCCCAGAAGGCACCTGGAATAAGCAAATTGTCCTCCTCAAACTTCAATCCCTGGTTTGACAATGCTTTCCATGCAGCTGGTCCAGGCTGTACCCAACAAACTTCTTGTTGAGGGAGACTCTGATTTTCCCAGAAGGCACCTGGAATATGCAAATTTTCTTCCTCAAGCTTCAATCCCTCAAAAGTAGTTCCTGATTACATGTAGGGTATTGGCGTACTCAGGAGAAATTGTGCAACAAATTGAGAGGTCCATTTTTTTCTATTAGCCCATATAAAATTAAAAATTTGGGGCTAAAACAACATTTTTAGCAGTAAAAATATAATTATTTTTTCTTCATTGCCCAATGGTATAAATTTCTCTCAGGCACATGTAGTGTTAACATGCTCACTGTACCACTAGATGAATTCATTGAGAGGTGTAGTTTGTAAAATGATGTCACTCTTGGGGGATCTCTGCTGTTCTGGCACCTCAGGGGCTCTGCCAATGTGACATGGCACCTTCAAACCATTTCAACAAAATCTCAACTCCAATATGGCGCTTTTTGCCATCTGAGGTTTGCACTGTGCTTCAAAAATAGTTCAAAGTGTTTTTTGACCACATATGGGGTATTGATATAGTCAGAAAAAGAAATTGCACAACAAATTATATGGTTCAATTTCTCCTGTTACCCTTGTGAAAATAAAGATGGGGCTAAAAGGATATTTTTGTAGGAAAAATATGATTTTTTTTATTTTCACAGCTCACCATTATAATCTTCTGTGAAGCACCTGAGGGTTCAAGATACTCACCACACATCTAGATACATTCCTTGAGGGGTCTAGTTTCCAAAATGGAGTCACTTGTCAGGAGTTTCCACTGTTTAGGCACATCAGGGGCTCTTCAAACGCAATATGTTGTCCGCTAATGATTCCAGCAAATTTTCAGTTAAAATAATCAAACGGCACTCCTTCCCTTCTGAGCTCTGCACCAAAACAGTAGTTTTCCTCAACATATTGTGTATCGTAGTACTCAGGAGAAATTGCACAACAAATGGAGTGGTGTATTTATTCCTGTTACCTTTGTAAAAATGCTAAATTTGGGGCTAAAGAACATTTTTGTGAGAAAAATGTAATTTTTTTTCTTTCCACGTCTCTAACTTCTATTAAAAACCTGGGTGTTAAATGTGATCACCACAGATCTAGATACAATCCTTACCTTTTGTGTGAAAAATGTGATTTATTTTTTAAGGCTTAATGTTATAAACTTCTAAGAAGCACATTAGGGTTTAAGGTCCTCATCACACATCAAGATAGGTTCGCTGAGGGGTCTAGTTTCCAAAATGGCATCACTTGTGGGGGATTTCCATTGTTTAGGCATATCAGGGGCCAGCGTCAGACTGGAGTAGCTTGGGCCCACCAGAGATCATCTTTCTAAGGGCCCACCATGCTTAAGGGGTACTAGCTGCAGAGTCTTCCCTTAAGGTACCGTCACATTTAGCGATGCTGCAGCGATATAGACAACGATGCCAATCGCTGCAGCGTCGCTGTTTAGTCGCTGGAGAGCTGTCACACAGACAGCTCTCCAGTGACCAACGATGCCGAAGTCCCTGGGTAACCAGGGTAAACATCAGGTTACTAAGCGCAGGGACACGCTTAGTAACTCGATGTTTACTCTGGTTACCATTGTAAAAGTAAAAAAAACAAACAGTACATACTTACATTCCTGTCACGTCCCCCAGCGTCAGCTTCCCTGCACTGTGAGCGCTGGCCGGAAAGCAAAAGCAGAGCACAGCGGTGACGTCACCGCTGTGCTCTGCTTTATGGCTGGCCGGTGCTGACACAGTGCAGGGAAGCTGACGCTGGGGGACGTGACAGGAATGTAAGTATGTACTTTTTTTTTTTTACTTTTACAATGGTAACCAGGGTAAACATTGGGTTACTAAGCGCGGCCCTGCGCTTAGTAACCCGATATTTACCCTGGTTACCAGTGAACACATCGCTGGATCGGCGTCACACACGCCGATTCAGCGATGTCAGCGGGAGATCAGCGACCAAAATAAAGTCCTGATCTTTCCCCAGCGACCAACGATCTCCCAGCAGGGGCCTGATCGTTGGTCGCTGTCATGCATAACGATTTCGTTAACGATATCGTTGCTATGTCACAAAAAGCAACGATATCGTTAATGAAATCGTTATGTGTGAAGGTACCTTTAGCTTCCATCTAGTCAAGCACCCTTATCTGCAGCAGATAATTATGGGTAAACAAGACAAGTGCTGCCGAACACAATGATATTCTATAAGAACAAAGATTTTATTATTTAGACATGTGCCACATACACAAACTAGACATGACACATACGCACAAGTCACACCCTAGACTCAGGATACATACACGTGATACACACCAGTCACACACTAAACACAGGGTACATACACATGACACACACCAGTCACACACTAGACACAGGATCCTAACACGTGACACACACCAGTCACACACTAAACACAGGATACAGACACATGACACACACCAGTCACACACTAGACACAGGATACTAACACGTGACACACACCAGTCACACGGTAGACACATGACACACTTACACAGCATACAAACACCAGTCACACACTAGACACAGAATTAGAGATGAGCAGACCCTTGGATGTTCGAGTCCAGCCGAACAGTTAAAAAAAGTCCAGGTTCGGGTACAGAACAGTACCCGGACCCCATTCACTTGAATGGGGGGCCCGAACTTCCAGTGTTTACCACTCTGTGAGGTGCAAGACAGTGCAGCAAACACTGCTTCTGATCGGCGGTAAAATCATCCCCGCCAGTTAGACAGCTGAGGTCCACACGCTGTCAAATGATGGGAGCCCGCAGCTGTTATCGGAGGTATAGTTTACCTCCGGTCACTGGCGTTGGCTAACCTCATCGAGGTTACGGCAGGTCACTGAGGCTGTGTTCCCAGCTGGGCCCCTGAACTGCAGTGGCCCTCATCATCCGCCCTTCTCCACACAGCCTCATCATCCGCCCTTCTCCACACAGCCTCATCATCCACCCTTCTCCACACAGCCTCGTCATCCCTCCTTCTCCACACAGCCTCGTCATCCCTCCTTCTCCACACAGCCTCTTCATCCCTCCTTCTCCACACAGCCTCATCATCCCTCCTTCTCCACACAGCCTCATCATCCCTCCTTCTCCACACAGCCTCATCATCCCTCCTTCTCCACACAGCCTCATCATCCCTCCTTCTCCACACAGCCTCGTCATCCCTCCTTCTCCACACAGCCTCGTCATCCCTCCTTCTCCACACAGCCTCATCATCCCTCTCTCTGCACACAGCCTCATCATCCCTCCTCCACACAGCCTCGTCATCCCTGCTTCTCCACACAGCCCCTCATCATCCCTCCTTCTCCAACACAGCCTCATCATCCCTCCTTCTCCACATAGCCTCATCATCCCTCCTTCTCCACACAGCCTCATCATCCCTCCTTCTCCACACAGCCTCGTCATCCCTCCTTCTCCACACAGCCTCATCATCCCTCCTTCTCCACACAGCCTCATCATCCCTCCTTCTCCACACAGCCTCGTCATCCCTCCTTCTCCACACAGCCTCATCATCCCTCTCTCTGCACACAGCCTCATCATCCCTCCTTCTCCACACAGCCTCATCATCCCCCCTTCTCCACACAGCCCCTCATCATCCCTCCTTCTCCACACAGCCTCATCATCCCTCCTTCTCCACACAGCCTCATCATCCCTCCTTCTCCACACAGCCTCATCATCCCTCCTTCTCCACACAGCCTCGTCATCCCTCCTTCTCCACACAGCCTCATCATCCCTCTCTCTGAACACAGCCTCATCATCCCTCTCTCTGCACACAGCCTCATCATCCCTCCTTCTCCACACAGCCTCATCATCCCTCCTTCTCCACACAGCCTCGTCATCCCTCTTTCTCCACACAGCCTCATCATCCCTCTCTCTGCACACAGCCTCATCATCTCTCCTTCTCCACACAGCCTCATCATCCCCCCTTCTTCACACAGCCCCTCATCATCCCTCCTTCTCCACACAGCCTCATCATCCCTCCTTCTCCACACAGCCTCATCATCCCTCCTTCTCCACACAGCCTCGTCATCCCTCCTTCTCCACATAGCCTCATCATCCCTCCTTCTGCACACAGCCTCATCATCCCTCCTTCTCCACACAGCCTCGTCATCCCTCCTTCTCCACACAGCCTCATCATCCCTCCTTCTGCACACAGCCTCATCATCCCTCCTTCTCCACACAGCCTCGTCATCCCTCCTTCTCCACACAGCCTCATCATCCCTCCTTCTGCACACAGCCTCATCATCCCTCCTCTCCACACAGCCTCGTCATCCCTCCTTCTCCACACAGCCTTATCATCCCTCCTTCTGCACACAGCCTCATCATCCCTCCTTCTCCACACAGCCTCGTCATCCCTCCTTCTCCACACAGCCTCATCATCCCTCCTTCTGCACACAGCCTCATCATCCCTCCTTCTCCACACAGCCTCGTCATTCCTCCTTCTGCACACAGCCTCATCATCCCTCCTTCTGCACACAGCCTCATCATCCCTCTCTCTGCACACAGCCTCATGATCCCTCCTTCTCCACACAGCCTTATCATCCCTCCTTCTGCACACAGCCTCATCATCCCTCCTTCTCCACACAGCCTCGTCATCCCTCCTTCTGCACACAGCCTCATCATCCCTCCTCCTCCACACAGTCTCATCATCCCTCTCTCTGCACACAGCCTCATGATCCCTCCTTCTCCACACAGCCTCATCATCCCTCTCTCTGCACACAGCCTCATCATCCCTCCTTCTCCACACAGCCTCATCATCCCCCCTTCTTCACACAGCCCCTCATCATCCCTCCTTCTCCACACAGCCTCGTCATCCCTCCTTCTCCACACAGCCTCATCATCCCTATCTCTGCACACAGCCTCATCATCCCTCCTTCTCCATACAGCCTCATCATCCCTCCTTCTGCACACAGCCTCATCATCCCTCTCTCTGCACACAGCCTCATCATCCCTCCTTCTCCACACAGACCCTCATCATCCCCCTTCTCCACACAGCCTCATCATCCCCCTTTTCACACAGCCCCTCATCATGACCCTTTTTTTATGCAGCCCGTCATTATCATCTCCACTTCTCCACACAGCCCCTCATCATCTTCCCTATACAAGCCCCACTCTAGTTACATCAACCCTTTCCAAAAAACATCCTCTCACCACTCTCACTGAATCCTGGGTCTTCATTCTTATTTGTTCAAGGGTTCATTGCGCAGCCCCTCGGTCCTCTCCTCACTGAGCTCCATGGTGCAGCCTCTCATTTCAATCCTCACCAGCAGACTGAGCCTCAGGACAACGCTGCTTCCTGGTCACTGGTCTGATGGAGGCCCCGCCCCTTCTGGTGACATCATGCCATTGCCCTCAGGCTCTAAAAATCAACTCTGCTCTAGAGGCTGTGTGCTGTACAGTGCAGTCTCACAGCCTGTGGCTCTGTGCTGTGCGGGTTATTCCGCACCCAGTGCCGGCCGTCTGCACTGCTCAGCAACAAGTGATGTGAGGTGAGCGCTTTCTCATCACCTGCTGCTGCCGCTTCTATTGATCTCATCCAGCACGCCACAGCTGATAGAGCAGTGAGTGCCACGAGATCAGCAGAAGCCGCAGCAAATGATGACAAAGCTCTCACATCACTTGTTACTGAGCAGTGCAGACGTCTGGCACCGGGTATGGAATAAAGAACTCACCGCTGGGTGCAGGCACTAATAATGAATGAGGCAGGAGTCTGCTGCTGGTGAGGGGGAGGGCCCACTGGGAGGCGGGCCCACCGGAGGATTCTCCGATCTCCCGGTGGGCCAGTCCGACCCTGTCAGGGGCTCTCCAACCTGGATATGGCTTCCATTCTTTACTCCAGTGAATTTTGCGTTCAAAAAGTCAAATGGTGCTCCTTCCGGTCCAAGCACTCAAACAGTAGTTTTTCCCCAAATATGGAGTATCGGTGTGCTGAGGAGAAATTGCAAAAAACATTTTGGGGTCCATTTTCTCCTGTTACCCATGTGAAAATTAACAAATTTGTGCCTAAATTAAATGTTTGGTGAAAAAAAGGTAAATGCTCACATTTTGTGTGACATAACATGGAGTGAGGTCAAGAGCCTCTCACCTAGCCAAATCAGTTCTCATACTTTGCACTGATGAGGGGCAATACCCCGAAACACCGTGTCTGTAAATTGAGATTCTGGTTTGGCTTTTATCCTAAGTCATATTTCAAGGCTCGTTAAAGGGTCGATAGTGACTTGCAGGTTTGTTGCTTCCAACAGGTGGCATTATAGAGTTCAAGTCCTCTTCCTCACTAAAGAGGCAATTTGTAGAGGAAAAAGGAGACAGCAAAATCCTGCTGTGTTTCTTAGCAAGTTGTTTTATTAATTTCAAACCTGGATTTTTATATACTCTGCTCAGTACTGCTGTATAAGAGTATGTGCACACGTTGTGGATTCCATTGGGGATTTTTCGCATGGATTCACAGCGGATTTAGTGCAGTTTTTGTGCGGATTTCACTTGCGTTTTTATTCCTATTAAGGAATAGGTGTAAAACACTGCAGAATCCACACAAAGAATTGACATGCTGCAGAAAATAAACCGTAGCGTTTCCGCACGAAATTTTCCGAAGCATGAGGACTGCGGATTTGGTTTTCCATAGGTTTACATGGTACTGTACAACGCATGGAAAACTGCTGCAGATCCGCAGGGCCAATTCCCTGCGGATCCGCAGCCAAATCCAAAACATGTTCACATCCCCTACGTCTCCTACCCCAAGTTCAGAGTCATTTGCAAGTGTTAAGATATATAATTTCATATAATGTCACATTACAGCTAGAAATCGTGTCATACCTCATCTATGCAAACATGACATGTTATTCTGAAATGTTGCTTGATAGTACAGTTACTCCTTAAATAGAAATAAAAAACAAGACTAAGGCTGGTTTCACATTTGCGTTTAAAAATGCAGCGTTTTAAACGCAAATGCATGTGGTGAAAAAAATGCATGTAGACGTGGTAAAACTCCGCATTTTTTAGACGCATGCGTTTTTGCATGTTTTATTACAAACGCGGCGTTTTGATGTGTTTACATGCGTTTTTTCATGCGTTTGCGTTTTTTAAACGCATGATGAGAAGTGTGTGACAGCTGCCAATCATCAAAATCAACAAGAAAACCCACTATAAACAGAAATAATTAGTGTTAGGGTTAGGGTTTGGATCCCTAGTAACCCTAGGGATCCTAACCCTAACTCTTACCCTAACCCTACCCCTAACCCTACCCCTAACCCTAACCCTAAGGGATCCTAACCCTAACCCTACCCCTAACCCTACCCCTAACCCTACCCTAACCCTCAGGGATCCTAACCCCAACCCTAACCCTAACCCTAAGGGATCCTAACCCTAACCCAACCCTAACCCTAACCCTACCCCTAACCCTAACCCTTTGGAATCCTAACCCTAACCCTAACCCTAAGGGGAAGGGTTAGGGTTAGGGTTAGGGATAGGATCCCTTTATCAATTTTGTGGTGTGGGGTGGCTTATCAGTGTGTTTTCTTGTTTTTTTTTATAGAAACGCATGCGTTTTTAACGCAACCAAACGCATGTGCTTAAAAACGCATGCGTTTACATAGACAGCAATACTTTTTTTGCCGCAAAAAAAGCATGTGTTTTTTTGCGGCAAAAATACGCAGCTAAAAATTACTACATGTTGCATTTCTGCAACACAACGCATACATACAAAAGACGCATTCGGCGGCAAAACACGGCAAAACGCATGCAAAAAAACGCATGCATTTTTAATGTTAAGTATAGGAAAAAAAACGCATGCAGTTTTTTGCGCTAAAATGCAGCGGCAAAAAACGCAAATGTGAAACCAGCCTAAGTGAGGCTGAAATGCTCTTTTACCCTTTCCATGTTGAAAAATGGCTATCTTTTTTTTTTTTTTTTTTTTTTTAAAAAGCTAAATAAATCAATATTTTCTTAGATAAAAAGTAGCAATTGTTAACAGTTACATTCCAATGTGTTAATTACATTGCAGTGCGTGCAATGCTTATGTATTGTAAGAATAACCCTTACAGGGCACAGGTGTGTGCATTAGGCTAACAGAGGAAGCAGCTGTGTTTAGCTAGAGATGTCCTTAAACTTTGGCATGTTTGTGAACTATGATTCTGACATGTGAGATGTATATGGTCATTGCATAAGGGTTATTAAGTTTTTCAAACAGTGGCTTCATGCAGATCTTTTTGAACATATAGAAAATGAAGTGTGATTGCCAAAAGGGTCATCAACTGGGGAGCTCATCTCAGTTCCTTTAACAACTCAGAACATTTGTAATCTGCACATCTGTTCTGTATCTAGAAACATCCTCTGTAACCTCTTCCAACAAAAAGCTCAGAGCCCTAGGAAGGTGATAAAGGAAACCTCAAGTAAATGATTTATGAATTTTCACATACTCGTGAGCTATTAATATAAGACATTATCATAGATAACAGGAAGAAACTAAATTAGTCTTATTCAAGTAATAAATCCCAGTATATGTACAACTGGTGTTAAATTTAGAGCATTACTATTATTAGAGGACATAGTGTAAATAAAAGCATGGTGACGTTTTTAACTCAGTAATTAAAATCAGATTTCATCTTTAGTTATATATTTGTCATAATGGATTGTTTATGATCTTTACAATGATTAGTATATATAAATACACTGTACACTCCTCAACACTGAAATAAGAACACCAAGAAGGATAAGTCGGGGGCATTTACGTACATTTAATTCTAAGTACATTTTTAAAAAAGTGCCTTGCAGTTAATAATGGCAGAAGTTAACACTCATCTCTATTAAGAAAAAATATTGAAAAAAGTCAGCTCACCCATCTATCGGTTCCAGTATCCTAGCACAGAAACTGCAGTATAACAGGAAACACGTAGATTGTGAAGGTGTAATCCAGCTCAGGAAGGTCCGTTAAAATTTTTTTTTTTATTCTTTATTAGAAAAATAGCATTCATAAAAATAGTAACATGTCTTGAAAAATCACAACCCCCATAAGGGAATATACTGTGGGCATAAATGACACATCCTGTTTCATTTATGAAGCATGGACTCTAAAAGTCACAAAGCCTATTTTTATAGGGCCATCAGGTGGCATTTACTAATCTTAAAGTGCCAGCAGTCGGCCCTCACTATTCTTAGAGGGCCATCAGCCAGCTATGCTTTGCTGTTCCCATTATTAAACAGTGGGTCTGCTATACTGTTATTACGTGCAGTGAGTGGCAGGGCTGGTCAAAATTTGGATGCACCCCAATACCTTTTTGAAGAGACGTAGAGGAGGGCCTTATGAAAAAATGTTCCCATTAATAGGAATTGGGTTTCTCATAGTGTTTGCCTATGCAGTGAATGCAAGGGGTGCCAAAAATGTGGAGGCACTCCAATGCCCCTTTGAAGAGACGTAGAGGAAGGCCTTATGAAAAAATGTTCCCATTATTTAGGAAGTGGGTCTCCCATAGTGTTTGCCTATGCAGTGAATTAAATACCACACAGTATACCCTTATTTTATTCTAACATTTTTTATATTCAACCCTATATCCAGGAGAATAATGTAAGATAGGCTAGTGATTAGGGTGTACTGTGAAAGAACAGTGATAACCACTGCAAAGAAACAACCAAACACCGAACCACCATGGAACATGAAATCACCAGATAGTCAAAAGACACGGGAATATTGCAAAATATGCCTTTATTTATCAGACTGGCAACAATACAAGATATAAAAATAGTATAATAAAAAAGATTTTTTTCAAAATTTCCGCAAGGACAGGATTCCACAATAGTTGTACTCAGCCAAATAACCCCCCAAAAATGAGGAAATATATACTTTTAATTGTACATATCATAAAGTGCAAGAGGTATCAAAAATGAAGTAAAATTAATTCCATAAAAAATGTGCACAAAATACGTGCAAAATTTGCATAAAAGAGGCTCAAAAACCATTATAAAAAAGTGCCCAGGAGTGCATGATACAAAATAAAATACTAGCGCACACAAATAACAATAAAGTTGTTTAGCAAGTGCCCAAGTGCATAGACCTCTATGAAGGTCCAAAACCATGTGACCAATATCAGGGATTATGATGGTACAATATATTACTTATATATACCTGGGGGGTAGGCTGAGACCTGGACCTGCGGGCGCCCGATCCGCGTTTCGAAGGTATATCCTTCGTCAGGGGGTGACGAAGGATATACCTCCGAAACGCGCGTCGGGCGCCCGCAGGTCCAGGTCTCAGCCTACCCCCCAGGTATATACAGTTAGGGCCAGAAATATTTGGACAGTGACACAAGTTTTGTTATTTTAGCTGTTTACAAAAACATGTTCAGAAATACAATTATGTATATAATATGGGCTGAAAGTGCACACTCCCAGCTGCAATATGATAGTTTCCACATCCAAATCGGAGAAAGGGTTTAGGAATCATAGCTCTGTAATGCATAGCGTCCTCTTTTTCAAGGGACCAAAAGTAATTGGACAATGGACTCTAAGGGCTGCAATTAACTCTGAAGGCATCTCCCTCGTTAACCTGTAATCAGTGAAGTAGTTAAAAGGTCAGGGGTGGATTCCAGGTGTGTGGTTTTGCATTTGGAAGCTGTTGCTGTGAGCAGACAACATGCGGTCAAAGGAACTCTCAATTGAGGTGAAGCAGAACATCCTGAGGCTGAAAAAAAAGAAAAAATCCATCAGAGAGATAGCAGACATGCTTGGAGTAGCAAAATCAACAGTTGGGTACATTCTGAGAAAAAAGGAATTGACTGGTGAGCTTGGGAACTCAAAAAGGCCTGGGCGTCCACGGATGACAACAGTGGTGGATGATCGCCGCATACTTAATTTGGTGAAGAAGAACCCGTTCACAACATCAACTGAAGTCCAGAACACTCTCAGTGAAGTAGGTGTATCTGTCTCTAAGTCAACAGTAAAGAGAAAACTCCATGACAGTAAATACAAAGGGTTCACATCTAGATGCAAACCATTCATCAATAACAAAAATAGACAGGCCAGAGTTAAATTTGCAGAAAAACACCTCAAGAAGCCAGCTCAGTTCTGGAAAAGTATTCTATGGACAGATGAGACAAAGATCAACCTGTACCAGAATGATGGGAAGAAAAAAGTTTGGAGAAGAAAGGGAACGGCACATGATCCAAGACACACCACATCCTCTGTAAAACATGGTGGAGGCAACGTGATGGCATGGGCATGCATGGCTTTCAATGGCACTGGGTCACTTGTGTTTATTGATGACATAAGAGCAGACAAGAGTAGCCGGATGAATTCTGAAGTGTACCGGGATATACTTTCAGCCCAGATTCAGCCAAATGCTGCAAAGTTGATTGGACGGCGCTTCATAGTACAGATGGACAATGACCCCAAGCATACAGCCAAAGCTACCCAGGAGTTCATGAGTGCCAAAAAGTGGAACATTCTGCAATGGCCAAGTCAATCTCCAGATCTAAACCCAATTGAGCATGCATTTCACTTGCTCAAATCCAGACTTAAGACGGAAAGACCCACAAACAAGCAAGACCTGAAGGCTGCGGCTGTAAAGGCCTGGCAAAGCATTAAGAAGGAGGAAACCCAGCGTTTGGTGATGTCCATGGGTTCCAGACTTAAGGCAGTGATTGCCTCCAAAGGATTTGCAACAAAATATTGAAAATAAAAATATTTTGTTTGGGTTATGTTTATTTGTCCAATTACTTTTGACCTCCTAAAATGTGGAGTGTTTGTAAAGAAATGTGTACAATTCCTACATTTTCTATCAGATATTTTTGTTCAACCCTTCAAATTAAACGTTACAATCTGCACTTGAATTCTGTTGTAGAGGTTTCATTTCAAATCCAATGTGGTGGCATGCAGAGCCCAACTCGCGAAAATTGTGTCACTGTCCAAATATTTCTGGCCCTAACTGTATAAGTAATATATTGTACCATCATAATCCCTGATATTGGTCACATGGTTTTGGACCTTCATAGAGGTCTATGCACTTGGGCACTTGCTAAACAACTTTATTATTTGTGTGCGCTAGTATTATATTTTATTTTGTATCATACACTCCTGGGCACTTTTTTATAATAGTTTTTGAGCCTCTTTTATGCAAGTTTTGCACGTATTTTGTGCACATTTTTTATGGAATTAATTTTACTTCATTTTTGATACCTCTTGCACTTTATGATATGTACAATTAAAAGTATATATTTTCTCATTTTTGGGGGGCTATTTGGCTGAGTACGACTATTGTGGAATCCTGTCCTTGCGGAAATTTTGAAAAAAATCTTTTTTATTATACTATTTTTATATCTTGTATTGTTGCCAGTCTGATAAATAAAGGCATATTTTGCAATATTCCCGTGTCTTTTGACTATCTGGTGATTTCATGTTCTATGCAGTGAATGCAAGGGCTGCCAAAAATTTGGAGGCACTCTAATGCCCCTTGGAAGAGACGTGGAGGAGGGCCTCATAAAAAAATGTTTCCATTAGAAAGGAGCGGGTCTCCTATACTTGCAATGCCCATGCACTAAGTGTATGGGCTGACAAATATTTACCCCTGGGGGGTATACGTGAGCATACTGTATACCATTTTTTTTTGCTGGCATCATAAAACAGTAAACATGGTTTAAAAAAATTATGTGGGTGGTGATATGATGGTGGAGGTTGAAGATGAGGAGAAAAAGGAGGACAACAGCAAATAGCCAAAATCAGGAAACATATACCCATGTGTGGGTGTGAAGAGGTGCATGGGAATAGATCTCCTAAAAAAAGACACTGGATTTGAGTTTATGTTACGGTGCTATCATTCAGTGGTGTTGAGAAGTCTGTCCCAATCCTGCCCTTGTTCATTTTTATAAGAGTCAGTCTGTCAGCATTTTCTGTTGTCAGGCGGATGCGCTTATCAGTTATAATTCCACCAGCGGCACTAAAAACCCTCTCGGACAAAATGATAGCAGCAGGGCAGGCCAGGACCTCCAAGGTGTAGAGAGCCACTTCATGCCACATGTCCAGCTTGGATACCCAATAATTAAAAGGCACAGATTAATCACGGAGGACATTGGTACAGTCAGCAAGGTATTCCCTCAGCATCTTCCCAAATTTTGCACTCCTTGTGAGAGTACCCCGCACCTCAGGGCCTGTGCGATAGGAGGGTCTGAGAAACTCTCCCAGAAATTTGCCAGTGTTCCCCTGCTTCTGCTGGATTGGCATTGTGTCTCTATCACCAGTACACCTTGGTTGTCCAACGAACTGTGACTTCTGCCACCAGCATTTTCAGATGGGATTTTTTTAATAATTCCACAACAAGGGCCTTCTGCTATTGCCCCATTTTAGTAGACCTGTCCACCTTGGGAATAAGAAATAAAAAGTTCTCCTTGAAGCATGGGTCTAGAAGTGTCACCAGCCAGTAATGACTGTCACCCAAAATTTTGAGAACACGAGGGTCACGGGAAAGGCAGTGTAACATAAACTCAGCCATGCGTGCCAGACTGCAGGCAAGACTTCCATGCTCTCCTCCTCCTCCCTGTCATCAGGCCATTCATTCTTAACAGACAGTATGACAGTTGTGCAGGTAGTACCGTATATAGTGCATGAAACTAGCTCCTGTTCTTCCTCCTCCTCCTCTTCCTCATTGTCTCCCAATCCATGTTGGAATGAGATCAGGCTGGGATGTGTGTAATCACCCTTACTACATCTCATCATGCTCTGGCTGCAATGCATCCTCTGATTGTGACCAGAGAGCATTTCAGAACACAGAGATGTGGGATTGGTTGAGTCCTCAAAGTTTTAGAGGATGGTACATATGTCTGACATCCATGTCTACTCCTGAGGTCTTATGTGTGGAGTCTGAAATGAATACCGACAGCATTGTTGATGCTGGTAGTCAACAACTGCCCTCTTCTGCTCACAAATCCTTTCCAACATATGCAGTGTAGAGTTCAAACACGTGAGGGCATCACATGCCAGTCGGTGAGCCGGAAGCTGCCAACACTGCTGAAGCACGGCAAGGGCTGCGGAAGCTGTCGCTGACTTTCTAAAATGGGCACACAGGTGGCGTACTTTGACAAGCAGCTCTGGGTAGATTTTGAGAAACCGCTGAACCATGACTTTAAGCACATGGGCCAGGCATGTGTGGGCTCGCCTCACTTCAGAGTGGCTACCAGGTTCCGCCATTGTCACACACGACCATGCCTGGCTGTAGGTTCAGTGGTGTCAGCAATAGATCTGCCTGCACTCTCAGAGCTGTCCACAACTCTTCAGCATTGTGTGGTTTGTCACCTAAGCATATTAACTTCAGCACAGCCTGTTGCCGCTTGGCTGAAGCAGTGCTGCAGTGCTTCCAGCTTGTGACAGATGTGGTCATTTCGGAGATGGAGGCTGAAGAGGAGAGGAGGAGGATGTGCAGGACCTGTAGACTGTGGGGCAAACCCTGATTGACGTAGGGCTTGCAATCCTTGGCGTTGGGAGGACGTGTTCCATCCCAAGGTCCGAATGGGTCCTGGCTTCCACTATGTTAACCCATTGTGCCGTCAGCAAGATGTACCGTCCCTGCGCACAAGCACTTGTCCCCGTGTTTCCGTGGTTAGGTGGACTTTCCCAGTAATTGCATTGTTGAGGGCACAGCTAATGTTGTGGGACACGTGCTTGTGTAATGCGTGGATAGCCCATCGAGAGAAATAGTGGTGGTTGGGGACTGAGTACTGAAGGACGACCGCCGCCATCAGGTTGCGGAAAGCTTCCGTCTCCATGAGCCTAAAAGGCAACATTTCGAGAGCAAGCAGTCGTGAAATGTGTGAATTTAGAATTGTGGCCTGTGGTGCGTTGGCTGCGTATTTGCGCTTTCAAGGACTGGGGTATGGACAACTGAACACTGTGCTGAGACAAGGACGTGGACGTACTTGCTGATGGTGCTTGTTGAGTGCGTGAAATGACAGATGCAGGGCAGAAGGCATCTTTGCATGCACCATGGACAGAGGATTGGCTTGCACGTACAACAGCAGAAGAAGCAGTGGTGTCACCCACAGACACTGTTCTTGGACTCTGGGGTTCGGTCCACAAAGTCAGGTGCTTTGCTGCCATGTCCCTGATCATGCTGGTGATGGTCAGGCTAGTTGTTTTGCTACCCCTGCTGATGCTGGCCTGGCAGGTGGTGCAATTGGCCTTTTTGGGGTTATCGGCAGAGTATTTAAAAAAACAACCAGACTTGGATAGACCTAACAGTTGGACTATCAACTTCTGTTGTGTTGGTGTTACAGGGAATGGTTGCCCGCCTTCTGTCTGCGGCCACCACACTGCTTCTTCCTGCTTGTTGGGGAGCTACACCTCCCTCCCCCTGTGTGCTGCTGTCCTGACTCTGCATGTCCTCACTCTGCATGTCCTCCTGCCAGCTTGGGTCAGTTACAATATCATCCACCACAACGTCTTCCACTTCCCCACTCTGGTCTTCCTCCTGACTTTCTGGCAATTGTGTCTCATCATCGTCCACCTTTTGTGACACTTTCCCTCCATTGCCTTCGTGTGACCGTGGCTGCTCAAATATTTGGGCATCGCTACATACGATCTCCTGTTGCCCCTCTTCAAGTGGACCGGGCGACATGCCCGAATTTATAAATGGAAAAGTGAACAGCTCTTCGGATAGTCCAAGTGTGGGATCAGTTATCTCCGGGCACTCGGCCTGGTGGGTGGAGGATCAGCCTGAGGAATATGCTGTCCAGACTCACGGCTACAGAGACTTGACAGTGTGGAAGACAGGGTGGTGTGGTGGCAAAGTGACTGGAAGCATTATCCGCTATCCAACCAACAACCTTTTGACACTGCTCTGGGTTCAATAGTGGTGTGCTGTGGTCCCCTAGGAATTGGGACAAGGTCAGGCGAGAATATGTGGGTTTTTCTTGTGGCATAATTTCAGCTTGCCTACGGCCTCTGCCTCTGTATGCACTATCACATCATGTCTAGTTCCCCATCCATTGCCACGTGCCTTGCCCATTTAAAATGGAGGACAATATTTTCCACGTTCACTACAAATGGCTAAATTTGGAGCGAACTTATATGTGATCGTGTGACGGACAAACCTCTGATATAAATAGCTGACCTGTAGGTAACTATTTTTACCAGCAAATTGGTGTCAATAACTTCCCTAACACACTGCAACAAAATTTAAAGGGAGGCCAGAAATGGCAGAATTTTGAGCGCAATTTTTATCTCTGAGCCATGTGATGTACAAACCACAGTTTTCAATAGCTGGCCTGTAAAAAAGACTATTCCTGCCCCCTGATACCTGGGGCTATGTGTACAAATATCTGTAATTACAGCAGCAGCATAGAGAACTGGAATGGACCCTCTTTCTATATGCACTGCAGTCTGCCACATACACTACCTGCCTGCCTAGCAATGATATCTATGCAGCTTTATTAGTCCTCAGAAGAACTGTTAGTTGAGATGGATACGTGTATATTATATGGTGTACCCACACTAAGGAAGAACCTAACAAATCTCTCCCTAGCTCAGCAGCAACTCTCCCTACACTGCCTAATTCCGTAGTAGACTGATGAGCATGTTGGCGCCAGGTCTGATATAGACCTGATGATGCTGTGTGGCCAGCCAATCACTGTAATGCCACAACCAACATGGCTGCGGAATTACAGTATATGGCAGACAATCCCTGCATGTTCATTGGCCCTCTAAAGAGCACCAAACATGCAAAGTGGGGACCCGAGCTCCCACCGAGCAACCCAGTAAAATACTTGTCGAGTTCCCAGCATCTTGAGCAGTGAGATGCTCGGGCGAGTAATGAGTAGTGGCGAGCATGCTCGCTCGTTACTAATTATCATCGTTAGGAAAGGCAAGGTGATGTAAATTTCCCTGCTTTATAAAAACCCAAGTTTCTATAAACAAGTGCCAAAATACAGCAGCCATGGGTTACCCTAAGTTGGTGCCTAGCAATCTGAAAATAAAAATGGTAGAGGTCCACAAAGCAAGGTAAGGATAGAAAAAGATAGCAAAGAGTTTTCAAGTTGCCCTTTCCTCAGTTCAAAATGTAATTAAAAAATGGCAGTTAACAGGAACAGTGGAGGTCAAGATAAGGTCTGGAAGGCAAAACAAAATTTAAGCGAGAGCTGCTCATATGATTGCTAGACAGGCAAATCAGAACCCCCGCTTGACTGCAAAAGACTTTCAGAAAGATTTAGCAGACTGGAGTTGTAGTACTTTGTTTTACTGTTCAAAGACACCTGCACAAATATGACCTTCATGGAAGAGTCCGCAAAGATACAAGCTGAGGGTTTTAAAATGGCCCTGACAGTCCCTTGATCTGAACATCATTGAAAATCTGTGGCAAGACCTCAAAATAGCAGAGCATAAAAGACAACCCAGGAATCTCACAGAACTGGAAGAGTTTTCCAAGGAAGAATGGGGGAAAATCCATCACACAAGAATTGAAAGACTATTGGGTGGCTACAAAAAGTATGTACAAGCTGTGAACCTTTCAAAAGGGAGTGCTACTAGCTACTATCAATGCAAGGTGCCTAAAGTTTTGCATCGACCCATTTTCCTTTGTGTAATTTTAAAATGTTAAAGATGAAAATATATATTTTTTATGCCGAAAATACAAAACAAATGTGTCATGTTTAACTGTAGGCCCTTTAGAAATCATTTAATCTTCAATTTGCTTAACTGTTCACAATATCAGTAGTTATGACCAGGGGTGCCCTAACTTTTTACATGCCAGTGTGTCTGTATATCTATCTATATGTATATATATATATATATATATATATATATATACATACTAGCTATTGAACCCATTCTACGCCCGGGTGGCGAGCATTTACAGTTAGGTTCATATATATTTGGACAGAGACAACATTTTTCTAATTTTGGCTATAGACATTACCACAATGAATTTTAAACAAAACAATTCAGATGCAGTTGAAGTTCAGACTTCCAGCTTTCAATTAAGGGTATCCACATTAAAATTGGATGAAGGGTTTAGGAGTTTCAGCTCCTTAACATGTGCCACCCTGTTTTTAAAGGGACCAAAAGTAATTGGACAATTGACTCCAAGGCTATTTCATGGACAGGTGTGGGCAATCCCTTCGTTATGTCATTCTAAATTAAGCAGATAAAAGGCCTGGAGTTGATTTGAGGTGTGGTGCTTGCATTTGGAAGGTTTTGCTGTGAAGTAAACATGCGGTCAAAGGAGCTCTCCATGCAGGTGAAAGAAGCCATTCTTAAGCTGCGAAAAACTGGAAAAACCCATCCGAGAAATTGCTACAATATTAGGAGTGGCAAAATCTACATTTTGGTACATCCTGAGAAAGAAAGAAAGCACTGGTGAACTTATCAATGCAAAAAGACCTGCGCGCCCACGGAAGACAACAGTGGTGAATGATCGCAGAATAATCTCCATGGTGAAGAGAAACCCCTTCACAACAGCCAACCAAGTGAACAACACTCTCCAGGAGGTAGGCATATCAATGTCCAAATCTACCATAAAGAGAAGACTGCATGAAAGTAAATACAGAGGGTTCAGTGCACGGTGCGAGCCACTCGTAAGCATCAAGAATAAAAAGGCTAGACTGGACTTTGCTAAAAAACATCTAAAAAAGCCAGCACAGTTCTGGAATAACATTCTTTGGACAGATGAAACCAAGATCAACCTCTACCAGAATGATGGAAAGGAAAAAGTATGGCGAAGACATGGTACAGCTCATGATCCAAAGCATACCACATCATCTGTAAAACAGGGCGGAGGCAGTGTGATGGCTTGGGCATTCATGGCTGCCAGTCGCACTTGGTCACTAATGTTTATTGATGATATGACACAGGATAGATGCAGCGGAATGAATTCTGAGGTATTCAGAGACATACTGTGTGCTCAGATCCAGCTAAATGCAGCCAAACTGATTGGTCATCATTTCATACTACAGATGGACAATGACCCAAAACATAAAGCCAAAGCAAACCAGGAGTTTATTAAAGCAAAGAAGTGGAATATTCTTGAATGGCCAAGTCAGTCACCTGATCTCAACCCAATTGAGCATGCATTTCACTTGTTAAAGACTAATCTTCAGACAGAAAGGCCCGCAAACAAACAGCAACTGAAAACCACCACAGTGTATGCCTGGCAGAGCATCAAAAAGGAGGAAACACAGCGTCTGGTGATGTCCATGAGTTCAAGACTTCAGGCAGTCATTGCCAACAAAGGGTTTTCAACCAAGTACTAAAAAATAACATTTTATTTAAAATTACTAAATCTGTCCAATTACTTTTGGTCCCTTTAAAAACAGGGTAGCACATGTTAAGGAGCTGAAACTCCTAAACCCTTCATCCAATTTTAATGTGGTTACCCTCAAATGAAAGCTGAAAGTCTGAACTTCAACTGCATCTGAATAGTTTTCTTTAAAATTTATTGTGGTAATGTCTATCACCAAAATTAGAATAATGTTGCCTCTGTCCAAATATATATGGACCTAACTGTATATTGGTATATGGTCTCCATCCTGGTATGTGCTGCTCCATCCTGCGTCCCCATCCTGTCATGTGCTGCTCCATCCTGCGTCCCCATCCTGTCATGAGCTGCTCCATCCTGCGCCCCCATCCTGTCATGTGCTGCTCCATCCTGCGTCCCCATCCTGTCATGTGCTGCTCCATCCTGCGCCCCCATCCTGTCATGAGCTGCTCCATCCTGCGCCCTATCCTGTCATGTGCTGCTCCATCCTGCGTCCCCATCCTGCCATGAGCTGCTCCATCCTGCGCCCCCATCCTGTCATGTGCTGCTCCATCCTGCGTCCCCATTCTGTCATGAGCTGCTCCATCCTGCGCCCCATCCTGTCATGAGCTGCTCCATCCTGCGCCCCCGTTCTGTCATGTGTGGATGCTTTGCACACGCTACCTGAATCCTTTCTGCCGCCATTTTCTTGGTCCTCCTGCTGCCGGAATCGGCGCCTGCGCAGTCCGCCCTTTCCGGCGCCATTTTCTTGAAATGTGTCTTCAAGAAAATGGCGCCGGAAAGCGCAGACTGCGCAGACGCCAATTCCGGCAGCAGGACCAAGAAAATGGCGGCTGACATTTATGGCAGGGGGACATTTATGATCCGTAACCCAGACGTGGGGACACCGTGGACATGATTGCGCCCTGATGATGCTGTGGTAGTTCATGCCACAGCAATTTGTTACTTGCGCCACCTGATTCCTTTCCGCCACCATTTTCTTAGTCCACAATGCAGTGTGTCTTCAAGAAAATGGTGCCGGAAAGTGCGGACTGCGCAGGTGTGCTTCCGGCAGCAGGAGGACCAAGACAATGGCGGCAGAAAGGAATCAGGTGGCGTAAGTAACAAATTGCTGTGGCATGAACTACCACAGCATCATCAGGGCACAATCATGTCCACGGTGTCCCCACGTCTGGGTTACGGATCATAAATGTCCCCCTGCTCCCAGATTTCCGGCGCCATTTTTTTTTCCCTGACACTGGCTTTAATGTAACGCTAGGAGCGTCGCGCCTGCGCAGTCTATAAAGGCTTCGGACAGTCTATAAAGGCTTCAATATATATATATATATATATATATATATATATATATATATATATATATATACAGTTGAAAGCAGAAGTTTACAAAAGACACAGATGCATGTTTTTCTCTATAGCTGACATGAAATCAGAATAAACCTTTCCCGTTTTAGGTCAGTTAGGATTACCAACTGTTAATATTTGCCAAATGCCAGAATAATGAGAAAAAATGTTTTAAGACATTTTTATTACTTACTGCAAAGTCAAAAGTTTCATTAGTATTTAGTACCTTTGCCCTTACACTGGGTCTAATATTTGGTATATCCTTCCACAAGCTTCTCACAATAGTTGGTCAGAATTTGGGCTCATTCCTCCTGACAAAACTGGTGTAACAGATCCAGCTTTGTCTATCACCTTGCTCGCACCTGCCTTTTCAGATTTGCCTATACATTTTCAATTGGATTGAGATTATGGCTCTGTGATGGCCACTCCAAAACATTTACTTTGTTATTCTTAAGCCACTTTTTTACCGTTTTGGCAGTATGCTTCAGGTCATTGTCCATTTGGAAGACCCATTTGAGCCCAAGCTTTAACGTCCTGGCTGATGTCTTGAGATGTTGCTTCAGTATTGCCACATAATCTTCTTTTCTGATGGTGCCATCTATTTTGTGAAATGCACCAGTCCCTCCTGCAGCAAAACAGCACCACAACATGATGCTGCCACCCCCTTGTTTCACAGATGGGATGGTGTTCTAAGGCTTCAAGCTTTTCCCTTTTTCCTTCAAATGTAACTAAGTCAATATGCCCAAAAAGTTAAATTTTAGTTTCATCAGACCACAGGACATGTCTCTAGTAATTAAGGTCTTTGTTCCTGTGTGCATTTGCAAACATTAATCTGGCTTTTTATGTTTATTTTGGAGGCATGGCATCTTCCTGGCAGGGTGGCCTTTGTTATGGCTGGCAATCAGGCAACACAGCGTGCAGTAATCAGCGCACATACAGAGATCTGGCAATAACCAAAAACAATAGGACGAGCTCTGAGACGTGGAATCTCTGTAGACTGCAGTACCTGATCTATCCTCACACAACTATAAGCAGCAGTGGATTGCGCCTATCAACTACCTATGCAACTCGGCACTGCCTGAGGAGCTGACTAGCCTGAAGATAGAAATACAAGCCTGACTTACCTCAGAGAAATACCCCAAAGGAATAGGCAGCCCCCCACATATAATGACTGTTAGCAAGATGAAAAGACAAACGTAGGAATGAAATAGATTCAGCAAAGTGAGGCCCGATATTCTAGACAGAGCGAGGATAGCAAAGAGAACTATGCAGTCTACAAAAAACCCTAAAACGAAAACCACGCAAAGGGGCAAAAAGACCCACCGTGCCGAACTAACAGCACGGCGGTGCACCCCTTTGCTTCTCAGAGCTTCCAGCAAAAGTTAATAGCAAGCTGGACAGAAAAAACAGAAAACAAACTAGAAGCACTTATCTAGCAGAGCAGCAGGCCCAAGCAAAGATGCAGTAGCTCAGATCCAACACTGGAACATTGACAAGGAGCAAGGAAGACAGACTCAGGTGGAGCTAAATAGCAAGGCAGCCAACGAGCTCACCAAAACACCTGAGGGAGGAAGCCCAGAGACTGCAATACCACTTGTGACCACAGAAGTGAACTCAGCCACAGAATTCACAACAGTACCCCCCCCTTGAGGAGGGGTCACCGAACCCTCACCAGAACCCCCAGGCCGACCAGGATGAGCCACATGAAAGGCACGAACAAGATCTGGGGCATGGACATCAGAGGCAAAAACCCAGGAATTATCTTCCTGAGCATAACCCTTCCATTTGACCAAATACTGGAGTTTCCGTCTAGAGACACGAGAATCCAAAATCTTCTCCACAATATACTCCAATTCCCCCTCCACCAAAACAGGGGCAGGAGGCTCCACAGATGGAACCATAGGTGCCACGTATCTCCTCAACAACGACCTATGGAATACATTATGTATGGAAAAGGAGTCTGGGAGGGTCAGACGAAAAGACACCGGATTGAGAATCTCAGAAATCCTATACGGACCAATAAAACGAGGTTTAAATTTAGGAGAGGAAACCTTCATAGGAATATGACGAGAAGATAACCAAACCAGATCCCCAACACGAAGTCGGGGTCCCACACGGCGTCTGCGATTAGCGAAAAGCTGAGCCTTCTCCTGGGACAAGGTCAAATTGTCCACTACCTGAGTCCAGATCTGCTGCAACCTGTCCACCACATAATCCACACCAGGACAGTCCGAAGACTCAACCTGTCCTGAAGAGAAACGAGGATGGAACCCAGAATTGCAGAAAAATGGAGAGACCAAGGTAGCCGAGCTGGCCCGATTATTAAGGGCGAACTCAGCCAACGGCAAAAATGACACCCAATCATCCTGGTCAGCGGAAACAAAACATCTCAGATATGTTTCCAAGGTCTGATTGGTTCGTTCGGTCTGACCATTAGTCTGAGGATGGAAGGCCGAGGAAAAAGATAGGTCAATGCCCATCCTACCACAAAAGGCTCGCCAGAACCTCGAGACAAACTGGGAACCTCTGTCAGAAACAATATTCTCAGGAATGCCATGTAAACGAACCACATGCTGGAAGAACAAAGGCACCAAATCAGAGGAGGAAGGCAATTTAACCAAGGGCACCAGATGGACCATTTTAGAAAAGCGATCACAGACCACCCAAATGACCGACATTTTTTGAGAAACGGGAAGGTCAGAAATGAAATCCATCGAAATATGTGTCCAAGGCCTCTTCGGGACCGGCAAGGGCAAAAGCAACCCACTGGCACGTGAACAGCAGGGCTTAGCCCTAGCACAAATTCCACAGGACTGCACAAAAGCACGCACATCCTGTGACAGAGATGGCCACCAGAAGGATCTAGCAACCAACTCCCTGGTACCAAAGATTCCTGGATGACCGGCCAGCACCGAACAATGAAGTTCAGAGATAACTTTACTAGTCCACCTATCAGGGACGAACAGTTTCTCGGCCGGACAACGATCAGGTTTATTAGCCTGAAATTTCTGCAACACTCTCCGCAAATCAGGGGAGATGGCAGACACAATGACTCCTTCCTTGAGGATACTCGCCGGCTCAGATAACCCCGGAGAGTCGGGCACAAAACTCCTAGACAGAGCATCCGCCTTCACATTTTTAGAGCCCGGAAGGTATGAAATCACAAAATCAAAACGAGCAAAAAATAACGACCAACGGGCCTGTCTAGGATTCAAGCGCTTGGCAGACTCAAGATAAGTAAGGTTCTTATGATCAGTCAAAACCACCACGCGATGCTTAGCACCCTCAAGCCAATGACGCCACTCCTCGAATGCCCACTTCATGGCCAGCAACTCTCGGTTGCCCACATCATAATTACGCTCAGCAGCAGAAAATTTCCTGGAAAAGAAAGCACATGGTTTGAACACTGAGCAACCAGAACCTCTCTGTGACAAAACCGCCCCTGCACCAATCTCAGAAGCATCAACCTCGACCTGGAACGGAAGAGAAACATCAGGTTGACACAACACAGGGGCACAGCAAAAACGACGCTTCAACTCCTGAAAAGCTTCCACGGCAGCAGAAGACCAATTAACCAAATCAGCACCCTTCTTGGTCAAATCGGTCAATGGTCTGGCAATGCTAGAAAAATTACAGATGAAGCGACGATAAAAATTAGCAAAGCCCAGGAATTTCTGCAGACTTTTTAGAGATGTCGGCTGAGTCCAATCCTGGATGGCCTGAACCTTAACCGGATCCATCTCGATAGTAGAAGGGGAAAAGATGAACCCCAAAAATGAAACTTTCTGCACACCGAAGAGACACTTTGATCCCTTCACGAACAAGGAATTAGCACGCAGTACCTGGAAAACCATTCTGACTTGCTTCACATGAGACTCCCAATCATCTGAGAAGATCAAAATGTCATCCAAGTAAACAATCAAGAATTTATCCAGATACTCACGGAAAATGTCATGCATAAAAGACTGAAAAACAGATGGAGCATTGGCAAGTCCGAACGGCATCACCAGATACTCAAAATGACCCTCGGGCGTATTAAATGCCGTTTTCCATTCATCTCCCTGCCTGATTCTCACCAGATTATACGCACCACGAAGATCAATCTTAGTAAACCAACTAGCCCCCTTAATCCGAGCAAACAAGTCAGAAATCAATGGCAAGGGATACTGAAACTTAACAGTGATCTTATTAAGAAGGCGGTAATCAATACACGGTCTTAGCGAACCATCCTTCTTGGCTACAAAAAAGAACCCTGCTCCCAATGGTGACGACGATGGGCGAATATGTCCCTTCTCCAGGGACTCCTTCACATAACTGCGCATAGCGGTGTGTTCAGGTATGGACAAATTAAATAAACGACCCTTAGGGAATTTACTACCAGGAATCAAATCGATAGCACAATCACAATTCCTATGCGGAGGTAGGGCATCAGACTTGGACTCTTCAAATACATCCTGAAAGTCCGACAAGAACTCTGGGATGTGAGAAGGAATGGATGACGAAATAGACAAAAATGGAACATCACCATGTACTCCCTGACAACCCCAGCTGGTTACCGACATAGAGTTCCAATCCAGTACTGGATTATGGGTTTGTAGCCATGGCAACCCCAACACGACCACATCATGCAAATTATGCAGTACCAAAAAGCGAATAACTTCCTGATGTGCAGGAGCCATGCACATGGTCAGCTGGGCCCAGTACTGAGGCTTATTCTTGGCCAAAGGTGTAGCATCAATTCCTCTCAACGGAATAGGACACCGCAAAGGCTCCAAGAAAAATCCACAACGTTTAGCATAATCCAAATCCATCAGATTCAGGGCAGCGCCTGAATCCACAAACGCCATGACAGAATATGATGACAAAGAGCACATTAAGGTAATGGACAAAAGGAATTTGGACTGTACAGTACCAATAACGGCAGAGCTATCGAACCGCCTAGTGCGTTTAGGACAATTAGAAATAGCATGAGTAGAATCACCACAATAGAAACACAGTCTGTTCAGACGTCTGTGTTCGTGCCGTTCTACTTTAGTCATAGTCCTGTCGCACTGCATAGGCTCAGGCTTACTCTCAGACAATACCGCCAGATGGTGCACAGATTTACGCTCGCGCAAGCGACGACCGATCTGAATGGCCAAGGACATAGACTCATTCAAACCAGCAGGCATAGGAAATCCCACCATTACATCCTTAAGAGCTTCAGAGAGACCCTTTCTGAACAAAGCCGCTAGTGCAGATTCATTCCACAGAGTGAGTACTGACCATTTCCTAAATTTCTGACAATATACTTCTACATCATCCTGACCCTGGCATAAAGCCAGCAGATTTTTCTCAGCTTGATCCACTGAATTAGGCTCATCGTAAAGCAATCCCAGCGCCTGGAAAAATGCATCAACATTACTCAATGCAGAATCTCCTGGTGCAAGAGAAAACGCCCAGTCCTGTGGGTCGCCGCGCAAAAAAGAAATAATAATCAAAACCTGTTGAATAGGATTACCAGAAGAATGAGGTTTCAAGGCCAAAAATAGCTTACAATTATTTCTGAAGCTCAGGAACTTAGTTCTGTCACCAAAAAACAAATCAGGAATCGGAATTCTTGGTTCTAGCATCGATTTCTGATCAATAGTATCTTGAATCTTTTGTACATTTACAACGAGATTATCCATTGAGGAGCACAGAGCCTGAATATCCATGTCCACAGCTGTGTCCTGAAGCACTCTAATGTCTAGGGGAAAAAAAAGACTGAAGACAGAGCTAAGAAAAAAAAATGATGTCAGGATTTCTTTTTTCCCTCTATTGGAAATCATTGGAGGGCTCCTTGTACTGTTATGGCTGGCAATCAGGCAACACAGCGTGCAGTAATCAGCGCACATACAGAGATCTGGCAATAACCAAAAACAATAGGACGAGCTCTGAGACGTGGAATCTCTGTAGACTGCAGTACCTGATCTATCCTCACACAACTATAAGCAGCAGTGGATTGCGCCTATCAACTACCTATGCAACTCGGCACTGCCTGAGGAGCTGACTAGCCTGAAGATAGAAATACAAGCCTGACTTACCTCAGAGAAATACCCCAAAGGAATAGGCAGCCCCCCACATATAATGACTGTTAGCAAGATGAAAAGACAAACGTAGGAATGAAATAGATTCAGCAAAGTGAGGCCCGATATTCTAGACAGAGCGAGGATAGCAAAGAGAACTATGCAGTCTACAAAAAACCCTAAAACGAAAACCACGCAAAGGGGCAAAAAGACCCACCGTGCCGAACTAACAGCACGGCGGTGCACCCCTTTGCTTCTCAGAGCTTCCAGCAAAAGTTAATAGCAAGCTGGACAGAAAAAACAGAAAACAAACTAGAAGTACTTATCTAGCAGAGCAGCAGGCCCAAGGAAAGATGCAGTAGCTCAGATCCAACACTGGAACATTGACAAGGAGCAAGGAAGACAGACTCAGGTGGAGCTAAATAGCAAGGCAGCCAACGAGCTCACCAAAACACCTGAGGGAGGAAGCCCAGAGACTGCAATACCACTTGTGACCACAGAAGTGAACTCAGCCACAGAATTCACAACAGGCCTTTCAGCCCATGTTGATGCAGTGCTCGTTTTACTATGGATATTGTTATGATCTGGTGGCCTTGGAGCAGCATGAGACGTACTTTGGAGAAGGTGGTCCCTGTACTGACCGCAAACCCTGAACCTAGCAGCGCAACTAAAAGCAGCCATGGGGGGTACCTAACTCTCCCTAGACCCCTCGGCACAGCCTAAGATCTAACTTCCCCTAAAGACAGAAACAGGAAACCTATCTTGCCTCAGAGAAAATCCCCAAAGGATAGATAGCCCCCCACAAATATTGACTGTGAGAGGAGAGGGAAAAAACATACGCAGATATGAAATCAGATTTTAGCATAGGAGGCCATACTAGCTAAAAAGAAAGAATAGAACAGAGTACTATGCGGTCAGTACAAAAACACTAGAAAATATCCACCGCAGAAAATACGGATCACCACATCTGACTAAAGACATGGGGGGTATATCTGCATCTCCAGAGAAATAGCTAGGCTGCAAAAAATCCTTCACAGACCAAGCTGGACAAGACAAAAACATGAAAATGCACAGAACTATAAGGTCCACTGCAGGTGGACAGAAAAAACAAAGCCAGGACTTATCTTTGTAGAAAAACACAGCAAACTGGAGAGACCAGCAGGGAAGTGAATCCTTCAAGAACAATGGGCAACTGGCACTGATTAAAGGATCCTGCAAAGCTATATACCCCAGTCCGTCCTGCAATTAGTAGAAACACATGTCCACTCCTGCAATCCAGACACAACTGCATTACCCTCTACAACCACCGGAGGGAGGCCAAAAGCTGAATTCACAACAGTACCCCCCCCTTGGGGAGGGGTCACCGAACCCTCACCAGAGCCCCCAGGCCGATCAGGATGAGCCCAATGAAAGTCACGAACCAAATCAACGGCATGGACATCAGAGGTAGAAACCCAAGAATTATCCTCCTGGCCATAACCCTTCCACTTGACAAGGTACTGAAGCTTCCGCCTCGAAAAACAAGAATCCAAACTCTTCTCAACAATATATTCCAACTCCCCATCGACCAATACAGGGGCCGGAGGATCAACAGAGGGAACAACGGGCTCCACATATTTCCGCAACAAAGATTTATGGAAGACATTATGAATAGCAAACGAGGCCGGAAGCACCAGGCGAAAGGACACCGGATTAATAATCTCAGAAATCCTATAAGGACCAATAAATAGAGGCTTAAATTTAGGGGAAGAAACCTTCATAGGAACATGACGTGAAGATAACCAAACCAGATCCCCAATCCGAAGCCGGGAACCAACACACCGACGACGATTAGCAAAACGTTGAGCCTCCTCCTGAGACAGCACCAAATTGTCCACCACATAAGCCCAAATCTGCTGCAACCTGTCGACCACAGAATCCACACCAGGAAGGTCAGAAGGCTCAACCTGCCCAGAAGAAAAACGAGGATGAAAACCAAAATTACAAAAAAAAAGGCGAAACCAAAGTAGCCGAACTAGCCCGATTATTAAGGGCAAACTCGGCCAATGGCAAAAAAGCCACCCAATCATCTTGATCAGCAGACACAAAGCATCTCAAATAGGTCTCCAAGGTCTGATTAGTTCGCTCACTCTGACCATTTGTCTGAGGATGAAATGCAGAAGAAAAAGACAAATCAATGCCCAGCTTGGCACAAAAGGCCCGCCAAAACCTAGAAACAAACTGGGAACCTCTGTCGGACACAATATTCTCCGGAATACCATGCAAGCGCACCACATGCTGAAAAAACAACGGAACCAAATCAGAAGAAGAAGGCAATTTAGGCAAATGCACCAAATGAACCATCTTAGAAAATCGGTCACAGACAACCCAGATAACCAACATTCTTTGGGAAACAGGATGATCGGAAATAAAATCCATAGAAATATGTGTCCAGGGCCTCTCGGGGACCGGTAATGGCAAAAGCAACCCACTAGCGCGGGAACAGCAAGGCTTAGCCCGCGCACAAATCCCACAGGACTGCACAAAAGAACGCACATCCCGTGAAAAAGAAGCCCACCAAAAGGACCTACTAACCAAATCTCTGGTACCAAAAATCCCAGGATGGCCAGCCAACACAGAACAATGAACCTCAGAAATCACTTTAGTAGTCCATCTATCAGGAACAAACAGTTTCCCCACAGGACAGCTGTCAGGCTTATCAGCCTGAAATTCCTGAAGAACCCGTCGCAAATCAGGGGAGATGGCAGAAAGAATCACCCCTTCCTTCAAAATGCCGACCAGCTCAAGAACCCCAGGGGAATCAGGAAAAAAACTCCTAGAGAGGGCATCCGCCTTAACATTCTTAGTACCAGGAATGTACGAGACCACAAAATCAAAATGGGAGAAAAACAGGGACCATCGAGCCTGTCTAGGATTCAGCCGTTTGGCAGACTCGAGGTAAATCAGATTCTTATGATCGGTCAGGACCACAATACGGTGCTTGGCCCCCTCAAGCCAATGTCGCCACTCCTCAAATGCCCACTTCATAGCCAACAACTCCCGATTGCTGACATCATAATTGTGTTCCACAGGCGAAAACTTCCGAGAAAAGAAGGCACACGGTTTCATCAAGGAACCATCAGAATTCCTCTGAGACAAAATGGCCCCTGCCCCAATCTCAGACGCGTCAACCTCAACCTGAAATGGAAGAGAAACATCTGGCTGACGCAACACAGGGGCAGAAGTAAATCGGCGTTTAAGCTCCTGAAAGACAGAAACAGCCGCGGAGGACCAATTCGTCACATCAGCGCCTTTCTTGGTCAAATCGGTTAGAGGTTTAACCACACTGGAGAAGTTGGCAATGAAACGACGATAAAAGTTAGCAAAGCCCAAGAATTTCTGAAGGCTCTTCACAGATGTGGGCTGAATCCAATCATGAATGGCCTGAACCTTAACCGGATCCATTTCTATAGATGAGGGAGAAAAAATGAAACCCAAAAAAGAAACCTTCTGCACTCCAAAGAGGCACTTTGACCCCTTCACAAACAAAGCATTATTACGGAGGATCTGAAATACCATCCTGACCTGTTTAACATGAGACTCCCAATCATTGGAAAAAATCAAAATATCATCCAAATATACAACCATTAATTTATCAAGATAACTCTGAAAGATATCATGCATGAAGGATTGGAACACAGATGGGGCATTAGAGAGTCCGAATGGCATCACAAGGTATTCAACATGGCCTTCGGGCGTATTAAATGCAGTTTTCCATTCGTCACCCTGCTTGATACGAATAAGATTATATGCCCCTCGAAGGTCAATCTTAGTAAACCAGCTAGACCCCTTAATCCTAGCAAACAAATCAGTAAGCAAAGGCAAGGGATATTGAAATTTAACCGTGATCTTATTCAAGAGGCGATAATCAATACAGGGTCTCAAGGATCCATCCTTCTTGGCAACAAAAAAGAACCCCGCTCCCAACGGTGAAGAAGATGGCCGAATATGCCCTTTCTCCAAAGACTCCTTAATATAGCTCCGCATGGCGGCATGTTCAGGCACAGACAGGTTGAAAAGTCGACCCTTAGGGAACTTACAACCTGGAATCAAGTCAATAGCATAATCACAGTCCCTATGCGGTGGAAGGGAACTGGACTTGGGCTCATCGAATACATCCTGAAAGTCTGACAAAAACTCAGGAACTTCAGCAGAGGGGGAAGAGGAAATTGACATCAAAGGAACCTGATCATGAACCCCCTGACAACCCCAACTAGTCACAGACCTGGATTTCCAGTCTAACACCGGATTATGTAGCTGTAACCATGGAAAACCCAGCACAATATCATCATGCACATTATGCAACACCAGAAAACGACAATCTTCCTGATGGGCTGGCGCCATGCGCATGGTCAGCTGTGTCCAAAACTGAGGTTTATTTTTAGCCAACGGTGTAGCATCAATGCCCCTCAAAGGAATAGGGTTCTGCAAAGGCTGCAAGGGAAAACCACAACGTCTGGCAAATTCTAAGTCCATTAAGTTCAGAGCGGCGCCTGAATCCACAAATGCCATGACAGAAAATGATGATAATGAGCAGATCAAGGTCACAGATAACAGAAATTTTGGTTGTATAGTACTGATGGCAACAGAACTAGCGATTCTCTTAGTACGCTTAGGGCAATCAGAAATAACATGAGTAGAATCGCCGCAGTAAAAACACAACCTATTCTGATGCCGGAATATTTGACGTTCAGCTCTAGACAAAATCCTGTCACACTGCATAGGCTCAGGGCTCCGCTCAGAGGGCAACGCCACAGTGTGCACAATTCTGCACTCGCGCAAGCGCCGATCAATCTGAATGGCCAGAGACATAGAATCACTCAGACCAGCAGGCGTGGGAAACCCCACCATAACGTCTTTAACAGATTCAGAAAGACCCTTTCTGAAAATTGCCGCCAAGGCATCGTCATTCCATTTAGTCAGTACAGACCATTTTCTAAATTTCTGGCAATACGATTCTGCCGCTTCTTGACCTTGACACAGGGCTAACAATATTTTCTCAGCCTGATCCACAGAATTAGGCTCATCATACAACAACCCCAATGCTTGAAAGAACGAATCAACATTAAGCAAAGCAGGATTGCCAGATTCCAGGGAAAATGCCCAATCCTGTGGGTCACCACGCAGCAGAGATATGATGATTTTAACCTGCTGAATAGGATCACCAGAAGACCAGGGTCTAAATGCAAAAAACAGTTTACAGTTATTTTTGAAACTCAAAAATTTGGATCTGTCACCAAAGAATAAATCAGGAATGGGAATCTTAGGTTCTAAGGAAGGAGTCTGAACAATGAAATCTGAAATCCCCTGTACCCTAGCAGGAAGCTGATCCACCCGAGAAACTAACTCCTGAAGATTCATGTTAATTCTAGACTCCGTAGCCACCCAGAGGTAAAGAGGGAGGAACAGACCAAACAAGCTGAGGAAAAAAAATGGCTCAAAATCTTTCCACCCTTCTTCTGAGATGCAATTAACTCATTGTGGGCCAGTTGTACTGTTATGATCTGGTGGCCTTGGAGCAGCATGAGACGTACTCTGGAGAAGGTGGTCCCTGTACTGACCGCAAACCCTGAACCTAGCAGCGCAACTAAAAGCAGCCGTGGGGGGTACCTAACTCTCCCTAGACCCCTCGGCACAGCCTAAGATCTAACTACCCCTAAAGACAGAAACAGGAAACCTATCTTGCCTCAGAGAAAATCCCCAAAGGATAGATAGCCCCCCACAAATATTGACTGTGAGAGGAGAGGGAAAAACATACGCAGATATGAAATCAGATTTTAGCATAGGTGGCCATACTAGCTAAAAAGAAAGAATAGAACAGAGTACTATGCGGTCAGTACAAAAACACTAGAAAATATCCACCACAGAAAATACGGATCACCACATCTGACTAAAGACATGGGGGGTATATCTGCATCTCCAGAGAAATAGCTAGGCTGCAAAAAATCCTTCACAGACCAAGCTGGACAAGACAAAAACATGAAAATGCACAGAACTATAAGGTCCACTGCAGGTGGACAGAAAAAACAAAGCCAGGACTTATCTTTGTAGAAAAACACAGCAAACTGGAGAGACCAGCAGGGAAGTGAATCCTTCAAGAACAATGGGCAACTGGCACTGATTAAAGGATCCTGCAAAGCTATATACCCCAGTCCGTCCTGCAATTAGTAGAAACACATGTCCACTCCTGCAATCCAGACACAACTGCATTACCCTCTACAACCACCGGAGGGAGCCCAAAAGCTGAATTCACAACAGGATATTGACCAGTAGCGTAGCTAATGGGGGGGGGGGCAGAGGGGGCCATCGGCCACTTCTATGATGAGGCAGAACACAGCATCGGAGGAGAGCAGTATAATGTTTGCTCCCATCTGACGGAGACTCTGCAAGCTGGCTACTAGCACAGGGGCCGGCTGCAGTCTCCCTCCTGCAGTGAATGGTTTCGCCTGTCTGACCTGATCATGAAGCTTTTCCCCGGCTGCAGTTTTCTTCACTCTGTGCACGCTGGGATTGGCTCAGGCGCGCTGGGTCCTAGTGCCCACACCTTGCATTTCACCTAGACACTTCCTGGTCCTGCCTGCAGTGCAAACCTTATCAGTAAATGGGGATGGAACATTTTAGGTTTATTAAATTCAGGTATGTCACTGTGAGGTGAATGTGAGACTATTGGGGTATTGTGGGCGCTGAAAGTGGGTGAGGGGGGACAGGGTACTGAGGGGGTGGATGTGAGATGATGGGGGTATTGTGGAGGAGGGGAGACAGGGCACTGAAGGGTGAATGTGAGACCATGGGGGTGTTGTGGGGGCAGAAGGTGGGAGAAGTGGGACAGGGCACTAAGGGGGTGGATGTGAGTTGATGGGGACATTGGGGCTGAAGTGGGGGAGGGGGGACAGGGCACTGGGGGCTGAATATTATAATGTTTTGTTATGATAATATATGTGATCCATCACATGTAATATTTGCTGTCTGGAGAGGCTGGAGATGGGAGGTAGGGGGCTTTTGATAAGTACCACCTGCGTCTTTTATGAGTATTAGTATACGAAGCCCCCATATAGTAACCAAGAGCTGCATCACATTTACAGCACCACTCCAGCATTTTTTTTATTGCGGTGCTGAAAATCCAAGTCCGCTGCCCCAGTCTGATACTCACCTTCTGGCGTCTTCATCTGTTTTTGTCTCTGCTCAGCTCTGTCTCCTATAGTTTGTGACCTGTCCGCTGCTCCAGTGTTTCATGGAGCAGCACAGACGTCACTAATCAATGTAAGTCTATGGGAGCCTCGTTCTGGCCTCTTTCTCACTCTCAGGCTATGTGCACATGTTGCGGATTTAGCTGAGGATCCACAGCAGTTTTCCATGCGGTGTACAGTACCATGTAAACCTATGGAAAACCAAATCCGCAGTGCACATGGTGCAGAAAATACCACGCGGAAACGCTGCGTGGTATTTTCCGCAGCATGGCAATTCTTTGTGGGGATTCTGCAGCGTTTTACACCTGCTCCTGTATAGGAATCCACAGGTGTAAAAACGCAGGCGAAATCCTCACAAAAAACGCAGGAAATCCGCGGTAAATCCACAGGTAAAACGCAGCACATTTTACCTGTGGATTTTGCAAAAACGGTGCGGAAAAATCCGCAACATGTGCACATAGCCTCATAGTCTTACATTGAGCGCTTGTGACATAGCTTCTAACTTCTGGCCAGTCAGAAGCTGCGCTCACAAGTTTGAGCCGTGGGATTGCAGCAGTGCCACAAAATAGTGAATACACCGGAGAATGAGTAAATGACTGGGGACGGGGACTTGCACTTAAAACACCACTCCAGTGGTGGGAAAAAAAACCTGCTAGAGTGGGGATTTAATAATTTAATAATAAACAATTTATTACTATAAAGTTGATATAGGTTGGGAATTAATGTCTGCAGTCACTTTATGTGACTGCAGACTGCCAAATCATGGCAAGGAGCTGCGGGCCCATCATACTGTGTATAAGGGAGCTGCGGGCCCATCATACTGTGTATAAGGAAGCTGTGGCCCCATCATACTGTGTATAAGGAAGCTGCGGCCCATCATACTGTGTATAAGGAAGCTGCTGCCCATCATACTGTGTATAAGGAAGCTGTTGCCCCATCACACTGTGTATAAGGGAGCTGTGGCCCCATCATACTGTTTGACGGAAGCTGCGGGCCCATCATACTGTGTATAAGGGAGCTGTGGACCCACCATACTGTATATAAGGAAGCTGTGGCCACAGCATACTGTGTACAGGAGAACTGTGAGACCCATCAGACTGTTTGACGGAAGCTGCGGGCCCATCATACTGTGTATAAGGGAGCTGTGAGGGACATCATACTGTGTATAAGGAAGCTGCGGCCCATCATACTGTGTATAAGGAAGCTGCGGCCCATCATACTGTGTATAAGGAAGCTGTTGCCCCATCACACTGTGTATAAGGGAGCTGTGGCCCCATCATACTGTTTGACGGAAGCTGCGGGCCCATCATACTGTGTATAAGGGAGCTGTGGACCCACCATACTGTATATAAGGAAGCTGTGGCCACATCATACTGTGTACAGGAGACCTGTGAGGCCCATCATACTGTTTGACGGAAGCTGTGGGCCCATCATACTGTTTATAAGGGAGCTGTGGACCCACCATACTGTGTATAAGGAAGCTGTGGCCACAGCATACTGTGTACAGGAGAACTGTGAGACCCATCATACTGTTTGACGGAAGCTGCGGGCCCATCATACTGTGTATAAGGGAGCTGTGAGGGACATCATACTGTGTATAAGGAAGCTGTGGCCCCATCATACTGTGTATAAGGAAGCTGCAGGCCCATCATACTGTGTACAGGAGAACTGTGAGGCCCATCATACTGTTTGACGGAAGCTGCAGGCTCATTATACTGTTTATAAAGTAGCTGTGGACCCACCATACTGTGTATAGGGAACTGTGAAGGCATATTGTACATATGGGAGCTGTTGGCCCATTACACTGCATATAGGGTAGTTCTGGACGGCATTATACTTTCTATAGTGGAGCTCTGTCAGCATTATACTGTGTAAGGCTATGTGCACACGTTGCGGATGAGGCTTAGGAATTTCTGGTGCGGATTCTCCCTCTCCTTGTCGCGTTTTTTTGTGTGCGGTTCTGCAGCGTTTTTTGTGCATTTTTGCTGCGGTTTTCTTCCAGATTTGCTGCGTTTTTTACCCCTGCGGTTTTCTATAATGGAATGGGTACAAAAACGCTGAAGATTCACAAAAAAGAAGTGACATGCTACTTCTTTTAAACCGCAGCGTTTCCGCAACGGATTTTCCGCAAAGTGTGCACAGCATTTTTTTTTCTCATTGATTTACATTGTACTGTAAATCAATTGTGGATCTGCAGCGTTTCTGCACTGCAAAAAATGCTGCGGATCCGCAGAGAATCCGCAATGTGTGCACATACCCTCAAGGGGAACAGTGAGAACATCATACGGTGTATCAGGGAGTTATAGAATCATCATACTGTGTATAGGGGAGCTGTGGGGGCCTAAGGCTGCCGTCACACTTGCAGTATTTGGTCAGTATTTTACATCAGTATTTGTAAGCCAAAACCAGGAGTGGAACAATTAGAGGAAAAGTATAATAGAAACACGTCACCACTTCTGTATTTCTCACCCACTCCTGGTTTTGGCTTACAAATACTGATGTAAAATACTGACCAAATACTGCTAGTGTGACGGCAGCCTTATACTGTGTATAGGGATGCTTTGAACTCACCATACTGTGTATAATGGAGCAGTACATGAGGGAACTCAGGGGACATTATTAAATGTAAAGTGGGCACTTAGGCATTACTGTATTGTTATAGGGGCACTCAGAGTATTGCGACCATCAAAGTTGCATATCGTCACAATATGGCGGTAAAATCAATGTTCGTTTTTGTATATAGATTTATTTTCAATAACAGAGCGGTCATATTCTGAGGTTCCACTATATTCACAATTAGAGTGCGCAACCGTAACTGTAATCAGGGTTAACTGGTTAGGGGCCCACTCAGATGTTTCACCCCCCCCCCTAAGTTGAAACCTTAGCTACGCCTCTGATATTGACACAATCTTACCAGCTTCCGACATCATCTTCACAAGGTCTTTTGCTTTTGTCCTTGGGTTGATACGCACATGTCGGACCAAAGCTTATTCATCTCTGGGACACCGAATCCATGTCCTTCCTGAGTGTTATGATGGCAGGACATTCCTATCTTGTCTGTACTTGCATATAATTGTTTGTACAGATGAACAAGGCACCTTCATGTATCTCGAAATTGTACCCAAGGATGAGCCAGACTTGTGCAAGTCCATAATTCTCTTCCTGATATCTTGGTTGATTTCCTTAGACTTTCCCATGATGCTACACAAAGAAGCAGTGTGTTTCAGGTGTGCATTAAAATACATCCACAGGTGTGTCTCTAATTAACTCAGATGTTGTCGAAAAACCTATCTGAAGCTTCCAAACACATGACATCATCATAACAAAAATGCCTTAAAACATTCTCTCTCATTATTCCGGCATTTGGCAAATATTATTAATTATGGTAATCCCAATTGATCTAAAACGTGAAAGGTTTATTCTGATTTATTTTCAGATATTGAGAAAAACATGCATATATGTCTTTTTATATAGTATATATAATAATAATATAATAATAATAATTTTTATTTATATAGCGCCAACATATTCCGCAGCGCTTTACAAATTATAGAGGGGACTTGTACAGACAATAGACATTACAGCATAACAGAAATACAGTTCCAAACAGATACCAGGAGGAGTGAGGGCCCTGCTCGCAAGCTTACAAACTATGGGGAAAAGGGGAGACACGAGAGGTGGATGGTAACAATTGCTTTAGTTATTCGGACCAGCTATAGTGTAAGGCTCAGGTGTTCATGTAAAGCTGCATGAACCAGTATGTAGCAGTACAGACACAGAGGGCTAATACTGCATAAAGTGTATGAGAACATGATGCGAGGAACCTTTTTTTTTTTTTTATTATAAATAGGCCACACAGGGATCGTTAGGTTAATGCATTGAGGCGGTAGGCCAGTCTGAACAAATGAGTTTTTAGGGTACGCTTAAAACTGTGGGGATTGGGGATTAATCGTATTAACCTAGGTAGTGCATTCCAAAGAATCGGCGCAGCACGTGTAAAGTCTTGGAGACGGGAGTGGGAGGTTCTGATTATTGAGGATGCTAACCTGAGGTCATTAGCGGAGCGGAGGGCACGGGTAGGGTGGTAGACTGATACCAGGGAGGAGAAGTAGGGTGGTGCTGAGCCATGGAGTGCTTTGTGGATGAGGGTAGTAGTTTTGTACTGGATTCTGAAGTGGATGGGTAGCCAGTGTAATGACTGGCACAGGGTAGAGGCATCGGTGTAACGGTTGGTGAGGAATATGATCCTGGCTGCAGCATTCAGGACAGATTGGAGCGGGGAGAGTTTGGTAAGAGGGAGGCCGATTAGTAGAGAGTTACAATAGTCCAGACGAGAATGAATAAGTGAAACAGTCAGAGTTTTTGCAGAGTCGAAAGTAAGAAAAGGGCGAATTCTAGAAATGTTTTTGAGATGCAGGTAAGAAGAGCGAGCCAGTGATCGGATGTAGGGGGTGAATGAAAGGTCAGAATCAAGGATGACCCCAAGGCAGCGGGCATGTTGCTTTGGATATAAACTCCTGGTTTCAACTGTATATTTATATATACAGTAACTTGCGAAAGTATTCGGCCCCCTTGAACTTTTCAACCTTTTCCCTCATATCATGCTTCAAACATAAAGATACCAAATGTAAATTTTTGGTGAAGAATCAACAACAAGTGGAACACAATTGTGAAGTTGAACGAAATTTATTGGTTATTTTACATTTTTGTGGAAATTAAAAAACTGAAAAGTGGGGTGTACAATATTATTCGGCCACTTTAACTTAATACTTTGTTGCGCCACCTTTTGCTGTGAATACAGCTGCAAGCTGCTTGGGGTATGTCTCTATCAGTTTTGTACATCGAGAGACTGAAATTCTTGCCCATTCTTCCTTGGCAAACAGCTCGAGCTCAGTGAGGTTTGATAAAGATCGTTTGTGAACAGCAGTTTTCAGCTCTTTCCACAGATTCTCGATTGGATTGAGGTCTGGTCTTTAACTTGGCCATTCTAACACCTTGATACGTTTATTTGTGAACCATTCCATTGTAGATCTTGCTTTATGTTTGGGATTATTGTCTTGTTGGAAGACAAATCTCCATCCCAGTCTCAGGTCTTTTGCAGACTCCAACAGGTTTTCTTCAAGAATGGTCCTGTATTTGGCTCCATTCACCTTACCATCAATTTTAACCATCTTCCCTGTTCCTGCTGAAGAAAAGCAGGCCCAAACCTTGATGCTGCCACCACCATGTTTGACAGTGGGGATGGTGTGTTCAGGGTGATGAGCTGTGTTGCCTATACGCCAAACATATCGTTTGGCATTGTTGCCAAAAAGTTCAATTTTGGTTTCATCTGACCAGAGCACCTTCTTCCACATGTTTGGTGTGTCTCCCAGGTGGCTTGTTGAAAACTTTATACAACACTTTTTCTGGATATCTTTGAGAAATGGCTTTCTTCTTGCCACTCTTCCATAAAAGCCAGATTTGTGCAGTGTACGACTTATTTTTGTCCTATGGACAGACTGTCCCACCTCAGCTGTAGATCTCTGCAGTTCATCCAGAGTGATTATGGGCCTTTTGGCTGCATCTCTGATCAGTCTTCTCCTTGTGTGAGATGAAAGTTTAGAGGGACAGCCGGGTCTTGGTAGATTTGCAGTGGTATGATACTCCTTCCATTTCAATATGATCACTTGCACAGTGCTCCTTGGGATGTTTAAAGTTTTGGAAATCATTTTGTATCCAAATCTAGCTTTAAACTTCTCCACAACAGTACTACGGACCTGCCTGTTGTGTTCCTTGGTCTTCATGATGCTCTCTGTGCTTCAAACAGAACTCTGAGACTATCACAGAGCAGGTGCATTTATACAGAGACTTGATTACACACAGGTGGATTATATTTATCATCATTAGGCATTTAGGACAACATTGGATCACTCAGAGATCCACAATGACCTTCTGGAGTGAGTTTGCTGCAGTGAAAGTAAAGGGGCCAAATAATATTGCACGCCCCACCCTTTCGTTTTTGAATTTCCACAAAAATGTAAAATAATAAATAACCAATAAATTTCGTTCATCTTCACAATTGTGTTCCACTTGTTGTTGATTCTTCACCAAAAACTTACATTTGGTATATTTATGTTTGAAGCATGATATGTGGAAAAAGGTTGAAAAGCTCCAGGGGGCCGAATACTTTCACAAGGCACTGTATCTATCGCCAATCCAGGCATGACCCCCTCATTCCCATCATTGTATACATGGTCCCTTCATCATCATCGTGGTATACATTGTCCCCTCATCACCATTCTGGTATACATGTTCCCCTCTTCTTCATCCTGGTATGCATGGCCCCATCCTAGTATGCATGGTCCCCTCATCATCTTCCTGATATGCATGGCCCCCTCATCCTCATCCTGGTATACATGGCTCATCCCTATCCTGTGGAATGCATGGCCCCCTCATCCCTATTTTGGTGTGCATAGTCCTCTCATCTTTATCCTGATATGCATTGCCCTCTCATCCCCATCTTGATTTGCATGACCCCCTCTTACCTATCCTGGTATGCATGGCCCCCTCATCCTTATCCTGGTATGCATGGCCCCTCATCTCTGTCCTGGTATGCATGAGCCCCATCCCTATCCTCGTATGCATGGTCCCCTTCCCCATCCTGTTATGCATGGTCCCCATCCTCATTCTGGTATGCATGGCCCCCATCCTGGCATGTATGACCCCCATGAGAAAAACATTAAAAACCATAAACCATTCTACTTACCTTTCCTGCGCTCCCTTATAGAATAGTGTTCTGCAACAGCAGCTTATTTATGCTTGTAAGCAGTGCATGGCAATGACATTGTGCAGTACTTACAAGTCCAGGACAGCTGTCGGAATACTCTCTGCTCCCCACATCCCGGACTGTGGGAGTGGAGAGCAGTGTATATTCATTTCTCTTTAATAATGGCACACAGTTAAAGGCAGCAGCTGCAGGAAGCCGGCGGCTGGGTGATCATGTGTGCCTGCTATAAGAAAGAAATGAATATTCACTGCTCTCCATGCCCATACTCTCTCCCACCTCTTCAGTGCATAGAGGTTAGCCGCAGCTACCGGCTCCTGCCACTTGTAACCCGCTGCTCCGCCGCTGTCTCTCCTCCACTTTCCCATCCACAGCCACAGCAGGTACATCTGGACTGTGTGACACCCCCCCATTTTCCTCCAAATGTTTTGAGGAAAAAAGTACACCTTACAGTCCAAAAAATATGGCAAATTTATTTCTAAAAGTGCTCTTTACCAGGAACCCTTCTGCAGACTCACAGCAGGAGTCAGCGCACGTGTTCTAAGCGGACCGAGGTTGTGTACGGAGAGCTGCGGCAAGCTTATCTGTTGGCGTCAAGGACCTGAAACACGTGACCACCGGGGAAGTGACCGGAGGCAGAGCCAGATGCCGAGTGGCAGCGGTAGCAGGAGATGCCGGAGAGTAGTCAGAAAGTGCTGAAGTCAAGCTGAAAGGTCAGCATAGTACAAAAGGGTGAGACATAAAGGGTGGTCAGGATGTAGCAAGAGGTCAGATAGCCAGAGATAGCGATGCAGTACAAACAGGGCAGGCAGGCAGACAGGAAGAAAGAGTACCAAGCCAGGAGTCAGAGCCAGAAACGAATAACAGGGACAGAGAAACAAGGCAAATGCACACATGAGTAAATGGACCGGGATATACAATAAAGGCAAATGAACGAAACAGTATGCAAGCACACTAGGGGTCAGACACACAGACAAGAATGAATGTATCTCTGACAAGGATCCCCAGACGGAGGCGGTAAATATAGCCCTCCCCAAACCAAAAGTAGGCCATGGAAAATTAACACTGAGAGGGCAAAAAAAGAATCCTGCCCACAACCATGACAGTATCCCCTTCTTAACGGGGGCCACTGGAACCCCAGGCTTCTCAGGATGCCTGGCATGAAAAGCTCGAACCAACCGATTGACATGCACTGAACTGGCCGATACCCAAGACCTACGGACCATACCCCTTCCAGTGCACCAAATTCAACAATGCGACCCATCTCATACTCTAGATGGCCCTCCACCAACACAGGAGGAGTGACGGATGAGGAGTCCTCCTCGACTGCGCCCAATGGTTTCAAAAGTGACCTGTGAAAAATGTTGGATATTTTGAATGAGGTGGGAATCTGCAACCCGTAGGCCACTGGATTGACAACCTCCACAATTTTATACTGGGCCAATGAACTTAAGGCCCAGTTTGGTTGAGGGGACCTTGAGCTTAATATTGCAGGTAGATAACCATACCTTCTCGCCCACTTGGAATGCAGGACCCGACTACCTTCCCTTATCCACAAAAAATTGTACCTTCCCTGTGCCTTGATGATGTTTTGATTAAACCTCCACCCACAGGGTCTTTAAGCGTTGTAACGTACCCTCTGTCCCTGAACAACCTGAGTCCATGCGAGAAAACTCCCCAAAATGCGGGTAAAACCCATAGCTGACCAGGAAGGGAGACATTCCTGTGGACTGACTCACACGACCGTTGAAAGCAAATTCTGCCGCTGGCAGCACATCACACCAGTCATCCTTTCTGGAAGAAGCCAAACATCTGAGAATTTGTTCCAGGGACTGATTTATGCGCTCGATTTGCCCATTAGACTCCAGATGGTAAGGGGGGGGGGGGAGTGTAATTCCCAGCTTTTTACAAAAAGTCTTCCAAAACTTGGCCACAAACTGGACACCTCTCTCAGACACCACATTCATAGGCAACCATGCAGCCGAACCCCATGCTGAACAAACAACCTGGCCAAGGTTTCTGTAGACGGTAAAGCTGGCAGAGGTACAAAATGAGCCTGTTTAGAAAATGTATCCACCACCACCCACACCAAAGAGTTACCCCAGGATGGAGGGAGATTAGCGATAAAGTCCATGGACAAATGTGTCCATGGTATATCCGGAACTGGCAAAGGCACCAATTCCCATGCCAGCTGGCAATGAGAACGCTTAGAACGGGCACAAACTCCACATGCAGATACAAACCTTTTCACATCTACAACCAAAGAGGACCACCAGAAAATCCTTGTACCTGCCTCCTGGGTGGCCGAAATCCCAAGATGAGCATTCAGCACAGACTCATGAAACTCCCGCAGAAGTCTAAGATGGAAATATTCCTTGACAAACAATTTACCATCAGGTTTATTACTGGGAGCCAGAGTTTGGGCCTCAAATTTCTCTCTCTCCAAATCAGATGAGATTTCAGCCACCACCACCCCAGGTTGAAGAATGGAGGATGGAGGTTCAAAGCTTCAGGACAATGCATCTGCCTTAACAATCTTTCACCCTGGACAGAAGGTGATGGAAAATTATAATCTGGAAAAAAGAGACCACTGGACCTACCTGGGGGTCAACCTTTTGGCAGACTCGATGTTAGCTATATTCTTGTGATCGGTGGCCATGGTGATAGGATGAACAGCACCTTCCAAAAAATGCCTCCATTCTTCAAAGGCCAACTTAAAGGGAACCTGTCACCCCCAAAATCCAAGATGAGCTAAGCCCACCGGCATTACGGGCTTATCTACAGCATTCTGGAATGCTGTAGATAAGCCCCCGATGTATCCTAAAAGATGAGAAAAAGAGGTATTATACTCACCTCGGCGGGTGGTTTGATCCGGTGTGTGTTGCGGTCCGGTCCGACGCCTCCTATCTTCATCAGATGACGTCCTCTTCTGGTCTTCATGCTGCGGCTCTGGCGCAGGCGTACTTTGTCTGCCCTGTTGAGGGCAGCGCAAAGTACTGCAGTGCACAGGTGCTGGGAAAGGTCAGAGAGGCCCAATGCCTGCGCACTGCAGTACTTTGCTCTGCCCTCGACAGGGCAGACAAAGTACGCCTGTGCCGGAGCCGCAGCGTGAAGACCAGAAGAGGACATCATCTGATGAAGATAGGAGGCACCAGACTAGACCGTGACACCCATCGGACCGGACCAGCAGCGGGACCGCCCCTGGGTGAGTATAATCTAACCTCTTTTTCTCATTTTTAGGATACATCGGGGCTTATCTACAGCACTACAGAATGCTGTAGATAAGCCCCTGATGACGGTGGGGTTACCTCACCTTCGATTTTGGGGGTGACAGGTTCCCTTTAACCACCAAGAGCTATTTCTCTCGGCAAAAGAGAACTTTCTGGAAAAGAAGGCACAAGGTTTGAGGTTGGTCAGAGTAGTGGGACCGGGAGACAACACTGCCCCCACTCCCACCTCAGAAGCATCCACCTCCAGGATAAAAGGTCTAGGCAAATCTGGCTGGACCAACACTGGGGCGGAAATAAAACACTTTTTTAAAGTAAGAAAATAATTTTTCGCAGATGCTGACCAATTCTAAACATCATCCCCCTTGAGTGTTAGATCAGTCAGGGGTTAACCAGGTGCGAAAAACCCTTAATGAACTTTCGATAGTAGTTTGAAAAGCCTAGGAAACATTGCAAACCCTTTAAATCATGAGGTTGAACCCAATCAATAATAGCCTAGACTTTTTTCGGATCCATGCAAAAACCCTCACAAGAAACAAACCCCAAAAAGATAATGTGTGTACAAAGAATGAACATTTCTCCAACTTAGCATACAAATGGTTTTCTCTAAGTCTCAGCAGAACAGTTTTTAGATGATGCAAGTGGTTTTGACTATCAGGGGAGTACACTAAAATGTCATCAAGAAGAATGACCACAAAGCGCCCAATCAGATCATAAAAAATGACATTAATAAAGTTTTGAAAGACCAAATGGCATGACCAGGTTCTCAAATAGTCCTTCAGACGTGAGAAACGCCTTTTTCCACTCATCCCCTTCACAAACCCTTATCAGATTAGGCTCCCTGTAAATCAAGCTAGGAAAACCATTTGGCCCCAGAAAGTTGGTTATACAGATCTGGAATGAGGGGGAGTGGATACGTGTTTCTCACGGTAATCTTGTTGAGTTCCCGAAAGTCAAGTCACGGCAGCAAACCTCCATCAGTTGTCTTAAGAAAGAAAAGCCCAGTGGCTACAGGCGAGACAGAAGGGTGAATATGCCCTTTGCGGAGACTCTCTGCAATACATTCCTTTATAGCTTGGCGCTCAGACCTGGACAAGTTATACAAACGAGCCTTGGGCAGTTTAGTGCCAGGAACTAAGTAAATGGCAATATGGAAAGATCTATGTGGGGGTAATGCCTCAGCCTCGCTTTTGGAGAGCACATCTTCAAAGTCTTTTAGGTACTCTAGAATACCCTTCAGACTGACAGACAACACAGATACAGATTTTAAAGGGGTGGACAATGGCCCAGAATTGCAACACAGACTGGAACAATTGGACCCCCATTGAACAATTTCCCCAGTTACCCAATCAATAACAGGGTTATGGCATTGAAGCCAGGGCATACCTAAAACAAAACCCACAGGTAAATTATTGAAGACAAAACAGCTTATGTTTTCCACATGAGTAGAGCCCACTTATAGAGAGAAAACCACAGACATGAAACAGATTCCCTCTCGGGTGAGAGAGGAGTCAATGGCCACCACGTTGACTGGGGACTGAAGCCTAGTTGTCCCTATCTTATAAAGAGTCACAGTCAACAAAAGCGGTAGTCAAAAACAGCCCACCAACAACCTCCAACTCCACCTGGAGAAGGATTTTAGCAAATGAGGAAAATTGTACCTGGGAGTCAGGGCAACCTCCTCGATCGTTAAAGAGACTTAGGCATTTCCCAACATCTTAGATGGGGAGGGACAAGAGGGACAGTCTTTTTTCCAGTGTCCTGAGGCTCCACAGTAAAAGCACAGCTTGTTATCTCTGTTGCATCTCCTCTCTCTCTCTCTTTGACCAAGATGGCTCCCACCTCCATGGGTTCTGTAGTGGATGAGATGTCACCTGGACTGAAGTATAAAGGGGTTTCCTGCTGCATGACCTCTCTGGCACAGGGCCTATGGTCCATACGGACAGCCCGAGTCATAGCATCCTCCAGGGTATTCAGGGGAGAATGCAAAGCCAGTGTATCTGGCAAACAGTTGGACAGGCCTCTGCGGAACAAGCATCTTAAAGCAGCATCATTCCAGGAAATCTCAGCTGCCCAGCATCTGAACTTGGGACAAAACCATTCTGCTGAGTGCTTCCCTTGTGTCGCACTCACCACTATATGCTCAGCCAGACACACTCTATCAGGCTCATCATAAATATGCCCAAGAGCCTCAAAAAACAGACATATGTTTTCTGGAGCAGAGGAAGAGAGAGAAAAAGCCCAAGCCTGTGGAGCCCCCTTAATAAAGAAATAATAATCCATTCCCCACCCTCTGGCTTTCATTCCCAGAGGCACGCGGTCATAGGGAAAAAAACTATTTACACCCCTCTCTGAACACCCTAAATAATTTTTTAGCCCCAGAAAAGGTGTCGGGTAACTTCACAGCTGGTTCAGGGGAAACTAAGGAAACATCTGTGGCACCCTCATCCCGAGCCCCAGAAGAAAAAGAACCCTGCATGGCATCCGCAACTCTTTTCTGAACCTGTTGATGTGACTGAAATAGAGTTCTCTGTTCCACAGATAGTTTTTGCATTATTTGAGTGAGATTACTCACTTGCTCAGAAAGTGCATGTAACGGGTCCATTGCAAAACAAAAAAAAAACCCACACCAGAAGAGGAGAGGTACTGATAGGTCAGTGATGATATCAGGAACCCTGCTGCAGACTCACAGCAGGAGTCAGCGAACGTGTTCCAAGCGGACCGAGGGTGTGTACGGAGAGCTGTGTGTTGTGAATTCTGTGGCAGAGCTCCCTCCTGTGGTCACAAGTGGTACTTCGGCTGATTCTCTCTGTGAGCTTCTGTTGGTGGAGGAAAGTGGTATTGCGGCTTCTGAGTTTCCTACCTCAGGTGATGTGGTGAGGTCGTTAGGTACTGCTCTACTTAACTCCACCTAATTCTTTGATCCTGGCTTCCTGTCAATGTTCCAGTGTTGGACTTGTTTTTCCCTGGATCATTCCTGTGGCCTGCTGCTCTGCATAGCTAAGTTCTTCTTTGCTATTTGTTTGCTATTTTTTCTGTCCAGCTTGTCTAATTGTTTTGCTGGAAGCTCTGGGACGCAAAGGGTGTACCTCCGTGCCGTTAGTTCGGTACGGAGGGTCTTTTTGCCCCCTTTGCGTGGTTTTCTTTAGGGTTTTGTGTAGACCGCAAAGTTATCTTTCCTATCCTTGCTCTGTTAAGAAAGTCGGGCCTCACTTTGCTGAATCTATTTCATCCCTACGTTTGTCTTTTCATCTTACTCACAGTCATTATATGTGGGGGGCTGCCTTTTCCTTTGGGGTATTTCTCTGAGGCAAGGTAGGCTTATTTTCTATCTTCAGGCTAGTTAGTTTCTCAGGCTGTGCCGAGTTGCATAGGCAGAGTTAGGCGCAATCCACGGCTGCCTCTAGTGTTGTTTGGAGAGGATTAGGGATTGCGGTCTGCAGAGTTCCCACGTCTCAGAGCTCGTTCTATGATTTTGGGTTATTGTCAGATCACTGTATGTGCTCTGACCGCTATGTCCATTGTGGTACTGAATTGCCTATCATAACAGTTGTGGCATGCTTACTTGCTGGTGTCAAGGACCTGAAACACGGGGGAGTGACCAGAAGCAGAGCCAGATGACGAGTGGTAGCGGTGGCAGAAGATGCCAGAGAGTAGTCAGAAAGTGCCGAAGTCAAGCTGGGAGGTCAATGTAGTACAAAAGGGTGAGACAAAAAGGAGATAGTGATGCAGTACAAACGGGGCAGGCAGACGAAAAGAAAGAGTACCAAGCCAGGAGTCAGAGCCAGAAACGGATAACAGGGACAGAGTACTAAGGCAAATGCACAGATGAGTAAACGGACAGGGTTGTAAGGAGATTGACCGGACCGCGGGTACCTGCATGCCGGGTGCGGAACTGAAAGGGCTGCATCCTCTGTTTCCGGGGAGGCTTTAGAGAGGAGGACCTTCCCCTGCTGCTGGAGGGAAGGAGGAGAGAGCTTCCTGCTGACAAGAGGGGGCAGGTAGAGCTAAAAGAGAGCGTGCAGCAGCATGAGGTAAAAGGAGAAAAGCACATGCTGCAGGGGGCTTTTGGCATGAGTGCAGAGCAGCGTGTGGAGAGAGAAGACCGTGACGCAGTACATAAATATTCTACAGGAGCTACACACTGCAATTCTTAAGAAAGACAGCATAGGCCTAGGACCCTCTGACATAGTGCTGCGAAACCAGTTGGTGATGAGCCTGAGAGATGCGCTGTTTGGGAGGGCTTTGCGTGAGCGCCTGCGAGTTAACCCGCACATGACTTTTGCCGACATTGGGTCAGGGGGTGTGCATAGGTGAGCAGAAGCAGGGGATTGCAGCCTTGACAGGGATGGTCCGATGTTGCGAGGTACCTACCCGCAATGAGGAAGAACTGAAGTGGTCCCGCAAATTACGGGAAGGAATAGAAAAAATATGGACAGCAATTGAGAACCTAAACGAAGTCTTTATTGCCACCTGGGAGACCAACGTCATGGGAGACCCCGAGGTAACTCACGTCAACAGATGAAAGAGGTTAGAGGAGAGGTGCGGAGCATGAAAATAATATCAGCAGCAGCTCCAGAATTTAACCCTATATGGTGGGGAGAAGAGCGAAGGAGGAGGGGGTATGCTTCCCGTTGAGGATGGTGATCCCGACCAAAGCGCCCAACAGACATGCACAGAAGAGGGTGTTGGACGTGTGGAAGACTGGGACACCTGTCCAGAAGTTGGCCTACCTGAGACAGATGACAGAGGGGATGCGCTCACCCCTCCAATGGTTCTGCTAATTGGAGACAACATCACCCCTGGAAAAAATGGTATGGTGAGAGGAGAGGAGCCACACCTAGAGCCACACAGAGTCACGACGTCGGACACCGAGAAGAGATGGAGAAGGTGTCGACAGTCCACAATGAGATGTCTAGGCATGTAGAGGCGAGCCTGGTGGAACTCCTACCTGGATCCAAAGGTCTCGCCTGTGAGATTTGACACAATGGCAAGAAGGGACGTCTGCCTGAGTGGTCCACCGGAGTAAATCGCTTTCTTCCCCACCACAATATCCTGACAGAGAAGAGAAGGTGACAACTGTTCCTGAGACTCCGGCTCCTACAGTTCCTGTTTATAAGAAGGAAGAGCCTCTAATCTCATTCCCTGAAGTGGAAAGTTCGCAGCTTGCCAATTCGAGGGACCCTGATCCATCGAAAGAATTGCATGATGCCTCTGAGTTACCCCCGCCAGGAGTATTAGACTGTGGAGAGGAAGAAGGTACTGAGACATTGCCTCCGGCAGCTATGGATGATGAAGAGGGAAAATCTCCCAACTCGCCATATGTTGACCCAGAAGAGGTGAAGCAGCTGTGTGAGACAAAGAGTGAGGCTGAACAGCAATGGGGACTGACGTTCGCAGAGCTCAGTTTGGACAATGAAGGGTCCAGCCTGCATGGTCTTAATTCATCCGATTCCAGTTCTGGCGGGAATGCACTCGTAAAAGAGAGTGGAAGCTATGGAAAAGAATTGCTAGTACTAAGTCCCAAAACTGAAGAGCCTGAGCAGGAAGTCCCTACGGTTTTTACTGATGATAAAGGAAAGGGTGAACCGTCTGCTCAAACGTCTGCTGGCAGCAAAACTAGGAAGAAGAAAAAGAAGAAGATGATGGATGTAGTTGTACAACCCCAGGTCACAAAGCAAAGTGAGTCTGAAGACTTCTCTACCACAGCTGTTGAAGATGAAGAGGAACTCCCGTACCTACCTTAATGGCTGAAGATGAGATAGAGCAAGAGAGGCAGGAGTGGTTCCAAAAATTATGGCATGGGTACCTGCATGCGTGGTCCAGAACTGAAAGGGCTGCATTCCCTGTTTCCGGGGGGGGGGGATTTAGGGAGGCAGACCTTCCCATGCGGCCGGAGGGAAGGGGGAGAAGGGGAGACCTTCCTGCTAACAAGAGGGGCGGGGAGAGCAAAAAGGAGAGAACGCAGCAGCGTGAGGTAAAAGGAGAAAAGTGCGTGCTGCAGGGGGCTTTTGGCATGAGTGCAGAGCAGTGTGCAGAGAGAGAAGCGCTGCGCCCTGTCCCCCCAGACAGTATCGGCACTGCAACAGGCCCCACCACTCACAGAGAGGCTGCAGCAGAGAATAGGGCCAGGTATACAGAGAAGAGTGGTGCAGAGCTGTGTGCTCAGAGCAGAGCCAAGTCGGGTGCTGCTGCAGACAAAGAGTGGAGTACTCCCTCCGGGGAGCACCTACGCCACATGGACCAGTGACTGCTGTCACCCACCACCATCAGTGAGCACAAGAGGAAAGGAGACGTACAGTTCGTGCCTGGTGACCGCCATAAAGTCAGGTGCCAGACTCCCTGGGAAAGTGAGTACCGCGCTCGTGCTACTTGAAAAGAGACCAGGAGCATGACCTTCAGCTACCTCTGACTTTGTTAGTTTATAGCGGCCCTGACACGCGTGACCTGACTGCCAGGGGGTTATAGTTTTGAAGTTTCTGGTCCATATACCTGCACGCACCACTGTTGTCGGTGCCACCGTTGGACTCCCGTTCGTTGCAGACGTCATTGAGACATCATGTGCTGCTGTTGTCGGTGCCACCGTTGGAACCCTGAGTCGCCACACTCAAGAAGACTGCAGTCTGATAACTTTTTCTCTCTAATACTGAACTCTGACCTACCCTGCCACTCTCCCAGTTCTTTCCCATTTCCCTACCTTCACCCTGCAACCCACTACTCCTTGCTGTGGAGTGGTTTATTGTTAATAAAACTGTTAACCCTTGCTCTGCCTCCCATCTGTCACTGCATCCCACGCACCTGCTAGTATCCTACAGGGTCATACACTAAAGGCAAATGAATGAAACAGTATGCACGCACACCAGGGGTCAGACACACAGACAAGAACGAATGTATCACTGAAAAGGATCCCCAGATGGAGGCAGGTAAATATAGCCCTCCCTAAACCAAAAGGAGGCCATGCAAAATTAACCCTGAGAAGGCAGGAAAAGAAATCCTGTCCAGAACCATGACACTCTTGACATGAAATTCCCATCAGATGTCAGTAGCAACAAAGGCTTTTATATGAAGTATTAAATAAATTTCAGTAAGTATATTCAATATTTTTCCCTGTGACATTTCTTATTATTACACATAACTTAATTTATGGACATCTATGGTTTGATTTATTTGCCTGTGTGGATTGGATGGGTTGTTATCGACATCTGTTGAGAATTAGAAATATATTTACTTAGAAAAATGATGATGTGTTAAATATTTATTTCACTCACTGTATGTATTGTATAAATTGTATCTGTTAGTTGTTTAATATTTTCTTTTATGTTGGGAAACATCTTTTTTTTTCAGGTGCTCTTGCCTATTAGCTAGCTGCCATTTCTGACAACCTTCGTGATGCGTGACTTATGAGGGAAAAATAATCAAATAACCTTCAATAGGTCTTTGGAAAGTGTGAGACACATTCCTGATGGAAACCTATCCTCCTGTCCACAAGATATATTTAAGAACAACATGAGTGCCATCAATTGCAGTCTTCTCATGTGATATGCCTCCTGAGGTGTAAACGGCCTCTTGACCTCTTGCTATAGTTCATAGACACTAGGAAATTTAATAAAATGCCAGCATTGTCTTAGTCAAGCATGAAAACACTTGGAAAGACAAGTCATCAACAAAAGCAAAATGTCCAGAGGCTAATCCATGGAGAATAATGCTGCTCATTGCCCTATGGCTCTGTAGTAAGCCATGAACACTTGAGAGAGAAAAATATCTTCCATCTGGACTGCAATCTATAGCTTCACAGTTGTATTTGGGTGTTGCCCACTACTCAGTAGCAGCATATCACTTATCATGGAAAGGCTAAGCCCACAAACCAGAATAAAAGCACAGGCACCAATTTATTATGGGTAGACAGGGAATGGTGATAACTCTGATTTACGGTACTTTGCCAACACAAGCAGTAAAAATCATACTACTATAAAGCCACCGATATACTAGACCCAGAATTGCCTGCATGTTGATGCTAAGTGACCGCCAAATTAACTTCTGTTCATAACAGTTTGCAACTGAAAACAAAAGAACAGGGCAATAAGGAAACATAGTTAGAGATGAGCAAGTTTGAGTGGAATTTAATCCTACTAGCGTTTTACAAATAAATGTATTTTCCAGGATACAGATTTTTACAATTCGCTCTGCACAATTTCAGCACAATAGCCAGTCAGCTGTCAGCTGTCATATTGCTGAACCATAAAGAGCCAGCAAAAGGTTAAAAAAATGTATTACCTCACCGATCACCTGTCCCGTATCCCCCAAAGTCCACATCTGGTTCTCCACGTTTCTTCTCTTCACCTTCCCTTCCTCTGTGGCACGTATCTTCTTTAGTATGCTTTACTGTGAGTTGTGGTTTCCGATGCCCTGAAATCGATTTGCATTAACAGTTGTTGTGAAATCACAACATTATAATTGGGTTGTTCCCTTTCAGTTGACAAGTGTATCTGGCTGCAGGTTATCATAAAAAAATAAAACAATGTACTCACCTTCCCAATATCCAACAGTGAGTTTTTGCTGCTATTTCGGATATCTAGCATTGGCTGCAGTGCTCATATCACGTTGGCAGCACTGCAGCCAATCAGTTGCTCAGTGTCTTTGAAGGGGCGCTTTGTCTACATTGGCAGAGCCACTAACTGGCTAACGTGTCAACATGATGTCAGTGCTGTAACCAATGCCACACTGAGAGAGCAGTGGCGCAGGCTGGCCGGTGGATCCGGGGAAGGTGAGTAAAGTGTAGTTTATTTAAACATAATAACCTGCAGCTGGGAAAATGTATTTACTGAAAGGGAACAGCTCTTGCCTTGGAGAAATATTTCATAGTAACAATATCATTCTTTATGGTACAGTTACCAGAATCTAGATATGACTATTTGATTGGAATTGGAAATGAACATTTGTTATGTAGAGTCTTAACATTGTATTAAAAAACATAATAAAACATATGCATATGTAAATCTATTTCATTCTTCCCTCTCAAGTTTCTGTAACTTGTACATTTCTGTGTCCAGTGAGTGGGTAAACTATTCCTTCTTACCTGCATCTCAAAAACATTTCTAGAATTCGCCCTTTTCTTACTTTCGACTCTGCAAAACTATGACTGTTTCACTTATTCATTCTCGTCTGGACTATTGTAACTCTCTACTAATTGGCCTCCCTCTTGCAAAACTCTCCCCGCTCCAATCTGTCCTGAATGCTGCAGCCAGGATCATATTCCTCACCAACCGTTACACCGATGCCTCTACCCTGTGCCAGTCATTACACTGGCTACCCATCCACTCCAGAATCCAGTACAAAACTACTACCCTCATCCACAAAGCACTCCATGGCTCAGCACCACCCTACATCTCCTCCCTGGTATCAGTCTACCACCCTACCCGTGCCCTCCGCTCCGCTAATGACCTCAGGTTCGCATCCTCAATAATCAGAACCTCCCACTCCCGTCTCCAAGACTTTACACGTGCTGCGCCGATTCTTTGGAATGCACTACCTAGGTTAATACGATTAATCCCCAATCCCCACAGTTTTAAGCGTGCCCTAAAAACTCATTTGTTCAGACTGGCCTACCGCCTCAATGCATTAACCTAACGATCCCTGTGTGGCCTATTTATAATAAAAAAAAAAAAAAAAAAAGGTTCCTCGCATCATGTTCTCATACACTTTATGCAGTATTAGCCCTCTGTGTCTGTACTGCTACATACTTAGGCAGGTAACTGGTTCATGCAGCTTTACATGAACACCTGAGCCTTACACTATAGCTGGTCTGAATAACTAAAGCAATTGTTACCATCCACCTCTCGTGTCTCCCCTTTTCCCCATAGTTTGTAAGCTTGCGAGCAGGGCCCTCATTCCTCCTGGTATCTGTTTTGAACTGTGATTTCTGTTATGCTGTAATGTCTATTGTCTGTACAAGTCCCCTCTATAATTTGTAAAGCGCTGCGGAATATGTTGGCGCTATATAAATAAAAATTATTATTATTATTATATTATTATTATTCCTGGCATCATGTAAAAACTCTGCATGCAGGGAGCCGGTCTACCCAGTGCTATCTCCAGCTTCCCCTCGCACCCCACTAATATGTTGAGTGAGAAACTGCAGATCCATTTCCCACTACAACTATTCTACCTGCTGCATTAAAGATCTAGATTTTTGTTGATTAGAAAGGCATTTCTTCACAATTTCAAAAAATGACAGTCTACTGGAAGGCGAGGAAATCCAATTTTTCAACTGATGTATCAAATAAATCAGCTTTGTGTTTGAAAATATAAAACTTTTTATGTAAAATGCAATCAGAACTAGTATACTTTGTATTAAATTAATAACTGACAGACACTTCACATTCACCATTTCTTAGTTAAAAGGAACCTGTCACATTTGTTTTGCTTTTAAAATGATGTAAAAGGGGTTTATACAACCCCATTATAACCTCAGAGGTACCCATGCATAACTCTGAAAAAGTGCTTTATTTATGTCCTGTGCTGCATGTAAATTGTATATTCCGGTACGATGGGCGAATACAGATCACCACACTAGTTCCTTTAAATGTAGCCTCTTTTATCCGGAAGGGGATCACATCTCCTACATCCTCCACACAGTGCTCGAAGTTTCACTCATCTTAATTTCTACTTCAATGGCTCCCTGGATGTTCAATAGGGCAGAGTGAGGTGAGCTGTACAGGTCGCTGATTCCTCTACACAGGAGCGTTACTTCGAGCATTGTGTGGATGACGTCGAAGACGTCATCCACTTCCATCCAGATACAAGAGGCGACATGTGAAGGGACTAGGAGGGTGCACTGAATTCTGCAAATTCTGGGTCATCCTCGTTGAGATGCTGCAGCAGCTGGATTTTGTAAGGGTGCCATTTGTGTGTAGCTAATATCCGCCGAAGGGATGTTCGACTGATGCCAGATCGGCACGCTGAATTTGCAGAATGGGCAAAACAAAAATTTGAACAGGACCCTCAGTTTACACAGAACATTATGTTCAGTGATGAAGCGAACTTTTTTTGGGTGGGCCATTTATATGAATACACCTAAATAACGTGGGAATAGTGACAGTTTTCTAGCGTAGGGTGTCTGGCATTGAAATCTGCTGCAGTGACTCGGGTACTGCGTTCACCAGACATCAACACAATTTCTATCCGCTCCTCACGTGTTAACCTCTGCGACATGTCAGTGGCTGTAAGCAAAGAGAAACTCGTAAATAACTCATGAAAGAATAAAGATACATTAAAACCAAGTTGTGAAATTCTCAATAAGTTTGATGTGTCACATGACCCTCTTCCCATTGGAAAAAATAAAGTTGGATCCAAAATGGCCAACTTCAAAAAGGCCGCCATGATCACCAACCATCTTGAAAAGTTTTCCCCTTCCCATATACTAATGTGCCACAAACAGTAAGTTGATATCACCAACCATTCCCATTTTATTTAGGTGTATCCATATACGTGGCCCACCGTGTATAACAATCTCACAGTATTTGTGCCATCCAAACTTGAAAATAATAATTATAACACTGTATGTTAGACATGACATTATTAAGCTTATAACTTAGTGTTTGTGTGTTTTCTATAGCAATGACATGTCCTGATTTATCTATCTAAAATCTGATTGCACTGCATGTTTGAATTGTTAATCAATATAACTTGGGGGAATTGCCAAGTGGTGTCAGGCTGCAAGAGCTGCACACCTTATTTCATCATTGCACTTGTTTTGTTATCTCATTTATATGGATGATGATAAAGCTGCTAAGATACTGTATTCATGAAATAAAGTGGATACTGGGTGATGTAAGGTGACAACAGGACTAAAAGCAATGTTCCACGGAGTTCAAATGCAAGGTTACATTACATATGAAAATAATATTATGTTCTCCCGCTTTCATTCCTTATAACCCAACATTGAAATTCCATGAGTATTCTTGGTTCACAGTTTTGGGGGCTTTATTAACTGTGGCTTATTCATGCAGCTTAAAAATATACATTTCCGTAAATGGTCCTCTACATTTTAGTTTCTTTTTTTATGAACATCTAAGCATAATATCATGGAAAACTGTTTCACTTTCTCAAGGTCATAATATTAATCATTAACCATCTTTACTGGAAATTTCCAGCCTTTTCTTGTCCCAGTATTCTCTGATGAATTTTCGCATGCATGTCAAATTTCCCAATAAGGTTTATTTATTAAGATGTGAAAAATCTTTCTGTCTTTTAGGCTAAGTTCCCATAATGAGTATTTGATGTGTTTTTGACGCTGTATATTTTCACTGCGCAAATAAAAAAAGCAAATTACAGTTAGTAATAATGAGGATATCATGCAGAATCCCTCCGCCGCCACCACATGTGACAAACCCGCACCTTGCCACCACGCCTGACGTCACTATTGCGTCAGCCAGATCACATGGTATGGTTTCCTTACTTGCACCAATGTGACGTTCCAAGGTCAGCTTGGCACAGTTTTAGAAATGCCCAGTGCCCACAAGGGTTCGGGAAGCAAGGAGAGTGAGAGGATGTGGCCAACGCAGTCACTGACAGGCTGAGAGGACCCTTTCACTAGCACCAGTGAAACAGCACCTGGTCGCCCTGGTCGGATTTTTACCAGTTAAAGAAACTAGCCCCTGTAGACTGTAGGATTCGTGGATCAAGATAAAAGAGCAGCCCAAGGTTAGATTATATAATCGCCTTAAGGGCACAGTAGACAATACACTATGTACACAATGGTTATACATACAGTATACAATGGTCAGATAGACAAATACAAATAGTGGTATAACAAAAGATATAAGCAGAATATGTCAATTACTGGGTGATGTTAGATCATGGGTGCGCTGGGCCACAAGGGAACATGGGCTGCCAGCTGGCTCCTAGGTCCTTCATAACACTTTACTCAATGTGACAACCACTGTCAAAGTGGACTGCATGCATAACAGAGAAAGGGATCACAGGGCCTTACACTTTCCTTTATCTCCTTTGGGTCACTGTCCTCTGGGCTGACCTTAAATCCCCTCTCCTTGCCTCTGCAGCTAAAATTCCAAAACCTATGAAAGATCATAACTCCTTTCTGGAGAGTCCTAGGGATGCGGTTCTGGCACCTTTGGATCCAACCAGGCCCCTGCTACGCGTGGTGACCAAACAAGCATTCCTTACATGGCTTTTACTAGATGTTCTATGTACCTCCATAACCCTGGATGCTAGAAAGGGTCGAGGCCCAGGCGGTTGTTTGGCACGTTCTGGGGATTTCGGAAAAATACACAATGTACAGCTAGGGCATGTAGTATCTCCATAACTCATAACTTATGGAATCATATTTCTAGAATGGTCTTTGGCAGCTTCAGCATGACTCTATATTGCAAGCCAGCCTTTGTCCTGCTCTGAGCTGCCCAATGTGTGAGGTCTGTCACTCACAGCATTTGAGGTTTGCCCCCCTTCTTCACTGCTAGTTGCACACTGAAGGGGTTTTTATTATCCCATGCCACATAGGATACAATTAGCATGAAATTATAACACCAATAATCTTCCCATGATGAGTATTAGCTGAGTACATTATTTAACTATACTGTTTTTTACACCTAGTCATCAATTGCACCTCTGTTTGCTTGCTTAAATATGTATGAGAACGTAAGCAAGACCATGAAGGTTGTATAACAAAGTGTGACAGTTCTCAATAATTTTACAGATACTGTGGGCATGAAAACGTTATTTATGTAAATGTACCTAGAACAATGGAATGTAAACCATATGATGGCCCCCACAGTTCCCACACATAACATGATGGCCCTGACCCAAGTCATTCAGTGTAAGGGCAAAGCTACCAAAAACTAATGATATGTATGTAAACTTTTGACTTTGCAGTAAGTAATAAAAACGCCTTAGAACATTCTCTGTCGCTCATTATTCTGGCATTTGGCAAACATTAATAATTATGGTAATCCTAATTGACCTAAAACAGGAAAGGTTTATTCTGATTTTATTATCATAGTCCTAGTTTGTTAGTGGCCAAAAAGTCACTTCAAAAATCATATAATAAACATAATCCTCTAAGGAGTGTACCAAAAAAGAGGATAAGAAGTGAAGGAGCAATTAAAGTTAAAAATAAATATGTATTAATACAATTATTAAAATATTTTTTTGCAACAATAAAAAAGAGACACAAAATGGGACCTCCAAATGATAGGGGAGAGAAGAGCCAGGAGAAAAATAATTAAATTATGGATATATATATATAGAGAGACTGTAAGGATAAATTGCCCTCCAATACGGTGAACGAGAGCAATACACTAAATCCCCAGACCTTGAGATTTAAAGATGAAGGTTAAAGTGCACAGAGAAAAATGGTTTTGTTGCTAGGTTGTTGTTTTAGCTATTAAATTATATTTCCCATAAATAGTGCAGGAGAATCAAATTATTAGCAGACATAAAACAAGCCAATGTAATGCAAGATGGGATATTCCAGTACCCAAAACAGCTGGTGCCTATAAGTAAGCTACTCAAAGCTGACAAGGGAATCCCTATTTATCGTGGCACAGGCTGCTATAAGGCATGTGAATAAGGGTATCGTATCGGTAAAGTTACCTGTTCAGCACTGTAGCGGAGATGAGGGCTAGTGCCAGGGGATCATACACGTGTGAGACAGCTGGCTGCGCCGAGCGCCGTTTTGCAAAAATGCTTCTTCCGGGGGCCCCTTACGAAACCCTTATTCACATGCCTTATAGCAGCCTGTGCCAAGATAAATAGGGATTCCCTTGTCAGCTTTGAGTAAATCACTCTTCTTGGCAAAAAGCCTCCAGCTCCTGTAAATTTCTGGGCTGTCTAGCATGAACTCAATGTGGCTCAATGATATTGAGGTCAGGAGACTGAGATAGCCACTCCAGAACCTTCATTTTGTTCTGCTGTAGCCATTGACAGGTCAATTGGCTTTGTGTTTTGGATTATTGTCATGTTGGAACGTCCAAGTACGTCCCATGCACAGCTTCCTGGCAGATGCGTGCAAATTTGACTCCATTATTTGCTGATAATGTGCTGCATTCATCTTTCCTTCAACTTTGACCAAGTTTCCTGTGCCTTTGTAGCTCACACATCCCCAAAAACATCAGCGCTCTAGTAGCAATGTTGCTCCTTTCATCATAGGCCTTGTTGATGGTTGTGGCCAAGAAGTTCAATTTTGGCCTTAACACTCCAAATTACCTTGTTCCAGATGTTTTGAGGCTTCTCTCTGTGCTGTTTTGAGTATTGTATGCCAGATACTTTGTGGGATTTGCACAGTAATGGCTTTCTTCTGGCGTCTCGACCATGCTGCCCATTTTTCTTCAAGTGCCTCCTTATTGTGCATTTTGAAACAGCCCCTCCACTAGTTTTCAGAGAGTCCTGTATTTCAGCTGACATTATTTGTGGAATTTTCTTTGCATCCTGAAAAATTTTCCTGGCAGCTGTGGATCACATTTTTGTTGTTCTACCTGACAGTGGTTTTGTTTTTACAGCGCCCCTGATTTTCCATTTGTTAATCAAAGTTTGAATGCTGCTGGCACCATCAATTCCTTGGATATCTTTTTGTATCCCTTTCCTGTTTTATACAGTTCAACTACATTTTCCCATTTTCCTGTAGATCTGTTGACAATTCTGCTATTAGAAGTGGAAAGGAAGAACAAAGACAAAAATATCTAAATAAGAAAAATATTGGAGAAAGAGAAACCAATCACAAACTAAAATTTTCGTATACGAATGCACAAAGCATGGGCAACAAACAAGAAGAATTGGAACTACTAACGCAGGAAAAGGAATATGATGTTATTGGAATCACTGAAACTTGGTGGGACGATACACATGATTGGAATACAAGGCTAGAAGGATACAACTTATTTGCAAGAACATTGTATGTTAGAAAAGCATATGTCTGCACAGAGATTGAAGCTTCAGAGACTGGGAGTTCTGTGGAAACTGTTTGGGTAAGAATACAAGGAGAGACCAACGGAAAGGACACCATAAATTCTTATCCTCTCTTGCTGACAATTTTATCTTCCAAAAGGTACAAGAGAAAACAAGGGGATCTGCTACTTTGGATCTAATCCTCATAAACAGGGAGGAAAAGGTTGAGGAGGTAAGAGTGGCTGGGACCCTAGGAGGTATCTACCATGCTATTTTAGAATTTTGCATAATTAGAGGAGGAAGACCTGTGAAGACTCAGACTTCAAGGATAGATTTCAGAAAGGCAGATTTTAAAGGACTCAAAAAGAGAATCGGAGGGATCCAATGGCTTGATATCCTTAAGGACAAAAATGTCCAGTAAGGATGAAAAAAGGATGTCAGTAAGGATGGGACACCTTGAAAAATGAGATTCTCAAAGCACAATCGTTAACAATTCCAAAAAGAAGGAAGCATTTAAGGAAACCAGGATGGATGAACACAGAACTTAAACACATGCTAAAAAGGAAGAAAGAAATGTTTATCAAATGGAAAGAGGGAGGCATATCTAAAGAAGAATATAATGCTGTCTGCAGAACCTGCAGGGTACAAATCAGATTTTCTAAAGCTGACAATGAATTAAGGCTTGCAAGAGATGTCAAAAGCAATAAAAATGGATTTTGGTGATATGTCAAAAGTAAAAGAAAAGTCAAAGATGCTACAGGATTTGTACAGGATGAAAATGATGAAATGGTAAGAAAGGATGTTGAGAAGGCTGAACTTTTATATTCCTATTTTGCATCTATTTTCTCTCAGAAAGAAAATGTAACATCAACTGATTTTCACTGTCCTATTAAGGGAATAGAAGAATCCAGGATATCTATAAACAGAAAGATAGTGAGGAAACACTTAGCTAACATAAATGAATTCAAGTCTCCGGGTCCAGATGAATTACACCCCGGAGTACTGAAGGAGATAGCAGAAGAAATTTTTGAACCACTCTCCATTATCTTTGAAAATTCTTGGAGAACAGGAGAAGTTCCAGAAGACTGCAGAAGAGCAAATGTTGTTCCTATCTTCAAAAAGGGGAAGAAGGTGGACCCAGGGAACTATAGGCCTGTGAGTCTGATGTCTATACCAGGAAAGATCTTTGAACAAATTATTAAACAACATGTATGTAAGTACCTGGATAAGAATGAAGTGATTAAACAGAGTCAGCATGGGTTTGTAACTAATAAGTCGTGTCAGACTAACTTAATTTCCTCCTATGACAGAATCACTGACCGGATGGATCAGGGAAATGCTGTAGATATAGTATATCTTGACTTCAGCAAAGCATTTGACAAAGTATGTCACACAATCCTTATTGAAAATAAAAAGTATGGAATGGACAAGGCAACTGTTAGGTGGATTCATAACTGGCTTAGTGACCGGACCCAAAGAGTTGTCGTAAATGGCTGCACATCCAGTTGGAAGAATGTCTCAAGTGGGGTACCACCTGGCTCTGTCCAGGGCCCTATATTATTCAACATCCTTATCAATCATTTAGATGAAGGAATTGAGGGTAAACTGATTAAATTTGCTGATGACACAAAGCTAGGAGGGATAGCTAATACTAGAGAACAGAGAGAGAGGATTCAAAAAGATATAAATAAACTGGAGCAGTGGGCAGCAACTAGCAGAATGATTTTTAACAGGGAAAAATGCAAAATACTACATCTGGGCAATAAAAATGAAAAAGGCATATACAGAATGGGAGGAATAGGGCTAAGCAACAGCACATGTGAAAAATACTTGAGTATACTAATAAATCACAGACTAAGCATGAGTCAACAGTGTGATGCAGCAGCAAAAAAAGGCAAATGCAATTCTGGGATGTATTAACAGAAGCATACAGTCTAGATCACGTGAAGTCATTATTGCCCTCTACTCCTCTTTGGTCAGACCTCATCTGGAATACTGTGTCCAGTTTTGGGCACCACATTTGAAAAAAGACATCAACAAGCCGGAGAAAGTTGAGAGAAGAGCGACCAGAATTGTGCCTGGTTTGCAAACCATGCCCTATGAGGAACGTTTACAGGATTTGGGAATGTTTAGCTTGCAAAAAAGAAGACTAAGAGAGGACTTAATAGCTGTCTAGAAATATCTCAAGGGCTGTCATGTCACATTGTAGAAGGATCATCTTTATTCTCATTTGCACAAGGAAAGACTAGAAGCAATGGGATGAAACTGAATGGGAGGAGCCACAGATTAGAAATTAGAAAAACTTTTTGACAGTTAGGGTGATCAATGAGTGGAATGGGCTGCCACGAGAGGTGGTGAGTAGTGATGAGCGAATATACTCGTTACTCGAGATTTCCCGAGCACGCTCGGGTGACCTCCGGGTGTTTTTTAGTGCTCGGAGATTTAGTTTTCCTCACCGCAGCTGAATGATTTACATCTGTTAGCCAGCTTGATTACATGTGGGGATTCCCTAGCAACCAGGCAACCCCCACATGTACTTATGCTGGCTAATAGATGTGTATCATTCAGCTGCAGTGATGAAAACTAAATCTCCGACCCCCTAAAAAAATACTCGGGGTCACCTCGGGAAATCTCGAGTAACGAGTATATTTGCTCATCACTAGTGGTGAGTTCTCCTTCAAAGGAAGTCTTCAAACACAGGCTGGACAGACATCTGTCTGGGATGATTTAGGTAATCCTGCTTTGAGCAGGGGGTTGGACCAGATGACCCAGGAGGTCCCTTCCAACTCTAACATTCTATGATTCTATGATTCTTTTGCTTTCCCCATGACTCACAATCCAGAAACGTCAGTGGCAGGATGAAAGATGCAAGAGTCTGTCTGGATCCCAGAAACCCACTCAGCTTTTTTGCATACACACTGATTACAGGTCACAGGTGAGGATGTCACCTTTAGTATTCATTCAAACCCATTTGTATCAACTTCTGTGCATGTTATTAGGCCAAAATCATGAGGGTATGGGAACTCTTGATCAGGGTCACTTGGATGTTTTGGGTTCTCATTATGATTTAAAAAGAGAAAACATCCATAGTTCATCCATAGTAGTATAATGCAACCCATAGTCATCCTATAAAGTATAATGCACTCCCAAAGTCATCCATAAAGAATAATGCACGCCTATAGTCATCTGTGAAGTACTGCTGTCATGTGCAGGCCTACGTCAGCTGCTGGCCTCTGATTGGTCAGCAAGGTGTATTGTGACGCACATCCAGTTGCAGCTTTTGCTGGCGTTGGTGGGCCCCTCACCCGCCTGGCCCTTGACCCGCCAGGCCCAGTCAGAGTGGGGACCGCTGCAACCGCAGTCATTATGCCGCTGGTTATATATGAAGGAAAGCAATGATATACAGTGCCTTGCGAAAGTATTCGGCCCCCTGGAACTTTTCAACCTTTTCCCACATATCATGCTTCAAACATAAAGATACCAAATGTAAACTTAGGCAGGTAACTGGTTCATGCAGCTTTACATGAACACCTGAGCCTTACACTATAGCTGGTCCGAATAACTAAAGCAATTGTTACCATCCACCTCTCGTGTCTCCCCTTTTCCCCATAGTTTGTAAGCTTGCGAGCAGGGCCCTCACTCCTCCTGGTATCTGTTTTGAACTGTATTTCTGTTATGCTGTAATGTCTATTGTCTGTACAAGTCCCCTCTATAATTTGTAAAGCGCTGCGGAATATGTTGGCGCTATATAAATAAAATTATTATTATTATTATAAATTTTTGGTGAAGAATCAACAACAAGTGGAACACAATTGTGAAGTTGAACGAAATTTATTGGTTATTTTACATTTTTGGGGAGCTTCAAAAACTGAAAAGTGGGGCGTGCAATATTATTCGGCCCCTTTAACTTAATACTTTGCTGCGCCACCTTTTGCTGCGATTACAGCTGCAAGTCGCTTGGAGTATGTGTCTATAAGTTTTGTACATCGAGAGACTGAAATTCTTGCCCATTCTTCCTTGGCAAACAGCTCGAGCTCAGTGAGGTTTGATGGAGATCGTTTGTGAACAGCAGTTTTCAGCTCTTTCCACAGATTCTCGATTGGATTGAAGTCTGGACTTTGACTTGGCCATTCTAACACCTGGATATGTTTATTTGTGAACCATTCCATTCTAGATTTTGCTTTATGTTTGGGATCATTGTCTTGTTGGAAGACAAATCTCCATCCCAGAATCAGGTCTTATGCAGACTCCAACAGGTTTTCTTCAAGAATGGTCCTGTATTTGGCTCCATCCATCTTACCATCAATTTTAACCATCTTCCCTGTCCCTGCTGAAGAAAAGCACGCCCAAACAATGATGCTGCCACCACCATGTTTGACAGCGGGGATGGTGTGTTCAGGGTGATGAGCTGTGTTACCATTATCATTTGGTGTTGTTGCAAAAAAGTTCGATTTTGGTTTCATCTGGCCACAGCACCTTCTTCCACATGTTTGGTGTGTCTCCCAGGTGGCTTGTTGCAAACTTTAAACAACACTTTTTATGGATATCTTTGAGTAATGGTTTTCTTCTTGCCACTCTTCGATAAAGGCCAGATTTGTGCAGTGTACGACTGATTGTTGTCCTATGGACAGACTGTCCCACCTCAGCTGTAGATCTCTGCAGTTTATCCAGAGTGATCATGGGCCACTTGGCTGCATCTCTGATCAGTCTTCTCCTTGTCTGAGATGAAAGTTTAGAGGGACGGCCGGGTCTTGGTAAATTTGCAGTGGTATGATGCTCCATCTATTTCAATATGATCGCTGGCACAGTGCTCCTTGGGATGTTTAAAGCTTTGGAAATCATTTTAAATCCAAACCCGCTTTTAAACTTCTCCACAACAGTATCCCGGACCTGCCTGTTGTGTTCCTTGGTCTTCATGATGCTCTCTGTGCTTTAAACAGAATGCCGAGACTATCCCAGAGCAGGTGCATTTATACGAAAACTTGATTACACACAGGTGGATTATATTTATCATGATTAGGCATTTAGGACAACATTGGATCATTCAATGAACTTGTAATACTATTGTAGGAACTCGAGGATTCTGGTAGCGTGGGGCAATGAACAGACAGACGGGTTTCTTTAGTGCAGATAGTGTATTTTTACCACACCAATAACACCCAAAACAATATACTGATAACCCACAATGAAACAGGTCCCTTAACAATATACAGCAAATTGGCAGAGTTCTTAGGGCAGAGTCCTCAGCAAGGTGAGTGTGACAGGTGATGTCATGCAGATCCAAAACACTGTCGGTGCAGAAAGAGTCAAATCCAGGTATGCAGTAAACACAGGGAAGTCCAGAACAAGTCCTCAGGTTAATCCCAGGTGTGGCATGAACACGGGTAAGTCCAGAAACAAGTTCTCAAGTAGATCTCAGTTGTGGTGTAAACACAGGTAAGTCCAGAACAAGTTCACATTAAAGTATTATACTGGTGTAGATTCCAGTAGCTCCCACCGGGGGGAGTAAATGAAGGATTAAGTACCAAAAACACAGTCCGATATTTACCCTGGTTACCATTGTAAAAGTAAAAAAAAAAAAACAGTACATACTCACATTCTGATGTCTGTCACGTCCCCCGGCGTCCACAGGGTTAAAACTGCTTTCAGCAGGAGCGCTGCTAATGCACGCGCTGCTGCCGAGAGCTTCCCTCCACTGACTGTCAGTGCCGGCCGTAAAGCAGAGCACAGCGGTGACGTCACCGCTCTGCTCTGCTTTACGGCCCGGCACTGACAGTCAGTGGAGGGAAGCTCTCGGCAGCAGCGCGTGCATTAGCAGCGCTCCTGCCGAAAGCAGTTTTAACCATGTGGACGCCGGGGGACGTGACAGACATCAGAATGTGAGTATGTAGTGGTTTTTTTTTTTTACTTTTACAATGGTAACCAGGGTAATCATCGGGTTACTAAGCGCGGCCCTGCGCTTAGTAACCCGATGTTTACCCTGGTTACAGGTGAACACATTGCTAGATCAGCGTCACACACGCCGATCTAGCGATGACAGCGGGGTGATCAGCGACCAGAAAAAGGTCCAGATCATTCCCCACGACCAACGATCTCCCAGCAGGGGTCTGATCGTTGGTTACTGTCACACATAAAGATATCGTTAGCGGGATCGTTGCTACGTCACAAAAAAGCGTGGTGTTGCAACGATATCCTTAACGATATCGTTATGTGTGAAGGTACCTTTAGGGAGCAGTCTCTTGTCGCCAAGAACTGTTTCTGGGTGGCTGTCTCCAAAGAGAATAAAGATTGCTACATGAATCTGTATTGACCACTGATGGAATGTGGTCACAGCAATTAGATTACTCTAACGGTAGCTCCCGATTTTGCTCGAGTCCTCAAAACCTGCTTGTGATCTAATGACTGACAGACTCAGTATATTCAGTTTGAGCTCAGTACCTAGACTACTATTATACCCAGCGTCTAATACATATAGTCCAAATTTTTCTGCTATTAGCATAGTTTGTATTCACTAAAGTGAACTTTCGAAACCTCTTATCCCCAGGCATTCTTTGCTGCGCACTATAAGTGGGATTAGCTGGAATGACTAGACTGCTGTTATTCCTTCTTGCTATGCACATCACATGTCCAGCTTTTGTGACAATAGGAGATCTAAAACTATTTAGGAAATTTCTGTTTGCGTGTTAAAAAACTGAAAAAAAGACCACCATGTTAAGCGATATGGGACTAAAGACTCAGTGCCAAAGAGAAGTCAATGAGTAAGGGCAATGGGATTCGCAAACTGGAGCTATTCATGTATTTGACTTTAAAAGAAGAGTGAAAAACAGAGCTTGAAGAAGTGTTTTTCTTTTTGTAAACACTGTATATGGTATAAAGGCCCGCACCTGCAGGACTTCAATAAATTCTGCACCTGTGCTTTTGTTTGGCTTTCAGTGAGTGGAGTTCCCTGGTCTGCATCAGTTCTCCCCACCTCCCTCATTCAGACACCCTGCAGACAGATACAACAATGGCTTCCATTCATCTCCACAGCTCTTCTGTATTCCTAAGGTTAGAGATTTTCTTCCTGATATACTTTGTCTCACTATAAAACTGTCAAACAAAGTAGCATCAGTAGGACTCCAGGGCACACAGACACAGGCGAAAATAGAGTGTCAGCTTTTCCTCCAGAAGGCATCAACAGAATTAGTAGTGAAGTCATCTGCAATAAAAGTGACTGAAGTACAGACATTGGTCTTATTGCAGTTGCTACTGCAGAACTATGTCAAGTACCTCAGCTGGATCTTGGCATAAACAGAACATAACCCGATGTGCATTTTTTAGGCAATGAGTTCATTTATAGGTACTTACATTTTGCCGAGTCAATTCATATGGCAAACGACATAATTTCCGAGCATGCCTAAGTTTCCACAAAGAGTATTTGGGTCATGACAAAGGGGGCTCTACAAAATACTAAAGTAGATTGTCATGAAGTGGTTGAATAATTTAGAGACTGAAGTAGACATTAAAATAGTTAATTTGTGTAGAGAATCCACTATCACATTTTAATTTGGAGAAACCACTTGTAATATTAGTTGTGTTGACCTATTTAAATTGTCTATATATGTGTATATAAACTTCCTTCTCACCCCCAATGGGGTGGTATTTTTTGTTCTCTACTCGGGTCCTCGGGATCTTAGTTGTTCCCAGCATTGCTTTTCTGGACAGAGAGTTCAGTTATTCCTGGGATCTGTTGTAGCCATTTTCTCAACTTAGGAGTCTCTGCTCCTATCGCCACTGAAATCACTGTTGCCTTCACCTTCCACATCTTCTCCAGTTCTCCTTTGAGGCCCTGGTATTTCTCCAGCTTCTCATATTCCTTCTTTCTGATGTTGCTATCACTTGGCACTGCCACATCTATTATCATTGCTGTCTTCTAATCCTTGTCTACTGTGTGTCTTGTCTTCTGTGGGTAGATTCCTGCTTCTATGGATTGGTACTTAGTGCTTGCTTTTGTACCGCTATGATTAGTGTCTCTGTGCTGTATCGGAGTCCAGCTTTCTCCAACCATTGGAAGGATTTCTCCATGTCAGCCTTCTCCATTATCTGTCGATGGTACATCCCATGAAGCGGCCTGTCCAAGGAGCTTCATGTTCCTGTTTGTCCTTCCAGACATGTTGTTGTTTCTGCCTTAGGCTTTCTCTCATCTTAGCATCTCATCTTTTAGTGCCATTTTTCTGATGTGTTCCCGGATATTCCTTGATCAAGCCTTGACCACCCTCCTTTCTGTTGGTATACATTCTTTGGGTGTTAGACTTAGCCACCTTTAGCTCCACCATGCATTGTGAGGCGCTTTTGTGTCTTCACATCTGCAGCTTCCATTTTTTATTTTGGCCAGCAGGGCATCTGATAACTGGCAGCACATATGTATTGATGGCGCAGATTTTATTTTTCTGATTGAGCTGAATCTTCAGGACCTGTCTTACCCTTTGATGGTATTTGGATGTTGCTGCTTTCTTTGCTTCATCATCATGGTTACCATATCCCTGTGGGATGCCAAGGTACTTGTAGCATGTCCATATAGCCTATACCTGTTTTCTTGTAGCTTATGGTATGTCTTTACATCTGCTATGTGGCCTGCTCTTAATTCCACTCCATCAGTCTTGAATACCTTGCCTCTCTTTATTACCAACTGGCTGCACTTCTCCAGTCCGAAGGACATCCCGATGTCTTCGCTGAAGATTCTTGTCAGGTGGATCAGTGAATTGATGTCTTTTTTGTTTTTCGCATACAGCTTGATGTCATCCATGTAGAGGAGGTGGCTGATGGTACTTCCACTCTTCCACTCTTGAACTTGCATCCATAGCCAGGCTCTGTAATTATCTGACTGAGGGGATTCAAGCCTATGCAGAACAACAATGGGGACAGTGAATTACCTTGGTATATGCCACATTTGATGGTCAATTGTGCTAGTTGTGTTGACTTCAAATGTTGTTCTCCATAGCCCCATTGAGTTTCTGAAGAAGGTCCTTAATTTCCTGTTGACATTGTAGAGAGCCAAGCATTCACAGATCCATGTGTGTGGCATTGAGTCATAGGCTTTCCTGTAGTCAATCCAGGCTGTGCTAAGATTGGTCTGTCTGGATCTTGAGTAGTGATGAGCGAGCACAAAAATGCTCGGGTGCTCATTGCTCGGGTCGAGCAATTTGTAATACTCAGGTACTCGGCCAGAACAACGAGCCTGATGTAAGTCTATGGGAGACCCGAGTATTTTTACTGTGATCCCCACGGGGGTCCTTTTAAGATCTAAAAATGTCTGAAAAGATGGAAACACCGCTCAAAAGACATGGGAACTTCATGGCGAATGCTCCTGGAAGCATTTCTGATTCCTAGGTCACAGCTGTAAACAATGTGTCAGAGTTTCATGTCATTTTTACATGTGCACCAAAAAACATACAAAACCGAAACCAAAATGGATTTTGCAGGGGAAATATGTTAAGGAACACCCTTTCCAGGGTAATGACTTGTATATAAGGTAAAATAATTACTGTATATACTCGAGTATAAGCCGACCCGAGTATAAGCCGACCCCCCTAATTTTGCCACAAAAAACTGGGAAAACTTATTGACTCGAGTATAAGCCTAGGGTAGGAAATGCAGCAGCTACCGGTGAGTTTCAAAAATAAAAATAGATGCTCCATACCGTTCATTATTGCCCCATAAGATGCTCCATATAAAGCTGTGCCAGATATAATGCTCCATATTGTTCATTATTGCCCCATAGATGTGCCATAGAAAGCTCTACCATATAGTGCTCTGCACCGTTCATTATGGTCCCATAGATGCTCCATATAAAGCTGTGCCATATAGTGCTCTGCACCGTTCATTATTGCCCCATAGAAAGCTGTGCCATATAGTGCTCTGCACCGTTCATTATTGCCCCATAGAAAGCTGTGCCATATAAAACTGTGTCATATAGTGCTCTGCACCGTTCATTATTGCCCCATAGAAAGCTGTGCCATATAAAACTTTGCCATATAGTGCTCTGCACTGTTCATTATTGCCCCATAGAAAGCTGTGCCATATAAAGCTGTGCCATATAGTGCTCTGCACCGTTCATTATTGCCCCATAGATGTGCAATAGAAAGCTGTGCCATAAAGTGCTCTGCACCGTTCATTATTGCCCCATAGAAAGCTGTGCCATATAAAACTGTGCCATATAGTGCTCTGCACGGTTCATTATTGCCCCATATAGAAAGCTGTGCCATATAGTGCTCTGCACCGTTCATTATTGCCCCATAGAAAGCTGTGCCATATAAAGCTGTGCCATATAGTGCTCTGCACCGTTCATCATTGCCCCATAGAAAGCTGTGCCATATAAAACTGTGCCATATAGTGCTCTGCACGGTTCATTATTGCCCCATATAGAAAGCTGTGCCATATAGTGCTCTGCACCGTTCATTATTGCCCCATAGAAAGCTGTGCCACATAAAGCTGTGCCATATAGTGCTCTGCACCGTTCATCATTGGCCCATAGAAAGCTGTGCCATATAAAACTGTGCCATATAGTGCTCTGCATGGTTCATTATTGCCCCATATAGAAAGCTGTGCCATATAGTGCAGGGCCGCCTCCAGGCTTTCGAGGGCCCCGGGCGAAAGAGTCTCAGTGGGCCCCCCCCTTTAACACACACCCCGATTTATGATGCACAGATACGGCAGAGAAATGTATAGTACAATGCCAGATTTCACTTCTTACATGAGTGACAGCTATTGTAGATTCTGCAGTGTATATATACAGGAGGAAAGGTGCTGTGCGGTGTATATATACAGGAGAGGTGCTGTGCAGTGTATATATACAGGAGGAAAGGTGCTGTGCAGTGTATATATACAGGAGAGGTGCTTTTCTGTTTTGAGTTTTTCTATGAAACAAAGACTTTTCTACATAAACAACGTTGTTTGGTTTTACGGCCCCAACCGATCTGTGCTACAAAGTAACAGGCGGCTCGGGCATTAATGAGGGACCTGATACTGAATCCTTTCCACAAACCCTAATGACCCAATTAGTGCCCTGTCATTAGAAGCTCATTAAACGCCTCCCTGTCCCGAGCAGTCATGTACAGTATGGGGGGATCCTGCAGCCCACCCCCTGACTGCTCCATACCATACACTGCCCTCTGTCGCGCTCACTATTATCCTGTGCATTTCTCTGTCATCGTTACCCCATGTTACACTTGTCACCCCCCACTACAGAGTAGCAGGGCAGCCAATGTCACCCCCTCCCGGACCCTAATGGCAGCAGGAAATGTCTGCTCCTCTATTGGGTTGGAACCTGATTTAATCAAGGAATAATGTGGATTTGTTGCCGGTGGCTGCAGGGGAAGGGTTAAATGATGCCATGTCCTTGGTGGAAGCAGTGGCAGCTGCTGGGACCTGGACAGAGACACCCAATGTTGCTGTGACTGCACAGTGTGATGTGGAGGAGAGAAGCTGAGACTCCGGAGCAGAAATCACCCACATGCCAGCACTGGGCAGAGTCCCTCCAGTCACCAGCCTGGGGCCACGGGGCCCCAACGTACAGCCCACAGCTCAGATTTATCCATGGCAGCAGCTCCCCTTCCTCCTGGCATCTGGTTAACCCCATTTATGCGGGTCGGATTGTTATCTTTAAGGTTCAGCAATAACCATACAGATGGGAAGGGGTTAAGCTTCTTCCTACCCCACTGGTGCCGGTTTGGTGCAGCATGCATGTATTCTGGGTGAGCTGGGCGGCTACAGGCTGCACCCCACCAGCTGCTCCTCCAGACATCACCCACATTTTTAGGCAGTGGAGAAAGACAGCAGCAGACTGAGCCACAATTGCAACCACTGCTGGATACCTTTGCACTAGTAGGATGGAGCTCCTCCGGAATCTGCCTGATAAACTTCAGCACTGTCTGCAGCCACCCAGGGGGGAGAACAGAGAAGTGCTCTCTCCGCCCACAATGTCACACTGGCTGCCTTCTGTTAACCCCTATGTGTGCCTGCCTGGCTGCACTGACTGAGTGAGAAGATGCTTGTGTCAGAGCTGGCACATAGGGGTTAAGAGAACGCAGCCAGCAGTGACTGTGTGGGGGGAGAGAGCATGTTATCTCCTGCTCTGCTCTCCCAACTGTATCTATGACAGCATGAGTGGGCCCCCCCCTCTCCCCAGGGCCCCGGCATTTGCCCGCTGTGCCGGGTGCTGACGCCGGCCCTGATATAGTGCTCTGCACCGTTCATTATTGCCCCATAGAAAGCTGTGCCATATAAAGCTGTGCCATATAGTGCTCTGCACTAGGGTTGAGCGACCTTGACTTTTTTAGGGTCGAGCCGGGTTTCGCGAAACCCGACTATCTCAAAAGTCGAGTCGAGTGAAATCGGCCGATTATGGCGAAAAGTCGAGGATCGACCGAAACACGAAACCCAATGCAAAGCCAATGGGATTTTTTTTTTTTTTTTCTCTCTCTCTCTCTCTCTCTTTTTCTCTCTCTCTCCTCCGTCCGTCCCTGAACTGAAAAGCTAGTGTTACACATTGCAAATCGCTACAGCGCACAAGCGACAACATGGCGATAGGTCTTAGGGGCGTGGACGCCTATGTCATCACTCTGCCCACGCCCCTTCATTGGCTGAAAAAAATGGCGCGAAGCGCGTCATACGAAACGCGACTTTGGCGCGAAAGTCGCGTACCGCATGGCCGACCCCACACAGGGATCGGGTCGGGTTTCATGAAACCCGACTTTGCCAAAAGTCGGCAACTTTTGAAAATGAACGATCCGTTTCGCTCAACCCTACTCTGCACCGTTCATCATTGCCCCATAGAAAGCTGTGCCATATATAACTGTGCCATATAGTGCTCTGCACGGTTCATTATTGCCCCATATAGAAAGCTGTGCCATATAGTGCTCTGCACCATTCATTATTGCCCCATAGAAAGCTGTGCCATATAATGCTGTGCCATATAGTGCTCTGCACCGTTCATCATTGCCCCATAGAAAGCTGTGCCATATAAAGCTGTGCCATATAGTGCTCTGCACCGTTCATTATTGCCCCATAGAAAGCTGTGCCATATAAAACTGTGCCATATAGTGCTCTGCACCGTCCATTATTGCCCCATAGATGTGCCATAGAAAGCTGTGCTACCGTTATAATGCTGCGGCTGCTGCAATAAAAAAAAATACATACTCACCTTTCTTGCTTGCAGCTCCTCAGCGTCCGGTCCCGGCGTCTCTCCACACTGACTGTTCAGGCAGAGGGCGCCGCGCACACTATATGCGTCATCGTGCCCTCTGACCTGCACAGTCAGAGCGGAGTGACGCAGGGAAGATGGAGCGGCGCCAAGTGTGTGGAACGTGGACAGGTGAATATGTAATACTTACCTGCTCCCGGCGTCCCGCTCCTTCTCCCGGACAGCTGGTCTTCGGTGCCACAGCTTCTTCCTCTATCAGCGGTCACCGTTACCGCTCATTAGAGAAATGAATATGCGGCTCCACTCCTATGGGAGTGGAGTCCATATTCATTTCTCTAATGAGCAGTCCCACGTGACCACTGAACAGGGGAAGAACTGCGGCACCCGAAGACCGTGGGACGGCAGGGGGAGCGCTAGGAGCGCCGGGACTAGGTAAGTATGCCTCAGACCTCTGTCCCCCTCACCCGCCGACCCCACCGCCGACCGTGACTCGAGTATAAGCCAAGAGGGGCACTTTCAGCCCAAAAATTTGGGCAGAAAATCTCAGCTTATACTCGAGTATATACGGTAACCCCAAACAAAAATGTTCCTCCACCACTTGGGCTATGTTGACACGTTTTTGATGTGTTTTTCAACTTTAGCATTGCTTTCAACCAATACAAATGCATTCACTGGGAAATGTCATTGTAACATTTAACAACTATACTGTTAATGCCTATGCAGTGAGTGGTTGGGCTGCCAAAAATAGGGCACACCCCAATACCCCTTTCATGAGACATACAGGAGGGCATCCTGAAAAAATGTTGCATTGAATGCAAGGCCTGCCCTGCTCCAATGTTACATTCACCCCAATAACCCTTTCAGTAGACATACTTGAGGGCCACATGACAAAATTGTTCCCTTTAGAAGAAAGTGTGTCTCCCATACTGTTTGCTTATGCATTGAATGCAAGGGCTGCCCTGCACCAAAAATACATGCACCCCAATAACCCTTGGAACCCAGGTACTGGGTGGCCACAGGAAAACCCACTTCACATTATTCATTTTGTACTCCCATACTATTTACTTATGCATTGAATGCAAAGTATGTCCTGCACCAAAGTAACAGGCATCCCAATACCCCTTGCAGGTACGGACTGGGGACGAAATTCAGCCCTGGCATTTGAAATCACACAGGCCCATGGTGTCACCGTCCCCAATAACCAGATGAGATATATAACTAATATTACCCTGGATGAGGGAAAGGAAGATTTACTACAAGACCAATATTTATAATGATACCCACGGCATGCTGAGGTAAGTGACAGAGTTATCGGCTTTGTGCTCCGTCACAACTGTTAACTGTATGGGTGTCTTGAGAACATTGATTCTGTTAACAACATAGCACACAAGGCAGCCGACAACCAGACAGGCCCTTCTGGCATTTGCCAGAATTGCCAAATGGCCAGTCCGGCCCTGACCCCTTGGAACAAACGTCCTGGATGGCCACATGAAACCAAAGTTCCCATTATTTTTCATTTGTTGCTGCCATACTGTAAGGTAATGCATTAAATGCAAGGGCCGCCTTGACCCACATTTGCACGCACCCCAATCCCCCCTTGGAAGAAACGTGGAGGAGGGCCTCATAAAAAAACTTTCCCATTACAAAGGAGCAGGTCTCCTATACTTGGAATGCCTATGGACTGACAAACCATTCACCCTTGGGGGTGCACATCAACATAGTGTGAAAACTTTTATTTTTACGGGCATCATAAACACCCATGAAAACAATAATGTGGTTTCCTACACAGTTGCTGCTGGGAAGGTGCATTCTTTTCACAAAAATATGGTGGAAGAGGCATTGGATGAAGTGATCGGGAAAAGGGGCATAGTGACACCAGGAATTGTAATATGCAGTATTAATATCAGCGGTGGCTATGGGAGGTATGAGATCCAGGATCCAGCCTGCAATGATTAGTCGTTTACCCACCACCAATTACCAGAATGCATTTCATGGCCATCAGAAGATTGTTGTAACCGAGGCGCGTCTGAAGCTCGGCATAAAAGATGGCCATAAGAAATAAGTTGCCAAAGACTCATGTGTCCGTATAAAGGGCAAAGTGCAACATGCTCATGAGATGCTGAATTTCAGAAAGCAGATCAGTGTGTGAGGAAAACCAAACAACTGATGGATAGTCGGGAAAAAATACATTTAAATAGGAATGCACCGGCCGTAACTATCAAGACATCTGTGGCACAAGTTTCTTCATCTTCTTCGAGCATACATATTACCAAGAATATCCAAATGTCACAGCCGAAAACTATTGGTTCCGGTATAACAAACACTGTTAAAGGAATGCCAAAAAAGTTAGTTAACCATGAAATTGGGAAACAACATATTCTTCTTTACAAGATATGGACGATGACGGCATTGAAGTCGAATTGGAACTTTACCACATCCCCACTAAGAAGATGAAGATCACAGCTACCAACAATGTGCCAGAAAGGCCCTGAATGTCTGTAAATTCATTTTCTCTTGGGAAAACATTCCCTCTTACTAAAGTGGTACTGAATGATGCATACAAGGCTCTCATGTCCACCCAGCGTGAGATGGTTGAAAGATGATGTATTCCATTTTGTCCTTGTCCGCTTTTGGAAAAAGAGCAGAAAAGAAGTATGAAATAGCAGGCAAACGTGTGATTTTGGTCCAAAAGGAATTAATGTCAGGGACAGATAGGTAGATCTGTGTGTCATCGGCGTACCGATGATATTGCAAACCGTGCCATTACATGAGCTGTCCCAGGCCAAAGGTGTAGATGGAGAAGAGTAAGGGTCCTAGAACTGAGCCTTGGGGAACACTGTAAGAAAGGGGTTGAGGTGAGGAGGTGGTGTATAAGAGGGAGACACTGAATGTTCCCATAACAGTCTTGTTGTTTTTAAAGACTTTGCCGATAACCCCAAAAAGGCCATTTGCAACACCAACCATGCCTGCATCAGCAGGGGTAGCAAAACTTCCAGCCTGACCACTACCAGCATGATCAGGCACATGGCAGCAAAGCACACGACTTTGTGGGCCAAACAACAGGTTCCAGGAACAGTGTCTGGGGGTGATGTGGTGTCTACCACTGCTTCTTTCGCTGTTGTGCGTGCAAGCCTATCTCCTGTCCATGGTGCATGCGAATATGCCTCCTGCCCTTCATCTGTAGTCACACACAAACTCAACTACTGATATCAAGAAGCACATCCACGTCCTTGTCCTAGCGCAGCGTTCAGTTGTCCATACCACAGTCCTTTGAACGCAAGCTTAAATACGCAGCCAATGCACCACAGCCCACACTACTAAATTCACACATTTCTTGCCTGCCGGAGCTCCAAATGTTGCCTTTTAGGCTCGTGGAGGCAGAAGCTTTCTGCAACATGATTTTAGCGGCCATCACAAGGTACTCTGTCCCCGACCACCACTATTTCTCCCGGTGTGCCGACCCAGCATTACAAAAGCATGTGTTCCAATACATTACCCGGGTCCCCAACTATGCTTCTACTGGAAAAGTCCACCTAACCATGGACACGTGGACAAGTGATTGTGGGCATGAACGATACATCTCGCTGATGACACACTGGGTTAACATAATGGAAGCCAGGGCCCAGTGGGACCTTGAGATGGAACACATCCTCCTGACGACCAGGATTACGGGCCCTACACCAATGAGGCTTGTCCACAGTTTACAGCTCCTACACCTCCTCCTCTTCAGCCTCCATGTCCGAAATAAACAAATCAGTCACAAGCCGGAAGAACTGCAGCACTGCATCAGCCCCGCAGCAACAGGCTGTGCTGAAAGTAATATGCTTAGGTGACAAACCACACAATACTGGAGAGTTGTGGACAGCTCTGAAAGAGCAGGCAGCTATGTGCCTGACACTGCTGAACCAACAGCCAGGCATGGTCATGTGTGACAATGGCCGGAACCTGGTGGCGGCTCTGAGGCAAGGCGTGCTCAGAAATGTATGATGCCTGGCCCATGTGCTTAACCTCATTGTTCAACGTTTTCTGAAAAACAACCCGGAGATGCCTGGTCTGCTTTGGAAAGTATGATGCTTTGCGTGCCCATTTTAGAAAGTCAGCTAGAGCTTCATCCGCCCTTGCCATGCTTCAGCAGCGTTTGCAGCTTCTGGCTCACCGACTGGTGTGTGATGTCCCCACGCGTTGGAACTTTACACTGCATATGTTGGAAAGGATTTGTGAGCAGAAGAGTTCAGTTGGTGACTACCAGCATCAACAAGGCCATCGGTATTCAGTTCTGACTTCACACATAAGATCTCAGGAGTGGACATGGATGTCAGACATATGTACCATCCTCCAAAACTTTGAGGAATCCACCAAGATGGTGAGCGGCAATGACGCCATAATTAGCGTCACCATCCTGCTTCTCTATGTTCTAATAATAATATTTATAGTTATTTATATAGCGCCAACATATTTACAGTTTAACAGTTTCAAACACAACAGTCCTAATTAACAACGATAGCAATAATACAATAATTAAACCAAAATAAAATGACCCTGCTTGTGACCGCTTACAATCTACAATGAGGTGGGGGAGATACAAACTACAGGGGTGTATTTACAATGATGTATTTACAATGATAGTACAGAGGTTAGTCAAAAGTCGTGGAGGCCTAAGGACAAGGAGGAGGACAGCATGGTCAGTCATCCTCTTAGTGACGACATGGAAGTCTTGCCTGTTAGCAGTCTGGGATGCATTTGGCTGACTTTATGTTACGCTGCCTTTCCTGTGACCCTCGCGTTCTCCAAATTTTGGATGACAGACAGTCAAAACTGATTGGTGACACTTCTAGACCCACAGTAATCAGAGAACTTTATATCTCTTAGTCCAGAGGCAGACAGGTGTACTAAAATGTTGGAGGACCAGAGGGCCTTTCTAGCGGAATTATTAAAAAAAATTCCTATCTCAAAACGCTGGTAGCAAAGGTCACAGTTCGTTGGCCAACCAAGGAGTACAGGTGAGAGAGACACAACTCCAATCCAGCAGAGGCAGTGGAACACTGGCAAAGTTGTGGGAGAGTTTTCTCAGACTCTCCCATCGCCCTGCCGCTGAGGCACGGGGTACTCTGACAAGGAGGACAAAGTTTGGGAAGATGCTGAAGTAGTACCTTGCTGACAGTACCATTGTCCTGCGTCATTCCTCTGTGCCTTATAATTATTGGGTATCCAAGTTGGACACGTGGCATGAACTGGCTCTCTCTACTGTGCACATGCGCTGTACTTACGGTCACGGAGCACATGGCGCCACGCTCTCAGGCGGTCAATGGGCACACGGTGCCTCACTCTCTGCCATTCATGGGTCATGGAGTATGTCCAGTTCCTTATTCCTTCCCCCCCTGGGAAACAGGGGACGCAGCCTCGAAAATTCAGGACCAGGCGCAGCACAGGTACTCACAGCCCGGTCTTCCTCCTTACATATCTGTCTAATCATTTCTTTCATGCATGCATCAAAGAAGGCATGTGATCCACTTTTCAAGTACAAATTGTACATTACACCCAGAACAGTTTCACTTTGAAGTACTTAGTGGGTCACATAGACAAGCCATTATTTCTTATATTTAGGGACTCTATAGCGACGGAGTCTGTTCCACAGGACTGGTGCATAGCAAATGTGGTACCAATATTCAAAAAGGGCTCTAAAAGTGAACCTGGAAATTATAGGCGTCTTTGAGGAATGTTATGCATGTAAAGAAGCTGCGGAGACACCATCACGTGTTTCTCGATGCAAGCAGTGAATAGCCAGGCCTTTCCCCGGGAAGGAACAACTACGGGAAGGGCAGCATCCTATGAAGGAAAGCCACCTATGCCAAGCATGGTATCCATCCACAGACAGCTGTTTCGGGGTTTTTGCCCCTCATCAGTGTGGAGTAGGAATCTGGCTATTAGGAGCAGTGCCTAGTAAAAAGGCTATAAAGGCACAGATGATTGGCCTCGGGGAGACCAAAACATCCAACACCGCAGAGACACCATCACGTGTTTCTCAACGCAGTGATTCCAGAACACTGCCCCCATCCCTTATGGGAAATATGCAGATGCATGTAAAGAAACTGCGGAGACACCATCACGTGTTTCTCGACACAAGCAGTGAATAGCCAGGCCTTTCCCCGGGAAGGAACAACCACGGGAAGGGCAGCATCCTATGAAGGAAAGCCACCTATGCCAAGCATGGTATCCATCCACAGACAGCTGTTTCGGGGTTTTTGCCCCTCATCAGTGTGGAGTAGGAATCTGGATATTAGGAGCAGTGCCTAGTAAAAAGGCTATAAAGGCACAGATGATTGGCCTCGGGGAGACCAAAACATCCAACACCGCGGAGACACCATCACGTGTTTCTCAACGCAGTGATTCCAGAACACTGCCCCCATCCCTTATGGGAAATATGCAGATGCATGTAAAGAAGCTGCGGAGACACCATCACGTGTTTCTCGACGCAAGCAGTGAATAGCCAGGCCTTTCCCCGGGAAGGAACAACCACGGGAAGGGCAGCATCCTATGAAGGAAAGCCACCTATGCCAAGCATGGTATCCATCCACAGACAGCTGTTTCGGGGTTTTTGCCCCTCATCAGTGTGGAGTAGGAAACTGGCTATTAGGAGCAGTGCCTAGTAAAAAGGCTATAAAGGCACAGATGATTGGCCTCGGGGAGACCAAAACATCCAACACCGCGGAAACACCATCACGTGTTTCTCAACGCAGTGATTCCAGAACACTGCCCCCATCCCTTATGGGAAATATGCAGATGCATGTAAAGAAGCTGCGGAGACACCATCACGTGTTTCTCGACGCAAGCAGTGAATAGCCAGGCCTTTCCCCGGGAAGGAACAACCACGGGAAGGGCAGCATCCTATGAAGGAAAGCCACCTATGCCAAGCATGGTATCCATCCACAGACAGCTGTTTCGGGGTTTTTGCCCCTCATCAGTGTGGAGTAGGAATCTGGCTATTAGGAGCAGTGCCTAGTAAAAAGGCTATAAAGGCACAGATGATTGGCCTCGGGGAGACCAAAACATCCAACACCGCGGAGACACCATCACGTGTTTCTCAACGCAGTGATTCCAGAACACTGCCCCCATCCCTTATGGGAAATATGCAGATGCATGTAAAGAAGCTGCGGAGACACCATCACGTGTTTCTCGACGCAAGCAGTGAATAGCCAGGCCTTTCCCCGGGAAGGAACAACCACGGGAAGGGCAGCATCCTATGAAGGAAAGCCACCTATGCCAAGCATGGTATCCATCCACATGTCTCCGCAGCTTCTTTACATGCATCTGCATATTTCCCATAAGGGATGGGGGCAGTGTTCTGGAATCACTGCATTGAGAAACACGTGATGGTGTCTCCGCGGTGTTGGATGTTTTGGTCTCCCCAAGGCCAATCATCTGTGCCTTTATAGCCTTTTTACTAGGCACTGCTCCTAATAGCTAGATTCCTACTCCACACTGATGAGGGGCAAAAACCCCGAAACAGCTGTCTGTGGATGGATACCATGCTTGGCATAGGTGGCTTTCCTTCATAGGATGCTGCCCTTCCCGTGGTTGTTCCTTCCCGGGGAAAGGCCTGGCTATTCACTGCTTGCGTCGAGAAACACGTGATGGTGTCTCCGCAGCTTCTTTACATGCATCTGCATATTTCCCATAAGGGATGGGGGCAGTGTTCTGGAATCACTGCGTTGAGAAACACGTGATGGTGTCTCTGCGGTGTTGGATGTTTTGGTCTCCCCGAGGCCAATCATCTGTGCCTTTGAGGAATGTTATTCTGGATTATCTTAATGAGAATAACTGTTTAACTCCATATCAGCATGGGTTTTAAGAGGAATCGCTCCTGTCAAACCAATATAATCAGCTTTTATGAATAGGTAAGCTATAGACTGGACTAAGGTGAGTCATTGGACGTGGTATATCTTGATTTTTCCAAAGCGTTTGATACCATGCCATACAAGAGGTTGGTACACAAAATGAGAATGCTGGGTCTGGGTGAAAATGTGTGTAAATGGCTAAGTAACTGGCTTAGTGATAGAAAGCAGAGGGTGGTTATAAATGGTATATTCTCTAACTGGATGGCTGTGACCAGTGGGGTACTGCAGGGGGTCAGTGTTGGGACCTAATCTCTTCAACATATTTATTAACGATCTGGTAGAAGGTTTACACAGTAAAATATCAATATTTGCAGATGATACAAAACTATGTAAAGCAGTCAATACAAAAGAAGATAGTATTCTGCTACAGATGGATCTGGATAAGTTGGAAACTTGGGCTCAAAGGTGGCAGATGCGGTTTAACAATGATAAATGTAAGGTTATATACATGAGAAGAAGGAATCAATATCACCATTACACACTGAACGGGAAACCACTGGGTAAATCTGACATCGAGAAGCACTTGGGGATCCTAGTTAATGATAAACTTACCTGGAGCAGCCAGTGCCAGGCAGCGGCTGCCAAGGCAAACAAGATCATGGGGTGCATTAAAAGAGGTCTGGATACACATGATGAGAGAATTATACTGCCTCTGTACAAATCCCTAGTTAGACCGCACATGGAGTACTGTGTACAGTTTTGGGAGCCGGTGCTCAGGAAGGATATAATGGAACTAGAGCGAGTACAAAGGAGGGCAACAAAATTAATAAAGGGGATTGGGGAATTGCAATACCCAGAGAGATTAGCAAAATTAGGATTATTTAGTCTACAAAAAAGCGGCTGAGGGGCGATCTAATAACCATGTATTAGTATATAAAGGGACAATACAAATATCTCTCCGAGGATCTGTTTATAGCAAGGAAGGTGACAGTCACAAGGGGGCATTCTCTGCGTCTAGTGGAGAGAAGGTTTTTCCACCAACATAGAAGAGGATTCTTTACTGTTATGGCAGTGAGAATCTGGCATTCCTTGCCTGATGAGGTGGTGATGGCAAACTCAGTTGAGGGGTTTAAGAGAGGCCTGGATGTCTTCCTGGAGCGTAACAATATTGTATTTGACAGTTATTAGGATCTTTAGAAGGACATAGATCTGGGGATTTATTCTGACAGAATATAGGCTGAACTGGATGGATAAATGTCTTTTTTTGGCTTTGCTAACTCTGTTACATCAATTCACAAGTTGATACTAGTCTCATACTTCAAAATAGAGGTGGTAAATCTTTGCTGCACAGATAGGTTGTGTGTTTTGACTTCCGTAACATCATTTTCTAGATAAGAATTCTGACCTATTTGCTTCATTGCTTTATTAATCATCTTCTTAACAAGCCTTCAGAATATAATGTTTGTAGTGCAGTGTTGTCCATGCTATGCAATGATGAGGCAGTGTCCCAAGCAAGTACAAAAGAATGCGTGTTTTTATATCCAAAACCAAAACTCACACAGTGCACAGCAGGCTGTATCCTCTGGATCGCAGCCATGAAAAAATCAAATACAGTCCTGGACTGCTGTCGTGAGCGCTGAGATGCCAGGCTTTAAGGTACCTTCACACATAACGATATTGTTAACGATATCGTTGCTTTTTGTGACGTAGCAACGATATCGTTAATGAAATCGTTATGTGTGACAGCGAACAACGATCAGGCCCCTGCTGGGAGATCGTTGGTCGCTGAATAAAGTCCAGAACTTTATTTCGTCGCTGGACTCCCTGGAGACATCGCTGGATCGGCGTGTGTGACACCGATCCAGCGATGTCTTCACTGGTAACCAGGGTAAACATCGGGTAACTAAGCGCAGGGCCGCGCTTAGTAACCCGATGTTTACCCTGGTTACCATCCTAAAAGTAAAAAAAAAACAAACACTACATACTTACCTACAGCCGTCTGTCCTCCAGCGCTGTGCTCTGCACTCCTCCTGTACTGGCTGTGAGCGTCGGTCAGCCGGAAAGCAGAGCGGTGACGTCACCGCTCTGCTTTCCGGCCACTGTGCTCACACAGACAGTACAGGAGGAATGCAGAGCACAACGCCGGGGACAGACAGCGTTAGGTAAGTATGTACTGTTTGTTTTTTTTTACTTTTAGGATGGTAACCAGGGTAAACATCGGGTTACTAAGCGCGGCCCTGCGCTTAGTTACCCGATGTTTACCCTGGTTACCTGCAGCGTTGGTCGCTGGAGAGCGGTCTGTGTGACAGCTCTCCAGCGACCAAACAGCGACGCTGCAGCGATCCGGATCGTTGTCGGTATCGCTGCAGCGTCGCTTAATGTGAAGGGGCCTTTAGGCTCTGCTGGCTCTGTGTTGCCTCACCCATAAAGAGCTCTGCACAAGCCTCCTGCTCAGTCTACTTCCCAGACTAACACTGACACACCCCAAACACTCCTGTAAGGTTTTTTGGTCTCTACACTAGATTCTATGGCCATAGGCCACTAGTAAGATCTGGACTGAAATGAACTGGACCCCATTACCTTCCTACAGTCAGTTTAAAAAATAAAAGCCCATACCGGGTTTGCCTGAACAACTATTTGGTCACAGTAGCTTCACCAGGTTCAAGCTTACTTTTATTATGCCTTGTGACTCACAGGCATCCTGCTGAGACCACAAGTTTCTCCAGTGAATCTAATACCCTTCTTAGAGCATCCTGGGGGACACATAGCGACCCTCGCATATGACACAGGTCACTCTCTCACATGTTATAAAAGTAAAGCTGTTTGGTGCAGTTTGTGGTAAGGTAACTCATTTGTCAAAGTAATTGTAATATTTACTATTTTTACATTGCATGTGCGGCTAACCATTTCATTGATCTGATTTAGTTTCTTTGGCAAGAAAAGAAAAGCTCCATCAAAACCACACAACCAAAACATCTTAATGTAGACATGAAATGCCCAAACTTGGAGCCATCAGATACATGAGCAAAGTCACAGAGATACCACTCTGTTCAATATATGGCCTGTATTTTTTTTTGTTTTTTTAACCCAAAATAGTGTATAAACCTAGGGTAGCAGACAGCAAAAAAAGTGGAATGTAGGCCTGAAAAGCAACTATTTGTAGAGCACAGATAGACCAGGCGTCTGAGGGAGATAACAGACTGTTCAACTTGTGGCCTGTATTTTTTTTTTAACCCCAAAATAGTGTACAAAATTAGGTTAACAGACAGCAAATACAGTGGAATGTAGGCGTGAATTGCCTCAATTTGGTGGCCACGAATAGATCAGGCTGTTCAATGCTGCGTGTCCACATTGGACATTACCTTTCTGAATCCTGCTCATACAGGTACTATACATATGACCAGGTTTTTAAATACATCACATAGGGATTACATACATTAGTTAGGACTGCTCTATTACCTTGACGTTTGGTAGAGCGGCTTAATATCCATTTTTTGCAAAAAACGTATTAACCAAATACCCTGTGTTTTTCCATTCTTTTATTTGCACTTGCTGTTTACTGATATTTTTGCAACAGAGTATTTTTTGGTTTTACTGTGCCTTTTTTTGTGTTTCAGTTTCCTGGTGGTGTGAACAATGTCCCTACAGGCTTGTTCACCGTGTGCACGGCTCATGTGTTTCTGCTTCACAAATAGATCAGGCGTCTGACAGCAATACCAGACTGTTCAATATGTGGCCTGCATTTTTTATTTTTTTACCCCCAAATACTGTTTAGAGCTAGGGTAACACACACAGCAAAAAAAGGTGAATGGAAGCCTCAAAAGCACACTTTGTAGCCCACAGATAGATAAGGCGTGTCACAGAGATACCAGACTGTTCAATATGTGGCCTGTATTTTTTATTTTTACCCCAAAATAGTGTATAGACCTAGGGTAGCAGACAGCAAAAAAAGTGGAATGTAGGCCTGAAAAGCAACTATTTGTAGAGCGCAAGTAGACCAGGCGTCTGATGGAGATAACAGACTGTTCAATATGTGGCCTGGAGTTGTTTTTAATTTTCTTTACCCCCAAATACTGTATAGACCTACAGTCACAGACAGTAAAAACAGTGGAATATAGGCCGCAAAAAAAAATATTCCTAGCCACAGATACCTTCAGCTTGGTATATATATATATATATATATATACTGTATAATAGGCAGCACCAGACAGTAATGGAGCCTTTTGATGTATGCAGTGAGATCTATATACTCACATACAGTGCCTACAGGCCTTGAACTGATGTGGATAGACTACCCTGCCTCCCTAGCACTGCAATCTATATACTCCGTAATTAGCCCTTAAAAGACTGTTGGTTTAGCTGGATTGAACAATAGTAGACCTACACTAACTAATAAAAGCACAAAAAACCCTATCTCAGGAGCTGCTTTCCTTACACTAGCTGGGTCCGGAGCTGAATAGGCAGAGCAGCGCGGCGACAGTCTCTTATAGACCTGATGACGCTGTGCGGTCAGCCAATCACTGTAATACCAGAACAATGATGGCTGCGGCATTACAGTGCATGGCTGGCAATCCCTGTGCTGTCATTGGCTAAAAAAAGCGTAAAAAATCCAGAGCAGAGACCCGAGCTCCCGCCAAATAATCCCAGAAATGCAGTGATACAAGTAGTGGTGAGCACGTTCGCTCATCACTAATCTTGAGTAGGGTTGAGCGAAATGGGTCGGCCATTTTCAGAAGTCGCTGACTTTTGGCAAAGTCGGGTTTCATGAAACCCGACCCGACCCCTGTGTGGGGTTGGCCATGAAGTCAGCGATCTTCTGAATCTGGTATCGGAATTCCGATCCCGAGTTCTGATATGTTTGCAATATCGGAAATCGGAATCCATATTTAAGTGTAAAATAAAGAATTAAAATAAAAAATATCGCTATACTCACCCTCTGACGCGCCCTGGTACTAACCGGCAGCCTTTCTTCCTTCGAATCAGCGCTTGCAGGACCTTGCGGTGACGTCGCGGCTTGTGGTTGGTCGTGCAACCGCCCATGTGACCGCTCGCGCGACCAATTCCAAGCCGCGACGTCACCGCAAGGTCCTGCAAGCGCTGATTCTTAGGAAGGGAGGCTGCCGGAAAGAAGCAGGGCGCGTCCGAGGGTGAGTATATACCTAATAGGAGAATACTCACCCTCAGACGTGCCCTGCTTCTTTCCGGCAGCCTTCCTTCCTAAGAATCAGCGCTTGCAGGACCTTGCGGTGACGTCGCGGCTTGTGATTGGTCGCGCGAGCGGTCATATGGGCGGTCGCGTGACCAATCACAAGCCGCGACGTCACCGCAAGGTCCTGCAAGCGCTGATTCGAAGGAAGGAAGGTTCCCGGTTAGTACCAGGGCGTGTCCGAGGGTAAGTATAGCAATATTTTTTATTTTAATTCTATATTTTACACTTAAATATGGATCTCAGGGCCTGAAGGAGAGTTTCCTCTCCTTCAGACCCTGGGAACCATTGGAAACCCAATGCACTGCATTGGGTTTCGAGTTTCGGCCGACCCCGACCCCGACTTTTTTATAGGATCGGCCGATTTCACTCGACCCGACTTTTGAAAAAGTCGGGTTTCGTGAAACCCGACCCGATCCTATCAAAGTAAAAGTCGCTCAACCCTAATCTTGAGTCTTGAGTGACTGTTCTACTATGAGCTTAGAGCCTGTGGTGTTGGTCCCAATGCCTTTCTGAGCTGGATTCATGTACTAGTTAATATGGTTCTGTATCTTGGTAGCTATGATGTCTGGCAGGAGTTTCCATATTGTTGTAAGGCAGGTTATTGGGTGGTAGGTGGATGGAGCTGTTCCTTTGATCACGATCAGCACCGTTCTGTCTTGTGTTAGCCAAGCTGGGTGGTAGCCTACTTCTAGCAGTTGGTTCATCTGCTTTGCCATGTGTTCATATACCGCTGTTAATTTCTTTAGCCAGTAGGTGTGGATAATATCTGGGTCAGGTGCTGTCCAGCTCTTCATGTTCTTGACACGCTGTTGGGTGTCTGCTTCTGTAATGAAAAATATTTAGAATTGAGAGTCCTCAGTGGTTGATACCTTTTAATGGCTAACTGAAAAGATGGTAACAAATTGCAAGCTTTTCGAGACTACTCATGTCTCTTCATCAGGCATAGACTAAAAGAAATTCTGGAGAATCACATATTTATGCACAACACATCACAGGAAAAAAAAACATGGATAATTTATCCATGTTTAGGCTACGTTCACATTGGCATTCCGCCAATGTGCGTCGCTGTTGCGCCGGCGACGCAGCGGCGACGCGCCCCTATGTTTAACATAGGGGACGCGTGCGTTTTTAGGGTGGCGTTTTTCGACACTTGCGTCGTTTCCGACGCTAGCATCGGACGCAAGAAAATGCAACAAGTTGCATTTTCTGTGCGTCCGATTTTGGTCAAAAAACGACGCACGCGTCGCAAAACGCGTTTTTTCGTGCGTCGCGCGTTGCGTCGCCGACGCAGGGTGGCGCAACGCTAGTGTGAACGTAGCCTTTTTTTTTTTTCTGAGCCGTTGTCCTCGGTCACCTTGCACCCTCGCATATACCTGCAGCTGTTATTATGATGTCCTCAGTCCATGCTATGGCGCAATAAAGGACTTTTTTATTGCAGCACAAGCTGGTGAGTGCCACATTTTCTTCTTTCTTTGTATAAGTAGCATAGATCAGTTTATTACTCCTCCACACTTACTCGCTCCTCACCCAACCGCCTCCAAGACTTCTCCGAATATCCCACACCCTCTGGAATTCTTTGCCCCAATAAGTCGCTCACAAGGCCTAGGGGTACTCGGTACCAGGTCTGGTCAAAATCAAAGGGTTGGTCACGGTGGCAGCGACCCGATCCATGGCCCTGGACACTCAAGTAAAAGGGGAAAGGTCTTTAAAGGGTTTAATAAAGTTTGTATTTGTGACGCCACCTGTGGTTCTCGGTCGGAGGGGACCGACGCTGCTCAAAGGGGTCCTCTTGGTGATGTTACTGCAGGAAAGATGGCGACACTTCCCACAGGTGAAGCGGGGTCCCCAGGGTTCCCGGTGTGTTTGACAGGGATGGTGAATGCCAGAATATAAATGGAGGACACAGGGTTGCAGTCTTTACCTAGTTTACTGAAGTTGTAGTCAGCCTCCAGGGTACTGGCAACAGGTGACAATGGAGTCCAGGCAGCCCGAAAACAAATGGGAATCCCTTTGACAGGCCAGTTTGGGAGCCTTCCTCTTTGCGCTGGTTTCTGGTCCATTGCTACCTGGCTACCTGTGAGTATGAAACCACAATACTTGAGTAAAATGATAATAATAATAATAATGATAGTGAAAACAACAATTTACTATATATATTTTTTAATATATTTTAATTTATAATATAATGGAATGGTAGAATAAATACACCAAGATTGTGGTAAAGACAAGTGGGAGCCACTTAGTAACAAGAAGAACCCAAACCAAAGCACAGAGGAAAGGACGGAAAAGCCAGACAAGATTCAGTATAGTATTAATTAATTCAATTTTATTATCAATTAATAGGCAATATACAATAATGATAAAAATATTAAAAATGTGCACACCAGAATATATAATGATCAATAATTACCCCCCCCCCCCCTCCCTCTCTTTGAATAAAGATCTGTGACACAATCCTGCTATAAAGAAAAGTATAAAATTCTATGGTAATTAGGTATATTTTTACCATGCAACAGAAGCAATAAAGTGTATACACAACCAAAAACGGATTGAAATATGTGCAAACATTGGTGCAAAATTAAACAGTTTTAGTTCACTAATAAAATTTGTTATAAAACAGGTACTCTAGTACCATAAATGTAAAGTGCAGTGATAGAATTATAATGCCAAAAGATAAAAAGTGCTCAAGAGGGTTGCAAAAGGTTTATGGGTCTTACCACAATAAGCAGGATATAGCAGGGGGGGATTTGGTTCTGTGTGCGCACGTGCGCCCCGACGCGTGTTTCGGTTAGACTTCCTTCATCAGGGGGAGTGAGGATAGTATGAGGACACCATATATTTAAATCCCCTATCATTGATGATATAGCGCAGTCCAGGTGTGTTTGGCGCATGCGTAACCAGGAGGTGCGAGGAACCTCGGAAGGCCGTGTCATGTGACCGGCCGCACGGCATTGTGGATCTGGCATTGCCACAGACACAGCGACACGGCGAGGCGGGGACCAAGAACACAGGCAATGCACGTGCACTACCAGGAGCGTGATATAAACAATGAGATAAGCTGATGGGATCAGGAGCAATGTACAAAGCATAGGCATAGGAACGGCCCACAGCGAAAGATCAAATGCAAAGTTGGGCCATGTTAGGTATAAATATATATCCCATTGGTAGGGGAAAACACGACTACTTATAGATAGAGGTGGAGATTAATATATGGAAATAGAAAATATAGCAAAAATAAATAAAATAAAGCATATAAAAAGAGAAAGAAAATTACATGAAAATGAGATGAAGTGATAATTGTAAAGGAAGGAAATAACAAAAATTATAATAGAGAATATATTAATAAAATAAAAAAATATATAAAAAAAAAATAAGTAAATTTAAATAAAATTAAATAAATAATAAAAATAAAAATAAAAAATAAAATAAAAAATAATAATAAATAAAATAAAATAAATAAATAGATAATAATAAATAAAAAATGAAAATAGACATAAATAAAATTAAAAATCAATATAAAAATAATATAAATGAAATAAAATAAACAAAAAATAATAAATAAATAATAAATGATCGAATAAATAATTATATGAAAAATTATATGTGAAAAAAATAATAATAACATAATTGAAAAAGTCCCAGTTATAAATAAAAATAGAAAATGTCCATATAGTCTCCAATCGTAGTGAGTCCAAAAAATATCAATCATTGATTATAATCACTTGAAGATGAAATATGTAAGCAGGTGATCACCGGAAATATCCCGAACAGTAATTTGTAGTTGGATAGCTTCAATTGTAATCCACAGATGGTAGTAGACGGGAAAAAAAACATTTGAAGATGGATTATGTCCACTGGTAGTCACCAAAAAATCCAGGGTAGCAGTGTGTAGTTGGATATCTTGAAGTGGGATCCACAGGTAATAGTAGTCAAAGAGGAAAAACATCTAAATAAGCAAAAGTTAAAAATTTTTTTTGTAAATACTTAAAATGAATAAAAGAGGTATACACATGATCAATAAAAAAAGAAGATAAAATGTGTACAAGAAGATCATAAAAAAAGGCAAACGATAAATTCTCATTCAAACCTTTAGGGGAGACAGTATCCAATGTCCAGATCCATTTTGTTTCCATCATGGCCAACTTAGAAACAATTTTACCACCTTGTTCATTGGGTTTGATCATATCAATACCTATCACCTTCAATAGTGTTGCGTCACAATTGTGGAAGATTTTAAAATGTTTAGGTAAAGTTTTTAGGGTAGAGATATCATTGGTTTCCCGAGCGGCTTGTATCCCCAACACATGTTCCCGGACCCAAACTTTCAATTGCCTGGTTGTCATGCTCACGTAAATAAGAGCACATGGGCATGTGACATCTACTATATAATTGTCTAAGGGTCACTTCCGTCTGTCTGTCTTTCTGTCTGTCACGGATATTCATTGGTTGCGGCTTCTGTCTGTCATGGAAATCCAAGTCGCTGATTGGTCGCGGCAAAACAGCCACGACCAATCAGCGACAGGCACAGTCCGGAATAAAATGGCCACTCCTTCCTCCCCGCAGTCAGTTCCCGGCACCCGCATACTCCCCTCCACTCACCGCTCACACAGGGTTAATGGCAGTGTTGACCGTGGTGTAACGCACTCGGTTAACGCTGCTATTAACCCTATGTGACCAACTTTTTACTATTCATGCTGCCTGTGCAGCATGAATAGTAAAAAGATCTAATGTTAAAAATAATAACTCCCCGGTGAACGCTCCATGCATTGCGGTCTCGCGAGATTATGACGTGCGGTCTCGCAAGACCGCTACATCATCATCTCGCAAGACCGCAATACACTCTTCAGACCAGAGCACGCGAGAAACGTCGGTAACCGCTTCGATCCCGGGGCCAACGGAGGGTGAGTATATAACAATTTTTTATTTTAATTCTTTTTTTTAACAGGGATATGGTGCCCACATTGCTATAGACTGTGTGGGCTGTGCAATATATTACGTGGGCAATATACTACGTGGGCTGTGCAATATACAACGTGGGCTGTGCAATATACAAGGTGGGCTGCGCAATATACTACGTGGGCTGGGCAATATACTACGTGGCTGAGCAATATACTACATGGCTGCGCAATATACAATGTGGCTGGGCAATATACTACGTGGGCTGCGCAATATACTACATGGTTGGGCAATATACTACATGGGCTGCACAATGTACAACGTGGGCTGCACAATATACTATGTGGGCTGCGCAATATACAACGTGGGCTGCACAATATACAACGTGGGCTGCGCAAAGTACTACGTGGGCTGCGCAATGTACTACGTGGGCTGGGCAATATACTACGTGGGCTGTGCAATATACTACGTGGGTTGCGCAATATACAACGCGGGCTGCACAATATACAACGTGGGCTGCACAATGTACTACGTGGGCTGCGCAATGTACTACGTGGGCTGCGCAATATACAACGTGGGCTGCACAACATACTACGTGTGCTGCGCAATATACAATGTGGACTGCTCAATATACGTGGGCTGCGCAATATACAACATGGGCTGTGCAATATACTACGTGGGCTGTGCAATATACAATGTGGGCAGCGCAATATACAATGTGGGCTGTGCAATATACTTCGTGGGCTGCGCAATATACTACGTGGGCTGCGCAATATACTATGTGGGCTGTGCAATATACTACATGGGCTGCGCAATATACTATGTGGGCTGCGCAATATACTACGTGGGCTGCACAATATACTACGTGGGCTGGGCAATGTACTACGTGGGCTGGGCAATGTACTACGTGGGCTGCGCAATGTACTACGTGGGCTGTGCAACTTACTACGTATTATGGCCTCCAGTACTCACTCACTTATATATAAATATATACACTGCTCAAAAAAATAAAAGGAATACTTAAACAAGAGAATATAGCTCCAAGTAAGTCAGTCTTCTGTGAAATCAAACTGTCCACTTAGGAAGCAACACTGTTTGACAATCAATTTCACATGCTGTTGTGCAAATGGAATAGACAACAGATGGAAATTATTGGCAATTATCAAGACACATTCAATAAAGGAGTGGTTCTGCAGGTGCGGACCACAGACCACATCTCTGTACCAATGCTTTCTGGCTGATGTTTTGGTTACTTTTGAATGTTAGTTGTGCTTTCACACTCATGGTAGCATGAGATGGACTCTACAACCCACACAAGTGGCTCAGGTAGTGCAGCTCATCCAGGATGGCACATCAATGCGAGCTGTGGCAAGAAGGTTTGCTGTGTCTGTCAGCGTAGTGTCCAGATGCTGGAGGCACTACCAGGAGACAGGCCAGTATACTAGGTGATGTGGAGGGGGCCGTAGGAGGGCAACAACCCAGGAGCAGGACCACTACCTCAGCCTTTGTGCAAGGAGGAACAGAAGGAGCACTGCCAGAGCCCTGCAAAATGACCTCCAGCAGGCCACAAATGTGCATGTGTCTGCACAAACAGTTAGAAACCAACTCCATGGAGATCCCGATGTCCACAGATAGGAGTTGTGCTCACAGCCCAACACCATGCAGGACGCTTGACATTTGTCACAGAACACCAGGATTGGAAAATTCGCCACTGGCGCCCTGTGCTCTTCACAGATGAAAGCAGGTTCACACTGAGCCCATGTGACAGATGTGACAGAGTCTGGAGATGCCGTTGAGAGCGAACTGCTGCTTGCAACATCCTTCAACATGACCGGTTTGGCAGTGGTCAGTAATGGTGTGGGGTGGCATTTCTTTGGAAGGCCACACAGCCCTCCATGTGCTCACCAGACGTAGCCTGACTGCCATTAGATACTGAGATGAAATCCCCAGACCCCTTATGAGACCATATGCTGGAACTATAGTCATTGCCAGTCTTTGAAGATACAGGTCACTGTCGTTTTGTACCATTTTCAAATGAGAGCTTCCCTCCATTAAGATTAGTGCCATTTCTGTGACATCATGACATCAAGTCTAGTACTTTTCTTTTGTTATACTTTTTATTTTATACAGTTGTATATACTGTATTTTTTGTCCCCTTTTGTAATATCTTTTGTACATTTTTACAACCACTGCTTAGTTTTTGGATTAAATATGTAAAAAGTACTAGCTTTGTTCCTCTTGCTCTGTAAACCGCACCCCTGAAGCCATATGCTACCCATAACTGGTGTCCAATTGGCCTGTATAAACAATTGGTGGTGACAGCTAGTCTTCTTTGTTTCTTTGCCAATTTATACACATATTCCATTCAGACGCATGGAATATACATATATTGTAGGGGTTTTATTCACTGGGTGCGACAGGAGGAAAACAGGAGGCTTGTTCCTTTAAAAGTTCTTGGGGGTTTATTGCTTCATAAACCAGGAAGTAGAACAGAAAATAAACAGCCTTTAGATCAAACAAATACAACAAAAAAGGTTCTTAGTAGGGCTCTACTCCACCAGACCTGTGGGCACACAGGCTGGGTTAGTGTCCAGTTCTCAAGCTTGGTCAGAAGCCAAACACACAGGAGGCCTTCTTCCTCCCCAACACACAGACCATGTGCCAAAAAACAGCCTCCATTTTATAGGCTGTAACCACATGCAGAGGTGAGGTATGTGGGTAGCCAAACCCACCCATCTGTCATAGCTACCTGCAACCCTGTCCCAGGTGCACCAAACGAACCTCTTAGTGCTTACGTGCTTATCACAGAGAGCAGCCATCTTTGTGACACATACCTGCCATCGACTATGCGGCCATTAACCTCCTTACAATATATACATATACTTTCACTGTGAGTTCCCCAATAACTGGCGTAGTAGCAAAAGGAGCTGTAGCCTTGTCCATCAATTATTAGCCACTTGCATAATTGTCCTGATGTTTGGAGGCAGCAGAGTGCTGGTTCGTGACAAATTGGTGTCCGTGGTGGGGATATCTGAGGGATCCCTTGGCTGGTTCCCTAGCAGGAGAATATGACAAAAAAATATACCATTGTCATATCTAAAAATAGCAAGTCTAAACCTTACAGCAGATTCAGACTGTTTCATTGTCAGATAAAAATGACTGGTGAATAAACAAAACACCTTATTTAAAATAGACCATTTTTAGGAAATGTGTCCTGGAACAAGCCATATCCCAGCAACATTACAAGCTTTGATCCCTGAACAAATGGGCACTTTTATTTGTATATAATATTTCTTATTTCTAAATCTGTATCCAAGAAGAGACTTGTAAAGATGAGATGAAAACAGGCCTGCAGGTCCTCAAACTGAGCTGTGTTTACTGATGAATATTGTGCAATTAATTCCTTACTCTTATTCTTCCATGGCACTAGACTAGTACCAAATCATATAGAAGCAAAAAAGAGGACAGCGCCACACCAGGAAGTGAAAAAAGCAGCTCACATTTAATTCTGCCTTCTGCGGCAACGTTTCGGTCGTAAGGTTGCTTGACAAAGGTCTTACGACCGAAACGTTGCCGCAGAAGGCAGAATTAAATGTGAGCTGCTTTTTTCACTTCCTGGTGTGGCGCTGTCCTCTTTTTTGCTTCTATATTTGGATTCGCTTTCTGGGATGGACCCCCTGGTGAGGACGTGCGCCCTGATGTCCATAGAGACGGTACTGTTGTAGGGTGCTGCCAGACGTACTTTTCTTGGATAGTACCAAATCATGTCTCAGTAAGGGATTGGCCTTAAATTGTTTCTAAAGTTTTATCTTCAAAGAACAATTGTATTAGTGGTACAGTGGTAAAACATTAACATTTAGTGATAAATTTTGAGCAATCGCACAGGGGTTAACTTGGGCTTTGCTTATTTTTCCTTGTGGGGCCAAGAACTTACAAGCAGATAGTTGATAACTACTTGCTTGTTCTGCCCAACACTGATTTCTGTTGGCTCTGCAATTGTTGGTAGTGTGTAGAGGAGGGATCATGAAAATTAGTATGAACTGTATTGTTAGTAGTGGTGTACCAGCATTGGCTGCAGACCACACATCTGCTGTGGGGACCCAGTACTGAACAGCTTGTTCCCTGTCCGGCGTCAACCCAACTGAGAGATGGTTATGTTACACAGAAGTCACCTACCGGTAACTGTTGCAATAAGTCACCTACCGGTAACTGTTGCAATAGGTTCTAGCTCTGCTAACAGCAGTTTATCTCTTCAAATGCTGTGGGGAACTGGGACCATGACAGCTAAGTGATTCAACAGAGAGAAAGGGTATGTGCACACGTCAGGATTTCTGGCAGAAATTTTCCTGACAAAAACCTGACATTTCTGCCAGAAATCCGCATGCATTTTTTGCGGTTTTGATGCGTTTTTTGCACGTTTTTTATGCGTTTTTGATGCGTTTTTTCTTGCGTTTTTTCCAAATGCATAGAATAGCGGGAAAAACGCAGAAAATCCGCAAAATTAATGAACATGCTGCTTTTTTTTTACCGCAATGCGTTTTTTTTTTTTAGCGAAAAAAAATGCATCATGTGCACAAAAATTGCAGAATGCATTCTAAATGATAAGATGCATACAGTGGGGCAAAAAAGTATTTAGTCAGTCAGCAATAGTGCAAGTTCCACCACTTAAAAAGATGAGAGGCGTCTGTAATTTACATCATAGGTAGACCTCAACTATGGGAGACAAACTGAGAAAAAAAAATCCAGAAAATCACATTGTCTGTTTTTTTATCATTTTTTTTTGCATATTATGGTGGAAAATAAGTATTTGGTCAGAAACAAACAATCAAGATTTCTGGCTCTCACAGACCTGTAACTTCTTCTTTAAGAGTCTCCTCTTTCCTCCACTCATTACCTGTAGTAATGGCACCTGTTTAAACTTGTTATCAGTATAAAAAGACACCTGTGCACACCCTCAAACAGTCTGACTCCAAACTCCACTATGGTGAAGACCAAAGAGCTGTCAAAGGACACCAGAAACAAAATTGTAGCCCTGCACCAGGCTGGGAAGACTGAATCTGCAATAGCCAACCAGCTTGGAGTGAAGAAATCAACAGTGGGATCAATAATTAGAAAATGGAAGACATACAAGACCACTGATAATCTCCCTCGATCTGGGGCTCCACGCAAAATCCCACCCCATGGGGTCAGAATGATCACAAGAACGGTGAGCAAAAATCCCAGAACCACGCGGGGAAACCTAGAGAATGAACTGCAGAGAGCTGGGACCAATGTAACAAGGCCTACCATAAGTAACACACTACGCCACCATGGACTCAGATCCTGCAGTGCCAGACGTGTCCTACTGCTTAAGCCAGTACATGTCTGGGCCCATCTGAAGTTTGCTAGAGAGCATTTGGATGATCCAGAGGAGTTTTGGGAGAATGTCCTATGGTCTGATGAAACCAAACTGGAACTGTTTGGTAGAAACACAACTTGTCGTGTTTGGAGGAAAAAAAATACTGAGTTGCATCCATCAAACACCATACCTACTGTAAAGCATGGTGGTGGAAACATCATGCTTTGGGGCTGTTTCTCTGCAAAGGGGCCAGGACGACTGATCCGGGTACATGAAAGAATGAATGGGGCCATGTATCATGAGATTTTGAGTGCAAACCTCCTTCCATCAGCAAAGGCATTGAAGATGAAACGTGGCTGGGTCTTTCAACATGACAATGATCCAAAGCACACCACCAGGGCAACGAAGGAGTGGCTTCGTAAGAAGCATTTCAAGGTCCTGGAGTGGCCTAGCCAGTCTCCAGATCTCAACCCTATAGAAAACCTTTGGAGGGAGTTGAAAGTCCGTGTTGCCAAGTGAAAAGCCAAAAACATCACTGCTCTAGAGGAGATCTGCATGGAGGAATGGGCCAACATACCAACAACAGTGTGTGGCAACCTTGTGAAGACTTACAGAAAACGTTTGACCTCTGTCATTGCCAACAAAGGATATATTACAAAGTATTGAGATGAAATTTTGTTTCTGACCAAATACTTATTTTCCACCATAATATGCAAATAAAATGTTAAAAAAACAGACAATGTGATTTTCTGGATTTTTTTTTCTCAGTTTGTCTCCCATAGTTGAGGTCTACCTATGATGTAAATTACAGACGCCTCTCATCTTTTTAAGTGGTGGAACTTGCACTATTGCTGACTGACTAAATACTTTTTTGCCCCACTGTATGTAGGTGTTTTCTAATGCGTTTTTATCGCGTTTTTATCGTGAGAAAACATGAAAAAACGCAAAAAAACCTGAACGTGTGCACATACCCAAAGGCTTTTTCTAACCCCCTGTCCTGCATTATGATCATTGCAACCTAATGGCTTGTTGTCATTGCAGCTGGGGGCTTGATTTAGAACTTTGATAGGGGAACCCAGAATTTCAATGCACTCTCCTGATTATTGCTCTATTTAAGTGTATCAGACATGAAAATGTTAAAAACCTAATTAAGTTCAGTAAGTTGTGAACACTAGGGTTGAGCGAAACGGGTCGGCCAGATTCAGAAGTCGCCGACGTTTCATGAAACCCGACCCGACCCCTGTGTGGGGTCGGCCATGAGGTCGGCGATCTTCTGAATCTGGAATCGGAATTCCGATACCGATTCCCGATATATTTAAGATATCGGGAATCGGTATCGGAATTCAGATTTAAGTGTAAAATAAAGAATAAAAATAAAAAATATTGCTATACTCAACCTCGGACGCGCCCTGGTTGTAACCGGGAGCCTTCCTTCCTAAGAATGAGCGCCTGAAGGACCTTTCGATGACGTCGCGGCTTGTGATTGGTCGCGTGAGCGGTCACATGGGCGTCACGCGACCAATCACAAGCCGCGACGTCATCGAAAGGTCCTTCAAGCTCTGATTCTTAGGAAGGAAGGCTGCGGGTTAGAACCAGGGCGCGACCGAGGGTGACTATATACCTATTAGGAATATACTCACCCTCGGACGCGCCCTGGTTGTAACCCGCAGCCTTCCTTCCTAAGAATCAGCGCCTGAAGGACCTTAGATGACATCGCGGCTTGTGATTGGTCACGTGAGCGGTCACATGGGCGGTCGCGCGACCAATCACAAGCCGCGACGTCATCTAAAGGTCCTTCACGCGCTGATTCTAAGGAAGGAAGGCTGCCGGTTAGTACCAGGGCGCGTCAGAGGGTAAGTATAGCAATATTTTTTTTTTTTATTCTTTATTTTATACAATAATATGGATCGCAGGGCCTGAAGGAGAGTTTCCTCTCCTTCAGACCCTGGGAACCATTAGAAACCCAATGCACTGCATTGGGTTTCGTGTTTCGGCCGACCCCGACCCCGACTTTTCTATAGGATCGGCCGATTTCACTCGACCCGACTTTTGAAAAAGTCGGGTTTCGTGAAATCCGACCCGATCCTATAAAAACAAAAGTCGCTCAACCCTAGTGAACACTATTTTAAAACTTCTTTCCCTCTTCCTATCTCATTCTGACAGTAGACTCAAGAAGAAAGGATTTTTGCAACAAGGATCCTAGTAAAATTTGTTGCAGCAACACATTTTTCCTGTGCCTATGATGATGATAGTTTGTCATTAGAGATGAGTGGAACATGGATGTTTGGGTTCGTCGGGTTCTTCTGAATTCGATAAAACAGTTTGGTTTGCGTATTGACATGGGTTCCCCTGTATTTTTGATAACCAGTCAGGCAAACCTGACAGCTGCTGGCTGCAATCTTCAGCTGTCAGCTTTAGCAATTCTGGTTATCAATAATAGAGGGGTCCCCATGCTGTTATTTTATTTAAATAAACAATAAACAATAAAAAAGGTGTGGGTTCTCATTTTTGACAACCAGCCTTGCTAAAGCTGACAGCTGGGGGCTGGTATTCTGAGGCTGGTAAGGGGCCATGGCTATTGCCCCCCAAGCTATAATACGCCTCTCCATTACTAACCCCGTAGTTAGATTGTAAAAAATACACAGCCAAAATAAAATCCTTTATTTGAAAGAAAGACACACACTCCTTTATTTAAAATAAAAAAGCAGTTATTCTTATCTTAAACCTAATCCATTGAAGCCCTTGTCACATGTTATAAAACCCAGAAAATAATAACAATCATAATACTCACCTTACGCCCATTTCAATGAAGTACTTGTTCCCTGTAAAAAAGAAAAATAAATAACCATATCCCTTACTTGTCCAAAGTGAAGATAATTCATACTGTCCCATGAAGATCTGGATAATTTGAATAGCACTCACATCAGAGATGCGACCGCTATCCCCGCCAGCCAGAGCACACTGACAGAAGCATAATCACTCCAGCAGCTCTAGCAGTCAGTCTAGTGCTCAGCTCCCATGAGAAAGTTCAAACCTTGTGAACCCCTGTGAACTTATTTATGGCATCGCTCGCCGCATAAGAAAGTAATTTTCATAACAGCTGCTTGCTCACACGGTCATCTGACAGTGCGGGAATTGCAGCTTTTTGATGGGCGGTGATAATCTTACTGCCAATCTGAGCATGTGTTTGCCGTGCTATCATGCAGATGACAGCATAGCAAACAATGGATGTTTGAGACCCACTGTAGCAAAATATGTATAGATATATGTGTGAGTAGCAGTAATTTAACATCTGTCCTGAATCTGCAGGTTCTCACAGGGGTCACAGCATATGCTATCCTGAGAAAGCAGTCTACTGTCTCCAATCTCGCCAGGGGGCCTTGGTAAGAACTAAGAAGGGGAAGCATTTCACACCTTATGTCTCTTTTGAAGAGAGATGTTAATTACAGCCTGACACTATCTATCTGTGGGAAAGTTACACAGAGAATTTAAGAGGAAATAATATATTCAAGGGTGGAGCGTTCATGGTTCAGTCACAAACACGCAATTCTAAATATTAACCTGACAGGCTAGTCTAGAAATTTGACCTCCACGTTAACTATAAATTAGGCGCGTACACATAGAATCATAGTTCACAGATTGAGGGTCAGCCAAGCTCATGTGTTCCAGTCCATGTTCGTTCCCCCTCAGGGAGCAGAAAGCAGACTACAAAGTTAGATACTTCTGTAAGTTTTCTCCCGTTTATTTTTATAACTGTTTTGCATATTTTGTATGCCTTTTTATTACCATATTTTTATACCCTTTTTATTGTAAGCACTGTACCTTTTTGTATTAAAGCATAACACTTTAACAAGTTGAAACTTGCATGTTCTAAAGAATCCATAGCCTTAAACTGTGTGAGCCTTATGATTAGCAGACAGGAGTAGCAATTTTTCCGGGACTCATCGCTCGTGTGTTCAGTGAGTGGTGGCAGCATGTAGGTGTGTGGCCTGGGTCGGTGTGTGATTTATGCTCCCATTACAGCATAGGACAGAGGTTGAATGCTGGACTTAGAGAGGGGAGAGAGATTAACCTTTGCAGGCACAACCCCAAGTCGCATGCTGAAAGCGGGTACGTGACACCCACATTCATCTGAATGGGGTCTGGGTTTGGGTTCGGGTGCAGTTCAAACTTTTTGTTGGGTGTTTGGCCGAACCCGTTGAACCTGAGCATCTACCGATTCACAGCATCACTACACCTAATTTTTCTTGTGGGGACCGGCAAAGTGTGGGTGCTCTGGGAAATAATTGTCTGCCTTCGTCCTCTATACACCAGACTGCTTCTGATGGGCCTCCTAAAATTGAGTTACTGCTGCCTAATGACTCTTTTGATATGGGGGTAGAGGAGGAGGCCAAATAAAAACAAAACATTAGCCGGAAACCACCGGCTAAGGGGTGCATGGGAATATGAATATGCTAGCAATAAAAGGAACACAATTGCTTGCCTTCTCCCTCTAGCCACACCACTGCATCTGATGGCTCTATAAAGAATTATTAACCATAGGAAGGATGACACCACAGCTATAGAGATGACCGTCTGATAGCCCAGTTTGACCCATCTCTACTAAAGACCCTTTCAGCTTTTTGAGAGTTGGGTAGAGGATATTATCTCTGAAAATAGGGTCCAACAGCGGCATTCCAACAATGTGAGCAAAACTCTTAGAAGAGTCCATACCCTGAGACCACAAGGGGGGCATGTAGCTCCTCACTTTATCACTGAGGATAATTTTATTCTTTAGCGATTACTCTGGAGTGGTTCTTGTGGTCGGATTCATGTCTGGACAGCTGTCAACATCCTATTAGAAAAATAAGAATTAATGTATGTGAGTATATGCTTTATTAAAGGGAACCTCTCACCAGAAATAACATTATTAACCTGCAGACATGCGGTTAATGTGCAGGTTAATAGCATTATTATGCTGCCTGGTGCCTGCATGTAGTCAAATGCAGCTGGGAGGAAAAAAAAATCTACCCAACACATTCGGTTTTAGTCATGGGGATAGTGACTGAGCTGGTTCAGTCACCACTCTGAGAATACAGAACGGCAGCTGTAACTCCACCCTCCTGACTAGCAGTCAGCTGCAATGCAGAGCCAGTATCAGTCAGGGTGGGCCATGGTTGTAGCCAGCGCTGTGTATGCTCAGAGTGGTGACTGAATCAATGCTGGCATCACCCCCCATAACTGAAACCAAATGCTGCTGTGGAGAATAAAGTTAATTAGCTCCCTGCTGCATTCGTCTGTGTGAAAGGCGCCTGGCAGCATAATAACACAATTAACCTGCAGATTAACCACATATAATAATGAGTTTCTAGCCAATCAGTGCCAAAGGAGTTAATCTAAAATAGCAATCATCGCCCCGACCGCCATCTTTCTCTCAGATTTGGCGAGCAGAGTGGTTGTGAGACCATATCCTGTGTTACTTGAGAAAATAATCCATTGATGGTCAATACCATCATCTCTGCGATCTGCTGCCTCCTGCTCAAGCTTCCTGCTCCTGTGCTCTGTGCTGTGTGCTCTGTGCTGCTATCTGCCTGCTGTGTGACTTCTGTGATCACAGCAGAGCAGCAGCACCTCCCCCATCCCTTTTCTAGTCCCCCATCGCTGTTCCAGTACCCCCTCCCCCTCCAATTGAATTTTTTGCACTTTTTTTGTGCGTGCGGCCTCCTGCATAAAGCATTTGTGCTCTTCCTGTGTCCACAGCGCTCTGATCAGTATCGCTGCCGATCAGAGACTAAAGGTACCTTCACACATAACGATATTGTTAACGATATCGTTGCAACATCACGCTTTTTGTGATGCAGCAATGATCCCGCTAACGATCTCGTTATGTGTGACAGCGACCAACGATCAGGCCCCTGCTGGGAGATCGTTGGTCGTTGGGGAATGATCAGGACCTTTTTTTGGTCGCTGATCACCCGCTGTCATCGCTGGATCGGCGTGTGTGACGCCGATCCAGCGATGTGTTCACTTGTAACCAGGGTAAATATCGGGTTACTAAGCGCAGGGCTGCGGGAAGCTGACGGCGGGGGACGTGACAGACATTGGAATGTGAGTATGTACTGTTTTTTTTTTAACTTTTACAATGGTAACCCTGGTTACTCGGGGACTTCGGCATCATTGAAGACAGTTTCAATGATGCCAAAGTCGTTCCCCGGATCGTTGGTCACTGGAGAGAGCTGTCTGTGTGACAGCTCCCCAGCGACCACACAACGACTTACCAACGATCATGGCCAGGTCGTTAGTGTAACGGTACCTTAAGGGAATTTTCCTTTTTTTAGCTAGTCAGCGTAGCAGACATTGCAGTCTAAGCGACGTTCTATTTTATTTTTAGAAAAAAATAACAATAGTTAGTACAGTGTAGTTTTAGACGTAGCAAGGTAGCGTAGCCGGCATCAGTGTTGGTGACGACCAATCTTCTTTTATAGAAAAAAAAACCGTACAGAGTAGTTTTATAGGTAGTGTGTTAGGTATAAATGCAAATCACTCACTTGTTCAGCTCATGCAAATACTGAATGGAGGAGATGAAAATAGAATAAAAATCTTGTCCTTTATTAGTGTATCATAAAAACAAGCTGACGCGTTTCAGGCAGTACTGCCCTTAGTCATAGCCTAATAAAAACACATTGCAACACAATATATAAAGGCACATAACAAAAGGCTACAACAAATCACAATACATGTCAATTAATCATATACCAAACACTTGAGTACCCATTCGACAAAGACACACACCCTGCCCAACCTGAATGTTATGTTAGCCACAAAAACCTCTCTGACATATTTCGTCAGACACAAAGGCTATAGTTAGCCTATTAAACAAACACAGAATATACCCACTCGAAGCAACATATTGTGGAAGGAGAAATACGAGCTATACTAGGTATGCATAGGGTAAAAAAATCCAAAATTTATTGATAATTCACATGATCTATATTACATATATATTAATGCACATAAAAGCATATATAAAGTGGTACATGTACAGAGACAACACACCGGTGTAAACCAGAACCTACCAAGCAGCCCTAGTCACTAAATGCCTATTAGTTTAATCTATAAAGTGCATGTGCAAAGTGCTATAGCATGGGTAAGTATGCCTACCAAACAGAGTACTCCCTTGAAAAAGCGGTCAAGTAGGGACGCGAAACGCGCGTCGGGGGGATTTCTAACACACCCGGTCTAGGATCCTCCAACCCCTGTCAGCGGTGAGTGCTTGCCTGCCTCCCATGTAATTATTATTGCCTTATTGTGAGATCATTCTACATAGGGATCTGTTTGGTAGGCATACTTACCCATGCTATAGCACTTTGCACATGCACTTTATAGATTAAACTAATAGGCATTAGGTGACTAGGGCTGCTTGGTAGGTTCTGGTTTACCCCAGTGTGTTGTCTCTGTACATGTACCACTTTATATATGCTTTTATGTGCATTAATATATATGTGTAATATAGATCATGTGAATTATCAATAAATTTTGGATTTTTTTACCCTATGCATATCTAGTATAGCTCGTATTTCTCCTTCCACAATACCAACCTGAATGTTATACAAATGTTATAGCCACTAAGTCTATGTACAATATTGCAAATACAAATTGCAAGATTACAACATCTTTTGCCAACATATATAAATACATTTAAATACTAGCGATTAGTGAACGTGCTCACCACTACCCGAGTATCACTATGCTCGGTGTACTCGCCGAGCACCAAGTATTTTCGGGATTATTCAGCGGGAGCTCAGGTCTCCGCCCTGCAATTCTGGTGCAAATGACAATGCAGGGATTGTCAGCCATGAACTGTAATGCCGCAGCCATCTTTGTTGTGGTATGACAGTGATTGGCTGGCCGCACAGCGTCATCAGGTCTATAAGAGACCTGGCGACGCCCTGCTCGCCGCATTCTGCTTCGGACTTAGTGAGTGCAGGGAGAGCTGCTACTGAGAAAGGGTCAGAATCGTCCTTTTAATAGTTAGTGTAGGTCTGCAACTGTTAAGTCCATAACTCCTGAGAAACCAACAGTCCTTTCTAGGGCTAATTCGGGGGTCCAGAGATTGCAGCGCTAGGTAGGTAGGGGAGTCTATGTGCACATATCCACATCAGTGCAATGCTTGCAGGCACTGTATGTGAGTACATAGCTCTCACTGCATACATATAAAGGCTCCATTACTGTCTGCTGCTGCTTATGTAATATATACAGTGCCTTGCGAAAGTATTCGGCCCCCAGGCACTTTTCAACCATTTACCGCATACCATGCTTCAAACATAAAGATACAAAATGTAAATTTTTGTTGAAGAATCAACAACAAGTGGAATACAATTGTGAAGTTGAACAAAATTTATTGGTTATTTAAAATTTTTGTGGAAATTCAAAAACTAAAAAATGGGGTGTGCAATATTATTCAGCCCCTTTAACTTAATATGTTGTTGCGCCACCTTTTGCTGCGATTACAGCTGCAAGTCGCTTGGGGTATGTCTCTATCACTTTTGTACATCGAGAGACTGAAATTCTTGCCCATTCTTCCTTGGCAAACAGCTCGAGGTCAGTGAGGTTTGATGGAGATCGTTTCTAAACAGCAGTTTTCAGCTCTTTCCACAGATTCTCGATTGGATTGAGGTCTGGACTTTGACTTGGCCATTCTAACACCGGGATACGTTTATTTGTGAACCATTCCATTGTAGATTTTGCTTTATGTTTGGGATCACTGTCTGGTTGGAAGACAAATCTCCATCCCAGTCTCAGGTCTTTTGCAGGTTTTCTCCAAGAACGGACCTGTATTTGGCTCCATCCATCTTCCCATCAATTTTAACCATCTTCCCTGTCCCTGCTGAAGAAAAGCAGGCCCAAACCATGATGCTGCCAGCACCATGTTTGACAGTGGGGATGGTGTGTTCAGGGTGATGAGCTGTGTTGCCTTTACACCAAACATATCGTTTGCCATTGTTGCCAAAAAGTTCAATTTTGGTTTCATCTGACCAGAGCACCTTCTTCCACATGTTTGGTGTGTCCCCCAGGTTGCATGTTGCGAACTTTAAACAACACTTTTTATGGATGTCTTTGAGAAATGTCTTTCTTCTTCCACCGTTCCATAAAGGCCAGATTTGTGCAGTGTACGACTGATTGTTGTCCTATGGACAGACTGTCCCACCTCAGCTGTAGATCTCTGCAGTTCATCCAGAGTGATCATGGGCCTCTTGGCTGCATCTCTGATCGACAGATCGATTCTCCTTGTTTGAGATGAAAGTTTAGAGGGATGACCGGGTTTTGGTAGATTTGCAGTTGTGTGATACTACTTTCATTTCAATATGATTGCTTGCACAGTGCTCCTTGGAATGTTTAAGGTTTTAGAAATCATATTGAATCCAAATCCGGCTTTAAACTTCTCCACAACAGTATCACAGACCTGCCTGTTGTGTTCCTTGGTCTTCATAATGCTCTATGTGCTTCAAACAGAACCCTGAGATGATCACAGAGCTGGTGCATTTATACGGAGATTACACACAGGTGGATTATATTTATCATGATTAGGCATTTAGGACAACATTGGATCATTCAGAGATCCACAATGAACTTCTGAAGTGAGTTTGCTGCACTGAAAGTAAAGAGGCCGAATAATATTGCACGCCCCACTTTTCAGTTTTTGAATTTCCACAAAAATGTAAAATAACGAATAAATTTCGTTCAACTTCACAATTGTGTTCCACTTGTTGTTGATTCTTCACCAAAAATTTACATTTGGTATCTTTATGTTTTAAGCATGATATGTAGGAAAAGGTTGAAAAGTTCCAGAGGGCTGAATACTGTTGCAAGGCACTGTATAAATAGAAAATGCTATAATTTGTCCTCACGCTGAGAAAGCATTCAATAAACAGGCAAAATTTATTCCATTCAAGTAATTTATTATGTCTCTAATCATTATATATTCTACTCACTCATCGATTGACAAATGTAAAGAAGTAAGGAAGTGTGATAACTCTTCTTGTCAAGACTTTGTAAATTTTAATAATGACAGTATTGGTCGAACATTCATTGTTTGCCCCAAAGCAGTATACTGTATAGGTTGTCAGGTAAATACTGCAGCCACTTGACCCACACTATGTAAATATGGTACCTAGAGATATATTACCACCAACAAAGGTGATCCTTTTGCAACCCTACACCACACTGATAATTAGTATTCTATAATGAACCTGCAACATTTTAATTAAGTCAAAGGTATGTCAAGTAATGTCAGAAATGTGTTTACTACTGAATTCCTGTCTTCTGGCTATGCACATGAAGGCCTAAAATGATTAACTTCATTAAATGGCTACATAGATCTAAGCAGATTATTTGTATTGATTAATTTGTCTGTATTTCATAGCTATGGAAACATGAATCTACTGCATAGAGATAAGTGGATCAATTTGCGATTCTGTGTGATCTAGCAGGTCACAAATGCAGTCGCATAGTGCCGCAATGGACCAGATCACCACTGTAACCAGGAGAAAACATCAACCAGTACTTATATTACTATCTTCATGATACAGGAAAGAAATATATCTTGGTACCGTGTTAGCAGTAGTTATGGCTAACACGGATTTATGTCTTTTTTCATCAACTAAGGAACTTGCCCCTCAGACTATGAGGGGTCATCACAACAGAACCAGACTCCAATAAAACAATCCTTATCTAAGAACTGGCCCAATATTTATGGACATAACTGTTTATCACTCATGGTAATTCTGCTTCATGTCACCTGTCTTAAGGTACCGTCACACTAACCGACGCTGCAGAGATACCGACAACGATCCGGATCGCTGCAGCGTCGCTGTTTGGTCGCTGGAGAGCTGTCACACAGACAGCTCTCCAGCGACCAACGATGCCGAGGTCCCCGGTAACCAGGGTAAACATCGGGTAACTAAGCGCAGGGCCGCGCTTAGTAACCCGATGTTTACCCTGGTTACCATCCTAAAAGTAAAAAAACAAACGCTACATACTTACCTACCGCTGTCTGTCCTCGGCGCTCTGCTTCTCTGCTCTGGCTGTGAGCGCCGGGCAGCCGGAAAGCAGAGCGGTGACGTCACCGCTCTGCTTTCCAGCCGCTGTGCTCACAGCCAGACCAGAGAAGCAGAGCGCCGAGGACAGACAGCGGTAGGTAAGTATGTAGCGTTTGTTTTTTTACTTTTAGGATGGTAACCAGGGTAAACATCGGGTTACTAAGCGCGGCCCTGCGCTTAGTTACCCGATGTTTACCCTGGTTACCAGCGAAGACATCGCTGAATCGGTGTCACACACGCCGATTCAGCGATGTCTGCGGGGAGTCCAGCGACGAAACAAAGTTCTGGACTTTCTTCCCCGACCAGCGACAGCACAGCAGGGGCCTGATCGCCGCTGCCTGTCACACTGGACGATATCGCTAGCCAGGACGCTGCAACGTCACAGATCGCTAGCGATATCGTCTAGTGTGACGGTACCTTTATCCATGGTTTTTCCTTTTTTTTTCTGTGCAATGTTGTGCATAAATATGTGATGTTTTAGTCTTTGCCTGATGAAGAGACCTGTGTAGTCTCAAAAGCTTGCAATTTGTTACCATCTTTTCAATTAGCCATTAAAAGGTATCAACCACTGAGGACTCTCAATTCTAAATATTTTTCTATCTTCATGATACTTACACATATACAGTACATAATCGTTATCAAAGTAGAAAAAAATCACTAGAATAGTTCTATAAAGTGGTAGTCCAAAACCAATATTTTTTTTAATATTAAATGGCAATCTATTTATTGTAATAAAATAATCACTTTTATAATTTGCTTTAATTAAAAGATCCTTGACATTCACGCTCTACTCTATCTAACTGCTTTATTTATTTATTTTATCTGCTTCCACTTTGTTTGAGAATCCCCAGTTCATGCTGGAATACAGGAGTTGTCATCAGAGAGCAGAAGCTGCGATCACTGCCTCAGCCTCTGCCAGCACCCTGAAACAAAGCTTCATCAGTGATGTCCATTTCAGGGGCTGCTCTACTGCACATGGGTCTATTGCAGTCACTGTGCAATATTCTTTTCCATGCACAGTGACAGTGCGCTCCCTTTCTGGCTCTAACAAAAAAATGATGAGCTGGCAAGAGAGCATACTGTTAGTGTGCATTGTAAGGAGAGAACACATTAGCAGAGACTGACCAGCAGAGCATGGCTAGCATTGGAGAACGAGATGAAGGAGGAGATGTTGCGTCGTGCAGAATTGTGGAAAACATTGTTGATGAGTAAGACATTTTTAGGGTGTATTTTATAGTGTATGTGCAACCAGTGTAATAATTGGCATTGCGTGGAGGCATCAGTGTAATAGCTGGACAGATATATGAGCCTGGATGCAGTGTTTATTATTAGGGATGAGCGATCCTGCTCGGTAATACTCGGTTATCACTCAGGTATCACGGTGCTCAGATGTGCTCGTTACTCGGCGAGTAACGGGCTATGCTCGATGTAAAACTCAAATCCCCTCCCCGCATCTTCAGCATCTGTTAGCCGAGGGAGGGTGAGAGATTCGCAGAGAAGGAAGAGTGACACAATCTAGTCTGTAGACAGGAATTAGGTCTGTGCAGTCCCTTGGCAAATAAATAGCTGCAGTTTTTTTGGTGAGGGCTGAAAAAAATCGAATATATTTTGATCCATGAAGTATTACTTGCTTTGAGGTCCTTTTTTGTGTTATATAACACACCCAAAAACCATTGAAACATTTACCAGGGCTACATTTCTCAACCATACACTATTCAGTAGTGTGGAGTAAAATTCTGGGATCTCTAAAACTGCTAAACAGCTTTAAAAATTTTTGTAGGCTTCCATTTCTCAGACATACAGTATTACTTGGTCTCTGAACATTTCTGCAATCTCTAAAAGCGATCAAAACCTTTCAAATATTTTGCAGACTTCCATTTCTTAGACGTACAGTGTTACATGGTCTGTGAACAATTCCATGATCTCTAAAACTGATAAAAAGCTTTAAAACATTTTTAAGGCTTCCATTTCTCAACCATGCAATGTTACATGGTCTGTAAATACAGGTGCTTCTCACAAAATTTGAATATCATCAAAAAAATAATTTATTTCAGTTCTTCAATACAAAAAGTGAAACTCTTATATCATATAGTCATTACAATCTGAGTGATCTATTTCAAGTGTTTGTTTATGTTAATGTTGATGATTATGGCTTACAGCCAATGAAACCCAAAAGTCATTATCACAGTAAATTAGAATACTTCATACCACCAGCTTGAAAACTGATTTTAAAATCCGAAGTATTGGACTACTGAAATGTATGTTCAATAAATGCACTAAATACTTGGTCGGGTCTCCTTTTGCATCAATTACTGCATCAATGCAGCTTGGCATGGAGGCGATCAGCCTGTGGCACTGCTGAGGTGTTATGGAAGCCCCGGTTGCTTTGATAGCAGCCTTCAGCTTGTCTGCATTGCTGGGTCTGGGGTCTCTCATCTTCCTCTTGACAATACCCCATAGATTCTCTATGTGGTTAAGGTCAGGCGAGTTTGCTGGTCAATCAAGCACAGTGATACTGTTGTTTCTAAACCAGGTATTGATACTTTTGGCAGTGTGACAGATGCCAAGTCCTGCTGGAGACTGAAATTTCCATCTCCATCTCTGTCAGAAGAGGGAAGCATGAAGTGCTCTAAAATTTCCTGGTACACGGCTTTCCATTAATATGCTTAGATACAGCACTCTGTGAACAGACAGCTTCTTTAGCAATGACTTTTTTAGCTTACCCTCCTTGTGGAGTGTGTCAATGACTGCCGCCTTCTGGACATCTGTCAAGTCAGCAGTCTTCCTCATGATTGTGGAGCCTACTAAAACAGGCTAAGTGACCTTTTTAAATGCTTATGAAGCCTTTGCAGGTGTTTTTTTGTCAATTATTCTAATTTACTGAGATAATGATTTTTTTGTTTCATTGGCTGTAAGCCTTAACAATCAATACTAACAGAAACAAACACTTGAAATAGATCACTCTGTTTGTAATGACTATATAAAAAATATATGAGTTTCACTTTTTGCATTGATGAATTGAAATAAATTAACTTTTTGATGATATTCTAATTTTGTGAGAAGCACCTGTATTTCTGTGATCTCTAAAACTGAAATGAAGCATAAACATTTTTCTCGATTGAATTTGATTGTCATCCATATATTTTTGGGTTCTTTCTGTTACATTATGGTGGAGTAAACTCACAAAAACCACTATGATTGCTGCAGGTGACCAATTTTTTTCTTTTATTAAAAATAAATCTGGTTTTAAGAGACCTAGCAATTACCAAATAAATAGGGCATGCGTTAAGGGAAGTGGAAGTTCTGTTGATGGTACACGCAGATGTCGACGACGTGGGGCAGGTGTGACAATGCCTGTTGTTGGAACACGAGAAACACGCCCATACACGACACATAGATTACTGTCCCACTTTGCAGGGAGGCACAGTACACCACTTCTGAAGCCAGAGCAGTCATATGTCATCTAAGCACCCGATTCGGTGGCTACCGACCAACTGGGTCCACGATTGGTGCCATCAGTGACCATACTTCCTCTTCAACTGCCTCAGTTCTCGATCTCCAGCCTCCACTTTTTCTCCCGGTGTGGAGTCCCTGCTTGTACCAGCACGTGTCCAGGAACATCAACGGTAACCTTACCAATGCACTTACTGCATTGTCAACTTAGGCTACTTTCACACTAGCGTCTGCCCGTCGCAGTGCGTCGGGCCGGCGTACCGACGCATCCTGGCATGCATGAAATGGCGGACAAGACGGACGGACACGGACACACGACGCACAAAAAAACGTTGCAAGCAAGGTTTTTTTGTTCCGACGGTCCGCCACAACACGATGCAACCGTCGCACGACGGTTGCGACGTGTGGCAATGCATCGCAATGTGTCACTAATGTTAGTCTATGGGGAAAAATGCATCCTGCAGCCAACTTTGCAGGATGCGTTTTTTCACCAAAACGACGCATTGTGACGTGCGAAAGAAGCCTTAACGACAGACACGTGGACAGGCACTTATGGGCAGGGATGCTACATTTCCCTGACAGCACACTGGGTGAACATTTTGGTGGATGGGGTTGAGTTACATCCTTGCACGGCTCATGTCCTCCTGACACCAAGGACTGCTGGACCTACTTCTATCAGGGTTTTCTCCACCTACAACAGCAGTTCCTTCACCCCCTCCTGCTCTTCATCATCCTCCATTTCCGATGTGGTATTTTACAGCATGTCATCCACATCATGGAAGCTCTGCAGCACTGCCTCAGAGAAGCGGCAACAGGCTCTGCTAAAGCTAATCTGTCTAGTAGATAATCCACACACCGCAGCAGAGTTACTTAAAGGAAAAACAGGCCAGACAGATCTGTGGTTTTGTCCATCTAGACATAGTCATGTGTGATAATGGGCATAACCTGGTGGCGGTTGTGAAGCTTGGCAAACTCTCACACTTACCATGGTTGGCACATGTGCTCAACTTGGTATTACAGGGGTTACTAGAAACATTCTCAGATTTACCAGAGCTTCTGGTCAAGGCACACCACATCAGCACCCATTACCACATGTCAGTTACAGCCGCCGCCGGTCTGGCAGCGCTGCAGCAGCGCATGCAAGTGCGACATCACCATGCCATGGAACTCCACACTGCACATGCTGGCAAAGTTTTTTGAGCAGAAGAGGCCAGTGGTTGAGAACCAGCTCAAACACGCCCATTGATATTCTGGTCAGCGTCCGCACATAACAACTGAAGAGTGGGCATGGATGTCTGACATTTGTTTGGTTCTCCAAGATTTTGTGCACTCTAAAAAAATGGTGAGCGGGGATGATGCCATATGTTATGAAAGGTAATTCAGTACCACAATGGACATAGAGGTCAGCGCACATACAGTGACCTGGTAATAACCCAAAAAACAAGAACGAGCTCTGAGACGTGGGAACTCTGTTGAACGCAATCCCTAATCCTCTCCAACCACACTAAAGGCAGCCGTGGATTGCGCCTAACGCTCCCTATGCAACTCGGCACGGCCTGAGAAACTAGCTAGCCTGAAGATAGAAAATAAGCCTACCTTGCCTCAGAGAAATACCCCAAAGGAAAAGGCAGCCCCCACATATAATGACTGTGAGTTAAGATGAAAAGACAAACGTAGAGATGAAATAGATTTAGCAAAGCGAGGCCCAACTTTCTGAACAGAGCGAGGATAGGAAAGGTAACTTTGCGGTCAACACAAAACCCTACAAAAACCACTCAAAGGGGGCAAAAAGACCCTCCGTACCGAACTAACGGCACGGAGGTACACCCTCTGCGTCCCAGAGCTTCCAGCAAGCAGGGAAAAACAAATAGACAAGCTGGACAGAAAAAAAACAGCAAACAAATAGCAAAGAATAACTTAGCTATGCAGAGCAACAGGCCACAGGAACGATCCAGGAGGAGACAGGTCCAATACTAGAACATTGACTGGAGGCCAGGATCAAAGCACCAGGTGGAGTTAAATAGAGCAGCACCTAACGACTTCACCATATCACCTGAGGAAGGAAACTCAGAAGCCGCAGTACCACTTTCCTCCACCAACGGAAGCTCACAGAGAGAATCAGCCGAAGTACCACTTGTGACCACAAGAGGGAGCTCTGCCACAGAATTCACAACAGTACCCCCCCCTTAAGGAGGGGTCACTGAACCCTCACCAGAGCTCCCAGGACGACCAGGATGAGCCATATGAAAGGCACGAACAAGATCAAGAGCATGGACATCAGAGGCAAAGACCCAGGAATTATCTTCCTGAGCATAACCCTTCCACTTAACCAGATACTGGAGTTTCCGTCTAGAAACACGAGAATCCAAAATCTTCTCCACAATATACTCCAACTCCCCCTCCACCAAAACCGGGGCAGGAGGATCAACAGATGGAACCACGGGTGCCACGTATCTCCGCAACAATGACCTATGGAATACGTTATGTATGGAAAAAGAATCTGGAAGGGTCAGACGAAAAGACACAGGATTAAGAACCTCAGAAATCCTATATGGACCAATAAAACGAGGTTTAAACTTAGGAGAGGAAACCTTCATAGGAATATGACGAGAAGATAACCAAACCAAGTCCCCAACCCAAAGTCGGGGACCCACACAGCATCTGCGATTAGCGAAACGTTGAGCCTTCTCCTGGGACAAGGTCAAATTGTCCACTACATGAGTCCAAATCTGCTGCAACCTGTCCACCACAGTATCCACACCAGGACAGTCCGAAGACTCAACCTGCCCTGAAGAGAAACGAGGATGGAACCCAGAGTTGCAGAAAAACGGTGAAACCAAGGTAGCCGAGCTGGCCCGATTATTAAGGGCGAACTCAGCCAAAGGCAAAAAGGACACCCAGTCATCCTGATCAGCAGAAACAAAGCATCTCAGATATGTTTCCAAGGTCTGATTGGTTTGTTTGGTCTGGCCATTAGTCTGAGGATGGAAAACCGAGGAAAAAGACAAGTCAATGCCCATCCTACCACAAAAGGCTCGCCAAAACCTCGAAACAAACTGCGAACCTCTGTCAGAAACGATATTCTCTGGAATGCCATGTAAACGAACCACATGCTGGAAAAACAATGGCACCAAATCAGAGGAGGAAGGCAATTTAGACAAGGGTACCAAATGGACCATCTTAGAGAAGCGATCACAGACCACCCAAATGACTGACATCTTTTGAGAGACGGGAAGATCTGAAATAAAATCCAAAGAGATATGTGTCCAAGGTCTCTTCGGGACCGGCAAGGGCAAAAGCAACCCACTGGCACGAGAACAGCAGGGCTTAGCCCGAGCACAAATCCCACAGGACTGCACAAAAGTACGCACATCCCGCGACAGAGATGGCCACCAAAAGGATCTAGCCACTAACTCTCTGGTACCAAAGATTCCAGGATGACCAGCCAACACCGAACAATGAACCTCAGAGATAACTTTATTCGTCCACCTATCAGGGACAAACAGTTTCTCCGCTGGGCAACGATCAGGTTTATCAGCCTGAAATTTTTGCAGCACCCGCCGCAAATCAGGGGAGATGGCAGACACAATTACTCCCTCTTTGAGGATACCTGCCGGCTCAGATACACCCGGAGAGTCGGGCACAAAACTCCTAGACAGAGCATCCGCCTTCACATTTTTAGAGCCCGGAAGATATGAAATCACAAAGTCAAAACGGGCAAAAAACAACGACCAACGAGCTTGTCTAGGATTCAACCGCTTGGCGGACTCGAGATAAGTCAAGTTCTTATGATCAGTCAAGACCATCACGCGATGCTTAGCTCCTTCAAGCCAATGACGCCACTCCTCGAATGCCCACTTTATGGCCAGCAACTCTCGATTGCCCACATCATAATTACGCTCAGCAGGCGAAAACTTCCTGGAAAAGAAGGCGCATGGTTTTATCACCGAGCAATCAGAACTTCTCTGCGACAAAACAGCCCCTGCTCCAATCTCAGAAGCATCAACCTCGACCTGGAACGGAAGCGAAACATCTGGTTGACACAACACAGGGGCAGAAGAAAAACGACGCTTCAACTCTTGAAAAGCTTCCACAGCAGCAGAAGACCAATTGACCACATCAGCACCTTTCTTGGTCAAATCGGTCAATGGTTTAGCAATACTAGAAAAATTGCAGATGAAGCGACGATAAAAATTAGCAAAGCCCAGGAACTTTTGCAGACTTTTCAGAGATGTCGGCTGAGTCCAATTATGGATGGCTTGGACCTTGACAGGGTCCATCTCAATAGTAGAAGGGGAAAAGATGAACCCCAAAAATGAAACCTTCTGGACACCAAAGAGACACTTTGATCCCTTCACAAACAAAGAATTAGCACGCAGGACCTGAAACACCATTCTGACCTGCTTCACATGAGACTCCCAATCATCCGAGAAGATCAAAATGTCATCTAAGTACACAATCAGGAATTTATCCAGGTACTCTCGGAAGATGTCATGCATAAAGGACTGAAACACTGATGGAGCATTGGCAAGTCCGAATGGCATTACTAGATACTCAAAATGGCCCTCGGGCGTATTAAATGCAGTTTTCCACTCATCGCCTCACTTAATACGCACAAGATTATACGCACCACGAAGATCTATCTTGGTGAACCAACTAGCCCCCTTAATGCCAGCAAACAAATCAGATAATAATGGCAAAGGGTACTGAAATTTAACCGTGATCTTATTTAGAAGGCGATAATCTATACAAGGTCTCAGTGAACCATCCTTCTTGGCTACAAAAAAGAACCCTGCTCCTAATGACGACGATGACGGGCGAATATGCCCCTTCTCCAAAGTCTCCTTCACATAACTCCGCATAGCGGCGTGCTCAGGCACAGATAAATTAAACAGTCGACCTTTTGGGAATTTACTACCAGGAATCAAATCGATAGCACAATCACAATCCCTATGCGGAGGTAGGGTATCGGACTTGGGCTCATCAAATAAATTCCGGTAATCAGACAAGAACTCAGGAACCTCAGAAGGGGTGGATGACGAAATAGTCAGAAATGGGACATCACCATGTACCCCCTGACAACCCCAGCTGGACACAGACATGGACTTCCAATCTAATACTGGATTATGGACTTGTAGCCATGGCAACCCCAACACGACCACATCATGCAGATTATGCAACACCAGAAAACGAATAACCTCCTGATGTGCAGGAGCCATGCACATGGTCAGCTGGGTCCAGTACTGAGGCTTATTCTTGGCCAAAGGCGTAGCATCAATTCCTCTCAATGGAATAGGACACTGCAAGGGCTCCAAGAAAAACCCACAACGCCTAGCATACTCCAAGTCCATCAAATTCAGAGCAGCGCCTGAGTCCACAAATGCCATGACAGAATACGATGACAAAGAGCAGATCAAGGTAACGGACAGAAGAAATTTTGACTGTACCGTACCAATGGTGGCAGACCTAGCGAACCGCTTAGTGCGCTTAGGACAATCAGAGATAGCATGAGTGGAATCACCACAGTAGAAACACAGCCCATTCAGACGTCTGTGTTCTTGCCGTTCAACTCTGGTCAAAGTCCTTTCGCACTGCATAGGCTCAGGTTTTAGCTCAGGTAATACCGCCAAATGGTGCACAGATTTACGCTCGCGCAAGCGTCGACCGATCTGAATGGCCAAAGACATAGACTCATTCAGACCAGCAGGCATAGGAAATCCCACCATGACATCCTTAAGGGCTTCAGAGAGACCTCTTCTGAAAATAGCCGCGAGCGCACCTTCATTCCACTGAGTGAGTACAGACCACTTTCTAAATTTCTGACAATTTACCTCTATCTCATCCTGACCCTGACACAGAGCCAGCAAATTCTTCTCTGCCTGATCCACTGAATTAGGCTCATCGTACAGCAATCCGAGCGCCATGAAAAACGCATCAATATTACTTAATGCAGGATCCCCTGGCGCAAGGGAAAATGCCCAGTCCTGAGGATCGTCACGCAAAAAAGAAATAACAATTCTCACTTGTTGAACTGGATCACCAGAGGAGCGAGGTTTCTAGGCCAGAAACAGTTTGCAATTATTTTTGAAATTCACAAACTTGGCTCTATCACCATAAAACAAATCAGGAATAGGAATTCATGGTTCTAACATAGGCCTCTGAACCACCAAATCTTGAATCTTTTGTACATTTATAACGAGATTATCCAATGAAGAGCACAGACCCTGAATATCCATGTCCGCACCTGTGTCCTGAACTACCCAAATGTCTAGGGGAAAAAAAAGGCAAAACACAGTGCAAAGAAAAAAAAATGGTCTCAGAACTTCTTTTTTCCCTCTATTGAGAATCATTAGTACTTTTGGCCTCCAGTACTGTTATGAAAGGTAATTCAGTACCACAATGGACATAGAGGTCAGCGCACATACAGTGACCTGGTAATAACCCAAAAAACAAGAACGAGCTCTGAGACGTGGCAACTCTGTTGACCGCAATCCCTAATCCTCTCCAACCACACTAAAGGCAGCCGTGGATTGCGCCTAACGCTCCCTATGCAACTCGGCACGGCCTGAGAAACTAGCTAGCCTGAAGATAGAAAATAAGCCTACCTTGCCTCAGAGAAATATCCCCAAAGGAAAAGACAGCCCCCACATATAATGACTGTGAGTTAAGATGAAAAGACAAACGTAGAGATGAAATAGATTTAGCAAAGCGAGGCCCAACTTTCTGAACAGAGCGAGGATAGGAAAGGTAACTTTGCGGTCAACACAAAACCCTACAAAAACCACGCAAAGGGGGCAAAAAGACCCTCCGTACCGAACTAACGGCACGGAGGTACACCCTCTGCGTCCCAGAGCTTCCAGCAAGCAGGGAAAAACAAATAGACAAGCTGGACAGAAAAAAAACAGCAAACAAATAGCAAAGAATAACTTAGCTATGCAGAGCAACAGGCCACAGGAACGATCCAGGAGGAGACAGGTCCAATACTAGAACATTGACTGGAGGCCAGGATCAAAGCACCAGGTGGAGTTAAATAGAGCAGCACCTAATGACTTCACCATATCACCTGAGGAAGGAAACTCAGAAGCCGCAGTACCACTTTCCTCCACCAACGGAAGCTCACAGAGAGAATCAGCCGAAGTACCACTTGTGACCACAAGAGGGAGCTCTGCCACAGAATTCACAACAGCCATAGCCAGCACAGATATGCCGCTTTTTTGCATACGCAAACAATCACTGTTCATAATTAAACATGAAGCTTTACATGTGGACCAGTTAGGGTTGGAGGAAGACATAACATAGAGATATTGTATCCAGCCCAGCCTTTTCTGATTTTCTCAGCATGGATTGGGTAACCCTGAGGAGGTGCACGTTGAAGAGGAGAAACAGGAGCTGGTGGCTAGCGCAACAGAGGCTAATAGCCACACAATTTTTGTCCTGTCTCTTCTACGTGGATGGGCTGAGAATGGGAATGAGGAGGAAGAGAGGGAGGAGGAGAGGGAGAGTCCCCATCATGGTGAAGACAGAGAAGTGTTGGCTGTATGGAGCTTGGCACATATGGCCAAGTTTATGTAAAGCTGCTTTTCCCGTCACCCTCATATTACATTCATCATGACCCCAAAAGTGTTCTATTTGTTCACCCTGACAGACCCACACTACAAGGAGAATGTTGCATTTCTTCTTGCTAAGGAGGAGAGGTCTTCAAAAATGGTGCTATACAGAAGGCCATTGTGGAAAATATGTAGAAAAAATTCCCAACAGTCAATGCTAGTGGCAGGGGGTAAGATTCCTTGCCCAACCTAGGAGGAGAGGTCGGGGAGACAAACAGCCAGGGTCGGACTGGCGCACTGGAGAACTGTACGACTCTCTGGTGGGCCCAGTCACTGACATCTGCTGGCACACAGGGTCCGGCAGCTGCATAGGGCCCCTGCTGTCCCAGGGGCCCCCAGCCAGTGAAGTGTCACTAATAGCAGCACACCACGTAGCTGCTATGGGCCACATGAGCCAAGGGGGCCCACCCGGCGCCAGCAGAGCAGCAGAGGCAGAGCAGTGGGTGACAGGAGGCAGGAGCCGGCTGCCGAGGCTAAAACCTGTGCCCGCTGCTTAAGAGAAATGCTATTCACTGCTCCCAAAGCAAATGGGCATGGAGAGCAGTGAATATTCATTTCACTTTAATAGCGGGTAGCAGGGCAGGCGTCAGCAACCACTGACTTCTGTCAGCAACTGCTCTGTCTTCTGTCTCTCTGCAGTGACTGCTCAGGCGCATATTAAACACATCATTGTGCCTTCTAACCTGAATGTCACAGCCAGAGGACGCGGAAGACTGAGCCCGGTGGTGGAACAGGGACAGGTCAATATTGCAATGCTCACCCTCCCCTATTATACTCACCCTCCCGATGAAGTCCCTGCTTCTCCATCGCCCTGGGCTGGCAGCTTGTTCCTGTGTTAAGCGGACTCTGGTACCGCTCATTAAAGTAATGAATATGCGCTCCACCCTTATGGGAGTGGAGTCATGTCCATATTCATTACTTTAATGAGCCATATCACGTGACCGCTGAACACAGGAAGAGCTGCCGGCACCCAGAGACCATCGCATTGGAGCAGCAGGGACCGCACCGGGAGCAGGTGAGTATGATGTGACAGCCGCTGCTCCCCGTCCATAGCCGACCCCCTGGGAATGACTCGAGTATAAGCATTTTTTTCAGCCTAAAAAATGGGCTGAAAATCTCGGCTTGTACTCGAGTATATACGGTGTATTTATATATACCAGGATGGAGGATATTAGTAACGAATTGACCACATTTTTAGCTGCAAATTTTTTCTATTTTCCTCCTCTAAAGCCTAGGTTCGTCTTATGGTCTGGTGCCTCTTCTGGTTTGAAATACAATATATATCAGTGAGCGAGTGAGTATGTGGTGGCCATAATACTGTAGGATTGCTTTATATTCTATGGGGGGGCTGCAGTATATTCTATGAAGGGGGCTGCATTATATCCTATGTAGGGGGCTGCATTATACTATATGACGGCTGCATTATATTCTATAAATGGGCTGCATTATACTCTGTGAAATGGCTACATGATATTCCATGAGGGGGCTGCATTATACTATATGAGGGCTGCATTACATTCTAGGAGGGGGCTACATTATAGTGGGAAAAAATATTTAGTCAGCCACCAATTGTGCAAGTTCTCCCACTGAAAAGGCGAGAGAGGCCTATAATTGACATCATAGGTAGATCACAACTATGAGAGTCAAAATGAGAAAACAAATCCAGAAAATCAGATTATCTGACATGGCAAGATTTATTTTGCAAATTACGGTGAAAAATAAGTATTTGGTCATTAACAAAAGTTCACCTCAATATTTTGTTATATACCCTGTGTTGGTCATGACAGAGGTCAAACTTTTTCTGTAAGTCTCCACAAGGTTGGCACACACTGTTGGTGGCATTTGGGCCCATTCCTCCATGCAAATCTCCTCTAGAGCAGTGATATTTTGGGCCTGTCGCTGGGCAACACGGACTTTCAACTCCCCCCATAGTTTTTCTAAGCGGTTGAGATCTGGAAACTGGCTAGCCCACTCCTGGACCTTCATATGCTTCTTACGAAGCCACTCCTTCGCTGCCCTGTCAGTGTACTTGGGATCATTATCAGGCTGAAAGACCCATCCACATTTCATCTTCAATGCCCTTGCTGATGGAAGGAGGTTTGCACTCAAAATCTCATAATACATGGCCCCATTCATTCTTTCATGTACATGGAACAGTTGTCCTGGTTCCTTTGCAGAGAAACAGCCCCAGAGCATGATGTTTCCACCCCCCATGCTTCACAATATTTATGGTGTTCTTTGAACGCAACTCAGCATTCTGTCTCTGCCAAACACGAGTTTTGTTTCTACCAAATAGTTCTACTTTGGTTTCATTAGACCATATGACATTCTCGCAATACTCTTCTGGATAATCCAACTGCTCTCTAGCAAACTTCAGATGGGCCCGAACATGTACTGGATTAAGCAGGTGGACACGTCCAGCACTGCAGGATCTGATTCCCTGGCGGCATAGTGTGTTGCTGATGGTAGTCTTTGTTACAGTGGTCCCAGCTCTATGCAGGTCATTCAATAGGTCCCCAATGTGGTTTTGGGATTTTTGCTCACCGTTCTTGTGATCATTTTGACCCCATGGGGTGAGATCGTGCGTGGAGCCACAGATCGAGTGAGATTATCAGTGGTCTTGTATGTCTTATATTTTCTTATTTTTTCTCCCACAGTTGATTTCATCACACCAAGTTGCTTGCCTTTTGCAGATTCAATCTCCCCAGCCTGATGCAGGGCTACAATTTTTTTTCTGTTGTCCTTCAACAGCTCTGTGGTCTTCCCCATATTGGAGTTTGGAGTGTGACTGAAGTTGTGGACAGTTCTCTTTTATACTGATAACAAGTTCAAATAGGTGCCATTACTTACTATTTCTTCCCCCACTGTACATTCTATGAGAGAGTTACATTAGATTTTATGAGGGAGTCCACCCCAAACTCTGCAATATCATTAAGACGTGTACTACCTTATATTATACCTTGATATTAGCTTGTTTTACTGCAAAATTGGTTGTCTTGTATTCATTTCTATGTAGCTACATTGTGGACCCCAAAAATGATTTTCTCTGGTTGGGCCCAAGGTGTTCCAGTCCAACACTATAAACAGCAGAGGCACTGTCAAAGGTGTGGGCCAACTTTATGACACCGGCCCGGCACTCAGGGTCTGATGATCGGGTATTTTTGAAAAGGTGGGAAAAGTTTTTTTTAAAGATGTTCAGGGAATACGTGGCCAGCCAAACCAGCGTACTCCCTAATTCTGCTGTGACTTTCAACTATTGGGTCTCAAAGCCTTGCCTCTCTGCCTTGGAGGTGTTGTTCTGCCCTGTGATTAGCGTCTTGTCTGAGCGTGTTTTTACCCGCCGGGGTGGTCATAACAGACAGATGTTTCACCTTTCAAAAGAGAATGCAGACAGGCTAACTCTCATAAAAATGAACAAAGCCTGAATTAGCCCACACTTTTCCAAAACACCAGATAACAGCAGCAAATAAAGTGTTTGTAATATTCAATATTTTAATGAGGCCTGCCAGTTGTTGCCTTTCAGGGGTCTATGGATGACCCTCCTCATATAATTATTGCTATTTTGTTGTATTACGATGGTATGTAAAACTTACAAAAGCATAGAAAAATAGGTTGGGATTAGATCACTCATCCATACAGTATTATGTGCTTTCTGTCACATTTTGGTAGTGTATAACAGTAGAAAAAAAGCGTTCGGAAATTTTGCTTGTTTCTTCACATATCTTATCCATACACTATTTTGTGTTCTGGAGTACATTTTTTGATATATATAAAACAAAAAAACTTTTCAAAATGTTGCTGGGTTACATTTCTCTGTCATACAGTATTACCTGTTCTTGGGTACATTTCTGTTGTGAATTCTGTGGCAGAGCTCCCTCTTGTGGTCACAAGTGGTACTTCGGCTGATTCTCTCTGTGAGCTTCCGTTGGTGGAGGAAAGTGGTACTGCGGCTTCTGAGTTTCCTTCCTCAGGTGATATGGTGAAGTCATTAGGTGCTGCTCTATTTAACTCCACCTAGTGCTTTGATCCTGGCCTCCAGTCAATGTTCTAGTATTGGACCTGTCTCCTCCTGGATCGTTCCTGTGGCCTGCTGCTCTGCATAGCTAAGTTATTCTTTGCTATTTGTTTGCTGTTTTTTTCTGTCCAGCTTGTCTATTTGTTTTTTCCTGCTTGCTGGAAGCTCTGGGACGCAGAGGGTGTACCTCCGTGCCGTTAGTTCGGTACGGAGGGTCTTTTTGCCCCCTTTGCGTGGTTTTTGTAGGGTTTTGTGTTGACCGCAAAGTTACCTTTCCTATCCTCGCTCTGTTCAGAAAGTTGGGCCTCGCTTTGCTAAATCTATAACCTGCGATTTCTGAGGGTGATGACTCGGATAAACTTATCCTCAGAAGCAGAGGTGACTCTTGGTCTTCCTTTCCTAGGGCAGTCCTCATGTGAGCCATATCTTAAAATAATGATGGCCACTCGTTTTTCTTTACTTAGCTGCTATTTTCTTGCCATAATACAAATTCTAACAGTCTATTCAGTAGGACTATCTGCTGTGTATCCACCAGACTTCTGCACAACTTAACTGTTGGTCCCAACCCCATTTATAAGGCAAGAACTCCCACTTATTAAACCTGACAGGGCACACCTGTGAAGTGAAAACTATTCCCAGTGACTACCTCTTGAAGCTCATCAAGAGAATGCCAAGAGTGTGCAAAGCAGTCATCAAAGCATAAGGTGGCTACTTTGAAGAACCTAGAATATTAAGACATATTTTTAGTTGTTTCTCACTTTTTTGTTAAGTATATAATTCCACATTTGTTAATTCATAGTTTTGATGCCTTCAGTGTGAATGTACAATTTTCATAGTCTTGAAAATACAGAAAAATCTTTAAATTCGAAGGTGTGTCCAAACTTTTGGTCTGTACTATATATATATATATATAGTGGGTACGGATAGTATTCAGACCCCTTTAAATTTTCCACTCTTTGTTTCATTGTAGTCATTTGGTAAATTAAAAAAGTTTATTTTTTTCACATAAATATACACTCTGCACCCCATCTTGACTGAAAAAAAACAGATGTAGAAATTTTTTCAAATTTATTGAAAAAGAAAAACTGAAATATCACATGGTTATAAGTATACAGCCCCTTGGCTCAGACACTCATATTTGCCCATTTCCTTGTAAACCTCCAAGAGATGGTTTTACTCCTTCATTGGAGTCCAGCTGTGTTTAATTAAACTGAAAGGACTTGATTTGGAAAGGCACACACATGTCTATATAAGACCTCACAGCTCACAGTGTATATCAGACCAAATGAGAATCATGAGGTCAAAGGAACTGGCAAAGGAGCTCATATACAGAATTGTGGCATGGTTACAACTGAATTTCTGCAGTACTCAAGGTTCCTAAGAGCACAGTGGCCTCCATAATCCTTAAATGGAAGAAGTTTGGGACCACCAGAAGTATTCCTAGACCTGGCAGTCCAGCCAAACTAAGCAATCGAGGGAGAAGAGCCTTGGTGAAAGAGGTAAAGAAGAACTCCAAGATCACTGTGACTAAGCTCCAGAGATGCAGTAGGGAGATGGGAGAAAGTTCCTCAAAGTCAATTATCACTGCAGCCCTCCACCAGTCAGGCCTTTATGGCAGAGTGGCCCAACAGAAGCTTCTCCTCAGTGCAAGACATATGAAAGCCTGCATAGAGTTTGCTAAAAAACGCAAGAAGGACTCCCAGACTATGAGAACTAAGATTCACCTGTGAAGTGAAAACCATTCCTGGTAACTACCTCTTGAAGCACATCAAGAGAATGCCAAGAGTGGGCAAAGCAGTCATCAAAGCAAAAGGGGGCTACTTTGAAGAACCTAGAATATAAGACATATTTTCAGTTGTTTCACACTTTTTAGTTAAGTATATAATTCCACAAGTGTTAATTCATAGTTTTGATGCCTTCAGTGTGAATTTACAATTTTCATAGTCATGAAAATACAGAAAACTCTTTACCCCTTTACCCCCAAGGGTGGTTTGCACGTTAATGACCAGGCCAATTTTTACAATTCTGACCACTGTCCCTTTATGAGGTTATAACTCTGGAACGCTTCAACCGATCCCAGTGATTCTGACACTGTTTTCTCGTGACATATTGTACTTCATGATAGTGGTAAAATTTTTTTGATATTACCTGCGTTTATTTATGAAAAAAAACGGAAATTTGGCGAAAATTGAAAAAATTTTGCAATTTTCCACATTTTTTTTGTTAGGGAGTTATAAGGGTTAAAAGTTGACCAGCAATTTCTCATTTTTACAACATAATTTTTTTTAGAGACCACATCTCATTTGAAGTCATTTTGAGTGGTCTACATCATAAAAAATAACCAAGTGTGACACCATTCTAAAAACTGCACCCCTCAAGGTGCTCAAAACCACATTCAAGAAGTTTATTAACCCTTCAGGTGTTTCACAGGAATTTTTAGAATGTTTATATAAAAATGAACATTTAACTTTTTTTCACAAAAAATTCAAACCAGCTCCAATTTGTATTATTTTACCAAGGGTAACATGAGAAATTGGACCCCAAAGGTTGTTGTACAACTTGTCCTGAGTACGCTGATACCCCACATGTAAATCACTGTTTGGGTGCATGGCAGAGCTCGGAAGCGAAGGAGCGCCATTTGACTTTTCAATGCAAAATTGACTGGAATTGAGATGGGATGCCATGTTGCATTTGGAGAGCCCGTGATGTGCCTAAACATTGAAACCCCCCACAAGTGACACCATTTTTGAAAGTAGACCCCCTAAGGAACTTATCTAGATGTGTGTTGAGCACTTTGACCCACCAAGTGCTTTACAGAAGTTTATGATGCAGAGCCGTAAAAATAAAAAATCATATTTTTTCACAAAAATGATTTTTGCCCCCAATCTTTTATTTTCCCAAGGGTAAGAGAAGAAATTGGACACCAAAAGTTGTTGTACAATTTGTCCTGAGTCCGCTGATACCCTATATGTGGGGGTAAACCACTGTTTGTGCGTATGGCAGAGCTCGGAAGGGAAGGAGCGACATTTGACTTTTCAATACAAAATTGACTGGAATTGAGATGGGATGCCATGTTGCGTTTAGAGAGCCACTGATGTGCCTAAACATTGAAACCCCCCACAAGTGACACCATTTTGGAAAGTAGACCCCTTAAGGAACTCATCTAGTTGTGTTGTGAGAGCTTTTAACCCCCAAGTGTTTCACTACAGTTTATAACGCAGAGCTGTGAAAATAAAAAATCCTTTTTTCCCCACAAAAATTATATTTTAGCCCCCAGTTTTGTATTTTCCCAAGGGTAACAGGAGCAATAGGACCCAAAAAGTTGTTGCCCAATTTGTCCTGAGTACACTGATACCCCATATGTGGGGGGGACAACCGTTTGGGTGCATGGGAGAGCTCGGAAGGGAAGGAGCGCTATTTGGAATGCAGACTTAGATGGAATGGTCTGCAGGCGTCACATTGCGTTTGCAGAGCCCCTAATGTACCTAAACAGTAGAAACCCCCCACAAGTGACCCCATATTGGAAACTAGACCCCCAAGGAACTTATCTAAATGTGTTGTGAGAACTTTGAACCCCCAAGTGTTTCACTACAGTTTATAACGCAGAGCCGTGAAAATAAAAAATCTTTTTTTCCCACAAGAATTATTTTTTAGCCCCCAGTTTTGTATTTTCCCAAGGGTAACAGGAGCAATAGGACCCAAAAAGTTGTTGTCCAATTTGTCCTGAGTACACTGATACCCCATATGTGGGGGGGGGACAACCGTTTGGGTGCATGGGAGAGCTCGGAAGGGAAGGAGCGCTATTTGGAATGCAGACTTAGATGGAATGGTCTGCAGGCGTCACATTGCGTTTGCAGAGCCCCTAATGTACCTAAACAGTAGAAACCCCCCACAAGTGACCCCATATTGGAAACTAGACCCCCAAGGAACTTATCTAAATGTGTTGTGAGAACTTTGAACCCCCAAGTGTTTCACTACAGTTTATAAAGCAGAGCCGTGAAAATAAAAAATCTTTTTTTCCCACAAGAATTATTTTTTAGCCCCCAGTTTTGTATTTTCCCAAGGGTAACAGGAGCAATAGGACCCAAAAAGTTGTTGCCCAATTTGTCCTGAGTACACTGATACCCCATATGTGGGGGGGGGGACAACCGTTTGGGTGCATGCGAGAGCTCGGAAGGGAAGGAGCGCTATTTGGAATGCAGACTTAGATGGAATGGTCTGCAGGCGTCACATTGCGTTTGCAGAGCCCCTAATGTACCTAAACAGTAGAAACCCCCCACAAGTGACCCCATATTGGAAACTAGACCCCCCAAGGAACTTATCTAGATGTGTTGTGAGAACTTTGAACCCCCAAGTGTTTCACTACAGTTTATAACGCAGAGCCGTAAAAATAAGAAATCTTTTTTTTCCACAAAAATTATTTTTTAGCCCCCAGTTTTGTATTTTCCCAAGGGTAACAGGAGAAATTGGACCCCAAAAGTTGTCCAATGTGTCCTGAGTACGCTGATACCCCATATGTTGGGGTAAACCCCTGTGTGGGCACACGGGAGAGCTCGGAAGGGAAGGAGCACTGTTTTACTTTTTCAGCGCAGAATTAGCTGGAATTGAGATCGGATGCTATGTCGCATTTGGAGAGCCCCTGATGTGCCTAAACAGTGGAAACCCCCCAATTATAACTGAAACCCTAATCCAAACACACCCCTAACCCTGATCTCAACGGTAACCCTAAACAAACCCCTAACCCTAATCCCAACCCTATTCCCAACCGTAAATGTAATCCAAACCCTAACCCTAACTTTAGCCCCAACCCTAACCCTAACTTTAGCCCCAACCCTAACTGTAGCCTTAACCCTAGCCCCAAACCTAACCCTAACCTTAGCCCTAACCCTAGCCCTAACCCTAATCCTAGCCCTAACCCTAACCCTAGCCTTAATTCTAACCCTAACCCTAGCCCTAGCCCTAACCCTAGCCCTAACCCTAACCCTAATGGGAAAATGGAAATAAATACATTTTTTTAATTTTTCCCTAACTAAGGGGGTGATGAAGGGGGGTTTCATTTACTTTAATAGCGGGTTATTTAGCGGATTTTTATGATTGGCAGCCGTCACACACTGAAAGACGCTTTTTATTGCAACAAATATTTTTTGCGTTACCACATTTTGAGAGCTATAATTTTTCCAGATTTTGGTCCACAGAGTCATGTGAGGTCTTGTTTTTTGCAGGACGAGTTGACATTTTCATTGGTAACATTTTCGGGCACAGCCGTCACACACTGAAAGACGCTTTTTATTGCAACAAATATTTTTTGCGTTACCACATTTTGAGAGCTATAATTTTTCCAGATTTTGGTCCACAGAGTCATGTGAGGTCTTGTTTTTTGCAGGACGAGTTGACATTTTTATTGGTAACATTTTCGGGCACGTGACAATTTTTGATCGCTTTTTATTCCGATTTTTGTGAGGCAGAATGACCAAAAACCAGATATTCATGAAATTCTTTTGGGGGAGGCGTTTATACCGTTCCGCGTTTGGTAAAATGGATGAAGCAGTTTTATTCTTCGGGTCAGTACGATTACAGCGTTACCTCATTTATATCATTTTTTTTATGTTTTGGCGCTTTTATGCGATAAAAACTTTTTTATAAAAAAAATAATTATTTTTGCATCGCTTTATTCTGAGGACTATAACTTTTTTACTTTTTTATGGTGGCTGTTTTTGCGGGACAAGACGACATTTTCAGCGGTACCATGGTTATTTATTTCGGTCTTTTTGATCGCGTGTTATTCCACTTTTTGTTCGGCGGTATGATAATAAAGTGTTGTTTTTTGCCTCGTTTTTTTTTTTACCGCGTTCACTGAAGGGGTTAACTAGCGGGACAGTTTTATAGGTGGGGTCGTTACGGACGTGGCGATACTAAATATGTGTACTTTTATTGTTTTTTTTTTAATTTAGATAAAGAAATGTATTTATAGGAACAATATTTTTTTGGGGGGGGAATTTTGGGGGGAATTTTTTTTAATTTTTTTTACACAGTGAATATTTTTTTTTTACACTATAACATTGCCCCGGGGGGGGGGGAGGGGGGGGCATCATGTTAAAGTGTAAGATCGCTGATCTGACACTTTGCTGTGCAGTGTGTCAGATCAGAGATCTGACATGCACAGCTGCAGGCTTCACAGTGCTCTGAGCAGGCGCTGTGAAGCCACCTCTCTCCCTACAGGACCCGGATGCCGCGGCCATCTTGGATCCAGGCCTCCTAGGAGAAGGAGGAGGTAAGAGACCATCGCGTTGCTGTGGGGGTCTCAGGGAAGCCCTGCGCCGCCGGCACACTGTGATCATGTTTGATCGCGGTGTGCCGGGGGTTAATGTGCCGGAGCGGTCCGTGACCGCTCCTGGCACATTGTGCCGGATGTCAGCTGCGATAGTCACCCCCCGTGAGTGCGGCCGATTGCTATGACGTACTATCCCGTCGGTGGTCATATGGGCCCACCCCACCTCGACGGGATAGTACGTCATATGTCAGAAAGGGGTTAAATGAGAAGGTGTGTCCAAACTTTTGGTCTGTATTGTATGTATAAATATGCTATATGGCAACTGGCACTAGACAACATATAAAAATTACATTATATTCTGATTGATACTATAAAATTCTACTTCATTGTGTGTAAAATCAGAATAATGACATGTTCCGTCTCTCAGAAGTGTAAATGACTCCAACCTCATAAATATTATAGTGTGATGTTTTTTTTCCTTCGGTTCATCACTCTTCTACTCACGCTTGTTGGTCTATGTCAAGTGATCAGGAACACCAGTAAATTCATTGTTTTTCTTAACTAATAAAAAGTGCACTCAAGCAAATCTCAAGTACAAATAAAAAATCACAGCCAGGACAGAAGACGGAAGAAAAGCTGGATAGAAAGGAAACTATAAAACACCTTTCAGTGAAGCAACTAACTTGCCAGCATTCCTACAGCATTTATGAGCGCTTCTTAATTATGGTGTCAGCCTCTTTGTATGTGTTAAATCCAACCTGCTAAGACAAAATACTTGGCTTGTTTATACTACTGAGAACATCGAGAAACAGAAACGTACAAACATTAAACATTGGAGATGAGCAAAGCTTTAACAATCTCTCCGGCATCATGTCCCAGGACGTGGTTTAGTATTATGGTCTTAAACCTCTTTGGATCAATCCTTTCCCTCATAAAAATGAGCAAAGATATCTTCTAAAATATGGAGAAAATATAAAATATTGGCATCATTAACATCTTGCATCCAACATTGCACCTACTTTTATAAATTATTGGACAAAGCAACAATATTCATCGATATATTGGAAACAATGTTTCATACACTTTACTTTTTATTCTTTTAGTTGATGTAATGCATTAAAGTGCAGTCTTTCAGTTAGTTTATGATATAGTTACCATAAAAGGTTGAGACCTAGAATTTGCATTATATTAACCACTTTCACCTTGCTTCCTTCCTTTCCAAAAAATGTCAATAGGAACATATGAATGGACTTCAAACAAGCAGTTTCTTTGTGTGATAATTAACACATTTTTTTTTATCCCTGACATTTTTGCCATATAACAACATGCTTTAGATGTTAAGCTTTTGTTTGTGTTTCATCATACAGGAAATATGCAAATAGTATCTTTGGAGAGGAAGAGGACTAGAACTGTAATGCCATCTATAGGAAGCAGCAATCCTAGAAGTCAATGTTAACCCTTTAACGTGCCTTGCTACATGACTTAGGATAAAAGCCAAATCCAGAATCTCAATTTGCAGACACTGTGTTTCGGGGTACTGCTCAAGTAGCCAGGAGAGACAGATTATCTTAAAGCATAACTTTTATGTTAAAATAGCTATTTTTTTTAAAAAGTGTTAAAAAAATAACTTTTAGTGTGTGTTTCAAATTTTTTATCCGACTTAAATTTCTAAGTTTTACAGTTTCACGTGTTCTGTAGTACATTTCTGTGATATCTAACACTCCAAAAAAGTGTTAAAAAACAATAACTTTTAGTATGTGGTTAAAAAACTGGATAAATCATAACAAACAAACCATAGTGATAAAGTGCAAGTGCTAAAAAAGTTACCAGTACTCAATAAGAAATGGTTTGATCTCACGAATATTGTAGTAATTCTCTGCAGGTCACAGGTTTGCAGGAGCTCATTAGTTGTATAAATTGGAGCAGAGTTTCTGATATCCCGTGTTGTTCTTCTGTATTGCTCCTGTCCTTACAAGGACAGTACCTAAGTAAGGCTGCTAAGTAGAGTTGAGCGACTTTTACTTTTTTAGGATCGAGTCAGGTTTGGGGAATCAAAGTCGGCAGTGAGTGGAGGACAGGAAAACACCTACAGTGCCTATTTTAATGCTAAACACATCAATTCTTATTTCTTAAGCTTGTCAATCTTAATTTACTTTATAATAATAGTTAAGCATTGAAAACAGGGGGTCATTTGGCTAAAGTTGTGGGGGGTAGGGCTGGCTCAAGATTTTCGTGGGCCCAGAAAATGCGGAATACGTCACGGCGGTGGAGCAGGGAGAGGTATTTCAACTTTGCAAGTGATGTGAATCTGAGCAAGCAGGGTTGGCCCACTCGTTGGCACTTGGCACTGGCACAGGGCCTCTCATAGTACGGCGGTGTGTTTGATGACGGGTGGTGCCTCCCACTGTCAGAGACACTTTTGCGTACTATGAGGGGCCCTGTGCCAGTGACGTCGCCAACGAGTATGCCCCCCCACCTGATGAAGGAACCTGCACTTTCATCTGCACCTTCCTCTTTGTCCCCATATAAGGTGGCATAGTATGCGGGAAGGGGAACCTGACTTTCAGCAGGGTCAGATTCTGGCTGTGTAGAGTGCAAGGGGAATATAGTGGTCTGGGCCAATGTACCAGCAGACTCATCTAGCAGTGGCTGGGCAATAGGCAGGATGAGGAGGAAACACACATGTAGGCCCAAATAATAAAGTAGGCTAAATGTAGTTCAAAATTGGTAACAGGACTAAACAGGCGACATAGCTTTTTTTAGTGGAGGACAACTGTAATGAGTGGCGCAGACACAGTTAGTAGGCCCAAAATAAAAAAGCAGGATAAAAGCAGTTCAAAATTGGTAACAGGACTAAACAGGTGGCATTGCTTTGTTCAGTGGAGGACAACTGTAATGAGTGGCGCAGACACAGTTAGTAGGCCCAAAATAAAAAAGTAGGCTAAATGCAGTTCAAAATTGGTAACAGGACTAAACAGGCGGCCTAGCTTTGTTCAGTGGAAGACAACTGTAATGAGTGGCGCAGACACAGTTAGTAGGCCCAAAATTAAAAAAGTAGGCTAAATGCAGTTCAAAATTGGTAACAGGACTAAACAGGCGGCATAGCTAGGTACTTGGGTGGGCTCCTCTGCTGAGTAGCAGACAGTGGTAGTAGGTGCAAAGTAATAACTGGTCTAAATGGAGGCCAGGGCCCCTGTATATTTTAACTATCATCTATCATTTCAACAAATTTGTATTGGCAGTGCAGTGCCATTTTTTTCTTTCTTTTTTTTTTTATGCCATTGAAGGATTTAACAGCACAGACTGCACAGTGGTGGAGCAGAGAGAGGTAAGCATTGCAAGTGGTAGAGCACTGTTCGAGCTGGGGGGAACACTCTCTCGTGGGCGGCGGTACTGGCACAGGGCCCTCATATTACGACGGTGTGTCTGACGTTGGTTGTGCACAACCACCGTCAGAGACACTTCATTGTACTATGAGGGACCCTGTGCCAGTGCCGTGCCCAAGAGTGGGCGCACCCACCTGTCCAGGCAAATGGCACTCACACGGGTGCTTGTGCCAGGTGGTGACCACGGCCCTGTGGAGGGAGTCAGCCCATTTAGTGAGGTATAAAAATGGCCTATGGTGGACATTCAGCAGCTGCAAATGGCGGAATTGGAGAAGTCAGTAAGAGGAGGCCAAAATCAAGACATTTTTCAGGCAAGCTACGTGTCAGAAGGAGAAGATGGGGCAAAATAATTTGAAATCCATGATTGGTTCATTTTAATGAAGGTTAGATCATCAACATTCTGGGTAGCCAGACATGTCCTTTTTTCGGTCAGTATTGAACCAGCAGCACTGAACACTCTTTCTGATAGCACACTAAAAGCAGGGCAAGCGAGCTCCTGTAATGCATATTCTGCCAATTCAGGCCAGGTGCTTATTTTAGATGCCCAGTAATCAAAGGGGAATGACCTGTGAGGGAGAACATTGATAAGGGAGGAAAATTAGTTTGTAACCATACTGGACAAATGCTGTCTCCTGTCACTTTGAATCAATGCAGCAGTACCTGTCGTGTCAGTGGTCATTGCGAAATCAATCCACAACCTGGTCATAAAACCCCTCTGTCCAATGCCACTTCAGATTTGTGCACCTCTAACACCTCTGCCATGTTGCCCCCTACGGCTTGTGTGAGAACCATCACCGCCGCTGTGTGCTGGGAATGCCTGAACCAAACAGTCTACAAGAGTTGCTTGTTTGGTAGCCAATATTTGCTCAAGGTTCTCATGTGGCATGATATTTTGTAATTTTCCTTTATATCGTGAATCCAGGAGGCAGGCCAACCAGTAATCGTCACCGGTCATCATTTTGATAATGCGGGGGTCCCTTTTTAAGATACGCAAGTACCTTTTTAAGATACTCTGCCATGTGGGCCAATATTCCAGGTGTCAATTCACTGCTTGTGCTGGGTTGAGGAGCACTTTTTCGCAAATCAACATCACTTGTGTCCCGCAAAAACCCTGTACCTGACCTTGCAATGCCGCCAGTTTCTATTGCCCCCTGTGAAGCATCCTCCTCCCATAAATATCCATCCCCATCATCCTCCTCCTCCTCCTCTTCATCTGCCACCTCGTCTAGGAGAGTTCCCTGAGCAGACAATTACTCACTATCATCAAGGCTTCCCTCCTCCTTGGCTGCAGATGCCAGCTCCTTAACCCCTTTCTGACCTCGGACGGTATAGTACGTCCAAGGTCAGATCCCCTGCTTTGATGCGGGCTCTGGCGGTGAGCCCGCACCAAAGCCGGGACATGTCAGCTGTTTAGAACAGCTGACATGTGCCCGTAATAGGCGCGATCTGCCGGCGCCTATTAACTAGTTAAATGCCGCTGTCAAACGCAGACAGCGGCATTTAACTACCGCTTCCGGCCGGTCACATGATCGGGGGTCGGCGATGCTTCAGAATTGTAACCATAGAGGTCCTTGAGACCTCTATGGTTACTGATCGCCGGCAGCTGTGAGCGCCACCCTGTGGTCGGCGCTCACAGCACACCTGATTTTCAGCTACATAGCAGCGAACAGCAGATCGCTGCTATGTAGCAGAGGCGATCGTGCTGTGCCTGCTTCTAGCCTCCCATAGAGGCTATTGAAGCATGGCAAAAGTAAAAAAAAAAAGTTAAAAAAATGTGAAAAAAATATAAAAAATATAAAAGTTTAAATCACTCCCCTTTCGCCCCAATCAAAATAAATCAATAAAAAAAATATCAAATCTACGCATATTTGGTATCGCCACGCTCAGAATCGCCCGATCTATCAATAAAAAAAAAAAGCATTAACCTGATCGCTAAACGGCGTAGCGAGAAAAAAATTCAAAACGCCAGAATTACGTTTTTTTGGTCGCAGCGACATTGCATTAAAATGCAATAACGGTCGATCAAAAGAACGTATCTGCAACAAAATGCTATCATTAAAAACGTCATCTCGGCACGCAAAAAATAAGCCCTCAACCGACCCCAGATCCTGAAAAGTGGAGACGCTACGGGTATCGGAAAATGGCTCAATTTTTTTTTTTTTTTTAGCAAAGTTTGGAATTTTTTTTCACCACTTAGATAAAAAATAACCTAGTCATGTTAGGTGTCTATGAACTCGTACTGACCTGGAGAATCATAATGCCAGGTCAGTTTTAGCATTTAGTGAACCTAGCAAAAAAGCCAAACAAAAAACAAGTGTGGGAAAAATAAAAAAGTTATGGCTCTGGGAAGGAGAGGAGTGAAAAACGAACACGGAAAAATGAAAAATCCCAAGGTCATGAAGGGGTTAATGTGCGTCAAACTTTGCATCAGCAGACGCATTAGTGGGATGCTCATGCTTATGATGGCGTCATGTGCACTTACCAGCCGTGTGCATTCCTCAAAACACTGAAGGACTCGACAGAGGTCTTCTAGCTTCGACCACTGCACACCAGACAACTCCATGTCTGCCATCCAACTGCCTGCCCGTGTATGTGTATCCTCCCACAAATTAATTACAGCACGCCTCTGTTCGCACAGGCTCTGAACCATGTGCAATGTGGAGTGTCACCTTGTTGCAATGTCAATTATTAGGCGGTGCTGGGGAAGATTCAGCGATCGCTGATGGTTCAGCATACGGCTGGATAGTACGGGCGACCGGTGGATGTGCGTGCAAAGTCTTCGCACCTTCAGGAACAGGGCTGGAAACTCCGGCTGGCAGGCCCTGGTAACAAAGTACCAGCTTACACCTGAGGTTTACCGTAGAAAGTTCCGGAACCTCCAACGTAGCCCACACAACAGCTATAGTGATGTGGCACATGGACTGGGGACCCACTTTGACCAGTGGACCCAAGGACTGTCAGTGACCACCTTTGCACAGCTGCGAGACCTGATGATCAAAGACCAGATCTTATATCTTTGCCCAGCTGAGGTGCGACAGTTCGTGATGGACAGAGGACCCAAAGATGTGACGAAAACAGCACAGATTGGCGATGCCTATGAGGCCAACCGTAGATCGAAAGTGCGGAAGCCAGTCACCACCAGCTGGACAGGGGGTAAGCCTGCAACCAACGCCAGTACCCCTGCCAGCCAAGACACCAGAGGTCCTGTCGCCGTGGCCAACAGCACCTGACCTACCACCGAACCTCACCAGTGTTTCTTCTGCAAGCAGACTGGCCATATCAGTCCCTACTGTCCAGACAAGCAGAAGAACCCCCCAGCCAAGGCCCCAGGGCCTAACGCAGCAGTTCTTTTGGTGGGTGGTGTGGCTGGGAGGGTGTGTGACAACGTCCAGCACATCACCATGGGAGGCCATGTCGCTACAGGCCTCAAGGACACCGGAGCTGAACGAACCCTCATCCGACCCGAACTGGCGGCCCATGAAGAGATCATTCCAGGGAAAACCCTAACTGTCACTGGGATTGGGGGCATCAGCTGTCCTTTGTCAATGGCCCAGGTTTATATTGATTGGGGTGCCGGGAGCGGGGTGAAGGAAGTGGGGCTGTCTGAAAATTTGCCCACTGATGTTTTGTTGGGGACTGATTTGGGGAGGATGGTTGCATACTATGTCCCTGACACCCCTCCCCAATCTGCTAATAAGGGTAACGTTAACCCTGATGAGGATGATGATGATGGGAAATTGCATGTGTTACCTGACCATGCTATATCTTGTAATGATGCATCTGATAACCCTTTTTCCCTAGGATTGATGGTGAAAATGTTGTACCTGTGCCAACTCAACCTGATAACCATTTTTCTGCAAAGGTTAATGTGTCCATAGGTAGAGGCGTGCTCAGCCATGTCACTCTGTGGAGTGAGACGGCTGAGGAACCCCTAGAAGGGGCAAGTGTCGGTGCTGAAGGAAATGGGGAGATGCATGGGAACCATGAGAAAGGTGATGCCATGAAATTGACCAGTGCCACAGAGGAAGGTAACTGGCCCATAAGTAGCCCTGCCCCTGAAGTGTTGGGGGTGGATGGGGAGGTAGAGCCCATAGCAGCGCTGGCTGATGGGTCTGTGGAAATCCCAGGGGAGACAGCCTATGTAGCTGCTGTCACCCGCAGTCAGAGTGCCCGGAACGCAGATAACTCTGCCTTCCGGACCCTCCTCAGTCATCGTTGTGACTGAACCAGAGGTGGACCCAGGGCAGGTCCCAGAGGGTTCCCATGGGGAAGGGACCCTGACGTCACTTCTGGCTTCCCCTAGTCATATGCGAGCCTAGATAGTTTGAGACAACTCACCAAGACGCCCACCTCCGTGACTGATAAGGAGAGGGTGTTCTGGGAATGAGGAAGATTGTACCGGGAGACAGTACCCGGAGAATCACAAAAGGTGTGGTTGAGGGAAAGACAGCTGGTCGTCCCACTGCAATTCTGTGGTGAGTTGTTATGGATTGCCCATGAGATCTCGCTAGCTGGACACTTGGGGATCAGCAAAACAAAGGCCTGGCTGTCTCAACACTTCTATTGGCCTAAGATGGGGACAGATGTGTCACCACCTGTCAAAGAGAGGGGAAGGTGGGGCCTGCTCTTAAGGCTCCCCTGATCCCTTTGCCAGTGATTGAGGAGCCTTTCCAGAGGATCACGGTGGACACTGTGGGCCCGCTGGCTGTCCCCAGCAGCTCTGGAAAGCAATACATCCTTACTGTGGTAGACTACGCTACCCGGTACCCAGAGGCAGTAGCTCTGTCGTCAACTAGGGCAGATAAGGTGGGGGATGCCCTGTTGGCTATCTTTTCATGTGTAGGATTTCCCAGGGAGATGCTTACTGATCAAGGAACCCAATTCATGTCTCGCCTAGTGGAGGCTCTCTGTAAGAGAATGCAGGTGAAGCACCTGGTATCGAGTGCGTATCACCCACAGACCAATGGCTTGTGTGAACGCTTCAAGGGTACCCTCAAACAGATGCTACGCATGCTGGTTGAGACCCAAGGGCATGACTGGGAGCGGTATCCCCCCCCACCTGCTATTCGCTTACCAAGAGGTTCCGCAGGCCTCGACAGGGTTCTCCCCCATCGAGCTCCTGTATGGCAGGCGAGTCCGGGGACCCATTGGGTTGGTAAGGGAATCCTGGGAAGAGGAGCCAACCCTTCTGAAGTGTCCATAGTGGATTATGTCATGCACTTCCGTGACAAGATGCAGACCTTGACGCAGTTGGTGCATGACAACATGACGCAGGCTCAGGCTGACCAGAAGCACTGGTACAACCAAAACACCCGGGAGAAGACCTACCACGTGGGTCAAAAGGTGTGGATGCTGGTCCCCATGCCAAAGGATAAGCTTCAGGCAGCCTGGGAGGGCACGTACGTCGTCCAACAACAGCTCAACCCGGTCACCTACATGGTCACGCTTCACCATGCTCGGGGTAGGCGAAAGGCCTTTCACGTCAACATGATGAAGGCTCATCATGAACGTGAACCTTTCATCCTACCGGTCTGCAGCCCGCCCGAAGATGGGGAGGAAGACATTCTCCTGGACATGCTGGCCCAAACCAAGGCTGGTGGGTCCATCGAGGACATGGAGGTAAGCGCCTCACTAACCGAACCCCAGCAGTCACAGTTGCGAACCAAGCTGGACACCGGGAATCATGCCCCACTACGGCGAACACCCTATCGAATCTCCGATGAGGTGCAACATGCGTCAGAAGATCGATGAGATGTTACAGCTGGGGGTGATTCGACAATCAATGAGTGCGTGGGCCTCTCCTGTAGTTCTCATGCCCAAGAAGGATCAGACCACTTGATTCTGTGTGGACTACAGGAGGCTCAACGCCATCACTGCCTCTGATGCGCACCCAATGCCGCGCATCGAGGACCTGCTTGAGAGGTTAGCTGGCGCAAAATACCTGACCATAATGGATATGAGTTGAGGATACTGGCAGATTCCCCTGAGCCCCGAGGCGCAGGAGAAGTCCACCTTTATCACACCCTTCAGACTGTACATGTCCACAGTCATGCCCTTTGGCATAAAGAATGCCCCTGCCACTTTCCAACGGATGGACAACCTCCTGCTTCAGGGACTGGAGAAGTATGCCATGGCATACTTGGATGACATTGCCATCTTCAGTTCCACCTGGGATGGACACCTGCAGCATCTCCAGGAGGTGCTCAGGCGAATTCACCGAACCGGACTGACTATCAAACCGGGAAAGTGCCAGATGGGCATGAGTGAGGTCCATTACCTGGGGCACCGGATAGGTGGGGGCACCATGAAGCCAGATGAATGCTGGGTGTGTTATGATTCTGACATGTTCGGGAACAAAAATACAAGAAATATAAGAATTGTTGGAGAAAACTATACAGCTGAGGAGAGAAGAGGGCGATGTTAACTCAACCCCTTTAGTGATGTCACGACGCTGCATTTTTTAAGTCTCTACACTTAACCCAGCTTGAGTCTTACCTGAGGAGCTGTTCCTATCCAGACCTCCTGATGCGTTGGGACATTTGGGGTTCTGCCTACCAGCATGGTTTTGCCTGAAATGACCTGACCACATGTAAGTGTTAACTTCTTATTTAATCCCTGTTATTTTTATAATTACCCTTGTACATATTTTCAATTGTCTCTTATTGTAACATCCTTGTAATATTTTATAAACACTGCCTATTCTTTTACGGAGTAAAATATCTAAACTACTAGTTTCGTTCTTCCTGCTCTAAAATGTACGCCAAGTCTTCTGAAGGGAATTACGCTACTGTTTTGGGTTAGCTTCGGACCCGTTAATCAAAGCTGGTGGCAGCATACCTTGTTCTGTGCCTTTGGGAGTCGTTGTAGCGACGGCGGCGTTGATAATTATTGTTCCTGCCTGAGTGGGAGTAGTTATATCGCCTCGCTGCAGCGTGCCCAATAGCCAGTACATAGCAGGCAGCCTTTCTGGCGACTAATTACCCTAGGTGTAGTACCTAATCTGACCTGAGGATAAGAAGGGTGCCAAAGAGATGCAAGTTCTCAAGCGGAACTTTAAAGTGGGATATACATAAATCCCTGCAGTTCGTGTTATATTGAAGAGCAGTGGGATAACTAAAATAAGCCCCTGCGGTAAACTATAGGTCAATAGCCTTGTGTGTGTTTTCATCACAGTGTAGCAGTGGAGGAATAACTAGGATAAGCCCCCCTGCACATGTGATAGCCATCTGTTGGCCTAAAGTCACCCCGCTCCGTGACGTAGGGGTGACAGTCACGGTGTGAATCGTGACAAAAAGTAATTAACAATTCAGATGAAGATGACAAGTTGTGGAAAAAATATTAAAATAAGAGGCATTATAAGTTTGACTTTGTTTCTTAAACTGAGAATTATGTGGCAAACCAGAGTATTTTTCAGCCATTGAAAACAGTGGAGATCATGAACATGAACTCTGTGAATGGAATAGACTCTCTGATGCACCTCACCAACAACTGAGGTTATGTCTTGCACCCAGACATTAGGAGAATGAAGAGAAGTCTAAGTCCAGTATCAAAGCCCTTCTCTTAAAATAAAAAATATATATATACTGCATATATATATATATATATATATATATATATATATATTACATACAGTTGTTAGAAAAAGTGTTTGCCCCCTTCCTGATTTCTTATTCTTTTGCATATTTGCTACACTTAAATGTTTCAGATCACCAAACAAGTTTAAAAGTTAGACAAAGAGAATTAGAGATGAGCGAACCTTTCATGGTTCGGTTCAATTCACCAAATGATTAGACAATCGCCGAGCATGTACGTCGAACGGTTTTCCGGAGACCTGTATGTCTATATACTATGTCCCAAGAGACCGTCCTGTCTGCTATCCAGAAATTGCACTGTCCAAATCCGTCCTGCCCTTTCTAGGATTCCCTTTTACACTTTGACCCCTGGGGTCAGCTGCTACTGCTGGATGCCACCCTGGAGTGGCACTTGGCAGCTACCTGCTGCACAAGCCTGACCTCACCACTAGAGGCTCTAGTGAATGCCAAGGTAGCTGATTAGTTACGCCCCTTCAGAGTAAGTCCGGTACGTGGCACAGTGTGTCCACAAACCACGTGCGCCACCTGCGTGTGTGACAAAGGTCTTTATTTTTAAGGGAAAAAGAAATTCAAGCCTACAGGACCCTGTGAAAAGGTGACTGCCCCATAAATCTAATAACTGGTTAGGCCACCCTTAGCAGCAAAAACTGCAATCAAGAGTTTGCGATAACTGGCAATGAGTCTTTTATAATACTCTGATGGAATTTTGACCTACTCATCTTTGCAGAATTGTTGTATTTCAGCCATACTGGAGGGTTTCCAAGCATGTACTGCTTTTTTATAGTCATGCCACAGAATCTCAATCAGATTAAGGTCAGGATTTTGACTAGGCCACTCCAAAGTCTTAATTTTCTTTTTCTTAAGCCATTCAGAGGTGGATTTGCTAGTGCGCTTTGGATCATTGTCCTGCTGCATAACTAAAGTGTGCTTCAGCTTGAATAGGAAACCAGGAAGGGGGCAAAAACTTTTTCACACAACTGTAGATGTGTTCTTACCAGCATATAAATACCAGTACAGGGCAATCAACTCCATACATGCATTGATGTAATGTACTTATGGAATTGTTAGGGATAGAGTTGAGCGACCTTGACCTTTTTAGAGTCGAGCCGGGTTTCGCGAAACCCGACTATCTCAAAAGTCGGGTCGAGTGAAATCGCCCGATTATGACGTAAAGTCGGGATCGACCGAAACACGAAACCCAATGCAAGTCAATGGGGCAGCATAGTCGGCAGTGAGTGGGGGCCAGGAAAACACCTAGAGTGCCCATTTTAATGTCAAAACCATCCATTCTTCTTAATGAAGCTTGTCAAGCGTAATTTACCTTATAATAAATGGAAGGCATTTGAAATTGGGGGTCATTTGGCTAAAGTTGTGGTGGGTAGGGCTGGTTCAAGTAATTAGTGGGCCCAGGAAATCTGCCGTAGATCCGTAAGTGCGGAAGCCAGTCACCACCAGCTGGACAGGGGGTAAGCCTGCAACCAACGCCAGTACCCCTGCCAGCCAAGACACCAGAGGTCCTGTCGCCGTGGCCAACAGCACCTGACCTACCACCGAACCTCACCAGTGTTTCTTCTGCAAGCAGACTGGCCATATCAGTCCCTACTGTCCAGACAAGCAGAAGAACCCCCCAGCCAAGGCCCCAGGGCCTAACGCAGCAGTTCTTTTGGTGGGTGGTGTGGCTGGGAGGGTGTGTGACAACGTCCAGCACATCACCATGGGAGGCCATGTCGCTACAGGCCTCAAGGACACCGGAGCTGAACGAACCCTCATCCGACCCGAACTGGCGGCCCATGAAGAGATCATTCCAGGGAAAACCCTAACTGTCACTGGGATTGGGGGCATCAGCTGTCCTTTGTCAATGGCCCAGGTTTATATTGATTGGGGTGCCGGGAGCGGGGTGAAGGAAGTGGGGCTGTCTGAAAATTTGCCCACTGATGTTTTGTTGGGGACTGATTTGGGGAGGATGGTTGCATACTATGTCCCTGACACCCCTCCCCAATCTGCTAATAAGGGTAACGTTAACCCTGATGAGGATGATGATGATGGGAAATTGCATGTGTTACCTGACCATGCTATATCTTGTAATGATGCATCTGATAACCCTTTTTCCCTAGGATTGATGGTGAAAATGTTGTACCTGTGCCAACTCAACCTGATAACCATTTTTCTGCAAAGGTTAATGTGTCCATAGGTAGAGGCGTGCTCAGCCATGTCACTCTGTGGAGTGAGACGGCTGAGGAACCCCTAGAAGGGGCAAGTGTCGGTGCTGAAGGAAATGGGGAGATGCATGGGAACCATGAGAAAGGTGATGCCATGAAATTGACCAGTGCCACAGAGGAAGGTAACTGGCCCATAAGTAGCCCTGCCCCTGAAGTGTTGGGGGTGGATGGGGAGGTAGAGCCCATAGCAGCGCTGGCTGATGGGTCTGTGGAAATCCCAGGGGAGACAGCCTATGTAGCTGCTGTCACCCGCAGTCAGAGTGCCCGGAACGCAGATAACTCTGCCTTCCGGACCCTCCTCAGTCATCGTTGTGACTGAACCAGAGGTGGACCCAGGGCAGGTCCCAGAGGGTTCCCATGGGGAAGGGACCCTGACGTCACTTCTGGCTTCCCCTAGTCATATGCGAGCCTAGATAGTTTGAGACAACTCACCAAGACGCCCACCTCCGTGACTGATAAGGAGAGGGTGTTCTGGGAATGAGGAAGATTGTACCGGGAGACAGTACCCGGAGAATCACAAAAGGTGTGGTTGAGGGAAAGACAGCTGGTCGTCCCACTGCAATTCTGTGGTGAGTTGTTATGGATTGCCCATGAGATCTCGCTAGCTGGACACTTGGGGATCAGCAAAACAAAGGCCTGGCTGTCTCAACACTTCTATTGGCCTAAGATGGGGACAGATGTGTCACCACCTGTCAAAGAGAGGGGAAGGTGGGGCCTGCTCTTAAGGCTCCCCTGATCCCTTTGCCAGTGATTGAGGAGCCTTTCCAGAGGATCACGGTGGACACTGTGGGCCCGCTGGCTGTCCCCAGCAGCTCTGGAAAGCAATACATCCTTACTGTGGTAGACTACGCTACCCGGTACCCAGAGGCAGTAGCTCTGTCGTCAACTAGGGCAGATAAGGTGGGGGATGCCCTGTTGGCTATCTTTTCATGTGTAGGATTTCCCAGGGAGATGCTTACTGATCAAGGAACCCAATTCATGTCTCGCCTAGTGGAGGCTCTCTGTAAGAGAATGCAGGTGAAGCACCTGGTATCGAGTGCGTATCACCCACAGACCAATGGCTTGTGTGAACGCTTCAAGGGTACCCTCAAACAGATGCTACGCATGCTGGTTGAGACCCAAGGGCATGACTGGGAGCGGTATCCCCCCCCACCTGCTATTCGCTTACCAAGAGGTTCCGCAGGCCTCGACAGGGTTCTCCCCCATCGAGCTCCTGTATGGCAGGCGAGTCCGGGGACCCATTGGGTTGGTAAGGGAATCCTGGGAAGAGGAGCCAACCCTTCTGAAGTGTCCATAGTGGATTATGTCATGCACTTCCGTGACAAGATGCAGACCTTGACGCAGTTGGTGCATGACAACATGACGCAGGCTCAGGCTGACCAGAAGCACTGGTACAACCAAAACACCCGGGAGAAGACCTACCACGTGGGTCAAAAGGTGTGGATGCTGGTCCCCATGCCAAAGGATAAGCTTCAGGCAGCCTGGGAGGGCCCGTACGTCGTCCAACAACAGCTCAACCCGGTCACCTACATGGTCACGCTTCACCATGCTCGGGGTAGGCGAAAGGCCTTTCACGTCAACATGATGAAGGCTCATCATGAACGTGAACCTTTCATCCTACCGGTCTGCAGCCCGCCCGAAGATGGGGAGGAAGACATTCTCCTGGACATGCTGGCCCAAACCAAGGCTGGTGGGTCCATCGAGGACATGGAGGTAAGCGCCTCACTAACCGAACCCCAGCAGTCACAGTTGCGAACCAAGCTGGACACCGGGAATCATGCCCCACTACGGCGAACACCCTATCGAATCTCCGATGAGGTGCAACATGCGTCAGAAGATCGATGAGATGTTACAGCTGGGGGTGATTCGACAATCAATGAGTGCGTGGGCCTCTCCTGTAGTTCTCATGCCCAAGAAGGATCAGACCACTTGATTCTGTGTGGACTACAGGAGGCTCAACGCCATCACTGCCTCTGATGCGCACCCAATGCCGCGCATCGAGGACCTGCTTGAGAGGTTAGCTGGCGCAAAATACCTGACCATAATGGATATGAGTTGAGGATACTGGCAGATTCCCCTGAGCCCCGAGGCGCAGGAGAAGTCCACCTTTATCACACCCTTCAGACTGTACATGTCCACAGTCATGCCCTTTGGCATAAAGAATGCCCCTGCCACTTTCCAACGGATGGACAACCTCCTGCTTCAGGGACTGGAGAAGTATGCCATGGCATACTTGGATGACATTGCCATCTTCAGTTCCACCTGGGATGGACACCTGCAGCATCTCCAGGAGGTGCTCAGGCGAATTCACCGAACCGGACTGACTATCAAACCGGGAAAGTGCCAGATGGGCATGAGTGAGGTCCATTACCTGGGGCACCGGATAGGTGGGGGCACCATGAAGCCAGATGAATGCTGGGTGTGTTATGATTCTGACATGTTCGGGAACAAAAATACAAGAAATATAAGAATTGTTGGAGAAAACTATACAGCTGAGGAGAGAAGAGGGCGATGTTAACTCAACCCCTTTAGTGATGTCACGACGCTGCATTTTTTAAGTCTCTACACTTAACCCAGCTTGAGTCTTACCTGAGGAGCTGTTCCTATCCAGACCTCCTGATGCGTTGGGACATTTGGGGTTCTGCCTACCAGCATGGTTTTGCCTGAAATGACCTGACCACATGTAAGTGTTAACTTCTTATTTAATCCCTGTTATTTTTATAATTACCCTTGTACATATTTTCAATTGTCTCTTATTGTAACATCCTTGTAATATTTTATAAACACTGCCTATTCTTTTACGGAGTAAAATATCTAAACTACTAGTTTCGTTCTTCCTGCTCTAAAATGTACGCCAAGTCTTCTGAAGGGAATTACGCTACTGTTTTGGGTTAGCTTCGGACCCGTTAATCAAAGCTGGTGGCAGCATACCTTGTTCTGTGCCTTTGGGAGTCGTTGTAGCGACGGCGGCGTTGATAATTATTGTTCCTGCCTGAGTGGGAGTAGTTATATCGCCTCGCTGCAGCGTGCCCAATAGCCAGTACATAGCAGGCAGCCTTTCTGGCGACTAATTACCCTAGGTGTAGTACCTAATCTGACCTGAGGATAAGAAGGGTGCCAAAGAGATGCAAGTTCTCAAGCGGAACTTTAAAGTGGGATATACATAAATCCCTGCAGTTCGTGTTATATTGAAGAGCAGTGGGATAACTAAAATAAGCCCCTGCGGTAAACTATAGGTCAATAGCCTTGTGTGTGTTTTCATCACAGTGTAGCAGTGGAGGAATAACTAGGATAAGCCCCCCTGCACATGTGATAGCCATCTGTTGGCCTAAAGTCACCCCGCTCCGTGACGTAGGGGTGACAGTCACGGTGTGAATCGTGACAAAAAGTAATTAACAATTCAGATGAAGATGACAAGTTGTGGAAAAAATATTAAAATAAGAGGCATTATAAGTTTGACTTTGTTTCTTAAACTGAGAATTATGTGGCAAACCAGAGTATTTTTCAGCCATTGAAAACAGTGGAGATCATGAACATGAACTCTGTGAATGGAATAGACTCTCTGATGCACCTCACCAACAACTGAGGTTATGTCTTGCACCCAGACATTAGGAGAATGAAGAGAAGTCTAAGTCCAGTATCAAAGCCCTTCTCTTAAAATAAAAAATATATATATACTGCATATATATATATATATATATATATATATATATATATATTACATACAGTTGTTAGAAAAAGTGTTTGCCCCCTTCCTGATTTCTTATTCTTTTGCATATTTGCTACACTTAAATGTTTCAGATCACCAAACAAGTTTAAAAGTTAGACAAAGAGAATTAGAGATGAGCGAACCTTTCATGGTTCGGTTCGATTCACCAAATGATTAGACAATCGCCGAGCATGTACGTCGAACGGTTTTCCGGAGACCTGTATGTCTATATACTATGTCCCAAGAGACCGTCCTGTCTGCTATCCAGAAATTGCACTGTCCAAATCCGTCCTGCCCTTTCTAGGATTCCCTTTTACACTTTGACCCCTGGGGTCAGCTGCTACTGCTGGATGCCACCCTGGAGTGGCACTTGGCAGCTACCTGCTGCACAAGCCTGACCTCACCACTAGAGGCTCTAGTGAATGCCAAGGTAGCTGATTAGTTACGCCCCTTCAGAGTAAGTCCGGTACGTGGCACAGTGTGTCCACAAACCACGTGCGCCACCTGCGTGTGTGACAAAGGTCTTTATTTTTAAGGGAAAAAGAAATTCAAGCCTACAGGACCCTGTGAAAAGGTGACTGCCCCATAAATCTAATAACTGGTTAGGCCACCCTTAGCAGCAAAAACTGCAATCAAGAGTTTGCGATAACTGGCAATGAGTCTTTTATAATACTCTGATGGAATTTTGACCTACTCATCTTTGCAGAATTGTTGTATTTCAGCCATACTGGAGGGTTTCCAAGCATGTACTGCTTTTTTATAGTTATGCCACAGAATCTCAATCAGATTAAGGTCAGGATTTTGACTAGGCCACTCCAAAGTCTTAATTTTCTTTTTCTTAAGCCATTCAGAGGTGGATTTGCTAGTGCGCTTTGGATCATTGTCCTGCTGCATAACTAAAGTGTGCTTCAGCTTGAATAGGAAACCAGGAAGGGGGCAAAAACTTTTTCACACAACTGTAGATGTGTTCTTACCAGCATATAAATACCAGTACAGGGCAATCAACTCCATACATGCATTGATGTAATGTACTTATGGAATTGTTAGGGATAGAGTTGAGCGACCTTGACCTTTTTAGAGTCGAGCCGGGTTTCGCGAAACCCGACTATCTCAAAAGTCGGGTCGAGTGAAATCGCCCGATTATGACGTAAAGTCGGGATCGACCGAAACACGAAACCCAATGCAAGTCAATGGGGCAGCATAGTCGGCAGTGAGTGGGGGCCAGGAAAACACCTAGAGTGCCCATTTTAATGTCAAAACCATCCATTCTTCTTAATGAAGCTTGTCAAGCGTAATTTACCTTATAATAAATGGAAGGCATTTGAAATTGGGGGTCATTTGGCTAAAGTTGTGGTGGGTAGGGCTGGTTCAAGTAATTAGTGGGCCCAGGAAATCTGGACCACGTCACGGCAGTGGAGCAGGGAGAGGTAAGTATTTCAACTTTGCAAGTGCTGTGAACCTGAGCAAGCAGGGGGAGCCCACTCGTTGGCATTGGCACTGGCACAGGGCCCCTCAAAGTACAGCGGTGTGTTTGCACGGCGGGGGCGCCTCCCACCGGCAGCAACACTTTTGCGTACCATGAGAGGCCCTGTGCCAGTGACGTCGCCAACTAGTATTCCTCCCCCCATCTGATGAAGGAACCTGCACTTTCATCTGCACCTTCCTGTTTGTCCCCGTGTAAGGTGGTATGGTATGCGGGAAGGGGGACCTGACTTTCAGCAGGGTCACAATCTTGCAGTGTAGCGTGCACGGGAAATGTTGCGTTATGGGTCAATGTACCAGCAGACTCATCTATCACTGGCTGGGCAATGGGCAGGATGAGGAGGAAACACAGATATAGGCCCAAAGAATAAAGTGGGCTAAATGCAGTTCAAAATTGGTAACACAGGACTAATCAGGGGGCATTGCAGTGGAGGACAACTGGAATGAGAGGCTGACACAGAGAGTAGGCCCAAATCAGTAAGTAGTCGAAATGCAGTTCAAAATTGGCAACAGTAGTAAACAGGCGGCACAGCTTTGTTCAGTGGAGGAGAACAGCAAGGAGTGGCAGACACCGATAGTAGGCCCCAACCCAACTAGTAGGCCAAATGCAGTCTAGCATTAACAACTACTTAACGAGCGCCTGAAAACGGAATTTCAGGACAGGAAACCAGGAGAACAGCAAGGAGCGGCAGACACCGATAGTAGGCCCCAAACCAACTAGTACGCCAAATGCAGTTGTTCCGTTTAACCACAATTTAATGAGAGCCTGAAGATAGAAGTTCAGGAAAGGCAACCTGGAGAACACCTTGGAGTGGAACACACCATCTCTCTACACCCCATACCCAATTTGTAGGCCTAATGCAGCGTAGTTTCCAACAACTACTAAACGAGAGCATGATGATCGAAGCATTGGCGAGGAAACCTGGGGAACACCTTGGAGTGGAACACACCATCTCTCTACAGTGGAACACACCATCTCTCTACACCCCATACCCAATTTGTAGGCCTAATGCAGCGTAGTTTCCAACAACTACTAAACGAGAGCCGGAAGATCGAAGCAATGGAGAGGAAACCTGGGGAACACCTTGGAGTGTAACACACCATCTCTCTACACCCCATACCCAATTTGTAGGCCTAATGCAGCGTAGTTTCCAACAACTACTAAACGAGAGCCGGAAGATCGAAGCTCAGGAAAGGCAACCTGGAGAACACCTTGGAGTGGAACACACCATCTCTCTACACCCCATACCCAATTTGTAGGCCCAATGCAGCGTAGTTTCCAACAACTACTAAACGAGAGCCGGAAGATCGAAGCAATGGAGAGGAAACCTGGGGAACACCGTGGAGTGTAACACACCATCTCTCTACACCCCATACCCAATTTGTAGGCGTAATGCAGCGTAGTTTCCAACAACTACTAAACGAGAGCAGGAAGATCGAAGCAATGGAGAGGAAACCTGGGGAACACCTTGGAGTGTAACACACCATCTCTCTACACCCCATACCCAATTTGTAGGCCTAATGCAGCGTAGTTTCCAACAACTACTAAACGAGAGCCGGAAGATCGAAGCAATGGAGAGGAAACCTGGGGAACACCTTGGAGTGGAACACACCATCTCTCTACAGTGGAACACACCATCTCTCTACACCCCATACCCAATTTGTAGGCCTAATGCAGCGTAGTTTCCAACAACTACTAAACGAGAGCCGGAAGATCGAAGCTCAGGAAAGGCAACCTGGGGAACACCTTGGAGTGGAACACACCATCTCTCTACACCCCATACCCAATTTGTAGGCCCAATGCAGCGTAGTTTCCAACAACTACTAAACGAGAGCCGGAAGATCGAAGCTCAGGAAAGGCAACCTGGGGAACACCTTGGAGTGTAACAAACCCTCTCTCTACACCACGGAAGGGCTGATTCTTAGGAAGGAAGGCTGTCGGAAAGAAGCAGGGCGCGTCCGAGGGTGATTATATTCTTATTAGGTATATACTCACCCTCGGACGCGCCCTGCTTCTTTATTTGTAATGAATGTTTATTTGCAATGTGGTTTTGACTTACTCTATTTTTTTGGTAAATAATGATTTTATTATTTTCATTGTTTTGCATCTTCTTGGCAATAATATAAAGAAGACGCGACAGGACAACACTCGGTGGATGCCATATCTGTGTTTAAAATTGAAAAAACCTTTCAGTTAACTACTTGCAGGAGAAAGTTATTGTAGCTGGTGGCCATTTTTAGTACTGTACCAGATTTTTGTTGTATGTGTTTGTTTTTAATGTTAAAATGTCTGCATTTGATATCTCTCCAGTATTTTCTTTTTTATAAGAAAAATACTTATTTTTATATTTTCTGATGTTGGTTCCAGGGGTACACGGGCAGCAGTGGTGTGGTCAGTGGAGGCCTAGTGGAAGGAGTGACCGCAGACAGGCATCGAAGGCCTAAAATAATAACACATGGCTGTAGGCAATTTTAAATTGGTTACAGGGGTACACGGGCAGCAGTGGTGTGGTCAGTGGAGGCCTAGTGGAAGGAGTGACCGCAGACAGGCATCGAAGGCCTAAAATAATAACACATGGCTGTAGGCAATTTTAAATTGGTTCCAGGGGTACACGGGCAGCAGTGGTGTGGTCAGTGGAGGCCTAGTGGAAGGAGTGACCACAGACAGGCATCGAAGGCCTAAAATAATAACACATGGCTGTAGGCAATTTTAAATTGGTTACAGGGGTACACGGGCAGCAGTGGTGTGGTCAGTGGAGGCCTAGTGGAAGGAGTGACCGCAGACAGGCATCGAAAGCCTAAAATAATAACACATGGCTGTAGGCAATTTTAAATTGGTTCCAGGGGTACACGGGCAGCAGTGGTGTGGTCAGTGGAGGCCTAGTGGAAGGAGTGACCGCAGACAGGCATCGAAGGCCTAAAATAATAACACATGGCTGTAGGCAATTTTAAATTGGTTCCAGGGGTACACGGGCAGCAGTGGTGTGGTCAGTGGAGGCCTAGTGGAAGGAGTCACCGCAGACAGGCATCGAAGGCCTAAAATAATAACACATGGCTGTAGGCAATTTTAAATTGGTTACAGGGGTACACGGGCAGCAGTGGTGTGGTCAGTGGAGGCCTAGTGGAAGGAGTAACCGCAGACAGGCATCGAAGGCCTAAAATAATAACACATGGCTGTAGGCAATTTTAAATTGGTTCCAGGGGTACACGGGCAGCAGTGGTGTGGTCAGTGGAGGCCTAGTGGAAGGAGTGACCACAGACAGGCATCGAAGGCCTAAAATAATAACACATGGCTGTAGGCAATTTTAAATTGGTTACAGGGGTACACGGGCAGCAGTGGTGTGGTCAGTGGATGCCTAGTGGAAGGAGTGACCGCAGACAGGCATCGAAGGCCTAAAATAATAACACATGGCTGTAGGCAATTTTAAATTGGTTACAGGGGTACACGGGCAGCAGTGGTGTGGTCAGTGGAGGCCTAGTGGAAGGAGTGACCGCAGACAGGCATCGAAGGCCTAAAATAATAACACATGGCTGTAGGCAATTTTAAATTGGTTCCAGGGGTACACGGGCAGCAGTGGTGTGGTCAGTGGAGGCCTAGTGGAAGGAGTCACCGCAGACAGGCATCGAAGGCCTAAAATAATAACACATGGCTGTAGGCAATTTTAAATTGGTTACAGGGGTACACGGGCAGCAGTGGTGTGGTCAGTGGAGGCCTAGTGGAAGGAGTGACCGCAGACAGGCATCGAAGGCCTAAAATAATAACACATGGCTGTAGGCAATTTTAAATTGGTTCCAGGGGTACACGGGCAGCAGTGGTGTGGTCAGTGGAGGCCTAGTGGAAGGAGTGACCGCAGACAGGCATCGAAGGCCTAAAATAATAACACATGGCTGTAGGCAATTTTAAATTGGTTACAGGGGTACACGGGCAGCAGTGGTGTGGTCAGTGGAGGCCTAGTGGAAGGAGTCACCGCAGACAGGCATCGAAGGCCTAAAATAATAACACATGGCTGTAGGCAATTTTAAATTGGTTCCAGGGGTACACGGGCAGCAGTGGTGTGGTCAGTGGAGGCCTAGTGGAAGGAGTGACCGCAGACAGGCATCGAAGGCCTAAAATAATAACACATGGCTGTAGGCAATTTTAAATTGGTTACAGGGGTACACGGGCAGCAGTGGTGTGGTCAGTGGAGGCCTAGTGGAAGGAGTCACCGCAGACAGGCATCGAAGGCCTAAAATAATAACACATGGCTGTAGGCAATTTTAAATTGGTTACAGGGGTACATGGGCAGCAGTGGTGTGGTCAGTGGAGGCCTAGTGGAAGGAGTGACCGCAGACAGGCATCGAAGGCCTAAAATAATAACACATGGCTGTAGGTAATTTTAAATTGGTTACAGGGGTACACGGGCAGCAGTGGTGTGGTCAGTGGAGGCCTAGTGGAAGGAGTCACCGCAGACAGGCATCGAAGGCCTAAAATAATAACACATGGCTGTAGGCAATTTTAAATTGGTTACAGGGGTACACGGGCAGCAGTGGTGTGGTCAGTGGAGGCCTAGTGGAAGGAGTCACCGCAGACAGGCATCGAAGGCCTAAAATAATAACACATGGCTGTAGGCAATTTTAAATTGGTTACAGGGGTACACGGGCAGCAGTGGTGTGGTCAGTGGAGGCCTAGTGGAAGGAGTGACCACAGACAGGCATCGAAGGCCTAAAATAATAACACATGGCTGTAGGCAATTTTAAATTGGTTACAGGGGTACACGGGCAGCAGTGGTGTGGTCAGTGGAGGCCTAGTGGAAGGAGTGACCGCAGGCAGGCATCGAAAGCCTAAAATAATAACACATGGCTGTAGGCAATTTTAAATTGGTTCCAGGGGTACACGGGCAGCAGTGGTGTGGTCAGTGGAGGCCTAGTGGAAGGAGTGACCGCAGACAGGCATCGAAGGCCTAAAATAATAACACATGGCTGTAGGCAATTTTAAATTGGTTCCAGGGGTACACGGGCAGCAGTGGTGTGGTCAGTGGAGGCCTAGTGGAAGGAGTCACCGCAGACAGGCATCGAAGGCCTAAAATAATAACACATGGCTGTAGGCAATTTTAAATTGGTTACAGGGGTACACGGGCAGCAGTGGTGTGGTCAGTGGAGGCCTAGTGGAAGGAGTAACCGCAGACAGGCATCGAAGGCCTAAAATAATAACACATGGCTGTAGGCAATTTTAAATTGGTTCCAGGGGTACACGGGCAGCAGTGGTGTGGTCAGTGGAGGCCTAGTGGAAGGAGTCACCGCAGACAGGCATCGAAGGCCTAAAATAATAACACATGGCTGTAGGCAATTTTAAATTGGTTACAGGGGTACACGGGCAGCAGTGGTGTGGTCAGTGGAGGCCTAGTGGAAGGAGTAACCGCAGACAGGCATCGAAGGCCTAAAATAATAACACATGGCTGTAGGCAATTTTAAATTGGTTCCAGGGGTACACGGGCAGCAGTGGTGTGGTCAGTGGAGGCCTAGTGGAAGGAGTGACCGCAGACAGGCATCGAAGGCCTAAAATAATAACACATGGCTGTAGGCAATTTTAAATTGGTTCCAGGGGTACACGGGCAGCAGTGGTGTGGTCAGTGGAGGCCTAGTGGAAGGAGTGACCACAGACAGGCATCGAAGGCCTAAAATAATAACACATGGCTGTAGGCAATTTTAAATTGGTTCCAGGGGTACACGGGCAGCAGTGGTGTGGTCAGTGGATGCCTAGTGGAAGGAGTGACCGCAGACAGGCATCGAAGGCCTAAAATAATAACACATGGCTGTAGGCAATTTTAAATTGGTTACAGGGGTACACGGGCAGCAGTGGTGTGGTCAGTGGAGGCCTAGTGGAAGGAGTGACCGCAGACAGGCATCGAAGGCCTAAAATAATAACACATGGCTGTAGGCAATTTTAAATTGGTTCCAGGGGTACACGGGCAGCAGTGGTGTGGTCAGTGGAGGCCTAGTGGAAGGAGTCACCGCAGACAGGCATCGAAGGCCTAAAATAATAACACATGGCTGTAGGCAATTTTAAATTGGTTACAGGGGTACACGGGCAGCAGTGGTGTGGTCAGTGGAGGCCTAGTGGAAGGAGTGACCGCAGACAGGCATCGAAGGCCTAAAATAATAACACATGGCTGTAGGCAATTTTAAATTGGTTCCAGGGGTACACGGGCAGCAGTGGTGTGGTCAGTGGAGGCCTAGTGGAAGGAGTGACCGCAGACAGGCATCGAAGGCCTAAAATAATAACACATGGCTGTAGGCAATTTTAAATTGGTTACAGGGGTACACGGGCAGCAGTGGTGTGGTCAGTGGAGGCCTAGTGGAAGGAGTCACCGCAGACAGGCATCGAAGGCCTAAAATAATAACACATGGCTGTAGGCAATTTTAAATTGGTTCCAGGGGTACACGGGCAGCAGTGGTGTGGTCAGTGGAGGCCTAGTGGAAGGAGTGACCGCAGACAGGCATCGAAGGCCTAAAATAATAACACATGGCTGTAGGCAATTTTAAATTGGTTACAGGGGTACACGGGCAGCAGTGGTGTGGTCAGTGGAGGCCTAGTGGAAGGAGTCACCGCAGACAGGCATCGAAGGCCTAAAATAATAACACATGGCTGTAGGCAATTTTAAATTGGTTCCAGGGGTACACGGGCAGCAGTGGTGTGGTCAGTGGAGGCCTAGTGGAAGGAGTGACCGCAGACAGGCATCGAAGGCCTAAAATAATAACACATGGCTGTAGGCAATTTTAAATTGGTTACAGGGGTACACGGGCAGCAGTGGTGTGGTCAGTGGAGGCCTAGTGGAAGGAGTCACCGCAGACAGGCATCGAAGGCCTAAAATAATAACACATGGCTGTAGGCAATTTTAAATTGGTTCCAGGGGTACACGGGCAGCAGTGGTGTGGTCAGTGGAGGCCTAGTGGAAGGAGTGACCACAGACAGGCATCGAAGGCCTAACATAACAAAAATGTCAATACAATGGTATTGTCAGTGGCAGGCATTGAAGGATGTCAGAGCATAGACTAAACATTGGTGGAGCTGTGAGATAATTTTGCAAGTGGTAGAGCACTGTTTGAGCTGGGGTGGGGGGAAACTGTCTTGTGGCCGGCGGTACAGACCCAGGGCCCCTCATATTACAACGGTGTGTCTGACGTTGGGTGCGCACCACCACCGCCAGAGACACTTTATTGTACTAGGAGGGACCCAGTGGCAGTGCCGTCGACCAAAAGCGGGCTCACCCACCTCTTCAGACAAACTGCACTCTCACGGGTGCTGTCGCCAAGTGTCGATACCACGGCCCCGTGTGGGGAGTTTGGCCATTTAGTGAGGTGTAAACATGTCGTATGCTGGACAATCAGGTGCAGAAAATTACGAGATTGGAAAAGGCATTCAGAATAGTCCACAGGCAAGACCTTTTCATAGGAAAGTTAGGTGTCAGCCGGGCAAGGTGGGGCAAAAGATTTCGAAATCCAGTTGTGGTTCATTTTAATGAAGGTTAGATCATCTACATTTTGGGTAGCCAGACGAGTCCTTTTTTCTGTTAGTATTGAACCTGCAGCACTGAATACTCTTTCTGATAGGACACTAGCTGCCGGGCAAGCAAGCTCCTGCAATGCATATTCTGCCAATTCTGGCCAGGTGTCTAATTTTGATGCCCAGTAATCAAATGGGAATGACGGTTGAGGGAGAACATCGATAAGGGATGAAAAAGAGTTTGTAACCATACTGGACAAATGTTGTCTCCTGTCACTTTGAATTGATGCTGCAGTACCTGTCCTGTCTGCGGTCATAGCAAAATCACTCCACAACCTGGTCAGAAAACCCCTCTGGCCAACGCCACTTCTGATTTCTGCCCCTCTAACTCCTCTGGTCTGCTGGCCCCTGCAGCTCGTGTGAGAATGATCACGGGCGCTGTGTGCAGGGAATGCCAGAAGCAAACGGTCAACAAGAGTTGATTGTTTGGTTGCTAATATTAGTTCCAAGTTCTCATGTGGCATTATATTTTGCAATTTGCCTTTATAGCGAGGATCAAGGAGGCAGGCCAACCAGTAATCGTCATCATTCATCATTTTAGTTATGCGTGTGTCCCTTTTGAGGATACGTAAGGCATAATCCGCCATGTGGGCCAAAGTTCCAGTTCTCAAATCTGCGGTTGTGCTTGGTTGAGGGGCAGTTTCAGGCAAATCCACGTCACTTGTGTCCCTCAAAAAACCAGAACCCGGCCTTGCCGCGCCACCAATTTCCAGTGGCCCCGGAAAAGCTTCCTCATTAAAAATATAATCATCCCCATCATCCTCCTCGTCCTCCTCCTCCTCTTCGCCCGCTACCTCGTCCTGTACACTGCCCTGGCCAGACAATGGCTGACTGTCATCAAGGCTTTCCTCTTCCTCAGCTGCAGACGCCTGATCCTTTATGTGCGTCAAACTTTGCATCAGCAGACGCATTAGGGGGATGCTCATGCTTATTATGGCGTTGTCTGCACTAACCAGCCGTGTGCATTCCTCAAAACACTGAAGGACTTGACACATGTCTTGAATCTTCGACCACTGCACACCTGACAACTCCATGTCTGCCATCCTACTGCCTGCCCGTGTATGTGTATCCTCCCACAAAAACATAACAGCCCGCCTCTGTTCACACAGTCTCTGAAGCATGTGCAGTGTTGAGTTCCACCTTGTTGCAACGTCTATGATTAGGCGATGCTGGGGAAGGTTCAAAGAACGCTGATAGGTCTGCATACGGCTGCAGTGTACGGGCGAACGGCGGATATGTGAGCAAAGTCCACGCACTTTGAGGAGCAGGTCGGATAACCCCGGATAACTTTTCAGGAAGCACTGCACCACCAGGTTTAAGGTGTGAGCCAGGCAAGGAATGTATTTCTGTTGGGAAAGGGAGATGGCAGCCATGAAATTCCTTCCGTTATCACTCACTACCTTGCCTGCCTCAAGATCTACAGTGCCCAGCCACGACTGCGTTTCTTTCTGCAAGAACTCGGACAGAACTTCCGCGGTGTGTCTGTTGTCGCCCAAACACTTCATAGCCAATACAGCCTGCTGACGTTTGCCAGTAGCTGCCCCATAATGGGAGACCTGGTGTGCAACAGTGGCAGCTGCGGATGGAGTGGTTGTGCGACTGCGGTCTGTGGACGAGCTCTCGCTTCTGCAGGAGAACGAAGAGGAGGAGGAGGGGGTGCGAACGGCTACAGCCAATTGTTTCCTAGACCGTGGGCTAGGCAGAACTGTCCCAAACTTGCTGTCCCCTGTGGACCCTGCATCCACCACATTTACCCAGTGTGCCGTGATGGACACGTAACGTCCCTGGCCATGCCTACTGGTCCATGCATCTGTTGTCAGGTGCACCTTTGTGCTCACAGATTGCCTGAGTGCATGGACGATGCGCTCTTTAACATGCTGGTGGAGGGCTGGGATGGCTTTTCTGGAAAAAAAGTGTCGACTGGGTAGCTCGTAGCGTGGTACAGCATAGTCCATCAGGGCTTTGAAAGCTTCGCTTTCAACTAACCGGTAGGGCATCATCTCTAACGAGATTAGTCTAGCTATGTGTGCGTTCAAACCCTGTGTACGCGGATGCGAGGCTAAGTACTTCCTTTTTCTAACCATAGTCTCATGTAGGGTGAGCTGGACTGGAGAGCTGGAGATCGTGGAACTAGCGGGGGTGCCGGTGGACATGGCAGACTGAGAGACGGTGGGAGATGGTATTGTTGCCAACGGTGCCCTAGATGCAGTGTTTCCTACTACGAAATTGGTGATTCCCTGACCCTGACGGTTTTGGCCTGGCAAAGAAACCTGCACAGATACTGCAGGTGGTGCGGAAAATGGTGGCCCTACACTGCCGGAAGGGATGTTGCGTTGCTGACTAGCTTCATTGGCCAAGGGTGCTACAACCTTAAGGGACGTTTGGTAGTTAGTCCAGGCTTGCAAATGCATGGTGGTTAAATGTCTATGCATGCAACTTGTATTGAGACTTTTCAGATTCTGTCCTCTGCTTAAGGTAGTTGAACATTTTTGACAGATGACTTTGCGCTGATCAATTGGATGTTGTTTAAAAAAATGCCAGACTGCACTCTTTCTAGCATCGGATACCTTTTCAGGCATTGCAGACTGAGCTTTAACCGGATGGCCACGCTGTCCTCCAACAGGTTTTAGCTTTGCCACGCGTTTTGAGCAAGGTACGGGCCCGGCAGATGGAACCTGTTGCGATGTTGATGCCTGCTGCGGCCCCTCCTCCTCCGCTTCAGAACTGCTGCCGCCTGCACCCTGTTCCCCCAATGGCTGCCAATCGGGGTCAAGAACTGGGTCATCTATTACCTCTTCTTGTAGCTCGTGTGCAACTTCGTCTGTGTCACCGTGTCGGTCGGTGGTATAGCGTTCATGATGGGGCAACATAGTCTCATCAGGGTCTGATTCTTGATCAGCACCCTGCGAGGGCAATGTTGTGGTCTGAGTCAAAGGACCAGCATAGTAGTCTGGCTGTGGCTGTGCATCAGTGCACTCCATGTCAGATTCAACTTGTAATGGGCATGGACTGTTAACTGCTTCACTTTCTAAGCCAGGAACGGTATGTGTAAAGAGCTCCATGGAGTAACCCGTTGTGTCGCCTGCTGCATTCTTCTCTGTTGTTGTTTTTGCTGAAGAGGACAAGGAAGCGACTTGTCCCTGACCGTGAACATCCACTAACGACGCGCTGCTTTGACATTTACCAGTTTCACGAGAGGAGGCAAAAGAGCTAGAGGCTGAGTCAGCAAGATAAGCCAAAACTTGCTCTTGCTGCTCCGGCTTTAAAAGCGGTTTTCCTACTCCCAGAAAAGGGAGCGTTCGAGGCCTTGTGTAGCCAGGCGACGAACCTGGCTCCACAGCTCCAGACTTAGGTGCAATATTTTTTTTCCCACGACCAGCTGATGCTCCACCACTACCATTACCCTCATTACCAGCTGACAATGAACGCCCCCGGCCACGACCTCTTCCACCATACTTCCTCATTGTTTTAAAAACGTAAACAAACTAACGGTATTTGTTGCTGTCACACAAATTACACGGTGAGCTATAACTTCAGTATGATTTAGCTACCCCTTTACAGGTGAGTGAGACCACAACAAAAATCAGGCACAATGTTACACACTCTGTTGTTGGTGGCAACAAATGAGAGAGATGCCACACACGCAGGACTGTCACTGAAGCACAAATGTAAATATTAATCTCCCACTGATTTGATTTATTTTTTTTTTTTCAGGGAGACTTTAGGAAAAAAAAAAATAGAATAAAATGATTTTTTCAGGAAGAATTTAGAAACCAAAGAAAATAAAATGATTTTTTCAGGGAGAATTTAGAAAACAAATAAAACGAAAAAAGGCTTTCTATGGCCCACTGAGTGAGAGATGACGCACACAGGAGTCAGGAGTGGCACACAAGCCCAGAGGCCAATATTTATCTCCCACTGATTGATGTAGTGATTTTTTCAGGTAGATTTTGGAACCCAAATCAAGCTAAAAAAATAATAGGCTTTCTATGGCCCACAATTGGAGAGAGAGAGAGAGATGGCACACCCAGGAGTCAAGACTGGCACACAAGCAGAAAGGGCAATATTAATCTCCCACTGATTTTTTTTTTTTTTTTTTTTCAGGGAGACTTTAGGAAAAAAAACATAGAATAAAATGATTTTTTCAGGAAGAATTTAGAAACCAAATAAAATAAAATGATTTTTTCAGGGAGAATTTAGAAAACAAATAAAACAAAAAAAGGCTTTCTATGGCCCACTGAGTGAGAGATGACGCACACAGGAGTCAGGAGTGGCACACAAGCCCAGAGGCCAATATTTATCTCCCACTGATTGATGTAGTGATTTTTTCAGGTAGATTTTGGAACCCAAATCAAGCTAAAAAAATAATAGGCTTTCTATGGCCCACAATTGGAGAGAGAGAGAGAGATGGCACACCCAGGAGTCAAGACTGGCACACAAGCAGAAAGGGCAATATTAATCTCCCACTGATTTGTTTTTTTTTTTTTTTTTTTCAGGGAGACTTTAGGAAAAAAAAAATAGAATAAAATGATTTTTTCAGGAAGAATTTAGAAACCAAATAAAATAAAATGATTTTTTCAGGGAGAATTTAGAAAACAAATAAAACAAAAAAAGGCTTTCTATGGCCCACTGAGTGAGAGATGACGCACACAGGAGTCAGGAGTGGCACACAAGCCCAGAGGCCAATATTTATCTCCCACTGATTGATGTAGTGATTTTTTCAGGTAGATTTTGGAACCCAAATCAAGCTAAAAAAAATAATAGGCTTTCTATGGCCCACAATTGGAGAGAGAGAGAGAGATGGCACACCCAGGAGTCAAGACTGGCAAACAAGCAGAAAGGGCAATATTAATCTCCCACTGATTTGTTTTTGTTTTTTTTTTTTCAGGGAGACTTTAGGAAAAAAAAAATAGAATAAAATGATTTTTTCAGGAAGAATTTAGAAACCAAATAAAATAAAATGATTTTTTCAGGGAGAATTTAGAAAACAAATAAAACAAAAAAAGGCTTTCTATGGCCCACTGAGTGAGAGATGACGCACACAGGAGTCAGGAGTGGCACACAAGCCCAGAGGCCAATATTTATCTCCCACTGATTGATGTAGTGATTTTTTCAGGTAGATTTTGGAACCCAAATCAAGCTAAAAAAAATAATAGGCTTTCTATGGCCCACAATTGGAGAGAGAGAGAGAGATGGCACACCCAGGAGTCAAGACTGGCAAACAAGCAGAAAGGGCAATATTAATCTCCCACTGATTTGTTTTTTGTTTTTTTTTTTCAGGGAGACTTTAGGAAAAAAAAATAGAATAAAATGATTTTTTCAGGAAGAATTTAGAAACCAAATAAAATAAAATGATTTTTTCAGGGAGAATTTAGAAAACAAATAAAACAAAAAAAGGCTTTCTATGGCCCACTGAGTGAGAGATGACGCACACAGGAGTCAGGAGTGGCACACAAGCCCAGAGGCCAATATTTATCTCCCACTTTTTTTTTTTGGTTCCAGGGAAAATTTATAAACCCAATAAAAAAAATAATAAATAGGCTTTCTATGGCCCACTATCTGAGAGACAGAGAGAGATGGCACGCTTAGGACTGGCACACAAGCCCAAAGGCCAATATTAATCTCCCTTTTTTTTTTAAGGGAGAATTTATAAAACCAAAAAAAAATAAATAAATAGGCTTTCTATGGCCCACTATTTGTGAGAGAGATGGCACGCTCAGGACTGGCACACAAGCCCAGAGGCCAATATTAATCTCCCACTTTTTTTTTTTCCAGGGAAAATTTATAAACCCAATAAAAAAAAATAAAAAATAAATAGGCTTTCTATGGCCCACTATCTGAGAGAGAGAGATGGCACGCTTAGGACTGGCACACAAGCCCAAAGGCCAATATTAATCTCCCACTGATTGATTTATTGATTTTTTCAGGTAGAATTTAGAACCCAAATAAAGCAAAAAAAAAAAAAAAATGGGCTTTCTATGGCCCACTGAGTGAGTGATGATGCACACAGGAGTCAGGAGTGGCACACAAGCCCTGAGGCCAATATTTTTCTCCCACTGATTGATGTAGTGATTTTTTCAGGTAGATTTTAGAACCAAAATCAAGCAAAAAAATAAATAGGCTTTCTATGGCCCACTGAGTGAGTGATGATGCACACAGGAGTCAAGAGTGGCACACAAGCCCTGAGGCCAATATTTTTCTCCCACTGATTGATGTAGTGATTTTTTCAGGTAGATTTTATAACCCAAATCAAGCAAAAAAATAAATAGGCTTTCTATGGCCCACTGAGTGAGAGATGACACAGACAGGGATGGCACTCTAGCAGAAATGTCAATCTTAATCTCCCACAAAAAAAAAAAAAAAACAGGGAGTGTCCTTCAATTACTATCTCCCTGCAGTAATCTCAGCCAGGTATGGCAGGCAGCAATAAGGAGTGGACTGATGCACAAATTAAATAAAAAGTGTGTACAAACCAAAAAGATAGCTGTGCAGAAAGGAAGGAACAAGAGGATTTGTGCTTTGAAAAAAGCAGTTGGTTTGCACAGCGGCGTACACACAGCAATGCAGCTATCAGGGAGCCTTCTAGGGCAGCCCAATGACTACAGCGCTGAGGGGGAAAAAAAAAAAATGTAGCTTCCACTGTCCCTGCACACCGAAGGTGGTGTTGGGCAGTGGAAATCGCTACAGCACAAGCGGTTTGGTGGTTAATGTTCCCTGCCTAACGCTATCCCTGCTTCTGACGACGCGGCAGCAACTTCTCCCTAAGCTCAGATCAGCAGCAGTAACATGGCGGTCGGCGGGAACTCCCCTTTATAGCCCCTGTGACGCCGCAGACAGCAAGCCAATCACTGCAATGCCCTTCTCTAAGATGGTGGGGACCAGGACCTATGTCATCACGCTGCCCACACTCTGCGTTTACCTTCATTGGCTGAGAAATGGCGCTTTTCGCGTCATTGAAACGCGACTTTGGCGCGAAAGTCGCGTACCGCATGGCCAACCCCGCACAGGGGTCAGATCGGGTTTCATGAAACCCGACTTTGCCAAAAGTCGGCGACTTTTGAAAATGAACGACCCGTTTCGCTCAACCCTAGTTAGGGATTCTGCTCAGAAAATTCCATACTGTGGTTTTTCCTTCACTAGATTTGCCTCCAGCATGTTTTGATTCACAGATCTCTTAGTATATTATGTTGGCACAAAGTGATTTTGGAAATGACTTCCCGGATAACAAGCTCTACAGCAGTAGTGCATAGATGAAAGGGCTCACTCAGGCCTAATATGTATGTGGACCCCAGTTCCATATCTCGGTTCCTACACTGCCTCTTCATGGTGAGTTTTGTGGCGGTAGGACCACTTGATATGACTGTTATCTTACATTTCATTTGTAATAAAAGAAAGTTCCCTGTGACAGCCATTATAAATATAAAATGACAGCAAGCTTGCATTTTTCCTCCTTAGACTTATGACAAGCGTTCGCATTGAAACATATACTTGAGTTTCAGTGATTAAAGTCTGCACTGTGCTCTGTCACATGCAGTAACATAATCCACACAGCTCTACTTCTGGACTGATGTTAATTTCATTTGAGTTCTTACTTTTCAAAACCAAATTTCCCAAAATGAAGGGGAACAATGTGATTTGTTTTCCTTCCCAAAAATATTTACATCAATATATTTTCAAATAGGATATTGATTAAAAATCCTGAGGATACAGATGAAGGTAATACAGGTTTTCTAAAATTAAGCAGATAGTGGAGCTTTGCAAACTCTTAGAGACTAAACATTTTTTTTATTGAAATTGTAATATTAAACCTTTCACCACCTTGTTTTTTTCCAATTTGAGTTTCCGTTTTTTGCTTCCCTTCTTCCCAAAACCATAACTTTTTTATTTTTCCATCAATCTGGCCATGTGAGGGCTTGTTTTTTGTGGGACAAGTTGCACTGTTGAACGACACCATTGGTTTTGCCATATAGTGTACTGGAATACAGGAAAAAAATTCAAAGTGCGTGAAATCGCAAAAAAAAGTGCAATTCCACAATTGTTTTTTTATTTTGTTTTATTTACCATGTTCAGTAAATGCTAAAACTGACCTTCTATTATGATTCTCCAGGTCAATATGAGTTGGTAGATACTAAACATAAATATTTTTTATTTATTTAAGTGGTAAAAAAAAATCCAAGGTTTCTCAATAATAATAAAAAAAAAATGTCATTTTCAGAGACCCATAGCGTCTCCACTTTTGGTGATCTATGGCTGAATGAGAGCTTATTTTTTTGCCTGAAGAGCTGATGTTTTTATTGACATCACTTTGATGTAGATATGATCTTTTGATCGCCCATTGTTGCTTTTTAATGCAATGTTGCGGTGACCAAAAAACCGTAATCCTGGCATTTTGATTTTTTTCCTCGTTATACCATTTACTGATCCGATTAATTCTTTTTATATATTGATAGATCGGGTGATTTTGAATGCAGCAATACCAAATATGTGTACTTTTTATTTTTTCTAATTGTTTTATTTTGAATGGGTGGGGGCACTTATAGCTATCCGGCTATGGCAACCACAGGGGTCTGCTGCAAACTCTCGGTTGTCATGCCAACCCATCAGTGACCTGCGGTCATGTGACACGAGCGCCGATGGGCAAGATTAGTGATGCGGTTCCGGAGCATGTTAAATGTGCTGTCAAAGATTGACTGCTGGATTTAACATGTTAACAGTCATGGGTGGATCGCCATTCCATCCACGGCTGTTAAGGGCACATGTCAGCTGTTCAAATCAGCTGACATGTGCCAGAAAGAATGCGGGGTCATAGCCGGAGCCTACAACAAACAGGGCGAGCCAACCTTAGACATACCTATAGTGGTATAGGTGGTAAAGGAGTTAAGAGTAGACATGTTACGTTACCTTAACCCCTTCCCGCATAAGTACTTGAACAAATGTCCTAGGTAGGGGTCCACATGCTTTGAGGCTTAGCCAGCTTTCAAGCAGTAGATGCTGGCTTTCTACAACAATGGCTGTTAACCATTTACATGCTGCTGTCAGTCTCCGAGACGGGCTTTTAAATGGAGCTGTTGTTGAAAAGTTACCATGTCAGCTAGGTGCCTGGTGAAAGCCCTTATGCCTGCCATCTTGGTATTCCACAGGCTGAGCTCCATAGAAAACTATGACTTTTCCCATATACTGCAATGTTATGCTAACAGACAATTGCAGGTTCAAGTCTACTAAGGCTAACAATAATGTAACAAAAATTTAAATTATAATCACCCATCTATGATCACATTGAAAATAAAGGAATTTATAAATTAAAATAATTTGTATCACCACTTTCATAAAAGTCTGGTCTATCCAAATATAGCACTGACTCATATAGTGAACACAATAAAGAGAAAATAACTAAAAAAACTCATCTCTCAAAAAATTTTATGAAAATGTTATTTGAACTTTGGCTTTTGGGCCAAATCCTGACTGATAATAGCCGACTACTGTCCAATCAGTGCTGGGGGCTTTTCACAACTTCTGTATTTCTATTTGCTCATCAGCTTTTTGAGGAGTGACCACAGGTTTTCAATAGGATTGCAATCTCGGAAGTTTTCTTACCATGAATACAATGTGTCCTTCACCGAGTCACTTAGTCATCACTTTTGCCTTGTGACATAGTGCACCATCATGCTTTAAAAGCATTGTTCATCACAAAATTATTCCTGAATTGTTGGGAGAAGTTGTTCTTAGCGGATATTTAGATATACTGTATATACTCATGTATAAGCTGACCCGAGTATAAGCCAAGGCACCTATTTTTGCCATGGAAAACTGGGTAAGCTTATTGACTCGAGCATGAGCCACCTATGCTATGTGTGGCTCTCCCTGTCGTGTCCTAGTATGTGGCTCCCCCTGTCCTGGTATGCGTGGCTCCCCCTGTCCTGTCCTGGTATGTGGCTCCCACTGTCCTGTCCTGGTATGTGGCTCCCTCGTCCTGTCCTGGTATGTGTGGCCACCCCTGTTGTATGCATGGTTTCCCCATTCCCGCATGGCTCGGCTCCCACCCATCCGAATGGCTCAGCTGCCCCAGTCCCACATGGCTCGGCTCCCCCAGTCCCGCATTATTTGGCTGCCCCTTTCCCACTGTTGTATGCATGGCTCACATTTCCTCCTCCCACCCACTCATCCTACTCACCCCCCATCCTACTCACCCTCCTCACGCCATTGCTGCATCTCCGTCCCTGCCTCTTCATTATCCCAATGCCGGCAGCTCTCCTGTCCTGTGCTGAGCGGTCATGTGGTACCGCTCATTAAGGTAATGAATATGCATATGCGCTCCACACCTATGGGAGTAGAGACATATTCATTACTTTAATGATCGGTACCACGTGACCGCTCAGCACAGGAGAAGAGAGCTGCTTGCGCCGGGACAAAGGAGATGAAAGGGCGTAGATGTAGCGACGGAGGGTGAGTATGATGTCTTCTGTTAGCCGGCAGCTGCAGCTGTCACTGTGCCATAGCCACTGACTCCTGCTGCTGCTCTGCTGATCCTCCTTCCCATCAGCTTTCTGGACAATTGACTTGTGTGTAAACCAAGGGGGGCATTTTCAGCACAAAAAAATGTGCTGAAAATCTGTGCTTATACACGATTATATATGGTAATTTTTATTCATGGCAGTGTTCTTAAGAAAAATTGTGAGAAAACCCACTCCCTTAGATGAAAAGCAGCCCAACACATGAATGGCCTCAAGCAGTACCGAAACTAGAGTCGGATGGGCCCCGGTGGAAGATTTCGACTAGTCGTCCCCCATCCTGAACAATATATATATACAGCTCTGGCAAAAATTAAGAGACCACTGCACAGTTTTATAAAATTCAGCTTCTCTACATGTCTGACAGCCATTCCATTCCAGTGTCAGTTGAATTCCAACCAGAGTACACCTCATTCTACTTAATGTACTTCTGATTAGGTGATCATCTGAACCAAATCTTATTTAATGAAGGAAAGTATAAAAAAAACCCTGTTGTGGTGTTCACAATTCTCTTGCAATAAGACAAGCTGGATGGCAAAACAAGTGCTAGTAATATTCCAAAAGTAGTAGGAATGAAAAAATAACTTTTAACCATGCCAAAACAGTTGAAAAGAAAAATCTTGAGTGAGGAAAAGATGGGCTCATTTCTGGTTTTACTAGCAAATGGATACAGTGAGTATCATGTTGCCTCCATCCTTAAAATTTCTAAGACTGCAGTCCATTACAACAAGGTCAAGCAGCAAACATTGAGGACAACAAAGCTACAGACCGGCAAAGGGCAAAAACATCTCTCCACTGACCAGGATGACCGTCATCTTATTCGATGCACTCAGCAACTGCAGGATGACATCAAGTGACCTACAAAAGGAATGGCAAATGGCATCTGGGGTGAAGTGCATGGCAAGAACAGTTCGTAAAAGGCTCCTAGAGGCAGGGCTCAAGTCATGTAAAGCTAGAAAAAAGCTTTTCATCAATGAGAAGCAAAGGAGAGCCAGGCTGAAGTTTTCCAAAGACCATAAGGATTGGATCATAGAAGACTGGAGTAAGGTAATTTTCTCTGATGAGTCTAATTTTCTGCTTTGCCCAACATCTGGTCATCTAATGGTTAGACGGAGACCTGGAGAGGCCTACAAGGCACAGTGTCTTGCACCCGCTATGAAATTTGGTGGAGGATGGGTGATGGTCTGAGGATGTCAGCAAGGCTGGAATTGGGCAGGTTAATCTTTGTGAAGGATGTATGAATCAAGCCGCATACAAGGTTATCCTGGAAAAACAGTTGATTCCTTCTGCTCAGGCAATGTTCCCCAACTCTGAGGACTGTTTTTCCAGCAGGACAATGCACCATGCCACACAGCTAGGTCAATCAATGTGTGGATGAAGGGCCACCACATCAAATCCCTGTCATGGCCAGCCCTACTCCAGACCTGAACCCCATTGAAAACCTCTGGAATCTAATCAAGAGGAAAATGGATAGTCATAAGCCATCAAACAAAGAAGAACTGCTTACATTTTTGAACAATGAATGGCATAAGGTCACCCAAAAGCAGTGTGAAAGACTTTTGGAAAGGGTGCCAAGATGCATGAAAGCTCTGATTAAAGAGACATAATGTGTTGGTGCACAATATTATGGGTGTCAGGTCCAAGCATTCCTACATGAACAGTTTCCTGGAAATTCGATTGGTCATCGTGGGCCAGTTGAATGGCCACCAAGGTCTCCCGATCTGCCCCCCTTAGGCTTTTATCTTTGTGGTCATCTAAAAGCAATAATCTATGCTGTGATGATACGAGATGTGCAGCATCTGAAACAGCGGATACTGGAAGCCTGTGCTAGCATTTCTTCTGTGGTATTGCTATAAGTGTGTCAAGAGTGGTAGAAGAGGGTTGCATTGACAATCCAACACAATGGGCAGGACGTTGAACACATTTTATAAGTGGTCAAAAATGTGTAAATAGCTCAAGAAAGAATAAAATTATGTTAAAACCAAGCACACCATTGTTTTTCTTGTGAAATTCTCAATAGGTTTGATGTGTAAAATGACCCTCTTCCATTGGAAAAAATAAAATTGGATCCAAAATGGACATCTTCAAAATGGCTGCCATGGTCACCACCCATCTTGGAAGGTTTTCACCCTCCCATATACTATTGTGCCACAAATAGGAACTTGATATCACTAACCATTCCCATTTTATTTAGGTGTATCCATATAAATGGCCCACCCTGTATATATATAAATATATATACAGAGAGAGAGATAGAGAGATAGATAGATGCAGTCATGGTCAAAAGTAATGACACCCCTGCAATTCTGTCAGATAATACTCATTTTCTTCCTGAAAATGGTTGCAAACACAAATTATTTGGTATTATTATCTTCATTTAATTTGTCTTAAATGAAATAACACAAAAGAGAATGAAGCAAAAAGCAAAACATTGATCATTTCACACAAAACTCCAAAAATGGGCCAGACAAAAGTATTGGCACCCTCAGCCTAATACTTGGTTGCACAACCTTAAGCCAAAATAACTGCGACCAACCGCTTCCGGTAACCATCAATGAGTTTCTTACAATGCTCTGCTGGAATTTTAGACCATTCTTCTTTGGCAAACTGCTCCAGGTCCCTGATATTTGAAGGATGCCTTCTCCAAACTGCCATTTTTAGATCTCTCCAGCAGGTGTTCTATGGGATTCAGGTCTGGACTCATTGCTGGCCACCTTAGAAGTCTCCAGTGCTTTCTCTCAAACCATTTTCTAATGCTTTTTGAAGTATGTTTTGGGTCATTGTCCTGCTGGAAGACCCATGACCCCTGAGGGAGACCCAGCTTTCTCACACTGGGCCCTACATTATGCTGCAAAATTTGTTGGTAGTCTTCAGACTTCATAATGCCATGCACATGGTTAAGCAGTCCAGTGCCAGAGGCAGCAAAGCAACCCCAAAACATCAGGGAACCTCCGCCATGTTTGACTGTAGGGACTGTGTTCGTTTCTTTGAATGCCTCTTTTTTCTCCTGTAAACTTTATGTTGATGCCTTTGCCAAAAAAGCTCTACTTTTGTCTCATCTGACCAGAGAACATTCTTCCAAAAACTTTTAGGTTTTTATTAGGTCTCCTACCATACAGTCCCTTTTCATTCAGATGCCGACGGATAGCACGGGTCGACACTGTTGTACCCTCAGACTGCAGGGCAGCTTGAACTTGTTTGGATGTTAGTCGAGGTTCTTTATCCAACATCCGCACAATCTTGCGTTGAAATCTCTTGTCAATTTTTCTTTTCCGTCCACATCTAGGGAGGTTAGCCACAGTGCCATGGGCTTTAAACTTCTTGATGACACTGCGCACGGTAGAAACAGGAACATTCAGGTCTTTGGAGATGGACTTGTAGCCTTGAGATTGCTCATGCTTCCTCACAATTTGGTTTCTCAAGTCCTCAGACAGTTCTTTGGTCTTCTTTCTTTTCTCCATGCTCAATGTGGTACACACAAGGACACAGGACAGAGGTTGAGTCAACATTAATCCATGTCAACTGGCTGCAAGTGTGATTTAGTTATTGCCAACACCTGTTAGGTGCCACAGGTAAGTTACAGGTGCTGTAAATCACACAAATTAGAGAAGCATCACATGATTTTTCGAACAGTGCCAATACTTTTGCCCACCCCCTTTTTTATGTTTGGTGTGGAATTATATCCAATTTGGCTTTAGGACAATTCTTTTTGTGTATTTTCATTTAAGACAAATTAAATGAAGATAATAATACCAAATAATTTGTGTTTGCAATCATTTTCAGGAAGAAAATGAGTATTATCTGACAGAATTGCAGGGGTGTCAATATTTTTGGCCATGACTGTAGATAGATATAGATAGATGATAGATTTATATACAGTGGGTAAGGAAAGTATTCAGACCCCGTTAAAATATTCACACTTTGTTTCATTGCAGCCATTTGGTAAATTCAAAAAAGTTCATTTTTTTCTTATTAATGTACACTCTGCACCCCAACTTGACTGAAAAAAAACAGAAATTTTCGCAAATTTTTTAAAAAAAGAAAAACTAAAATATCACATGGTCATAAGTATGCAGACCCTTTGCTCAGTATTGAGTAGCAGTACCCTTTTGAGCTAGTACAGCCATGAGTCTTCTTGGGAATGATGAAACAATTTTTTTGCACCAGGATTTAGGGATCCTCTGCCATTTTTTCTTGCAGATCCTGTCCAGTTCCATCAGGTTGGATGGTGAACGCTGGTGGACAGCCATTTTCCGGTCTCTCCAGAGATGCTCAATTGGGTTTAAGTCAGGGCTCTGGCTGGGCGAGTCAAGAATGGTCACAGAGTTGTTCTGAAGCCACTTCTTTGTTATTTTAGCTGTGTGCTTAGGGTCATTGTCTTGTTGGAAGATGAACTTTTGGCCTACAGTCTGAGGACCAGAGCACTCTGGAAGAGGTTTTCATCCAGGATATCTCTGTACTTGGCCACATTCTTGTTTCCTTCAATGGCAACCAATCGTCCTGTCCCTGCAGCTGAAAAACACCCCCATAGCAATATGCTGCTACCACGTTTCACTGATGGAATTGTATTGGTTAGATGATGAGCAGTGCCTGGTTTTCTCCACACATACCGCTTAGACCTTTTTTGGTGATAATACTTCTATCTTTGTCTCATCAGACCAGAAATAATCTTATTTCTCATAGTCTGGGAGTTCTTCATGTGTTTTTTAGCAAACTCTATGCAGGATTTCATATGTCTTGCACTGAGGAGAGGCTTTTGTCAGGCCACTCTGCTATAAAGACCCGACTGGTGGAGGGCTGCAGTAATAGTTGACTTTGTGGAACTTTCTCCCATCTCCTTATTGCATTTCTGAAACTCAGACACAGTGAACTTGGGGTTCTTCTTTACCTCTCTCACCAAGGCTCTTCCCCATGATTGCTCAGTTTGGTTAGATGGCCAGGTCTAGAAATACTTTGGGTGGTCCCAACTTCCTCCATTAAGAATTATGGAGACCACTGTGCTCTTAGGAACCTTGAGTACTGCAGAAATTCTTTTGTAACCTTGGCAAGATCTGTGATTTGCCACAATGCTGTCTCAGAGCTCCTTGGCCAGTTCCTTTGACCTTGTGATTCTCATTTGGTCTGACATGCATTGTGAGCTGTGAGGTCTTATATAAACAGATGTGTTCCTTTCCAAATCAAGGCCAATCTGTTTAATTAAACACAGCTGGACTCCAATGAAAGAGTAGAACCATCTCAGGAGGATCACAAGGAAATGGACAGCATGTGACTTAAATATGAGTGTCTGAGCAAAGGATCTTGAGTACTTAAGACCATGTTATATTTCAGTTTTCCTTTTTTAATAAATATGCAAAAATGTCAACATTTCTGTTTTTTTTTCAGTCAAAATGGGGTGCAGAGTGTACATTAATGAGAAAAAAAATGAACTTTCTTGAAATTGACAAATGGCTGCAATGAAACAAAGAGTGAAAAATTTAAAAGGGTTTGAATACTTTCTGTACCTACTGTACATACAGTTGTGCTTCAAAAGTTTACGTATCCTGGTAGAATTTTTGCTTTCTTGGCCTTTTTTCAGAGAATATGAATGATAACACCAAAACCTTTTCTCCATTCATGGTTAGTGGTTGGGTGAAGCCATTTATTTTCAAAGTACTGTTTTTTTCTCTTTTTAAATCATAATGACAACCCACACATCCAAATTACCCTGATCAAAAGTTCACATACCCCATTTCTTAATACTGTGTATTTCTCCCTCTAACATCAATAACAGCTTGATGTCTTTTGTGGTAGTTGTGGATGAGGTTCTTTATTTTCTCAGATGGTAAAGCTGCCCACTCTTCTTGGCAAAAAGCCTCCAGTTCCTGTAAGTTCCTTGGCTGTCTAGCATGAATTGTACACTTCATATCTCCCCAGAATGGCTCAATGCTATTGAGGTCAGGAGACGGAGATGGTCACTCCAGAACCTTCACTTTGTTCTGCTGCAGCCAATGACAGGTCGACTTGGCCTTGTGTTTTGAATTGTTTTGAATCATGTTGTAATGTATAAGTAGGTCCCATTCGCAGCTTCCAGGCTTGAAGAGTGCAAATTTGCCTCCAGTATTTGATGATAAGGTGCTGCATTCATCTTTCCTTCAACTTTGACCAAGTTTCCTGTGCCTTTGTAGCTCACACATCCCCAAAACATCAGCAATCCACATATGTGCTTTACAGTAGGAATGGTGTTCCTTTCATCATATGCCTTGTTAACCTGCTCCCAGATTATGAAATAATAAATTTGTATGTTTTTTGCATGATAATCCACAAGAGAGTGTGGTAAATTATATATTTTATTTGAGTATAGGGCCATTTGGTCCGTTACACCGACACCTCGCCCTTATTTCGACTGAGTGCACGCTAAAATTATTCCCAATAGTGTGGTTCAGACACCAGGCCACATTTCAGAATTTAAATCCTTTCTGCTAATAGTGTGGTCCAGCCATGAGTCCATATTTCAGAATCTAAATATTTTGTGCCAACAGTGTGGTCCAGCCATGTGTCCACATTTCAGAATCTAAATCCTTTGTGCAATTTATGTGGTCCAGCCAGCAGTATAGATTTCAGCATCTAAATCGTTTGTGCTAATTGTGTTTTCCATCCAGGAGTTAACATTTCAGCATCTACGTCTTTTGTGCTAATTCTGTGGTCCAGCCACACTATCTCAGCAAAAAGTACAGATTCCTTTTCCTCCACCTTAGCATTACACACAGTACAGTCCTGAGAGGTGCCACCCCAACTACCCTTGTTTCAACCAGCGTCACAACTGTCCTACTGCCCAACTGACCCAGTGTACAAATAGTATAATTGCGCGGCATGGATGCCTAAGACAGAGTCTGGGACAGGGCTTGGACCAGCATTGGAAGCTTAAACATTGATCAGCAAGAAGTGAATGAGTGACAGGTATAAGCCTGGTACTCTGACAGCCCTGACAAATTCAGTCAACACAAATGAAGGAGACGCAACTTGAAGTCCAAAGATTTCCCAAAATTAGGAGCACACACCAGGAAAAGTGGCATCAATTGACCTACAGTAGAAATTTTATAATGGCACAGCAGCAGTCAAGCAAGGGCCATTTATGAGTTAGAATCGGTGCCAGCATTTACAGCTTTGAATTTAAGTTCAAATTAAGAGGTGGGTGAGGGATCGATGTAGGCCTGTTTTGCTGGGAGCCCTGATATCTCATGCAACAGCTCAAACTGCATTTCTGCTCAGCCACACTCAGGTGGCACAAATATCAGCCTCATAGACTGCTATTATTTAAAATTTTTAGGGATAGTAATAAAGGTAGTTGACTGAAAGTAAGTGCAGACCTGCCGGTTTGGAAGCCCTACTGCTACAGGCAACACACATGTAGGAGACCCAACTTGGAGTCCAAACATTTCCAAAAATTGGAAAGTGGCATCAATTTCCCCTGAGAAGAAAAAGTATAATGGTGCTGTAACACCCCCTCCACTACAGGCAACCCACTAGATGGAGACACAACTTAGAGTCTCCACATTTAAAAAAATGTTAGTAACATCAGCTGCAGTAACAACAGCAAGCACAGAAGCCATAACAAAGGTGTCACAGAATGCAATAACACGAGATTAATGCAGCACACTAAAAACTACACCCTCGCTTAGTCTGCCCAGTCTGTGACTGAGGTGCAAAAGTCACTCAAAATCCGTGGCTTGTTCATTTTGATGAATTTAGGTGGTCTACACTTACAGGGGAGAGCAAGGTGCGCTTAACCATCAGGACACCTTCAGAGAACGCTGGCTGTCGGACATGACAAAGCCTGTTATGATCAGGTGACCTTGGAGCAGCATGAAAACTTTCACTGGAGTAGGTGGTATCTATACTGACCGCAAACCCTGATCTTATCACCGCAACTAGAAGTAGCCGTGGGGTGTACCTAACAAAACCTAGACACCTCGACACAGCCGGAGGACTAAATACCCCTATAGATGGAAATAGGAATTTCTACCTTGCCTCAGAGCAGAACCCCAAAGGATAGTCAGCCCCCCACAAATATTGACTGTGAGTAGTAGAGGAAAAGACACACGTAGGCAGAAAACAGGATAAAGCAAATGAGGCACACACTAGCTAAATAGGAAAGGATAGGACAGGATACTAAGCGGTCAGTATTAAAAATCCTTCCAAAAATATCCACAGCAGAAAATACAAAAACTCCACCATCTAACTAAAGATGTGGAGCGTATATCTGCATCTCCAGAGAATTCAACAAGACCGAGAAAACACTGACACAGTCTAAGCTGGACAAGAGAAAACAAATGAATAGCACAGAATATAAGCACACTGCATGTGTGCCACAGGAACAAAAACCAGACACTTATCTTTGCTGAATTGACAGCTGAGCAGGAGAAGCCAGAAAGTGATCCAACACTTCAGAAGAAACATTGACAACTGGCAAGGGCTAATGAATCCTGCACACTTAAATATCCCAGTCAGAACAGCAATCAGCAGATACACCTGGCCAGGACTGTGACTCAGAGACAACTGCATTCCCACCTACAACCACTGGAGGGAACCCAAGAGCAAGAATTCACAACAAAAGCCTCAAAGGCCTTACAGATAAGCTCAGGCCACTCTTCAATTTTTGAAGACCAGAATGTAAAAGGGTCCAGAACACCCATTATAGCATTGATAATGAGCACAAGATACTCATGCACCATCCTCTCAAGTTGTTCACTATATGTCAGTCTTGTACTCTGTTCTGCTGGTGCACGGGCTGGTCTAAAGAATGTGTGAAACAACTCACAGAAATTGCTTTTGACACTTACACTGCTGCTGCTGCTGCTAATGTTTTTGCATTAACGACTCAACATTCCCGGGGTTGGAAGTCTATGACTGCGATGCACACTGTGTGCCTTACTACTGTCTTTGGGAAAACCGCTCTTAAGATTGTCTACAAATGTGTTTCGATAACCCAGCATTCACGCGTCCCTTTCCAGGGAAGAAGCATCTGGGAACATTTACTCTTGTACCATGAATCTAACAGAGTGGCAACCCAGTAGTGAGCACTATTTCTAATCCTAACAATACGGGCATCATGTTGCAGATCATGTGTCGGGCGCTTTTATGAGGTTCAAATCCATGGTGTGTTGTCGACCGGGTAACACTTAAGCTTGCTTTCTCTGTCCCCTCCTGCCAACCACAGACAAAAGAGAGGAGATCCTTAGCCTCTTCATCAGCTGACTGTTGGGCCCATCACATTTTCTTCCTCATCCTCCTCCATTTGTTCCCTGACTCCTGCACTATTTTTTTTAAAAATAAATTTATCTTTAATAAGTTTTGAAAAAGGAATACAAATACAAATGCAAACAACAGGTACTAGTTGTGCCACAAGTTGTAGGTCAAACATGACCACATAACCATAAAAATTAACAGTATTTCCAAAACATTTGAAAACGAAAGGAAAGAAGTAAAATAAAATCAAGGTAGAGTCACTGGTTCCTGAACCTTCACTAACAGTTTGATTTGCACCACATCCGTACTGCATTAGACTAGGCTATGCAAAATGACATACTGTATCAGGGCTCGTTGCTGCTGCCACTGTCGCTGCAACATGTGCTAAGTGGAATTCCACAGTATTGGAACACCGCACATCCACCAATAGCCCAAAAGACCTCTGTAGTGATGCAAGCTAATGACCTGTGGGTGCGTGCAGTGGAAGTGAGCACACAGCAGCCATGCTTTCTGCAGTTCCGTATCCAGGCCAGGCAAGTGGCAGAGAAATTATTGTGCTACCAAATTAAGGATGTGAGCCATGCAAGGGACGTGTGTTAGGGTCCCTGGCACAGGGTCACCACCTGGTTAGCACTGGTATCACACATGGCCTGACATGGCTCCGTTCAGTGAAAACAGCCAGATTCAGTTTAAACAGCCATTGAAGAAGACCCTTCCCCGCCTGCGCCAACAGCCACCAATGTCACCAGGTGCCCAGTCACTAAGATGTAACACCCCTAGCCATGCTTGCTCATCCAGGATTCAGTAGTGAAATGTATCCTGGCAGACATAGACTTTTTAAAGGAATGGGCAGCATTGTCCTCAACATGCTGGTGTCTTTCTTAGAAAAGTAATGGCGGCTGGGCAACTGGTACTGGGGGACTGTGACGGCCATCAGCTTTCGGAAAGCATATGTATACAACAGGCAGAAAGGCAGCATTTCCGTTTGAAGATGGTGAAGTTCAAGCTTTTAGCTTTGGCATGTGGAGGAGGAAACAATCTTTTAGGTGACCACAACTGTGGGACCGATGGCTGGCTGCTATGCTGTGAGAGAGTGGAGTAGGGTGAACACAACAAACTGCTGGACTATGAATGAGGTGCAGGTGGAGATGTTATAGTAGTTTGGGAAAGATGTGGTGTGCTCAGTGTCTGAGATCAGTAAAAACAGCAGCCATGACAACTTCCATAACAGCTCACAGGCTTCCACTCACCCTGACTATAGCGGGTAAACAGATGGAGTTTCTGCAGCCAGAGACCTGTGTGAGAACACTTGCCATGTTGGTGGAGAAAGAAGAAGCAGCAGATGTGGTTGTCGGGATGTCTGTTGGTTGGCAAGGCCCGCTAGATTGCATTTTAGCACGGTAAGATTCCCAAACTAACATATAATTATCGTGCATTTGCCGGTTCATGCATGTTGTAGTCAAATTGTTCAAATATTTACCTCTACTGAGTCTTTTTTTTTACAAAATGGGCAGATAATGTGAGTTGAGTCATCTTCTTCAGTTTAAATAAAGGCCCAGGCTGAGCAACCCTTGCCACCCATGAGAAAAGCAGACCCACTTTTGGCCACAGCCAGAGTTGTGTAACAACTCTGCTGGTATCACGGCATGGCCTCTCATCTCTCACACTATCTTGCCCACTGCTCCAGGCCATGATGTGGTTTCTGTTTCTTGCCAGCTTCATATTCTGTGCCTCTGCTCTCTGCATGCTTCCTGGCTGTGTGTATAGGGGTGCGGCGCCTGAACTCCCTGGTTCTTATAGATATCAGGTGCACCTGTCTAATCTGTTCCTGACCAATTACCAAGAGGCCTCCAGTATTTAGTGCAGCTTCCCCCAGTGGACTGGTCCTGTGCAATGTGTTAGCTCAGTTTGTGTTTAGCTTCTCAGTTTACATATAGAAAAGCTGTGTTCTTGCTGTGTTCTTGCCTTGATCTTGTTGTCCGCCCTCCAGGAGGCAGAATATCCTGGTCCCTGTGTCTTTGTCCTTGTGTCTTGTTCCATTGCCTTGTCTGTACTTTGTCCTACCTCTGTCTCCTTGTCTGTGGCTTCCTTCCCTGTTGTGTCTTACCTTGTGTTCTCAGTCTGCTTATTCTCCGCACTCCTGCGGCTCTGCCTGCTCTGTACCTTTGTGGCTTGCGGTTCTGCTCTGCTTAGCCACTGCAGAAATCTCTTGCACAGCTCCTCTCCATATTCCTTCAGTTCTGCTCTGCTTAGCTTTTATTGCTGCGCTATCTCTTGCTGTTCTGCCGCTCCTATCCGCAGTCTTGCGGTTCTCTTCCTGTGTGAACAGGTCCCAACCTGTTCCTTCATTCTCCTTTCCTTCTGGCTTGTTTCCCTTCCTCCACCCCCTTTGTGAACAGGTTCCTACCTGTTCATTCATACTACATATCGATACCTGCACCCCCTGTGTGAACAGGTCCCTACCTGTCCCTTCATACACACCAACCTACCCTGTGTTCTCTGTTGTGCCTGCCAGCCCTGTGTTCTCTGCCGTGTCTCTGCCAGCCCTGTGCTTTCTGCCGTGTCTCTGCCAGCCCTGTGTTCTCTGCCGTGTCTCAGCCAGCCCTGTGTCTCAGCTGTGCCAGTCTACTCGTCTGAATCTCATCTGTGCTCATCTGCTAGTCCTGCCTGATGCCTGCACCAATCCTAGTGTTCCTGTTCTTCAAGTGGGATCAGCAGCCACAGCCAGACACCACCCTGGAGTAGCACCTGGCAGCTTCCTGCTGCACAAGCTTGACCTCACCATCAGAGGCTCCAGTGAAAACCCAGGCAGCTGTCATAGTCACGCCCCTTCCAGGGTAGTCTGGTTTGTGGCACAGTGGGGCCACAACCCCCATGAGCTCATGCCCACCAGTCAGGGCATCAGCGTGACAAGTTGTGGCTGTGGATGCAGTGCTTGTCTTGGTTGCATCACTCTGTATCGGTGCAGGAAGCTACAAAGTAGCCTCCTTGTTATCCTCCACCTCCTCTGCTGAGCTACTCAGCTGCATACATCTATGTTCACACCAAGTAGGATCTACAACCTCATCATCATCCTTTCTGTTATCCCACGCCTTGCCCTGAGACTCACCCTCCTTCTCTTCCTGCCCACAGCACAGTACAGTCTGCGTGCATCTCATGTATCTGAGTTTCATCAAGATCACCTCCACCCCTAGGGGTTACAGTGACGAGGGTCTGGATTCTGCTCGGACCCTACTTTGTTGAGCCTCAGATCAAACTGAAAAAAATTTGGGGCATCGGTGCTGATCCTCTTGAGTCTATGAATCTTTGGAGCAGACCTATAATGTATTAACAGCTCAGCAGACTCGCCCATCTGTGGTTCCCCATAGTCAGTTGGGTGGCTGGAGAGTTGTGATGCAGGGGAAAACAATGGTAAATCTGGTGCCATCTCTGAGGACTGTACTGTGTGTGATGTTAAGTGCAGGAAGAGAAGGAGAGGCCACTTGATGAAGCATTTGCCATCCACTGAAGCATATGCTCTTTCTGGCTCTCATTTACAAGGCATAGATAAGGGCATCCTGCAAGTCCGCTGCCTCTGGGTATCCCTAAAGTCTGATCTCTCCCTCAAAAAACATATCCATGCTCTATCTACTTCCTGTCGAAAACAACTCAAAATATTTCCTGGATCCATACATTCATTAATCACAAATCTGCAAAAAGCCTAGTCTATGCATTCATTATCTCCCGCCTCAACTACGGCAAGCTCCTGCTTTGTGGCCTCCCTCTAACAGTCTTGCACCCCTCCAGTCTATTTTAAACTATGCTGCCCGACTACTCCATCTATCCCCCTGCTATTATCCGTCCTCTCCTCTCTGTCAATCCCTTCACTGGCTCCCTTTCACCCAGAAACTCCAGTTCAAAACCCCAACCATGGCATACAAAGCCTTCCACGATCTGTCTCCTCCATACATCTGTGAGCTAGTCTCCCGGTTCGTACCTGCACGCAATCTCCGATCATCACAAGGTCTCCTTCTCTACCACCCTCTTATCTCCTCTTCCCACAATTGCAAACAATATTTCTCCCCTGCATCACTTCTACTCTGGAACTCTCTGCCCCAACATATCAGACTCTCATCTACAATGCAAACCTTGAAAAGGTACATGAAGAACCACCCCTCCAACAAGCCTACAATCTACTGTAGCAAATATATTACCATACTGCTGCACACCCTACTGTATCCTAACCCATCCCTTGTAGACTGTGAGCCCTAACAGACAGAATCCTACCTCCTCCTGTACCAGCCAGTGACTTGTATCGTTTAAGATTTTTGTACTTGTTTTCATTATATATACCCCTTTTCACATGTAAAGTGCCATGGAATAAATGGAGACATACCAATAAATAATAATAATAATACCACTGTGCGGCTGCCAAAGAAAGGAAGTCAAGTAACCCGTCCAGTAACAGAAGTTGTCAAAATGCTGCACATTTATACTATTTCTACTCTGGGGAAATTGACACCACTTTAGTAGTGTGTGGCAATAATTTTTTGAAATGTGGAGACTCCCAAATTGGATCTCCATCTAGTGGGTTGACTGTAGTGGAAGGGGTGTCAGAGCACCATTATGCTATTTCTACTTTGGGGAAATTGATGCCACTTTAGTGGTGTCTGCCACTAATTTTTGGAAATGTTTGGACTCCGAGTTGGGTCTCCTCCTTCATGTGTGTTGCCTGTAGCAGTAGGGCATCCAGTCCAGCAGGCCTGAACTTACTTTCAAAAAACTACCTGTTACTATCCTTACATTTTTCTACCAACAGAAGTCTACAAAACAGATTGTTTGTGCCAACTGAGTGTGGCTGAGCAGAAAAGCTGTTTGAGCTGTTGCATGAATTATCAGGGCTCCCAGCACAATAAGCCTACACCGGTCCCTCACCCAACTTGTGTTAATGTAAAGTTAAATTCAAAGCTGTAAATTCTGGCCCAGGCTCTGATACCTCATGCATGGCCCATGGCTGGCTGCACAATTATCAAATTTCAGTTGTGGGTGAATTGATCAGTCAACTACCTGTGTTACTACCCTAACATTTTTCTACCAATAGAAGTCTACGAAACTGCTGTTTGCGGCACCCGAGTGTGGCTTAGCAGAAAAGCAGTTTGAGCTGTTGCATGAGGCATCAGGACTCTGAGCACAGCAGAAATACACTGGTCCCTTACCCACCTCTTTATTTTAACTTAAATTCAAAGCTGTAAATGCTGGCCCAGATCCTGGGTCTTAAATGGCCAATGCTTGACTTCTGTGACATTATAACATTTCTACTGTGGGTCAATTGGTGCCACTTTTCCTGGTATTTGCCCCTAATTTTGGGAAACCTTTGGACTCTAAGTTGTGTTTCCTTCATGTGTGTTGCCTGAATTTGGCAGACCTCTCAGAACACCAGGCCTACACCTATCACTCACCACCTGTTACTGATCAATGTTTCAGCTACAAATCCTGTTTCAAGCCCTGTATCATGCATCCATACTGCACAAATATTACTATTTGTAATCTTGGTCAATTGGTGCCACTTTTCCTGGTGTCTGCCACTAATTTTAGCTGTTTTGGCAGCTTTTTGCCCCCCCTGAAGCTGTTGTCTATGCGATTGGTTTGCCTCCCATTGAATTCAATCACATTTGGATATGTTCGACAAACTGATTGGCGAACAACAGGACGTTCGCCAATCCAATCCAAACTGAATTGATGAATTGATCCTTGAAAGATTCTCTCATCTCTACTTGTAATAGCAAGGTGCTTAAATAGTCAGATGCTGTATAGAACATATTCATAAACAGGTGGTAACCATTCTCCAGCAGTGAGTGCATCAAACTATTTTCTCAGTAATTTACAGGAAGTAGAAGCATTCTGGGTTATAATATTATAGACTCTCCCTATCAAAAACCCACGATAAGTTTTTGGTGAGTTTTTTACACTGCGTATTTTAGAAAAAATGCAAGCAACCTATTTTACTAAATGGGTGCAGAAATAGTGAAAAAAATCAGCAAAATCAAAAACTCACCAAAACTCATCATGGGAACTTTCATGCAGCAGTATTTGTAAATTATGTTGCACACATTGATCGCTATGTTTTACAGTACCAGCATCGTGCTTGGGATTTTAACAAAGCAGTCAATGGCAGACGATCGGTAGATGATCTTTTGTGATTACACATTTATGAAGACCTTTCAAGTGTCATATAATTGCATGTCAAAAACCTGCTAAGGTTTCTTGATTAAAAGCCTCATTGGTGACAACCTGGACTGGACTGGGACTGAAATTCAGCCATGGCATTTGAAAGCACAGAGGCCATGCACCCCTCTAAAAGCCATTTTACTAGATAAGGTTCTCTATTACAACTATGATCTTGCCTGATATTGGAGAAAATCAAGATTTACTGCAAGACCAATATTACCAATTATACTGCTATATAAGGTTAAATAATATCGACACACTATGACCACATAATATCAATACATAGTGATTGAATGCCATCTTACTGATTCTTACCAAGCATAACTGTACCAATAACAATATTGTCGTCAATACTGCAATACAAAAGACAAATAATACCTACAAACCATAGAGACACATTACCAACATATTCAGTAGTAGCACCATACTAATCAGCACTAAGACTAATATTACAGCCATACATTGACCATATAATGGAAGATATAAGTAACTCAACAGTGACATTCTTGATGATCGCTGTCATTTACTTTCCCTTCTTTTTTCTATTTCAACCAGAGTACCATGACCAAATACAACATTATGGGGTTGTTTCATTAAGACCAGTGTTGCACACATGACTCTTGAAGAAGGAGCTTACTGAAGTATGATGCACACAATTATTCCAGAGTGTACGACGTTTAGTGGCTTCATGAATTAGGAGAATCTGTTATTTGTGCCACCACCAGAAATACTGGAGTACATATCTGGAGTAAGTTAAATGTCTAAAGTGGAGTAACTTTTCATGAATTTGTCGGTATTCTGACATAAACGCCTTAATGAAAATGCCCCATTTGCTATAACCAGTGCCCTAAACAGTATGTCCCCTCTATACCAGCAAAGTAATAGTACTCTATCAGTAACAGTGAACCAAGTGTGCCCCCACAAAATAATAATGCTTCCTTTGTGCCTACACATAGTATTAGTGCACCCCTGTGCTTCCTTATAGCAATAACCCATGACTACTAATAATATAAATAATAAAGTCCCTTATATTCCTTATAATACAAATAATAATAACCCCGTGCCACCTTATATTATTATTATTATTATTATTAATAATAATAATAATAATAATAATAATAATAGTTATTAGGAGACATGGAGGCATTATTATTATTATTATAAGGAGGCATGGGGTCATTATTATTTGTATTATAGGGAAGCACAGAAAGCATTATTATTATCTTAATGATATTTTGTATCCGAAACTAACAAAAATGAAAAGCTAATACTAACTACATGCTGCTCGCACATCGGGCAGTGATGTGAAACACCCTTGAAAGTCTAAGGGTTAGCGCAGATGCCATGTTGTAATGGCACCACCTGACGTTACGTTCATGACATTGGTCTCCTGCAGTCCGCAGCCCGGAAAAAAGCTGTGCCTCTCTGTGCAAGTGGTGGAGCAGGGAGCCAATGGCTCTCTACTCCGCTAAAGTTGTTAGCAGTATAAGCTTCATATGGACGCCAACACTGTTTAAATAGTTGTGGGCTGATGCATCCCTCTGCTGGACTGGCCAATCAGGCATTTGCCAGAATTGCCAGTCTGGCCCTGGAGACAACTTCTTTATAAAGGTGGCCACGATAATCAGTTAATACTCCGGGCACCCACGAAAAACATTTTCATTTTGCAAGCGGAGTCCATGGTCAGCCAGGAATGATACAGAGGAAATGTAGGATTACATGACAGGCATTTGAAAGAATGGCCTTTTACTAAAAAGAACCACCAGAACCATAGTGACATACATAGTTACATTGGTTGACAGCTGTTGGAGTCACCTTTCCTCTATACATAATCAGAGTTGCTTGAGTCAAGTGCCTCTTTATTCTGGTTCACACAAGGGATCCTGATTCGGTGACCTCTCAGTATTATGTCCCTATGGATAATTTAGGCATATGGACAGACATTGTGTCCATGAAGCAAACCCTTTACAATATAATGACGAATAAGAAATTATTATTTATTTGATAATATTATGTGAGCAGCAGAGGAAAGCAAATAATCACAATGAGGATTAGAAAGAACACAGTATAGCTACATATGATAAAGGATACTCCCACCAGCTGTAAAGTTGCCATTTGGAAAAAAATGGCCTATTACTCAAAGTAAGAAAATGTTTTCACAGTACCCTTTCATGTATTCTGAGCATTGGTCATGTTTACAATTTCATGGAGATGCCAAGAGATTGTTATTCCTTAAAGGGAACCTGTCACCCCGAAAATCGCGGGTGAGGTAAGCCCACCGGTATCAGGGGCTTATCTACAGCATTCTGTAATGCTGTAGATAAGCCCCCGATGTTACCTGAAAGAGGAGAAAAAGACGTTATATTATACTCACCCAGGGGCGGTCCCGCTGCTGGTCAGGTCAAACGGGCGTCTCCGGTCCGCTGCGGCGCCTCCCATCTTCATTACAAGACGTCCTCTTCTGATCTTCAGCCACGGCTCCGGCGCAGGCGTACTTTGTCTGCCCTGTTGAGGGCAGAGGATAGTACTGCAGTGCACAGGCGCCGGGCCTCTCTGACCTTTCCGGCGCCTGCACACTGCAGTACTATCCTCTGCCCTCAACAGGGCAGAGCAAAGTACGCCTGCGCTGGAGCCGTGGCTGAAGATCAGAAGAGGACGTCTTGTAATGAAGATGGGAGGCGCCGCAGCGGACCGGAGACACCCATCCGACCTGACCAGCAGCGGGACCGCCCCGGGTGAGTAAAATATAACGTCTTTTTCTCCTCTTTCGGGTAACATCGGGGGCTTATCTACAGCATTACAGAATGCTGTAGATAAGCCCCTGATGCCGGTGGGCTTACCTCACCCGCGAATTTCGGGGTGACAGGTTCCCTTTAATATATGCTCAGTCATAAGAGTATCCACGGCTGCCCTGTGTGGGAAGATATGCTGTACATTGGTAAAATATGACACTTAGGCCTCTTTCACACTTCCGTCTTTTGTCTCATGTCGAAATCCATTGATTTTTGAAAATGCAGGATACTGCAAAAAAATTCGTAGGATCCTGCATTTTTCCATAGGCTTGTATTAGGGACGGATTGTGACGGATGGCCATCCGTTTCATCTGTCGTGCACTGGATCCATTGGAAAATAGCGGTCCGTCATGGAGAGAAAATGTTCAGAGGAACGATTTTTCTGCACGTCGGAAAATCGGTCAGCGACGGGTCTTGCGCTGTCCGTTGTCGGCTATGCGCCTATGGACGCAGGATCCGTCGCTGACCGTCACACACAGGAATCCCCGCTGAGCATGCCCAGAAGGATTTTCAAGTCTGGGACTCTCTCTCTTTCTCTCTCTCACGTCCCCGGAATACCAAGTCCCATATCTACACCAGAAAAGCTCAGCCGACGCATCCGTCATAACACTGGATGCGTTCCCTCCGTTGTATCACTATTTTATCGACATGCGTCGGCCCGTCTTCCCAACGCATTAGGATGGGACACTGCCGACGGAAGTGTGAAAGAAGCCTTAGTGTAGTCAAATTTATGTATAGAGCAGATAACCCAGAATATTATCTCCAATGGACACAAGAAACACTTCTTAAGTGCAAGCATTTATTTAATAAGACCAGACAAAGTTTGTTTCTTCAGTTTAAGTTTTCCGTCGAGTGATATGATCATAGATAACGGCTTGGATGTAAAGATCGGTCTGGATAGGAGTCCGAGATGAATTGTCTCCTGGGGAGGCCTAAAATTTATAAAACAAAAGTTAGTTTTCAATGTTACATGTATTCATATTGTTAGGCTGTTTGATAATAGTAATGTCCATGCAATATTTGCAGCTAGTACAATTATTCCTGCAAAAACAATAGTACATTTTATTCTTACTAGCACAATGCACAGAAATATAATAAAAGAGGAGGCCTTGAGGAAGGATGAGTACACGCACAAAGACATTGGCCTGATGGAGTGCTATTATTCCCATTTAACTGCAAAACATTGGAATAAACAACATTGCAGACACGTTTTGTGGGTGCCGCAAGTGCTGTTCTCTTACTTCAATGTACTGAAGGCATTGTGTTTTTATTGCATATGAACCTGAGATTGTTGTACTTTATTGAATTTGAGTCGGATCCAAGAAGTATCGTTTCTCCTTTCAGAGTGTGACATGATAAGCATGTCAAGGTGAGGAGACTTAAAGCTGCAATGCTCCTCTGGGAAATATGCAAATTGTCTCTTCAGAGAGGAAGAGAACTAGAACTCTAGTGCCACCTATTGGAAGTAGCAATCCTAACAGTCAATGTCGACCCTTTAACGAGCCTTGTCACATGACTTAAGATAATAGCCAAACCAGAATCTCAATTTGCAGACACTGTGTTTCGGGGTACTGCCCCTAATCAATGCAAAGTGGAGATCCGGTTTGGTTGATTGAGAGGCATCTGACCAGATCCAATAAGTATCGTTTCTCCTTGTGGAGAGTGACATGATAAGCATGTCGAGTTGAGGAGACTTAAAGCCGCAATGCTCCTCTGGGAAATATGCAAATTTTCTCTTCAGAGAGGAAGAGAACTAGAACTCTAGTGCCACCTATTGGAATTAGCAATCAAAACAGTCAATGTCGACCCTTTAACGAGCCTTGTCACATGACTTAAGATAATAGCCAAACCAGAATCTCAATTTGCAGACACTGTGTTTTGGGGTACTGCCCCTCATCAGTGCAAAGTGGAGATCTGGTTTGGTTGATTGCGAGGCGTCTGACTGGGATCCAAGAAGTATCGTTGAGATTCTGGTTTGGCTATTATCCTAAGTCATGTGACAAGGCTCGTTAAAGTGTCGACATTGACTGTTAGGATTGCTACTTCCAATAGGTGGCACTAGAGTTCTAGTTCTCTTCCTCTCTGAAGAGACAATTTGAATTTGAGTCAAAATATTAAAAGACAAGAATCAGATAAAAAAAAGATTGATCATTTTCTTTTTTTTTTTTTACATCACTTCTCTTTTTTGACTGTTGCACCAAATTCATCAACCTGATGCACTCAATTCATGATATTGGCGCAAAAATGAGCAAAAATGATTGGCATTCGTAAAATCACTTTGGCGTAAAGTTGAGCCACATTTAGTTACTGTTTAAAAAAGTCATATTTCATAAATTTGTCTAATACAAACCTACATTGATGGAACAATCTGAAAACTAACAGAACAACTAAAGACAACTTGAAAGAAGTGCAAATTGTATCATGAATTTGTCGCAAATCAAAAAGTTGCCAACTGTGAGGTAGTCACGTAAAAAAAACACTGGTGGAAATGCAATACTGAATCGGGCCCATAATGTTTATCGACTAGAGGAGTAATGAGACAAGGGCAAAATTATAATGGTTACAAGAGAAACAATGACACCTGAGCCCTGAAGCCTAGGGGGGCAACAAATAGTGATGGGAGAACTCCTGGATGTTCTGGTCCCGCAGGTTTGACCGAATAATTAAAAAAAATTGGTTCGGGTACCAGAACAGTACCCTACCCTGAGCCCAGACCAAATGGGGCGCCTGAACATCCATTGTGTGCCATGCTGTCATCTGCATGACAGCGTAGCAAACACTGGCTCTGATCGGTGGTAAGATTATTACTGCTGGACAAAAACTGCATGAGCCGGCAGCTGTGACGTAAAAAGTTTACCTCCGGTCCCATCTGCCTACGCCTGCTGCCGCTAATAACAACGAGAGCAGGTGGCGGCTACTGGGAGGATTCATAAGCTGATGTCTGCACTATAAAAAAATAAATTTTTCTTAAAAAATTAGCTTTTCAGATAATTGTCCAATTACCATTGTCCCTTGAAAAAGAGGCAGTTACAAATTAAAGAACTGTAAATTCTAAACCCTTACTCCAATTAGGAAATAAATACCCTCATATTAAAGCTGAGAGACAGCACATTAAGCTCATATTACTTATAATACTGCACCTTGAATATGTTTTGGTGAGCAGATACAATCCCCAAACTTGTTTCACTGTGAAAGCAATCCAGGCGTTTTAATGTAAAGAAGTGGAATTTGTTGTTGAGCCTCTGAAAGGAGGAGACTTTTTAGAAAATGGCTGCACTCCCTAAACATTTCATAGGATATTTATGCTTAACCCCTTTAATTGAACCTGAAAATCTACCCTTCAATTGTATTTCAGTTGTTTCAATTCAAATTCAAACTAGTGACATGCAGAGGCAAGATTATGATGATTCGGTAACTGTCCAAATATTTCTGACCTAACTGTAGTTCTTAATTAATTATTATTTATTATGCTTACTCATATAGCGTCATCATGTTTCACAGCACTTTAGAGACATCCTCATCACTGTCCCTATTTGGTCTCACAATATAAATATCTAAATTCCCTATCATGTAGAAAAAATTGTTATCCAGCTCACCCATAAAATGAAGTCCTCCGGTAGTGCAGGGACATAAAGTCCTGTGTCAGCAGCAGGAAATGAAGACAACTTGGTAAAGAAGATGTCCAGCAACAGATCCGGAGAAGTAAGTGTGAAAAACAACTATTTATTTTTTAAAAATGATTGAAAATGTATTTTTTTTCCCAAAATTTTTTTGTATCTTATCAGTAAAAATTGCATATCCCTGGGAATGGGAATGCACCAGACTGATGCATTTCAAACTACTTGATCTTAGTCATAGTATGCATTTTTTACTGATATGATGCAAAAAAAAAAAAAATACATTTTAAAAAATAAATAGTTGGTTTGAACACTGACCGCTCCGGATCTGTTGCTGGACATCTTCCCTACCAATTCCCTATCAGTATGTTTTTGGAGTGTGGGAGGAAAATGGAGGAACCAGATGAAACCGACACAAACACGGAGAACATATAAACTCCTTGCAGATGTTGTACTTGGTCTGATTTGAATTCAGGACCCCAGCAATGCAAAGCAATAGTACTAACCACTCAGCCACCATGCTGCCCTAATGACTTTGGTTATGTTTTGGGTCGTTGTCCTGCTGTAGAATAACTTTGGAGAGAATCAGATGCCTTTCTGATGGTATTGCATATTGGATAAGTATCTGCCTGTGTTTTTCAGCATTGAGGACACTACTAATCCAGACAAAATCACCATCTCCATTTTGTGTAAATGGAGTCCAACACTTGTAAGTAACTTCCACCATGCTTCACTGTTGCATGCAGACATTCACTATTGCACCACTCTACAGTCTTTTCGTGAACAATCAGCCTTCGGATACAGCTCAAAATTAAAAATTTTGACTCATAAGTCCAGAGCACCTGCTGTCATTTTCTGCACCCCAATTCTTATGTTTTCTTGTATAGATGATTTGTGGGGCCTTATTTCTATGTAAAAGGTATGGCTCTTTGCCCACAATTCTTTCATAAGAACCACTTTGGGCCAGAATTTCTGAACAGTAGATGGGTGTGGCTGAGACCCACTGATAGTGTCAGTTTTTAGGTGATGACACTGCTGCACAGCTTCTGATTTTGAAAGCAAGAAAGTATGATGTATCTGTTGTTTGCTGCAATAAGTTTCCTTTACTGACCACTTTAGGCTATGTGCACACGTTCAGGATTTCTTGCAGAAATGACCTGAGAAAAAACGGAAATTTTCTGCAAGAAATCTGCATGCGTTTTTTGCCCGTTTTTTAAGCGTTTTTGGTGCGTTTTGCGGATTTTTCCGGACATTTCCCAATGCATTATATAGTGGGAAATCTGCAAAAAATCCGCAAAATTAATGCATATGCTGCGTTTTTTACCGCAATGCGTTTTTTTCGCGGAAAAAAACTCATGTGCACAAAAATTGCAGATTGCATTATAAATGATGGGATGCATAATGTATGCTGTTTTTTGTGTTTTTTTTAGTGTTTTTATAGTGAAAAAACACGATAAAAATGCGAAAAATCAGCAACGTGTGCACACAGCCTTACTATGTGAGTTAATGTTGTCAATTTGTTGCTGCTTCTTCAACAGAGCTTGATCAAAAAATCTTGAAACCCCAGTCTCCTATGAAATCTTTGTCTAGGAGACTTTGCTGATACCTTATTTCTTGTTGCTGCGCTTATTCTTATCTCTGGTGTACAACCAATGACATGAAACCATCTTCCACAACCTCATCTTTGTCTCAGAGTTTGGTTGGTTCTTACCCAGCTTTAACCCCTTAGCGACAGAGCTAATTTGGTGCTTAATGACCAAGCCAATTTTTACAATTCTGACCACTGTCACTTCATGTGGTTATAACTCTGGAATGCTTCAAGGGATCCCACTGATTAAATCAGAAAGATATGTCACACAAAATACTTATTAACCCCTTAACCCCCAAGGGTGGTTTGCATGTTAATGACTGGGCCAATTTTTACAATTCTGACCACTGTCCCTTTATGAGGTTATAACTCTGGAACGCTTCAATGGATTCCGGTGATTCTGACATAGTTTTCTCATGACATATTTTATTTCATGACAGTGGTAAAATTTATTTGATATTATTTGCGTTTATTTGTGAAAAAAATTGGAAATTTAGTGAAAATTTGGAAAATTTTGCAATTTTTCAACTTTGAATTTTGATGCCCTTAAAACACAGAGATATGTCACACAAAATACTTAATAAGTAACATTTTCCACATGCCTACTTTACATCAGCACAATTTTGGAAACATTTCAATGATTTTTTAGTCCCCAAATTTTTATTTTCCCAAGGGTAACAGGAGAAATTGAACCGCAAAAGTTGTTGTCCAATTTGTCCTGAGTACGCTGATACTCCATATGTGGAGGTAAACAACTGTTTGGGTGCACGTTGGGGCTCGGAAGGGAAGAAGTGGCGTTTTGGAATGCAGACTTTGATGGAATGGTCTCACGTTGTGTTTGCAGAGCCCCTGATGTGCCTAAACAGTGGAAACCACCCAATTCTAACTCTAATCCCAACCCTAACCCTAACACACCCCTAGCCCTATTCCCAACCCTAACAATAACCCTAACCACACCCCTAACCCTGACACACCCCTAACCCAACCGTAAACATAATTCAAACCCTAACCCCAACTCTAACCCCAACCCTAACTTTAGCCCCAAACCTAATGCTAACTTTAGCTCCAACCCTAACCCTAATGGGAAAATGGAAATAAATAATTTTTTTATTTTATTATTTTTCCCTAACTAAAAAACTGTAATGCTTTGAAAACATGTGAGTGTTATCTTTTCTCCTGTAATCCCTTTATGTTATAATTACCTTGTACATATTTGCAATTGTCTCATTTGTAACATCTTTGTAAAATATTTTGATAAAGCACTGCCTAAATTTTGTGGGGTATATTATTTAATACTAGTTCTTTCTCCATGCTCTAAATGTACCCTAAGTCTCCTGAAGGGAATTACGCTACTGTGTTGGGTTAGCTTCGGACCCGTTTAATCGAAGCTGGTGGCAGTTTACCATGCCGGCCTTTGGGTGATGTTGTAGCGACTGCGGCATTAATAATTATTGTTCCTGCCTGAGCAGGAGTAGTTTATCGTGTCGCTGCAGTGTGCCCAATAGCCAGTACATAACAGACAGCCTTTCTGGTGACTAATTACCCCAGGTGCAGTACCTAATCTGACCTGAGAGTAAGGGGGGCGCCAGAGAGCTGCAAGTGTTAAGTGGAACTGTAAGCGGGATATACATAAATCCCTGCAGTTCATGGTATATTGAAGAGCAGTGGGATACCTAGAATAAGCCCCTGCTGTAAACTAATTGTCACGGATCGCTGCTCCGTGGTGTCACTTATTCGTCACGTGCCTGCTCTCACACGTGACTTGGGGTTGTGCCTGCAAGGGTTAATCTATCTCCCCTCTCTCAGTCCAGCATTCAACCTCTGTCCTATGCTGTAATGGGAGCATAAATTCACACCGTGACCGTCACCCCTACGTCACGGGTCGGGGTGACTTTAGGCCAACAGATGGCTATCACATGTGCAGGGGGGCTTATCTTAGTTATCCCTCCGCTCCACACTGTGATGAAAAACACACACAAGGCTATTGACCTCCTAGTTTACAGCAGGGGCTAATTCTAGGTATCCCACTGCTCTTCAATATACCACGAACTGCAGGGATTTATGCATATCCCGCTTACAGTTCCACTTAAAACTTGCAGCTCTCTGGCGCCCCCCTTATCCTCAGGTCAGATTAGGTACTACACCTGGGGTAATTAGTCACCAGAAAGGCTGCCTGCTATGTACTGGCTATTGGGCACGCTGCAGCGACGCGATAAACTACTCCCATTCAGGCAGGAACAATAATTATTAACGCCGTAGTCGCTACAACATCACCCAAAAGCCTGCACGGTATTGCTGCCACCAGCTCCGATTAAACGGGTCTGAAGCTAACCCAACACAGTAGCGTAATTCCCTTCAGGAGACTTAGGGTACATTTTTAGAGCATGGAGAAAGAACTAGTATTAAATAATATACCCCACAAAATTTAGGCAGTGCTTTATCAAAATATTTTACAAAGATGTTACAAATGAGACAATTGCAAATATGTACAAGGTAATTATAACATGTTCTCAGAGCATTGTAGGCAACCAGGCTAGTTGAGCTTCCATACGTCCCAGTGCATTGGACGTGCTGCGGGATCTCCAGGAAAAAGACAAGGCGGTGATAAAGCGGGGTTTGATTTACTATTTATAGTGTGTTTTTATAGTGGGTTTTTATGTTTGGCAGCTGTCACACACTAAAAGACCATTTTATAACAAAAAATAGTTTTTGCGTCAACAACATTTTGAGAGCTATAATTTTTCCATATTTTGGTCCACATGTGTCATGTGAGGTCTTGTTTTTTGTGGGATGAGTTGATGTTTTTATTGGTACCATTTTTGGGCACATGACATTTTTTGATCGCTTTTTATAGCGATTTTTGTTAGGCAGAATGAACAAACACCAGCAATTCATGAATTTGTTTTGGGGGGGGATGTTTATACCATTCCGCATTTGGTAAAATTGATAAAGCAGTTTTATTCTTCGGGTCAGTACGATTACAGCGATACCTCAATTTTTTTTATGTTTTGGTGCTTTTATACAATAAAACTATTTTATATAAAACATAATTATTTTTGAATCGCTTTATTCTGAGAGCTATAACTTTTCTTTTTTTCTCTGATGATGCTGCATGGCGGCTCGATTTTTGCGGGGCAAGATGACGTTTTCAGCAGTACCATGTTTATTTATATCCGTCTTTGTGATTGCGTGTCTAATTTTTGATCGGCGATATGATGATTAAGCATTGTTTTTGCCTCGATTTTTATTTATTTTTACGGTGTTCACTGAAGAGGTTAACTAAATGAACAGTGTCATAGGTTGGGTCATTACAGATGCATCGATATTAAATATGTGTACTTTTATTGTTTTTTTTATTTACATAATGTATTTATTGGAACAATATTTTTTTTTCTTTATTTTTTTCTTTATTTAGGTTTTTTTTATATATTTTTACACAGTGTATTTTTTTTTTTAACTTTGTTACTTTGTCCCAGGGTGGGACATCACTATGTAGTGTCAGATCGTTGATCTGACACTTTGCACAGCACTGTGTTAGATCAGAGATCTGACATGCAGTGATGGAGGCTTGCCGGCACCTGCTCTCAGCAGGCGCTCGCAAGCCACCTCCCTGCAGGACCCGGAAGGACCCCTGTGGCCATATTGGATACGGGGCCTGCAGGGAGGAGAACTGAGGAGACCCTCGGAACAACACAATCACATCGCATTGTTCTGAGGGTCTCAGGGAAGCACACAGGGAGCTCCCTCCCTGCTCGATGCTTCCCAATGCCACCGGAACGCTGCGGTCATGTTTGATCGCAGTGTTCTGGGGGCTAATGTGCCAGGGGCTGTCCTTGACTGCTCCTGGCCCATAGTGCTGGATGTCAGCTGTGATAATCAGCTGACACCCGGCTGCGATTGGCCACGATCTCCCCATGAGCGCGGCTGATCGCCTATGATGTACTATCCCGTCCATAGGAATTAAGCCCCAGGTCACATGGACGGGATAGTACGTCCAATGGCAAAAAGGGGTTAAATAACATTTCCCACATGTCAACTTTACATCAGCACAATTTTGGAAACAATTTTATTTGTTAGGAAGTTATAAGGGTTAAAAGTTGACCAGTGATTTCTCATTTTTCCAACAAAATTTAGAAAACCTTTATTTTAAGGACCACCTCACATTTGAAGTGATTTACCCAAAAGTGACACCATTCTAAAAATTTCAGCCCTCAAGGTGCACACTACCACATTCAAGAAGTTTATTAACCCTTCAGGTGCTTCACAAGAACTAAAGCAATGTGGAAGGAAAAAATAAACATTTTACTTTTTTCACAAAAAAATTAATGTGTAACCAATTTTTTTTATTTTCACAAGTGTAGCAGGAGAAAATGGACCACAAAATTTGTTGTGAAATATCTCCCAAGTACGCTGATACCCCATATGTGAAAAAAGCCACGTTGAGTGCATGGCAGGGCTCAGAAGGGAGGGAGCACCGTTTTACATTTTGAATGCAAAATTGGTTGGAATCAATGGTGGCTAGTATTGAGCATTCCGATACCACAAGTATCGGGTATCGACCGATACTTGCAGTATCGGAATTCCGATACCGAGTTCCGATACTTTTGTGGTATCGGGAATCGGTATCGGATCCATATTAATGTGTAAAATAAAGAATTAAAATAAAAAATATTGATATACTCACCTCTCCGGAGGCCCCTGAACATCACCGCTGGTAACCGGCAGCCTTCTTTGTTTAAAATGAGCGCGTTTAGGGACTTCCATGACGTTACGGCTTCTGATTGGTCGCGTGCCACTCATGTGACCGCCACGCGACCAATCAGAAGCCGCGACGTCATTCTCAGGTCCTAAACTCCTCATTCTAGGAATTTAGGACCTGAGAATGACGTCGCGGCTTCTGATTGGTCGCGTGGCGGTCACATGAGCGGCACGCGACCAATCAGAAGCCGCGATGTCATTCTCAGGTCCTAAACGCGCTCATTTTAAGCAAAGAAGGCTGCCGGTTACCAGCGGTGATGTCCAGGGGCCTCCGGAGAGGTAATTATATTAATATTTTTTATTTTAATTCTTTATTTTACACATTAATATGGATCCCAGGGCCTGAAGGAGAGTTTCCTCTCCTTCAGACCCTGGGAACCATTAGGATACCTTCCGATACTTGGTGTCCCATTGACTTGTATTGGTATCGGGTATCGGTATCGGCGATATCCGATACTTTTCGGGTATCGGCCGATACTATCCGATACCGATACTTTCAAGTATCGGTCGGTATCGCTCAACACTAATGGTGGCGCCATGTTGTGCTTGGAGACCTTCTGATGTACCTAAACAGTGGAAACCCCCCAATTCCAACTCCAACCTTAACCCAAACACACCCCTAACCTTAATTCTAACCTTAACCACAAACCTATCCCTAACTCTAACACACCCCTAACCCTAATCCCAACCCTAACTGTAATCCCACTCCTTGCCCTAACCTTAGCCCTATCCCTAACCTTAACCCTATCCCTAGCCCTAATCCTATCCCTAACCCTAACTTTAGCCCAACTCACTTTAGTCCAACCCTAACCCTAGCTTTAGCTCAACCCTAACCCTAGCTTTAGCCTAACCCTAATCCAAGCTTCAGCCCAACCCTAACCTTAACTTTAGCCCAACTCACTCTAGCCCAACTCTAACCCTAATGGAAGAATGGAAATAAAGATATATTTTTTATTTTATTATTTTTCCCTAACTAAAGGGGTGATAAAGGGGGGTTTTATTTACTTTTTTTTATTTTTATCACTGTGGTAGGGTCTATCATAGTGATCAAAATGAACAAATAGGATAAATTTCCTATTTTTTCTGGGTGGTGGCTGGCAGATCTTGGCGCGCGCACTGTGCATGCACCGTCCATTTTCTCCTGGAAGATTTTGGTGGCCCGGGTGACTTCACGGGGGCATGCAGGGACATCAGAGGTACCAGGGGGGTGATCGGGGTACCCTATTTCTCCTTCCTCTGATATTTGATCACATCAAAGGAGAGAGAAATTAAATGGATTTTTTTGCGGTCAACATTATACCATTAATAACGGCGATCGCAACACCAGAGTTGGTAAAAACTGACCCGAATTATGTCTCTGGGGTCTCAGCTACCTCCAGTAGCCGAGACAACAGAGAAATTCTGACTCTGGGGGCGCTATACACTTAAAAACCTCAGCGCCGTTATAAAGCAGAGCTGTGGTTTAAGTACCCTTAACTGCCGCCGTTAAAAGACGTATCGGCAGTCCTTAAGGGGTTAAGGCTCTCACACAGCTGTTCCTATTTCAGTTAACAACTAGGCTCCACCCTACATATGAAAATGATGATAATTATCACCTGTTTGGAATAATGGGTTACTCAGGCAACTGTATATAATCCTACCAGATCCTTGACATTGTGTAGTTGCACATACAAGAATTGATGCTGTTTTGAAGACAAAAGGTGGTCAGTCACACCAAAAAACTGGACTTGATTAAAATTTCTCTTTTGTTTACTGACCCTGCATTTTGCTATTTTATAATAATAAAGTATTTTTGAAGCATACATTTTTTCCACACCTGCTTGAAACTTTTGCACAGTTCTGTATATTCCAAGGTTTCTTATACAGTTGGGTAAAAAAGTATTTAGTCAGCCACCAATTGTGCAAGTTCTCCCACTTAAAAGATGAGAGAGGCCTGTAATTGACATCATAGGTAGACCACAAGTATAAGCGTCAAAATGAGAAAACATACCCAATAAGTCACCTTGTCTGATTTGGCAAGATTTATTTTGCAAATTATGGTGGAAAATAAGTATTTGGTCACTTAAAATGATGCAAGATTTCTGGCTCTCACAGACCTGTAACTTCTTCTTTAAGAGGCTCCTCTGTCCTCCACTCATTACTTGTAGTAATGACACCTGTTTGAACTTGTTATCAGTATAAAAGACACCTGTGGACAACCTCAAGCAGTCACACTCCAACTCTACTATGGTGAAGACCAAAGAGCTGTTGAATGACACCAGAAACAAAATTGTAGCCCTGCGCCAGGCTGGGAAGACTGAATCTGCAATAGGCAAGCAGCTTGTTGTGATGAAATTAACTGTGGGAGCAATAATAAGAAAATGGAAGACATACAAGACCACTGATAAACTCCCTCGATCTGGGGCTCCACGCAAGATCTCAACCCATGGAGTTAAAATGATCACAAGAACGGTGAGCAAAAATCCCAGAACCACACGGTGGGACCTAGTGAATGACCTGCATAAAGCTGGGACCACCGTAACAAAGGCTACCATCAGTAACATACTACGCTGCCAGGGACTCAGATCTTGCAGTGCCAGACTTGTCCCCCTGCTTAAGCCAGTACATGTCCGGGCTCGTCTGAAGTTTGCTAGAGAGCATTTGGACTATCCAGAAGAGTATTGGGAGAATGCCATATGGTCTGATGAAACCAAAGTAGCACTGTTTGTTAGAAACATAACTCATCATGTTTGGAGGAGACAGAATGCAGAGTTGCATCCAAAGAACACCATACCTACTGTGAAGCATGGGGGTGCCAACATCACGCATTGGGGCTGTTTCTCTGCAAAGGGACCAGGACGACTGAGCCATGTACATGAAAGAATGAATGGGGCCATGTACAGTTAGGGCCAGAAATATTTGGACAGTGACACAATTTTCGCGAGTTGGGCTCTGCATGCCACCACATTGGATTTGAAATGAAACCTCTACAACAGAATTCAAGTGCAGATTGTAACGTTTAATTTGAAGAGTTGAACAAAAATATCTGATAGAAAACGTAGGAATTGTACACATTTCTTTACAAACACTCCACATTTTAGGAGGTCAAAAGTAATTGGACAAATAAACATAACCCAAACTAAATATTTTTATTTTCAATATTTTGTTGCAAATCCTTTGGAGGCAATCACTGCCTTAAGTCTGAAACCCATGGACATCACCAAACGCTGGGTTTCCTCCTTCTTAATGCTTTGCCAGGCCTTTACAGCCGCAGCCTTCAGGTCTTGCTTGTTTGTGGGTCTTTCCGTCTTAAGTCTGGATTTGAGCAAGTGAAATGCATGCTCAATTGGGTTTAGATCTGGAGATTGACTTGGCCATTGCAGAATGTTCCACTTTTTGGCACTCATGAACTCCTGGGTAGCTTTGGCTGTATGCTTGGGGTCATTGTCCATCTGTACTATGAAGCGCCGTCCAATCAACTTTGCAGCATTTGGCTGAATCTGGGCTGAAAGTATATCCCGGTACACTTCAGAATTCATCCGGCTACTCTTGCCTGCTCTTATGTCATCAATAAACACAAGTGACCCAGTGCCATTGAAAGACATGCATGCCCATGCCATCACGTTGCCTCCACCATGTTTTACAGAGGATGTGGTGTGCCTTGGATCATGTGCCGTTCCCTTTCTTCTCCAAACTTTTTTCTTCCCATCATTCTGGTACAGGTTGATCTTTGTCTCATCTGTCCATAGAATACTTTTCCAGAACTGAGCTGGCTTCTTGAGGTTTTTTCTGCAAATTTAACTCTGGCCTGTCTATTTTTGGTATTGATGAATGGTTTGCATCTAGATGTGAACCCTTTGTATTTACTGTCATGGAGTCTTCTCTTTACTGTTGACTTAGAGACAGATACACCTACTTCACTGAGAGTGTTCTGGACTTCAGTTGATGTTGTGAACGGGTTCTTCTTCATCAAATTAAGTATGCGGCGATCATCCACCACTGTTGTCATCCGTGGACGCCCAGGCCTTTTTGAGTTCCCAAGCTCACCAGTCAATTCCTTTTTTCTCAGAATGTACCCAACTGTTGATTTTGCTACTCCAAGCATGTCTGCTATCTCTCTGATGGTTTTTTTCTTTTTTTTCAGCCTCAGGATGTTCTGCTTCACCTCAATTGAGAGTTCCTTTGACCGCATGTTGTCTGCTCACAGCAACAGCTTCCAAATGCAAAACCACACACCTGGAATCCACCCCTGACCTTTTAACTACTTCATTGATTACAGGTTAACGAGGGAGACGCCTTCAGAGTTAATTGCAGCCCTCAGAGTCCATTGTCCAATTACTTTTGGTCCCTTGAAAAAGAGGACGCTATGCATTACAGAGCTATGATTCCTAAACCCTTTCTCCGATTTGGATGTGGTAACTATCACATTGCAGCTGGGAGTGTGCACTTTCAGCCCATATTATATATATAATTGTATTTCTGAACATGTTTTTGTAAACAGCTAAAATAACAAAACTTGTGTCACTGTCCAAATATTTCTGGCCCTAACTGTATCATGAGATTTTGAGTGCAAACCTCCTTCCATCAGCAAGGTCATTGAAGATGGGTCTTTCAGCATGATAATGATCCCAAGCACACCGCCAGGGCAATGAAGGAGTGGCTTCATAAGAATCATATGAAGGTTCTGGAGTGGCCTAGCCAGTCTCCAGATTTCAATCCCATAGAAAACCTTAGGAGGGAGTTGAAAGTCCGTATTGCCCAGCAACAGGCCCAAAACATCACTGCTCTAGAGGAGATTTGCATGGAGGAATGGGCCAACATTCCACCAACAGTGTGTGCCAACTTTGTGAAGACTTATAGAAAATGTTTGACCTCTGTCATTGCCAACAAAGGATATATAACAAAATATTGAGAAGAACTTTTGTTAATGACCAAATACTTTTATTCCACCATAATTTGCTAAATAAATGTAGCCAAATCAGACAAGGTGATTTTCTGGATTTGTTTTCTCATTTTGACTTTAATAGTTGTGGTCTACCTATGATGGCCTCTCTCATCTTTTTTAAGTGGGATAACTGGTGGCTGTATTTGTTTCTAGTGTAGGGTATGGAAAAGTTTGTTGAAATGAAAACAAATGACCATTTAAGCAACAGTGGAACATAAATGAAGAGGGAAATCTGCAACACATCCAGCATGGAAATGGATATCCATTAACCATCACTGGGGGATTTAACTGTCTGCAATTTGTAGGTAAAGTTTCTGAACAGTCACTAAATTCTGCACTGCTAGTTGGAAACTTCAAATTCAAGCGGCACCAAAGTACCGATCTTCATTAGATAATCATTTTGTGCTATGTACCGTAGCTCTAAAACAGTAGAAACGTTTATCGAAAGTCTACATTTGGATACATTTTTGCCTTTTCCATAAATATGTATACAATGGGAACAGTTGGTTGGGGGATTTCATAGCAAACTTGAGAGTGAGTGTTGTACTAGATATAACAGTGACAAATGTAATAGTAGCCGCATTAGATGCCCTTTAATGACATGATGAATATGAAATTATCAGCTGCACTAATGGCATCCCTCATACAGCTACAGCCTGTTTGTAAACAATCTGTATATACTAAATCCATTAGAAGCTCTCAGCTGGAAAATCGAAGCACCAGATGCAGTGGACATAATTAATGTCACTCATTTTGTTAGCATTCAGAAATCTGCTTCAATTATTTTCATATGCCCAGGTTTGCAGCTGGAAAATCTGAATAAACAAACGGGAATCAAGTTTACTTTAATGTATAGACCATGCACTTCGCTGCCTAGGAGCTGTAGCCTACAGCAATAATACTGCTACAATTGCCACACTTAAGAAAACGATAATACATGTATTGTGTTTCTTTTAGTTTATCCCGAAAATAACAAGTAAGATCTTCTAACAACTTTAATATCCAATGTTTGCACAAGAACAAAGCTCCTTCATATAAATATTGACACTAGGATTGTAAATAAGACATCTGAATGTATCCTTGAAGAAGAACCATGTGCAGGAAGCAGCTGCAGATTGGTAAACATGATCCATAATATTTAATAATATCTGCGCAGCTTAATTTGCTAAGCTGTATATGCAAAATACCTGACTATTATATTTTTTTAATAATGTAACTCTCCTCTCCCAGTTCACACTATCATACAACGCTTTAACTGTGTTGAAGGTACATCCAAGGACAGATATGTAGGGGTTTTCTTAAATTCTTCTGCAGGAGCGCACCGTTCCCCTGTCTTGCAGCTTCATGCTTGTTTGGGGCAGTGTGCTACTGCTCGGTTGACATTTCAGACCAGCGGCATCATCGCTGGCCTGACCTTTTTGCACTCTTATCCTTCTAGAAGATAGGATCAGAGGAGTGCAGTGCCACTGAAGTTGGCCAGATCCAGCGATCCAGCAAGTAGAGTTGAGCAAATTTTTTAAAATTTTGTTCCGATTACGATCGGCAGCAAATATTGTTTTAGCAATACAGCCAAATGTCATTGGAGTCAATGGTAGTAGAAATTACCGAATATGTTCGGAACCGATCATCAAACATAAATTTGGCACGAATAGGCTACCAATATGGCATGAATATGGCAAATTCAGATTCGGTGACCGGTTCTGAATATATTCGCTCAACTCTAACAGCAAGCACCAGAGCACTACTTACAAGCTCTATGTGGAGAAGCTTCTAAGCAAAGCAATGATGAAAGTCAGTCCTAGGCACAAAGCAATGAACTAATTTTGCTTACAAAAACTTTGCAATTTAACCATTTAAGTTGAAAATGAGGCGCTAGCATCCTGAGTTCAAATCCCACCCGAAACATCATCTGCAAGGAGTTTTTATGTTCTCCACGTGTTTGCGTGGGCTTCCTCCGGTATTCTGGTTTCTTCCCACAATCCAAAAACATACTGATAGGGAATCTAGATTGTGAGCCACAATGAGGACAGCGATGACAATATCTGTAAAATGTTGTGAAATATGTATATGGAGCAGCATTTGGGATCTACAGGGTTACAACAGCTCCTACAGGGTACAGCAGGGCTATGTAGGGCAGCACGGTGGCGCAGTGGTTAGCACAGCAGCCTTGCAGCGCTGAGGTCCTGGGTTCAAATCCATCCCATCAAGGACAACATCTGCAAAGAGTTTGTATGTTCTCTCTGTGTTTGCTTGGATTTCCTCTGGGCACTCCGGTTTCCTCCCACATTCCAAAGACATACTGATAGGGAATTTAGAATGTGAGCCCCATTGGGGACAGCGATGATAATTTCTGTAAAGCGCCGTGGAATATGTTAGCGCTATATAAAAATAAAGATTATTATATGTTTATCTAGATGCCCCCTGGTTATAAAAAGGAGATACCCTGAACCATTGAAGGATCTTGATGTTACAGTTGTCCTCAAAAGTTTACTTCCCCCGGCAGAATTATGGCTTTCTTGATCTTTTTTCAGAGAATATGAATGACAACATCAAAACTTTTTATCCACTCATGGTTAGTGATTGGATGAAGCCATTTATTGTCAAACTACTGTGTTTTCTCTTTTTAAATCATGACAACCCAAAACAACCACATGATTCTGATCAAAAGTTCACATACCCCATTTCTTAATACTGTGTATTGCCCCCTCTAACATCAATGACAGCTTGAAGTCTTTTGTGGTAGTTGTGGATGAGGTTCTTTATTTTCTCAGATGGTAAAGCTGCCCGTTCTTCTTTGAAAAAAGCTTCAAGTTCCTTTAAATTCCTGGGCTGTCTAGCATGAACTGCACGTTTGAGATCTCCCCAGAGTGGCTCAATGATAATGAGGTCAGGTAACTGAAATGGCCACTCCAGAACCTTCAATTTGTTCTGCTGTGACCAATGACAGGTCGACTTGACCTTGCATTTTGAGCATTGTCATGTTGTAACGTCCAAGTACGTCCCATGGACAGCTTCTGAGCTGATGAGTGCAAATTTGTCTCCAGTATTTGCTGATAACGTGTTGCATTCATTTTTCCTTCAACTTTGACTAAGTTTCCTGTGCCTTTGTAGCTCACACATCCCCAAAACATCAGCGATCCACCTCTGTGCTTTACAGTAGGAATGGTGTTCCTTTCATCGTAGGCTTTGTTGACCTATCTCCAAATGTAACGTTTATGGTTGTGGCCAAAAAGTTCAAATTTGGTCTCATCACTCCAAATTACCTTGTTTCAGAAGTTTTGAGGCTTGTCTCTGTGCTGTTTTGCGTGTTGTAGGTGAGATACTTTGTGGCACTTGCGCAGTAATGGCTTTCTTCTGGCGACTCATCCATGCAACCCATTTTTCTTCAAGTGCCTCCTTATTGTGCATCTTGAAACAGCCATACCACTAGTTTTCAGAGAGTACTGTATTTCAGCTGATGTTATTTGTGGGTTTTTCTTTGCATCCCGAACAATTTTCCTGGCAGTTGTGGATGACATTTTTGTTGGTCTACCTGGTCGTGGTTTTGTTTTTCCATTTGTTAATCACAGTTTGAACGCTGCTGACTGGCATTATCAATTCCTTGGATATCTTTTTGTATCTCTTTCCTGTTTTATACATTTTATTTACCTTTTCCCATAGATCTATTGACAATTCTTTTGCTTTCCCCATGATGCACAATCCAGAAATGTCAGTGGCTGGATGAAAGATGCAAGAGTCTGTCTGTATCCCATAAACTCGCTCAGCTTTTCTGCGCATGCTCTCATTACAAGCAAACTGTTCACAGGTGAGGATGTTACCTTTAGCAGCCATTCAAACCCATTTGTGTCAACTTCTGTGCATGTTATCAGGCCAAAATTGCCAGGGTATGTGAACTTTTGATCAGGGTCATTTGGATGTTTTGGGTTGTCATTATGATTTAAAAAGAGAAAACACAGTAGTTTGACAAAAAATGGCTTCACCCAACCAATTACCATGAGTGGAGAAAAAGTTTTGGTGTTATCATTCATATTCTTTGGAAAAAAAAAAATAACAAAGCAAAAATTCTGCCGGGGTACGTAACTTTTGAGAACAACTCTATGCTTCATATGGAAATTGGGTGACATTGTTCCATTGACTTACTAGACACATACTAAGGTGGATGTGAGTCGCCCACCAGGTCAATGGGGATACTCGGTACCGGTTCCAGTCACTTTTAAAGGGGATGTCATGGTGGCTGCGACCCGGTCTGTGGACACTCACTGAGAGGGGAAAAGTCTTTAAAAGGAATTTGGTAATAAAGTCTATTCGTGATGCCACCTGTGGCTCTCGGTCAGAGGGACCGACGCTGCTTAAAGGGGTCCTCTGGGGTGATGTTATTCCAGCAAGACGGTGACACTTCCCACAGGTGAAGCGGGGTCCCCAGGGTTCCCAAGGTGTATGGCAAGGATGGTGGGTTGCCGGTAAATAACGGATGACACAGAGTTGCAGTCTTTACCTGCTTTACTGATGGTAACAGGCCTCAGTCCAGGGTACCAGGTACAGGTGTAGCTGTGGTCCGGCTGGCTTGGAGGATATAGGTAAATCCTCTTTTCCAGGTGAGGTTCCGTAAGCCTTTCCTACTTGCTCTGATGTGCGAAGTCTCTGCTGCCTGAAGCTTGCTGGCAGCTTGCTTTCTCTCTCCTGTCCTGGGACAGGTGCCTGCATGGTGGGCAGTGTGAGCCGTTTTACAGGGTCTCTATCACGACCCGGGCTCTTAAGATACTGCTTCACCTCAGACTTGGTGTGGGTAAGTAACGTACAGTCTAATGCCCTCCGGTCCTGCTATGTGTCCTAGAGTATAACACAGCCTTGGGCTCCTGGTGCCCGGTTCCTGCGCTTCGGCTCTGAGGGTGCCCAGTCACAGTTCTCCTCTGAGGCCTTTGCTTTCTCCACTGTGCTCCTTCCCTCTTTGGCTCCACCATGATCAACCCCTCGAGTTCTCCTCCTATCCCGGAACTGCAGCTCAAAGCCTGGCTGCATGGCTCCGCCATCTGCTCACTCCTTAGTGTCTCTCACTAACTGCCTAACTCCTCCTCCAGACCAGAATATCTCTATCTGAGGGAAGATCCCCTGAATCCGGGTTCAGAGCTCCCCTTTCTGGCCTGGATTCGGAATGTGTTGTGTGTGGGTGCCTTACCTGGTAAAGGAAACTCCCCTTGCCTCCAAGCATGATATTACCCTCCCCGAATGGAAGGCATCATCAGTGTAACAACAGGTTACCTGGGGTGTTTGTGTAGAAAATAATGGTACAATAGCTTTTTTCTCTTCCTCATACCATAGAGGGTGGTGTAAAGTAAAAATACTTTTGTCTATACAGTATATATATATATGTGGTTTGCCATAGCTCACGATGAAGTGTCATATAAATGTTGGCTCTTTTTTAATGTTTAAATTAAAAGTTATATTTTAACATCAGAAATTCTCACACTATTGCTGTAAAGGCACGATATAAGCATAATAAATAAATAAGATGAAGATAATAACCCTTTCAAGGTCAGGTTCACACAGGTGGCACTCACTGTAACAAATTCAACCAAGAATCCACAAGCGATCCACAGTGCAGCAAATCATGTGGATTTTGATGTGGATTTCCATTTGTAGCTTCTAACAGCAGTTTGTTTTAAATAAAAGATTAAATTAAAAACAAAGCATGGGGTTTTAGGTCCCAAACTTCTGCTGGTCCCATGCATACCCTTCATTCTTCTGATCCCATGTCATACTTTCTTGGTTCTAAGACCGGACATTGTTCTTCCAGCTCTAGCAATGACATCAAAACTAATGTGACTGCTGCAGTCAGTTATAGGCAGCAGCGGTCACAGTCATCATATCACTAGAACAGTGTCTGATGACTTGTCACTTCTGGAGGCCTCCTTCATATTCGCTGTAGTTAAATCCACTAGGTTTTGGTATTTTTTACTTCCACAGTGAAGTCAATGGAGAAAGTTAGCTTGTGGATGGGGATCAAGACCCTCCTCAGACCTTCTCTGGCTAAACAACAGATTCAGCTCTGTTACATCTGTATTCTGTGTACAGTATAAAGACAAGATACCCCACTGTAAAATTCTTCTGCTTCCACATGTGCCCATCACTTAATAATAAGTGGCATCTCCTACATGATCTTATTACATTTCCGTGGCCTTTGAAGTAGCTACACACTGTTATTAGGGAACTATTGAACAAACTTTGCTTCAGTTTAATAAAGAATGGAATTCATTATATGAACATTTATCAAACCAGCCAGTTAGAAAAAGAAATAAACAGAAGATTAATCATTCCTCTGGGAGGAAGAAAAAAAACTGAATGCTTGCTTTATCTGCTGTACTGACAGATAATTCACATATAGTGCTCTTCAAAAGATATGTCCCTCCATATGGAATCAATGATAGCCATTGGAGGAAACTGCCATGCCAGCGCTGTCTGTTTCCCGGGACCATGCACTAAGGAAATAAATAGTCTCCTTGTTTATTCGATGGATGGTGCACACTTTTATCATCAATCGGGGTCATGTCATTTTAATTCTAAGAATATCACATTATTTATGGAAGTTGGGCAAAAGTTATAAAACTGGTTTATTTTAGGAGAGGCTACCTTACTTCCATACACAGGTGCAAACATCATTCTGTTTTTTCTAGAACATCCGCTTAGCTGCTTTGTGAAGAAATGCTTACAGCATACAAATGCTACATTTTCATCAGCCTAATTGAATAGATTATGCTTCAAATTCATACTACATTTCAGGTTTACATTTAGCTCTGACAAACTAGCATTTAATTTAGTCAAGTACAACACATGGCCATTTCTCCAAAGTGTCCCAGGAGCCATTTTTCAACTTGAAATTGCCAAACCGCATATTGCTTGCCCTACTGTGAGCAGCATGCGTGGCTTAAACCTGCTGCCGTGACCTGAACAATCTCCAAACTTATCTCCGTCAAGCACATCTGGGAAATCATTGATCAGCAATTGCAATGGGAGCTGCCAGCCGTGGATCTTGAAGATTTATGCGCCCAAGTGCATTCCGCAGAACATTCCGCTGACAACCATTAACAGTCTCACTAATACATTGCAAGGTGTGTAAGTGCGTTTATTTCTTCTGTTTTTTGAAAATGTTGCTTCTACTTTTCATCATTTGCTTATCGTTAACATGTCTATCAATTTGCTGATGTTCTTAAATCCTCCACTTTTTTTTTCTTGGTGTGGCAAATTCAATGTTGAGGAGTTTACTAAGTGCAAAGATGATTGTTCTTCATGCAAAAATGACAAAACGAAAATTGAAAAAAAAAAAAAAACCCCAGTTGACACGACTATATCTTAATAGTGTCCTTTTGCCACTTTTTTTTAACTGCTTCTGGACTGCCTATAGACTTTAAACGTCCAGGTGGTCTCACTCCTACTGTGCAGTGATGTTCTAAAATGTAATTGAATAGGAGCGCTGCTGACTGAGACAGCCGGAGCCCCCATTGAGAAGGCACAGAAAGTTCATTACCGTCTGTGTCGTTTTCATAGCTGTATACACAGCGCCAAAGAGGCACTGTGTATGCAGTAATGGAAAGGACTGATCGTCATGTAATTGCTGTGTTGTGTATAGGGAGGGAACATCAACTAAGGTGTCATGGGAGACCAAGACAGCTTTGCTATGCAGTCAGGAAGCTGCATTTCCTCTGTAACTGGAGCTATTATAGCAGCCCCAGTTAAAGGGAAATAAGATGAAAAAAAAAAAATCCAATATTTAAATACCTTATTAAATGCATTGCAACCTTCAGGAGAGCACAAAGTGTAAAATAAATGAAAAATGATTAAAAAAATAACAGGTAATGATGAATAGATATGCCACTGTCATTCCAAATGGCTGCTACTAAAAATAAATGTGTCCAATATCTAAAAATAGCTGACACAAAATAATACAATACAGCGCAATACAATATTTTAGCGGTCCTAAGTGTTCTTTAAAAAAAAATGGGAAAAACATACATTTATTTCTTCACCTTATTGTTCCACTGATATAGCCCAATACCAGCAAACAAAAAAAATAGAATGTGACAGCCACATAAACATGAAGCCCCATGCATCACAACAAAAAAGATGCGAAAAATTACTTGAATGTCCGAAAGAACATTTTTTATAGCTCTTTATGCCTCATGTAAGAAATAAAAAATGAAAATGATGATTTGTGATCAGGAATAAATCAGTTGGGCTGGTTAAAGAACTGGTTAAAGAAACAAAATATCATGGCTGGAAAAAGCTATACAGGCAATCGAATTTTATAAAAAATGACCCTCCAACTACAGAGCCATTTTGTAAGACTGACATTAAATGGTTTATTTCACATGAATTGGAAAATGATAATTCAGACAACTGCTATAGTAATATGAGATGAGTTACAAAATGGGAACAAGTCATTGTATACCTGGCAAGATGGGTCATTTAGAAAGTCTATGGAAAAAGTCTGTAGAAAAGTTCTGTCCTGCATAAGCATACAGTCAGATAGACACATCATTAGGATGTTTTAAAAGAACCATGGACATTTTATTTGGGATGACGTGTTCACTGGAAAAGAAGGAGAACGACAGAACCTACATAAAGGACATTTATCACTACAACCACAGCAGAGTGTTAGTCAGAAAAATCTCCACCTGACTTTTATTTGCTTTTTTAGCGGACTACTTGATACTTCTGTACATTTAAAGGTAACACAAAAGGAAAATCCCATGATGGATTCTCCTTAACCAACCTAAAATAACAGTGAATGCATATTTATACGTGTGAAGGAGCCATGAACAATGAACCTCTGAGCTGTAAAAGACTGTACAGATCCCTCATTTCGAGCAGATCCTTAAATATATAAACACACAAAGGAGTGACAATATTAGTCCTCAAGTTGCTAAGTGATACCACTTGTAAATCCATGAAGCACAGGGAGCAAAAACAGTCCGGAATCCTTAAAACATATGGTAATGTGAGAAGAGAAGTGAAAATTGCCGCTTTGCTTGGAGAAAAATATTTACCTTAGGATCCACGTTTAGTATTTTCCTGTCCCGCTTATTTTTAAACAGTAATCCAGATGAATTTTCTGCAATCACTTGGTAATTTGGACTTGCGTTTGAAGTTGAAACATGGGTTTCCCAGTTATAGAAACTGCAAAAATAGGAAAAAAAATCAGAAAAGTAAAGTCAGATCTTAAATAAGCGACTAACTTCTTCATAATGATATGATTTAACATCAATTGATTAACCATTGCTTTATGGACAATGGGTTAATTGCAGATAGTTTTTGTCAAGTACAATGGATCCATAATCTAAAATGTATCGCGTGAGGTAAGCCTGAATAATCCCTGAAGTCTTCAATGGGGCCATTTAGGAGGTTCAGATCCCGATCAATCTTAGGGTTATGAACATTTTTTTTAAAAGTCAGCTCATCCATATTAACCTCCGAGGAAAGAAAGTTTGCGGTGCCACAGGAAAAACAAGTAGAAAAAAGGAGGTTCCAGCATCAAGATCTTAGGGTTATGGTATAACCTAGTCATATGCTATAACAGGGAGTAACCCTTGCATTAGTGGGAAAAATACAGAGTGCCTGACTCGTGAACATCCAACTTACGAACATACGACTTACGAACGTATGATGTTTAAAAAAAACCTAATACGTAATTGCACACCTCTTTGGCTAACACTGGTCCTCTTCTTTCTGCTGTTGTGCACCACATCTACAGCCCCTTCACTGTAGGTCAACCCTTCCTGCCACATCCAGGCCTCATAGGACATCACACGTGTAAGTTAGTGACCTTGTGACATCAAGGCATGAGCTGCGACCTTTTAACCCACAGTGAACTCCGAGGCCTGGATGCAGTCAGAAGTCTTGGCCTATAGTGAAGAGGCCAAAGATGCGCAGCAGTGAGGTATTATGATTTTATTTTATTTTATTGCTGGCACTGTTCAAACTTCCCACAAATTAGGATTACAAGCAGAACTTCAACAAGCTATCCAGTTTGTAATGTGGGGGATTGCCAATATACCACAAACAAATTATATCAAGAGCACGCTGGATTTCAAAAACACACCACATGATCTAAACTTGCGCAATAATATTCTTGTTTTTCCACCGCCTTAACTCCTTCCTGACACAGACAATTTTCGCTTTTGTGTTTTTCCTCCCCTTCTTCCACATAAATGCATAAGAGCTTGTTTTTTTTTGCTGAACAAGTTATAATTATGAATGAAACCATTCAGTTTACCATACAATGTACTGGAAAATGGGACAAAAAAGTGCAATGAAATTGCAAAAATAAATGCCATTCACTCACTGTTTTCTGTGCTTTGTTTCAATGCTGTTCATTTTGTGGGTGGGCTGATAGTGGCATGGAACAGCGCGACCCCTAGTCACAGATTGACAGCAGTATTTAAATAGTTGGCGGTGTATTATAACCATTATCTGTCAGGTATGTGACGGGCTCCACCTCTAAGGCTGTTCTGGACATTCGTTCTCAAATTGCACCATACATTTACAGCAGATGTCGGTAAGGGGTGAAACATAGAACCTGATCGATATATTAAACATATCGGTGTCTGTTATTCGCCACCAGCACTGATCAGTTGTTTGCCGCTATGATGGCCATATGTGCCCAAGTACAGAGCTATAACAGCACTGAATAATGGCAGTTCTCGGGCATTGCATTTGAACTCTTATTGAAGAGAGTTAGAGACGTGCTGTGGTACATCCGAAAGGTTGTTTATAGAGCTGTACTGTTCTGGCCGTGGACACTAGGTACACATAGCTACCGTGGGAGTTTCAAACAGCTTATTGGTGGGTGTACCATTCTTCAAACTCCCACTTATTTGATATTGATGACCTAGTTTAAGAACAACCTTGATAACCCTTTTAAAAATTAGATAAAAACTGGGAGAAAGAATACAAATAAAAAACTTTAGTGTTTCTAATACAGTTTATTATGAAACCACAAACTGAAAAGCATTTGGTCTAGATCTCTGAGATTTCCACTGTTAACAAATAGAGACCATTCGGTGTAGTTAGTATAAAGGAGGATACTGTAGGGGGTTTTACCAACTCGGGTGCAACGGGAGGAAAACAGGAGGCTTGTTCCTTTAAAAGTTCATGGGTTTATAGCTTTTTAAACCCAAAAGCAAAAACAGAAAACAGACAGCCTTTAGATCAGGCAAACAAAATACAAATGTCCATAGCAGGGCTCTGTTCCGCCAGGCCTGTGGGCACACAGACTGGGGTAGTGTCCAGTACTCCGGCTGAGTCTGGAGCCAAACACACAGGCCTTCTCCCTCCCAACATACAGACCATGTGCCAAACAACAGCCTCCAAGAAATAGGCTGTAACCACACCCAGAGGTAAGGATTGTGGGTAGCGGTTACCCACAAGAAAAAATCCCAAGTGGGATAAAATGGTAAAAAAAAATACAATTTTGCCATTTTGTTTTTGGACTTTAACTAGCATTCATTGAATGATAACAATGAAATATGAACAAGATTCTCAGGTTAGTACAATTAGGTTAATATGAAAACTTGCATAACTTTTTTTTAATTAAGTGGTAAAAAGAAATTCAGAAGTTTACAAAAACATTTTTTGTTTGTGTTGCTATTTTCCAATACACATAAGATTTTATTTTCTTTTGATGGAGCTGTGTGAGGGCTTGTTTCTTGAGTCATTACCTGACAGTTTTATTAATATCACTCTGTACGCATGACATATATAGCTCTGGCAAAAATTAATAGACCACCACATCAAAACCCTGCCATGGGTAGCCCAATCTCCAGACCAGAACCCAATTGAAAACCTCTGGAATATAATCAAGAACTGCTTACATTTCTGTGCCAGAAACAGTGTGAAAGACTGGTGGAAAGCATGCTGAGACGCATGAAAGCTGTGATTAAAAAACATCGTTATTCTACAAAATATTGATTTCTGAACTCTTCCTAAGATAAAACATTAGTATTGTTGTTTGTAAATGATTATGAACTTGTTTTATTTGCATTATTTGAGGTCTGAAAGCACTGTTTGTTTTTTTAATTTTGACCATTTCTCCTTTTCAGAAAAAAAAATACAAAATGTATCCCTTGGAAATTCGGAGACATGTTGTCAGAAGTTTATAGAATAAAGAACTATAAACATTTTACTCCAAAATATACCTATTAAGAGAAAAATCAGAGAAAATGAAATTTTGCAGTGGTCTCCTAATTTTTGCCAGAGGCTGTGTATATACAGTGGGGCAAAAAAGTATTTAGTCAGTCAGCAATAGTGCAAGTTCCACCACTTAAAAAGATGAGAGGCGTCTGTAATTTACATCATAGGTAGACCTCAACTATGGGAGACAAACTGAGAAAACAAATCCAGAAAATCACATTGTCTGTTTTTTTAACATTTTATTTGCATATTATGGTGGAAAATAAGTATTTGGTCAGAAACAAACAATCAAGATTTCTGGCTCTCACAGACCTGTAACTTCTTCTTAAAGAGTCTCCTCTTTCCTCCACTCATTACCTGTAGTAATGGCACCTGTTTAAACTTGTTATCAGTATAAAAAGACACCTGTGCACACCCTCAAACAGTCTGACTCCAAACTCCACTATGGTGAAGACCAAAGAGCTGTCAAAGGACACCAGAAACAAAATTGTAGCCCTGCACCAGGCTGGGAAGACTGAATCTGCAATAGCCAACCAGCTTGGAGTGAAGAAATCAACAGTGGGAGCAATAATTAGAAAATGGAAGACATACAAGACCACTGATAATCTCCCTCGATCTGGGGCTCCACGCAAAATCCCACCACGTGGGGTCAGAATGATCACAAGAACGGTGAGCAAAAATCCCAGAACCACGCGGGGGGACCTAGTGAATGAACTGCAGAGAGCTGGGACCAATGTAACAAGGCCTACCATAAGTAACACATTACGCCACCATGGACTCAGATCCTGCAGTGCCAGACGTGTCCCACTGCTTAAGCCAGTACATGTCCGGGCCCGTCTGAAGTTTGCTAGAGAGCATTTGGATGATCCAGAGGAGTTTTGGGAGAATGTCCTATGGTCTGATGAAACCAAACTGGAACTGTTTGGTAGAAACACAACTTGTCGTGTTTGGAGGAAAAAGAATACTGAGTTGCATCCATCAAACACCATACCTACTGTAAAGCATGGTGGTGGAAACATCATGCTTTGGGGCTGTTTCTCTGCAAAGGGGCCAGGATGACTGATCCGGGTACATGAAAGAATGAATGGGGCCATGTATCGTGAGATTTTGAGTGCAAACCTCCTTCCATCAGCAAGGGCATTGAAGATGAAACGTGGCTGGGTCTTTCAACATGACAATAATCCAAAGCACACCGCCAGGGCAATGAAGGAGTGGCTTCGTAAGAAGCATTTCAAGGTCCTGGAGTGGCCTAGCCAGTCTCCAGATCTCAACCCTATAGAAAACCTTTGGAGGGAGTTGAAAGTCAAAAACATCACTGCTCTAGAGGAGATCTGCATGGAGGAATGGGCCAACATACCAACAACAGTGTGTGGCAACCTTGTGAAGACTTACAGAAAAGGTTTGACCTCTGTCATTGCCAACAAAGGATATATTACAAAGTATTGAGATGAAATTTTGTTTCTGACCAAATACTTATTTTCCACCATAATATGCAAATAAAATGTTAAAAAAACAGGCAATGTGATTTTCTTGATTTTTTTTTCTCAGTTTGTCTCAAAGAGTTGAGGTCTACCTATGATGTAAATTACAGACGCCTCTCATCTTTTTAAGTGGTGGAACTTGCACTATTGCTGACTGACTAAATACTTTTTTGTCCCACTGTATATATATATATATATATATATATATATATATATATATACACAGACCCAGATGGTAGATACTGGTATCATGCTTCCTATTGTGATTTTAACTTTCTATAGAGAAGAAACATGGCATGGATAGCATCATCTATCTAAGTGATAGAATAGCTTTACTGTGATGTGAGTGAATGCGTTGTGTTTGGCCCTTCGCTATGATGTCAAAAATATATCTCCCATAAATATCAGATAGATGCAAACCCCTGGTGATTTGAATAGAGGAGGTTCTTGCTTTGGAAGTGTACAGAACTTATCCAAGTCATGGTGGCTGGTTGCCAGAGCAGATTTTGTCTGTAATTACCTGGTCACTACAGGAGACCCTTACTTCAATGGAGGTTGAAGTGTCAGCTCTCACTTCTCCAGTTATAATTAATAACATTTGTTTATTGTGAGGTTGTACTGCAATGGAAGTTGAAGTGTCAGAGCTCTCTCACTCGCCACTTATAATAAATCCGATATGATCAATGTGAGGGTGATGTGTCACCTCTCTGGAAATGTCTTTATGGATTTTAATTTTTCTCTATGGCTATATATATATATATATATATATATATATATATATATAATACTGTACATCATGTTGCAGTTACGTGTTAAGATTCCCCAAATCCCTCTTTAATTGTGGAGTTGTACTGGTTTTATTTCATGTTATTTTTAAAAGCAATAATGAGTTACAAGTACACACCAGCAATGTCAATACACTTATAATTTAATGCTGTCTGTGATGATATCATTAATTTGGAATAAAATAATATAGTAATAATCTGCAGCGAGTACAAGTAATACAGTATTCAGCATTAGACAGCATTAATGAGGCCTGGATTCACACAACATTCTTAAATGACTCATAATTGGTTTTGTGGTCTGGCAAATGATTGCTGATCTTGTAGCCTTCGTGGGAAAAAACGTGCATCGGTGGACATAATCCAAGATCACTCACTTGCAATCAACACCCAATAACCTGTATGTCCATACCACGTGTAGCATACACAGGAGAGTCTAAAATGTGAGCTATGTGGTCCTTCCACTGCTTGCGTAGATGGCTCTGATTTCACATGGGAAGGTCATTTTTTTTTAAAATAAGAGATAAGTTGAAGGAGACTTTTCATCTTTTTTAGAACTCACATCATCCAAGAAACACATCAAAGAAGGAATAAAGAAACAACTGCACATCTTCCCTGGAGCTTTGCACATGATTGCTCACATAAAGCTGAATAAACATATTGTGTGACTGCTAATGCTTCTGACATTACAATAATGTTAACCAGAAACATGATAGACTGTAGATGCTTGTTCATTTAGTGAGAGGCATGTAACAACGGCTGCCAAGTGTTGTGCGTGCACTTGTCTCATGAAGCTTGGAGCTTTGCTACATGGATAAGAAAAGTGAGGATCTAGATACTTTAGACACAAGAAATCATATTCTCAATATTCTCATCATTGTGTTTTGGGACTTTGGGAGAGTTCGGAAAAGAAAACGGATATAGGCCCACCATTGGGTAGTACTGTGCAAAGTATATAATAATACTAAAAATTATACCTGGCATACAGGAACAGGAGAAGAGGTACAATGTAGTGTTTACTTATCTACTATATAATTGTCTAAAGGTCACTTCCGTCTGTCTGTCTGTCTGTCATAGATATTCATTGGTCACGGCCTCTGTCTGTCATGGAAATCCAAGTCGCTGATTGGTCGTGGCAAAACACCCACGACTATGGTTGAGCGAAATGGGTCGGCCAGATTCAGAAGTCGCTGACTTTTGGCAAAGTCGGGTTTCATGAAACCCGACCCCTGTGTGGGGTCGGCCATGAGGTCGGCGATCTTCTGATCTGGAATCGGAATTCCGATACTGAGTTCCGATATGTTTAAGATATCGGGAATCGGTATCGGAATTCATATTTAAGTGTAAAATAAAGAATAAAAATAAAAAAATATTGATATACTCACCCTCGGACGCGCCCTGGTTCTCACCGGCAGCCTTCCTTCCTAAGAATGAGCGACTGAAGGGCCTTCGATGACGTCGCGGCTTGTGATTGGTCGCGTGAGCGGTCACATGGGCGTCACGCGACCAATCACAAGCCGCAACGTCATCTAAGGTCCTTCAGGTGCTAATTCTTAGGAAGGAAGCGTCCGAGGGCGCGTCCGAGGGTGAGTATATTCCTAATAGGTATATACTCCCCCTCGGACGCGCCCTGGTTCTAACCCGCAGCCTTCCTTCCTAAGAATCAGTGCCTGAAGGACCTTAGATGACGTCGAGGCTTGTGATTGGTCGCGTGACGCCCATGTGACCGCTCACGTGACCAATCACAAGCCGCGACGTCATTGAAGGCCCTTCAGTCGCTCATTCTTAGGAAGGAAGGCTGCCGGTGAGAACCAGGGCGCGTCCGAGGGTGAGTATATCAATATTTTTTTATTTTTATTCTTTATTTTACACTTAAATATGAATTCCGATACCGATTCCCGATATCTTAAACATCGAAGGTCCTTCAGGCGCTCATTCTTAGGAAGGAAGGTTGCCGGTGAGAACCAGGGCGCGTCCATAGGTAAGTATATCAATATTTTTTATTTTACACTTAAATATGGATCCCAGGGCCTGAAGGAGAGTTTCCTCTCCTTCAGACCCTGGGAACCATTAGAAACCCAATGCACTGCATTGGGTTTCGTGTTTCGGCCGACCCCGACCCCGACTTTTCTATAGGATCGGCCGATTTCACTCGACCCGACTTTTGAAAAAGTCGGGTTTCGTGAAACCCGACCCGATCCTATAAAAAGAAAAGTCGCTCAACCCTACCCACGACCATTGCCACAACCAATCAGCGATGGCCATAGTCTGACAGCGAAATGGCCGCTGCTTTACTGCCCTGCAGTCAGCGCTGAGCGCTCACACAGGTTTAATGCCAGCGTTAACAGACCGTGGTGTAATGCAGCTATTAACGCTGTGTGACTATTGATGATGCGCATGCAGCATCAATAGTAAAAAGATCTAATGCTACAAATAATAATAGTAATAAAAAAAAGGTTATTCTCACCTTCTGACGTCGCGCGCTGTCCTCAGCAGTGCAAGCGGCTGGTTCCGGTGCCAAGGATGCTATGCGAGAAGGACCTGCCATGATATCGCGGACATGTGACCGCGACGTCATCACAGGTCCTGCGCTCATACCAACTCTGGGACTGGAAGCTGCCACGTGCACCGCACACAGGCACCAGGACTTCAAGGGGCCTTTGGAAGGTGAGTATATGTTTATTTTTTATTTTAGGTCTTTTTTAACCACTCATATAGTGCCCACATTGCTATATACTACGTGGGCTGTGTTACATACTGCGTGGACTCTGTTATATACTACATCTCTGTGCTATATACTATGTAGCTGGGCAATATACAACGTGACTGTGCAATAGACAACGTGACTGTCCATAATACTACGTAGCTGTGCAATATACTATGTAGCTGTGCAATATACTATGTGGCTGTGTCGGTTCTGTTATATACTACGTCGACTGTGCAATATACTACGTAGCTTTGTTATATACTACGTGGCTGTGCAATATACTACGTAGCTATGCAATATAAAACGTGCCTCTACAATATACTATGTGGCTATGTTATATACTACGTGGCTCTGCTATATACTATGTCGCTGACCAATATACTACATAGCTGTGCAATACACTACGTAGCTGTGCAATACGCTACGTGACTGTGTTATATACTATGTTGCTGTGCAATATACTACGTGCCTGTACAATATACTACGCGGCTCTACAATATACTACGTGGCTATGTTATATACTACGTGTCTCTGCTATATACTACGTGGCTGACCAATGTACTACATACCTGTGCAATACAATATGTGGCTATGTTATATACTATGTGGCTGTGTTACATACTACGTAGCTGTTATATACTACGTAGCTATGTTATATACTACGTCGGTTGTGTTAGGCTAGGTTCACATTGCTTTAGTGCAATCCGTTTAGCAGATCCGCTAATGGATTGCATTAACGCAATGTCCAAAAAGGGATTGCGTTCAGCAATCCCGCTAGCGCAGATGCCCGATCTGCGCTAGCGAGGAACTGACCCTGAATGCTGCAAGCAAACTAACGGCACATTCCAGACGCATGCCAAAAATGGCATACGTTTACGATGCGTTAGCGATCCGTTAGCACATTGCAGTCAATGGGTGCGCTAATGGATCCGTTACATAGCGTTAATTGCGACAATTGCGCCATGTAACGGAGTCCGTTAGCGGACACCCACTAACGCAATGTGAACCTAGCCTTTACTACGTCACTGTGCAATATAGTACGTAGCCTGTGCTATATACCACCTACATATTCTAGAATACCTGATACGTTAGAATCGGGCCACCATCTAGTAGAGAATAAGAGCAGATATTGAGATTTACACACAGCAAACAGGACAGGAGAAATGGTACTGTGTAGTATATACAGGTCCTTCTCAAAAAATTAGCATATAGTGTTAAATTTCATTATTTACCATAATGTAATGATTACAATTAAACTTTCATATATTATAGATTCATTATCCACCAACTGAAATTTGTCAGGTCTTTTATTGTTTTAATACTGATGATTTTGGCATACAACTCCTGATAACCCAAAAAACCTGTCTCAATAAATTAGCATATTTCACCCATCCAATCAAATAAAAGTGTTTTTTAATAACAAACAAAAAAACCAACAAATAATAATGTTCAGTTATGCACTCAATACTTGGTCGGGAATCCTTTGGCAGAAATGACTGCTTCAATGCGGCGTGGCATGGAGGCAATCAGCCTGTGACACTGCTGAGATGTTATGGAGGCCCAGGATGCTTCAATAGCGGCCTTAAGCTCATCCAGAGTGTTGGGTCTTGCGTCTCTCAACTTTCTCTTCACAATATCCCACAGATTCTCTATGGGGTTCAGGTCAGGAGAGTTGGCAGGCCAATTGAGCACAGTAATACCATGGTCAGTAAACCATTTACCAGTGGTTTTGGCACTGTGAGCAGGTGCCAGGTCGTGCTGAAAAATGAAATCTTCATCTCCATAAAGCATTTCAGCCGATGGAAGCATGAAGTGCTCCAAAATCTCCTGATAGCTAGCTGCATTGACCCTGCCCTTGATGAAACACAGTGGACCAACACCAGCAGCTGACATGGCACCCCACACCATCACTGACTGTCGGTACTTGACACTGGACTTCAGGCATTTTGGCATTTCCTTCTCCCCAGTCTTCCTCCAGACTCTGGCACCTTGATTTCCGAATGACATGCAAAATTTGCTTTCATCAGAAAAAAGTACTTGGGACCACTTAGCAACAGTCCAGTGCTGCTTCTCTGTAGCTCAAAAGTGGCTTTACCTGGGGAATGCGGCACCTGTAGCCCATTTCCTGCACACGCCTGTGCACGGTGGCTCTGGATGTTTCCACACCAGACTCAGTCCACTGCTTCCTCAGGTTCCCCAAGGTCTGGAATCGGTCCTTCTCCACAATCTTCCTCAGGGTCCGGTCTCCTCTTCTCGTTGTACAGCGTTTTCTGCCACATTGTTTCCTTCCAACAGACTTACCATTGAGGTGCCTTGATACAGCACTCTGGGAACAGCCTATTTGTTGAGAAATTTCTTTCTGGGTCTTACCCTCTTGCTTGAGGGTGTCAATGATGGCCTTCTTGACATCTGTCAGGTCGCTAGTCTTACCCATGATGGGGGTTTTGAGTAATGAACCAGGCAGGGAGTTTATAAAAGCCTCAGGTATCTTTTGCATGTGTTTAGAGTTAATTAGTTGATTCAGAAGATTAGGGTAATAGGTCGTTTAGAGAACCTTTTCTTGATATGCTAATTTATTGAGACAGGTTTTTTGGGTTATCAGGAGTTGTATGCCAAAATCATCAGTATTAAAACAATAAAAGACCTGACAAATTTCAGTTGGTGGATAAGGAATCTATAATATATGAAAGTTTAATTGTAATCATTACATTATGGTAAATAATGAAATTTAACACTATATGCTAATTTTTTGAGAAGGACCTGTATATATATATATATATATATATATATATATATATATATATATATATATATATATATATACACATTACAGGATAAATTGTACTGTGCAGTGCATATATACAGGACAAGTGAAGCAGTACTATGCTGTGTATATACACCAGATAGGAGAAGTAGTACTGTGCAGTGCATATATACAGTAGACAAGAATTAGTACTGTGCAGTGTATATATACAGTAGAGAAGAATTGGTACTGTGCAGTGTATATATACAGGACAGGAGTAATAGTACCGTGCAGTGTATCTATACAGGGCAGGAGAAGTAGTACTGTGCAGTGTATATATACAGAACAGGAGAACTGGTGCTGTACAGTGTATATACAGGTCAGAAGAAGTGGTACTGTGCAGTGTATATATACAGGACATGAAAAGTGGTACTGTGCAGTGTATATACAGGACAGGAGTAGTAGTACTGTGCAGTGTACATATACAGGACAGGAGGAGTGGTACTGTGCAGTGTATATATACAGGACAGGAGAAGTGGTACTGTGCAGTGTATATATACAGGACAAGAGAAGTGGTACTGTGCAGTGTATATATACAGGACAGGAGAAGTGGTTCTGTTCAGTGTATATATACAGGACAGGAGAAGTGGTGCTGTGCAGTGTATATATACAGGACAGGAGGAGTGGTACTGTACAGTGTATATATAGAGGACAGGAGAAGTGGTGCTGTGCAGTGTATATATTCAGAACAGGAGGAGTGGTACTGTGCAGTGTATATATACAGGACAGGCGGAGTGGTACTGTGCAGTGTATATATAGAGGACAGGAGAAGTGGTACTGTGCAGTGTATATATACAGGACAGGAGAAGTGGTACTGTGCAGTGTATATATACAGGACAGGAGAAGTGGTGCTGTGCAGTGTATATACAGGACAGGAGGAGTGGTACTGTACAGTGTATATATAGAGGACAGGAGAAGTGGTGCTCTGCAGTGTATATATTCAGGACAGGAGGAGTGGTACTGTGCAGTGTATATATACAGGACAGGCGGAGTGGTACTGTGCAGTGTATATATAGAGGACAGGAGAAGTGGTACTGTGCAGTGTATATATACAGGACAGGAGAAGTGGTACTGTACAGTGTATATATACAGGACAGGAGAAGTGGTGCTGTGCAGTGTATATATACAGGACAGGAGGAGTGGTACTGTGCAGTGTATATATACAGGACAGGAGGAGTAGTACTGTGCAGTGTATATATACAGAACAGGAGAAGTGGTGCTGTACATTGTATATATACAGGACAGGAGGAGTGGTACTGTGCAATGTATATATATACAGGACAGGAGAAGTGGTAATGTGCAAAGTATATATACAGAACAGGAGAAGTGGTACTGTGCAGTGTATTTATACAGGACAGGAGGAGCGGTACTGTGCAGTGTATATATACAGGACAGGAGGAGCGGTACTGTGCAGAGTATATATACAGAACAGGAGAAGTGGTACTGTGCAGTGTATTTATACAGGACAGGAGGAGCGGTGCAGTGTATATATACAGGAGGAGTGGTACCGTGCAGTGTATCTATACAGGACATGAGAAGTGGTGCTGTGCAGTGTATATATACAGGACAGGAGGAGTGGTACTGTGCAGTGTATATATACAGGACAGGAGGAGTGGTACTGTGTAGTGTATATATACAGGACAGGAGAAGTGGTGCTGTACAGTGTATATATACAGGACAGGAGAAGTGGTGCTGTACAGTGTATATATACAGGACATGAGAAGTGGTGCTGTGCAGTGTATATATACAGGACAGGAGGAGTGGTACTGTACAGTGTATATATACAGGACAGGAGGAGTGGTACTGTGTAGTGTATATATACAGGACAGGAGAAGTGGTGCTGTACAGTGTATATATACAGGACAGGAGAAGTGGTGCTGTACAGTGTATATATACAGGACAGGAGGAGGGGTACTGTACGGTGTATATACAGGACAGGAGGAGTGGTGCTGTACAGTGTATATATACAGGACAGGAGGAGTGGAACTGTGCAGTGTATATATACAGACGAAGTGGTACTGTGCAGTGTATACATACAGGACAGGAGAAGTGGTACTGTGCAGTGTATATATACAGACGAAGTGGTACTGTGCAGTGTATATATACAGGACAGGAGGAGCGGTACTGTGCAGAGTATATATACAGAACAGGAGAAGTGGTACCGTGCAGTGTATTTATACAGGACAGGAGGAGCGGTGCAGTGTATATATACAGGGGATTGGTACTGTGCAGTGTATTTATACAGGACATGAGAAGTGGTACTGTGCAGTGTATATATACAGGACTGGAGAAGTGGTACTGTGCAGAGTATATATACAGAACAGGAGAAGTGGTACTGTGCAGTGTATATATACAGGACAAGAGGAGCGGTGCAGTGTATATATACAGAGGATTGGTACTATGCAGTGTATCTATACAGGACATGAGAAGTGGTGCTGTGCAGTGTATACAGTGGGGCAAAAAAGTATTTAGTCAGTCAGCAATAGTGCAAGTTCCACCACTTAAAAAGATGAGAGGCGTCTGTAATTTACATCATAGGTAGACCTCAACTATGGGAGACAAACTGAGAAAAAAAAATCCAGAAAATCACATTGTCTGTTTTTTTATCATTTTATTTGCATATTATGGTGGAAAATAAGTATTTGGTCAGAAACAAAATTTCATCTCAATACTTTGTAATATATCCTTTGTTGGCAATGACAGAGGTCAAACGTTTACTGTAAGTCTTCACAAGGTTGCCACACACTGTTGTTGGTATGTTGGCCCATTCCTCCATGCAGATCTCCTCTAGAGCAGTGATGTTTTTGGCTTTTCGCTTGGCAACACGGACTTTCAACTCCCTCCAAAGGTTTTCTATAGGGTTGAGATCTGGAGACTGGCTAGGCCACTCCAGGACCTTAAAATGCTTCTTACGAAGCCACTCCTTCATTGCCCTGGCGGTGTGCGTTTGGATTATTGTCATGTTGAAAGACCCAGCCACGTTTCATCTTCAATGCCCTTGCTGATGGAAGGAGGTTTGCACTCAAAATCTCACGATACATGGCCCCATTCATTCTTTCATGTACCCGGATCAGTTGTCCTGGCCCCTTTGCAGAGAAACAGCCCCAAAGCATGGTGTTTCCACCACCATGTTTTACAGTAGGTATGGTGTTTGATGGATGCAACTCAGTATTCTTTTTCCTCCAAACACGACAAGTTGTGTTTCTACCAAACAGTTCCAGTTTGGTTTCATCAGACCATAGGACATTCTCCCAAAACTCCTCTGGATCATTCAAATGCTCTCTAGCAAACTTCAGACGGGCCCGGACATGTACTGGCTTAAGCAGTGGGACACGTCTGGCACTGCAGGATCTGAGTCCATGGTGGCGTAGTGTGTTACTTATGGTAGGCCTTGTTACATTGGTCCCAGCTCTCTGCAGTTCATTCAGTAGGTCCCCCCACGTGGTTCTGGGATTTTTGCTCACCGTTCTTGTGATCATTCTGACCCCACGGGGTGGGATTTTGCGTGGAGCCCCAGATCGAGGGAGATTATCAGTGGTCTTGTATGTCTTCCATTTTCTAATTATTGCTTCCACTGTTGATTTCTTCACTCCAAGCTGGTTGGCTATTGCAGATTCAGTCTTCCCAGCCTGGTGCAGGGCTACAATTTTGTTTCTGGTGTCCTTTGACAGCTCTTTAGTTTTCACCATAGTGGAGTTTGGAGTCAGACTGTTTGAGGGTGTGCACAGGTGTCTTTTTATACTGATAACAAGTTTAAACAGGTGCCATTACTACAGGTAATGAGTGGAGGAAAGAGGAGACTCTTAAAGAAGAAGTTACAGGTCTGTGAGAGCCAGAAATCTTGATTGTTTGTTTCTGACCAAATACTTATTTTCCACCATAATATGCAAATAAAATGATAAAAAAACAGACAATGTGATTTTCTGGATTTTTTTTTCTCAGTTTGTCTCCCATAGTTGAGGTCTATCTATGATGTAAATTACAGACGCCTCTCATCTTTTTAAGTGGTGGAACTTGCACTATTGCTGACTGACTAAATACTTTTTTGCCCCACTGTATATACAGGACAGGAGGAGTGGTACTGTGCAGTGTATATATACAGCACAGGAGAAGTGGTACTGTGCAGTGTATATATACAGGACAGGAGGAGTGGTACTGTGCAGTGTATATATACAGGACAGGAGGAGTGGTACTGTGAAGAGTTTATATACAGGACAGGAGGAGCGGTACTGTGCAGTGTATATATACAGGACAGGAGGAGCGGTACTGTGCAGAGTATATATACAGGACAGGAGGAGTGGTACTGTGCAGTGTATATATACAGGACAGGAGGAGCGGTACTGTGCAGAGTATATATACAGAACAGGAGAAGTGGTGCTGTACAGTGTATATACAGGTCAGAAGAAGTGGTGCTGTGCTGTGTATACATACAGGACAGGAAAAGTGGTACTGTGCAGTGTATATATACAGGACAGGAGAAGTGGTGTTGTGCAGTGTATATACACAGGACAGGAGAAGTGGTGTTGTGCAGTGTACTGTATATATACAGGGCAGGAAAAGTGGTGTTGTGCAATGTATATATACAGGAGAGAAGAATTGGTACTGTGTAGTGTATATATACAGGACAGGAGGAGTGGTACTGTGCAGTGTATATATACAGGACAAGAGGAGCGGTGCAGTGTATATATACAGAGGATTGGTACTATGCAGTGTATCTATACAGGACATGAGAAGTGGTGCTGTGCAGTGTATATATACAGGACAGGAGGAGTGGTACTGTGCAGTGTATATATACAGCACAGGAGAAGTGGTACTGTGCAGTGTATATATACAGGACAGGAGGAGTGGTACTGTGCAGTGTATATATACAGGACAGGAGGAGTGGTACTGTGAAGAGTATATATACAGGACAGGAGGAGCGGTACTGTGCAGTGTATATATACAGGACAGGAGGAGCGGTACTGTGCAGAGTATATATACAGGACAGGAGGAGTGGTACTGTGCAGTGTATATATACAGGACAGGAGGAGCGGTACTGTGCAGAGTATATATACAGAACAGGAGAAGTGGTGCTGTACAGTGTATATACAGGTCAGAAGAAGTGGTGCTGTGCTGTGTATACATACAGGACAGGAAAAGTGGTACTGTGCAGTGTATATATACAGGACAGGAGAAGTGGTGTTGTGCAGTGTATATACACAGGACAGGAGAAGTGGTACTGTGCAGTGTATACATACAGGACAGGAAGAGTGGTGCTGTGCAGTGTATATATACAGGACAGGAGGAGTGGTACTGTGTAGTGTATATATACAGGACAGAAGGAGTGGTCCTGTGCAGTGTATATATACAGGACAGGAGGAGTGGTACTGTGCAGTGTATATATACAGGACAGGAGGAGTGGAACTGTGCAGTGTATATATACAGACGAAGTGGTACTGTGCAGTGTATACATACAGGACAGGAGGAGTGGTACTGTGCAGTGTATATATACAGGACAGGAGGAGTGGTACTGTGCAGTGTATATATACAGGACAGGAGGAGTGGAACTGTGCAGTGTATATATACAGACGAAGTGGTACTGTGCAGTGTATATATACAGAACAGGAGAAGTGCTACTGTGCAGGGTTTGTATACAGGACAGGAGGAGAAGTGGTACTGTGCAGTGTATTTATACAGGGCAGAAGGAGTGGTACTGTGCAGTGTATATATACAGGTGAAGTGGTACTGTGCAGTGTATATATACAGAACAGGAGAAGTGTTACTGTGCATGGTTTATACACAGGGCAGGAGGAGTAGTACTGTGCAGTGCATTTATACCGGGCAGGAGGAGTGGCATTGTGCAGTGTATATATACAGGACAGGAGGAGCGGTACTGTGCAGTGCATATATACGGGACAGGAGAAGTGGTACTGTGGAGTGTATTTATACAGGGCAGGAGGAGTGGTACTGTGCAGTGCATATATACAGGACAGGAGGAGCGGTACTGTGCAGAGTATATATACAGAACAGGAGAAGTGGTGCTGTACAGTGTATATACAGGTCAGAAGAAGTGGTGCTGTGCTGTGTATACATACAGGACAGGAAAAGTGGTACTGTGCAGTGTATATATACAGGACAGGAGAAGTGGTGTTGTGCAGTGTATATACACAGGACAGGAGAAGTGGTGTTGTGCAGTGTACTGTATATATACAGGGCAGGAAAAGTGGTGTTGTGCAATGTATATATACAGGAGAGAAGAATTGGTACTGTGTAGTGTATATATACAGGACAGGAGGAGTGGTCCTGTGCAGTGTATATATACAGGACAGGAGGAGTGGTACTGTGCAGTGTATATATACAGGACAGGAGGAGTGGAACTGTGCAGTGTATATATACAGACGAAGTGGTACTGTGCAGTGTATACATACAGGACAGGAGGAGTGGTACTGTGCAGTGTATATATACAGGACAGGAGGAGTGGTACTGTGCAGTGTATATATACAGGACAGGAGGAGTGGTACTGTGCAGTGTATATATACAGGACAGGAGGAGTGGAACTGTGCAGTGTATATATACAGACGAAGTGGTACTGTGCAGTGTATATATACAGAACAGGAGAAGTGCTACTGTGCAGGGTTTGTATACAGGACAGGAGGAGAAGTGGTACTGTGCAGTGTATTTATACAGGGCAGAAGGAGTGGTACTGTGCAGTGTATATATACAGGTGAAGTGGTACTGTGCAGTGTATATATACAGAACAGGAGAAGTGTTACTGTGCATGGTTCATACACAGGGCAGGAGGAGTAGTACTGTGCAGTGCATTTATACCGGGCAGGAGGAGTTGCATTGTGCAGTGTATATATACAGGGCAGGAGGAGTGGTACTGTGCAGTGCATATATACAGGACAGGAGAAGTGGTATTGTGCAGTGTGTATATATACAGGACAGGGGGAGTGGTACTGTGCAGTGTACATATACAGGACAGGAGGAGTGGTACTGTGCAGTGTATATATACAGGAGAGGAGGAGTGGTACTGTGCAGTGTATATATACAGGACAGGAGGAGTGGTACTGTGCAGTGTATATACACAGGACAGGAGGAGTGGTACTGTGCAGTGTATTTATATAGGGCAGGAGAAGTGGTACTGTACAGTGTATATACAGGACAGAAGTGGTACTGTGCAGTGTATATATACAGGACAGGAGGAGCGGTACTGTGCAGTGTATATATACAGGACAGGAGAAGTGGTACTGTGCAGTGTATATATACAGGACAGGAGGAGTGGTACTGTGCAGTGTATATATACAGGACAGGAGAAGTGGTACTGTACAGTGCATATATACAGGACAGGAGGAGTGGTACTGTGCAGTGTATATATACAGGACAGGAGAAGTGGTACTGTACAGTGTATATACAGGACAGAAGTGGTACTGTGCAGTGTATATATACAGGACAGGAGAAGTGGTACTGTACAGTGTATATATACAGGACAGGAGAAGTGGTACTGTACAGTGTATATACAGGACAGAAGTGGTACTGTGCAGTGTATATATACAGGACAGGAGAAGTGGTACTGTACAGTGCATATATACAGGACAGGAGGAGTGGTACTGTGCAGTGTATATATACAGGACAGGAGAAGTGGTACTGTGCAGTGTATATATACAGGACAGGAGAAGTGGTACTGTGCAGTGTATATATACAGGACAGGAGGAGTGGTACTGTGCAGTGTATATATACAGGACAGGAGAAGTGGTACTGTACAGTGTATATACAGGACAGAAGTGGTACTGTGCAGTGTATATATACAGGACAGGAGGAGTGGTACTGTGCAGTGTATATATACAGGACAGGAGAAGTGGTACTGTACAGTGTATATATACAGGACAGGAGGAGTGGTACTGTGCAGTGTATATATACAGGACAGGAGGAGCGGTACTGTGCAGTGTATATATACAGGACAGGAGAAGTGGTACTGTGCAGTGTATATATACAGGACAGGAGGAGTGGTACTGTGCAGTGTATATATACAGGACAGGAGAAGTGGTACTGTGCAGTGTATATATACAGGACAGGAGGAGTGGTACTGTGCAGTGTATATATACAGGACAGGAGAAGTGGTACTGTACAGTGCATATATACAGGACAGGAGAAGTGGTACTGTGCAGTGTATATATACAGGACAGCAGGAGTGGTACTGTGCAGTGTATACATACAGGGCAGGAGGAGTGGTACTGTGCAGCGTATTTATACAGGACAGGAGGAGTGGTACTGTGCAGTGCATATATACGGGACAGGAGAAGTGGTATTGTGCAGTGTATATATACAGGACAGGAGAAGTGGTACTGTACAGTGTATATATATAGGGCAGGAGGAGTGGTACTGTACAGTGTATATATACAGGACAGGAGAAGTTGTACTGTGCAGTGTATATACACAGGACAGGAGGAGTGGTACTGTACAGTGTATATATACAGGGCAGTAGAAGTGGTACTGTGCAGTGTATATATACAGGGCAGGAGAAGTGGTACTGTGCAGTGTATATACACAGGACAGGAGGAGTGGTACTGTACAGTGTATATATACAGGACAGGAGGAGTGGTACTGTGCAGTGTATTTATACAGGGCAGGAGAAGTGGTACTGTGCAGTGTATATACACAGGACAGGAGGAGTGGTACTGTACAGTGCATATATACAGGAGGAGTGGTACTGTACAGTGTATATATACAGGAGGAGTGGTACTGTGCAGTGTATAGATACAGGGCAGGAGAAGTGGTACTGTGCAGTGTATTTATACAGGGCAGGAGGAGTGGTACTGTGCAGTGCATATATACAGGAGGAGTGGTACTGTACAGTGTATATATACAGGAGGAGTGGTACTGTGCAGTGTATAGATACAGGGCAGGAGGAGTGGTACTGTGCAGTGTATATATACAGGACAGGAGGAGTGGTACTGTACAGTGCATATATACAGGAGGATTGGTACTGTGCAGTGTATAGATACAGGGCAGGAGAAGTGGTACTGTGCAGTGTATTTATACAGGGCAGGAGGAGTGGTACTGTACAGTGTATATATACAGGACAGGAGAAGTGGGACTGTACAGTGTATATATACAGGACAGGAGAAGTGGTACTGTGCAGTGTATATATACAGGACAGGAGAAGTGGTACTGTACAGTGCATATATACAGGACAGGAGAAGTGGTACTGTGCAGTGTATATATACAGGACAGGAGGAGTGGTACTGTGCAGTGTATATATACAGGGCAGGAGGAGTGGTACTGTGCAGTGCATATATACGGGACAGGAGAAGTGGTACTGTGCAGTGGATTTATACAGGGCAGGAGGAGTGGTACTGTGCAGTGCATATATACAGGACAGGAGAAGTGGTATTGTGCAGTGTGTATATATACAGGACAGGGGGAGTGGTACTGTGCAGTGTACATATACAGGACAGGAGGAGTGGTACTGTGCAGTGTATATATACAGGAGAGGAGGAGTGGTACTGTGCAGTGTATATATACAGGACAGGAGGAGTGGTACTGTGCAGTGTATATACACAGGACAGGAGGAGTGGTACTGTGCAGTGTATTTATATAGGGCAGGAGGAGTGGTACTGTACAGTGTATATATACAGGACAGGAGAAGTGGTACTGTGCAGTGTATATATACAGGACAGGAGAAGTGGTACTGTACAGTGTATATATACAGGACAGGAGAAGTGGTACTGTACAGTGTATATACAGGACAGAAGTGGTACTGTGCAGTGTATATATACAGGACAGGAGGAGCGGTACTGTGCAGTGTATATATACAGGACAGGAGAAGTGGTACTGTGCAGTGTATATATACAGGACAGGAGGGGAGTGGTACTGTGCAGTGTATATATACAGGACAGGAGAAGTGGTACTGTACAGTGCATATATACAGGACAGGAGAAGTGGTACTGTGCAGTGTATATATACAGGACAGGAGGAGTGGTACTGTGCAGTGTATACATACAGGGCAGGAGGAGTGGTACTGTGCAGCGTATTTATACAGGACAGGAGGAGTGGTACTGTGCAGTGCATATATACGGGACAGGAGAAGTGGTACTGTGCAGTGTATATATACAGGACAGGAGAAGTGGTACTGTGCAGTGTATATATACAGGACAGGAGAAGTGGTACTGTACAGTGTATATATATAGGGCAGGAGGAGTGGTACTGTACAGTGTATATATACAGGACAGGAGAAGTTGTACTGTGCAGTGTATATACACAGGACAGGAGGAGTGGTACTGTACAGTGTATATATACAGGGCAGTAGAAGTGGTACTGTGCAGTGTATATACACAGGACAGGAGGAGTGGTACTGTACAGTGTATATATACAGGACAGGAGGAGTGGTACTCTGCAGTGTATTTATACAGGGCAGGAGAAGTGGTACTGTGCAGTGTATATACACAGGACAGGAGGAGTGGTATTGTACAGTGCATATATACAGGAGGAGTGGTACTGTACAGTGTATATATACAGGAGGAGTGGTACTGTGCAGTGTATAGATACAGGGCAGGAGAAGTGGTACTGTGCAGTGTATTTATACAGGGCAGGAGGAGTGGTACTGTGCAGTGCATATATACAGGAGGAGTGGTACTGTACAGTGTATATATACAGGAGGAGTGGTACTGTGCAGTGTATAGATACAGGGCAGGAGGAGTGGTACTGTGCAGTGTATATATACAGGACAGGAGGAGTGGTACTGTACAGTGCATATATACAGGAGGATTGGTACTGTGCAGTGTATAGATACAGGGCAGGAGAAGTGGTACTGTGCAGTGTATTTATACAGGGCAGGAGGAGTGGTACTGTACAGTGTATATATACAGTACAGGAGAAGTGGGACTGTACAGTGTATATATACAGGACAGGAGAAGTGGTACTGTGCAGTGTATATATACAGGACAGGAGAAATGGTACTGTACAGTGCATATATACATGACAGGAGAAGTGGTACTGTGCAGTGTATATATACAGGACAGGAGGAGTGGTACTGTGCAGTGTATATATACAGGGCAGGAGGAGTGGTACTGTGCAGTGTATTTATACAGGACAGGAGGAGTGGTACTGTGCAGTGCATATATACGGGACAGGAGAAGTGGTATTGTGCAGTGTATATATACAGGACAGGAGAAGTGGTACTGTACAGTGTATATATATATAGGGCAGGAGGAGTGGTACTGTACAGTGTATATATACAGGACAGGAGAAGTGGTACTGTGCAGTGTATATACACAGGACTGGAGGAGTGGTACTGTACAGTGTATATATACAGGGCAGTAGAAGTGGTACTGTGCAGTGTATATATACAGGGCAGGAGAAGTGGTACTGTGCAGTGTATATACACAGGACAGGAGGAGTGGTACTGTACAGTGCATATATACAGGAGGAGTGGTACTGTACAGTGTATATATACAGGACAGGAGAAGTTGTACTGTACAGTGTATAGATACAGGGCAGGAGAAGTGGTACTGTGCAGTGCATTTATTGAGGGCAGGAGGAGTGGTACTGTACAGTGTATATATACAGGACAGGAGGAGTGGTACTGTGCAGTGTATATATACAGGGCAGGAGGAGTGGTACTGTACAGTGTATATATACAGGACAAGAGGAGTGTTACTGTGCAGTGTATATATACAGGACAGGAGAAGGGGTACTGTACAGTGCATGTATACAGGGCAGGAGAAGTGGTACTGTGCAGTGTATATATACAGGACAGGAGAAGTGGTACTGTACAGTGTATATATTCAGGACAGGAGGAGTGGTACTGTGCAGTGTATATATACAGGACAGGAGGAGTGGTACTGTACAGTGTATATATACAGGACAGGAGGAGTGGTACTGTGCAGTGTATATATTCAGGACAGGAGGAGTGGTACTGTGCAGTGTATATATACAGGACAGGAGGAGTGGTACTGTGCAGTGTATATATACAGGACAGCAGAAGGGGTACTGTGCAGTGTATTTATACAGGACAGGAGGAGCGGTACTGTGCAGTGTATATATACAGGACAGGAGAAGTGGTACTGTGCAGTGTATTTATACAGGACAGGAGGAGTAGTACCGTGCAGTGCATATATACAGGACAGGAGAAGTGGTACTGTACAGTGCCTATATACGGGACAGGAGAAGTGGTACTGTGCAGTGTATATATACGGGAAAGGAGAAGTGTTATTGTGCAGTGTATATATACAGGACAGGGGGAGTGGTACTGTGCAGTGCATATATACAGGGGAGTGGTACTGTGCAGTGTATATATACAGGACAGGAGGGGAGTGGTACTGTGCAGTGTATATATACAGGACAGGAGGAGTGGTACTGTGCAGTGTATATACACAGGACAGGAGAAGCGGTACTGTGCAGTGTAAATATACAGGACAGGAAAAGTTGTACTGTGCAGTGTTTATATACAGGACAGGAGAAGTGGTACTGTGCAGTGTATATATACAGAACAGGAGAAGTGGTGCTGTACATTGTATATATACAGAACAGGATAAGTGGTACTGTGCAGTGTATATATACAGGGCAGGAGGAGTGGTGCTGTGCAGTGTATATATATACAGGACAGGAGGAGCGGTACTGTGCAGTGTATATATACAGGACAGGAGGAGCGGTACTGTGCAGAGTATATATACAGGACAGGAGGAGTGGTACTGTGCAGTGTATATATACAGGACAGGAGGAGCGGTACTGTGCAGAGTATATATTCAGAACAGGAGAAGTGGTGCTGTACAGTGTATATACAGGTCAGAAGAAGTGGTGCTGTGCTGTGTATACATACAGGACAGGAAAAGTGGTACTGTGCAGTGTATATATACAGGACAGGAGAAGTGGTGTTGTGCAGTGTATATACACAGGACAGGAGAAGTGGTGTTGTGCAGTGTACTGTATATATACAGGGCAGGAAAAGTGGTGTTGTGCAATGTATATATACAGGAGAGAAGAATTGGTACTGTGTAGTGTATATATACAGGACAGGAGGAGTGGTACTGTGCAGTGTATATATACAGGACAAGAGGAGCGGTGCAGTGTATATATACAGAGGATTGGTACTATGCAGTGTATCTATACAGGACATGAGAAGTGGTGCTGTGCAGTGTATATATACAGGACAGGAGGAGTGGTACTGTGCAGTGTATATATACAGCACAGGAGAAGTGGTACTGTGCAGTGTATATATACAGGACAGGAGGAGTGGTACTGTGCAGTGTATATATACAGGACAGGAGGAGTGGTACTGTGAAGAGTATATATACAGGACAGGAGGAGCGGTACTGTGCAGTGTATATATACAGGACAGGAGGAGCGGTACTGTGCAGAGTATATATACAGGACAGGAGGAGTGGTACTGTGCAGTGTATATATACAGGACAGGAGGAGCGGTACTGTGCAGAGTATATATACAGAACAGGAGAAGTGGTGCTGTACAGTGTATATACAGGTCAGAAGAAGTGGTGCTGTGCTGTGTATACATACAGGACAGGAAAAGTGGTACTGTGCAGTGTATATATACAGGACAGGAGAAGTGGTGTTGTGCAGTGTATATACACAGGACAGGAGAAGTGGTACTGTGCAGTGTATACATACAGGACAGGAAGAGTGGTGCTGTGCAGTGTATATATACAGGACAGGAGGAGTGGTACTGTGTAGTGTATATATACAGGACAGGAGGAGTGGTCCTGTGCAGTGTATATATACAGGACAGGAGGAGTGGTACTGTGCAGTGTATATATACAGGACAGGAGGAGTGGAACTGTGCAGTGTATATATACAGACGAAATGGTACTGTGCAGTGTATACATACAGGACAGGAGGAGTGGTACTGTGCAGTGTATATATACAGGACAGGAGGAGTGGTACTGTGCAGTGTATATATACAGGACAGGAGGAGTGGAACTGTGCAGTGTATATATACAGACGAAGTGGTACTGTGCAGTGTATATATACAGAACAGGAGAAGTGCTACTGTGCAGGGTTTGTATACAGGACAGGAGGAGAAGTGGTACTGTGCAGTGTATTTATACAGGGCAGAAGGAGTGGTACTGTGCAGTGTATATATACAGGTGAAGTGGTACTGTGCAGTGTATATATACAGAACAGGAGAAGTGTTACTGTGCATGGTTTATACACAGGGCAGGAGGAGTAGTACTGTGCAGTGCATTTATACCGGGCAGGAGGAGTGGCATTGTGCAGTGTATATATACAGGACAGGAGGAGCGGTACTGTGCAGTGCATATATACGGGACAGGAGAAGTGGTACTGTGGAGTGTATTTATACAGGGCAGGAGGAGTGGTACTGTGCAGTGCATATATACAGGACAGGAGGAGCGGTACTGTGCAGAGTATATATACAGAACAGGAGAAGTGGTGCTGTACAGTGTATATACAGGTCAGAAGAAGTGGTGCTGTGCTGTGTATACATACAGGACAGGAAAAGTGGTACTGTGCAGTGTATATATACAGGACAGGAGAAGTGGTGTTGTGCAGTGTATATACACAGGACAGGAGAAGTGGTGTTGTGCAGTGTACTGTATATATACAGGGCAGGAAAAGTGGTGTTGTGCAATGTATATATACAGGAGAGAAGAATTGGTACTGTGTAGTGTATATATACAGGACAGGAGGAGTGGTCCTGTGCAGTGTATATATACAGGACAGGAGGAGTGGTACTGTGCAGTGTATATATACAGGACAGGAGGAGTGGAACTGTGCAGTGTATATATACAGACGAAGTGGTACTGTGCAGTGTATACATACAGGACAGGAGGAGTGGTACTGTGCAGTGTATATATACAGGACAGGAGGAGTGGTACTGTGCAGTGTATATATACAGGACAGGAGGAGTGGTACTGTGCAGTGTATATATACAGGACAGGAGGAGTGGAACTGTGCAGTGTATATATACAGACGAAGTGGTACTGTGCAGTGTATATATACAGAACAGGGGAAGTGCTACTGTGCAGGGTTTGTATACAGGACAGGAGGAGAAGTGGTACTGTGCAGTGTATTTATACAGGGCAGAAGGAGTGGTACTGTGCAGTGTATATATACAGGTGAAGTGGTACTGTGCAGTGTATATATACAGAACAGGAGAAGTGTTACTGTGCATGGTTCATACACAGGGCAGGAGGAGTAGTACTGTGCAGTGCATTTATACCGGGCAGGAGGAGTTGCATTGTGCAGTGTATATATACAGGGCAGGAGGAGTGGTACTGTGCAGTGCATATATACAGGACAGGAGAAGTGGTATTGTGCAGTGTGTATATATACAGGACAGGGGGAGTGGTACTGTGCAGTGTACATATACAGGACAGGAGGAGTGGTACAGTGCAGTGTATATATACAGGAGAGGAGGAGTGGTACTGTGCAGTGTATATATACAGGACAGGAGGAGTGGTACTGTGCAGTGTATATACACAGGACAGGAGGAGTGGTACTGTGCAGTGTATTTATATAGGGCAGGAGGAGTGGTACTGTACAGTGTATATATACAGGACAGGAGAAGTGGTACTGTGCAGTGTATATATACAGGACAGGAGAAGTGGTACTGTACAGTGTATATATACAGGACAGGAGAAGTGGTACTGTACAGTGTATATACAGGACAGAAGTGGTACTGTGCAGTGTATATATACAGGACATGAGGAGCGGTACTGTGCAGTGTATATATACAGGACAGGAGAAGTGGTACTGTGCAGTGTATATATACAGGACAGGAGGAGTGGTACTGTGCAGTGTATATATACAGGACAGGAGAAGTGGTACTGTACAGTGCATATATACAGGACAGGAGGAGTGGTACTGTGCAGTGTATATATACAGGACAGGAGAAGTGGTACTGTGCAGTGTATATATACAGGACAGGAGAAGTGGTACTGTGCAGTGTATATATACAGGACAGGAGGAGTGGTACTGTGCAGTGTATATATACAGGACAGGAGAAGTGGTACTGTACAGTGTATATACAGGACAGAAGTGGTACTGTGCAGTGTATATATACAGGACAGGAGGAGTGGTACTGTGCAGTGTATATATACAGGACAGGAGAAGTGGTACTGTACAGTGCATATATACAGGACAGGAGGAGTGGTACTGTGCAGTGTATATATACAGGACAGGAGAAGTGGTACTGTGCAGTGTATATATACAGGACAGGAGGAGTGGTACTGTGCAGTGTATATATACAGGACAGGAGGAGCGGTACTGTGCAGTGTATATATACAGGACAGGAGAAGTGGTACTGTGCAGTGTATATATACAGGACAGGAGGAGTGGTACTGTGCAGTGTATATATACAGGACAGGAGAAGTGGTACTGTGCAGTGTATATATACAGGACAGGAGGAGTGGTACTGTGCAGTGTATATATACAGGACAGGAGAAGTGGTACTGTACAGTGCATATATACAGGACAGGAGAAGTGGTACTGTGCAGTGTATATATACAGGACAGGAGGAGTGGTACTGTGCAGTGTATACATACAGGGCAGGAGGAGTGGTACTGTGCAGCGTATTTATACAGGACAGGAGGAGTGGTACTGTGCAGTGCATATATACGGGACAGGAGAAGTGGTATTGTGCAGTGTATATATACAGGACAGGAGAAGTGGTACTGTACAGTGTATATATATAGGGCAGGAGGAGTGGTACTGTACAGTGTATATATACAGGACAGGAGAAGTTGTACTGTGCAGTGTATATACACAGGACAGGAGGAGTGGTACTGTACAGTGTATATATACAGGGCAGTAGAAGTGGTACTGTGCAGTGTATATATACAGGACAGGAGGAGCGGTACTGTGCAGTGTATATATACAGGACAGGAGAAGTGGTACTGTGCAGTGTATATATACAGGACAGGAGGAGTGGTACTGTGCAGTGTATATATACAGGACAGGAGGAGCGGTACTGTGCAGTGTATATATACAGGACAGGAGAAGTGGTACTGTGCAGTGTATATATACAGGACAGGAGGAGTGGTACTGTGCAGTGTATATATACAGGACAGGAGAAGTGGTACTGTGCAGTGTATATATACAGGACAGGAGGAGTGGTACTGTGCAGTGTATATATACAGGACAGGAGAAGTGGTACTGTACAGTGCATATATACAGGACAGGAGAAGTGGTACTGTGCAGTGTATATATACAGGACAGGAGGAGTGGTACTGTGCAGTGTATACATACAGGGCAGGAGGAGTGGTACTGTGCAGCGTATTTATACAGGACAGGAGGAGTGGTACTGTGCAGTGCATATATACGGGACAGGAGAAGTGGTATTGTGCAGTGTATATATACAGGACAGGAGAAGTGGTACTGTACAGTGTATATATATAGGGCAGGAGGAGTGGTACTGTACAGTGTATATATACAGGACAGGAGAAGTTGTACTGTGCAGTGTATATACACAGGACAGGAGGAGTGGTACTGTACAGTGTATATATACAGGGCAGTAGAAGTGGTACTGTGCAGTGTATATATACAGGACAGGAGGAGCGGTACTGTGCAGTGTATATATACAGGACAGGAGAAGTGGTACTGTGCAGTGTATATATACAGGACAGGAGGGGAGTGGTACTGTGCAGTGTATATATACAGGACAGGAGAAGTGGTACTGTACAGTGCATATATACAGGACAGGAGAAGTGGTACTGTGCAGTGTATATATACAGGACAGGAGGAGTGGTACTGTGCAGTGTATACATACAGGGCAGGAGGAGTGGTACTGTGCAGCGTATTTATACAGGACAGGAGGAGTGGTACTGTGCAGTGCATATATACGGGACAGGAGAAGTGGTACTGTGCAGTGTATATATACAGGACAGGAGAAGTGGTACTGTGCAGTGTATATATACAGGACAGGAGAAGTGGTACTGTACAGTGTATATATATAGGGCAGGAGGAGTGGTACTGTACAGTGTATATATACAGGACAGGAGAAGTTGTACTGTGCAGTGTATATACACAGGACAGGAGGAGTGGTACTGTACAGTGTATATATACAGGGCAGTAGAAGTGGTACTGTGCAGTGTATATACACAGGACAGGAGGAGTGGTACTGTACAGTGTATATATACAGGACAGGAGGAGTGGTACTGTGCAGTGTATTTATACAGGGCAGGAGAAGTGGTACTGTGCAGTGTATATACACAGGACAGGAGGAGTGGTATTGTACAGTGCATATATACAGGAGGAGTGGTACTGTACAGTGTATATATACAGGAGGAGTGGTACTGTGCAGTGTATAGATACAGGGCAGGAGAAGTGGTACTGTGCAGTGTATTTATACAGGGCAGGAGGAGTGGTACTGTGCAGTGCATATATACAGGAGGAGTGGTACTGTACAGTGTATATATACAGGAGGAGTGGTACTGTGCAGTGTATAGATACAGGGCAGGAGGAGTGGTACTGTGCAGTGTATATATACAGGACAGGAGGAGTGGTACTGTACAGTGCATATATACAGGAGGATTGGTACTGTGCAGTGTATAGATACAGGGCAGGAGAAGTGGTACTGTGCAGTGTATTTATACAGGGCAGGAGGAGTGGTACTGTACAGTGTATATATACAGTACAGGAGAAGTGGGACTGTACAGTGTATATATACAGGACAGGAGAAGTGGTACTGTGCAGTGTATATATACAGGACAGGAGAAGTGGTACTGTACAGTGCATATATACATGACAGGAGAAGTGGTACTGTGCAGTGTATATATACAGGACAGGAGGAGTGGTACTGTGCAGTGTATATATACAGGGCAGGAGGAGTGGTACTGTGCAGTGTATTTATACAGGACAGGAGGAGTGGTACTGTGCAGTGCATATATACGGGACAGGAGAAGTGGTATTGTGCAGTGTATATATACAGGACAGGAGAAGTGGTACTGTACAGTGTATATATATATAGGGCAGGAGGAGTGGTACTGTACAGTGTATATATACAGGACAGGAGAAGTGGTACTGTGCAGTGTATATACACAGGACTGGAGGAGTGGTACTGTACAGTGTATATATACAGGGCAGTAGAAGTGGTACTGTGCAGTGTATATATACAGGGCAGGAGAAGTGGTACTGTGCAGTGTATATACACAGGACAGGAGGAGTGGTACTGTACAGTGCATATATACAGGAGGAGTGGTACTGTACAGTGTATATATACAGGACAGGAGAAGTTGTACTGTACAGTGTATAGATACAGGGCAGGAGAAGTGGTACTGTGCAGTGTATTTATACAGGGCAGGAGGAGTGGTACTGTACAGTGTATATATACAGGACAGGAGGAGTGGTACTGTGCAGTGTATATATACAGGGCAGGAGGAGTGGTACTGTACAGTGTATATATACAGGACAAGAGGAGTGTTACTGTGCAGTGTATATATACAGGACAGGAGAAGGGGTACTGTACAGTGCATGTATACAGGGCAGGAGAAGTGGTACTGTGCAGTGTATATATACAGGACAGGAGAAGTGGTACTGTACAGTGTATATATTCAGGACAGGAGGAGTGGTACTGTGCAGTGTATATATACAGGACAGGAGGAGTGGTACTGTACAGTGTATATATACAGGACAGGAGGAGTGGTACTGTGCAGTGTATATATTCAGGACAGGAGGAGTGGTACTGTGCAGTGTATATATACAGGACAGGAGGAGTGGTACTGTGCAGTGTATATATACAGGACAGCAGAAGGGGTACTGTGCAGTGTATTTATACAGGACAGGAGGAGCGGTACTGTGCAGTGTATATATACAGGACAGGAGAAGTGGTACTGTGCAGTGTATTTATACAGGACAGGAGGAGTAGTACCGTGCAGTGTATATATATAGGACAGGAGAAGTTGTACTGTACAGTGTATATATACAGGGCAGGAGAAGTGGTGCTTTGTAGTGCATATATACAGGACAGGAGAAGTGGTACTGTACAGTGCCTATATACGGGACAGGAGAAGTGGTACTGTGCAGTGTATATATACGGGAAAGGAGAAGTGTTATTGTGCAGTGTATATATACAGGACAGGGGGAGTGGTACTGTGCAGTGCATATATACAGGGGAGTGGTACTGTGCAGTGTATATATACAGGACAGGAGGGGAGTGGTACTGTGCAGTGTATATATACAGGACAGGAGGAGTGGTACTGTGCAGTGTATATACACAGGACAGGAGAAGTGGTACTGTGCAGTGTAAATATACAGGACAGGAAAAGTTGTACTGTGCAGTGTTTATATACAGGACAGGAGAAGTGGTACTGTGCAGTGTATATATACAGAACAGGAGAAGTGGTGCTGTACATTGTATATATACAGAACAGGATAAGTGGTACTGTGCAGTGTATATATACAGGGCAGGAGGAGTGGTGCTGTGCAGTGTATATATATACAGGACAGGAGGAGCGGTACTGTGCAGTGTATATACAGGACAGGAGGAGTGGTACTGTGTAGTATATATACAGGACAGGAGGAGTGGTACTGTGCAGTGTATATATACAGGACAGGAGGAGTGGTACTGTGCAGTGTATATATACAGGACAGGAGGAGTGGTACTGTGCAGTGTATATACAGGACAGGAGGAGTGGTACTGTGTAGTATATATACAGGACAGGAGGAGTGGTACTGTGCAGTGTATATATACAGGACAGGAGGAGTGGTACTGTGCAGTGTATATACACAGGACAGGAGAAGTGGTACTGTGCAGTGTAAATATACAGGACAGGAAAAGTTGTACTGTGTAGTGTTTATATACAGGACAGGAGAAGTGGTACTGTGCAGGGTATATATACAGAACAGGAGAAGTGGTGCTGTACATTGTATATATACAGAACAGGAGAAGTGGTGCTGTACAGTGTATATACAGGTCAGAAAAAGTGGTACTGTGCTGTGTATATATACAGGACAGGAAAAGTGGTGCTGTGCAGTGTATATATACAGAACAGGAGAAGTGGTGCTGTATAGTGCATATATACAGGTCAGAAGAAGTGGTACTGTGCTATGTATATATACAGGGCAGGAGAATTTGTACTGTATAGTGTATATATACAGAATAATACAGATACTGAAAATTACCCCAAGTATATAGGACAAGGGAAATGGTACTGTACAATGTATATGCAGAATAATACAGGTACTGAAAATTATACCTAGTTTACAAGATAGGAGTGGTACTGTGCAGTGTATATATGAAGAATAAAACAGATACTGAGGATTACACCCAGATAGGAGAAGTGGTACTGTGCAGTTTAAATACAGTGGGTGAATAGTAAATATAATTCTAAAGAGGCTGCTGACATGAAATTCTCAACAGATGTTAATAACTAAAAATTACACCCAGCGTACAGTACAGGAGAAGTGGTACTGAGTAGTGTACAGTGTACCAATCATGACTAGTATTGTTTAAGATTATTGGAATAAATGGCGCTATGATAATAAATAATAATAATAATAATAGTTTGTGTGTGTGTGTATATATATATATATATATATATATATACTGCATAGTAGATGGTGGCCCGATTCTAATGTATTGGGTATTCTAGAATATATAGGTAGTATATAGCACAGGCTACGTACTATATTGCACAGTGACGTAGTATATAACACAACTGACGTAGTATATAACATAGCTACGTAGTATATAACAGAGCTACGTAGTATGTAACACAGCCACATAGTATGTAACGTAGCCACGTAGTGTATTGCACAGGTATGTAGTATATTGCTCAGCCACGTAGTATATAGCAGAGCCACATAGTATATAACATAGCCACGTAGTATATTGTGGAGCCACGTAGTATATTGCACAGGCACGTAGTATATTGCGCAGCAATGTAGTATATAGCACAGTCATGTAGTGTATTGCACAGCTACGTAGTGTATTACACAGCTATGTAGTATATTGGTCAGTGACGTAGTATATAGCAGAGCCACGTAGTATATAACATAGCCACGTAGTATATTTTAGAGGCACGTAGTATATTGCATAGCTACGTAGTATATTGCACAGCCTCGTAGTATATAACAGAGCCACGTAGTATATTGCAGTCGAAGTAGTATATAACAGAACCGACACAGCCACATAGTATTTGCACAGCTACATAGTATATTGCACAGCCACGTAATATATTGAACAGTCACGTTGTATATTGCACAGTCACATTGTATATTGCCCAGCTACATAGTATATAGCACAGAGATGTAGTATATAACAGAGCCCACGCAGTATGTAACACAGCCCACATATTATATAGCAATGTGGGCACTATATGAGTGGTTAAAAAATACTTAAAACAAAAAATAAACATATACTCCCCTTCCGAAGGCCCTTTGAAGTCCTGGCGCCTGTGTGCGGTGCACGTGGCAGCTTCCTGTCCCAGGGTTGGTATGAGCACAGGACCTGTGATGACGTCGCAGTCACATGACCATGATGTCATGGCAGGTCCTTCTCGCATAGCATCCTTGGCACCGGAACCAGCCGTTTGCACTGCCGAGAACAGCGCGCGATGTCAGAAGGTGAGAATAACCTTTTTTTATTATTATTTGTAACATTAGATCTTTTTACTATTGATGCAGCATACGCAGCATCAATAGTAAAAAGTTGGTCACACAGGGTTAATAGCTGCGGTAACGGAGTGCATTACACCGCGGTCCGTTAATGCTGGCATTAACCCTGTGTGAGCGCTCAGCGTTGACTGCAGGGCAGTAAAGCAGCGGCCATTTCGCTGCCAGACTACGGCCGTCGCTGATTGGTCATGGCAATGGTCATGGGCGTTTTGCCACGACCAATCAGCGACTTGGATTTCCATGACAGACAGAGGCCGTGACCAATGAATATCCGTGACAGACAGACAGACAGACGGAAGTGACCCTTAGACAATTATATAGTAGATTTCCATGTAGCGTCATCACAGGGGAAATTAAGCATTGCACAGTGCCCAAACAACCAGTGTTTTGTCTATGGTCTGTACATGTAGCGCAGCACAGGAGTGGGCTGTCTAGTACAGTGTGATATGCTAAAACAGTGTATGACAATTGGCTTTATAAACCAAACTCTGAAGAAAAATCTGGAATAATAATGAAGACTCAAATGTAATTTAAAAAAATACACATCTCACTCTTCAGGGAACAGTAATAAAATGTCATTGTAAGGTTCTATTTTTTATTTTTATTTGAAAAAGATACAATGAGAATTTAAATCAAAATATATTTGGAACAGCTAGCAAGTCTGAAGCCATGTTTCAAATACATTAGGTGTGGTCTGATACTCTGATACTAAAACATAAATTAAAGTAAATTCAAACCTGCTCTGGATGGAATGATACAAAGGAAACAGAAGGTTATGGGAAATGCCTCTGGATAGAAGATCGATGAACTGGTTAGGAAAAAGAATGAGCCAATTTAAACATGGGTAATTTAAATCACTGCGTCTGAATGAACCACTTCCAAGGTTATTTCCACAGAACATTTGATAAAGATGTTATTAACGAAAAAAAAAAAAGTGTTTTCATAACATAATCTTTCATTTCTAATATATCCAAAGAATGATTGCTGTTGAGGAAAACATACATTGCAGTAATAGTAAGAGCCATGCATATGCTACATCTACTAGCCTTGTTACAAGAAGTTGATTTCAGGTTAATTTGAAACTTATAACATAATTGATTTCACTCAATAAGTCACCACTGATAGAATCCTGATGTACTTCATGTGGGGGCTGAGAACTCCTCCATGCTATACCGATAAACTATTTGATTTAAAAAAATTCCTAAAGGGAACCTGTCATCAGCTTTGGCCGATATAAGATGTGGCCACCGCCTTTCAAGGCTTATCTGCAGCATTGTATAATGCTGTATATCTGCCCCCAACTCGACCTAGAAGAACTGAAAACTAATTTTTATTATACTCACCTGGGGGTCGTCCGGTCCGAGGGGTGTTGCTCTTCTTGGTTTGGCGCCTTCCATCTTCTTGCGATGACGTCCTCCTTCTTGGTTTGTGTGGATGACGCATCCCTGCATGATCCACACGGTCTGCTTAGCATTGCGCTCCTGCTCAGGTGAACTTACCTGCCCCTGGTGAGGGCAGAGCTAAGTCCTGCAGTGCGCAGGTGCCGGGTAAACTCAGAAAGGCCCAGCGCCTGCGCACTGCAGGACTTTGCTCTACCCTCAACAGAGCAGAGAAGTACACCTGCGCACGAGCGCAATGCTGAGCAGACTGTGTGGATGATGCAGGAATGCAAAAAGGAGGCCCGGTGGGCATATGGAATGGCATGTTCCCTAAACAGCACATCTTAAAAGCTGCAGATATGAAATCACATTCTCTGTTCACTGGAAGGCTCAGAGGGAAATAAGGATATTTTTGTGAATTGTGTTAACTCCCATTTAGTCTCATATTGAAATTGTATCACAACAGATAATGTTCAGGAGTGGAACAATCAGAGGAAATGTATAATAGAAACACGTCACAACTTCTGCATTTATCACCCACTCCTGGTTTTGGCTTACAAATACTGAGGTAAAATACTGACCAAATAGTGATAGTGTGAAAATGGCCTTATAGTGGGAATTTATGTTAATAGGTCACCTTCTAAGTTATGGTGGCTAAAATCTACTACTTAGCTCTCTGAGCTATAATTACCTTCCGCACATTTTCAATGTTAAATTACATTTTTCTATTAAACTCCTGTATTTTTTTAAGTAAAATACCATATTACTTATCAGAAAATGTACTCTTTTATTATCTTAATAGATCTTTCATTTCTTTTTTCCCATAGAAATTTACTGTCCATTCCAGCTGTAACAGGAAGTCTTTGGAGGATCTGCAAAACAGATATATTTTCCCAAATTTATAGCCAAATGTCTGCTAAGCTCAAAAGATGCATATTGTCGAACCTTACACTAGTTCACACTTTGTTAAGGTCACAGCACTTGACTGGTCAAGAAAGTGATCCATTTCTTCAGTCCAATTTGAATTTATGGTCAAAGAAGTCAAAGAAAATGCTTAGCACTTCTTACAGGTTGATGGATGTGTATGGTCATGCAACCAGAAGAGAGTCTGTGATACCAACTGGAGGTTATTGAAAGGAAAGTATATACGGTAGTTAAAAACTGCCTGTTTCAAATTGCAATTGCTAAGATGGCTGTATATGCTTTGGAAGATGTTGGGCTTGTTGACTGGGATCATACTGAGCGAGGATGGGGGTCAAGCTATTGAGAAGTTCACAAAGCAAGCAACTAACAGTGGAAAATAAATTCATAGCAGAGTTTTCTAGAGGTAGGTATCCAAACTTTGAACTTTGTCTAAAATATCTAGTTTCTCATCTAACCAACTTGATAATGACTTACTTGATTAATCGTGTTGACAGTAGTTAAATTGATTTTCTCAATATTAACCAGTGGATTGCTTTTTTAAATTGTCTAAAAGTCAAAATAATAACTCATGTAAGACTATTCTTACGAAATTTAAAGGAAGTTTCCTTTAAGCATGCAATGTATTTTCCTAGACAAATCGGCATTTTTACAAGACATCAGTCAACAGAATATTTCTTTCACTGGGCGCACTTGTCTGTGGGTGGGTCAACAGCCCATATGACTTGACCTCCTTCAAGCTGTTCTTAATTTGTTCCCGAGGGTTCTCCACTTCTGTGGCACTCTCGTTTTTCATCCAAAGAACAGTGCAACCAGGGCTCCTTACACCTTAGGAAGCAAATACAGGGTGTATATTATCTCAACATATCCTCCACTTTTGAGGTTATGAACTCCTGACTCCCTTACTTCAGTACAGGTCATGTACATACCCCTCCCCAGGTTGTCAAAAAGGATGATCAGTATCGAGAAAAACACTATCTGTGTGCACCATGATTGCATGCTCTAATCAGGAGGATTCCATGCATGATCGCTATAAGGAAGCCTTATTATGGTTGAATAGAAATGGTAGACAACTCAGAACAATTTCTGTAATACCATATACTTTATACACTGTATGTGACACATAATGTTATATAGAAGAGTATTATAATTGTGAGAAAATCTTTTTAAAGTGGATCCAATTTAACACTACATGCTGCATACATTATTAAAAAGATTTGTTTGACTTATCTTTGATTAAAGAGTACTTTATGATCATAGTACATATCACTTTACATATTCAAAAACATCGTGTCAAATTTAGAGATGAGCGAACATCGTCGGCGCCCTCCTTATTCGGCAAGCTGTAGCACTTACCGGAAAAGCTGCATCGGGAACCCAGATACATCACTTCCGATGATCAGCTGTAACGCAACGCAGCTGTATGTGTAGCGGCTGTGTGATAGTCACAACACATGCATGGAGAGCCTGTGTGTTGTGACTGTCACACAGCCACGACAAGTGCAGCTGCGGCTCCAAACAGCTGATCATCAGGAGTGATCCATGTATTCGGTTCCCGATGCAGCTTCTCCGGTAAGTGCTACAGCTTGCCGAATAAGGAGGGAGCTGGCGATGTCCGCTCATCGCTAGTTATAATGAAATATACCACATTCATTCTGTCCTCTGCATAGTATCTTGGAACATCCATTAGTTTAATAAGAAATGTTTAAAAGGAAATGAAAAATTAAGAAGTGTCTGCATCTTGGTATCCATTCTTGTAGATGGCAGTATAACCGTATCTTCAATAACATTTCTGTAGTTAACCACCTTTCTAAAAAGGAAACATGTCTAAAATTATTATTTGAATGAAATATGCATACATCTATCGATGTATATTGGATCATAGTGTGTGATGAGCTATATTAGAATATATGTTGAATATAGATCAGAGAGACCGTCAGGTAATTTGTCTCGGAGCACTGTATTGATTGTGCTAACACACACTGAAGTGGATCATTAGCCACCGCTCTCAGTAGTGTGTTTAATTGCATCCCAATTGCCCATATAAAATAAAGGGACAAATAATATGATAGCTATTCATTTTTGGTGCATATAATAAATTGAAATCCAGGATATCATTTAGGGTCAAAGCTGTGATATCATTTATAATATTTTCCTGTGACCTATCATTGGGGAATCAGTGGATCATGGTGGTGTTTATAATATAGCTCATCACACACTATGATCCAATATACTGTACATCGATAGATGTATGCATATTTCATTTAAATAATAATTTTGACATGATTAATAAAGATTAAATTTTATATTCACTTTCCCTTTCCCTCTCTTTAGTATCCTATTGGCGGTCTACACCTTGTGAATATGTACCATGAGTTTGGATTTCTATCCTCTTAAAAAGGAAACATCCTGACAAGTAACTACCTCAATATTATAACATGGAATTCCGGAACAACGGGGGAAATTAGAAATAAATAAATTGTCATCTTTAATTGTGCCAATATTCTTTGTCACGCTAATGCAGAAAGCTCCGTTTTTTGCAGACTACACATCTATTCTTTGGTATATATATTCTACTAGCTTTAAGTAAGCTGCCAAAATATAGCAATGAAACAAAGCTTTGCTGGCACAAGCAACAGCTAGTTTGGACTCCCTATATCCTTTCATATTCAAATCTTGTTAGTAGATCAGACTGAAAAGTCATTTTAAATTTTTTATTCGCAAGAGTGTAACTTTAGAATGTGAATAAAATACTTTGCAAACCAAGAGAATATGGAGGTAACTTACTAACGCCATTATATGAAAACAGTCTAGGAAGTACAATGCACCATATATTTTGTAGGATGCAAACTGTAATATACAAAATACTGCCACCTTACACAAGCTGTTTGCATTTGATTGCGGGTAAACGTTCATCAGTATTTTGTACCTTCATAATATACCATTGAGGTCTGTCTGCATCAAACAGTAAACTGACCGCCAATACGTCTTTTAACTGACCTGAGATATAAAAGAATAGCCTCCCCATACAGGTGACAATCATTATTTATTATTTATATTATTAATTATTTATACATATGCACTATTAAATGTCATTTTTATTATTTATGTAATGTATAATAATGAATATACTTTGGTCCCATATGGTTATACTGAGATAATCTTTTAAATGATATTTATCACATTTACAGCTTGCATATATATATTTGTTTCTGCATATAATTCTCTTATGAATGTGCATACCCACTTGTATGTTATGGATACTTATACTGTAGCTTCTTCCATCTCTGCCTATTGCTTTCCTTAGTTATTTTTGCCTCCGTCTAATGGCGCATCCTTGGTTGTGCGCATGCGCCGCCTGTGACTCTCGGTCTTGGCTCGCCGCGTCTGCGTGACCTAGGCAACGCCGGACCACAGTTCCATGCATCTGGTCATGGGACGTGGCTGCCATAGACTTCCGGGACCTCCTGGCGGTGCATGCGCCGCATACACCCGGACGGCGTCCATTGGCGGTAAACTTATTTTTTACCCCTGACGAATGACTAGTTTCGAAACGCGCATCGGGGCGCGTGCATACTGGACCTATTAACCCCCTAAAGGTATATTAATTTCTTTCTAGACCCATTATACTCTGTTATATCATTTGCTCTTATGCTGCACTATTTTCACTTTATGGCCTATAGAGAGAGCACTGAGTTATATTAGGGACTGCTTGTCCTTCACATTACTTTTGTTGTTTCACATTGCACTTTTGTATACAGTTAATACTGTTTCCATATCTTATTATCTTTTATTCACTACTTTATGTATTATATTTATTTCCTTTTTTTCATCTTTAGACACTATAGCTGACAACTTGCTGCATCAGCCACGATCAATGTTTGCAGCTACCTCTGTTTAACCCCTTAGATGCTGCTGTCAATAGTGACTACATCATATAAATGGTTAAGAGAGTGTGGGGGTTTCCTATTTATTGTAATTGGTGCCCTCAGATCATGATTGTGTGGTCCTGATGTTTGCCATGGCAATTCATAACCAAATAGCGGCCTTAGAATCTGATGGCTGCTGTAACCTGTTCAGAAGTTACTGTAGCGGCATTTAGGTAGTAAAAATACATTTTCATTTATGTCATGCCACTTTGCATTAATTCCTGAAAATTGCCTGAAGGGTTAATAAACTACCTAACTTCAGTTTTCAATATGTCCGGGGGTGCGGTTTTTAAGATGGTATCACGTTTGGGGGTTTCCCAATATATGAGACCCCTAAAGGCACTTCAAACATGGATAGGTCCCTAAAAAAATACATTTTTCAAATTTCCTTGAAAAAATGAAAAATTACTGCTACATTTTTAAACCTCCTAAAATGCTAACAAAATAAAATAACATTTTACAAATGGTGCTGATGTGAAGCAGACATGTGGGAAATGTTATTTACTAAAGTTTTGCTGTGGTATGACTATCTGGATTAAAGGGACAGCATTTTTGGTGCCAAAGATATTTCATCGAATTTAGGGTAACTTTGGGCTGCTGATTCTGAATATGCTATCAGTTTTGCCAGATTGGCTCAAGTTTTTGAGATTTTTGGTATCTTATTTATAGCACTTGTTGGTAAATGCGACGCATCATCTCATTAATTTCTTTGGATTAGTACTTGAACTGAGCAGTTCTCAATATAGTTTTGTGTTAATTAGTGTTCTAAAAGTTTGTTCATAGCTTGATTTTTGCACTAACTTTATGTTGTTGTCTGTTTTCCAGTGAAAAGCATGAACTCATCAAGAAGAAGTTGTCTTAACGATCCAGACTCATTCTGTTACATTTGTGGTGAATACACACTGCCAAAACTTGAAGAAACATAACAGACTTCGTAAAAAAAAGTGTATTTTGCCTATTTTGGGGTTATGCTTGGGGACCAAGACAAGTTTTGGGCACCACACATAGTGTGCAAAGCATGTATCGAATTATTACGAAAATGGAGCAAAGGACAAAGAAAAAGCTTCAAATTTGGTGTTCCAATGGTGTGGAGAGAGCAAAAAAATCATCATGATGACTGTTATTTCTGTGCAGTGCAAGTGCAAGGATTCAATAAGCATAAGAAACGAAAATGGGAGTAACCTAACATGGAATCTGCAAGAAGGCCTGTCCCTCATTGTGAAGATGTGCCTGTACCTGTGTTTACCATGTTACCTGACCTTCCCCCACCTGATGATGATGAAGTGTGTATTGGCAGTGTGTATTCACCACAAATGTAACAGAATGAGTCTGGATCGTTAAGACAACTTCTTCTTGATGAGTTCATGCTTTTCACTGGAAAACAGACAACAACATAAAGTTAGTGCAAAAATCAAGCTATGAACAAACTTTTAGAACACTAATTAACACAAAACTATATTGAGAACTGCTCAGTTCAAGTACTAATCCAAAGAAATTAATGAGATGATGCGTCGCATTTACCAACAAGTGCTATAAATAAGATACCAAAAATCTCAAAAACTTGAGCCAATCTGGCAAAACTGATAGCATATTCAGAATCAGCACCCCAAAAATACCCCAAATTCATTAAAATATTTTGGACACCAGAAAAAAAAATTTTTTTTGTTGACCTGTGAATCAATCAAATTTTGAAAATTGCTATTTTTTTCCATTTTTCTCAAATTTCGGATATTTTTTATAAATAAGTTATAGAGAAGAAGGCGTGCACTCAGTGTATGATTAAATAGGTGCTGGCTGGACGTGGAAATGATCCAAACAAAGTCATATGTTGAAGAAAACAGCCGCACTCAGGTTTGGATTTTTTGAATGCATAACAGGAGCAAAAAGTTTATTCAAGTCACCACAGTGTTAAGGCAATTAGGAGAGGGACTCCGTGGTAGGTATAAAGTAGGTAAGTAGGTAACGTTTTGACCCCGTGGTGGGTCTTTGTCAAACTTCACTAGAAAACAAGTATATACAGTTGTGGCCAAAAGTATTGACACCCCCCTGTAATTCTGTCAGATAATACTCAGTTTCTTCCTGAAAATGATTGCAATCACAAATTCTTAGTATTTTTATCTTCATTTAATTTGTCTTAAATGAAAAAACACAAAAGAGAATGAAGCAAAAAGCAAAACATTGATCATATCACACAAAACTCGAAAAATGGGCCAGACAAAAGTATTGGCACCCTCAGCCTAATACTTGGTTGCACAACCTTTAGCCATAATAACTGTGACCAAACGGTTCCGGTAACCATCAATGAGTTTCTTACAATGCTCTGCTGAAATTTTAGACCATTCTTCTTTGGCAAACTGCTCCAGGTCCCTGATATTTGAAGGGTGCCTTCTCCAAACTGCCATTTTTAGATCTCTCCACAGTTGTTCTATGGGATTCAGGTCTGGACTCATTGCTGGCCACTAGGGTTGGGCGAAACGGGTCAGTCATTTTCAGAAGTCGCCGACTTTTGGCAAAGTCGGGTTTCGTGAAACCCGACCCGACCCCTGTGTGGGGTCGGCCATGAGGTCGGCGATCTTCTGAATCTGGTATCGGAATTCCGATACCGAGTTCCGACATGTTTGCAATATCGGAAATCGGTATCGGAATCCATATTTAAGTGTAAAATAAAGAATTAAAATAAAAAATATTGCTATACTCACCCTCTGACGCGCCCCGGAAAGAAGCAGGGCGCGTCCGAGGGTGAGTATATACCTAATAGGAATATACTCACCCTCGGACGCGCCCTGCTTTTTTCCGGCAGCCTTCCTTCCTAAGAATCAGCTCTTGAAAGACCTTCAGTGACGTTGCGGCTTGTGATTGGTCGCGTGAGCGGTCACATGGGCGGTCACGCAATCAATCACAAGCCACGACGTCATGTAAGGTCCTTCACGCGCTGATTCTAAGGAAGGAAGGCTGCCGGTTAGTACCAGGGCGCGTCAGAGGGTAAGTATAGCAATATTTTTTATTTTAATTCTTTATTTTACACTTAAATATGGATCCCAGGGCCTGAAGGAGAGTTTCCTCTCCTTCAGACCCTGGGAACCATTAGAAACCCAATGCACTGCATTGGGTTTCGAGTTTCGGCCGACCCCGATCCCGACTTTTCTATAGGATCGGCCGATTTCACTCGACCCGACTTTTGAGACTCGACTCGATCCTATAAAAGTAAAAGTCGCTCAACCCTACTGGCCACCTTAGAAGTCTCCAGTGCTTTCTCTCAAACCATTTTCTAGTGCTTTTTGAAGTGTGTTTTGGGTCATTGCTCTTTTTTTCTCCTGTAAACTCTATATTGATGCCCAAAAAGCTCTACTTTTGTCTCATCTGACCAAAGAACATTCTTCCAAAACGTTTTAGGCTTTTTCAGGTAAGTTTTGGCAAACTCCAGCCTGGCTTTTTTATGTCTTGGGGTAAGAAGTGGGGTCTTCCTGGGTCTCCTACCATACAGTCCCTTTTCATTCAGATGCTGATGGATAGTACGGGTTGACACTGTTGTACCCTCGGACTGCAGGGCAGCTTGAACTTGTTTGGATGTTAGTCGAGGTTCTTTATCCAACATCTGCACAATCTTGCATTGAAATCTCTCGTCAATTTTTCTTTTCCATCCACATCCAGGGAGGTTAAAATTCTTGGTGACACTGCGCACGGTAGACACAGGAACATTCAGGTCTTTGCAGATGGACTTGAAGCCTTGAGATTGCTCATGCTTCCTCACAATTTCACAATTTGGTTTTTCAAGTCCTCAGACAGTTCTTTGGTCTTCTTTCTTTTCTCCATGCTCAATGTGGTACACACAAGGACACAGGACAGAGGTTGAGTCAACTTTAATCCATGTCAACTGGCTGCAAGTGTGATTTAGTTATTGCCAACACCTGTTAGGTGCCACAGGTAAGTTACAGGTGCTGTTAATTACACAAATTAGAGAAGCATCACATGATTTTTCGAACAATTTGGCTTTAGGACAATCCTTTTTGTGTTTTTTCATTTAAGACAAATTGAATGAAGATAGTAATAACAAAGAATTTGTGTTTGCAATCATTTTCAGGAAGAAACTGAGTATTATCTGACAGAATTGCAGGGGTGTCAATACTTTTGGCCACAACTGTACATGATTAAGGACAAGGAAGAAAAGAAAATGAGCACTACAGAAAAATAGTCATGTCAAACAACAGACATGTGCCACAAATGCACAAGAATATATAGTTTGTCGTGGTGATACATATACAAAATATATTCAGAATATATACAAAAATATATACAGGGATATGTACAAGCATTACACAGAAATAAGCCCAATCAGATTAATTAATAACAGCGTCACAGAGTACAGACAATCAAGTGCACCAAGTGTCACGAGAGGGCGAACAGGAGGGGCTGGCAGAGGACTCACAAATAAAACACCATATAGTTGGGGAGCGTACACATAACTAACCTTGAAAGAGGATAGGAATAGTAAAATGGAGATGCAGTGTAGAAGAATTTGGAGAAATTCCCAGTACGAACTGTAGAAAAAAGGACTGAAGTGAATAAAAAGCAGTTGCAATCCATATAGAGAGGGGAAGAGGAAAGGGAGCATACCTATAGTTATTGCATGTGGAGATCCGGAATGGCATGGAAGGGGTATGTCCCTGTATATATTTTTGTATATATTCTGTATATATTTTCTATATGTATCACCATGACAAACTGTATATTCTTGTGCATTTGTTGCACATGTCTGTTGTTTGACATGACTCTTTTTCTGTAGTGCTCATTTTCTTTTCTTCCTTGCCCCTAATCATGTATATACTTGTTTTCTAGTGAGGTTTGACAAAGACCCACCACGGGGTTGAAATGTTACCTACTTACCTACGTTATACCTACCACGGAGTCCCTCTCCTAATTGCCTTAACATTGTGATGACTTGAATAAACTTTTTGCTCCTGCTATGCATTCAAAAATCCAAACCTGAGTGCGGCTGTTTTTTTCAATATATTTTTTATAAATAAACACAAAAAATATCGACCTACAGTACAGACCAAATGTTTGGACATACCTTCTCATATAAACATTTTTCTGTATTTTCATGACTATGAAAATTGTACATTCACTCTGAAGGCATCAAATCTATGAATTAACACATGTGGAATTATATACTTAACAAAAAAGTGTGAAACAACTGAAAATATGTCTTATATTCTAGGTTCTTCAAAGTAGCCATCGTTTGATTTGCTGACTGTTTTGCACACTCTTGGCATTCTCTTGATGAACTTCAAGAGGTAGTCACCGGAAATGGTTTTCACTTCACAGGTGTGGCCTGTCAGGTTTAATAAGTGGGATTTCTTGCCTTATAAATGGGGTTGGGACCTTAAGTTGTGTTGTGCAGAAGTCTGGTGGATACACAGCTGATAGTCCTACTGAATAGACTGTTAGAATTTGCATTATGGCAAGAAAAAAGCAGCTAAGTAAAGAAAAACGAGTGGCCATCATTACTTTATGAAGGTCAGTCAGTCCGAAAAACTGGGAAAATTTTGAATGTGTCCCCAAGTGCAGTTGCAAAAACCATCAAGCGCTACAAAGAAACTGGCTCACATGAGGACCGCCCCAGTAAAGGAAGACCAAGAGTCTCCTCTGCTTCTGAGGATAAGTTTATCCGAGTCACCAGCCTCAGATATCACAGGTTAACAGCAGCTCAGATTAGAGACCATGTCAATGCCACACAGAGTTCGAGCAGCAGACACATCTCTACAACAACTGTTAAGAGGAGACTTTGTGCAGCAGGCCTTCATAGTAAAATTGCTGCTAGGAAACCACTGCTAAGTAGAGGCAACAAGAAAAAGAGACTTGTTTGGGCTAAAGAACACAAGGAATGTACATTAGACCAGTGGAAATCTGTGCTTTGGTCTGATGAGTCCAAATTTGAGATCTTTGGTGTCTTTGTGCGACGCAGAAAAGGTGAACGGATGGACTCTACATGCCTGGTTTCAACCGTGAAGCATGGAGGAGGAGGTGTGATGGTGTGAGGGTGCTTTGCTGGTGACACTGTTGGGGATTTATTCAAAATTGAAGGCATACTGAACCAGCATGGCTACCACAGCATCTTGCAGCGGCATGCTATTCCATCCGGTTTGCGTTTTGTTGGACCATCATTTATTTTTCAACAGGACAATGAACCCAAACACTCCTCCAGGCTGTGTAAGGGCTATTTGACCAAGAACGAGAGTGATGGGGTGCTACGCCAGATGACCTAGCCTCCACAGTCACCAGACCTGAACCCAATCAAGATGGTTTGGGGTGAGCTGGACCGCAGAGGGAAGGCAAAAGGGCCAACAAGTGCTAAGCATCTCTGGGAACTCCTTCAAGATTGTTGGAAGACCATTCCCGGTGACTACCTATTGAAGCTCATCAAGAGAATGCCAAGAGTGTGCAAAGCAGTCATGAAAATACAGAAAAATCTTTAAATGAGAAGGTGTGTCCAAACTTTTGGTCTGTACTGTAAATTTACTATTATCATAAAGTATAATGTGTCATGAAAAAACATTCTCTCAAAATCACTGGGATTTGTTGAAGCGTTCCAGAGTTATTACCACGTAAAGTGACAGTGGTCAGATTTTAAAAAAATTGTCTCCATCACTAAGGGGTTAAATCCCCTTCCTGACAAAGGACTTAATAATATACCCTACATGGATTCCCCTTTTATAGAGAGGAGCTGAAGCCCCACCATACCTATCAAATGTCTTACACTTTTGCCATCTGTCTGTGAGAGCAGCAACTGGAGCTCTCTCCAATCACAGCTGTTAAATCATTTCAATCACAGCAACATTTAAGGAACACAATTGCTGATGCTCATACATGCACAAGTTCAAGACCACTATGGGGATTGAAAAATGTAAACAAAGGTTTTTAAAAATAGGAAAAAAATTGGAACGACCCCATTTTTCACCTACAGTTATGCTCAAAAGTTTACATACCCTCCACATAATTTTTGCTTTCTTGGCCTTTTTTTCAGAGAATATGAATGATAACTCCAAAACTTTATCTCCACTCATGGAGTGTCAATCTACTGTGTTTTCTCTGCTTAAATCATAATGACAACCCAAAATATCCAAATGAGCCTGGTGAAAAGCTTACATACCCCATTTCTTAATACCATGTATTGCCCCCTCTAACATCAATGACAGCTTGAAGTCTTTTGTGGTAGTTGTGGATCAGGTTCTTTATTTTCTCAGATGGTAAAGCTGCCAACTCTTCTTGGCAAAAAGCCTCCAGTTCCTGGGCTGTCTAGCATGAAATGATATTGAGGTCAAGAGACTAAGATGGCCAATCCAGAACCTTAACTTTGTTCTGTGGTAGCCAATGACAGGTCGACTTGGTCTTGTGTTTTGGATTGTTGTCATGTTGGAGCATCCAAGTACATCCCATGCACAGCCTCTGGGCTGATGAGCGCAAATTTGCCTCCAGATGAAGTGCTGCATTCATCTTTGCTTCAACTTTGACCTAGTATCCTGTGCCTTTGTAACTCACACATCCCAAAACATCAGCGATCCACCTCTGTGTTTTACAGTAGGAATGGTGTTCCTTTCATCATAGGCCTTGTTGAGCTCTCTCCAAATGTTAAATTTATGGTTGTGGCCAAAATGATCAATTTTGGTCTCATCACTCCAAATTACCTTGTTCCAGAAGTTTTGAGGCTTGTCTCTGTGCCATTTTGCGTATTGTAGGCGAGATACTTTGTGGCATTTGCACAATAATGGCTTTCTTCTGGCAACTCGACCATGCAGCCCTTTTATTTCAAGTGCTTCCTTATTATGCATCTTGAAACAGCCACACCGCTAGTTTTCAGAGAGTCCTGTATTTCAGCTGATGTTATTTGTGGGTTTTTCTTTGCATCCCAAACAATTTTCCTGGCAGTTGTGGACGACATTTTTGTTGGTCTACCTGACAGTGGTTTTGTTTTTACAGAGCCCCTGATTTTCCATTTGTTAATCACAGTTTGAACTCTGCTAACTGGCATTATCAATTCCTTGGATATCTTTTTGTATTCATTTCCTGTTTTATACAGTTCATCTACCTTTTCCCATAGATCCGTTGACAATTCTTTTACTTTCCCCATGACTCATAATCCAGAAATGTCAGTGCCTGGATGAAAGATGCAAGAGTCTGTCTGGAACCCAGAAACTCACTCAGATTTATGCACACATACTGATTACAAGCAAACAGGTCACAGGTGAGGATGTTACCTTTAGTAGCCATTCAATCCCATTTGTGTCAACTTCTGTGCATGTTATCAGGCCAAAATCACCAGGGTATGTAAACTTTTGATCATGGTCATTTGGATATTTTGGGTTGTCATTATGATTTAAAAAGGGAAAACACAGTAGTTTTTCAATAAATGGCTTCACCCAACCACTAACCATGAGTGGAGAAAAAGTTTTGGCGTTATCATTCATATTCTCTGAAAAAAGGCCAAGAAAGCAAAAATTCTGCTGAGGTATTTAAACTTTTGAGTACAACAGTATTAACAATAAATAGTTAAATAAGCATAGATTATATCTTTGTGTCCTTAAAAGTCTGATCTATTCAAATATAAAATGAATTAACCGTAAAGAGAGAAAAATATCAAAATCCAGAGTTGTTGTTTTTCTTGTTGCCATACCTGCCTAAAAAAAGTGATCAAAATATAGTGATCCCTAAAATGGTATACATATAAACAGCAGCTCAGTAAGCCTTCAGATAGCTCTATCAACTGTAAGTTTTTACAAATCTTAATTTTTTTTCTCCACTGTTTACGCTAAAAAAAACAAAAATGATGCAAGTTTGGTTTTGCCTTAATTACATTGACCTGGAGAATCATGGAGTGGAGTGCTGATACTAGGGTTGAGAGAAACGGATAGGACAAATTCAAAAATCGCCGACTTTCGGCAAAGTCGGGTTTCATGAAACACGACCCGATCCTAGTGTGGGATTGGCCATGAGGTTGGCGATCTGCGCGCAAAAGTCGTGTTTCGTATGACGCTTTCAGCGCCATTCTTCAGCCAATGAAGCAGGACGCAGAGTGTGGGCAGCGTGATGACATAGGTCTCGGTCCCCACCATCTTAGAGAAGGGCATGACAGTGATTGGCTTGCTTTCTGCGGCGTCACAGGGGCTATAAAGGGGCGTGCACGCCAACCACCATCTTACTTCTGCCGATCTTAGCGTAGGGAGAGGTTGCTGCAGCTTTGTCAGAAGAAGGGATATAGTTAGGGAGGGAAGATTAACCCCAAAACTGCTTGTGCTGTAGCGATTTCCACAGTCCAATACCACCATTTGTTTGCAGGGACAGTGGAGTTTATATTTTTGTGCATCAGCTCTGTAGCTTATTAGGCTGCCTTATAAGGCTCTCTGATAGCTGCATTGCTGTTTGCACGCTGCTGTTCAAACCAACTGCTTTTTTAAAAGCAAAAATCCTGTTGCTCCTTTCTGCACAGTTCTCTGTTATGACCTGGTGGTCAGGACAATAATGGACCTGGTGGTTAAGAGCACACTGAATGACCTGATAGTTACTGATAATAAGGACGAGCTCTGGGACATGGGAACTCTGCTGACCGCAATCCCTAAACCTATCAAACACACTAGAAATAGCCGTGGATTGCGCCTAACGCTCCCTATGCAACTCGGCACAGCCTAAGAAACTAGCTAGCCCTGAAGATAGAAACATAAAGCCTACCTTGCCTCAGAGAAATTCCCCAAAGGAAAAGGCAGCCCCCACATATAATGACTGTGAGTAAAGATGAAAATACAAACACAGAGATGAAATAGATTTAGCAAAGTGAGGTCCGACTTACTGAACAGACCGAGGATAGGAAAGGTTACTTTGCGGTCAGCACAAAAACCTACAAAAAGACCACGCAGAGGGCGCAAAAAGACCCTCCGCACCGACTCACGGTGCGGAGGCGCTCCCTCTGCGTCCCAGAGCTTCCAGCAAGCAAGACAACAAATTAAATAGCAAGCTGGACAGAAAAATAGCAAACCAAAGAAATACAAGCTGGAACTTAGCTTCTGATGGGAAGACAGGTCACAAGAACGATCCAGGAGTGAACAGACCAATACTGGAACATTGACAGGTGGCATGGAGCAAAGATCTAAGTGGAGTTAAATAGAGCAGCAGCTAACGAATTAACCTCATCACTCGTGAAACTCAGAAACACCCACCAGAGGAAGTCCATGGACAGAACCAGCCGAAGTACCATTCATGACCACAGGAGGGAGCCCGACAACAGAATTCACAACAGTACCCCCCCATTGAGGAGGGGTCACCGAACCCTCACCAGAGCCCCCAGGCCGACCAGGATGAGCCAAATGAAAGGCACGAACCAGATCGGCAGCATTAACATCAGAGGCAAAAACCCAGGAATTATCTTCCTGACCATAACCCTTCCACTAGACCAGGTACTGGAGTTTCCGTCTCGAAACACGAGAATCCAAAATCTTCTCCACCACATACTCCAACTCCCCCTCAACCAACACCGGGGCAGGAGGATTAACGGATGGAACCACAGGCGCCACGTATCTCCGCAATAACGACCTATGGAACACATTATGGATGGCAAAAGAAGCAGGAAGGGCCAAACGAAATGACCCAGGATTGATAACCTCAGAAATCTTATACGGACCAATGAAACGAGGCTTAAACTTAGGAGAGGAAACCTTCATAGGAACATAACGAGACGACAACCAAACCAAATCCCCAACACGAAGTCGGGGACCCACACAGCGCCGGCGGTTAGCGAAACGTTGAGCCTTCTCCTGGGACAATGCCAAATTGTCCACCACATGAGTCCAAATCTGCTGCAACCTATCCACCTCAGTATCTACACCAGGACAGTCTGAAGACTCAACCTGCCCTGAAGAGAAACGAGGATGGAAACCAGAATTGCAGAAAAACGGCGAAACCAAAGTAGCCAAGCTGGCCCGATTATTAAGGGCGAACTCAGCCAACGGTAAAAAGGACACCCAATCATCCTGATCAGCAGAAACAAAGCATCTCAGATATGTTTCCAAAGTTTGATTAGTTCGTTCGGTTTGGCCATTTGTCTGAGGATGGAAAGCCGAGGAAAAAGACAAATCAATGCCCATCCTAGCACAAAAGGATCGCCAAAACCTTGAAACAAACTGGGAACCTCTGTCATAAACGATGTTCTCCGGGATACCATGTAAACGAACCACATGCTGGAAAAATAATGGCACCAAATCAGAGGAGGAAGGCAATTTAGACAAAGGTACCAAATGGACCATCTTAGAAAAGCGATCACAAACCACCCAAATGACCGACATCTTTTGAGAGACGGGGAGATCCGAAATAAAATCCATAGAAATATGCGTCCAGGGCCTCTTTGGGACCGGCAAGGGCAAAAGCAACCCACTGGCACGAGAACAGCAGGGCTTAGCCCGAGCACAAGTCCCACAGGACTGCACAAAAGAACACACATCCCGTGACAAAGACGGCCACCAGAAGGATCTAGCCACCAAATCTCTGGTACCAAAGATTCCAGGATGCCCAGCCAACACTGAACAATGAATCTCAGAGATAACTCTACTAGTCCATCTATAAGGGACAAACAGTTTCTCCGCTGGGCAACGGTCAGGTCTATCAGCCTGAAATTTTTGCAGCACCCGCCGCAAATCAGGGGAGATGGCAGACAAAATTACCCCCTCTTTTAGAATACCCGCCGGCTCAGGAACACCCGTAGAGTCAGGCACAAAACTCCTTGACAGGGCATCAGCCTTCACATTCTTAGAGCCCGGAAAGTACGAAACCACAAAATCAAAATGGGAGAAAAATAACGACCATCGAGCCTGTCTCGGATTCAACCGTTTGGCAGACTCAAGATAAGTCAAATTCTTGTGATCTGTCAAGACCACCACGCGATGCTTGGCTCCTTCCAGCCAATGACGCCACTCCTCGAATGCCCACTTCATGGCCAACAATTCACGATTACCAACATCATAGTTATGCTCAGCAGGCGAAAACTTTCTAGAAAAGAAAGCACATGGCTTCATCACCGAGCCCTCAGAACTTCTTTGCGACAAAACAGCCCCTGCTCCAATCTCAGAAGCATCAACCACAACCTGAAACGGAAGCGAAACATCTGGCTGGCACAACACAGGGGCAGAAGAAAAACTATGCTTCAACTCCTGAAAAGCCTCTACAGCCGCAGACGACCAATTGACCACATCAGCACCCTTCTTGGTCAAATCAGTCAACGGTTTAGCAACAGTAGAAAAATAAGCGATGAAGCGCCGATAAAAATTAGCAAAGCCCAGGAACTTTTGCAGGCTCTTCACAGATATCGGCTGAGTCCAATCGTAAATGGCCTGGACTTTAACAGGGTCCATCTCGATAGTAGAAGGGGAAACAATGTACCCCAAAAATGAAACCTTCTGAACTCCAAAGAGACACTTTGACCCCTTCACAAACAAGGAATTCGCACGAAAGACCTGGAACACCATTCTGACCTGCTTCACATGAGACTCCCAATCATCCGAAAAGACCAAAATATCATCCAAATACACAATCAGGAATTTATCCAGGTACTCTCGGAAGATGTCATGCATAAAGGACTGAAATACTGATGGAGCATTGGAGAGCCCGAATGGCATAACCAGGTACTCAAAATGGCCCTCGGGCGTATTAAATGCTGTTTTCCATTCATCGCCTTGTTTAATACGCACAAGATTATCCGCCCCTCGAAGATCTATCTTGGTGAACCAACTAGCCCCTTTAATACGAGCAAACAAATCAGACAGCAACGGCAAAGGATACTGAAATTTGACAGTAATTTTATTAAGAAGGCGGTAATCAATACAAGGTCTCAAAGAACCATCCTTCTTGGCCACAAAAAAGAACCCTGCTCCTAACGGTGATGACGACGGGCGAATATGGCCTTTCTCCAAGGATTCCTTTATATAACTCCGCATAGCGGCGTGTTCTGGCACAGATAAATTGAACAATCGGCCCTTAGGAAACTTACTACCAGGAATCAAATTAATTGCACAATCGCAATCCCTATGAGGAGGTAGGGCACTGGCTTTGAGCTCATCAAATACATCCCGATAATCCGACAAAAACTCTGGAACTTCAGAAGGAGTGGAAGACGAAATAGACAAAAATGAAACATCACTATGTACCCCCTGGCAACCGCAGCTGGACACAGACATAGATTTCCAGTCCAATACTGGATTATGAACCTGTAGCCATGGCAACCCCAAAACGACCACATCATGCAGATTATGCAACACCAGAAAGCGGATATCCTCCTGATGTGCAGGAGCCATGCACATGGTCAATTGAGTCCAATACTGAGGCTTATTCTTGGCCAAAGGCGTAGCATCAATTCCTCTCAATGGAATAGGATACTGCAAGGGCTCCAAGAAAAAAACACAGTGCCTAGCATACTCCAAGTCCATCAAATTCAGGGCAGCGCCTAAATCCACAAATGCCATAACAGAATAGGATGACAAAGAGCAAATCAGAGTAGCAGACAATAGAAATTTAGACTGTACTGTACCAATGGTGGCAGACCTAGCGAACCGCTTAGTGCGCTTAGGACAATCGGAGATAGCATGAGTGGAATCACCACAGTAAAAACATAGCCCATTCCGACGTCTGTGTTCTTGCCGTTCAGCTCTGGTCAAAGTCCTATCACATTGCATAGGCTCAGGCCCATGCTCAGATAGACTCATTCAGACCAGCAGGCATGGGAAACCCCACCATGACATCCTTAAGGGCTTCAGAGAGACCCTTTCTAAAGATTGCTGCCAGGGCACATTCATTCTACTGAGTGAGCACAGACCACTTTCTAAACTTCTGACAATATATTTCCGCTTCATCCTGACCCTGACACAGAGCCAGCAAGATTTTCTCTGATTGATCCACTGAATTAGGTTCGTCATAAAGCAATCCAAGCGCCAGGAAAAACGCATCAACATCACGCAATGCCGGATCTCCTGGCGCAAGGGAAAATGCCCAGTCTTGAGGGTCACCACGTAACAAAGAAATAATGATCTTTACTTGTTGAACAGGGTCACCTGAGGAGCGAGGTTTCAAGGCAAGAAACAATTTACAATTATTTTTGAAATTCAAGAACTTAGATCTATCACCAAAAAACAAATCAGGAATTGGAATCCTAGGCTCTGACATCGGATTCTGAACCACAAAATCTTGAATGTTTTGTATCCTTGTAGTGAGATTATCCATCCAAGAGGACAGACCTTGAATGTCCATGTTTACACCAGTGTCCTGAACCACCCAGAGGTAAAGGGGAAAATAGAGACAAAACACACTGCAAAGAAAAAAAAATGGTCTCAGAACTTCTCTTATCCCTCTATTGAGATGCATTAGTACTTTGGGCCACCTGTACTGTTATGACCTGGTGGTCAGGACAATAATGGACCTGGTGGTTAAGAGCACACGGAATGACCTGATAGTTACTGATAATAAGGATGAGCTCTGGGACGTGGGAACTCTGCTGACCGCAATCCCTAAACCTATCAAACACACTAGAAATAGCCGTGGATTGCGCCTAACGCTCCATATGCAACTCGGCACAGCCTAAGAAACTATCTAGCCCTGAAGATAGAAAAATAAAGCCTACCTTGCCTCAGAGAAATTCCCCAAAGGAAAAGGCAGCCCCCACATATAATGACTGTGAGTAAAGATGAAAATACAAACACAGAGATGAAATAGATTTAGCAAAGTGAGGCCCGACTTACTGAACGGACCGAGGATAGGAAAGGTTACTTTGCGGTCAGCACAAAAACCTACAAAAAGACCACGCAGAGGGCGCAAAAAGACCCTCCGCACCGACTCATGGTGCGGAGGCGCTCCCACTGCGTCCCAGAGCTTCCAGCAAGCAAGACAACAAATTAAATAGCAAGCTGGACAGAAAAATAGCAAACCAAAGAAATACAAGCTGGAACTTAGCTTCTGATGGGAAGACAGGTCACAAGAACGATCCAGGAGTGTACAGACCAATACTGGAACATTGACAGGCGGCATGGAGCAAAGATCTAAGAGGAGTTAAATAGAGCAGCAGCTAACAAATTAACCTCGTCACCTGTGAAACTCAGAAACACCCACCAGAGGAAGTCCATGGACAGAACCAGCCAAAGTACCATTCATGACCACAGGAGGGAGCCCGACAACAGAATTCACAACAGTTCTCTTGTTTATTTGTCCACACTTTTGTGTGCAGCAGTCCTTTTTATTGCTGCCATACTTGTCCTGAGATCATTGTAGGGAGATTGAAATTGTACTACAGTACTTGTATTTTTTCATATATCTTCCAGCCACTTTCTGCCACTTACATTGCTGAGTTTTGGTTCAGTCTCCCCAAAATAAAGTGAGATTCCAATTCTCACAAAGTGGATATACTGCAGTCCTGTTAGTTTGGTGTATGTCAGCCAGCCACTTTCTGCCACTTAGATTGCGTTGTTATATACACTGGGCCTGAGTTTTGGTTCAGTCTCCCCCCCCAAAAAGTGAGATTCAAATTCTCACAAAGTGGATATACTTCAGTCTTGTTAGTTTGTCGTATGTCAGCCAGCCACTTTCTGCCACTTACATTGTGTTGTTTTATGCACAGGGCCTGAGTTTTGGTTCAGTCTCCCCTCTAAAAAAGGGAGATTTAAATTCTCAACAAGTTTATATACACCTTGTACCTTGTTTTACAGTACCATATAACAGTTGTTATTTTGGTTAGATTTTCTAAAAAATGCGGAAGTCTGATGGAAGAGCCCATTGGCGGTGGTTGCCAGCTGGTATTGATGATGTTGGTGGTGCATCTGGTGGTAGTGGCAAAAGCACAATAGCACCTAAGGCTGAAGGTGTTGAGTCAGCGTCATCGTCTGGCTACACTAGGCCTCGAAGGCTAACTTATCTGGGAGTAGGAAAACAGCTTTTAAAGCTGGATGATCTAACCTTCATTAAAATGAACCAATCATGGATTTCAAATTATTTTGCCCCATCTTCCCCTGCTGACACGTAGCTTGCCTGAAAAATGTCTTGCTTTTGGCCTCCTCTTTCTGACTTCTCCAATATCTCCATTTGCAGCTGCTGAATGTCCACCATAGGCCATTTTTATACCTCGCTAAATGGGCTGACTCCCCACACAGGGCCGTGGTCACCACCTGGTGTAAGCACCCGTGCGAGTGCCGTTTAACCTGGACAGGTGCGCCCACTCTTGGTGCACAACCAACATTAGACACACCGTCGTAATATGAGGGGCCCTGTGCCAGTACTGCCGCCCACGATAGAGTGTTCCCCCCCAGCTCGAACAGTGCTCTACCACTTGCAATACTTACCTCTCCCTGCTCCACCACTGTGTAATCTGTGCTGTTAAATCATTCAATGGCACTGCCAATACAAATTTGTTGAAATGATAGATGATAGTTAAAATATACAGGGGCCCTGGCCTCCATTTAGACCAGTTAATATTTTGCGCCTACTACTACTGTCTGCCACTCAATACAGTTGTCCTCCACTGAACAAAGCAATGCCGCCCATTTAGTCCTGTTACCAATTTTGAAGTGCATTTAGCCTACTTTATTATTTGGGCCTACTAACTGTGTCTGCCACTCATTACAGATGTCCTCCACTGAACAAAGCAATGCCGCCCGTTTAGTCCTGTTACCAATTTTGAACTGCATTTAGTAATAATAATAATAATAATTTTGTTTATATAGCACCAACATATTCCGCAGCGCTTTACAAATAATAGAGGGGACTTATACAGACAATAGACATTACAGCATAACAGAAATCACAGTGCAAAATAGATACCAAGAGGAATGAGGGCCCTGCTCGCAAGCTTACAAACTATGAGGAAAAGAAGAGACACGAGAGGTGGATGGTAACAATTGCTTTAGTTTGTCGGACCAGCCATAGTGTAAGGCTCAGGTGTTCATGTAAAGCTGCATGAACCAGTTAACTGCCTAAGTATGTAGCAGTATAGACACAGAGGGCTATTAACTGCATAAAGGGTATGAGTACATGATGCGAGGAACCCAATTACGTTTTTTTTTTAATGGGCCACACAGGGATAGTTAGGTTAATGCGTTGAGGCAGTAGGCCAATCTGAACAAATGAGTTTTTAGGGCACGCTTAAAACTGTGGGGATTTAGCCTACTTTATTATTTGGGCCTACTAACTGTGTCTGCCACTCATTACAGTTGTCCGCCACTGAACAAAGCAATGCCGCCTGTTTAGTCCTGTTACCAATTTTGAACTGCATTTAGCCTACTTTATTATTTGGGCCTATATCTGTGTTTCCTCCTCATCCTGCCCATTGCCCAGCCAGTGATAGATGAGTCTGCTGGTACATTGACCCAGACCACTACATTCCCCTTGCACTCTACACATCCAGAATCTGACCCTGCTGAAAGTCAGGTTCCCCTTCCCGCATACTATACCACCTTACACGGGGGCAAAGAGGAAGGTGCAGATGAAAGTGCAGGTTCCTTCATCAGGTGGGGGGGCATACTCGTTGGTACGTCACTGGCATAGGGCCCCTCATAGTACGCAAAAGTGTCTCTGCCAGTGGGAGGCGCCACCCGCCGTCAAACACACCGCCGTACTATGAGGGGCCCTGTGCCAGTGCCGACTAGTGCCCCCCCCCCCCCCGCTTGCTCTGGATCACAGCATTTGCAAAGTTGAAATACTTACCTCTCCCTGCTCCACCGTCGTGACGTATTCCTCATTTCCTGGGCCCACGAAAATCTTGAGCCAGCCCTACCCCCCCACAACTTTAGCCAAATGACCCCCAGTTTTCAATGCCTAACTATTATTATAAAGTAAATTAAGATTGACAAGCTTAAGTAATAAGAATTGATGTTTTTGGCATTAAAATGTATGGGCACTGTAGGTGTTTTCCTGTCCTCCACTCACTGCCGACTTTGATTCCCCATTGACTTGCATTGGTTTTCATGTTTCAGTCGGCCCCCGACTTTTCGCAATAGTCGGCCAATTTCACCCCACCCAACTTTTGACAAAGTCGGGTTTCGCAAAACCCGACTCGATCCGAAAAAAGTAAAAGTTGCTCAACTCTAGCTGATACAGCTATTTTGAAGTAAAAAAAAATTATGGTTGTTGGAACAATGAAAGGAAAAAAAAGAAGTGCACGGTGGGAGGGGGATATCCATGTAATGGTACGTTTGGCTCTTACTTGAGTGATATGTTGTTGATTTCATGTCCTCCTTAGTAAACTGCTTTGACTTTTAATGTAAGGACTGACAGGATGACGAGGACCCTTGACTAGGGTTGAGCGAAACGGGTCGTTCATTTTCAAAAGTCGCCGACTTTTGGCAAAGTTGGGTTTCATGAAACCCGATCCGACCCCTGTGCGGGGTCGGCCATGCGGTACGCGACTTTCGCGCCAAAGTCGCGTTTCAATGACGCGAAAAGCGCCATTTCTCAGCCAATGAAGGTAAACGCAGAGTGTGGGCAGCGTGATGACATAGGTCCTGGTCCCCACCATCTTAGAGAAGGGCATTGCAGTGATTGGCTTGCTGTCTGCGGCGTCACAGGGGCTATAAAGGGGAGTTCCCGCCGACCGCCATGTTACTGCTGCTGATCTGAGCTTAGGGAGAGGTTGCTGCCGCTTCGTCAGAAGCAGGGATAGCGTTAGGCAGGGTCCATTAACCACCAAACCGCTTGTGCTGTAGCGATTTCCACTGCCCAACACCACCTTCGGTGTGCAGGGACAGTGGAAGCTACATTTTTTTTTTTTTCCCCTCAGCGCTGTAGCTCATTGGGCTGCCCTAGAAGGCTCCCTGATAGCTGCATTGCTGTGTGTACGCCGCTGTGCAAACCAACTGCTTTTTTCAAAGCACAAATCCTCTTGTTCCTTCCTTTCTGCACAGCTATCTTTTTGGTTTGTACACACTTTTTATTTAATTTGTGCATCAGTCCACTCCTTATTGCTGCCTGCCATACCTGGCTGAGATTACTGCAGGGAGATAGTAATTGAAGGACACTCCCTGTTTTTTTTTTTTTTTTTGTGGGAGATTAAGATTGACATTTCTGCTAGAGTGCCATCCCTGTCTGTGTCATCTCTCACTCAGTGGGCCATAGAAAGCCTATTTATTTTTTTGCTTGATTTGGGTTATAAAATCTACCTGAAAAAATCACTACATCAATCAGTGGGAGAAAAATATTGGCCTCAGGGCTTGTGTGCCACTCTTGACTCCTGTGTGCATCATCACTCACTCAGTGGGCCATAGAAAGCCTATTTATTTTTTTGCTTGATTTTGGTTCTAAAATCTACCTGAAAAAATCACTACATCAATCAGTGGGAGAAAAATATTGGCCTCAGGGCTTGTGTGCCACTCCTGACTCCTGTGTGCATCATCACTCACTCAGTGGGCCATAGAAAGGCCATTTTTTTTTTTTTTTTTGCTTTATTTGGGTTCTAAATTCTACCTGAAAAAATCAATAAATCAATCAGTGGGAGATTAATATTGGCCTTTGGGCTTGTGTGCCAGTCCTAAGCGTGCCATCTCTCTCTCTCAGATAGTGGGCCATAGAAAGCCTATTTATTTATTTTTTTTTATTGGGTTTATAAATTTTCCCTGGAAAAAAAAAAAAAAGTGGGAGATTAATATTGGCCTCTGGGCTTGTGTGCCAGTCCTGAGCGTGCCATCTCTCTCACAAATAGTGGGCCATAGAAAGCCTATTTATTTATTTTTTTTTGGTTTTATAAATTCTCCCTTAAAAAAAAAGGGAGATTAATATTGGCCTTTGGGCTTGTGTGCCAGTCCTAAGCGTGCCATCTCTCTCTGTCTCTCAGATAGTGGGCCATAGAAAGCCTATTTATTATTTTTTTTATTGGGTTTATAAATTTTCCCTGGAACAAAAAAAAAAAAGTGGGAGATAAATATTGGCCTCTGGGCTTGTGTGCCACTCCTGACTCCTGTGTGCGTCATCTCTCACTCAGTGGGCCATAGAAAGCCTTTTTTTGTTTTATTTGTTTTCTAAATTCTCCCTGAAAAAATCATTTTATTTTATTTGGTTTCTAAATTCTTCCTGAAAAAATCATTTTATTCTATTTTTTTTTCCTAAAGTCTCCCTGAAAAAACAAACAAACAAACAAATCAGTGGGAGATTAATATTGCCCTTTCTGCTTGTGTGCCAGTCTTGACTCCTGGGTGTGCCATCTCTCTCTCTCTCTCCAATTGTGGGCCATAGAAAGCCTATTATTTTTTTAGCTTGATTTGGGTTCCAAAATCTACCTGAAAAAATCACTACATCAATCAGTGGGAGATAAATATTGGCCTCTGGGCTTGTGTGCCACTCCTGACTCCTGTGTGCGTCATCTCTCACTCAGTGGGCCATAGAAAGCCTTTTTTTGTTTTATTTGTTTTCTAAATTCTCCCTGAAAAAATCATTTTATTTTATTTGGTTTCTAAATTCTTCCTGAAAAAATCATTTTATTCTATTTTTTTTTCCTAAAGTCTCCCTGAAAAAAAAAAAAAAAAACAAATCAGTGGGAGATTAATATTGCCCTTTCTGCTTGTGTGCCAGTCTTGACTCCTGGGTGTGCCATCTCTCTCTCTCTCTCCAATTGTGGGCCATAGAAAGCCTATTATTTTTTTTAGCTTGATTTGGGTTCCAAAATCTACCTGAAAAAATCACTACATCAATCAGTGGGAGATAAATATTGGCCTCTGGGCTTGTGTGCCACTCCTGACTCCTGTGTGCGTCATCTCTCACTCAGTGGGCCATAGAAAGCCTTTTTTTGTTTTATTTGTTTTCTAAATTCTCCCTGAAAAAATCATTTTATTTTATTTGGTTTCTAAATTCTTCCTGAAAAAATCATTTTATTCTATTTTTTTTTTTCTAAAGTCTCCCTGAAAAAAAAAAAAAAAAACAAATCAGTGGGAGATTAATATTGCCCTTTCTGCTTGTGTGCCAGTCTTGACTCCTGGGTGTGCCATCTCTCTCTCTCTCTCCAATTGTGGGCCATAGAAAGCCTATTATTTTTTTTAGCTTGATTTGGGTTCCAAAATCTACCTGAAAAAATCACTACATCAATCAGTGGGAGATAAATATTGGCCTCTGGGCTTGTGTGCCACTCCTGACTCCTGTGTGCGTCATCTCTCACTCAGTGGGCCATAGAAAGCCTTTTTTTGTTTTATTTGTTTTCTAAATTCTCCCTGAAAAAATCATTTTATTTTATTTGGTTTCTAAATTCTTCCTGAAAAAATCATTTTATTCTATTTTTTTTTTTCCTAAAGTCTCCCTGAAAAAAAAAAAAAACAAACAAATCAGTGGGAGATTAATATTGCCCTTTCTGCTTGTGTGCCAGTCTTGACTCCTGGGTGTGCCATCTCTCTCTCTCTCTCCAATTGTGGGCCATAGAAAGCCTATTATTTTTTTAGCTTGATTTGGGTTCCAAAATCTACCTGAAAAAATCACTACATCAATCAGTGGGAGATAAATATTGGCCTCTGGGCTTGTGTGCCACTCCTGACTCCTGTGTGCGTCATCTCTCACTCAGTGGGCCATAGAAAGCCTTTTTTTGTTTTATTTGTTTTCTAAATTCTCCCTGAAAAAATCATTTTATTTTCTTTGGTTTCTAAATTCTTCCTGAAAAAATCATTTTATTCTATTTTTTTTTTCCTAAAGTCTCCCTGAAAAAAAAAAAAAATCAAATCAGTGGGAGATTAATATTTACATTTGTGCTTCAGTGACAGTCCTGCGTGTGTGGCATCTCTCTCATTTGTTGCCACCAACAACAGAGTGTGTAACATTGTGCCTGATTTTCGTTGTGGTCTCACTCACCTGTAAAGGGGTAGCTAAATCATACTGAAGTTATAGCTCACCGTGTAATTTGTGTGACAGCAACAAATACCGTTAGTTTGTTTACGTTTTTAAAACAATGAGGAAGTATGGTGGAAGAGGTCGTGGCCGGGGGCGTTCATTGTCAGCTGGTAATGAGGGTAGTGGTAGTGGTGGAGCATCAGCTGGTCGTGGGAAAAAAAATATTGCACCTAAGTCTGGAGCTGTGGAGCCAGGTTCGTCGTCTGGCTACACAAGGCCTCGAACGCTCCCTTTTCTGGGAGTAGGAAAACCGCTTTTAAAGCCGGAGCAGCAAGAGCAAGTTTTGGCTTATCTTGCTGACTCAGCCTCTAGCTCTTTTGCCTCCTCTCGTGAAACTGGTAAATGTCAAAGCAGCGCGTCGTTAGTGGATGTTCACGGTCAGGGACAAGTCGCTTCCTTGTCCTCTTCAGCAAAAACAACAACAGAGAAGAATGCAGCAGGCGACACAACGGGTTACTCCATGGAGCTCTTTACACATACCGTCCCTGGCTTAGAAAGTGAAGCAGTTAACAGTCCATGCCCATTACAAGTTGAATCTGACATGGAGTGCACTGATGCACAGCCACAGCCAGACTACTATGCTGGTCCTTTGACTCAGACCACAACATTGCCCTCGCAGGGTGCTGATCAAGAATCAGACCCTGATGAGACTATGTTGCCCCATCACGAACGCTATACCACCGACCGACATGGTGACACAGACGAAGTTGCACACGAGCTACAAGAAGAGGTAATAGATGACCCAGTTCTTGACCCCGATTGGCAGCCATTGGGGGAACAGGGTGCAGGCGGCAGCAGTTCTGAAGCGGAGGAGGAGGGGCCGCAGCAGGCATCAACATCGCAACAGGTTCCATCTGCCGGGCCCGTATCTTGCCCAAAACGCGTGGCAAAGCGAAAACCTGTTGGAGGACAGCGTGGCCATCCGGTTAAAGCTCAGTCTGCAATGCCTGAAAAGGTATCCGATGCTAGAAAGAGTGCAGTCTGGCATTTTTTTAAACAACATCCAATTGATCAGCGCAAAGTCATCTGTCAAAAATGTTCAACTACCTTAAGCAGAGGACAGAATCTGAAAAGTCTCAATACAAGTTGCATGCATAGACATTTAACCACCATGCATTTGCAAGCCTGGACTAACTACCAAACGTCCCTTAAGGTTGTAGCACCCTCGGCCAATGAAGCTAGTCAGCAACGCAACATCCCTTCCGGCAGTGTAGGGCCACCATTTTCCGCACCACCTGCAGTATCTGTGCAGGTTTCTTTGCCAGGCCAAAGCCGTCAGGGTCAGGGAATCACCAGTTTCGTAGTAGGAAACACTGCATCTAGGGCACCGGTGGCAACAATACCATCTCCCACCGTCTCTCAGTCTGCCATGTCCACCGGCACCCCCGCTAGTTCCACAATCTCCAGCTCTCCAGTCCAGCTCACCCTACATGAGACTATGGTTAGAAAAAGGAAGTACTTAGCCTCGCATCCGCGTACACAGGGTTTGAACGCACACATAGCTAGACTAATCTCGTTAGAGATGATGCCCTACCGGTTAGTTGAAAGCGAAGCTTTCAAAGCCCTGATGGACTACGCTGTACCACGCTACGAGCTACCCAGTCGACACTTTTTTTCCAGAAAAGCCATCCCAGCCCTCCACCAGCATGTTAAAGAGCGCATCGTCCATGCACTCAGGCAATCTGTGAGCACAAAGGTGCACCTGACAACAGATGCATGGACCAGTAGGCATGGCCAGGGACGTTACGTGTCCATCACGGCACACTGGGTAAATGTGGTGGATGCAGGGTCCACAGGGGACAGCAAGTTTGGGACAGTTCTGCCTAGCCCACGGTCTAGGAAACAATTGGCTGTAGCCGTTCGCACCCCCTCCTCCTCCTCTTCGTCCTCCTGCAGAAGCGAGAGCTCGTCCACAGACCGCAGTCGCACAACCACTCCATCCGCAGCTGCCACTGTTGCACACCAGGTCTCCCATTATGGGGCAGCTACTGGCAAACGTCAGCAGGCTGTATTGGCTATGAAGTGTTTGGGCGACAACAGACACACCGCGGAAGTTCTGTCCGAGTTCTTGCAGAAAGAAACGCAGTCGTGGCTGGGCACTGTAGATCTTGAAGCAGGCAAGGTAGTGAGTGATAACGGAAGGAATTTCATGGCTGCCATCTCCCTTTCCCAACTGAAACACATTCCTTGCCTGGCTCACACCTTAAACCTGGTGGTGCAGTGCTTCCTGAAAAGTTATCCGGGGTTATCCGACCTGCTCCTCAAAGTGCGTGGACTTTGCTCACATATCCGCCGTTCGCCCGTACACTCCAGCCGTATGCAGACCTATCAGCGTTCTTTGAACCTTCCCCAGCATCGCCTAATCATAGACATTGCAACAAGGTGGAACTCAACACTGCACATGCTTCAGAGACTGTGTGAACAGAGGCGGGCTGTTATGTTTTTGTGGGAGGATACACATACACTGGCAGGCAGTAGGATGGCAGACATGGAGTTGTCAGGTGTGCAGTGGTCGAAGATTCAAGACATGTGTCAAGTCCTTCAGTGTTTTGAGGAATGCACACGGCTGGTTAGTGCAGACAACGCCATAATAAGCATGAGCATCCCCCTAATGCGTCTGCTGATGCAAAGTTTGACGCACATAAAGGATCAGGCGTCTGCAGCTGAGGAAGAGGAAAGCCTTGATGACAGTCAGCCATTGTCTGGCCAGGGCAGTGTACAGGACGAGGTAGCGGGCGAAGAGGAGGAGGAGGACGAGGAGGATGATGGGGATGATTATATTTTTAATGAGGAAGCTTTTCCGGGGCCACTGGAAATTGGTGGCGCGGCAAGGCCGGGTTCTGGTTTTTTGAGGGACACAAGTGACGTGGATTTGCCTGAAACTGCCCCTCAACCAAGCACAACCGCAGATTTGAGAACTGGAACTTTTGCCCACATGGCGGATTATGCCTTACGTATCCTCAAAAGGGACACACGCATAACTAAAATGATGAATGATGACGATTACTGGTTGGCCTGCCTCCTTGATCCTCGCTATAAAGGCAAATTGCAAAATATAATGCCACATGAGAACTTGGAACTAATATTAGCAACCAAACAATCAACTCTTGTTGACCGTTTGCTTCTGGCATTCCCTGCACACAGCGCCCGTGATCGTTCTCACACGAGCTGCAGGGGCCAGCAGACCAGAGGAGTTAGAGGGGCAGAAATCAGAAGTGGCGTTGGCCAGAGGGGTTTTCTGACCAGGTTGTGGAGTGATTTTGCTATGACCGCAGACAGGACAGGTACTGCAGCATCAATTCAAAGTGACAGGAGACAACATTTGTCCAGTATGGTTACAAACTATTTTTCATCCCTTATCGATGTTCTCCCTCAACCGTCATTCCCATTTGATTACTGGGCATCAAAATTAGACACCTGGCCAGAATTGGCAGAATATGCATTGCAGGAGCTTGCTTGCCCGGCAGCTAGTGTCCTATCAGAAAGAGTATTCAGTGCTGCAGGTTCAATACTAACAGAAAAAAGGACTCGTCTGGCTACCCAAAATGTAGATGATCTAACCTTCATTAAAATGAACCACAACTGGATTTCGAAATCTTTTGCCCCACCTTGCCCGGCTGACACCTAGCTTTCCTATGAAAAGGTCTTGCCTGTGGACTATTCTGAATGCCTTTTCCAATCTCGTAATTTTCTGCACCTGATTGTCCAGCATACGACATGTTTACACCTCACTAAATGGCCAAACTCCCCACACGGGGCCGTGGTATCGACACTTGGCGACAGCACCCGTGAGAGTGCAGTTTGTCTGAAGAGGTGGGTGAGCCCGCTTTTGGTCGACGGCACTGCCACTGGGTCCCTCCTAGTACAATAAAGTGTCTCTGGCGGTGGTGGTGCGCACCCAACGTCAGACACACCGTTGTAATATGAGGGGCCCTGGGCCTGTACCGCCGGCCACAAGACAGTTTCCCCCCACCCCAGCTCAAACAGTGCTCTACCACTTGCAAAATTATCTCACAGCTCCACCAATGTTTAGTCTATGCGCTGACATCCTTCAATGCCTGCCACTGACAATACCATTGTATTGACATTTTTGTTATGTTAGGCCTTCGATGCCTGTCTGTGGTCACTCCTTCCACTAGGCCTCCACTGACCACACCACTGCTGCCCGTGTACCCCTGTAACCAATTTAAAATTGCCTACAGCCATGTGTTATTATTTTAGGCCTTCGATGCCTGTCTGCGGTGACTCCTTCCACTAGGCCTCCACTGACCACACCACTGCTGCCCGTGTACCCCTGGAACCAATTTAAAATTGCCTACAGCCATGTGTTATTATTTTAGGCCTTCGATGCCTGTCTGCGGTCACTCCTTCCACTAGGCCTCCACTGACCACACCACTGCTGCCCGTGTACCCCTGTAACCAATTTAAAATTGCCTACAGCCATGTGTTATTATTTTAGGCCTTCGATGCCTGTCTGCGGTCACTCCTTCCACTAGGCCTCCACTGACCACACCACTGCTGCCCGTGTACCCCTGGAACCAATTTAAAATTGCCTACAGCCATGTGTTATTATTTTAGGCCTTCGATGCCTGTCTGCGGTGACTCCTTCCACTAGGCCTCCACTGACCACACCACTGCTGCCCGTGTACCCCTGGAACCAATTTAAAATTGCCTACAGCCATGTGTTATTATTTTAGGCCTTCGATGCCTGTCTGCGGTCACTCCTTCCACTAGGCCTCCACTGACCACACCACTGCTGCCCGTCTACCCCTGGAACCAATTTAAAATTGCCTACAGCCATGTGTTATTATTTTAGGCCTTCGATGCCTGTCTGCGGTCACTCCTTCCACTAGGCATCCACTGACCACACCACTGCTGCCCGTGTACCCCTGTAACCAATTTAAAATTGCCTACAGCCATGTGTTATTATTTTAGGCCTTCAATGCCTGTCTGTGGTCACTCCTTCCACTAGGCCTCCACTGACCACACCACTGCTGCCCGTGTACCCCTGGAACCAATTTAAAATTGCCTACAGCCATGTGTTATTATTTTAGGCCTTCGATGCCTGTCTGCGGTCACTCCTTCCACTAGGCCTCCACTGACCACACCACTGCTGCCCGTGTACCCCTGGAACCAATTTAAAATTGCCTACAGCCATGTGTTATTATTTTAGGCCTTCGATGCCTGTCTGCGGTTACTCCTTCCACTAGGCCTCCACTGACCACACCACTGCTGCCCGTGTACCCCTGTAACCAATTTAAAATTGCCTACAGCCATGTGTTATTATTTTAGGCCTTCGATGCCTGTCTGCGGTGACTCCTTCCACTAGGCCTCCACTGACCACACCACTGCTGCCCGTGTACCCCTGGAACCAATTTAAAATTGTCTACAGCCATGTGTTATTATTTTAGGCCTTCGATGCCTGTCTGCGGTTACTCCTTCCACTAGGCCTCCACTGACCACACCACTGCTGCCCGTGTACCCCTGTAACCAATTTAAAATTGCCTACAGCCATGTGTTATTATTTTAGGCCTTCGATGCCTGTCTGCGGTGACTCCTTCCACTAGGCCTCCACTGACCACACCACTGCTGCCCGTGTACCCCTGGAACCAATTTAAAATTGCCTACAGCCATGTGTTATTATTTTAGGCCTTCGATGCCTGTCTGCGGTTACTCCTTCCACTAGGCCTCCACTGACCACACCACTGCTGCCCGTGTACCCCTGTAACCAATTTAAAATTGCCTTCAGCCATGTGTTATTATTTTAGGCCTTCGATGCCTGTCTGCGGTGACTCCTTCCACTAGGCCTCCACTGACCACACCACTGCTGCCCGTGTACCCCTGGAACCAATTTAAAATTGCCTACAGCCATGTGTTATTATTTTAGGCCTTCGATGCCTGTCTGCGGTCACTCCTTCCACTAGGCCTCCACTGACCACACCACTGCTGCCCGTGTACCCCTGGAACCAATTTAAAATTGCCTACAGCCATGTGTTATTATTTTAGGCCTTCGATGCCTGTCTGTGGTCACTCCTTCCACTAGGCCTCCACTGACCACACCACTGCTGCCCGTGTACCCCTGGAACCAATTTAAAATTGCCTACAGCCATGTGTTATTATTTTAGGCCTTCGATGCCTGTCTGCGGTCACTCCTTCCACTAGGCCTCCACTGACCACACCACTGCTGCCCGTGTACCCCTGTAACCAATTTAAAATTGCCTACAGCCATGTGTTATTATTTTAGGCCTTCGATGCCTGTCTGCGGTCACTCCTTCCACTAGGCCTCCACTGACCACACCACTGCTGCCCGTGTACCCCTGGAACCAACATCAGAAAATAGAAAAATAAGTATTTTGCTTATAAAAAAGAAAATACTGGAGAGATATCAAATGCAGACATTTTAACATTAAAAACAAACACATACAACAAAAATCTGGTACAGTACTAAAAATGGCCACCAGCTACAATAACTTTCTCTTGCAAGTAGTTAACTGAAAGGTTTTTTCAATTTTAAACACAGATATGGCATCCACCGAGTGTTGTCCTGTCGCGTCTTCTTTATATTATTGACAAGAAGATGCAAAACAATGAAAATAATAAAATCATTATTTACCAAAAAAATAGAGTAAGTCAAAACCACATTGCAAATAAACATTCATTACAAATAAAGAAGCAGGGCGCGTCCGAGGGTGAGTATATACCTAATAAGAATATAATCACCCTCGGACGCGCCCTGCTTCTTTCCGACAGCCTTCCTTCCTAAGAATCAGCCCTTCCGTGGTGTAGAGAGAGGGTTTGTTACACTCCAAGGTGTTCCCCAGGTTGCCTTTCCTGAGCTTCGATCTTCCGGCTCTCGTTTAGTAGTTGTTGGAAACTACGCTGCATTGGGCCTACAAATTGGGTATGGGGTGTAGAGAGATGGTGTGTTCCACTCCAAGGTGTTCCCCAGGTTGCCTTTCCTGAGCTTCGATCTTCCGGCTCTCGTTTAGTAGTTGTTGGAAACTACGCTGCATTAGGCCTACAAATTGGGTATGGGGTGTAGAGAGATGGTGTGTTCCACTGTAGAGAGATGGTGTGTTCCACTCCAAGGTGTTCCCCAGGTTTCCTCTCCATTGCTTCGATCTTCCGGCTCTCGTTTAGTAGTTGTTGGAAACTACGCTGCATTAGGCCTACAAATTGGGTATGGGGTGTAGAGAGATGGTGTGTTCCACTCCAAGGTGTTCCCCAGGTTTCCTCTCCATTGCTTCGATCTTCCGGCTCTCGTTTAGTAGTTGTTGGAAACTACGCTGCATTAGGCCTACAAATTGGGTATGGGGTGTAGAGAGATGGTGTGTTACACTCCAAGGTGTTCCCCAGGTTTCCTCTCCATTGCTTCGATCTTCCGGCTCTCGTTTAGTAGTTGTTGGAAACTACGCTGCATTGGGCCTACAAATTGGGTATGGGGTGTAGAGAGATGGTGTGTTCCACTCCAAGGTGTTCTCCAGGTTGCCTTTCCTGAGCTTCGATCTTCCGGCTCTCGTTTAGTAGTTGTTGGAAACTACGCTGCATTAGGCCTACAAATTGGGTATGGGGTGTAGAGAGATGGTGTGTTACACTCCAAGGTGTTCCCCAGGTTTCCTCTCCATTGCTTCGATCTTCCGGCTCTCGTTTAGTAGTTGTTGGAAACTACGCTGCATTAGGCCTACAAATTGGGTATGGGGTGTAGAGAGATGGTGTGTTCCACTGTAGAGAGATGGTGTGTTCCACTCCAAGGTGTTCCCCAGGTTTCCTCGCCAATGCTTCGATCATCATGCTCTCATTTAGTAGTTGTTGGAAACTACGCTGCATTAGGCCTACAAATTGGGTATGGGGTGTAGAGAGATGGTGTGTTCCACTCCAAGGTGTTCCCCAGGTTTCCTCGCCAATGCTTCGATCATCATGCTCTCGTTTAGTAGTTGTTGGAAACTACGCTGCATTAGACCTACAAATTGGGTATGGGGTGTAGAGAGATGGTGTGTTCCACTCCAAGGTGTTCTCCAGGTTGCCTTTCCTGAACTTCTATCTTCAGGCTCTCATTAAATTGTGGTTAAACGGAACAACTGCATTTGGCGTACTAGTTGGTTTGGGGCCTACTATTGGTGTCTGCCGCTCCTTGCTGTTCTCCTGGTTTCCTGTCCTGAAATTCCGTTTTCAGGCGCTCGTTAAGTAGTTGTTAATGTTAGACTGCATTTGGCCTACTAGTTGGGTTGGGGCCTACTATCGGTGTCTGCCACTCCTTGCTGTTCTCCTCCACTGAACAAAGCTGTGCCGCCTGTTTTCTACGGTTGCCAATTTTGAACTGCATTTCGACTACTTACTGATTTGGGCCTACTCTCTGTGTCAGCCTCTCATTCCAGTTGTCCTCCACTGCAATGCCCCCTGGTTATTCCTGTGTTACCAATTTTGAACTGCATTTAGCCAACTTTATTCTTTGGGCCTATATCTGTGTTTCCTCCTCATCCTGCCCATTGCCCAGCCAGTGATAGATGAGTCTGCTGGTACATTGACCCATAACGCAACATTCCCCGTGCACGCTACACAACAACACTGTGACCCTGCTGAAAGTCAGGTTGCTCTTCCCGCATACCATACCACCTTACACGGGGACAAAGAGGAAGGTGCAGATGAAAGTGCAGGTTCCTTCATCAGGTGGGGGGAGGAATACTAGTTGGCGACGTCACTGGCACAGGGCCTCTCATAGTACGCAAAAGTGTTGCTGCCGGTGGGAGGCGCCCCCGCCGTGCAAACACACCGCTGTACTTTGAGGGGCCCTGTGCCAGTGCCAATGCCAACGAGTGGGCCCCCCCTGCTTGCTCAGGTTCACAGCACTTGCAAAGTTGAAATACTTACCTCTCCCTGCTCCACTGCCGTGACGTGGTCCAGATTTCCTGGGCCCACTAATTACTTGAACCAGCCCTACCCACCACAACTTTAGCCAAATGACCCCCAATTTCAAATGCCTTCCAATTATTATAAGGTAAATTACGCTTGACAAGCTTCATTAAGAAGAATGGATGGTTTTGACATTAAAATGGGCACTCTAGGTGTTTTCCTGGCCCCCACTCACTGCCGACTATGCTGCCCCATTGACTTGCATTGGGTTTCGTGTTTCGGTCGATCCCGACTTTACGTCATAATCGGCCGATTTCACTCGACCCGACTTTTGAGATAGTCGGGTTTCGCGAAACCCGGCTCGACTCTAAAAAGGTCAAGGTCGCTCAACTCTACTCATCACCTGTGAAACTCAGAAACACCCAGCAGAGGAAGTCCATGGACAGAACCAGCCAAAGTACCATTCATGACCACAGGAGGGAGCCCGACAACAGAACTCACAACAGTACCCCCCCTTGAGGAGGGGTCACCGAACCCTCACCAGAGCCCCCAGGCCGACCAGGATGAGCCAAATGAAAGGCACGAATCAGATCGGCAGCATGAACATCAGAGGCAAAAACCCAGGAATTATCTTCCTGACCATAACCCCTCCACTTGACCAGGTACTGGAGTTTCCGTCTCGAAACACGAGAATCCAAAATCTTCTCCACCACATACTCCAACTCCCCCTCAACTAACACCGGGGCAGGAGGATCAGCGGATGGAACCACAGGCGCCACGTATCTCCGCAATAACGACCTATGGAACACATTATGGATGGCAAAAGAAGCAGGAAGGGCCAAACGAAATGACACAGGATTGATAACCTCAGAAATCTTATACGGACCAATGAAACGAGGCTTAAACTTAGGAGAGGAAACCTTCATAGGAACATAATGAGACGACAACCAAACCAAATCCCCAACACAAAGTCGGGGACCCACACAGCGCCGGCGGTTAGCGAAACGTTGAGCCTTCTCCTGGGACAATGTCAAATTGTCCACCACATGAGTCCAAATCTGCTGCAACCTATCCACCACAGTATCTACACCAGGACAGTCTGAAGACTCAACCTGCCCTGAAGAGAAACGAGGATGGAAACCAGAATTGCAGAAAAACGGCAAAACCAAAGTAGCCGAGCTGGCCCGATTATTAAGGGCGAACTCAGCCAACGGCAAAAAGGACACCCAATCATCCTGATCAGCAGAAACAAAGCATCTCAGATATGTTTCCAAAGTTTGATTAGTTCGTTCGGTTTGGCCATTTGTCTGAGGATGGAAAGCCGAGGAAAAAGACAAATCAATGCCCATCCTAGCACAAAAGGATCGCCAAAACCTTGAAACAAACTGGGAACCTCTGTCAGAAACGATGTTCTCCGGGATACCATGTAAACGAACCACATGCTGGAAAAATAATGGCACCAAATCAGAGGAGGAAGGCAATTTAGACAAAGGTACCAAATGGACCATCTTAGAAAAGCGATCACAAACCACCCAAATGACCGACATCTTTTGAGAGACGGGGAGATCCGAAATAAAATCCATAGAAATATGCGTCCAGGGCCTCTTTGGGACCGGCAAGGGCAAAAGCAACCCACTGGCACGAGAACAGCAGGGCTTAGCCCGAGCACAAGTCCCACAGGACTGCACAAAAGAACGCACATCCCGCGACAAAGACGGCCACCAGAAGGATCTAGCCACCAAATCTCTGGTACCAAAGATTCCAGGATGCCCAGCCAACACTGAACAATGAATCTCAGAGATAACTCTACTAGTCCATCTATCAGGGACAAACAGTTTCTCCGCTGGGCAACGGTCAGGTCTATCAGCCTGAAATTTTTGCAGCACCCGCCGCAAATCAGGGGAGATGGCAGACAAAATTACCCCCTCTTTGAGAATACCCGCCGGCTCAGGAACACCCGGAGAGTCAGGCACAAAACTCCTTGACAGGGCATCAGCCTTCACATTCTTAGAGCCCGGAAGGTACGAAACCACAAAATCAAAACGGGAGAAAAATAACGACCATCGAGCCTGTCTCGGATTCAACCGTTTGGCAGACTCAAGATAAGTCAAATTCTTGTGATCTGTCAAGACCACCACGCGATGCTTTGCTCCTTCCAGCCAATGACGCCACTCCTTGAATGCCCACTTCATGGCCAACAATTCACGATTACCAACATCATAGTTACGCTCAGCAGGCGAAAACTTTCTAGAAAAGAAAGCACATGGCTTCATCACCGAGCCCTCAGAACTTCTTTGCGACAAAACAGCCACTGCTCCAATCTCAGAAGCATCAACCTCAACCTGAAACGGAAGCGAAACATCTGGCTGGCACAACACAGGGGCAGAAGAAAAACGACGCTTCAACTCCTGAAAAGCCTCTACAGCCGAAGAAGACCAATTGACCACATCAGCACCCGTCTTGGTCAAATCAGTCAACGGTTTAGCAACAGTAGAAAAATTAGCGATGAGGCGCCGATAAAAATTAGCAAAGCCCAGGAACTTTTGCAGGCTCTTCACAGATGTCGGCTGAGTCCAATCGTAAATGGCCTGGACTTTAACAGGGTCCATCTCGATAGTAGAAGGGGAAAAAATGAACCCCAAAAATGAAACCTTCTGAACTCCAAAGAGACACTTTGACCGCTTCACAAACAAGGAACTCGCACGAAGGACCTGGAACACCATTCTGACCTGCTTCACATGAGACTCCCAATCATCCGAAAAGACCAAAATATCATCCAAATACACAATCAGGAATTTATCCAGGTACTCTCGGAAGATGTCATGCATAAAGGACTGAAATACTGATGGAGCATTGGAGAGCCCGAATGGCATACCCAGGTACTCAAAATGGCCCTCGGGTGTATTAAATGCTGTTTTCCATTCATCGCCTTGTTTAATACGCACAAGATTATACGTCCCTCGAAGATCTATCTTGGTGAACCAACTAGCCCCTTTAATACGAGCAAACAAATCAGACAGCAACGGCAAAGGATACTGAAATTTGACAGTAATTTTATTAAGAACGCGGTAATCAATACAAAGTCTCAAAGAACCATCCTTCTTGGCCACAAAAAAGAACCCTGCTCCTAACGGTGATGACGACGGGCGAATATGGCTTTTCTCCAAGGATTCCTTTATATAACTCCGCATAGCGGCGTGTTCTGGCACAGATAAATTGAACAATCGGCCCTTAGGAAACTTACTACCAGGAATCAAATTAATTGCACAATCGCAATCCCTATGAGGAGGTAGGGCACTGGCTTTGGGCTCATCAAATACATCCCGATAATCCGACAAAAACTCTGGAACTTCAGAAGGAGTGGAAGACGAAATAGACAAAAATGGAACATCACCATGTACCCCCTGTCAACCCCAGCTGGACACAGACATAGATTTCCAGTCCAATACTGGATTATGAACCTGTAGCCATGGCAACCCCAAAACGACCACATCATGCAGATTATGCAACACCAGAAAGCGGATATCCTCCTGATGTGCAGGAGCCATGCACATGGTCAATTGGGTCCAATACTGAGGCTTATTCTTGGCCAAAGGCGTAGCATCAATTCCTCTCAATGGAATAGGATACTGCAAGGGCTCCAAGAAAAAAACACAGCGCCTAGCATACTCCAAGTCCATCAAATTCAGGGCAGCGCCTGAATCCACAAATGCCATAACAGAATAGGATGACACAGAGCAAATCAGAGTAACAGACAATAGAAATTTAGACTGTACCGTACCAATGGTGGCCGACCTAGCGAACCGCTTAGGCTACTTTCACACTAGCGTTAACTGCAATACGTTAAAATGCGTCGTTTTGCAGAAAAAACGTATGCAGCAAAATATTTTGCTGCATACGTTTTTTCCCCATAGACTTGTATTGGCGACGTATTGCGACGGATTTGCATTCGTCGGTATACGTCTTTCGACGGATGCGTCGAAAAGAGGCGACACGTCGTCTGGAAAAAAGAAGATTGTAACGTTTTTTGTCTCCGCCAATAAAACGTGTCTCGGCGCATTCGTCGGCATGCGTCTTTTGCTAGAATGAAAGTCTATGAGCGACGGATGCGTCGAGACACGTCGTACGACGCAATGCAGCGCTGCAATACGTTTTTTTCTACTGAGCATGCTCAGAAACAGGTGTTTTTATCTAAATGGCCAGACATCCCCAAATCTATATAAACCTGGTCTGGGCCTTCAACCCCCACATATGCCAGCAAGACTCAGAGAGAAGAAGAAGCAGCCTCCAGCCAGCCGGACACCAAGAGCCCAGCCTGGACACCAAGAGCCCAGCCGGACCCCAAGAGCCCAGCCTGGACCCCAAGAGCCCTGCCGGACACCAAGAGCCCTGCCGGACACCAAGAGCACAGCCTGGACACCAAGAGCCCAGCCGGACCCCAAGAGCCCAGCCTGGACCCCAAGAGCCCTGCCGGACACCAAGAGCCCAGCCGGACCCCAAGAGCCCAGCCTGGACCCCAAGAGCCCTGCCGGACACCAAGAGCCCAGCCGGACACCAAGAGCCCAGCCTGGCAGCAAGGACCAGACACACTACAACAGTGTGAGTATATTGCCATTTGTGTGTGTGTGTGTGTGCGCATTTGTGTATGACGTACTGACTATAGCAAGAGCTTATAAAACCTGAATCCAACCTGAGGCCTGCCGTCATCCTGCAACAGCCATTGCCATGCTACAGTCCAGATCCACTGTGAGGCCTGCCACTGTGAAGATATCAAGCTCCAGCCGGAGGACTGATGGCCGTGTGTGTGTGTGTGTGTGGGTGTGTGTGTTTATTTTTGTACTGCTGTGTGCTTTTGTATGTATGTGTTCACGTGCCTGCACCTTATTATGCCTTCGTCAATATTGCGACTGTTCATGTGTTATGCTTGCGTTATGACTCGGCTTGCAGGTATGTTTGTGTGCGTCTTGTTGGTTGCATGTGCATTTGTCAATGCCATATTGGTTAATATTGATTTGTGATGTATTTACTAATTAAGGTACCGTCACACTGAGTGACGCTGCAGCAATACCGACAATAATCCGGATCACTGCAGCGTCGCTGTTTGGTCGCTGGAGAGCTGTTACACAGACAGCTCTCCAGCAACCAACGATGCCAGTAACCAGGGTAAACATGGGGTTACTAAGTGCATAGCCGCGCTTAGTAACCCGATGTTTACCATGGTTACCAGTGTAAAAGTAAAAAAAAAAAAAGGTAAAAAAAAAAATATCCGCTGTCTGTCCCCGTGCTGTGCTTCTCTGCATTGTGAGCGCCAGCCAGCCGTAAAGCAGAGCAGAGCGGTGACGTCACCACTCTGCTTTCCGGCCGCTGTGCTTATACAGGGCAGAGAAGCAGAACGCCGAGGGACAGACAGCGGAACATAAGTATGAAGTGTTTGTGTTTTTTCTTACTTTTACACTGTTAACCAGGGTAAACATCGGGTTAATAAGTGCAGAGCCGCGCTTAGTAACCTGATGTTTACCCTAGTTACCAGTGAACAAATCGCTTAATTGGCGTCACACACGGCGATTCAGCGATGTCTACATAAAGTCCAGCAACGAAATAAAGTTCTGGACTTTCTGCAGCGACCAATGACATCACAGCAGGATTCTGATCGCCGCTGTGTGTCAAACTGAACGATATCGCTAACCAGGACGCTGCAACGTCACGGTTTGCTAGCGATATCGTTCATTGTGACGGTACCTTTAAGGTACCGTCACACTTAGCGACGCTGCAGCGATACCGACAACGATCCGGATCGCTGCAGCGTCGCTGTTTGGTCGCTGGAGAGCTGTCACAAAGACCGCTCTCCAGCGACCAACGATCCAGAGGTCCCCGGTAAACCAGGGTAAACATCGGGTAACTAAGCGCAGGGCCGCGCTTAGTAACCCGATGTTTACCCTGGTTACCAGCGTAAAAAAACAAACAGTACATACTTACATTCAGCTGTCTGTCCCCTGCCGTCTGGTTACTGCACTGAATGCTGGCCGTAAAGTGAAAGCAGAGCACAGCCACAGCGGTGAGTCATCGCTGTGTGACTCACCCCTGTGCTGTGCTTTCACTTTCACTTTCCGGCCAGCAGTCAGTGCAGGAACCAGACGGCAGGGGACAGACAGCTGAATGTAAGTATGTACTGTTTGTTTTTTTACGCTGGTAACCAGGGTAAACATCGGGTTACTAAGCGCGGCCCTGCGCTTAGTTACCCGATGTTTACCCTGGTTACCAGCAAAGACATCGCTGAATCGGTGTCACACACGCCGATTCAGCGATGTCTGCGGGGAGTCCAGCGACCAAATAAAGTTCTGGACTTTATTCCCCGACCAGCGACATCACAGCAGGGGCCTGATCGCTGCTGCGTGTCACACTGGACGATATCGCTAGTGAGGACGCTGCAACGTCACAGATCGCTAGCGATATCGTCTAGTGTGACAGTACCTTTAGTATAGTGTTTTGTGCACCTTTTTTTTTTTTTTTTGTTTATTAAAATGGATGTATTATTGCAAAGTCTAATGGTCTGCAGCTTGAGGTTATATTTTTTTTTTTTAAATTTACTTAACCATTCCCATTCGATGTACTTGTATTTTAAAATAAAGAGCATTTCTGCTCCATTGTGATTTAAAAAAAAAAAAAAAGAAAAAAATTATATATTAATAAAATGTTTCTTAAAAAATTGTCCGTAGTATAATTTCTTAAAGGTAAATTTAAATCAGGTGTATGTACCAATGGTTACACATGCAATACAGAGTTGTTTGAGTGGTCATTTTTTAATAAAGGTTATCCTTTGAAATTTTATTTCGGGGAGGTAATTGTTTTTTTTTTAAAACATAAAAATATTTTTAAAGGTGTCTCACAGTTTACCTTTTTTTGTTTTTGGGACATGGAAAAGAATGGTATAACGTGCACCAGTTTTTGGGTTTGGGTGTTCACATATTTTTCTCATTTTAACATGGTGTTTAGTGGTAAACATTACCTATTTCTGCTTTGGTCTAACTTTCAATCCATTATACTTATTATATTGCAGATAGAGTAGGGACCACACTGACCGGCATAAGCCACCTGGACCACAGCCACCTGGCCCACATCCAGAAAATCTGAAAAGTAAGTTTTGAAGACCCCAACTCTGCTACTTCAATGTGTAGAGCAGATTGCAAGTGTCTTTTAACTTACAGACCTACCAGGACCACAGCCACCGGGACCACAGCCACCTGGACCACAGCCACCTTGACCACAGCCACCTGGACCACAGCCACCTTGACCACAGCCACCTTGACCACAGCCACCTTGACCACAGCCACCTTGACCACAGCCACCTGGACCACAGCCACCTGGACCACAGCCACCTTGACCACAGCCACCTTGACCACAGCCACCTGGACCACAGCCACCTGGACCACAGCCACCTGGCCCACATCCAGAAAATCTGAAAAGTAAGTTTTGAAGACCCCAAATCTGCTACTTCAATGTGTAGAGCAGATTGCAAGTGTCTTTTAACTTACAGACCTACCAGGACCACAGCCACCTGGACCACAGCCACCTGGACCACAGCCACCTTGACCACAGCCACCTGGACCACAGCCACCTGGACCACAGCCACCTTGACCACAGCCACCTTGACCACAGCCACCTGGACCACAGCCACCTGGACCACAGCCACCTGGCCCACATCCAGAAAATCTGAAAAGTAAGTTTTGAAGACCCCAAATCTGCTACTTCAATGTGTAGAGCAGATTGCAAGTGTCTTTTAACTTACAGACCTACCAGGACCACAGCCACCTGGACCACAGCCACCTGGACCACAGCCACCTTGACCACAGCCACCTGGACCACAGCCACCTGGACCACAGCCACCTTGACCACAGCCACCTTGACCACAGCCACCTGGACCACAGCCACCTGGACCACAGCCACCTGGCCCACATCCAGAAAATCTGAAAAGTAAGTTTTGAAGACCCCAAATCTGCTACTTCAATGTGTAGAGCAGATTGCAAGTGTCTTTTAACTTACAGACCTACCAGGACCACAGCCACCTGGACCACAGCCACACAATGTCCTCTTCCGGCAGCCCTCCTCCACAGCAACAGCAGGTATCGGTAAGTAAAAAAAATTTTTTTGGTTTTTTTTTTAAATTTACATCATTTTGAGTCACTACATGCATTTATTATGTTTAAACAGGAATCAGAATCCGATGAGGAGCTGTCGGAAGGGACCGAGACGGGTGGAGACATCGAAGTGGAGGAGGAACCAAGTGTAAGTAGTGGTGAAACACTTGCTTCACACATCACACTGCACCGTACACAAAACAGAATTTCATATATAACGTAACACAGAAAACATATACATACATTAAAGCTAATTTTTTTATCCTTTATTTCAGTCTCCTGCTGCTGCTGCTGCTGCTGCTGCTGCTGCTGGTGCTGCTGAACGTCCAGCACAGCATGAAGGTTCTCCCAGGCGCTCCCAGAGTCGGCGGACTCGACGCCGCGGTCGGCCATCAGTGAGTCGGTTTTTTGTGGGGCTTCAATTGTTAATTTTTTGCTTTCAGTCTACTAATTTTTAATTCTTTCTTTTTTTTTTGTTCTAACAGGCTTCACAGTGTGCTCCCGAATACGATTCAGATATCGATATTGAAGCCCTCATCGAGGAGGTTCGTGAACGGGAGCCACTGTGGAACATGGCTGACCGCAGGCATGCTGATACCAGTGTCACCCGTCGGCTCTGGTTGGAAGTATGCCGGAACATCTTTGCGAGGTGGGAGGACCTTCTTCCACAGCAGCAGAGCAAACTATGTAAGTATTCACTTTTCAGTGATGTTTTGAGCTGAATGTAATGTCTTGCATTTACGAATATTTTTTTTTTTTTCTTCATTCCTGTCTTCACAGGTACCAAGGTTAGGAAGCGGTGGCGGTCATTGAGGGATCGCTTTAAGAGGGAGTTTAACGAGGAGATGCAGGCCCCGAGTGGCTCAGCAGCAAGGAAGAAGAGGAGGTACAGATATGGCACGAACCTCTCCTTCCTGAGGGAAACCATGCTGAGTAGAGTGTAAGTATTCAACATCACAGTAAGAACCTGTCTAATCACAAAACTTTTGTTTCAGTCCGGCCTTTTTCATATCAATATATTAACTTATTTTTTTTTCTTTCACAGCACCTACTCCAGCCACCGTGCGCCTGCATCTACCTCTGCACCCTCTGAAGCGATCCCTCCTGAGTCCGCCACCGGGGACCACGTCGGTAGGCCCCACACCTCTCACCCCTCTGTCCCCTCCACTTCATCCGCCTCTACCAGTGGAGTGCAGCCTTCCTTACTCGCATCTGATGGTCAACAGATAGCGTTCCCTTTACCCCACCCCTCTGACCCTGCCACCTCTACACCACCGGTAGGTTCATGGCGGCAGCGTCAGAGGGGTCAGGAAAGGAGCTATGCTCCTGAGTTCTTGCATCTAAATGCAGGCTTCCAAAATTCATTTAAAATTTTGGGAGAACAAGTGACTGCTGGTTTCAGCATGATGCAATCACGCATGAGTGAAAACCAACATGAAATCAGCAGTCGCTTGGATAGACTGCATTTAGATGTAAGTCAAGCTCCAGCCAATCTTTTTTTTCAGTCCATGCTCAGGAGCATGGAAAAGCTTTCTTTTGATCAGCAGATGCGGGTAATGAATAGCTGCCATAACGCTCTGCTGAAGGTAATTAACGAACCCCAATCTACCCCCACACCTCCCCACACATCCCAGTCCCAATTTCAACACCATGCCCCACAATATCACCGCCAGTCCCAATATCCACATCACTCTCAATATCAACATCACTACCAATACCCAACCCGGCCCACAACCCAAATGTATTCACCCGTGTTTTCTTCATCTTTGCCCAGCTTTCCTTCCCCAGTAAGTTTTCCACCTACCCCAACACAACACCCCTCTGGTCAGCCTCCTGTTTCCCCCCCCCCTTCCACTACAGACGCAACAGGTAGGGTTTCCCCAATCCCACCTACCGACGTGGTCCAACCTTCCAGCCCCTCCTCCCATAGTTACTCCACCCAACAATACCAGGACCTGTGAACCTGGAATGTACTTGTACATAGTTTTTTTTTGCCAAAAAAAGAAAGGTTCTTTAAATTACCAAAAAAAAAATTGTGTGGGAAAATTACCCACAAAAAATATATTTTTTGAAATAAACATAATTCTGGTTTACAATCTACTGTGTGTGTGTGTTCATTAATTAAGGTAAATATGAAAGGTTAAGTGAAAAGAAACACCAGACGTTTTCAAGGTTTAACAAAATGGTTTTATATTATATTAGCAAGCAAACCACACACACTCTTTTTTTGTTTTTTTTTGTTTTTTTTTTGTGGCAGTTGCTACCAAAAAATTTTGGAAAAAAAAAAGAAAAAAAATTAAAAAAAAGTCACACAATTATGTCTTGCCATGGAATCCGCCCAACAGGTGACAAAAAATATTCAGCAAACTGTTCCCTCATCCTAGTAACAGAACCTGTGGAGCGAACAGAGGCACTTCGGTAATCCCACAAGGATGTCTCCAATTGTTCGTCATCCAAGGTAACGGGCTCCTTTGAAATAACAAAATTATGGAGCACCACACATGCCTTGACAACATCGTCTACAGTTTTTGTATCCAGTTTTATTGCCGTCAGCAGAACTCTCCACTTTGCTGTCAAAATACCGAAAGAGCACTCTACCACTCTTCTTGCTCTGGTAAGACGGTAATTAAATACCCGCTTGGTGCGGTGTAATTCACGGCTGCTGTATGGTTTCAGTAGGTGCGGCGACAGTTGAAAGGCTTCATCACCTACACACACATAGGGCAAGGCTGGTTCACTGGTTCCTGGGAGCGGTCTTGCTGGCGGGAAATTGTATGTATCTCCATACAGGCAGCGACCCATCGGAGAGTTTTTAAACACTTGGGAGTCGTTGGACCGGCCATACGCTCCTATATCCACAGCAAGGAATCGGCAGTTGGCGTCAGCAATAGCCATGAGTACAATTGAGAAGTATTTTTTATAGTTATAGTACTCTGATCCTGTTCCTGCCGGTTTTGCAATCCTAATGTGTTTGCCGTCCACAGCACCAACACAATTTGGAAAATTACACATTCGCTCAAATTGTTCGGAACTTCTCATCCAGATTTCCATTGTTGGTTGTGGGATATACTCCAGCTGTAAAGTGTCCCAAATCGCACGACATGTGTCCTTCACAATTCCGCCAATAGTGGAAATCCCCAGCCGGAATTGGAAATGGAGTGAAGTCAAAGACTCACCCGTAGCTAGGAAGCTGCAGGGAAAAATAAAAAAAAATGTAAAAAAAAATTGCACAGACCATCAACCAAGAAAAACAAGTGGAATGGCCTCAAATAAACCAACAAATTACATGCTACAGTAAATGCGGCGCAATGTGTCAGCGCAGTATTCTCTGCAGCATGTAATAACATTCAATATGACCAATGACACAAGAAAAAAAAACAAGTGGAATGGCCTCACATAAACCAACAAATGACATGCTACAGTAAATGCGGCGCAATGTGTCAGCGCAGTATTCTCTGCAGCATGTACTCACATTCAATATGAGCAATGACATAAAGAAAAAATGCTTACCGCAGTGTCACCATGAGCCGCTCCGCCGGTGTGATGGCAAGCCTCATCCTTGTGTCCTGCCTTTGGATGACATCCTCTATTTTTCCAACCAAATAATCGAAATGTTCCATCCTCATCCGTACATAACTAAAGAATTTTTGGGGGTTGCACCGCAACTCCAGATAGAGAGTGGACTGGACACCCCTGGTCATCCGCAGCTCATTGATTGGATGTATCCAGAATCGTCGCCTTCTCCGTTGCATCATCCGTCTTTCTGCTGCCGCCTCCTTCTCCCGCACTATGATATCCAGGCGATTCGTCTCAAATATAACTTCAGTAACCAAACTCGAAATCCTCCCAATTACACCATCCATCATTGCCACTAAACTAAAACCCTCAAAGATGTGCTGTAAATACAGTCAGTATATAGATTTCCCTAGTTTCCAGTAGCCAATCAAATTTTGGTGCCTCCCATTTTAAAAACGGATCCGTCGTAAAAACGTATGCAACGGATGGAAAAAACGTATGCAACGTATGCAACGCATCCAGCATTTCAACGGAACCGTTTATCGGATTTGCGACGGTTTTGCGACGGATCCGTCGAAATGCTGTATTCGTTACATACGTTTTGCAGTTTTTTGACGCATCCGTTTTTTCGGGAAAAAGACGTTTTTGGGACGGATTGCAGTTAACGCTAGTGTGAAAGTAGCCTTAGTGCGCTTAGGACAATCGGAGATAGCATGAGTGGAATCACCACAGTAAAAACATAGCCCATTCCGACGTCTGTGTTCTTGCCGTTCAGCTCTGGTCAAAGTCCTATCACATTGCATAGGCTCAGGCCCATGCTCAGATAGTACCGCCAAATGGTGCACAGCTTTACGCTCACGCAAGCGTCGATCGATCTGAATGGCCAAGGACATAGACTCATTCAGACCAGCAGGCATGGGAAACCCCACCATGACATCCTTAAGGGCTTCAGAGAGACCCTTTCTGAAGATTGCTGCCAGGGCACATTCATTCCACTGAGTGAGCACAGACCACTTTCTAAACTTCTGACAATATATCTCCGCTTCATCCTGACCCTGACACAGAGCCAGCAAGATTTTCTCTGCCTGATCCACTGAATTAGGTTCGTCATAAAGCAATCCAAGCGCCAGGAAAAACGCATCAACATCACGCAATGCCGGATCTCCTGGCGCAAGGGAAAATGCCCAGTCTTGAGGGTCACCACGTAACAAAGAAATAATGATCTTTACTTGTTGAACAGGGTCACCTGAGGAGCGAGGTTTCAAGGCAAGAAACAATTTACAATTATTTTTGAAATTCAAGAACTTAGATCTATCACCAAAAAACAAATCAGGAATTGGAATCCTAGGCTCTGATATCGGATTCTGAACCACAAAATCTTGAATGTTTTGTATCCTTGTAGTGAGATTATCCATCCAAGAGGACAGACCTTGAATGTCCATGTTTACACCAGTGTCCTGAACCACCCAAAGTTAAAGGGGAAAATAGAGACAAAACACACTGCAAAGGAAAAAAAAATGGTCTCAGAACTTCTCTTATCCCTCTATTGAGATGCATTAGTACTTTGGGCCACCTGTACTGTTATGACCTGGTGGTCAGGACAATAATGGACCTGGTGGTTAAGAGCACACGGAATGACCTGATAGTTACTGATAATAAGGACGAGCTCTGGGACGTGGGAACTCTGCTGACCGCAATCCCTAAACCTATCAAACACACTAGAAATAGCCGTGGATTGCGCCTAACGCTCCCTATGCAACTCGGCACAGCCTAAGAAACTAGCTAGCCCTGAAGATAGAAAAATAAAGCCTACCTTGCCTCAGAGAAATTCCCCAAAGGAAAAGGCAGCCCCCACATATAATGACTGTGAGTAAAGATGAAACTACAAACACAGAGATGAAATAGATTTAGCAAAGTGAGGCCCGACTTACTGAACAGACCGAGGATAGGAAAGGTTACTTTGCGGTCAGCACAAAAACCTACAAAAGACCACGCAGAGGGCGCAAAAAGACCCTCCGCACCGACTCACAGTGCGGAGGCGCTCCCTCTGCGTCCCAGAGCTTCCAGCAAGCAAGACAACAAATTAAATAGCAAGCTGGACAGAAAAATAGCAAACCAAAGAAATACAAGCTGGAACTTAGCTTCAGATGGGAAGACAGGTCACAAGAACGATCCAGGAGTGAACAGACCAATACTGGAACATTGACAGGTGGCATGGAGCAAAGATCTAAGTGGAGTTAAATAGAGCAGCAGCTAACGAATTAACCTCGTCACCTGTGAAACTCAGAAACACCCACCAGAGGAAGTCCATGGACAGAACCAGCCAAAGTACCATTCATGACCACAGGAAGGAGCCCGACAACAGAACTCACAACACAGAGGGCAGTCTCTGAATTCCAGCTTTTAAATGCCTATCAGAGTAACACTTAGCACCCACGCGTAACAACTGCCGAGTGGGTGTGGATCACTGATCTATGTGGGGTTCTTCAAAATTTTGAGTACTGCACCAAGATGGTGAAACCTGATGATGCTATTATGAGAGAAACCATTCCACTGCTCTGTCTATTAAAATGCTCACTGCAGAATCTAAAAGAGGATACTTTGAATGCTGAGCAGGTGGCTATGGAGCAAGATTGTACAGTGGCCGATACCACACAGCCCAGCCTCACACAATATTCTCAGGCCACATTGGGTGATGACGAGGAACAGCAGGATGAGAAGGAATAGGATTTTTTGCTCTGTGATACCGATGGGACTCCCAATCCCAGCTTCATGCCTGTCCAGCATGGATGGCCTGAAGAGGAGGAGGCAATGCATCGTGAGGAGGAGATGATGGTTAGTTTTGTTCCTGGTGAGAACACTGACTCTTTGTAGTCTGCCACACATGGCAGAGTTCATGTCCAGATGCCTTTCCCAAGACCCTTGCATGAAAGACATTTTGTCCAACCATTAGATACTGGCTGTGCACCTTTTTTGACCCACAATACAAGGAGAAGTTTGCATCTCAAACGTTGGAGGCAGACGTGCCATTTTCATTGCATGCATGCCAGAGGCCCACAGTGGAAGACTTGCTCAAAAGATTACCCTCAGGCAATGCTGGTGGCAGAGGTACTGGCTCTTTTCGCCCACAAGGAATACAGTGGAGGGCCACAAACACCAGGTGCAACTCAGGGGACAGAAATGTCCACCAACTGGGCCATTTTCGTTAGACCATCACATCAGCAAGGGCTATCTGTGGGTGTAACTGACGAGGAGGGAGAAGGTCACCAAGATGGTGAAGGACTACTTAAGTGACCATACCGTCCTTCCTGATTCTTCACTGCCCTTTAACTAGTGGTAGTCCAAGCTGCACACTTGGCCTGACCTCTCCTTGTAAGCCTTGGAGGTGCTGCCATGCCCTGCCGCGAGTGTATTGCCTGAGTGGGTATTTAGCTTGTCAGGTGCAATCATAACAGATAGGTCCACACGCTTGTCAATGGAAAATGCAGACAGGCTGACTCTTCTAAAATTGAACAAGGGCTGGATTTCCTCTGACTTTGTAAGCCCTACGGATGACAGCTACATTATGTATATGCAGGTCAAATTCTTTGGGGGGGAAGTTGTCTTAACATCTATTCGTTACCATCCAAAACCATTTTGTTCATCAACTCCTCCTCCAGCTTCTGCAACAAGTACTTAGTGTTTATCTATGTATACTTCATGTGTGTAGTGTTTTGTACTTTTTGAAACCTTTGCACATGGTGAAACTTGTATTCTATATCTCTAACTCTTGTAATAACTGCTAAGTGTATTGTGATGTCCCCATCACGGTGTCTTTCAGCTGGTCTGATAGAGACCCCCTGGTTAATTTTTTTAATATTTGCACATTGTTAAAGGTGAAACTTGTACTCTATATCTCTAAATCTTGCAACAACCGCCAAGTGTATTATGATGTCTCCATCATGGTGTCTTTCAGCGTATATAATACAGACACCTTCGGTAATTTTTGGAAAACTTTGCACATTGTGCAATGGTGAAACTTGTACTCCCTATCTCTACTTATTGTAAAAACTGCAAAATGTATTGTGAGGTCTTCATCACGGTCTCTTTCAGTGTGTATGTTACAGCCCCCTTGGGGTAATTTTTGGAAACCTTTTTACATTGTACAATGGTCAAATATCTACTCTCAATCTCTATATATTTGATTATTATGCTTTTTTAAATTGTGTTGCCCTTCTTACATTCTCTTTAAGCGTGTATCTGGTAGCCTGATATTGTTTTTTGTGTCTGCACTTGGACATTTTTTTATATACAGTGGGGCAAAAAAGTATTTAGTCAGTCAGCAACAGTGCAAGTTCCACCACTTAAAAAGATGAGAGGTGTCTGTAATTTACATCATAGGTAGACCTCAACTATGGGAGACAAACTGAGAAAAAAAAATCCAGAAAATCACATTGTCTGTTTTTTTAACAATTTATGTGCATATTATGGTGGAAAATAAGTATTTGGTCAGAAACAAACAATCAAGATTTCTGGCTCTCACAGACCTGTAACTTCTTCTTTAAGAGTCTCCTCTTTCCTCCACTCATTACCTGTAGTAATGGCACCTGTTTAAACTTGTTATCAGTATAAAAAGACACCTGTGCACACCCTCAAACAGTCTGACTCCAAACTCCACTATGGTGAAGACCAAAGAGCTGTCAAAGGACACCAGAAACAAAATTGTAGCCCTGCACCAGGCTGGGAAGACTGAATCTGCAATAGCCAACCACCTTGGAGTGAAGAAATCAACAGTGGGAGCAATAATTAGAAAATGGAAGACATACAAGACCACTGATAATCTCCCTCGATCTGGGGCTCCACGCAAAATCCCACCCCGTGGGGTCAGAATGATCACAAGAACGGTGAGCAAAAATCCCAGAACCACGCGGAGGGACCTAGTGAATGAACTACAGAGAGCTGGGACCAATGTAACAAGGCCTACCATAAGTAACACACTACGCCACCATGGACTCAGATCCTGCAGTGCCAGACGTGTCCCACTGCTTAAGCCAGTACATGTCCGGGCCCGTCTGAAGTTTGCTAGAGAGCATTTGGATGATCCAGAGGAGTTTTGGGAGAATGTCCTATGGTCTGATGAAACCAAACTGGAACTGTTTGGTAGAAACACAACTTGTCGTGTTTGGAGGAAAAAGAATACTGAGTTGCATCCATCAAACACCATACCTACTGTAAAGCATGGTGGTGGAAACATCATGTTTTGGGGCTGTTTCTCTGCAAAGGGGCCAGGACGACTGATCCGGGTACATGAAAGAATGAATGGGGCCATGTATCGTGAGATTTTGAGTGCAAACCTCCTTCCATCAGCAAGGGCATTGAAGATGAAACGTGGCTGGGTCTTTCAACATGACAATGATCCAAAGCACACCGCCAGGGCAACGAAGGAGTGGCTTCGTAAGAAGCATTTCAAGGTCCTGGAGTGGCCTAGCCAGTCTCCAGATCTCAACCCTATAGAAAACCTTTGGAGGGTGTTGCCAAGCGAAAAGCCAAAAACATCACTGCTCTAGAGGAGATCTGCATGGAGGAATGGGCCAACATACCAACAACAGTGTGTGGCAACCTTGTGAAGACTTACAGAAAACGTTTGACCTCTGTCATTGCCAACAAAGATATATTACAAAGTATTGAGATGAAATTTTGTTTCTGACCAAATACTTATTTTCCACCATAATATGCAAATAAATTGTTAAAAAAACAGACAATGTGATTTTCTGGATTTTTTTTTCTCAGTTTGTCTCCCATAGTTAAGGTCTACCTATGATGTAAATTACAGACGCCTCTCATCTTTTTAAGTGGTGGAACTTGCACTATTGCTAACTGACTAAATACTTTTTTGCCCCACTGTAAATTCATTATTATGCTCCACACAATTCTTTAGGTTTCAGCCTTACTTACCCATACATCCCTTTCTAAAGGGAAATTCGACATAATACCTCTGTGAGCATATGCCATATACTGCTCATATACGCAGCACCCCAGTAGGTGGGCAGAACGCCTGGGTACAAAATATGTGTTTGACAGTGAAACCACTGGCCATTCCCTTGTGTTACGTCATCCCCACTCTGCTGTCAAGGAAGGATGCGCTGAGGCCTTTTTTTCACAACCTGCAGTTTCCCAAACACAAAAGTCAGCAACCACGTCCAGTTCATTGTCCCAGCACAGCATTCAGTTGTCCCTTGTCAGCTTATATGTCTGTTCACAAATTGTTATTTAGATAGGGCATACATATTCGTTACCAATTTACATTGTCCGATGCTGGACAAAGGCCATTGCTGACTTTTCCAGGCTCCTAAATGAGACTTGTGTCTCTTTATTAAGTTGCTTCCCTTACAGTTTATAAATTTGGTTCTTTACAAAAAATGGTGGTGGGTTATTGGCCAGTTTTTGTATATTTTAAGCAGGTCTAAGAGACTGGGTTAATACTCTCCACAGAGCTGTTCAGGCTGCAGCCTTACACATATTGGAACACAGTCATTGCCACGCAAGACCTTTACCTGTGCTCTGCAGAATTGCCTGTCACCTGAGTAATACACTACACAGACCTCGACACTCTCGGGGACATATCCTGCAATTACTCCATTGTTGCTCAGAGCCATGCAAAAGAAGTGATTGGTCTTGTGCCGATGGGTCAATGGCACTCCTGTCTCTTTCCCTTGAGGAGGCTGCTTCCAAGTAAAATTAGGCTTGTACATGTTCGTGACATGGGTTTCATGCCTGACAGACTGACCACAATAAAAGCCCTCACTTGCATACACTGAATTTAATTGTAATACTTTTGATGTCTGGTATAATCCAATTTTCTGACATTCAGTAAACATTTACTGACATTCATCATACAGCTCCCCCATCTCCTATATTATGTTCACCTTACAGCAGCTTCATCTGGTATGACAGTGGTTCAATTGGGATCCGTTGGTAAAAATAAACTGTGGACCTTACAAAATGCAGGTTTCACAGCAGCCAGTGGCCCTCTGAAAATTAAAAGCGATGGCTGCATAATGACACAGAGGTGGACATGATGGTGGTGGCGGGCAAAGCCCAAAACTCAAATGGGCATGTTTGATATGGCATTGTAAAGGGATGGGGAATATGTATTCCACTATCTTGCTATTTGCCATGAGAGAAGGACCTGCTGAACGTAGGAGTGAGAGCTCTCCCAAATATATTGTACAGAGCCACCTGAGGGCCCTTACCATACTCAGGTTTCACGGCACCTGCTGGCACTCTGCTGATTGTCAGTGAGGGCCGCATAACGATATGGCGGTGGACATGGTGGCGGGCAAAGCCCAAAATTCAAATGTGCATGTTTGGAAGGAATTGTAAAGGGATGGAGAATATGTATTCCACAATCTCGCTATTTGGCATGAGGGAGGGACCTCCCAAATGTAGGAGTGAGTGCCCTCACAAATGTTAAAGTAAAAAATAAAGCCAAAATATTCCATGTTAACATATGCTAAAGAGGAGGTACAATTTTTCTTTTATTTTGCTTTATATACATGCAATTATGAAGGAAATAATGTTTTTAGCATTTTTCCCTTTAAAAACAATTTTTGGTTTAGGCTCAATAGTCTGATAACATTATTCCCAGATACCATATGTGAGTCAGAGAGGCATGCAGGCATCTTTTCCATGCTGTTTCCATTCAGTTTTAGCTCTTCCCCATCCATTTCAGCTTTTTTCTCATGCCCCTAGACCTGTTTGTTGGGTCCAACCGAATAATATTCGGCTTTCCCATTAACTTGCATTGGATTCGTTATTCGGTATGAATAACGCATATTAGAAATTATTCGTGCTGAGTTTCCTGAATCCGAATATTTCACTATTCAATCATCAATAATTATGAAGTTATCTTCTTTCATATGGCAGAATATTCAGTTTTAAAGGACAAATAGAAGGGTATCTGTATTATTTGAACATTTATTTGTGATAAATTCAAACTGATTTTCATTCAATTATTTTAAGGCCTTGTTCTTGAAAGAGTTTAATGGATTTGTTCTAATGATAGATTCTCTTTCTAATCATTGTAAAATATATAGGCTGCCTTTGATACATTGTACAGATTTCTACTGCTAGAGCCATTATAATGTCATGAAATGATTCAGCTCCACTTTATAAGCACTGGGACAATGTCCTCTAGTGGGTGTATGCTTCCTTTGAAAGTAGGCACATATTTTTGGAAGACTTTTGTTGGACATTCTATCTTCGTGTTGCCAAAACAAAAAATTTAGCAATTATGTTTGTGACGCCAACTAAATAAATGTCATAAAAAGCTTGTAGCGTTCTCTGCTTGGCTACAACTGTAATAATAACTTATAAAAGAAGGAGGAAAAAAATGCGCTCCATTGAGTAGTATTGTTTGATGTAGTTAGTATGCTCATAGAACAATTTGTTACGCATTCATCTTGTGAGCAATGTGTATTGGTATAGCAATATGCAGACTGCAACCAATGCCTTTGAAAATCATCTGTGGCAGCAGTGAAGAATCTAAACATGGAGATAAAAACTGCAGTAAATTTGGAGCTATAAACAAAATTATTCATTGTCCTTACGTCAAAATAAAGTGTTTTTATTGATAGTAATTGAAAAAATGATACCAAACAAGACCTTTTCATTATCATGGAAGGCTTGAATGCCAAAGTGGGCCACAGCAAACATTCAACTGCTCTTGGCAACTTTGGACTTGGTGAAGGAAACAAAGCTGGAGGAAGATTCATTGACTTTTGCACAACAAATCAACTGTCCATCATAAACTCATTCTTCCAAAATCACAAATGGAAACTCTACACATGAATATGGGACCTGCAAGAATCATATTGACTACATACAGTCATGGCTGGAAGTGTTCACACCCTTTGAAATTGTTCCAGAAAATACGTTTTTCTCCCAGAAAATTATTGTTATTGCATGTGTTTTTTTAATTCTCATGTTTATTTCCATGGCGTGTAAAAAAAAAAAAGGCAAACTGGACATAATTTCTCACAAAACCCCAAAAATGAGTTGGACAAAATTGTTGACAACTTTCCAAAATTGTGGGGTAACAATTTTTTGTTATAACGTGTTTTGTTATTCTCATGTTTATTTCCATGGTGTGTAAAAAAAAGGCAAATTGGACATAATTCCTCACAAAACCCCAAAAATGAGTTGGACAAAATTGTTGACAACTTTCCAAAATTGTGGGGAAACAACTTTGTTTCAAGCATGCGATGCTCCTTCAAACTCACCTGTGGCAAATAACAGGCGTGGGCAATATGAAAATCACACCTAAAATCAGATATACTGTAAAGGGAAGAAGTTGACTCTATCATTGTATTGTGTGTCTGTGTGTACTACAATAAGAATGGAGAACAGAAAGAGGAGAAGAGAACTGTCTGAGGACTTGAGAACCGAAATTGTGAAAAATATCAACACTCTCAAGGATAAAAGTCCCTCTCCAGAGATCTTGATGCTCCTTTATCAATGGTGCGCAACATAATCAAGAAGTTTACAACCAATGGCACTGTAGCTAATCTACATGGATGTGGATGGTAGAGAAAATGGATGAAAGGTTGCAACGCAAGATAGTCTGGATGATGAATAAGCAGACTCAATTAAAGGGAACCTGTCACCCCCAAAATCGAAGATGAGCTAAGCCCATCAGCATCAGGGGCTTATTTACAGCATTCTGTAATGCTGTAGATGAGCCACCGATGTAACCTGAAAGATGAAAAAAGAGGTTAGATTTTACTCACCCAGGGGCGGTCCCGATGCGGGCCAGTCCAATGGGCGTCGCGGTCCAGTCCAAGGTCTCCCAACTTCTTACGATGGTGTCCTCTTCTTGTATTGACACTGCGGCTCCAGCGCAGGCGTACTTTGTCTGCCCTGTTGGTAGCAGAGCAAAGTACTGCAGTGCACAGGCGCCGGGAAAGGTCAGAGAGGCCCGGCACCTGCGAACTGCAGTACTTTGCTCTGCTCTCAACAGGGCAAAGTACGCCTGCGCCAGAGCCGCAGTGTGAAGACAAGAAGATGACATCATCCTATGAAGATAGGAGGCACCGGACCGTGACGCCCATCGGATCGGACCGCCCACCCAGGTGAGTATAATCTAACCTCTTTTTCTCATCTTTCAGGATACATCGGGGGCTTATCTACAGCATTCCAGAATGCTGTAGATAAGCCCCTGATGCTGGTGGGCTTAGCACATCTTCGAGTTTGGGGGTGACAGGCTCCCTTTAAGTTCTGAAGAAATTAAAGCTGTCCTGCAGTCTCAGGGGGCATCAGTTCCCTTGCGAACTATCCGTCAACATTTGAATGAAATGAAATAAAATGCTATGGCAGGAGACCCTTTGCTGACAAAGATACATAAAAAATCTAGACTCCAGTTTGCCAAAATGTAAGTGAGTAAGCCAAAATACTTCTGGGAAACATCTTGTGGACAGATGAGACCAAGATATAGCTTTTTGATAAAACACATCATTCTACTGTTTATCGAAAATGGTCAACTCGTCCCAAAAAATACAAGCCCTCACATGACTCTGTGGGTCGAAATATGGAAAGATTATAGCTCTCATAAAGCGTCTTATAGTGTGTGACAGCAGCCAAACATAAAAAAAGATAAATCTGGTATAGTCTAATCATTTATACTGCACTAGGAATTGTGTAAAAAATAAATAAAACCAATTCTTCAGCTGCTGTTTTGTTCTTTCTGCCTCCCAAAGATTGCAGTAAGGCTTGGCGCATATTTATTCGATTAAACCGGCGTTTCTGTGTAAATCTCTGAAATACGTGATTCAGAAGGAGCCCCCGATGGAAGATTCCCTATAATGAGACAGATGGAGGCACTGTGGACACCATAGGACATGTAATCTGGAGGTGCCCATCTTTTTAGGATTGCATAAAAGTGCCGATGGCCATAGTTTTGTGCACTTCTGAAAAGAAGGACAAAGCTGAACAGAGGCCAGACGGAGTGCATAGTAACTCTTCTGCTTCAAAAATGCAAGCCTCCACTCAGATCTGTCATTGGACATTTAGGGGGCTTCCATGTTACTGGTAGTACAATGGCTTTGGAAAAGCAAAATGGCTCTAGTCTTTGCCCCTCAAAAGATATTCCGCAAATTCCCCCCTCCCTTCTGAGCCCCACAGTGTACCTAAACCACATTTAACATCCACATGTTTGGCATTTCTAAAGTGAGGAAAGTCCACCTTACAGGTGCAGGTCTCCAGAAGCATGAGCTGGGCGTAATGTTCTGGTGACTGCAACGTTTTGGTCAGTACAATGTACTGGTCACAACAACGGCAGTTTGCAATTTTCACTTGGCAACATTCATTGCTCCTTGTTTCTGAAAAACACCCATGAAGTCAAAATCATCACTACACCTGTAGATAAAATCCCAAAGGGGTAACATTTCCAAAATGGGGTCACATGAGGGGGGATTTTGATCTTCTAGCAACTAGGGGCTCTGTATATGGAGTTAGCAAACTATTCTAGGAAAATCTGCGCTTAGGAGGCAAGTTGCACTCTGTCCCTCCCAAGTCTCTATGTATGGCTAAGCAGTACTGTACAGCCTGCACCCTGACTAGATCTCCAGCCACTGAGGCAGTTAGGGGAGGGGGCCCCATGAAACATAAAGGAGACACAGGGGAGGGGGCCTAGATACAATAAATTGGCCTGCACTCTGTCCAAATGTGAGGTGCTGGTGGAATGGGCACTTGAAACCCTGAGTCCAAATGAAGAGAATTCACCGCACACTCTATCTGTAAGGTGATGGAAAAAAAGGAAATTTATTTATGTGGTCACACACAATATTCATAGAGCAGAGAAGAGAAAAACATATATGAGCGACTCTAGTCGACGTTTTGACTCATCTCAGGTCTTACTCAATATGCCGCCTTATGCTGAGAAATGCTTGAGTGGTCCTATGAAGTGTACATTATGGGCAGCGCTCCAGCAATTTGCCCCCTTGAACAGTGTGCTTAGGCTGCTTCTGCTCTTTGCTGCAGCTTTTTTGCATCACCTTACGGATAGAGTGTGCAGTGAATTCTCTTCACAAGGGAGGGGGCCCACAGTAGTATTCTAATTTTCTTGTGGGCCCCCACCCCCATTGTGTTTGTCAACCACCTCTACTTTACAGTGGGTCCACTTTCCCTCTCTGAGCAGGCCCACAGGAGATTAAAGGTGAAACAGTGGGGGAGGGGGCCCACAGAATATTAGGTGACACAGTGGGGGAGGGGGCCCACAGGAAAATAGCGGTGAAACAGTGGGGGAGGGGGTCCACAGGAAAATAGAGGTGAAACAGTGGGGGAGGGGGTCCACAGGAAAATAGAGGTGAAACAGTGGGGGAGGAGGCCCACAGGATATTGGGTGACACAGTGGGGAAGGGGATCTTCAGGTAATTAATACCTTTACAACATCCGCCTTACATGTATGATGCATGTTAAATACCACTGTCAATCTCTGACAGCAGCATATAACACATGCCAACATGCGTTTGCATCATTCTCTCACCCATTGGCGCCCATGACGTAATCGTGGGTCGTCGATGGGTTGTCATGACATCCAGGGGTCTTCTTCCTGTGGCGGAGCTTTAAAAGAGACAGTGATTTCTGCTATATGCAGTGATGCTGTGGCATCACTGTACAATAGCACATGCAATCAGACGATCGCATCTTCATGCCCTCTAAGGGGGCTAACTGTACTAGTGAAAGGTAAAAAAAAATATTTTAAAAATGTACTAAAAGTTCAAATCACCCCTTTTTATCCCATTGAAAATAAAGATATTTAAAAATCAAAAAATACACATATTTTTTATTGCTGCGTTCAGAAAAGTCTGATCTATCAAAATATAAAAACAATTAACCCGATCAGTACACACCGTAAACAGAAACAATTCAAGGATGCCAAATGTCCTTTTTCTGGTCGCCACAATTCCACAAAAAAAGCTATAACAAGTGATGAAAACATCACATCTATCCCAAATGGTACTAATAAAAACAATGTCTCGCCCCCAACAGAAAGCTATCATACAGCTTCCCTGTGTGTAATAAAATACGCAGCAGTCGCCGTCTTCTGCCGCTGTGTCGTTGCTTCTGTCTGCTTCATTGCAGTGGAATATGGCCACCGGTAAGTATTTTACTACACACTGATTGCTCTCCTGTGTGGTGTAGTATATAGAGGATCTGTCAGCTCTCCTGTGTGGTGTAGTATATAGAGGATCTGTCAGCTCTCCTGTGTGGTGTAGTATATAGAGGATCTGTCAGCTCTCCTGTGTGGTGTAGTATATAGAGGCTCTGTCAGCTCTCCTGTGTGGTGTAGTATATAGAGAATCTGTCAGCTCTCCTGTGTGGTGTAGTATATAGAGGATCCGTCAGCTCTCCCGTGTGGTGTAGTATATAGAGGATCTGTCAGCTCTCCTGTGTGGTGTAGTATATAGAGGATCTGTCAGCTCTCCTGTGTGATGTAGTATATAGAGGATCTGTCAGCTCTCCTGTGTGGTGTAGTATATAGAGGATCTGTCAGCTCTCCTGTGTGGTGTAGTATATAGAGGATCTGTCAGCTCTCCTGTGTGGTGTAGTATATAGAGGATCTGTCAGCTCTCCTGTGTGGTGTGGTATATAGTGGATCTGTCAGCTCTCCTGTGTGGTGTAGTATATAGAGGATCTGTCAGCTCTCCTGTGTGGTGTAGTATATAGGGGATCTGTCAGCTCTCCTGTGTGGTGTAGTATATAGAGGATCTGTCAGCTCTCCTGTGTGGTGTGGTATATAGAGGATCTGTCAGCTCTCCTGTGTGGTGTGGTATATAGAGGATCTGTCAGCTCTCCTGTGTGGTGTAGTATATAGAGGATCTGTCAGCTCTCCTGTGTGGTGTAGTAAATAGAGGATCTGTCAGCTCTCCTGTGTGGTGTAGTATATAGAGGATCTGTCAGCTCTCCCATGTAGTATATAGAGGATATCGAAATAGCAATGGCGTGCACTCAGGTTAATGTGGGTAGGTGCAGGCTGAACCAGGATAACATCCAGTAGAATCACAAATAAGTAAGAAACAGCTGCACTCGCATGTTTGGTTTTTTCAAATGCAGAGGAGTAATTTATTATTTTCACCACAGTGATAAAGCGAAGCTGAGGTCACCACAATAGTATAGAGGTACTGAGGTAACGTTTCGGCCCCGCTGTAGGCCTTTGTCAAACCTCACTAGAAAGACAATAAGAATTGTAATATATTAATAATATGCAAAAAAATATACAAAAGGTGCTGTACATTAATCATTTGTAACAACTGCTGGGTGAGAGCTATATACAGTGACATCCATATAATACAGGCACTTTATACATAAATATAGAAAAAAATGTATACATACACAAAATGCCCCTTGTTGAATTAGCATAATATACATTCCATACAGCTGACATCAAAATTGGCGTACACATCGGCGAATGACGTCTAGGGGTAAGGTTCTGACAAAACCATAAATATAAATATGGGTACTAGTAGTGAGAAAAAGGGCGACTAACCTTGTTGTAGAAAAAGAGTGGAAGATACCCCAAGAGTATGGGACAGATAGTAGCATAAGGCAGGCTCCAGGGTAGAGCTGTAGAGAAGGAATAGTATAGGGTTAAGTGGAATGGAGGGAATATGTAAAGGGAGGTGAAGACTGTAGGTATACAACATACCAAAAGGCGTATATGCAGAGAAAATGTAGGTCAGGGAAGGGGGAGCACTCACAGTCCGTGCTGCAAAAAAAATAAAAATATATATATATATAAATGAAAAAAAAGGATGATCAACAGTAAAGTTGACAGAAAATGCATGGCTTTGGGAATAGAAGGGGAACATAGAATACCTGCGGGTCCGGTGTGCTGGCGTCCCTGTGGTGATGTGTGGAGCCATAGGTGGTCAGTGGGACTTTATAGAGCCTGTGCAGGAAGTACGGAATACGCTGGGGAATGGTGTCCCTGGAGTAGCGGCTGCGCATGGCAGGGGTACTGATCCGAGTGTTGGAGCGCAGAGACGGCACAGGAAGTATGTGGTACGCTGGGGAATAGCGTCCCTGAGGTAGCACCTGCACAGGCTCTATAAAGTCCCACTGACCACCTATGGCTCCACACATCACCACAGGGACGCCAGCACACCGGACCCGCAGGTATTCTATGTTCCCCTTCTATTCCCAAAGCCAAGCATTTTCTGTCAACTTTACTGTTGATCATCCTTTTTTTTCATTTTTATATATATATATATATAAATATATAAATATATATATATATATTTTTTTTTTGCAGCACGGACTGTGAGTGCTCCCGTCACATGGTCAGCCAGCCCCCTCCAAAATATAGGGATGAGGGCTTTATCTGACCACTCCAGCTCAGATGCTAAGGTGTTTTAGTGGATGGCAAAATGGCTGACCAAGGACGTGCCTTGAGTCAATGCCAACAGTTGGAGCGCTGTATCATGGGTGACTCGAGGTCCCAAAAAGAACTGCTTCAGAGTACTTAGGAAAAGCAGAGCACTCTGCACCACCTGATCGCCATGCTCTCACAGCGGCGTAGCCCACTCCAACGCCCTGTCCGACAGGAGAGACAAAATGAACCTCACCTTAGCCCGCTCTGTGGGGAAATGTACAGCCAGGAGCTTGAGGTGTATAGAGCACTGGCTCATGAAGCCCCTACAAGATTTGCTATCGCCAGAAAAGTTTTCTGGCAGCGGGAGGCGAGATACAGTCGGAACAGGGCTGGCAGTGGACAAACTGGCTGCAGCTACACTAGCAGCCTGAAAAGCGACTGCGGTGACATTCACGGCTGAGGTTGTATGCTCAAGAGCCGCCAACCTACCCTCCAGCTGCTGGATGTTCCGCAGTAGACGCTGATCGTCCGCCATTTACTAGCCAGACCCTGGTGCTAGTATTATGTTAGGGTTGGCGGAACGCACCAAGTATAAATACAGTATATGTAATAATAGGTGTGTTTGCAACCCGGGGTCCACCGTGCAGGAGAGGAACCTGCTGCTAGAAATTGGCGGTGCTATATGGCGGTATTAGCGAACTCTGTTACTTCACAGAATCAATAGGATAGGGAAACGCTGTGCCCTGTTAACCTCACAGAGGAACACAGCTACCAAACAGAGCAAAACTGTGGTCATGCAGTCAGCATAGCACACAAACAACTCCTCACCGGAGGTTCCGGTATTCTATGGGCTTATTTCAGCCAAGACCTGAATCCAAACACACAAAACTCCTCACCAGAGGTGCCGGTATTCTAGGGGCTTATTTCAGCCAACCCTGACCTCATGCAAACATGACCACACAGTAGCAAGGCTCAAAACATAGGTTGATACTAGCGCATGGTCGTGAGGCTATGCAAACCTTTTATAGCTGTAGCAGACAAGGACCTTCCTGGTGGTCCAATAGGAGCTGCTACAGGACCTGAGCATGTGACCCCAGACCTCCAATGGGAGGTCGTCCCGTGGGCATGCTCAGTATGGGAAAAGCAGGACTTAGTCCCAGAAAGACCTGCTCACTGCTGAAGATTGCTGGCTACAAAGAAAGAGCCTGGAAGGGCTGTAGTAACCAGTCGTCCAGTATCAGCCTGAGCCAGACGCTGGGACCGACGCCTCCGCTGAGCAGGCTCCACTGCTGCTAGAGGAGAATGGGAGACTGCAGCAGACATGGTTCGAGATTCCCCCTGTGCAGCGGCGGGATCTGTCAGCTCTCCTATTTGGTGTAGTATATAGAGGATTTGTCAGCTCTTCTATGTGGTGCAGTTTATAGAGGATCTGTCAACTCTCCTGTATGGAGTAATATATAGAGAATCTATCAACTCTCTTGTGTGGTGTAGTATATAGAGGATCTGTCAGCTCTCGAGTGTGATGTAGTATATAGAGGATCTGTCCGATCTCCTGTGTGGTGTAGTATATAGAGGATCTGTCAGCTCTCCTGTGTAGTGCAGTATTTAGAGAATCTGTCAGCTCTCGAGTGTGATGTAGTATATAGGATCTATCCTGTGTAGTATTTTTAAATAACTGCATGGTGGGCCCCAAGAATGATTTTTCTCTGGTGGGCCCAAGGTACTCCAGTCCGACGCTGTCAGGGGGTCTTCAAAAGCAACATAGCATCCACTAATTGTTCCAGCAAATTTTGCATTCAAAAAGTCAAATGGTGCTCCTTCCCTACCAAGCTCTGTCGTGTGCCAAACAATGGTTTTCCTCCACATATTGGGTATCGGCATGCTAAGGAGATTTAACAAATTTGTTAAAATAATAAAAAAAAATGGGTCTAAACTATTTTTTGGGGGGAAAAAAGTTAAATGTTCATTTTTTTCACACATGCCAAAAGTTTCTGTGAAGCACCTGAAGGGTTAATAAACTTCTTGAATGTGGTTTTGAGCACCTTGAGGGTTGCAGCTTTTACAATGGCTTCACGTTTGGGTATTTTCTACTATATATTTTCACAAATAAACACAAGTTATATCGAAGAAATTTTACCACTTTCATGAAGTACAGTATGTCACGAAAAAGCAATCTCAGAATCAGTGGGATCCATTGAATCATTCCAGAGTTAGTACCTCTTAATGTGACACTGGTCAGAATTGTAAAAATTGTCCTGGTCATTTACATGCTAACCACCTTGGGGGCTAAGGGGGTCAAAGGAATTTAATTACGTGGTTCTTAAATTGGTGATATCTATCTATCTATCTATCTATCTATCTATCTATCTATATGTATTTCTGTCTGTCTGTCTGTCTATCTCAAAATTTCTGTCTATCAATCACTTATCTATTTAGCATGTAGAATATCTAAACATCTATTTATCAATATATCTGGTTCCAAATTTAAAAGAAAAGATTGGAAAAGAAGACTGAGCCATATATTAGGACAATTAATCAGTGCAAAATTAAGAGAAATATGACAAGACACCCCGATGACAGCTTTTTAATGCTACTAATGTGCTCAGCTTAACCATGAAATATAGTTTTAGATTGAAAATGAGTTGTTATGCAAAGCTGAAATGCAGCTGTGCCGGATTGGGGTAGGTAATAGTAACTTAAAGCCACTAGTCAGTAAACAAGGCAACAGGAGTCTGCCAGGGAGGTTAAGGGAATAAGAAGAAATTACAGTCCATTTTAACTTAACATATTTGGAAGGAGTAGGAAAGAAGTGCGCTCCTGCCAACTCAGTAAATGTTTAGCTTGGAGAACGTTACTTCCACATCTGGCTTGTGTTATACACTGTAAATATTACTTCTTTCAATTTCATTTTTTTTCAATGCAAATTTCAATTTATGAAGAAAAACAAGATGACTGCAGTGGAAAGATTTAGAGGTGAAGGTAACAGGTTGCTCAGGTACCATACGATACGATGCTAATGGGGAGTTATAGGTAGAAGTGTTATGCATGATATACACACAAATTATGGCACCCTTAACTTAATATTTTGTTGCACAACCTTTCGAGGCAATCACTGCAATCAAACGATTCTTGTAACTGTCAATGAGACTTCTGCACCTCTTGACAGGTATTTTGTCCCACTTCTCAAGAGCAAACTGCTTCAGTTGTCTCATGTTTGAAGATTGCCTTTTCCAGACGGCATGTTTCAGCTCTTTCCAAAGATGCTCAATAGGATTTTGATCAGGGCTCATAGAAGGCCACTTCAGAATAGTCCAATGTTATCCTCTTAGCCATTCTTGCTTTTTTTAGCTGTGTGTTGTGGGTCATTTTCCCGTTGCAAGACCCATGACCTGCAACTGAGACCAAGCTTTCTGACACTGGGCAGCACATTTCTCTCTAGAATCCCTTGATGGTCTTGAGATTTCATTGTACTCTGCACAGATTCTAGACACCTTGTGCCAGATGCAGCAAAGCAGCCCCAGAACAGAAAAGAGCCTCCTCCATGTATCACAGTAGGGACAGTGTTCTTTTCTTGATATGCTTCATTTTTCCTTCTGTGAACATAGAGCTGAAGTGTCTTACCAAAAAGTTCCATTTTTGTCTCATCTGTCCATAGGACATTCTCCCAGAAGCTTTGTGGCTTGTCAACATGTAGTTTCCCAAATTCCAGTCTGGCTTTTTTATGATTTCTTTTCAACAATGGTGTCCTCCTTGGATGCCTCCCATGAAGTCCACTTTGGCTCCGACAATGACAGATGGTGTGATCTGACACTGATGTTCCTTGAGCTTGGAGTTCACCTTTAATGTGTTTATAAGTTTTTCTGGGCTCTTTTGCTACCATTCGTATTATCCGTCACTTTGATTTGTCATCAATTTTCCTTCTGCAGCCACGCCTAGTGAGGTTGGCTACAGTCCCATGGATCTTAAATATCTGAATAATATGTACAACTGTTGTCACAGGAACATCAAGCTGCTTGGAGATGGTCTTATAACTTTAACATGTTTGCCTATAGTTTTCTTTCTAATCTCCTGAGACAACTCTTTCCTTCGCTTCCTCTGGTCCATGTTGAGTGTTATACACACCATGTCACCAAATAGCACATTGAGTATCTGTAGCCCTATATACAGGCCCACTCACTGATTCCAAGATTGTAGACACCTGTGATGCTAATTAGTGGAGACACCTCGATTTAACATGTCCCTTTTGTCACATTATTTTCATGGGTACCATCATTTCTGTTCAGGCCTATTTCATGAGTTTATTTTTTTTATTTTAATTCTGTGGAAGCATGGTTGAAAAGCAATGTCTGACTTTCATTTGTTCATTTTCATAGATTTTATATTTATTATTATTTTTGTCAGATTCAAGTTATTTCTGTGACCATTGTGGGTTTTCCTGTCATTAAACGAGGGGTACCAACAATTTTGACCACGTGTGTATATCCATTTCCGCTCTTCTGCTCTATGGGTTTGTTTCATGCTGTACTGTTTACAGATTGAAATGTGGATACAACCTATCAAAATGACTTCACATAATCAATCAATAGTCAAATAATACAACTTATTATAAATCATTGTTAAACATTTTGAAGTTTCTTGGTAAACGGGAAGGGAGGTGGATGGCAAGAAACTGTTCATAAATCCTTTACTTACGATTTATATATTTTAGGTCTTGTGCAGGTTTAAACCACATTTAGAAAGGACAGGAAAAACAACAATGATCATTAGATTCAACTTAAGACCTGAGCTCATTGATGACTTTTGGGGGAGCTGCAACAATGTAGAGTAAGAATTAAAAAAAACAGAATTAAATCAATAAAACATGCACTGTAAAATGCACTAAAAGATGCACTCAGCACCCTGAGGAAGCCCACGCAAAACGCGCGTTGGGGCTGCATGGTCTGACCTATTGCCTGGACAAATTGGGTGAGATTATATTTTGATAAATAAATAAATAAAATAAATAAATAAATAAATAAATAACGAAGGCAGACGCCGAAATGCGCGTCGGGGTTCGGCACATCCCAGGGATCCATTCACCATATAGCAGGTAACATCTATGGCTGGTTCCGACCTATAATACTTGCACTTTATTTAGTTTTGGCTCTGTTAACTAGGTGCCCCATACTTATTTGGCTACTTGGTCCTCCAGGCCTTCATCTAGGTTATTCAGCAGCACTAGCTGGTATCATATCCTATATTTCTGCTAGCACTTTATTTGGCCTCCTCCAGCCTATTGTCTATACTATTGCACATGCACCTTATAATATGATAGCATCTCATCTACACTTTGACACTGCTATATGGCTGATCAATACGGTTTATTGATATGGATAAATCCATTATTATACTTTTTTGTATTAATTTTGTACTATTTATATGTCCCTGGTGGTGTGCTGTATATGGTATTCTTTCCCACCGTTCCACTTTATATTTTAATAAATATTGTTATTTACACTTCATTTTGGACTTTTGTCTCGGTTCTTCTTCGTTTCTCTACTGCCTACACCTTGTATAGGGAGATAGCCATATTGGCAATATGCTTTTTTCACTCTAATTATACTTATGGTGGTGAGACAGTGCTGTAATATATACTATGGTCTCTGACTTCCCGGTCCTGTTATATATGCAATTGTGTCAGACTTTATTTCTGTTTTGTGTCCTTCACTATATATTTCTTTGACTATGGGAAACATTTTTTTTTATAATTATGTATGTGATAATTTTATGATTATATTGGTAATTAATAAATAATTGATATACTTTTTATATATGGGTAGTTTTGCACTCCTTTTTTCTCTTTGCATATAAACAATGTAGCGTAAGTATGGGTAAATGTACATGGGGATGGCAATAATGGAAAGCTGCTAATTGGAGTTTTTGATATAAATCTCCTATAGCTGTACAGGTAGAGAATGAAATGCTGCAACAAATTAAAAAGGCAGCAAATAATAAGGTCCTTATAATGGGGGATTTTATCTATCCAGACTTTCAATGGGACATAGAATCTTCTGGTTGTGTGTTCTTATTGACAATTGAAGACAATGACTTCTCTCAATTGGTTGATGAACCAACTATAGGAGATCCAAAATCACATCAAGAGATCCAATATCAGATCTACAGGTACAGGAACATTTGGGCAGAAGCAACCACAATTTAATACATTTCGAAGTAATATTTAACGAAACTGTACAAATTGGAAAAACAAAAACTTGGAAGTTTAGGAAAGTAAAATTCAGTTGAGGGAAGAGCTTAGTCTTGTGGACTGGGATCTACTCTTAATAACTTGGACATAAATGGAGAATAAAAGATATTTTACTAGAATCCTATATAAAGTTTATTATTTTATGGTTAAAGAAGAACTCATCCCATCAAAGTTTTGTATCCTTTTAATATATTGCAATCATCATATTATATAGCACCGTGTACTTGCAATTTCTCATTTTGCCTTACTACCCAGTAAATTCTTCATTTTTTTCTCTGCTTTAAGTAGATACAGGAAGTCTCTTTTCCCTACAGTTATGATACCCCTCACCTCCTGACCCAGCTGCTCCCTCCTCCCCTACTAGGGACTTTTGCAGTGACTCATGGCTCATACAGGGAAAACAGATTATCTACATAAAGCTTAGAAGGATTCAGCTAGTCCATTTTTAATCACGTGATGTCATAGACCTAATGGAAAAGAGAAGAATTGGCTGGGTATAAAGGTAAAATGAGCAATTGTAAGTACACAGTGCTATATAATATGATGATTGCAATATATTAAACTGATGACTGTAATATATTAAGAGGATAAAGATTTTGACAGGAGGGTTCTTTTAAATAGGACAGTACAACGTATAATAAAACAAAAACAAAGAACATTTAAAACCTTGTTGGCAGAGAAGTCAGAAATAGCATTTCCAGAAGTATAAAAATCTCAATGGGAAATGTAAAAAAGAAGTAAAGTTAGCAGAGTTATCTACAGAGAAAATAATCTCCTGTTACATTTAAATAAATCAACCACAAATATACAAATACATTAAAGGCAAAAAGAATAATGTAGATCATATCAGTCCCTAATAAGATGATCATAGTAATACAATAGTAAACTCGGGATTACAGAACACGAGAAGGACTTGGGTATTCTGGTTATGAGTAGGCTGAACAGCAGTATTCAATGTTAGGCAGCAGCTACAAATGCAAACAAGCTCTAAAGGTACCTTCACACATAACGATATCGTTAACGATATCGTTGCTTTTTGTGACGTAGCAACGATATCGTTAAGGAAATCGTTATGTGTGACAGCGACCAACGATCAGGCCCCTGCTGGAAGATCGTTGGTCGCTGAGGAAAGTCCAGAACTTTATTTTGTCGCTGGACTTCCCGCTGACATCGCTGGATCGGCGTGTGTGACACCGATCCAGCGATGTCTTCACTGGTAACCAGGGTAAACATCGGGTTACTAAGCGCAAGGCCGCGCTTAGTAACCCGATGTTTACCCTGGTTACCAGCGTAAACATTGAAAAAACAAACAGTACATACTTACCTTCAGCTGTCTGTCCCCGGCGCTCTGCTTCTCTGCACTCCTCCTGCATCCTGTGTCAGCGCCAGCCAGCCAGAAAGCAGAGCGGTGACGTCACTGCTCTGCTTTCCGGCTGACCGGCGCTGACAGTGCAGAGGAAATCACAGCGCCGGAGGACAGACAGCTGAAGGTAATTATGTAGTGTTTGTTTTTTTTAACATTTACGCTGGCAACCAGGGTAAACATTGGGTTACTAAGCGCGGCCCTGCGCTTAGTAACCCGATGTTTACCCTGGTTACCGGGGACCTCGGGATCGTTGGTCGCTGGAGAGCTGTCTGTGTGACAGCTCTCCAGCGACCAAACAGCGACGCTGCAGCGATCGACATCGTTGTCGGTATCGCTGCAGCGTCGCTTAGTGTGACGGTACCTTTAGGGTTTATAAAAAGAAAGATACAATCTTGTGATCCCAATGTATTACCTTTCCAAAAATCACCGGTAAGGCCACCTCTAGCATATGGGATCCAGTTTTGGGGTTTACATTCTTAGAGTCATTTCAAAGGCAGCACCTAAATTATTACAAGGTATGGAAGTCATCTCCTTTAATAAGAGTGTAGAAAAGTTGACCTTCATTAGCTGAGAAGAAAGATGCTTCAGAGGTGACCTCATTTACACTCCCTGACAGAAGTTATGTCACCTATCCATGTTATGTAAATAAAAGCTTATAGCCTGACGTTAAATTCATCCATTGGTTGTATAAATTATTCTTTTCAAAGCTGAAACCTTCCGAAATGTGGTTTATGTTAAGAAAATAAATTGGCATCAATGCAGAAATATTGATCAGTTAACCCCTTTACCCCCAAGGGTGGTTTGCACGTTATGGACCGGGCCAATTTATACAATTCTGACCACTGTCCCTTTATGAGGTTATAACTCTGGAATGCTTCAACGGATCCTGGTGATTCTGACATTGTTTTCTGGTGACATATTGTACTTCATGATAGTGGTAAAATTTCTTTGATATTACCTGCGTTTATTTGTGAAAAAAACGGAAACATGGCGAAAATTTTGAAAATTTCGCAATTTTCCAACTTTGAATTTTTATGCAATTAAATCACAGAGATATGTCACACAAAATACTTAATAAGTAACATTTCCCACATGTCTACTTTACATCAGCACAATTTTGGAATCAACATTTTTTTTGTTAGGGAGTTATAAGGGTTAAAAGTTGACCAGCAATTTCTCATTTTTACAACACCGTTATATTTTAGGGACCACATCTCATTTGAAGTCATTTTGAGGGGTCTATATGATAGAAAATACCCAAGTGTGACACCATTCTAAAAGCTGCACCCCTAAAGGTTCTCAAAACCACATTCAAGAAGTTTATTAACCCTTCAGGTGTTTCACAGGAATTTTTGGAATGTTTGAATAAAAATGAACATTTAACTTTTTTTCACAAAAAATTTACTTCAGCTCCAATTTGTTTTATTTTGCCAAGAGTTCCAGGAGAAAATGGACCATAAACCTTGTTGTACAATTTGTCCTGAGTACGCTGATACCCCATATGTGGGGGTAAACAACTGTTTGGGCGCATGGGAGAGCTCGGAAGGGAAGACGTGCCGTTTGACTTTTCAATGCAAAATTCACAGGAATTGAGATGAGACGCCATGTTGCGTTTGGAGAGCCACTGATGTGCCTAAATATTGAAACCCCCCACAAGTGACACCATTTTGGTAAGTAGACCCTCTAAGGAACTTATCTAGAGGTGTGTTGAGCACTTTGACCCACCAAGAGCTTCACAGAAGTTTATAATGCAGAGCCGTAAAAATAAAACACAAATTTTTTCACACAAATATTATTTTTTAGCCCCCAGTTTTGTATTTTCCCAAGGGTAACAGGAGAAATTGGACCCCAAAATTTGTTGTGCAATTTGTCCTGAGTGCGCTTATACCCCATATGTGGGGGGGAACCACCGTTTGGGCGCATGGGAAGGCTCGGAAGGGAAGGAGCGCCATTTGAAATACAGACTTAGATGGAATGGTCTGCAGGCGTCACATTGTGTTTGCAGAGCCCCTAATGTACCTAAACAGTAGAAAGCCCCCACAAGTGACCCCATATTGGAAACTAGACCCCCCACGAACTTATCTAGATGTGTTGTGAGAACTTTGAGCCCCCAAGTGTTTCACTACAGTTTATAACGCAGAGCCGTAAAAATTAAAAAATCCTTTTTTTTCCACAAAACTTATTTTTTAGCCCCCAGTTTTGTATTTTCCCAAGGGTAACAGGAGAAATTGGACCCCAAAAGTTGTTGTCCAATTTGTCCTGAGTACGCTGATACCCCATATGTTGGGGTAAACTCCTGTTTGGGCACACAGGAGAGCTCGGAAGGGAAGTAGCACTGTTTTACTTTTTCAACGCAGAATTGGCTGGAATTGAGATCGGACGCCATGTCGCGTTTGGAGAGCCCCTGATGTGTCTAAACAGTGGAAACCACCCAATTATAACTGAAACCCTAATCCAAACACACCTCTAACCCTAATTCCAACGGTAACCCTAACCACACCTCTAGCCCAGACACACCCCTAACCCTAATCCCAACCCTATTCCCAACCGCAAATGTAATCCAAACCCTAACCCTAACTTTAGCCCCAACCCTAACTGTAGCCTTAACCCTAACTGTAGCCTTAACCCTAACTGTAGCCTTTACCCTAACTGTAGCCTTAACCCTAGCCCTAACCCTAGCCCTAACCATAACCCTAGCCCTTACCCTAACCATAACCCTAGCCCTAACCCTAGCCCTAACCCTAGCCCTAACCCTAGCCCTAGCCCTAACCCTAGCCCTAACCCTAACCCTAACCCTAGCCCTAACCCTAACCCTAGCCCTAACCCTAACCCTAGCCCTAGCCCTAACCCTAATGGGAAAATGGAAATAAATACATTTTTTAAATTTTTTTTATTTTTCACTAACTAAGGGGGTAATGAAGGGGGGTTTGATTTACTTTTATAGCGGGTTTTTTAGCGGATTTTTATGATTGGCAGCCGTCACTCACTGAAAGACGCTTTTTATTGCAAAAAATATTTTTTGCGTGACCACATTTTGAGAGCTATAATTTTTCCATATTTGAGTCCACAGAGTCATGTGAGGTCTTGTTTTTTGCAGGACGAGTTGACGTTTTTATTGTTAACAATTTCGGACATGTGACATTTTTTGATCGCTTTTTATTCCGATTTTTGTGAGGCAGAATTAGCAAAAACCAGCTATTCATGAATTTCTTTTGGGGGAGGCGTTTATACCGTTCCGCGTTTGGTAAAATTGATAAAGCAGTTTTATTCTTCGGGACAGTACGATTACAGCGACACCTCATTTATATCATTTTTTATGTTTTGGCGCTTTTATATGATAAAAACTATTTTATAGAAAAAATAATTATTTTTGCATCGCTTTATTCTGAGGACTATAACTTTTTTATTTTTTTGCTGATGTTGCTGTCTGGTGGCTCATTTTTTGCGGGACAAGATGACACTTTCAGCGGTACCATGGTTATTTATATCTGTCTTTTTGATCGCGTGTTATTCCACTTTTTGTTCAGCGGTATGATAATAAAGCGTTGTTTTTTGCCTCGTTTTTTTTTTTTCTTACGGTGTTTACTGAAGGGGTTAACTAGTGGGCCAGTTTTATAGGTCGGGTCATTACGGATGCGGCGATACTAAATATGTGTACTTTTATTGTTTTGTTTTTTTTATTTAGATAAAGAAATGTATTTATGGGAATAATACATATATTTTTTTTCATTATTTAGGATTTTTTTTTTTCTTTTTACACACTTGTAAAAATTTTTTTTTTACTTTTTTACTTTGTCCCTGGGGGGGACAATACAGATCGGTGATCTGCCAGTTTGCACAGCACTCTGACAGATCACCGATCTGTCACACAGCGCTGCAGCGTTACCAAGTGCCTGCTCTGAGCAGGCACTTGGTAAGCCACCTCCCTCCCTGCAGGACCCGGATCCGCGGCCATCTTGGATCTGGGACTTGCTGCAGGGAGGAGGTAAGAGACCCCCGGAGCAACGCGATCACATCGCGTTGCTGCGGGGGTCTCAGGGAAGCCCACAGGGAGCCCCCTCCCTGCGCGATGCTTCCCTGCACCGCCGGCACATCGCGATCATGTTTGATCGCGGTGTGCCGGGGGTTAAAGGGAACCTGTCACCCCGTTTTTTGAGATTGAGCTATAAATACTGTTAAATAGGGCCTGCGCTGTGTGTTCCTATAGTGTATGTAGTGTACCCCGATTCCCCACCTATGCTGAGATATAACTTACCAAAGTCGCCGTTTTCGCCTGTCAATCAGGCTGGTCAGGTCGGGAGGGCGTGGTGACATCGCTGGTTCTTCCTCAGCTTTACGTTGGTGGCGTAGTGGCGTAGTGGTGAACAAGCAGCGCGCGATCTGCGCTGTAATCCCTTGCATCGGTGGGGGCGGCCATCTTCCTGGGGCCGCGCGTGCGCAGATCGAGTGCTCTGCTGCACGGGGCTTCAGGGAAATGGCCGCGGGATGCCGCGCGTGCGCATTAGAGATCGCGGCGGCCATTTTCTCAAAGCCGAGTTTGCATCTCGGCTTTGGGAAAATGGCCGCCGTGATCTCTAATGCGCACGCGCGGCATCCCGCGGCCATTTTCCTGAAGCCCCGTGCAGCAGAGCACTCGATCTGCGCACGCGCGGCCCCAGGAAGATGGCCGCCCCCACCGATGCAAGGGATTACAGCGCAGATCGCGCGCTGCTTGTTCACCACTACGCCACTACGCCACCAACGTAAAGCTGAGGAAGAACCAGCGATGTCACCACGCCCTCCCGACCTGACCAGCCTGATTGACAGGCGAAAACGGCGACTTTGGTAAGTTATATCTCAGCATAGGTGGGGAATCGGGGTACACTACATACACTATAGGAACACACAGCGCAGGCCCTATTTAACAGTATTTATAGCTCAATCTCAAAAAACGGGGTGACAGGTTCCCTTTAATGTGCCGGGGGACGGTCCGTGATAAGCAGCTGACACCCGGCCGCGCTCCCCCCGTGAGCGCGGCCGATCGCCTATGACGTACTATTCCGTCCTTGGGAAGTAAAGCCCACCCCACATGGACGGAATAGTACGTCTAATGGCAGAAAGGGGTTAATGGACACAGAATGGTCAGATTTTGACAAGACAAAAGTTTTGTCGCCCACAGAAAGTAATGTGATATTAAAGCAAATAATTAACTTTCAATACAAATGTATGTTGCATAACAGTGGTCAATGAAGTTATGGTGCTATTAGAGTCATATTTAATATTTTGTGTGACTTCCATGAGCTTGAAGGACTGCATGCATGCGGTTCAACAATGATTCATACAATTTATTAATGAAGTCATCAGGAATAACAAAGAATGCAGTCTTACATGCCTCCCAGAGTTCATCTAGATTCTTTGGTTTTGTCTTCCAAGCTTCCTCTTTCATCCTACTCCAAAGATGCTCAAGGATGATGTTCATGTCTGGTGACTGGGCTGGCCAGTCCTTGAGCACCTTGATCATTTTTGCATGGAGGAACTTTGTTGTAGAGATGGATGTATGAGATGGAGCACCATCCTGCTGCAGAATTTCACCCCTTTTATGATTTTGAATATAAGAGGTAGCTAATACTTCTTAATATTTTAGGCTATTGATATTTTAGATATTGCCTTCCACCTTGCAAATGTTTTGCACACCCCTATACTGAATGTAACCCCAGACCATGATCTTTCCACCACCAAATTTAACTGTTTTCTGGGTGTATTTTGGATCCATACGGGCTCCAGTAGGTCTCCTGCAGTATTTGTGGCGGCTGTGGTGTAATTCTACTGAAGATTCATCAGAGAAATCCACCTTCTGCCACTTTTCCAGCATCCATCTGTTTAGCAGGCTGTGGGACTTTGCAAATGCGACATGGTTTTTTATTTGCCTTTTGTTTAGTGCTTGCTTCTGGGCACTGATTCGACAATGGAGGCCATTTCGAGACAGAATCCTGCAAACTGTTCTAGTTGACACAAGGACTTGAGGTGACCAGGCCTGTTGGAGCTCTGCTGCAGTGGAAGAGGGGTTTGCTTTGGATTTTCTAACCAGCAAACGTTCCTCCTGAGCAGTTGTCTTGCGGGGTCTGCCAGACCTGGGCTTGTCAAACACATCTCCAATCTCTTTAATAGTGTTGAGCATTCCGATACCGCAAGTATCGGGTATCGGCCGATATTTGCGGTATCGGAATTCCGATACCGAGATCCGATATTTTTGTGATATCGGGTATCGGTATCGAATCAATAGGGATGTGGAAAATAAAGAATTAAAATAAAAAATATTGATATGCTCACCTCTCCGGCGGCCCCTGGACTTCACGCTGCTATCCGGGAGGCTTCTTTGTTTAAAAAGCGCGCCTTTCGGACCGGTGAATGACGTCCCGGCTTCTGATTGGTCGCGTGCCGCCCATGTGACCGGCACGCGGCCAATCAGAAGCCGCGACGTCATTCTCATTCACAAAACTGCTAATTCTAGGAATTGAGGACCTGCGAATGACGTCGCAGCCTCTGATTGGTCGCGTGCCGGTCACATGGGCGGCACGCGACCAATCAGAAGCCGGGACGTCATTCACAGGTCCGAAAGGCGCGCTTTTTAAACAAAGAAGCCTCCCGGTTAGCAGTGTGAAGTCCAGGGGCCGCCGGAGAGGTGAGCATATCAATATTTTTTATTTTAATTCTTTATTTTACACATCCCTATGGATCCCAGGGCCTGAAGGAGAGTTTCCTCTCCTTCAGACCCTGGGAACCATGAGAATACCTTCCGATACTTGATGTCCCATTGACCTGTATTGGTATCGGATATCGGTATCGGCGATATCCGATATTTTTCGGGTATCGGCCGATACTATCCGATACCGATACTTTCAAGTATCGGACGGTATCGCTCAACACTACTCTTTAAATCTTTTTTTAATTCTTTGTACTTGACGCTGAGATAAATTATAGGTGCCAGCCACCTCTGCAGTGGATCTGGTCATCAACCTCTTGGTAATCCAGGCTTTGGTCGCAGGGTGGATTTTTGGCATGCTGTCAGAGCTCAAGTTGCAGTTCAAGTGAAGGTCTGGGGTGCTGGGTTTCTTTTTATACACACACATTAATTAACCGATTATGTAGTGAGCACAGGTGAGGATGTAGACTATGATTGGGTGCATTATATGACCAGACGACAAAACTTTTGTCTTGCCAAAATCTGACCATTCTGTGTTCATTATCTGATCAATATTTCTGTATTGATGCCAATTTATTTTCTTAACCTAAACCACATTTCGGAGGGTTTCAGCTTTCAAAAGAATAATTTATACAACCAATGGATGAATTTAACGTCTGGTTATAAGCTTTATTTACATAACATGGATAAGCGACATAACTTCTGTCAGGGACTGTATATGTATAAATACATATGTGGTCAATACAAAGTACTGGCACATGACTTGCTCCTTTCAAAGACCTTACAAAGGACGAGGGTGCATTCATTATTTGTGGAGGAAAAACTATTCCGACAGCTAAATAGTAAAGGGTTCTTTATAGTTTGAGCAGTCAGACTGTGGAATGCCCTACCACAAGAATTACTACAATGGCAGACACTATAACAGCTTTTATAAAAGAGCTAGATGCTTTTCTCACAACAAATGGAGTACTGGGTTATAAATAATATAGAGAATGTGTGTAACTGATGGAAAAAGGTAAAACTTAATGGACGCATCTCTTTTTTTTAACCTATGTAACTATGTATATAACCCATGGCTGAAGATTCATACATGCTGCTTGAACCATTCCTCAATATAACCATTTAAAAAGACTCTTTCAGGACAATTTTACTACTGAAACTAGTGATATGGCTATATAGGTCATATGGCAAAATGAAAAAAGTTATTGTATTTTTCGGACTATAAGACGCACTGGACCATAAGGCGCACCACAAATGTTGGGGTGGAAAATAACAGAAAAAAGATTTTTATAAGAGGGCCGGCTGTGGTAGAGCGGGGTCACAGGAGGCATGGTCCCTTCCTCAGGAAGCCAGCAGCGGCAGAAGTGGGGCAATGCTGCAGTCCCAGGGTATACCAGCGGTGGGATGCTGCGGGTCAGGTGTCGGCGGTGAGACAGAGCAGAGTGCGTTGCATGGAGCAGGGTCCCTTCCTCAGGATGACAGTGGCAGAAATGTGGCAAAGCCGCGGCCCGGTGTTCACGGCAAGCAGAGCCGAGTGCATCACTGGTTTCTCAGTGGCACATGCACAGATTGAGATCTCAGCGGCCCTCGGCTTCAGGAAAATGGCCTCCAAGATCTCAATCTGCGCAGCCTCCGGTGGCCATTTACCTGAAGCCAAGGGCCACCGAGATCTCAAGCCCCCAGCCTCAGGAAAATGGAGCTCGAGAGGTCAGCAGAGATCTCAATCCATGCACGCGCCGCCTCTGGGGGCCCATGGCATCAGGAATATGGCCACAGGGAAACCAATGATGCACTCCACACTGCTCACCGCCAACACCGAGCCATAGCATCGCCACACCTCTGCTGCCGCCTGTTCCCTGAGGAAGGGACGCTGCTACGCCACGGCTGTAAGCCTGTGTTCAGACTATAAGACGCACCTCCCATTTTCCTCCCAAATTTTTTTGGGGAAAAAGTGAGTCTTATAGACCAAAAAATACGGTACTTGTTTTGTAGTAATCTGATGTGCCAGTGCTGAGAAATGAAGCCTTGCATCTTCATACAAATTAGCCTAGAAGTGCATTAAGAGCATATATATGAGTACATTGGTGTGCAGTGCTTTCATATGAAACTCGTATGACACTAACATTGGAATACAAATGTATTAAGTTACAGTAGTGTCTTATGTATGATATACATACCGTAATTTATGCTTAGCTGAATCCTGTACTTTCTAATTTAACAAAGTGAAAGCCATTTTGAACCAGATTACTACTTTATCTTAGTTTAAACTACACTTTTCCAAATAAACAGTGGAGTGACATCCCAGACTTCTTTCCCAAACTAATTAAAGTTTGTCCTTATATTACCTGGCAGAAGCCATAGTGGACTAATTGCAATCAGAAAACTAAAGGTTAAATCCTATAAGAAAATGATGTGTATAATTTTTAACAAATGTCAATTAACATCGCAAATTATAATCTTGAAACACAAATAGATTTTTGGCATGTCATGTGTGTGAAATAATACAGATGGAAGTGTTACTTGTCTCAAGAGAACAATGTGTGGAGAGGAGGTTTACGGGTGAAACATTTCTTTTTTCCAAATTACATGTTGCAATCTGTTAAGAATACTTTACAAGATTATCTGTTGATTATTATTATGAACAGAAATCCAGCTTTAATTTTTCAAACCAGATTTGTGAAAATGGATCTGTTCTAGTTGTCAAATGATACAGGGCTACACTCTACTATGTTCTGCAATGCTAGAAATCAGCGCCCATAAGGCCTATGAAAATCGCTCAAAAATCAACTGGGCCAAGCTCTACCAATTTTTTTTAGGAAGAGGCTACATGTCTTTTCAGGGCTTGCTCACACGAGCGTTTAACATGGCCAAAGTGCTGTCTGATGACCAATGTTATACTATGGGGCAGTACATAGTTTCTACAGAACGAATTGGTCTGTGGAAAAAATTGCACCATGCTGCAGGTGGCAAATCGGATGATGCACACCCATACAAGTTTATGAGTGTGTTTAAGACATCGCATTGCACTTGGATGACATCAGAGTGCAGTCCGACTTCAGCGGACACAGACAAAAGAGATGAAGAAATTATGTTCTCCATCTTCTCCACACGTGGAGAATAGGATCAAACTAAGATGACACTTGGCTCAAACTCGGATCAGAGTTTGGTCTGAGTGTCATTAGCACAATTGATTTGATTCACTTGCATGAGAGACTTGTGTGACCTCGGCCTTAGGCTGCCATCACACTAGCAGTATTTTGTCAGTATTTTACATCAGTATTTGTAAGCCAAAACCAGGAGTGGGTAATAAATACAGAAGTGGTGCATATGTTCCTGTTATACTTTTCCTCTATTTGTTCCACTCCTGGTTTTGGCATGGTTTGAATGGGCATGGATGTCTGACATCTTTGCAGTTCTTCAAAACTTTGAGGACTTGACCAAGATTGTGAGCGGCAATGACGCCAAAATCAGCATAACCATCCCATTTCTCTGTCTATTGAAACGCTCCCTGCTCACAATTAAAGAGGAATATTTGCAGGGGGAGCAAGTTGAGATGGAGCAAGAAACTATACAGGGTGATGCTACATAGCCCAGCCTCATCTCATCTTCTCAATGCGGATTGGCTGATAATGAAGAGGAACAGCAGCTGGTTGAATGCGCTATAGACAGTACTACCCACACCACCTTCATCCCGCCTGTTCAGCCATCCCGCCTGGATGGCCTGAAGATGATGAAGAGAGGGAGGACGAGGAGGAGAATGAGGAGGAGGATATGGACAGTTGTCCTGTTGTTGGGTAATGGGAAGTCTTGGCTGTTGGCAGTCTGGCACACAGAGCTGAGTGTATGTTCCACACTCTGTCCTGTGACTCTCGCATTGTACATATTTTGGTCAACACTAATTACTGGTTGGTCACCCTTCTAAACCCACGTTACATGGAGAACTTTACATCTTTCCTTCCCGTGGCTGAGTTAAAATAAAATGTTGCAGTACCAGAAGGCCCTAGTTGAAGAATTATTAAAAAAAATTCCCATCTGACAATGCTGGTGGCAGAGGTCATAGTTCCTTGGACAACCAAGCAGTAGAGATGAGGGAGACACACACCAGCCAGATGCAGCAGAGGCAGGGGAACACTCTCAAAGGTCTGTGACAATTTTCACAGACCCTCACACCTCCCAGGCCCCGTATGTGGGGAACTCTGACAAGGAGGGAAAGGTTTTGGAAGATTCTGAAGGAGTACTTTGCCAACTGTACCAGCGTCCAAGATAGACACATAGCATTAACTGTTTCTGTACACCATAGAGGTCCTGGCCTGCCCTGCCGCTAGTATTTTGTCAGAGCGGGTATAGTGCTGCCGGGGGTATTATAACTGATAAGCACATCCGCCTGTCAACTGAAAATGCCTGATTCTTTTCAAAATGAATAAGGGCTTCCTTGGCCCACACTTCCCAACACGACTGGATGACAGTAATGGAAAATCCAGTGTTTTTTAACTGTTTTGGGTGTCTATTCTCATGCACCCCTTCCCACCCATACATGGGTATACGCTTCAGGATTTTGTCTTTTTTGTATCGTCCTTCTCGTAATTCTTAATACTAGTTTTTATTTCCATGCATTGGGAACATTGCACATGGTTTTCTAAATCAAAACATGAAGAGAAATATGTAGAATTATTAACTACTTTACAGAAAATAACAAAAACAGAACATTGGTCTTTACTAAAAAATAGCAGTGTCTGCATTTGTCTTTACAAATTCACAATATGTACTTTTTTGCGGATTTAACATTCATGTGAATCACTAACCTAATATTTAGTTGTATAGCCACAAATTTTTAGAACTGCTTCACATCTATGTTGCGTAGAGTCAACCAGCTTCTGGCACTTGTCAACTGTTATTCCTTGGACTTCATCGCATAATTTTTTGCCATTTGTTGACTTTGCCTCATAAACAGCATTTTTAATGTCACCACACAAGTGATCTATCGGATTAAGGTCCGGGGTTTGGGCTGGCCACTATATAACCTCAATTTTGTTAGACTACAACCAAGATTTTGCTCATTTACTGGTGTTGTATTGTTGAAACACCCATTTCAAGGGCATATCCTCTTCAGCGTAAGGCAACATGACCTCTTTATGTATTTTAATATATGCAAACTGGTGCATGATCCCTGGTATGCGGTAAATAGGTCTGGCACCATAGTGAGAGAAACATGCCCCTATTATGATGCTTTCACCACCATGCTTCACTGTCTTCAGATTGTACTGTGGCTTGAATGCAGAGTTTGTGGGTCATCTGCTGAACTGTCTGTGGTCCTTGGACCCAATAAGAAGAATTTTACTTTCATCAGTCCACAAAATGTCTCTCCATTTCTCTTTAGGCCAGTTGATGTGTTCTTTTGCAAAATGTATCCACTTCAGTATATGTCTTTTGTTTTAACAGTGGGACTTTGCAGGGACTTCTTGCTAAAAGATTAGCTTCACACAGGCATCTTCTGTCACAGTACTCACAGGTAACTTGAGACTGTCTTTGATCATCCTGGAGCTGATCATTGGCTAAGCCTTTGGCTTTCTTGCTATTCATCCATTCAAGTGGTAGTCTTCTGTTTTCTTCCTGGTCTCTCTGATTTGGCTTTCCATTTTAAAGCATTGGAGATCATTTTAGCTGAACAACCTATCATTGTCTGCCCTGGTGGAGCTGGTGGAAGAAGGAATCAAAACTTTAGATGACCTAAGAAACAATGAACATAAGCCGAATCATCACCAGAAGATTGGATTGAAATCTCCAATCAACTTTTTAATCAAGGTACGTTGTTCTTCTGAACAATGTCTCAAACGACCCGCATTTCTCAGGCTGTCAAGGAGAAATGCATGTACAACATGTTCTGGCTTCATCCTTAATTAGAGACCACCTGATTCACACCTGTTTCTTCACAGAATGATTGACCTCACTAATTGAACTTCACACTGCAATTATTTTGAACACACTCCCTTTCCTTTAATTATTCTAACACACAGACTCAAAAACATGCAGATCATGAATGCTGAGTTTTTTAAGAATCTACTGCACCAAATGGTAAGATGTTTGAAATGTGTTAATATAATTTATACCAAAAACAGTTATTAATCTGGTTAGTCATATTGGGTTGCTATTATTTTGAACACTACCGTATATGTATACCCCACAGGGGTAAATATTTTTCACCCCATGCACTTAGTCTAGTATCAGTCTAGTATGCTCACTCCTTAATAATGGGGAAAAAAAGCTTTCGGAGGCCCTCCACCACGTCTCTTTAAAAGGGTATTGGAGTGCCTCCTTTTCATTTTTGGCATCCCTTGCACTTAGTGCATACGCTTTACAAGTGTAGGAGACCCAGTACTTAGTAATGGGAAAAATTGATTTTCTGAGGCTCCACCTTGAAGTTGAGGGAACATTTTTGGAAAACTAAAAGAGTCAGTGGGTTCTATAAGTATATGATTCAGTGCCTTGTTGTGGGCTGTCAGGTGGTCGTCACGTAGGGAGTAGTGTTGAGCCACCCCCTAGTGTTCGAGTTCGGTTCATCGAACTGGGGCGTGTTCAACGAATGTTCGTCGAATGTTTAACGAACACCGTCGAAACCCATTGAAACCAATGGCAGGCAAACTCAAACACATACAAAGACAGAAAACACATAAAAAACACCTTAAAAGGTGTCCAAAAGCTGACAAACTGCTCAGAAGACACAACAAACACATGGAAAAGTCATAGCTACATATAGCCATTCGAAAAGAAAAGAGGTGGAGGAGTAAAAGGAGGAGGAGACACAGAAATAGGCATGTCATGCCCTTCTAAAGTCAAGACAGGCTGGAGTATAAATCAAAAATCACCCTACCAACACCTAGACGTCGTTAAAAAAAATACAAAAGAAATATCTTTAGGTAGAATGGCGGCGGGTCCATACAGAACACTTTACTTAGAAGACGTAGTGGTACCCCTGTTGGGAGTTGGGCCATAAAAGAACCCAATACATTCAGACTAATCCACCATTTATCATATCCAAGGGGCAGGTCAGTAAATGACAACATCGACGCGGAACCAAGTACAGTACTATGTACTGTACCTCCTTTGACGAGGCAATCAGGCGAGTCAAGAAGTTGGGAAGGGGCACCCTAATGGCCAAAATAGACATTGAGAGGGCATTCCGGTTACTACCTGTGCCTCCGAATAGTGTCCTCCCATTGGGCTGCTTCTTTGATCTACATAGATCGCTGTTTGCCCATGGGGTGCTCCATATCCTGCTCACTGTTTGAGGCGTTTAGTTGCTTCCTTGAATGTGTTTCTAAGGCGGCACATATTATCCATTACCTCGATTACTTCTTATGCCTGGGCCCAAAAGATTCGCCACAGTGTGAATACACACGGTAGTCCACCTGTGAGAAGGAGAGAACTGGAGGGAGAGTGGACACCCCAGAGCCGAGGGGTTAGATTGAAAAGGGAAGATGGCGGTGTAGCTTTCTTCATGGGTGGGGTACTCTGCTGAGTAGCAGGAATTGCTACTAGGCCCAAAAGCATTTCCTGAGCCAGATGCCGTTAAAAAATAGTACTTAGGTAAACAGATGGTGTAGCTTGCTTCATGGGTGGGGTACTCTGCTAAGTATCACAAAATGCTATTAGGTACAAAATTATTTCCTGGGCTAGATGCAGTTAAAAATTAGTAATTAGATCAACAGACAGTGTTGGTTGCTTCCTGGGTGGGGTACTCTGCTGAGTAGTAGAAATTACTACTAGGCCCAAAAGGATTTCCTGGGCTAGATGCCGTTAAAAAATAGTACTTAGGTAAACAGGCGATGTAGCTTGCTTCATGGGTGGGGTACGCTGCTGAGTAGCACCAAATTCTACTAGGCCCAAAAGGATTTCCTGGGCTAGATGCTGTTAAAAAATAGTACTTAGGTAAACAGTCAGTGTAGTTGTTTCATGGGTGGAGTAGCATCAAATTCTACTAGGCCCAAAAGGATTTCCTGGGCTAGATGCCGGTAAAAAATAGTACTTAGGTAAACAGGCGGTGTAGCTTGCTTCATGGGTGGGGTACGCTGCTGAGTAGCACCAAATTCTACTAGGCTCAAAAGGATTTCCTGGGCGAAATGCAGTTAAAAAATAGTACTTAGGTAAACAGGCGGTGGGTGGGTGGGCTACTCTGCTTACTAGCAGACACTGAAGCTTTGGAGCAGACCTCTGAATCCCAGGCCATAGTATGAGTAAACAACTCTGCAGATGATCCCACACACCTGGAATTGACGATGGCAACGTCGTGTAAAGCACAGCAATTCGGCCACAGACACCACTTAAGTAGCATCAATTTCACCAGAGTTTTTTAAAACGGTTGGTGAGGTGAATTTCAAAAATCATCAAGCTTTTAGTTTCCCCTGGATGACACAGGGGTAGAAAAGTCCTTGCGGATCCAGGATTTGTTCATCTTGATGAACGTTAGTCCATCTACATTGTCACTGGACAGCCGCGTGCGCTTACCTGTCAGCACACTACCGGCAGCACTGAACACATGTTCAGAGAGAACGCTGGCTGCGGGGCACGACAAAATCTCCAAGGCGTGAGTGGCGAGCTCAGGCCATTTTTCAAGATTGGAAGCCAAAAATGAGCAAGGGTCGAGTTCCATAGTCATGACATCGTTGTTAACTTGGAGATACTCTTGTACCATCCTCTCTAGGCGTTGCAAAGGATGGTCTAAAAAAATCTTGAAACGATTGAAAAAAATTGCTGTTACCACCAGATATGATGTTACTGTTATGGTTTGAGTGATGACTCAATAGTCCCACGGTTGGCAAGTTAGAACTCAGAGATTCACTACGTGCACCACTGGTGTTTTGTGGAAAAGCAGATGTTAGATTCTGTAACAGTCTCTGCTGATACTCCTGCATGCGTGAATCCCTTTCTATGGCAGGAATTATTTTGCCAAATATACTTTTGTTTTGTACCGGGGATCTAAGAGTGTGGCAACCCAGAGTCGACATTACTTCGGATTCTGACAATCTGAGGGTCATGTTGCAGATAGTGCAGCAAGAAGGCACTCATGTGTCTTGCGCATCCAGGAGGACCAAGTCCTTCTTGTCTTGGTGGCGGCGAGGTGAGAATCATGATTCCTTCCTCTGCCCTCTCCCCCCAACCTCGCACAACAGAAATTTGATCAAGGTTTCCCTCATCTGATGAGTCTTCCATGCCCAGTGCCAGTTCGTCCTCCACTTCTTCCTCGCCTCCTGCACCTTCCTCAACAGTTTGGCTGCTACCATGCGCCCTCTGTGATCCCTCTCCCTCAGCCTCCAATGCCAGCCGCCTTGGTGCTGCCGACCGTCTGGACCTTGGAGATATTATACCTTCCGCATACGACTCCTCCTTTCCTCCTCCTCCTCCTACTCTTGTTCCACCACCTGACTCCGAATACTGTTTAAGGTGTGCTCCAGCATGTAAATGACCGGAATAGTCATGATGATAATGGCATCGTCAGCACTAAACATCTTCGTCGCTATTTCAAAACTGTACAGAAGGGTGCATAGGTCCCTGATCTGAGACCACTCCTGCAGTGTGATTTTCCCCACCTCTGGATCTCGTTGGCCCAGGCTATAAATCAGTGGTCCCCAACTCCAGGCCTCGAGGGCCGCCAACAGTGCAGGTTTTCAGGATTTCCTTAGTATTGCACAGGGGTTGGAATCATCACCTGTGCAGATGATCACATTACCACCGATGAAATCCTGAAAACCTGCACTGTTGGCGGCCCTCGAGGCCTGGAGTTGGGGACCCCTGCTATACATCATAACGTATTGCACCAGGGCTCGTCGGTGCTGCCACAGTCGCTGTAACATGTGCAGAGTTGAATTCCACGGTGTAAGCACATCGCATTTCAGCCGGTGAACTGGCAGGCCCAACGACTTCTGTAGAGATGTAAGTCGTTGAGCTGCGAGACGCAAACAGTGGAAGTGAGCACACAGCGACCGTGCCCTCTGCAGAAGCCCATCTAGTCTGGGATAGTGGGATAAAAGTTGCTGGACAACTAGGTTCAAAACGTGAGCCATACAAGGCTTGTGTGTGACATTGCCCCGGCGAAGGGCCGCACCCAGGTGTGAAGCATTGTCGTACACGGCCTTACCTGGCTGCAGGTTGAGTGGAGACAACCATTGATGGAACTCGGTCTCCAGAGCTGACCACAACTCCTCAGCTGTGTGACTCACATTTCCCAGACATTTCAGTGTAAACACCGCCTGATGCCGTTGAGCTTTGGTGACAGCATAGCGAGGAGGTGTGCAGGATTCCTTCTGCGCAGTTACAACGCGGGTGACATTACCAGACAGGCTTTGGGTGTAGGTGGAGGACCGAGAGGAGGTTGAGGAGGCAGAAGCAGTGGAGGAACTCCTAGATACAGAGGATCGACGAGCAACTCGTGGGGACGGCAAGACTTGGACAGCAGCCCCTTCTCCTGATGTCACCATAGTTACCCAGTGCCCAGTCATCAACATATAACACCCCTGTCCATGTCTACTCGTCCAAGTGTCTGTGTTGAAATGAACCCTGTCACACACACAGTTTCTCAAGGAAGTGGTGATGTTGTGTGCAACATGCTGGTGTAGCGCAGGCACAGCTTTCTTTGAGAAGTAGTGGCGACTGGGCATCTGGTACTGCGGCACTGCGACGGACATAAGGTCTCGAAAATCCCCTGTGTCCACCAGGCGGAAAGGCGGCATTTCTGTAGCCAACAGCTTGCAGATGGTGAAATTCAACCTCTTAGCTTTGTCATGGCTAGGGGAAAATGGTCTTTTACTTGTCCACATCTGAGGGACTGAGGGCTGGCTGCTGTGCTTAGAAGGAGTTGAGTTTGGTGTCCCTGGCAAACTGCTGGTCTTTGAGGAAGGTGCAGGCGGAGATGTTATGTTGCCTTGATCAAAGTGTGGTGTCGATGTCGGAGAGCACTCAACACCAGCAGGTGTTTCCGCTTGCAAATGTCCTGATGACCTGCCAATCACACTGGCTGTTGCGGGTAAAGAGGTGGAAGGTCTGCATCCAAAACCATGTGCGACTGCTATCCCCACAGTCACAGAAGATGAAGAGGACATGGATGCACTTGCTGGGGCAGACAGTGGTTGACCCGGCCCACTAGGCCGCATTGTAGCACAGTGAGCTTCCCACTGCAACTTATGCCTCATATCCATGTGACGGTTCATGCATGAAGTACTCAAGCTAGTCATTTTTTTACTGAGATTTTATTGACAAATCTTACAGAGAACATGAGTTGGGACATCCTTTGCGATGTCAAAAAATGCCCAGGCTATACAAGACTTAGAGCCCGTGCGACCTGAAGAGCCACCACGACTTCTGCTCAGAGGCACAGTTGGGGTTGAGGATGCAGTTGTTGACGTGCTTCCAGTACTCCATCTATGTCCAGAAAGGCGCAACGTAACTTCGTCATCAGACTCATCACTAGCATCCTCCTCCACCTCCTCTGCTGACCTCATGGACTGGCAGACTGTGGGTTGACAGTAAGTGGGGTCTCCAACCTCATCATCATCATCCTGTGTGTTCTCACACCCGTCGTCCTCAGAGCCAACCTCTTCCTGCCCTGACCGAAAAGTCAAGTTTTTATTCCAATCAGGTATTTCAGTCTCATCATCATCTTCCTCAGTGTCTCCACCAACAGGAGTTACAGTTTGGGAACAAGGGTCTACATTATGCTCAGAACCTTCTTCATCTGGGCCTGGATCCGACTCACAAAGATTCTGGGTGTCAGTGCAGATCATTTCCTCATCTGGATTCACAGAAGCTCTGGAGCAGACCTCTGATTACCAGGCTATAGTATGAATAAACAGCTCTGCAGACTCAACCATCTGGGTTACCCCATGCTCAGATGTGTGGCTGGAGACTTGGGAGCTGTGAGGAAGCAAGTGCGATTGGGATGACAACTCTGAGGACTGGAGTAGTTGTGATGTTGAAGTTGACATGGAGGAGAGCCCACTTGAACGAGCACTTGATATCCGTTCAAGCACCTGCTGTTTTTGTGCATCATCTGGAATTTTTGGCGATGCTCGTAGCGATGGTCTTAAGAAAGGGATCATATCAGATTGTCCACGAAAAGAAGTAGACATCTTACTTTGGCTGGAAGATGGTCTTTCTTCTGCAGATGTTACTATTGCTTTACCACCTACCCCACGGACACAACCTTTTTTTCCCTTTTCAACACGCCTATTCCCCTTTCCACCAGCAGCAGAACTTTTGCCACTCATTTTGGTGCTTAACTAATTGGCAACTCTGTTTCTGTAGTTGTTGGCACAACAACCAATGGATGAAAACCGAGCAGAACTGAGTGGCCAAACTGTGGTACTAGGCCCAAAAGGATTTACTGGGTTAGATGCAGTAAAAATTTAGATACACAGGCGGCGTAGTTAGCTTCACAGGTGGGCTACTCCGCTGACGTGCAGATACTGCTCCTAGGCCCAAAACAGCTTTACAAGTAGATGCAGTAAATATTTAGATACACAGGCGGTGTAGTTAGCTTCACAGGCGGGCTACTCCACTGACGTGCAGACACTGCTCCTAGGCCCAAAACTATTTACTGGGTTACATGCAGTAAAAATTTAGATACACAGGCGGTGTAGTTAGCTTCATAGGCGGGCTACTCCGCTGACGTGCAGACACTGCACGTCAATGGCCACTCTAGGCTGAATGTGCTTACCCTCGTCAGATTGCAAATGCAAAGCAGCTTGAGGCTGGGCAAGTACCAGCGTGGGACACTGGCTGGGAATCCCTGGTGCCATTGACACTGCTACTAAGCCCAAAAATATTTTCTGGGTTAGATGCAGTAAAAATTTAGATACACAGGCAGTGTAGCTATCTTCACAGGCGGGCTACTCCGCTGACGTGCAGACACTGCTACTAAGCACAAAAAGATTTACTAGGTTAGATGCAGTAAAAATTTAGATACAAAGGCAGTGTAGCTATCTTCACAGGCGGGCTACTCCGCTGATGTGCAGACACTGCTCCTATGCCCAAAACTATTTACTGGGTTAGATGTAGTAAAGATTTAGATACACAGGCGGTGTAGCTGGCTTCACAGGCGGGCTACTCCACTGACGTGCAGACACTGCAACTAAGCACAAAAAGATTTACTGAATTAGATGCAATAAAACTTTAGATACACAGGTGGTGTAGCTAGCTTCAAAGGCAGGCTACTCTGCTGACGTCTAGACACTGCTCCTAGGCCCAAAACAATTTACTGGGTTAGATGCAGTAAAAATTTCGATACACAGGCGTTGCAGTTAGCTTCACAAGCGGACTACTCCGCTGACGTGTAGGCACTGCTCCTAGGCCCAAAACTATTTACTGGGTCAGATGCAGTAAAAATGTAGATACACAGGCGGTGTAGCTAGCTTCACTGGCGGGCTACTTCGATGATGTGCGGACACTGCTACTAAGCCCAACAAGATTTACTGTGGTAGATGCAGTAAAAATTTAGATACACAGGTGGTGTAGCTAGCTTCACAGGCGGGCTACTCTGCTGATGTGCAGACACTGCTACTAAGCCCAAAAGGATTGGCTGAGCTAGATTACACCAAATGTTGTGACAAACACTTGCACCGCTCTGGCACAGACCTGGCTGGTAATCAGTGCTATAAACTGCTGTAACCTACCCTAAAAAGGGCTGATATTACAACTAGTCCCGACTCCTCCCGACTCCCTAAACCTATCTCTCTGAAAATTCGCTCCAAAAAAACACTCTTAGACTATATAGCACCCACAGCAGCAGTGGTGCCGTCTAACAATAAGCTGCAGCAGTGAGGAAATGGGCAAATGGCTGGTTCTTATAGGGCAAGGACATGTGATATGCACAGCTAATGACACATGCCCTTGCTTGTGTGCATCACATGCACATTGCTGTGTGTGTGTGCACTGCTTATAGGCTGAGTGACTGCACCGCCCCACTGTAAATGCGGGAAATAAAAAAAAAAAGCAGATTGGCATTATTTCAACACAGATCTATCTCCCGCCCCCTTGCCCACTATACACTGAAACAGTCTATTAACATTGATAAACAGTTTTAATGTGCAAATCAAGTTAGGCTTTTGGTGAACGAACAGTTATCGAACAGAAACTCGAACAGCCAGATTATAAGCAAATTGTTCGAGTTCGACGAACGACTCGAACACCGCCCAAAACAGCTCAAATTTGAAATTGGCGAACAGTTCGACTCGAATACTGCTCATCTCTAGTAGGGAGTTCTCACTCTGCATGCAGGATTTTATAGCCAGGACAGGAGAGTTTGTACAGTAAGTTCAGAAGATTCTGGTCTCCTCCATTTCAGGTTGAGTAGATGCAAAATGCTCGACTGTATTCCCCAACAGGGTTAATGAAATAACAGTCCTTGATGCTGCTACGTTAAACTAATAGCTTTTTTCAGGGCTAATTCAATTTGGTTCTCTTCTTTAATAATACCACTTTTATCTGCAATTTGGTTAGGGTGAGCTATTGCAGAAGGGATAGTGTATTACAGGCACCTAATCAGGCATTATTGCCTTCTAAATTATACTTGCTGCTGAAACATAAAAAAATATCAAGATAATATCTATTCTATTTCCTATTAATATTGCTGTCACCTGCATTTAGTGTAGGATAGGTGCTAGGTATCCTCTGTTATAAATTAGTGTTCATTCTGGTCACACACATCTTCCACAGTCCATAACTTCATTTCTTTTTTCCATGTACTGATTGACAGATCCATGTTTTTATGGTGATTGTACTCAGACATTCATCAAAGCAGTGAAATTTAACTGATTTCATGTGTTTATTGGCAGTTTCTCTGTAGCATCTGAAGTGATGGGAGACTTTACGCTACTGGAGCTGAAATTACCACTTCTGAACTGATTTGTTCACATCCGTATCTGGGTGCTTCTTGAAGTATGTTTGGGGTCATTGTACTGCTGGAAGACCCATGACCTAGGAGGCAAACCCAGCTTAGTGCCAGAAGCAGCAAAACAACCCCAAAATATTTTTGAACCTCCGCCATATTGGACTAATGTGTTCTTTTATTTGTAGGTCTTATTCCATTTACAGTAAACAGTAGAATGAAGTGCTTTAACAAAAAGCTCGATCTTTGTCTCATCTGTCCATAAGATGCCTGCTGGATCTCTAAATAGTGGTGGCTGCCTGCTGGCCCTTTATAAATTGTGGGGGCTGCCTGATGACCCTCCAAGTTTCTAAATTTACAGTATTAGTATTAAACAGAAAATTTGCCCACCTCAGATGGATAAATTATATTGCAGTAGCAAAACATAGCCGGCTGCTAGCACTAAAAAATGCTTATTGTCAGTCTGTAAATTTGGCATAATACTTTAACAACATTTATCACAGCGGCAGCCTGGCATTCAGAGAGGCTTCCAGGGGTCTTCCTCATTTGATTTCATCTCTGATTCCATCGATTTGGGCATATTTTAGACCCCCTCCAGACATCCAGGGGCAGCTGCCAGAAAAACATGCTTAAGTTTCTCATTGACTTCCATTATACTCATTACTCGGGTCGAGCACCCAAGCATTACGATTTGCTCAACCCAAGTAACGAGCACCCAAGTATTTTACTGCAGGTAGTCACGAGATACCACTCCTAGGCAGTCCCTGGTGCCCAGGGGTCAGGATCGCAGACACAGACTGGACTCGAAGTACATGGCAGGACAGGATATAGACTCTGTTCAGACTGCACAGGTTCTGGATCCTCAGCAGAACAGATATTGACATGGAGTCAGATACATGGCTGAATCCAGATACTGGAACAGACACAGACAGTGCGGATTCTAAAAACTAGCCAGGGCAGACACTGGTGCAGGTTCAAGGACTGCCAGAATGGTTACAGGTAAGGGTACCGCCGATGCGTCTTCAGAGTTCACGTACCAGGTAGCTTCAGGGCTCAAGTACTGTAGGTGCGAGGTCAGGCTTCTGGTACTACCTGTGTAGCTTGAGGCTTCAGGCACCACCAGATAGTTTCAGGTTCAGGCCCTGGCCACACCAGGACCAGAGGTTCAGATTCAAGCTCTGGCCACAAAAGGATGAGGGGTTCAGTTTCAAGCCCTGGCCACACAAGGACCAGGAATTCATGTTCATGCCCTTGCCACAAAAGGACCAGGGGTTCCGGTTTAGGCTTTTGCCACACAACGAACAGGGGTTCAGGTTCACATACCAACTGCCCTAGATTAGGACCTGGCAACATACAGTTGCACGCACAAGAGATGTAAGGAAATAAAGGAATTGCTCAGGCACCCCTTTACTGGGAAGGGTGCCTTTTACACAAGATGCCTTCTAGCTATTGGCTGGGGGCATTTTAAAAGTACATGTGCTGCCCTTTAAGAGCAGGGGAGCGCACGCGCACTAGGCACGCCACCGGAAAACCTGTGTGCACAGGAAGCAGGGAGCAGGAGATGAGGAGTCACCAAGCGGCCAGAGTGGTGACTGTCTGCATCCCTACATGGAGAGGGAAAAGGAACCATGCAGGGGTGCAGGCATTAGGGTTACAGATTGTAGGGGAGGGAACATGATAAAATATATTTCACAGAAAGAGATGGAGATGATATACAAGCTGAACACACTGATCCCTTGCAGGTTCAAGAATGTACTGTTTTAATGGAATTTTAGAAACCTCATTCTTCTACAGTTTTTGTTGAGTGCTGTTTTTGGCCTGCAAAATCTGGACAGAAGAAGTGAGTTGGAAATGTTACATGTGAACAGGCCCTTAGGTAAGTTTAATAAGAAGGAAGTTTTAGAATGAACATAATCTGGTTATGTTATTGAACATTATTGTTTTTATATTAGTAAAAAGGGTATAGTATAATACTTTTGAATTTGACATTATCTGGAAAGATTTGTGAAGATATGTTTAAAATATGGGATTAGACTGAAGGCTCTTGAGCCCTTGAGAATGCTTGTTTAGTCAGGACTAGTGTTGAGCATTCCGATACCGCAAGTATCGGGTATCGGCCGATACTTGCGGTATCGGAATTCCGATACCGAGATCCGATACTTTTGTGGTATCGGGTATCGGTATCGGATACATAGAGATGTGTAAAATAAAGAATTAAAATAAAAAATATTGATATATTTACCTCTCCGGCGGCCCCTGGACTCAGCGCGGGTAACCGGCAGGCTTCGTTGTTCAAAATCAGCGCTTTTAGGACCTGAGAATCACGTCCCGGCTTCTGATTGGTCGCGGGCCGCCCATGTGACCGCCACGCGACCAATCACAAGCCGCGACGTCACCGCAAGCTATTAACGCGCTCATTTTTGAAAAATGAGCGCGTTAATGACTTTCAAAGACGTAGCGGCTTGTGATTGGTCGCGTGGCCGCGACCAATCACAAGCCGCGACGTCACCGCAAGCTATTAACGCGCTCATTTTTAAAAATGAGCGCGTTAATGGCTTTCAAAGACGTAGCGGCTTGTGATTGGTCGCGTGGCCGCGACCAATCACAAGCCGCGACGTCACCGCAAGCTATTAACGCGCTCATTTTTAAAAATGAGCGCGTTAATGACTTTCAAAGACGTAGCGGCTTGTGATTGGTCGCGGCCGTGGTCAGTGAAAAATACTGAACGTGTGCAAATGGCCTTAGGATTCTCCCTTGCCGGTGGACAGTCATGTCAGCACAAGTATGTGATTTGTATACTTCTGACCACATTCTGACTAGACGTGCCCAGCCTTGCTCAGTTCATTTTCATTGACGGAGGCCACATATGTCTAGTCAGCATGTGACCGCATTAATGTAAATCCCCAGCACGAGAGAATCCTGACAGCGTGCAGTGCACACTGTGAGAATTCAGAAGTATGCAGTCACAAAGAATGACTGCAGACTCATCACAAACCTGGACATCCCCTTTAATGCTCCTAACATAAATAAAAACATCAGAATTAGTTAGTATCACAAATACCATTTACATCCAGGTACCTTATAGATGATGTTGTCTCTGGAGCCGTCCTTCTTTTCTTCATCTTCTCCAGATCCCATGATGAGTTTTCTCATCCACAGCCATCTCTGCAGACTTACATCTTCTCCGCTCTTTTGCAGAAAATCTCCACATGACACCATTAAAGATACAAGAAGACACAAAAGAGAACAGTAAAACCAAAAACACTCAGTTTGAAAAAATGTTGCAGTAATCCGCAAGTGCTAGTAAAAGATGTAAAAAACAGGGTATTTGGTTGATACGTTTTTTGCAAAAAATGTATACTAAGCTGCTCTACCAATCTTCACGGTATACCCTTATCAGAGCAGTCCTAACTAATGTATGCAATCACTAATGCATACATTAGTTAGGACTGCTCTGATAAGGGTATACCGTGAAGATTGGTAGAGCAGCTTAGTATACATTTTTTGCAAAAAACGTATCAACCAAATACCCTGTTTTTTACATCTTTTACTAGCACTTGCGGATTACTGCAACATTTTTTCAAACTGAGTGTTTTTGGTTTTACTGTTCTCTTTTGTGTCTTCAGGTTTCTTGGTGGTGTGTGAACATGATCATACAGACTTGTTCGCTGTGCAAGTGGCCCATGTGTTCCTGTTTCCATAATTGTTCTCTTGTGTCTACAAGACTGGGGAGTTCCACCACTCCTCTTGGGCTATCTGCACAAAAGCTGTTCTACCCTGTATGCACACATGGATTTTTCCTCTCTGAACCCTGTTCACACAGGTTATATACAGATGATCAGGTTTTTAAATACATCAGATAGGGATTGCATACATTAGTTAGGACTGCTCTGATAAGGGTATACCGTGAAGATTGGTAGAGCAGCTTAGTATACATTTTTTGCAAAAAACGTATCAACCAAATACCCTGTTTTTTACATCTTTTACTAGCACTTGCGGATTACTGCAACATTTTTTCAAACTGAGTGTTTTTGGTTTTACTGTTCTCTTTTGTGTCTTCAGGTTTCTTGGTGGTGTGTGAACATGATCATACAGACTTGTTCGCTGTGCAAGTGGCCCATGTGTTCCTGTTTCCATAATTGTTCTCTTGTGTCTACAAGACTGGGGAGTTCCACCACTCCTCTTGGGCTATCTGCACAAAAGCTGTTCTACCCTGTATGCACACATGGATTTTTCCTCTCTGAACCCTGTTCACACAGGTTATATACAGATGATCAGGTTTTTAAATACATCAGATAGGGATTGCATACATTAGTTAGGACTGCTCTGATAAGGGTATACCGTGAAGATTGGTAGAGCAGCTTAGTATACATTTTTTGCAAAAAACGTATCAACCAAATACCCTGTTTTTTACATCTTTTACTAGCACTTGCGGATTACTGCAACATTTTTTCAAACTGAGTGTTTTTGGTTTTACTGTTCTCTTTTGTGTCTTCAGGTTTCTTGGTGGTGTGTGAACATGATCATACAGACTTGTTCGCTGTGCAAGTGGCCCATGTGTTCCTGTTTCCATAATTGTTCTCTTGTGTCTACAAGACTGGGGAGTTCCACCACTCCTCTTGGGCTATCTGCACAAAAGCTGTTCTACCCTGTATGCACACATGGATTTTTCCTCTCTGAACCCTGTTCACACAGGTTATATACAGATGATCAGGTTTTTAAATACATCAGATAGGGATTGCATACATTAGTTAGGACTGCTCTGATAAGGGTATACCGTGAAGATTGGTAGAGCAGCTTAGTATACATTTTTTGCAAAAAACGTATCAACCAAATACCCTGTTTTTTACATCTTTTACTAGCACTTGCGGATTACTGCAACATTTTTTCAAACTGAGTGTTTTTGGTTTTACTGTTCTCTTTTGTGTCTTCAGGTTTCTTGGTGGTGTGTGAACATGATCATACAGACTTGTTCGCTGTGCAAGTGGCCCATGTGTTCCTGTTTCCATTAAAGATACAAGTGTCATTATAATGCTCCTGAATAAAAAATTGCCCCTCACTATATTGTCTGCACAAAATATGACCCCCACACTGTCCCTCTTATAGTACATACTCTTCACACTGACCTCTCTTTTCCATACCGTCCCTCTCTTCACACTGTCCTCACACTGTGTCCCCCTATAGGGCTCAGTATTCATAGTGTACTCTCACATCACACTCCCCCTCCTTGGTATACTGTCCCCACGTGGCTTTGCCCTTACACTGTCCCTCCATGCTACGCTCCCACTACTCAGTTTCTATTCTGTGCCCACTCACTTTTCTGCCCCCATACTGTCTCATCACACTAGTCCCCTCCCTCCTCATACTGTCTCCTTTCACATCCCCCTGTTCACCATCCTGTCTCCTCATATATTTACCCCCTCACTTTCTACACCTGCTCACCTGACTCCCCATACTTTGCACACATCCCATCACCCTCACTCCCAGTACTCTGTCCACATCCATTTTTCACATCGCTACTCATACTGTGTCCACACACATTCCCTCATTTGCTCCCAATACTGTCTGCACCCATCCCCCATATTGTTTCCTCATATATGCCCCCCATTCCCCATACTATTTCCTCATTCATGCCCCCCCATTCCCCAGTACTGTTTCCTCATACATGTCCCCCATCCTCCCATCCTGTATGCATGGCTCGGCTCCCCATCTTGTATGCATGGCTAGGCTCCTCCATCCTCCCATCTTGTATGCATGGCTCGGCTCCCCCATCCTCCCATCTTGTATGCATGGCTCGGCTCCCTCATACTCCCATCTTGTGTGCATAGCTCGGCTCCCCCATACTCCCATCTTGTATGCATGGCTCGGCTCCCCCATCCTCCCATCCTGTATGCATGGCTCGGCTCCCCCATCCTCCCACCCTGGATGCATGGTTCCCCCATCCTGTATGCATGGTTCCCCATCCTCCCACCCTGTATGCATGGCTCCCCCATCCTCCCACCCTGTATGCATGGCTCCCCCATCCTACCATCTTGTATGCATGGCTCGGCTCCCCCATCCTCCCACCCTGTATGCATGGCTCCTCCATCCTCCCATCCTGTATGCATGGCTCTCCCATCCTCCCATCCTGTATGCATGGCTCCCCCACCCTGTATTCATGGCTTGGCTCCCCCATCCTCCCACCCTGTGTGCAAGGCTCCCTCATCCTCCCACCCTGTATGCATGGCTCAGCTCCCCCATCCTCCCACCCTATATGCATGGCTCCCCCATTCTCCCACCCTGTATGCATGGCTCCTCCATCCTCCCACCCTGTATGCATGGCTCCTCCATCTTCCCATCCTGTATGCATGGCTCCCCCTCCCTGTATGCATGGCTCAGCTCCCCCATCCTCCAACCCTGTGTCCATGGCTCTCCCATCCCCCCACCCTGTGTGGATGGCTCCCCATCCTCCCACCCTATGTGCATGGCTCCCCCATCCTCCCACCCTGTATGCATGGCTCCCCCACCCTGTATGCATGGCTTGGCTCCCCCATCCTCCCACCCTGTGTGCACGGCTCCCCCATCCTTCCACCATGTGTGCATGGCTCCCCCATCCTCTCACCCTGTGTGCAAGGCTCCCCCATCCTCCAACCCTGTATGCATGGCTCCTCCACCCTGCATGCATGGCTCGGCTCCCCCATCCTCCCACCCTGTGTGCACGGCTCCCCATACTCCCACCCTGTGCGCATGGCTCCCCCATCCTCCCACCCTGTGTGCAAGGCTCCCCCATACTCCTCCCATCCTCCTCTCCTGTCATACTCACCTTTCTCTCACTGCGCGGTGCAGAACTTCCCGACATCTCTGCAGCGTCTTCCTTCGTGTATGAGCGGTCACGTGGCACCGCTCATTAAGGTGATGAATATGCATCCATATTCATCACCTTAATAAGCGGTATCACGTGACCGCTGAGGACAGGTTGAGCTGCTGGCGCTGAGACGGAGTTGCAGCAGGCACCGCTGGAGGAGGGTGAGTATGAAGTCTTCAGGGAGGGGGCGGGAGGAGGGGGGGCGGGCGCTTGACCCCAGACTTTATAACAAAAAAAACCTTGCTCAAGTGCGCCCCCCGCATCCTGCCGCCCTAGGCATGTGCCCTCAAGTGCGTAGTGGCAAATACGGCCCTGGCTAAGAGCAAACTAACACTTGAAAGTTCATCTCCACTTATAGGTGACGCAAGGTGTTTTTAACATTGTATGAACTAACACTCATTTTATTGACAGGATCTGACTAAACTAGCTCCAAGTTTTGTTGGTATATTTTTAAATTCGTTCAAATCATACATGTGTGGAAGTTTCACGGGTCTAACAGCATATTGCTCTATATTAAGAGTTAAAAAGAGTGTCTTGAAGTGGTTAGCACATAACACAGCTGGTTTGAAGAAAGAAAACTTGTGAGCAGCAGAAGTGTCCTGGGCATCCAATGTGCATATGGAGAGTGAAAGCTAGTCCATATGTTGTGAGCTGCCCGCCAGGGCTTGGGGTACTCGGTACCGGGTCTGGTCGCAATTAAAGGGGTGGTGACGGTGGCAGCGACCCGGTCCGTGGCCCCGGGCACTCAAGTAAAAGGGGGTAGGCCTTTTAAGGGAGTTGTAGGAATAAAGTTTGTATTCGTGATGCCACCTGTGGTTCTCGGTCAGAGGGGACCGACACTGCTTAAAGGGGTCCTCTGTGAAGATGTTACTGCAGCAAAGGTGGTGACGCTTCCCACGGATGAAGTGGGGTCCCCAGGGCTCCCGATGTGTTTGGCAGGGATGATGAATGCTGGCAAATAAATGGAGAACACAGGGTTGCAGTCTTTACCTGGTTTACTGATGTTGTAGTTAGCCTCAGTCCAGGGTACTGACAACAGGTGTCGATGGAGTCCAGGCAGCCTGAAAGGAAGTGGGAATCCCTTTGCCAGGTCAGTTTGGGAGCCTTTCCCTATGCGCTGGTTTCTAGTCCCTTGCTGCTTATGGTTGTCTAAGGAGGTTCTCTTGCTCTCCTGTCCTGGGATGGCATCTGCACGGTAGGCAACTTGAGCCATTTCTCTGGGGTCTCTTTACACGGTGACTCCGGGCTCTGGAATGCTGCTGTACCTCAGGTTTAATGTGGGCAACTCACTTTTAGCTTCCTGCCCTCCGGTTCTGCTGTGGGACTTGCACAATTTCTGCACTCTGCTTAGAGAGGCCCAGTCGCAGCCCTCCTCTAGCTTTTGACTTCTGTGTTCTTCCACTGTCTGCTACCAACTGTCTAACTCCAGCTCCAGACCAGGATGTATCTAGGGAAGTTCCCTGTTATGATAAGGTAATTCAGTACCACAATGGACATAGAGGTCAGAGCACATTCAGTGACCTGACAATAACCCAAAACATAGAACGAGCTCTGAGACTTGGGAACTCTGCTGACCGCAATCCCTAATCCTCTCCAACCACACTAGAGGCAGCCGTGGATTGCGCCTAACGCTCCCTATGCAACTCGGCACAGCCTGAGAAACTAGCTAGCCTGAAGATAGAAAATAAGCCTACCTTGCCTCAGAGAAATACCCCAAAGGAAAAGGCAGCCCCCACATATAATGACTGTGAGTTAAGATGAAAAGACAAACGTAGAGATGAAATAGATTTAGCAAAGTGAGGCCCGACTTTCTGAACAGAGCGAGGATAGGAAAGGTAACTTTGCGGTTAACACAAAACCCTACAAAAACCACGCAAAGGGGGCAAAAAGACCCTCCGTACCGAACTAACGGCACAGAGGTACACCCTCTGCGTCCCAGAGCTTCCAGCAAGCAAGAAAAAACAAATAGACAAGCTGGACAGAAAAAAACAGCAAACAAAATAGCAAAGCGGAACTTAGCTATGCAGAGCAGCAGGCCACAGGAACGATCCAGGAGGAAACAGGTCCAATACTAGAACATTGACTGGAGGCCAGGATCAAAGCACTAGGTGGAGTTAAATAGAGCAGCACCTAACGACTTCACCACATCACCTGAGGAAGGAAACTCAGAAGCCGCAGTACCACTTTCCTCCACCAACAGAAGCTCACAGAGAGAATCAGCCGAAGTACCACTTGTGACCACAGGAGGGAGCTCTGCCACAGAATTCACAACAGTTCCCCTTAAACCGGGTTTAGAGCTCCCCCTTCTGGCCTGGAGTCAGAATGTGTTGAATGTAAGATTGCCTGCCAAAGGGATCTCTCCTGTCTCCTGGCATCGCATTACCCTCCCCGAGAGGAAGGCAGCACCACTGTGGTACCCGAACTCCTGGGGTGCCACATGTTGCAAAACCAAAAGAGCGCTAACAAATTGCTGAAAACTGTAAAGCTGGCTAATATAGGAATGTGGCAGAACACACGGTGAATTTTAGCATGTACAGATTTTTCGGTGTGCTCATGCTGACCTCTCTCCACACCAAAAGTGTCTGGATTTGCTATGTTGACATCAGTACTAGACCATGGAACAAAACAAGGTGGCCTTCAATAATGTCTCACATTTAATTTTCAATCATGTGGACTACCAGATGTGGTGATATCACGTTCCAGGGAAAAAGATGGCACGATTATCCAGTATTTGAAAAATGCAAGCCAATGCTTGAAGACTTATGTTCTTCTAGAAAATGTTCTTTTGGTAACTGCTTTAAGCCCTACAATCCTTCTGAATGTTACTTCCACATGCCCTACTTTTGCCAACCAAATACAATCTTTCAATTCTGCAGTGGCCTCTTTAAGCATGCAAGAGCCCATAATGAAAAAAATGTTTAGGAACGTTTTTTGAGGAAAGTAACAAAGAGCTCAAGGTTTTGACTTAAGTCCCCTTCACATTAAGCGACGCTGCAGCGATACCGACAACGATCCGGATCGCTGCAGCGTCGCTGTTTGGTCGCTGGAGAGCTGTCACACAGACCGCTCTCCAGCGACCAACGATGCCGGTAACCAGGGTAAACATCGGGTAACTAAGCGCAGGGCCGCGCTTAGTAACCAGATGTTTACCCTGGTTACCATGCTAAAAGTAAAAAAAAACAAACACTAGATACTTACCTACCGCTGTCTGTCCTCCAGCGCTGCGCTCTGCTTCTCTGCTCTCCTCCTGTACTGGCTGTGAGCCGGAAAGCAGAGCGGTGACGTCACCGCTCTGCTTTCCGGCTCACAGCCAGTACAGGAGGAGTGCAGAGCACAGCGCTGGAGGACAGACGGCTGTAGGTAAGTATCTAGTGTTTGTTTTTTTTTACTTTTAGCATGGTAACCAGGGTAAACATCGGGTTACTAAGCGCGGCCCTGCGCTTAGTTACCCGATGTTTACCCTGGTTACCAGTGAAGACATCGCTGGATCGGTGTCACACACGCCGATCCAGCGATGTCAGCAGGAGTCCAACGACAAAATAAAGTTCTGGACTTTCTTCAGCGACCAACGATCTCCCAGCAGGGGCCTGATCGTTGGTCGCTGTCACACATAACGATTTCATTAACGATATCGTTGCTACGTCACAAATAGCAATGATATCGTTAACAATATCGTTATGTGTGAAGGTACCTTTAGCCTTCAAGTTCTACAGATGTTAATCTTATCATGAATCTGTAGGATGTTGTTAAAAAATATGTCCTCACAACAGGCAGGTCTTAAAGGATTAGCTGACATCTGTAGAGTCAGATACCACAGACAGGATACTTTCATAGGTCATGCAGAGTCCATGCTGTGATAGGTCAGAGTAACAGAAAAATTATGATCTATACTATACAATATTTTTAATCTTGAATGTTAAATTCCACCAATGAAAAAACATCCATATGGACTTTACACGTTCTTGTCGTGTTTGCATTAGTTCCCTCTAAATACTCAGGTTTTCTCCCAAACTCTAAAGAAATAGCATACTGATAGGGAATTTAGGTCATGAGCCACGCACTGGACAGTAAGTGATGACAATGTCTGTAATGTGGTCTAGAAGGTGTTAACACTATGCATGTCAATTTACTGTATGCAAATATAATATCTGCGTGTGAAATTATCTTTTTGTTTCATTTTCCAGGTTTCAAGTATTTAAAATGAAAAAATAATCTGATCAAATGGACAGTATCAAATGTCTGGTACAGACTTACCATAGTGTCTGGACATGAGAGCTTAAGCAAATGTTCTGTAAAATATGTATTTAGTTTAATATATCGCTACTTCTCTTACTCAAATCCATCATTTCAGAAGCCGATTTGTTGATTTCCACTTTTATTTGCTATTACTGTAAGTAGTAACTTTAGCAGATAGTAAAACTAAGAACACATCCAGTTCAAAGACATAGTACAAAATGTCTCAGGGATGGAAAGAATCATATTTAAAATATATATATATAGTACCACCACTTTTCAAATTTGTCATTAACCTTTTTTGAATGAATGACTCACAGATTTCAGGAGCTCAAGTCAGAACAAATCTCTACAGAAGATCCATCAAAAGATTTTTCTCAAATATGGAAATATGGGCTTTCTGGTGACTCACACAATTTCCTTCTTTATAAATTCTAAATTTTGGTGACAAGTTGATGGGAAATGTTAAGTATTACAGTATCCACTTAAAATAGATTTGAAGAGGTATATTCATTTTCAATATAAAACCTGAACAAGATCTAAGGATGATCGTTTTATTATCAACATACACTATTACTATAAGTTTGACATTAAAATTCATTTTGTAATGGCTACATATGTGCCCTTTCTTAAAGGGGTATTCTTAAGTTGGAACGTTATTCCCTATGCATCGGATCCTCATTGGGGGTCTGACTGTTGTGACCTCCAATGATCCTGAGGCTCTGAAGAGTGGAAATGGAATGGTGGTGGATGCACGATACAGTCCAAGAGACCAGAAGGATGTGATCTGAACAGGATCTAACCCAATTATTCTGATATGTATCAGCAAGATGATAAATAAGTATAAAATGTATACATTCGTTATGCATAGATTCCCGAGTTATGTTTTTTCTCTTTTTTTTACTGGATTTATGAACTGATTTTATTGAATTGGTAACATGACATTGCATAACATACTGCAATTCAAGTTATAATTAGGATGGGCACATCTCTCCACTTTTTTAACCATTTTCTATTGATTCGATATCTCGTAAATAAAGAGCGCAGTAACTGTGTCTTGAAAGCTCCTACTGTTTTGTGTCTGCACCACTTCTGCATTTTTCACCACCTCTTGGCTTTGGCTTAGAAATACTGATGTAAAATACTGACCAAATGCTGAACGTGTGAACGTGGCCTAAGAGGCTGGAATTTATGGACCTGTGGTAATGGGACTAAATGATAAACCTTCATTCAATGATTAACACTTTTGTACATATAATACATGTTTCTCTATGGGTCATACTACAAACAAATCCTGTGTAGTCTGATTCTGCTGCCCTACTCCCTTCCATGTAACCTTAACCTCCTAATAAACCTTTGAATGTATGTTTTAAAGAAATATGGGACATATTAAGGGCTCATGCAAACATCTGTGCAAATCGGAGCGAGAACGACCTGAGCACGATAGCCTGATAGAAATTAATGAAGCTTTAATTCTGCACTTAAAAATGTATGTGCCTTTAGACACACAGAGGGCATGAGTTTTCACAAAGTCACATCCACATTGCTTGAACACTTAAACGGAGCAAATTTTATGGGCAAAAAAAAAAACACAGGGGGAAAAAATGCAGCATTTATGCGCTGGCCGGACACGGCCTAAGGATATGCTCATATGTAGTGCTTTTGATGCGTTTTTTGTCCGCATGAAAAAAGCAGTCTATGACCTGTAACCTAAGAATAAATTATATGTGATTTTTTGGGGCAAAGTCATTTTAATCTTAATGTGGAAAGAATGAGGTAAAAATGCTGAAAGAATTGACGGGCTGCACTGTCTACAAAATGCAGTGCAAATCAAAAAATAAAAGACCAAGAAAACACGTACCATGTGCATAAGATTTTGGAAATCTCATTCATTTTGCTGTTATTGTTAAATTCTTTAAGAATTTAAACATGAAAAAAACGCAACTAAAAACACATCAAGACCACGAAATGTGAACAAGCCTTTTATGCAACTGTCACCTGGAGTTTTGTAGGTTACTGATTTAGGGTTCATTCAGACATCAGTGATTTTTCTCATTTTTTTTTTATACTCTTTATACATTCAGGAGGCCATAATGGCACAACGTAAATAAAATACGTAGATTAGGACTGCCCCATTATGAGAATGCCGTGAAGTGGCGGGGTAGCTCAAAGAATTGATCAATTGTTTGCTAAATGTCTCATATTTGAAATACAGTTAGAATTTATGTGCAATTGCACTTCAGTTATTGCGTTCTGACCATAAGCAGTGCTGGCTTCTTCCCCTTTTTTTTGCTTTGCATTGGTATGTGGCTGACCACCACTGTTGCCATGCACGCTGGGTTATGTGCGCCATTCTTTCTGTGTTCACTGTGATTGATAGGCTGCTGTGCACACACACAGCAGCCCTGCCCTGCCTCAGGCTCCAGTTAATTGTGCACCTGTGTCTCAGCCTGTCTCACCTTTCATCTTTGGTGCTGGTTTGGCAGTGTGGAAGCCAGATCTGAAATGTCCGCACTGGACCTGATCGGCCTTTACCTGCGCTTGCCTTTCCTGGCACCAAGGGAGTGATTCTGAAAATGCTCCAGGTACAGTTCGCATGTAATGTGGTCCTTTTTTTTTTATACTCTTTATACATTCAGGAGGCCATAATGGCACAACGTAAATAAAATACGTAGATTAGGACTGCCCCATTATGAGAATGCCGTGAAGTGGCGGGGTAGCTCAAAGAATTGAGCAATTGTTTGCTAAATGTCTCATATTTGAAATACAGTTAGAATTTATGTGCAATTGCACTTCAGTTATTGCGTTCTGACCATAAGCAGTGCTGGCTTCTTCCCTTTTTTTTATTTTTCTCATATACTTAGAAAATGATCCTGGTTTCATCAGTGTGTTTGATTAGCGTGTCACCGGTTCAGAATGTCCGTTTTTACCAACAGAATATAGTCAGAATGTTATCAGTTTTTCCAGGATGAAATAAAAAGACTCTTCTCCTATCAAACAAATGTTCTGGCATCCAAATGCTGTCCGACTCTTACACGTCCATAGACTTGTCCGGGCGAGTTTGTTTCGACACTTGGATCAATATAGGACAAGTCTGTGTGACTTTGTATGGGCCTCTCGGGCCAAGGAAATATATTTGTAATATATGTGAACAGCCCCTTAAACTCATTTTGGTACGAGAGCAAGAAAAATTGAAGGGGTCCTTAGACCATATGAACACATGATTAAGGCAAACAACCACAAAGGTAAAGTGTTGAGGGAGTGTGACGGGTAAATGTTGCTACTAGCAGCCATTTCTATCACAATGTTCATCCACTTGTGCATCACTGTGGAAGGGTTAGCTGGATTGCGTCTAGTAATACTGCTTCGAAAAGAAATAAATTACATCCCTCAGGTAGAAAATATATACGTCTATGAAACGTTCACCTGCTTTGTTAATATTTTACCTATTTTATTGCTCTTCCCCCAAAGTCCCTCTTTCAGAACTTTTATTTTTGACCTGCTTGCATTATACAGGCTATTGACTTTAATGCTCCGGATGACATACTTGTGCATGCAGCAAGCCGAGGTAGACATGTGCTCTAGTTTTTGTACCCTTACCTTATTTCCTTAAAACATAATACATCTGGAATGTGATCTAAATCTAGTTAAAATCTCTTGTCCATAATAAAACAGCTCAAGATAGCTGAAAATACTGCGGGTTGCATAGCTGAGGTTCAGCAAGCGCAGCCAATACTGTATTTAAATCCTTTAAAACCACAACCACAATTAAAGACCACCTTAACTTTGGCTAAGGCCCCTGGTCACTGCATATCTTGGCAATGCAAATAAGTAAGGGGTTCAATAACTACAAAGGATTTCATTTGCTGTAATATAGATTCATCTGAGTACATTAACATTACAGAGACATAACATCTGTGATGGCTAAAGTTACATATACTCGCAGAAATATGAATTTGTAGAATAATAAGTAATGGCTAACTAGGTGACAAGAAAATATTACTACTGGTAAAATGCTATATTCCAAATATATACAGCTATATAGGGGACATTTACTAAAACTGGGATTCCTTATGCCAATCTTAATCAAAAGCCTCCTGGAGTATAATGCAACAAATGTATTAATACATGTTTCACATGTTTGTCTGCTATGGGCTTACTACATACAGTGGGAAAGTATTCATACCCCTTTAAATTTTTCACCCTGCTTCATTGCAGCTATTTGGTACATTCAAAAAAGTTCATTTTTTTCTCATTAATGTACACCCTGCACCCCATCTTTACTGAAAAAAGTAAAGTAATTTTTGAAAACTTATTAAAAAAGAAAAACTGAAATATCACATAGTCATAAGTATTCAGCCCCTTTTCTCAGTATTGAGTAGAAGCACCCTTTTGAGCTAGTACAGCCATGAGTGTTCTTGGGAATGATGCAACAAGTTTTGCACACTTGGATTTGGGGATCCTCTGCCATTCTTCCTTGCAGTTTCTCTCCAGTTCCATCAGGTTGGATGGTGAACATTGGTGGACAGCAAATTTCAGGTCTCTCCAGAGATGCTCAATTGGGTTTAGGTCACGGCTCTTGCTGGGCCAATCAATGATGGTCACACAGTTGTTGTGAAGCCACTTTTTTGTTATTTTAGCTGTGTGCTTAGGTTTATTGTCTTGTTGGAAGGTGAACCTTCGGCCAAGTCTGAGGTCTACCGCACTCTGGATGAGATTTTCATCCAGGAGATCTCTGTACTTGGCCGCATTCATGTTTTCTTCAATGACAACCAGTTGTCCTGTCCCTGCAGCTGAAAAACACCCCCATAGCATGATGCTGCCACCACCATGTTTCACTGTTGGGATTGTATTGGGCAGGTGATGGGCAGTGCCTGGTTTTCTCCACACATACCACTTAGAATTATCAGTGATCACCAACAATGTCTATCTTCGTCTCATCAGACCAGAGAATCTTATTTCTCATAGTCTGGGAGTCTTTCATGTGCTTTTTAGCAAACTCTATGAATTAGAATATCTAGCAATTATTATTATTTTTTTGTGTCAACTGAATTATGTATGCACATTAATATTTGGGTACAACGGTATAGGCTCTTATGATGCATTGATATTTTTGACACCCAGTTATTATGTATTAATTTTTGAGTTTTGTATATTCAGTTTTAATTTTGGTGAAAATTTAATTATGCATACATAGTGATACACTTTTCACATGGTGACTGTAACATGCTAACTGTATATGCGGTAAATTTCAGGATTTAATTGCATATACGGTATGCATGAATGGGGCTTTGTATACATACATACATTATTGAAAAAAACCTTATTTGATTATGTATTTCTGTAATTGTGTGTTGTTTAACTAATCCCCATGGAATTTGGTGTTAGATATATTCATTATATATATGGCTAGACTGCAATATCCTCAGCTTTTGGCTGTGGTATCCAGTGTGATCATGTAAGAAACCAGCGTACAGGACTTATGCGGTACGCTGTGCCCTCCGAGATTTGCACATACTACCTTCGGCTCTCCTAGACCTCGTACCTGGTAGTGCGCATGCGCAGCCTGTGGTCTGGATTCCTGGCGCATCACGTCTTCGTGGCCTTGGCAACATTGGGTACTCAGTCCCTGTACGTCCGGTCACATGGTGCAGGCGCCTGGGTTTCCGGATCCTCCTGGCTGTGCACGCGCCACAAATGCCCGGGCCGCGGCGCTAGGTGGTTGATCCATATAAAAAGACCCTAATCTGCACAATAGTTACCCCCCGATGAAGGACAAAAGTCCGAAACGTGAGTAGGGGTGCATAATTTAGGACGTGGCAACCCTCCAAGGTAATACTCGGCATACCCTTCCCTTTTTGCACTGTGCACTTTATTTTTGACTTTTAAACATTGTTGGTATATGTGGTTTTTTACATTGATCGTAATGTGACACATGGCACTTTTGTTGGTAATATATATGGCACATATTCTGTGCATTTAAGGCTTTTTTCACCCTGTTGCACTTTTTTGAGCTGCACACTGTTGCACTTTTTTGAGCTGCACATAGATATATTTTTTTTATAATTTTTGGGATTTTTGAGTAAACCGATTTTTATATGTGAGGTTGAGTCAGCCACTACTATTGATATTGGAGCAAGTATATGTGGTGTCTCCAAATCCTATTATGCGCACTATTGCTTGTTTTTATATTATTTTTTACATCTTTTATGTTGCCATATGTATGTAATAAAGGCATTTTTTTTATCTATTTCCTGTATGATATTTCTCTGGGGATCCATTGTCTGGTTGGTTGGGCTGTTTTCTTAGCAAACTCTATGCGGACTTTGATATGTCTTGCACTAAGGAGAGGCTTCTGTCAAGCTACTCTGCCATAAAGCCCAACTGGTGGAGGGCTGCAATGATAGTTGGAACTTTCTCCCGTCTCCCTACTGCATCTCTGGAGCTCAACCACAGTGATCTTGGGGTTCTTCTTTACTTCTCTGACCAAGGCTCTTCTCCCACGACTGCTCAGTTTGGCTGGTTGGTCAGGTCTAGGAAGACTTCTGGTGGTCCCAAACTTCTTCCATTTAAGGATTATGGAGGCCACTGTGCTCTTATGAACCCTGAGTACTGCAAAAATTCTGTTGTAACCTTGGCCAGCATCAACTTTCTCGATTTGACTATATGTGTGGAACATGGCAAAATAATTACGAAAGGGTGCCATAAGGATGTCGACTCTAACAGTTTCATCCACATAAGCAGCTGTCACCTGCCAATTTGGCTCACCAATATAGCAAAAAGCCAATACATGAGAATAGGGAGGAATTGTACCAATATTGAGGACTACAAAAGAGAAACACAATATCTAACTGATCAATTTTTGGAAAAAGGAAACAAATTTGAATCCTTAATGAAAACAAAACAAGAAGTTAAAACTATGTCCAGACCCTCTTTAATCTATAAACCTCCAAAGCACGATACCCCTCCAACCATTCAGGAACAAATACAACAATTACCCATTATAACGCAGTTCCATTCTGGTCACAAAATATTTAATAATATTGTATCTAAACACTGGTCACTATTACACAAGGATAAGTGTATAGGGATTTGCTACCAAACAAACCCAGATTAATCTATGCTAAGGCCCAAAACCTGGACCTCTTGCTGGCACCAATCACAAGGATGCACAATCTGGGCAAAAATAGTGCCATCCAACAAACCCTTGTAGAGTCAAACAACATTGGTACGAGCTTAATGATATGTTTTTAGAAAAAGTAGACACCAGGTGGTGTGTTTTATTAGCTTTTATATTAGCTTTTATATACCGTATATACTCGAGTATAAGCCGAGATTTTCAGCCCAAATTTTAGGGCTGAAAGTGCCCCCCTCGGCTTATACTCGAGTCACGGTAGCGGTGGGGTCGGCAGGTGAGGGGGAGAGGGCGCTGAGGTATACTTACCTAGTCCCAGCGATCCTCGCGCTGTCCCTGCCGTCCCACGGGCTTCGGCGCTGCAGCTTCTTCCTCTCTTCAGCGGTCACGTGGGACCGCTCATTACAGAAATGAATAAGCGGCTCCACCTCCCATAGGGGCGGAGCCGCTTATTCATTTCTCTAATCAGCGGTGCCGGTGACCGCTGATAGAGAAAGAAGCTGCAGCGCCGAAGACAGGAGGGGACAGCGCGAGGATCGCCAGGACTAGGTGAGTATGTTATATTCACCTGTCCTCGTTCCAGCCGCCGGGCGCCGATCCATCTTCCCGGCCGGCGCCTCCATCTTCCCGGCGTCTGCGCTCTCTGACTGATCAGGCAGAGGGCGCGATGACGCATATAGTGTGCGCGGCGCCCTCTGCCTGATCAGTCAGAGCAGAGACGCCGGGAAGATGGAGGCGCCGGAACGAGACGCCGGGAGCTGCAATCAAGGGAGGTGAGTATGTGGTTTTTTTTTTTTTATTGCAGCAGTAGCAGCGGCAGCACAGATTAATGTGGAGCATCTATGGGGCACAGTGAACGGTGCAGAGCACCGTATATGGCACATCTATGGGGCACAGTGAACGGTGCAAAGCACCGTATAAGGCACAGCTAGGGGGCACAATGAACGGTGCAGAGCACCGTATAAGGCACAGCTAGGGGGCACAATGAACGGTGCAGAGCACCGTATAAGGCACAGCTAGGGGGCACAATGAACGGTGCAGAGCACCGTATATGGGCACAGCTATGGGGCACAATGAACGGTGCAGAGCACCGTATATGGCACAGCTAGGGGGCACAATGAACGGTGCAGAGCACCGTATAAGGCACAGCTAGGGGGCACAGTGAACGGTGCAGAGCACCGTATATGGCACATCTATGGGGCACAGTGAACGGTGCAGAGCACCGTATATGGGCACAGCTATGGGGCACAATGAACGGTGCAGAGCACCGTATATGGGCACAGCTATGGGGCACAATGAACGGTGCAGAGCACCGTATATGGCACAGCTAGGGGGCACAATGAACGGTGCAGAGCACCGTATATGGCACAGCTAGGGGGCACAGTGAACGGTGCAGAGCACCGTATATGGCACACCTATGGGGCACAGTGAACGGTGCAGAGCACCGTATATGGCACAGCTAGGGGGCACAATGAACGGTGCAGAGCACCGTATATGGCACAGCTATGGGGCACAGTGAACGGTGCAGAGCACTATATGGGGCACAGCTATGGGGAAATATGAACGGTGCAGAGCACTATATGGCACAGCTATGGGGAAATAATGATCTATTTTTATTTTTGAAATTCACCGGTAAATGCTGCATTTCCACCCTAGGCTTATACTCGAGTCAATAAGTTTTCCCAGTTTTTTGTGGCAAAATTAGGGGGGTCGGCTTATACTCGGGTCGGCTTATACTCGAGTATATACGGTAATCTCTGATTGGGCTTAGTACACCAGAAGTTTTTATCCTATTCTAGTAATAAACGTTATGTTTTACATTTTTATATTTCTACATATAGGCACACGTATTTATCTATATTTATTTATCTTTATTCAGTTTAACCCATGAAAGTCTTTCACTCTTTGAGGTGAGTGTGGCTTAATATTACCCTAATGCAGCTCATTACCCAGAATCAAAATACTGCATCCATACATCAAAATCCATTGATCAACTCTATTATGGATAACTGATGGCTTAATTGGACACACAGACCAGCCCTGGTTTAATTAATCATCTATTAGGATAGACACCTGCAGGTCTCAGGGTGCTAATGTATATATGGACAAATGCGCATAGCTTACAACTATGTTGAGCATTCCGATACTGCAAATATCGGGTATCGGCCAATATTCGCTGTATCGGAATTCCAATTCCGAGTTCCGATATTTTTGCGATATCGGAAATCGGTATCGGAAGTTCCTATAGTGCAATGATGCACTATAATGGAGTGTGGGTGGTGCGTGGGTGGAGACTGGGTGTGTGTGTGTGGGCGGTGTCTGTGCGTGACCGTGGGGCTCTCTGCGTGTTTGCCGGGGCTCTATGCGGCATGCGGGGTCTCTGTGCGGCATGCAGGGTCTCTGTGCGGCGGGCGGGGTGTCTCTGCGGCGGGTTGGGTGTCTCTGTGGCGGGCGGGGTCTCTGTGTGGCGGGCGTGGTCTCTGTGTGGCGGGCGGGGTCTCTGTGGGGCGTGCGGGGGTCTCTGTGGGGCGTGTGGGGGTCTCTGTGGGGCGTGCGGGGGTCTCTGCGGGGTCTCTGCGGCATGCGGTGTGTCTCTGTGCGGGGTGTCTCAGTGCGGGCATCGTCCGATGGGACTACAAGTCCCATCAGACGATGCCTACTACACTGACAGTGATTGACACATTAGCCAATGATGGGACAGCAGTAGTCCCATCATCCGGCTAGTGTGTTGAATGAAAAAAAACAAAAAACTCCATACATACTCCATACATACTCCATACAGTACATACATGACATACAGTACATTAAACATAGAATTCATACTCACCATTACTTGTCATTTTGATCCCTGAAGCCAGTGTCATCTGTAAAAAAAGGTGAAAAAAACAAACAACCAATATACTCCCTGTCCGCAGAAATCCACGAGTGTCCCACGACGATCTCCCGTGGAGAATGGCAGCAACAGCTGTTGCAACCGCTCTCCAGGGGCCCCAGAAACACAATGACGGGAGGAAGGGATTCCTCCGCCGCTGTAAAAAAAATAGTCCCTAGCCTCACTTATGGCATTGCTGCATGAGAAATTTTCCCATGCAGCAATTGCCATAAAGTAAGACTTTGAACTTTAGTAACCTCAGTGATGCACTGCAGGAGCCATTGTCTCCTGTCAGTGTGTCACTGAGGGTCCTATAGAGCAGTGACATCACCCGATGTCACTGTTCTATAGGGGAGATCGTCTTGGGACACTCGTTATTAATTGGACTACGGCGGACAGGTAGTATACGGTTTATTATTTTACGTTTTTTTGCAGGCGCTGAAGTATGGTAAGTATGTTTAAATGAAGTATATTAAAATACTTTTTTATGAATGTGTGCATGTTTTATTAACCCTTTCTTACTATTGGATTAATAATGGATAGGCGTCTCATTGACGCCTCTCCGTTATTAACCCAGCTTAATGTCACCTTACAATAGCAAGGTGACATTAACCCCTTATTACCCCATATCCCACTGCTACACGGGAGTGGGAAGAGAGGGGCTAAGTGCCGGAATTGGCGCATCTTACAGATGCGCCATTTCTGGGGCGGCTGGGGACTGGTATTTGTAGCCGGAGGGGGGGGGCAATATCCATGGCCCCTCTCTAGGCTATGAATATCAGCCCGCAGCTGTCTGCGTAGCCTTTCTGGCTATAAAATATAGGGGGACCCCACGTCATTTTTTTGGGGGGTCCCCCTATTTTAATAGCCAGTAAAGGCTACGCAGACAGTTGTGGGCTGATAATCATAGCAGGCTACAAATATTGGCTCCCGGCTGTCGGCTTTCCCGCTCTGACGCAGAAAATTGCGCGGGAGCCCACACCGATTTTTTCTGCTTTCTTTTTTTTTTTTTAATTCAACGCTCATTAAGGCCTCTTTCACTCTTGCATCGGTACGGGTCCGTCGCTATGCGTCGGGACGACGTACCGACGCACGTTGAAATTTGTGCACAATGTGGGCAGCGGATGCAGTTTTTCAACGCATCCGCTGCCCATTCTGAAGTCCGGGGAGGAGAGGGTGGAGTTTCTGCCGCGCATGCGCGGTAGAAAATGGCGGGTGCGACGGCCAAAAAAAGTTCACTTGAACTTTTTTGTGCCGATGGTCCGCCAAAACACAACAGTTCCGTTGCATGACGGACGCGACGTGTGGCCATCCATCACGATCCGTCGCTAATACAAGTCTATGGGTACATAACGCATCCTGCGAGCACATTTGCAGGATCCGTTTTCTTCCGCCAGATCTTTTTTTTTCCGCGGGATCCGTTTTTTTTCCACCGGATCGTTTTTTTCCGCTAGATCCAAAAAGTGAAATAATAAACCGTATACTACCTTGTCTGCCGTAGTCCAATTAATAACGAGTGTCCCAAGACGATCTCCCCTATAGAACAATGACATCGGGTGATGTCACTGCTCTATAGGACCCTCAGTGACACACTTGACAGGAGACAATGGCTCCTGCAGTGCATCACTGAGGTTACTAAAGTTCAAAGTCTTACTTTATGGCAATTGCTGCGTGGGAAAATTTCTCATGCAGCAATTCCATAAGTGAGGCTAGGGACTATTTTTTTTAAAGCGGCGAAGGAATCCCTTCCTCCCGTCATTGTGTTTCTGGGGCCCCTGGAGAGCGGTCGCAATAGCTGCTGCTTCTGTTCTCCACGGGAGATCGTCGTGGGACACTCATGGATTTCTGCAGACAGGGAGTATATTGGTTGTTTGTTTTTTTCACCTTTTTTACAGATGACACTGGCTTCGGGGATCAAAATGACAAGTAATGGTGTGTATGAACTCTATGTTTAATGTACTGTATGTCATGTATGTACTGTATACACGCCCCACAGAGACCCCACCAGCCACACAGAGACCACGCCCGCCGCAAAGAGACCCCACCCGCCGCAGAGACACCCTGCACGCCCCGCAGAGACACCCTGCATGCCGCACAGACCCCAGAGAGCCCCGGTAGGCAGGTACACATCACTGGCAGGGCCGCACAGACCCCACCCACACAGACACTCACAGTGTCCGCCCACGCACCGCCCACGCACCACCCACACTCTTCCCCCCTTCGGAACAGGATGTTTAAGGACAGAAAGGGCTTATTTACATTCCGATATTTGTGTCCCATTGACTTGCATTGGTATCGGGTATCGGTATCGGCGATATCCGATATTTTTTGGCTATCGGCCGATCCAATCTGATACCAATACTTCTGGGTATCGGAAGGTATCGCTCAAGTCAACACTACTTGCAACATATCCCTGATGAAGAGGGGAGGCACCCCTTGAAAAGCATAGGATTGAGTCTATCACGCTCCCCATCCTGCTTCTACGTGACGTCACAAAAGCTTTTTTTCCACGCCTCAACCCTTAGCGCTGCTTCCGGCCAGAGCAAGCAAGGAGTCGGCGCATCCTCAGACCGCACTGTCACTGCTAGCCAGCACCACCAAGCTTAGCAGCAGCACCCAGCCGGCCCACGCAAGGAATTAGGTTCTACAAGTAAGCACACTCCAATTGCAATTCTATCTCTAGCATTTAACTCTATGAGATTATTTATCTAATCACCGCTATCATGTATAATTTATTTAGTGCTTGCTATCAGCATTTCTACTAGTTGGGTTGCCATCACCTACAATTATTATATGCTGCCTCTGCCCGTATGTTATATCGCAGTAAGGTCTTATGGGCTCATTCTAATCTTACACATATAAGCACAGGTTATTCATGCACTTAGCTGCACGCGCGATCTCCTCTAATTACTGCTCTCATTTACCTAGTGCTTTCCATCAGTATCTCACTGGTTGGACTGCCTTCACCTTCAAGTGTCAATTGCTGCCTCTGCCTATACCACAGTAAGTCTCAAATACTCAGAGGCTAGTATTTAGGTATAGGGAACACATCCATTAATCATATAACATATTGTTATTCCCTGAAGTAGTAAATACGCACAATTAAAGCATACTACTAGCAGAACCCCTTCACGCTAGAACCCAGAACCCGGTCCAAGAAGTCTCTCATGGACATTTGCACCAAGTAGTAAGTACTGAAATTTTTTTAGCAAGCAGTACTACTGGTAATTCCATCCATTTCCGTATATGATCTATACTATTTTTTATTGGCAGTGGCCACCAAAAGGATTTAATTCTTATGAGTTTCCTGATATATGCTCCATATTAACACAATCACAGCGTGAGTATATATATATATATATATTTATATATATATATATATTTTTTTTTTTCTCTCTCTATTATCTCAGCATAGCGCGGTGGATGGTGGATTGGTATCTCGTCTAGCCCCAATTTTTTACAGTTTTACAGGAACTGGCACAGAGCCTGTCACTTTCACCAGCTGCATCTGAGATTTATCAACAATCTATTTCTGAGTGGTAAGTGCCAGTGTGCACTTCTTTATTCTGAGTACTGTATCAACACGGGCTGAAATGCCACTCTGCCAGGAAGAAGCCTTTGCTCCAAAAGAAACATAAAAAGCCAGATTAATGTTTGCACATGCACACAGGAACAAAAACCTTATTTTTTGGAGATATGTTCTATGGTCTGATGAAACTAAAATTTTACTTTTTGGACATGATGACCATCGTTACATTTGGAGGAAAAAGGGAGAAGCTTGTAAGCCAAAGAACACCATCCCAACTGTGAATCACGGGGGTAGCAGCATCATGTTGTGGGGTTGATTTGCTGCAGGAGGGACTGGTGCACTTCACAAAATAGACGGCATCATGAGAAAAGAAGATTATGTGGCAATACTGAAGCAACATCTCAAGACATCAGCCAGGAAGTTAAAGCTTGGGCAGAAATGGGTCTTCCAAATGGGCAATGAGTCGACCCGAAGCATACTGCCAAAATGGTAACAAAGTGGCTTAAGGTTAACAAAGTCAATGTTTTGGAGTGGCCATCACAAAGCCCTTATCTCAATCCAATTGAAAAATGTATGGGCAAAGCAGAAAAGGCAGGTGCAAGCAAGGTGAAGGTGACATACAAACCTGGATCAGTTACACCAGTTTTGTCAGAAGGAATGGGACCAAACTCCAACCAACTATTGTGAGAAGCTTGTAGAAAGATATTCCAAATGTTTGACCCAAGTTATTCAGTTAAAGGGCAATGGTACCAAATACTAATGAAATGTATTTAAACTTTTGACTTTGCGGTAAGTAATAAAATGCCTTAAAACAATTTCTCTCTGTCTGTCTCTCTCTTTTTCTCATTATTCTGACATTTGGAAAATATTAATAATTATGGTAATCCTAGTTTACCTAAAATGGGAAAAGGTTTATTCTGATTTCTTGTCAAATATTGAGAAAAACATGGATATGTGTCTTTTTTATGTAGTGAATGTAAACATCTGGTTTCAATTGTATTATGCGTGAATGACACCTGTTATGCCAATCTGCTGAGCAATTACTTATGTGATTATCTACTAGGGACCTCATCTGAACACCGGTCTCACCTTACACTATATGCCCACACCTTAATCTGCCGGAAGCGCCGTTTGGACGCATTTCTTCATTTAATGACCATTTTAATGACCACTGTTTCTGATCACATCTTACATGCCCCAATGAGGATGGTTTATAGGTCCTCTACTACCTCTACTATACTCCTAGTCTTCAGAATACGCATCTGTTTTATCCAAAGCTTGTTAATATTTCTACATAATTGGTATTAGAAATGGTACCTTAGGTCAGTGGGACGAGGAAGGAGCTTTTTCTTGCCACTAAAGTACACTTCAAAGTCTTCTGACTTCAGTCGATGGGAATAATCAATATACCCAGACAACTCTTGTCCATGTGAATTTTTATCTCGTATTAAGATGATAGACTAAAAGAGAAAATACAAAAGTTATCTATAAAGAAAAAAGTCAAAATCATATACAATGCTGTATTTTGAGAATATTATATATCTACAAGATGTGCAGCAAATTACACCATTTGGAGACTCACAAATTACTTGATGGTTAAATGCTACCCGATTCACTCTGGACGATCTGTTGTACGATGCATACTGTGCTATCATTGTGAAAATGTATCTTTATTCCACTATTTCAAAATGTAATAACAAACTGAAAAACTAACAGGAGATGAATTGCCATAATTCGAGCACAAAACACAAACATTCTAGGCCCAATCTTAGAACTTATTTACTTTAGTGTCAAAACCTTATTTTATTTTGGATTCACAATTTTTTGTGTGTGCCAAACTGGGATAATGTTTTAAAACTTCCTTTTAATATCTTAAATCCAGCATTAATTAGCTGATCACTGCAGAATATGGATAAGTTTTGGCGCGATGAGGCAACCCCTTAAATAGCATCTGTCAAATTTATCTTACTCTTAGGCTGGCCATACATATTAGGCGGCTTGCGGCCAAATGATGCTTCGATAGCTTGGCCAACAGCTATCTCAGCTGACACTTCCATATATAGGAGAGCTCACTTGGTCGAGCGCTTCTGTGTTCTATATGAGAAAGTTGCCAAATGACATGACCAAAATCAGTAAGTGCCCCATACCCATTAGACCGTCGTCTGAACTCATTCATATTGGTGGGATCGGCTGCCATTAGTCTAATGTATATGGGGGCATTGGAGCGAAGTTCAAATTAGCATATTTTTGTTTCCATGTATGCAAAAGGACTGCACATGGTCACCACACAGACCAATATTCACCTATGGGCTAATGCACATTGGCGAACCTGCACAAGGATCTCATGTAAATGTGGCAAAAAGTTATAGCATGCACTATCTTGGCCCAATTTACAACCTAGACCAGAGCATGTAAATAGTAAGACAGTTGGTGCACCCATCCATTATGGTAAAATAGGATGAGCACTCAAATGATCTTACCCCTACAGGAATATTCTCATAAATCGGATTTGTTGTTTTTTTAAGTGAGAAAGGTCATGTGAACATGCCCATAGACTATGATGATGAGTTTTCTGACATCAGCAGCTGGGAGAGTGTTTTTTTATTTATAACACAGCTGTTATCACAATATCAGTATGATGCAGCAGGTTTTTCAGTTTTTCTGCACAAGACATTTTTTTCAGACAGGTCCATTGTTTGAAACCCACATGAAAAAGCATTAACTAAACTCTCAAAACAATGAACAAATGCAAATGCAAAGATACCTTTCTGGTCACATGATCAGTCTTTTGAGCATCTTTTAACCACTTCAGAATTCTAAAGAAGACAAGTGGTTAAAAGAAGAGACTTGACAATTCTTAAGGCCAGAAGGCTTAAAAGATGGCTGGGATCAGGGTAGATCTTATCTGGTGGAAGGTGTCAAAATAGATGTTGACAGGCTGAATGTCTTTGATCATCTAAAGAAAAAAAAATCCCTGGTGTGCTGGCCCAGGCTGCCAAATTATCCTCAACCAATTCCCACAATCCATCTCTTCTGACCCAGCAGTCGGGACTATAAATTTAGAACCATCCTTAGGGGTGCACGCACGTGGGGGTGCACACAAGCGTCCCAGAAGCAAAGCGTCACGAAGCTAAGCGTAGTGATACAGCAGTTATTCCATGGCAGTTAGTCAGGGCAGGAGTCAGGTAACCAACACTCTGCACTCCCTTCTATCCATGTGCTTTATTCCTATCCTCCTGTGTTCCCTTGCAATCCACTTTCACCGACCAATCCCCCCTCCATCACGACTCATATACATCAACTCCTTTCTGCTTCCCTCTCCCATGTACAGCACCCATTCACTTCTCACCTTCCTGAAAAACCTCAGTCCATCTTGCCCAAACACTCTGCACAAAAAACTTCATACAATTCTAAAAACTACTTGCTTTTTATCTTCCTACTCCTACTGATTTCAGGGGACATCTCCCCCAACCCTGGTCCACCATCCACCAACCTCAACCCATACCCTACCTCACATAGAAACCTTAATAATCTTACTAATATTACTTGCACTCCTTCATCTCCTTCTTTTAATTGTGCCCTTAGGAATCCACAGTCTGTATGCAGCAAGCTTCCTTTCCTACACTATTACTTTCTGAAAAACTCTCTGAATCTGCTGGCCCTCACGGGAACCTGGATTCAGGATTCTGACACGGTCTCTCCTGCTGCCATTTCCCATGGTGGCTTACAATTCTCACATTCCCCGAGACCCACAAACAGACATGGTGGTGGAGTCGGCATACTTCTCTCCCCACAATGCACCTTCCAGGTCATCCCCCCAGCTCCATCACTCTCATTCCCTTCTTTTGAGGTCCACACCATCAGGCTCTTTCGTCCCCTCTCCCTCAGAGTAGCGGTCATATACCGGCCCCCAGGCTCACCCACCCACTTCCTGGACCATTTCTCTGCCTGGCTGCCGCACTTCATGTCCTCAGAACTACCAACCCTTATCCTGGGAGACTACAACATCCCCATTAACAGCCCCACTTCCACATCTGCATCCCAGCTTCTATCACTAACCACTTCTCTAGGCCTCTCACAGCTCTCAACCTTTGAGACACACAAGGATGGTAACACCCTTGACCTGGTCTTCGCCTGGCTCTGCTCAATCTCCTACCTAGATAACTTGCAGCTTCCCCTCTCTGACCACAATATTCTCTCCTTCACACTCACAAATCCTCGCCCACCCCAGCACACTGCTACCTACCGCACATTCAGAAATCTACATGCCACTAACCCTCATACACTTTCAGACTCCCTACACTCATCATTGTCCCAAATCTCTTCTTTTTCCTGTCCTGATCTGGCTGTACATCACTTCAATGACACTCTTAGAAGCACCCTTGACCAAGTAGCGCCCCTCACCCTCAGAACCTCCAAACACAGAGTGAAACAGCCCTTGCTCACATCGCAAACCCGATTTCTCCAGAGATGCTCTATGTGTGCTGAACGCTTATGGAGGAAAACACGCACACCAGAAGACTTCATACACTTCAAATTTATGTTAAGGACCTATAACTCTGCCCTTCACCTCGCCAAACAGACCTACTTCACCACCCTGATCTCCTCACTAGCCAACAACCCCAAGAAACATTTTGACACCTTTCACTCCCTCCTCAGGCCAAAAGCACAAGCCCCTATCACAGACATCTGTGCTGATGACCTGGTCTCCCACTTTATAGAGAAAATAGACAATATCCGTCAGGAAATCGGCTCCCAATCACCAAGTTCAGTGACTCCCATCCCTCCCTGCATCTCCCCTTGCTCACTCTCCACATTTGATCCCATTACAGAAGAAGAAGTCTCCTGGCTCCTCTCCTCTTCTCGTCCGACTACATGCACCACCGACCCCATTCCCTCACACCTCCTCCAGTCTCTCTCTCCAGTTGTCACAACTCACCTAGCTACAATCTTTAATCTCTCCCTCTCCTCTGGCATTTTCCCCTCCCCCTTAAAACACTCTATCATTACTCCATTACTAAAGAAACTCCAATATCCCCTTCATCTCTAAACTCTTGGAGCGCCTGCCTTACCCGTTACCTCTCCACTCACTCCCTCCTAGACCCTTCTCAGTCCCTCCTCCCCTACATTCAACTGAAACTGCACTCATCAAAGTGACCAATGACCTTCTGACAGCAAAAAGTAACGATGACCACTCTCTGCTCATTCTTCTCGGCCTTTCTGCAGCTTTCAACACTGTTGACCACCCTCTCTTACTCTCTAGGCTCCAGTCACTTGGCATTAAGGACACTGCTCTCTCCTGGTTCTCTTCCTACCTTTGTGACCGCTCCTTCAGTGTTCTGTTCTCTGGCTCCACTTCCTCTCCTCTTCCTCTCACTGTCGGGGTACCTCAGGGCTCAGTCACTGGCCCCCTTCTCTTTTCCCTCTACACAGCCCCAATTTGACAGATCATCAGCAGATTTGACTTTCAGTATCATTTTTATGCTGATGACACACAACTATAAACGTCATCCCCTGACCTTACCCCCACTGTACTACAGAACGCCACTGACTGTCTGTCTGCAGTCTCCAACATCATGTCCGCTCTCTATCTGAAACTCAACCTCTCCAAAACTGAACTTCTTCTGCTCCCGCCATCTACTAACCTCCCTAAATCTGACATTTCCCTCTCTGTGGGTGGCACCATAGTAACACCCCGGCAGCAGGCGTGCTGTCTGGGTGTTATGTTTGACTCTGATCTCTCCTTCACCTCCCATATACAATATCTTGCCCGCTCGTGCCGCTTCCACCTAAAGAACAGAATCCGCCCTTTTCTCACCATGGAATCAACAAAAACCCTTACTGTTGCACTGATCCACTCCCATCTGGACTACTGCAACGCTCTATTAATTGGCCTCCCCCTCATGCAACTTTCCCCTCTCCAGTCCATCCTTAATGCAGCATCCAGGGTCGTCCATCTGGCTAATCGTTACTCGGACGCGTCCGCTCTTCGCCAGTCATTACACTGGCTGCCCATTCATTACAGGATACAATTCAAAGTACTTGTTCTCACCCACAAAGCTCTCCACAGTGCAGCACCCCCTTACATCTCCTCCCTCATTTCTGTCTATCGGCCTAACCGACCGCTGCGCTCTGCAAATGACTTTCGACTAACCTCTGCACTAATCCGTACCTCCCACTCCCGACTCCAAGACTTCTCCTATGCTGCGCCAATCCTCTGGAATGCTCTACCCCAAGATATTAGGACCATCCACAATTTGCATAGTTTTAGGCGCTCGCTCAAAACACATTTGTTCATAGCGGCCTATAATGTTCACTAATCAAACTCATTTTATGTTTGTGTGTGTGTGTGTGTGTGTAGCCCATTCACTATCCCCATCTATCCCCCACCCCCAGAAGATTGCTGGACCATCATTGTAAATACATCATTGTAAATACACACCTGTGCTTTGTATCTCCCCCACCTCATTGTAGATTGTAAGCTCTCACGAGCAGGGTCATTTTATTTCACTTTAATAATTGTTAACGTTGATACTTATGACTGTTGTGTTTGAAACTGTTAAACTGTAAAGCGCTGCGGAATATGTTGGCGCTATATAAATAAAGATTATTATTATTATTATTATTATTATGGCTGAGCAACTTTTTGAATGTTTTGCCAGCATTACTTCTTGAAAAACAGGTAACAGTTTCTTCCTTGTTAAATGGGAGTTGAAAAAAACTCAGTAACCAGACACCACAAAAATGCTGGGAAAACGCTTAAAGAAAACACCAGTGGCCAAAAACATCAAAAAAGAGCACAGGAAATGATTAAAAAATGGTAAAAAAGATGACTAAGGAAAAAAAAAGCCAGCATTTCCTGAAGTGTCCCCCTCTTTAAATTGTCTATTTGGAAAAGACATTGTGTGCACATATCTTTATAGACACAATAAATTAGATCTAGCACAGATTATAAATGACTAATTACAATACACATAATGACACATGAGAAGATGTTATTGCACTGTATACATATGCACTATGATTTTCTGATGTATATTGATTAATCTGTGGAGTGTAACTTTTCCATATCTTATTCATGCACTATGAATGTTCATGGTTCATAGTTTAAAGAGCCAAATGTTGTACATACATGTGTGGATAAAGATCACAGCTCCTTAACTATCTCATGAGAAAAATGGATTGACTGTGGAGGTTGAACATGGACATATGAAAGAGGCCATAGACAATCCCATTTAATTAGCAGGATCCTGCAATGATGAAAGATCAGGTACTGTCCTGTTGACTGCTCACAGACCAGATGTCATATGAGAAACATGGTGTTAGGGTTATTATTATTATTTATTTATATAGCACCATTAATTCCATGGTGCTGTACATGAGAAGGGGTTACATCAAAATACAAATATCACTTACAGTAAACAAAACTAACAATGACAGACTGGTACAGAAGGAAGAGGACCCTGCCCTTGCGGGCTTACATTCTACAGGATTATGGGGAAGGAGACAGTAGGTCGAGGGTTGCAGTAGCTCCAGTGATGTTGAGGTGGCCGTGTGGTCTTTACAGGCTGTAAGCCTCTTTGAAGAGGTGGGTTTTCAGGTTTCTTTTGAAAGATCCAAAAGTAGTGGATAACCGGACGTTTTGGGGCACTGAATTCCAGAGGATGGGTGATATTCGGGAGGCGATTGGGTGAGGAGCGAATAAGCGTGGAGGAGAGGAGGAGGTCTTGGGAGAAACGGAGATTACGTGAGGGAAGATATTGAGAGGTTAGTGTGTAAATATACTGAGAAGAAAGGTTATGGATGGCTTTGTAGGTCAGTGTTAGTAATTTAAACTTGATACACTGGGAAATTGGGAGCCAGTGAAGGGATTTGCAAAGAGGGGAAGCAGGAGTGTAGTGAGGAGAGAGATGAATTAGTCGGGCAGCAGAGTTAAGGATGGACTGGAGGGGTGCAAGAGTGTTAGAAGGTAGGCCACAGAGGATTATTTTGCAGTAGTCGAGGCGGGAGATAATTAGGGCATGCACAAGCATTTTGGTAGAGTGAGGGTTGAGGAAAGGATGGATTCTGGAAATATATTTGAGCTGGAGGCGACAGGAGGTGGTAAGAGCTTGGATGTGCAGTTTGAAGGACAGGGCAGAGTCAAGGGTTATTCCGAGGCAGCGGATTTTGGGGACAGGGGAAAGTGTGATAATGAGTTCAGATTTGTCCACATTGAGCTTGAGGAAGTGAGAGGAGAAGAAGGAGGATATGGCTGATAGACACTCTGGGATTCTGGAGAGCAGAGAGGTGACATCTGGGCCAGAGAGGTAGATCTGAGTGTCATCGGCATATAGATGGTACTGGAAGCCATAGGACCTTAAGAGTTGTCCCAGGCCGAGTGTATAGATTGAGAAGAGTAAGGGTCCTAGGACAGAGCCTTGGGGGACTCCAACAGAGAGGGGGTGAGATGAAGAGGTAGTATGGGAGTAGGAAACGCTAAATGTGCGGTTGGCAAGGTATGAGGAGATCCAAGATAGAGCAAGGTCTTTGACCCCAAAGCAAGAAAGGATCTGTAGTAGGAGGCAGTGGTCAACTGTGTCAAAGGCAGAGGACAGGTCTAGGAGGAGGAGTATAGAGAATTGTCAGTTTGCTTTGACTGTAAGTAAGTCGTTAGTAATTTTGGTCAGGGCAGTCTCAGTGGAATGGTGGGGACAGAAGCCAGATTGTAGGTTGTTGGAGAGAGTTAGATGCAAAGTGAGAGGAAAGTTCAGCATGGACGTGCTGCTCAAGGAGTTTGGAAGCAAATGGGAGCAAAGATATGGTGCGATAGCTGGACATACCGCTTGGGTCAAGGGATGGCTTTTTGAGGATAGGTGTGATTGTGGCATGTTTGAAGGCAGAGGGGAAGGTACCAGAAGTTAGTGATAGGTTGAAGAGATGGGTTATGGATGGGATTAGTGTGGCAGTAAGGTTGGGGAGGAGGTGGGATGGGATGGGGTCAAGTGCACAAGTGGTGAGGTGTGATTTGGCGAGAAGAAGAGCAAGCTCCCCTTCAGAGATTTTGGAGAGTGAAATTATGGGGTTTGGGCATTGGTCTCTAAGGTTGGCGGATCGCACTAAATATAAATTATGATGAAGTGTAATCGCAACCCGGGGTCCACCATGCAGAGATGGAAAACCGCAGCTAGTAAACAATGGCAGAAGCACGCGGCAAACAATCTCGAAAATACACGGGGTTAAAAGTTACTCTGTGTGATTTGAAACTAATTACCTAACTCTGTTCGCTTCACAGAGGGGTATAAACAGAAATACAGTATGGCGAAGCTAGATGCCACACTAATGAAAATGGAGCTACGTGAAATCCCCCGTTACCTCACAGGTGAACGCAACCCTCTCAGGGGCAGGGAAACAGGTAGTGGACACAGTCACAGAATGTGCACACACACGAACTCCTCTCCAGACATGCGGGAATTCTAAAGGCTTTACGCCTGCCCTGAATTCACCCAAACTCCTCTCTGGAGGTGCCAGAATTCTAAAGGTTACGTGCCTGCCCTGAGGACACGCAGACAAGTCGACACTACCATAATGTTCCACACACATATGACATAAGTGATCTTAGCATGCGCTCCAGAGAACCTTTTATACGTTCTGCTTAAGTCCAGTCAGACCTTGCTCGAGGACCAATCCAGAACTGCCACATCACCCGAGCAGCTGACGACCGACCACCAATGAGAAGTTGCCACTTCATGAGGATGCTCAGTAGAGTGATTTCTGGACTTAGCCTTTGGAGCGTCTTTTTGCCGCTGCATATTGCCGATTACCATAGCTTTGGCTGGAAGGCCAGCAATAACCAAGCAAACAGCCCTAGTCTGAGTAAGACGCTGAGACCAACGTTTTTGCTGAGCAGCTCCTACTGCGACTGGAGCAGAATGGAAGACCACAGAGGCAGACAAGGCTTGGGATCTACCCCGTGCAGTGGGAGAATCCTGGTGCCTAACACCTTGAAGCAAGTGTTTAACTTTCAGTGCCACCATAGTGAAAATATTTTACAACATGCTCATTGAAATCAATGGTTTCCATGTGATGCATGGACACTCTGTGAGAGAGAATATTTGTAGCCACTGTCTACTTTGGCTAACATGTAAGAAATAGAAACCTGCATTAACTCTGAATACATGAACACTAGCAGAATACATGAAATTAGCTTTTAACAGTAAACACTTTAATGTGCAGAATAGAAAAGTAGACTTAAATTTTATTTCTCCTGCTGACAGGTTCTCTGAATTATTGTGTCATGGGAACAAAGTTAAGGGACAGGTAAAAGAGCTCCTCCTCAAGGCCCAACAGGAAAAATCCAGGGAATAAAATCCGTTCGGCTGGAGTGAAACAATTTAAGCCCGGGGATCAAATGCGCACACGAAAGAGCAAGTTCCTTAATCAGTGCCAGTGGCCTTATAGGGGGGAGTAAAAAGTGGGAAAGGTCAACAATAAAGTACACCGACCATATATTATGCCAACCTACTAAAACCCTGGAAAAGTAGGGACCTGTTCGAAACCCCTTGCTGGTTGGACTGGTCAGTAGTCAACCTTGCAAGTGTCAAAGTGGCAGGAACTTTTCCGCTGTCCAAAAATCAGCACTGGCGAAAATTGGTACATAAAAATAAGAGAAGTTTCTTGGAGTTACTAGGTCACCATCATGTCAACAAATATGAAACTCACGTTCAGGTCAATTTGTAGGCTCTGTGTGTTGGAGTGATCAGGGTCTACGCTATTTAGTTATCACCTGGACAAGGTTAGGGATTTATGTTTATGATTTTGTTGTTGTGTTGCTGTGCAGCCTGTACTGCATGTGTTTGAACTAAAACGGCATTGCCTGTGTGGATGTTCCATAAGGCCTAATGCCTATCAGAGCGAGTGAATCCTTACAATATAAAAAATCCAACTTATGGCACAAAAAGCTTTTATTGAAAATATTTATATAATAGTGGACATTGTGGAAATAATTAAAATAACAGTAAAACAGGGAATATATCAATGTGAACAGCATCTTAATGTTAAGGAGACTTTTAAGCCATGAGCTGCTCCTGTGGGAAGTTACATATGCAAGTAGCCTCTTCAGAGTGGAAGAGAGCTAGAACACTAGTGCTGCATATTGGGGGTACCTTTCCTAAAAGTCAGAATAAACTCTTTAAAAAACCAAATGGACTGTCTGGTTTGACTTCTTATCCTAAGTCATGTGCCAAAAAATAGAAGATGGCTCATTAAAGGATTGATACTGATTTTTAGGTTTGTTTCATCCAATAGGCTGCACTACAGCTATTATTCCCCGTCTCTCTGACGAGGCTATTTGCTTATTATTGCTACTACAAAATCATGTTCCAAAGTTTTTTAAGTTTACATCTATGGTAAAGGAATATTAAAGTTCTCAAATATTGGCAACTTATATTTACAGACAAATTCACAGACAGTCCATAATCATCTCCATCCTAGTCTTCACACCATAATGCTTAAGATCTAGATATTTTTATGCTTATTAAACAGACAAGAACTTACTCGTCTGTAGCTGTTATGACGATTTCAAAGAGTGATGACTGATCAAAATATTTTTCTACTATCATAGTCAAAACCACGCTAAAAATACATTGTTTGATGTTAAAGATATTTAACTAACCGTCAGCAGCAACACATCAGCACTCAGAACACCCACGGTATACCTGGCTGACATTCTCCAGACACCATCCTACTCTACTGTATCTGTGCCACATTATTCCAGACTCTAACGCCACAAAAATTCTTCAACGCTCTACTGCCTTTACAAATAGATTATGCCAGTTTCCTACCGATAGTATCTGTGCCAATGCAATATTACATGGAGGTGTAGAAGAAAGTGCTGTGAAATATGATGGCACTATATAAGCGAAGAAATATAAGGGAACAAAATAATAAATTATACAGTGTGGAGGCCATGAGCAAGACTAGAACATACTTGTCTAAAAAATTTTCAAACATCTAGGACTATGGATCATATTTTATCCTATTTCTAAAATGAATGTCAAAAAATCTGAATGCCTATGAGCAACGTAAACAACAACACCAACCGAAGTGTCTAGAATACAGTGAACTAATGGCTGAGATGAGGCTAAAAAGTAGAAATCTTCCTAGCAGTAGACCTTTTAAAAGGTGGATTATAAGTTTGCGATATGAAGCAAATCAATTTTCTCTATAAAGCTCATCTAACTGTAGGAAAAAGTGGACGTTACATGCCAAAGTAGATATATATACTATATATATATATATATATATATATGTATATATATATATATATATATATATATATTGTGGTGCGGTGACCCACGTTACAGCCAGGGGGCGCTGTGTGTGCGCTTCAAGATGCGCTTGGAGGCATAAATGTGATGAGACAAAGTCCGGCAGGAGTGTAAATGGCCGGTGTGTGTGTTGCAGAGGAAGACACTCTACGCTGTCAGTCTGAAGTTTGGTTGGTGTTCGGGGACCTGTAGTCCCACAAGTAATTGTGTAATGCTAATGGGAGATTGGCAGGGCTAGTTATGAGATGGGAGGGTCAAACTAGCCACACACACCCACACTCCCACCCATGGGAGTGGTTACAGGTAGATAATGTGACCAGGGTGTGGGTCATATGTTCTTGTGTATGGATCCGTTTGTTCCATGTGCAAGGTCCTGGACGGTCGGTGTTGGAGTCTCCTGGCATTGGAGAAGTCCTGCAAGCACCTGAGACCGTGGACCTACTGGATGGTCAGTGTTGGATTCTTCTGGCGTTGGAGTGAAGTCCTGGAAGCACTGTAGATTGTGTCCTGCAATAGCCTGTGTGTTGGATTGTCCTGAAGTGGGCTTGAGTCCTGGAAACACTGCTGAGGCTATGGACTGAATGCTCGAGGGTGTTGGATTGTCCTGGGATGGACTGGAGTCCTGCAAGCACCTGGTAAGAGTGTGAGTCCTGGAATGGTCATAGTGTTGGATTGTCCGCCGATGGACTGGAGTCTTGTAAGCACTTGGTTAGATCATGGACTGATGGCCTGTGTGTTGGAAGTGCCTGTGATTGGACTTCCTGGAAGTGCATGGAAAGGCTGCATCTACAGAGCCTGAGATGGTTTCTGTGTTGGGGAAGCTACAGTTCCTACTGTGGGTCTGGACTATCCGAGGTGCCCTGGTCACAAGGACGGTGATCCCAGTGAGGCAGTTTCCCTGTGAACCAGCACTGGCAGCAGGGGCTGGCTGGCACTTTTCAGCCTGGGGGGCAATCACAAGGCAGTGGCCCTCGAGTTACAGTGGCCCTCCTTTTCCCTGCTTACCTCTGGCCATTGCATTAAAGCAGCAGACATAACAGGCTTTAAAAACAGACTGGTACAGAGATATGGGAGCAGCACCGAGCTTACTACAGAGATATGGGAGCAGAACCGAGCTTACTACAGAGATATGGGAGCAGAACCGAGCTTACTACAGAGATATGGGAGCAGAACCGAGCTTACTACAGAGATATGGGAGAAGAACAGAGCTTACTGCAGAGATATGGGAGCAGAACGGAGCTTCCTACAGAGATATAGGAGCAGAACAGAGCTTACTGCAGATATATGGGAGCAGAACGGAGCTTACTACAGAGATATGAGAGCAGAACCGAGCTTACTTCAGAGACATGGGAGCAAAACAGAGCTTCCTACAGAGATATAGGAGCAGAACAGAGCTTACTGCAGAGATATGGGAGCAGAACAGAGCTTACTACAGATATATGGGAGCAGAACGGAGCTTACTACAGACATATGGGCGCAGAACCGAGCTTACTACAGACATATGGGAGCAGAACGGAGCTTCCTACGGACATATAGGAGCAGAACAGAGCTTACTGCAGAGATATGGGAGCAAAACGGAGCTTACTACAGACCTATGGGCGCAGAACCGAGCTTACTACAGACATATGGGCGCAGAACCGAGCTTACTACAGAGCAGTATAATATAGTAAAATATATAGATGAATTAGAAATGGCGACACACGCAAACGTCATCTGCATTAGTAATACATGCACCATTACATAATTAGTTGTAGGCTGGGTTCACAAGAGTGAAGTTTACATTCTGTATACACACCACAACCTCCAGCCTCGCGGAGGGTATCCCTCCTGTAAACTCAGCCTGACGGGGACAACCCCTTATAAATGGAAGTGTGCTCCTCTAAACCATGCAATCACTGCCAATCCTCCAACCGTAAGTGGTGAATTTCCAGAGCTGGGAAATGGGAGTTCAATATTAGAACACGTCAACTTTGGTTCCCGTCCCGCCTCAAGGAAGTATGGTAGACAGGTGTGATAAGACTATTAGAAAGACTACTGCCACACACATGGCAGTACATACTGGCAGAAGTGTGAGGGCATTAGTGCCTGTGTATGGACATGTCAGAGGCTAGAGAGAAGAAAGCTTGGTCCCTCTTAGCTTCTGGCAATGTTTTACCTCAGCTCACATTTGGGCCATACCATTGTAAAACAGGTAGACACATTTACCCACTGACCCTACTATTCATAAGGAACTGCTGTCTACCCCTTAGTTGCCCACTGTATATAGTCAGTGTGGGAATGTGGGCTACAGAACAACACAGGGCGATGACACTGCTACCTGAACCCTTCAGCTGCCCCACAATATGCAGGGAGTAAAGGTACCGTCACACTCAGTGACGCTGTAGCGATATAGACAACGAGGCGACCTAAACTAGATCGCTGGAGCGTCGCTGTTTAGGTCGCTGTAGAGACGTCAAACACAGCAACTCCAGAACGATGCAGGAGCGATCCAGTGACGTAACGGCGACTCACCTCTCGTTCTCGCTGGTTGTTAGCTCCATGTCAGACAGTCGGAGTGTACCGATCCGACACACATCTAGGGGCCCTATGCTCATTGCTGGCGTTGTTGCTTTTGATGTCAAACATGACGATACACGCCGACCTGGTGACGAAATAAAGTTCTGGACTTCTAGCTCCGACTAGCGATGGCACAGCGGGATCCAGATCGCTGCTGCGTGTCAAACACAACGAGATCGCTATCCAGGACGCTGCAACGTCACGGATTGTTGTCATTCTCTTTGCAAAGTTGCTGAGTGTGACGGTACCTTTAAACCAGTACAAAGTATGGCAGCCTCCCTGCAGAGCTGTCCAGAGCCGTACTGGGACAAAAAAGGAGCAATGCCACACAAACCCCACCAGCCCAGACTATAACACTCCCCCCACACCCGATCAGTGGATTTTCCTATACTGTGTTGTGCCCTTCAACACTCCTCTTAAAGGTGTTAATGCCGTCACAGTGCGCACGATTGACGGCTTCTTTAGAGCGCCGGTTCTCAGGATCATGGGGGTCCCAGCGGTCGGACCCCAGCAACTACAAAGTTCTCGCTCGGGAAAGGGGATTACTTGGTATAATCCATTTAAATGTGTTTTCCAATATATATATACTTTTTATTTTCCCATAGTATTCCTGAAAATATTAAATCAATATTAACCCTCCCAAAGACCAATGTCACCTATCCGAGAACAGGACAGGAACAGGATTGGCAGGAGAAGTGGCACTGTGCATTGTATATATACAGGACAGGAGGAGTGGTACTGTGCGGTGTATATATAAAGTGCAGGAGGAGTGGTACTGTGCAGTGTATATATACAGGACAGGAGGAGTGGTACTGTGCAGTGTATATATACAGGACAGGAGGAGTGGTACTGTGCAGTGTATATATACAGGACAGGAGGAGTGGTACTGTGCAGTGTATATATACAGGAGAAGTGGTACTGTGCAGTGTATATATACAGGACAGGAGGAGTGGTACTGTGCGGTGTATATATAAAGTGCAGGAGGAGTGGTACTGTGCAGTGTATATATACAGGACAGGAGGAGTGGTACTGTGCAGTGTATATATACAGGACAGGAGGAGTGGTACTGTGCAGTGTATATATACAGGACAGGAGGAGGGGTACTGTGCAGTGTATATATACAGGACAGGAGGAGTGGAACTGTGCAGTGTATATATACAGGACAGGAGGAGTGGTACTGTGCAGTGTATATATACAGGACAGGAGGAGTGGTACTGTGCAGTATATATATACAGGACAGAAGTGATACTGTGCAGTGTATATATATATACAGGACAGGAGGAGTGGTACTGTGCAGTGTATATATACAGGACAGAAGGAGTGGTACTGTGCAGTGTATGTATACAGGACAGGAGGAGTGGTACTGTGCAGTGTATATATACAGGACAGGAGGAGTGGTACTGTGCAGTGTATATATACAGGACAGGAGGAGTGGTACTGTGCTGTGTACATACACAGATACTTAGATTTACACCGCGCAGGCTATATAATATATATATTATAATATATATATATATATATATATAAAACTGAGCAGCACCAAATATTTAAGGGCTTGTCCACTACTAGGACATCCCCTAAATGTTCGGCCCTGATAAATTAATAAAGCCTAAACTCACCTGCCGTGCGAGCGCCGTTCCCACAGAGGCTGTTATGTGGTGTTATGACACGTGATGCCCGGCACCAATCAGTGCTGGTGTCACTGTCTCAATCTTCGCACAAACTGAACATGAAGAGGACGTCCAGGATCAAGCAGCTCATCCTGCACGTCCTCTTCATGTTCAGTTTGTCTGAAGGCGAAGACAGTGACACCAGCACTGATTGGTGCCGGGCAACACGTGTCACAACACCACATCACAGCCACTGTGGGAACGGCGCTGGCACGGCAGGTGAGTATAGGTTTTATTAATTTATCGTGGCCGAACATTCAGTTTAAGACGAGGCTGTCCTAGTGGGAGACAATCCCTTTAAGCAGTGGACTCTTTATTAGCCCATATTCTCGGCCATATTCTCGGAGTCAAGCGCACACACACAGGGAACCGTGGAATTACCGGGGCTCTGGCCTGTCACAAAATGGCAGCGCCGGACACCCACGCAGCACTGCTGGGCATCGGAGACACCCGCAGCACCGGCCAGCAACCGCCAGGCACCCAGAGACACCCGGCAGCAGCACCGCACATGCACCAGCACAAGACCCCCCACACCATCACACCGCACATCAGAGCCCTCCTATTCCTGGCCTGCAGCATCACCCCACTCCTGCCTCCTCCAGCAACGACCCTGAGACCCCCCTTCACTGCACCCACAACCCCCGGTAAGCAATAAGACACATGGATTGTAAGAAGCACCACCATTTTATTAAAAAAAAAAATTTCTTATTTTTCTCCTCAAAATTTGGGGTGCGTCTTATAACCCGGAGCGTCTTATAATCCAAAAAATAAGTGTGTGTAGAATATATATATATATATATATATATATATACATATATATATATATATATAATATGTATGTATACTATATATATATATATACACACACATACACATACATAGACACACACACATACATAGACACACACATACATAGACACACACACACATATATATACATACATAGTCACACAAACATACACGCACACACACACACACAGACACACACACATATATATGTATATATATACAAACACATACATACATAGACACACATACATACATGCGCACACACATACTGTATATACACACATACATACATGCACACACACACACACATATCTATATATATAATTGTCTAAGGGTTTTTCCATCTGTCTGTCTGTCTGTCTGTCCTGGAAATCCCGCCTCTCTGATTGGTCGAGGCCGCCAGGCCTCGACCAATCAGTGACGGGCACAGCATCGACGTAGAAATCCCGCGTCTCTGATTGATGGAGGCCGCCAGGCCTCAACCAATCAGAGAAGGGCACAGCGACGATGATGTCATAAAGGACGTAGACATCCCGCGTCTCTGATTGGTCGAGGCCGCCAGGCCTCAACCAATCAGTGACGGGCACAGCGACGATGATGTCATAATGATGTCATAAAGGACGTAGAAATCCCACGTTTCTGATTCAGCGACGGGCACAGTCTGCCGCGAATTCTGGAATCATCATTGTCCATATACTACGGGGACATGCATATTCTAAAATACTCGATGCCGCCAGGCCTCGACCAATCAGCAACGGGCACAGCAACGATGCTGATTGGTCGAGACCAATCAGCGATGAGCACAGTCTGCCGCGAATTCTGGAATCTTCATTGTCCATATACTACGGGGACATGCATATTCTAGAATACCCGATGCATTAGAATCGGGCCACGATCTAGTATATCTATATATATAATTGTCTAAGGGTTTTTCCGTCTGTCTGTCTTTCTGTCTGTCTGTCCTGGAAATCCCGCGTCTCTGATTGGTCGAGGCCGCCAGGCCTCGACCAATCAGCGACAAGCACAGTATCAACGTAGAAATCCCGCGTCTCTGATTGGTCGAGGCTGCCAGGCCTCGACCAATCAGCGACAAGCACAGTATCAACGTAGAAATCCCGCGTCTCTGATTGGTCGAGGCCTGGCGGCCTCGACCAATCAGCGACGGGCACAGCGACGATGATGTCATAAAGGACGTATACATCCCGCGTTTCTGATTCAGCGACGGGCACAGTATCGACGTAGATGTCATAATGGTTGCCATGGCGACAATGATGTCATAAAGGTTGCCTCGACCAATCAGCGACGGGCACAATCTGCTGCGAATTCTGGAATCATCATTGTCCATATACTACGGGGACATGCATATTCTAGAATACCCGATGCGTTATATAGGTGGAACTGCGACTGCGGTACGTACATTATATAGGTGATACCACTGTGTGTGTAATATACTGTGACCGCTATGTATAGCCCATATAGGCCAGGTGCTGTGTGTGTGTGTGTGTGTATATATATATATATATATATATACATACACTGTGGCTGACCTACATGGGCTATACATTGCGGTCGCAGTACATTACACACAATGGTTTATAGAAAAGATGTAGCGGCGCTAGTGAAAAAGCACAAAAAAGCAGCAAGTAAATCCCTTACCACATAGGGGGAAAAAAGTACGATGTAATTGCATTCTTATTACACACAATGGTATCACCTATATAATGTATATAGACTGCTGTACATACATTATATAGGTGATACTGCTACTGCGGTATATAATCGCAGTATCACTTATATATTGTATATACAACAGTCTATATATAAATTAGACAGGTCAAACTGCAAATGCTGCATATACATAAAGTTTTCATCTTGGTTCTCACCTGAGATAGGGGAGGATGAGGAGGGTCCACTGTCCAGCCAGCATCGGAGGTGCTGAGGATGTGGGGCGGATGCCGGCCGGGGATTGGTGAGGAGAGCACTGTTCTCTGACGCTGGTTCTGGCCAGCGTCAGACACAGTGAGGCTCGGGCGTCTGTGCACACAGTGGCGGCCTTTTCAAACTTTTGCACAGGCCCTGGTGTGTGCGCTCTCCTGTTTGCCTTCACTGACAAAGGCTGCAGCCGTGTACGCAAGCACGAACGAGGTCCGTGCTCATGTGGGCCGCCACGGCCTTGGTCAGCGCGTTCACCAAGAGAGCACGCACCAGGGTCTGTGGAGAGGATTTTAAGGGGCCGGCGGCCCATTTTGTAGCTCAGCGTGCTTAGGGGCCCCTTAGCACTCCGGGCCCCGCTGCAACCTCTGTAGTTACGTCCCTGATAGTGGTATACCATAGGCACAGATATACAATGTGATATACACTGGATGGATCAATCCTGCACCTGGCCCTGGACATACATGCACTGTATATATACAGGGCCATGAATATAGCATGTGATGTTCAGTCACCAGGTTCAGGCTTGATCACTCCAGTGCTGGATTCTGTAGACAGTCTGTCCTCACTCTCGGTATAGGGAGATTTATTGCAGGAGGCTGAACTTTCCTGCAGTCTGGTGACCCTGGAGCCGATGACCTGGCACTGACAGGTTGAAAGTTCAGACCCCTGCAATAAATCTGTGAGCATCAGCAGAGCGGCCACTGATACTATAGAGGGACAGGGCCCTGGACTAATCGGGAGGTGAGCAGCAGAGTCTGCCTCCCCACCGCAGACAGAGCTGAAGGTACTCACTGATGTCTGGGCCATCCACATGCAGATCTCCAGCAGTTACATGCAGCAGTGTAATGTTCCCTCTACCTCTGCAGCCGGCGCACACAGGGAGCAGGGGGCGTGTCTGCAGCTCCACTGTGAGGCAGTTGCCAGGACATAGAGAACACAGCGCCGGCCACCAGCAGCCCGAATCAGCTGCTGGGTGACCGGCCCGGGGGGCACATGCCCCTTTGCCACCTGGCCCAGCCCGCCCCTGACTGGCAGGAGTCAGTCTGTAGAGCCGAAGCTCCTGAGGTAATCCCTGGTATGGGATAAAACCTGTAATATACGGCAGAGATGTATCTGCCATTGGAACAGACTGCCGGGGTTTAATATGTTCCGTTGATGCATGTAATGAACTGTAATGGAGAGAAAAGACGTGACTACCGAATGTTTTGTAAAGCCACACGTGTTAAAGTAACAGACTGTGAGTAACCTGGCTTACGGTGCGGTTTATGACGCTTTAATAAACCGGAACAGACTTAATTTGAGTGAGAAATCGTGCCTGTATGCGTTATTCCCGTGCAAAGCGAGTGTCCCCCAAGATCCGAAGTAAGGGAAACGCTACTATATATATATATATATATATATATATATATATATATATATATATATATACAGTATATATATGTGTGTGTGTATAAATATATATGGTATATATATAATGCATATAAATATATTATACACAATTATTCAGTGCTCAGCATAAATGAATACACCACATTTTTATTTTTGTCAGAAGACTTTTCTTTTCTTTTCAGAATTAATAATTTCTACAAACTAGAAAATACTCTCACAAGTGTGGGCCATTTATTGCAAACATGATTTGTTACTTTGCCCACTCAAAAAAGTAATTTCCCTAACAAAGTCCATGTTGGAAAAGTGAGTACACCCTTATGAGAGTCTTAGGAGCAAAGCTAAATTTTAGAGTACAAAATTCTAATTACAAGAATTCAACCACAGGAAAGTCTAATTATTCATTAATCAGGTGTCCAACAGACAACAGACAGTTGACTATAAAAGGGTGTTACTTATCAAAGAAAACCCTTTCCCATTTCATGTCAGTAATGGCACCACCTGGAAGAGAAATGACACAAGACCCGAGGAAGGAAATAATTTATTTGCACAAGAATGGTAAAGGTTACAAAAGGATCAGAAAAGTTTCACTGTTCAGTCAGGATATCACAGAAAAAGTAACACAAAAATTTAACAAAGATGTAACTACAACCAGCTCACATAGATGTGCAGGATGACCATGAAAGTTAATACCTAAATAGGAGCATATTCTGATGAGAAGAGTTGATTGGCATGAAGGGTAACTGCAGTTAGATAAAGAAGTAGAAAGTCAAACTAGGGTGAGGGTTTCCTGTAACACAAAAATGCTTACACTGCATAGGAATGGCATGCACAGATATCGCATACGAAGGAAGCCTTTCCTAAAGCCTATGCACAAAAAAGCCTCCTACAATTTGTCAAGGTCTTTACTTTAAAATATCAAGACTACTAGGAATCTATACTCTAGAGTGATGAGGCCCAAATAAATGTTTTTGGAATTGATGGCTTCAAAACTGTATGGAGTTGCAAAGGTGAGGAGTACAAAGTGTAGTTCCTATGGTGAAACATGGTGGAGGCATTGTCCTTATGCAGTGTTGCATGAGTGCTGCTGATGTCGAGAAGCTATATTTCATTGATGATATCATGAATTCACCGATATACTGCTATCACTCTGTTCTTTTGATATACCTGCCCTTTTTCAACATGACAATAATGCAAAACACACAACTAAGGTCACTATTTTTCTGAATAAGATCAGAGTGACAGTGATTCAGCGGCCAAGTATGTCTCATGATCTGAGCACAATCAAACACCTATGGAGATTTCTGAAGAGACAAGTTGTCATCACTCTCCTCCACTCAGCAACCAGGCTCTAAAGGAGGTCATTCTTGAAGAATGGAAAGACAGATGTTGCAATATGTCACCAACTTGTTCATTTCATTCCTAGAAAACTTGGTGCTGTCCACAAAAATCATACTTTCATATTATAGAATAAAAATCATTCTATAAAACTCATTTATCAAAAAAATTTAAATTGTTCTTTTGTTCAGTGAGATAATGATTAAAATCTTACTTTTCAAATGGGGTGTACAAATATATACAGTGCCTTGAGAAAGTATTCAGCCCCCTGGAGCTTTTCAACCTTTTCCCACATATCATGCTTCAAACATAAAGATACCAAATGTAAATTTTTGGTGAAGAATCAACAAGTGGAACACAATTGTGAAGTTGAATGAAATTTATTGGTTATTTTAAATTTTTGTGGAAATTCAAAAACTGAAAAGTGGGGCATGCAATATTATTCAGCCCCTTTACTTTCAGTGCAGCAAACTCACTCCAGAAGTTCATTGTGGATCTCAGACTGATCCAATATTGTCCTAAATGCATGATGATGATAAATATAAACCACCTGTGTGTAATCAAGTCTCCGTATAAATGCACCTGCTCTGTGATAGCCTCAGGGTTCTGTTTGAAGCACAGAGAGCATCATGAAAACCAAGGAACACAACAGGCAGGTCCATGATACTGTTGTGGAGAAGTTTAAAGCCAGATTTGGATACAAAATGATTTCTAAAACTTCAAACATCCCAAGGAGCACTGTGCAAGCGATCATATTGAAATGGAAGGAGTATCATACCACTACAAATCTACCAAGACCCAGACATCCCTCTAAACTTTCATCTCAAACAAGGAGAAGACTCATCAGAGATGCAGCCAAGAGGCCCATGATCACTCTGGAGGAACTGCAGAGATCTACAGCTGAGGTGGTACAGTCTGTTCATAGGACAACTATCAGTCATACACTGCACAAATCTGGCTTTTATGGAAGAGTGGCAAGAAGAAAGCCATTTCTCAAAGATATCCATAAAAAGAGTTGTTTAAAGTTTGCAACAAGCCTCCTGGGAGACACACCAAACATGTGGAAGAAGGTGCTCTGGTTAGATGAAACCAAAATCAAACTTTTTGGCAACAATGTCAAATGATATGTTTGGCGAAAAGGCAACATAGCTCATCACCCTGAACACACCATCCCCACTGTCAAACATGGTGGTGGGGCTGACCATTTAAACCCCAGTCCAAACCCCAAACCCTGGGGTGGAGATAAGGTGAACAACCTCCCAACCACTCCATCGTTGTCCACAAAAACCCAGCCCTTAAAATGGTCGAATAACCCCTCTCAACACATATGCAGGAGCAAACTTCTGGGTTTCAAATCACTGAGGCTAATATCCTCAGTGAAACGTATCTCCCCTGCAGAACTTTGCTATGACTTTGTCACAATAATTTTCCGGTATATATGTTATATCTCTTGTTTATTGGCCAATAAGCAAGTCCAAAATGTATAATTTTCATATTGGAGCAAAGTGATTATTAAAAAAATGTATCTATCTAATAAAATAATATAAACTGATCAGCAATAACTCTGGTTAGCAGTAAGGAGTCAAGAAGGACTAAAGAATTTCATATAAGTTAATAAAAACTTGTCTGCCTCCTGCAATTTAAGCAGGATCAGACAACTTTCCTCACACTCCATGCACTCAGTAGCATTTAATATCTATTCATATAGAAATACTTGGTGAATGCTGGTTCATGTAATTTTACATGAATAATATAGATGAGTGGATCTGACGAGATATGAATTTGCCAATCTCAGTTTTTTTCTAGAATTTTTATTTGCAGCTAATTTGTTTTCGGAGAATCGAATGTCATTTATTATGCTCTGGGCTCTGGAGAGACCTCAGAGCAAAGTAAACTTAAGACATAAAAAAAAGAAAACCCAAACAACTAATACACACCTCACCACTCTCTGTTCTCCATACGGTCCTCAGTGTCTCTTTTTACCTTTGCCTTGTATGGAAAACTTCCGTACCTTTATGCAAGGACAGGCTTGTGCAGTGGCACAGAGATATCTCAGGCAGACAGAAATCTCAACGTAGAGTGCACGTCATAAAGTCTCATAGCACATTGTTGTGACTTTATGAGTCATATGCGCAGAGATGTCCGAGGCCTAGTCGTTTTTAACCTCTTTTTACTTTTACTTATAAATGGTAAGGTCTTGGAAGCAGGACCCTCTCTCCTCTTGTCTCACTGTAGAATCATGCACTCCTCTGTAATAATTTGTACATTTGAGTGCTGTATTCCATATTAGCACTATATAATTATCTAATTAATACAATTTTTATTAAAAACTTTCTCTCCTCTTCACAGTAAATGCCTGAAGAAAGAATGATCAGGCATATTTGTTTTTAACATGCCGAATTCTTAATTCCTCATGTGAAATAAGTATCTACCAAAGATGTCTCTCTCCATTGAAATAAACGTACACTTGGCCGAGCTGAGAATTTATGCTGATGGAGCATGCAGGTGGAGTTCACCTGAGCGATATTTTATGGACATGGCCACCATTATTTGGGTGCTAAGGATAGAATAGTATATTTTGCTCTTTACTTTCCATAAGAAGATGAATATTTTGGATACATGTGTTCTGTAAGCCAAACAACTACTTGAGATTCCCATATACGTCATTGCATACGTTTCAGCCCTTGACAAATTCCTTAATGCTCAGTATAGAAGAAACCGACCCCACTTAGCTGAAACTTTTCTCATTCCTATGTAGAGTATAAATCCTTTAAGGCTTTAACTTGTTCAGCAACATGCTTTTTACTCTCCTGTTGAGAGTCAGATTAAGAGGTGCTATTTATCTAGTCACACTAGTTTATCAGAACAAAAGAAGGATCAACAATACTTAGCATTCCCTTTCCCTCTCCCACCTGTGATAGCACCAAATTCTGCCATGTGAAGCAAGGAGCCCATAAACTACAGCTGCATACCTTCACCTATGACACAGGACCAAGGAGGAACACTTGACATTAGCTGCTCTAAATCCCATCTGATTTGTGGAAACTTCACCAGCATTTCAAGCAAATAACAAATAATTGCTAAATTCTGACATCAAAGAAAAAAAGCACAAAGTTGGGCATTATTTTAATGGAAATGACTATTAGTTCAAATGAAAAGTTAAGATGATCCAAGTAAAAAGAGCTACAAAAGAAATCAAAAGAGATATAATTTCACCCAGACCACCAAAAAAACACTTAATACTTTAATAATATTCAGAATTTTTTTTTAATAATTACAGATTTAGGAAAATTTGTGTTAATACTGATAACACAACAGTGAAATTTGACTTCTACCCTGACATGGGTCAATGGCCTATGCAGTTACATTATTTTAATCAGCCTAAGAGCTCATTCACACATCCAATTTTCACGTACAAGTGCTTGCCGTGTAATGTTTTTCAAGGAAAGCACACGTCCCTATGATAGTCTATGGGGCCATTCACATTCCTACGGTCGGATCAAAATTGGAAATTCAATTCAATGGGTTTGTGAATAAAAAATCAGACAGCACTTGGATAATGTCCGAAGGTGGTCCAATGATCATGGAAAGCAAGAATGGGGAACTTGGAGAAACTTTTTTATTATTTCTCCATGAAAAAAAATGGATGATACTTGAACCACACTCTGATCAAATTGTGCTCAGAATAATCAGTCCAATTTGCTCTTACATGGAAAAATTGGATGTGTGAATGAGCCCTAAGTGAGATAACCTTCCATAACAAGCTATTGAGATGGTATGTTACTTGTCAAGTTAACTTGGCTACATCAGTAGATCGCAAAAAACATTTAATACATACCGTATATATAAAAAAATTAAATAATATTTGACTTTATACTGTCCTCCAGAGCCTTTCGCCCTGACAGAGGCACATCAATGATCGTTCTGCAATGCTTGTAATAAATGGCTTTTTCTTAGGGAAAGTCCCTCTGCCAATGAACATTCCATACACTACAACATGCTTTGTTACATTGTGTGGCAGCAAGTAAATACTGGCACCAGTTATAGCATCTGAATAATGAAAAGCTTGTATTAAAACTGGTTAATTAACAATATAACAGTAAACTACTGTATAACATTCCAGGAATATAATTTATTTTTATTCAATTGCATGTAATTAGATGGCCAACAATAAAACATGTATAATTGGGTATGTCAGTGCTGTAAAATAATTTCTCTAGCATACCTATACTTGATTATTTATGTGTTAGTTAGTGATGAGAACATGCTCAATGAAAGCATTATCCGGGCATGCTCATGTGCTTACCAAGTGTCTTCAACATGCTCAAAAAATATGTTCGACTCCCCGCGCCTGCATGTCTCGTGGCTGTTAGACAGCCGCAACACATGCAGGGTGTTAAGAATATTGGAGATCTAATTCAGTTTCAATCATTTGTATACTATTTGGCATGGAATTAAAAAAAAAACCTTCAGTGTGCAGTTCTAACAGAACACAAAGCAGCAGGAGGAGTCGGGAGTCAACCCATGGTGAGTGACAGAACTCACACCTTGACTAGCTCCTAACACAACAAAGGGCTTGCTGCCATGTGGAAACCATGTGGTCAAAATTGCTTTCTTACGTCAGCTAGGATTCCATAAGGAGTTATGGAGATACTATATGTCCTAGCCATACATTGTGTATATTTCTGAGATCTCTGTACCGGACCAGATGCCTTCCAGGGTCTTGATTCATTCTAGATCCTAGGGGTGTAGAGATACATAAAATAGGCTACTAGAAGACAGGTAGTATAACTGTGTTTAGTATTAACACATAGCAGGAGCCCGACTGGATCCGATGGCGCCAGAACTGCTACCCTAGGACGGTCCAGAATCGAGTTACAATCTTTCATAGCTTTTGGAGATTTAGCTTCAAACCTCCAGGGAAGGGGGATAAGGACCATCCTGTGGGTGGAAAAGGGTGTGACCAATCAGGGGTTTAAATGCTCCTGCAGGGCTTATATTCTGCTTATGTCTTTTGTCCTACCACTATTGTATTTGCATATGTGACCATTCTATATACAGCTCTGGAAAAATTAAGAGACCACTGCAAAATGTTTAGTTTGTCTGATTTTTCTCTTTGTAGGTATATTTTTGAGTAAAATGTAAATTGTTCATTTATTCTATAAACTTCTGACAACGTCTCCGAATTTATAAGCAATACATTTTGTATTTTTTTCTGAAAAGGAGAAATGGTCAAAATAAAAAAAAACAGTGCTTTCAGACCTCAAATAATGCAAAGAAAAAAGTTCATAATCATTTGGAAACAACAATACTAATGTTTTAAGTCAGGAAGAGTTCAGAAATCAATATTTTGAGGAATAACCATGATTTTTAATCACAGCTTTCATGCGTCTTGGCATGTTTTCCACCAGTCTTTCACACTGCTCCTGGCGGAAAAATGTAAGCAGTTCTTCTTTGTTTGATGGCTTGTGACTATCCATCATCCTCTTGATTACTATCCAGAGGTTTTCAATGGGGTTCAGGTCGGGAGATTGGGCTGCCCATGATATAGTTTAGATGTGGTGGTCTCTTCATTTTTGCCAGAGTTTATGTAACTATGGTGTATATTGTATTGCCTAGTGTGTTCTTAAGGCGATTAAATATATACCTTGGGCTGCTCTTTTATCTCAATCCATGAATTCACATGACGGTTTCTCGGTTTAATTTTCCATGCTAAAGGGGCTAGTTTCTGGCTCGATATAATTCCTGTTAACAGACCAGGCTTATAATGAAAAAGGTACTAGTAGCAGTTCTACCAGGCTGATAAGATTCTGTTTCACTTGGGCTAGTGATAGGGTCTTCTCAGCCTCTCAGGGTTGTGGGCAAGTGTGGTGTCACGTCTGTGACTGTGTGGGCCACCTCTTCACACTCCCTGTGCCTTCCTAGGCCCATGTTGACTGTGGAAACCTGTGCCAAACTGACCCTACGTTTCCTCAAGGGTTGCGTAATGTCACGCTGGTACAAGTGGGAAGACCTTACCACGTGATCCCGCTGACATAATTTTGACATCAGGTGGGGTGGCGAGGTGCGGATCCTTTACACAGGGATTGCCTGTTTGTTAGGCAATCCATGCATGTGTTGTGACTGTCAAACGGCCGCGAGACATGCAGCTGCAGGGACTCAAACATATTTGTAAGCAAGCCAAAGACACTTGGCTAGCGCTCGAGCAAGCCCGGATAATGCATTATCACAAAACATTTGCTCATCATTAGTTTTAATACAATAGACCTTAACTTAGCTATTTTTTTTATTTAGGCATCATAAATTCAACATATTACAATATTTAGTTATAATAGTTCTAATATACAGGCGCAAAAACTACCTATGTACCGCTGTATTTATATAAAAAAATAAAACTTTTGATTTTAACTTTTCTTTTTGTCAGCAGAATTTTTAAAATATTTATCCCACGTCAGTCATATCTCTACTTACACATTATATTGCAGATCTCTATTAGAGACAAATGCAGGATTGTCAGACTTTCCGAATTGTTAGGAGCAGCGAATTTTCACTCAATATTGAATATTATGCCTGGAACATCATAACATATTTTTTTAATGACATACAGGGGTTGTTTCACCAAGGCCTCATTCAGACTTCTGTTTTTTTGGCGCACGAGAAAAACTTACCAAGTTTCTTCAACGATTTTTGGTCAGAGTTTCATCCAAGTTTGGACTGAGTATCATCAGTGTTTCTCATAAGTGAAAAGGAATATAAAATTTCTATTATTTTATTATGTGATAGTCCGTGAAAATCAAACTGCATTTGGATGCCATCCCAGTGCTGTCCCATTTTTTCTTATACCCATAGAATTGACATGCTGCATATTTTTAAAAACGTAGAACTTCATGAGAATTCTGAGATCTCATAATTTTTGCTGGTGCTGTAAAATGTGAACATAGCCTAATGTTGTTTTAAGGCAAACTAATTGTTCCGCGATGCCCATTAACCTTCGTCGGGCTGCATAATTTTACAACGTTAACAGGCTGCAGAGGTACAATTGTACCTTCATATATATTTTATTGAAATTTGGCCAATATATTCTGGACCAAAACTGCAGAGATGTCACGAAATTTTAGCCCTCTACGGATTTTCGAAAAAAAAAAAGTTATTGCAATTTTAAAACGGAATAGTTACAATTGTACCTACTCAGCCGGACGAAGGTTAAAATTGGGGATCAATGGTTATTCTCACTAGGTCAGGAGTGAGAGCTGTACACGATGCATAAATACTAAATAATGTAGGAAAAGAAGTTGTCCAAGCCCGACCAGTCATCTAACATATCGTTGTTACTATCATTTATACATAAAATTCAGAGTAATGAAAATCGTGCAGAAGTTCAGCAGAGTGAAAGTTGATACCCTGTGTTAGCTCCTTAAATAAGACATCCTAAAACCTGGGGAGTTAAGTAGAACAAAATGCTCCGGTGGTTTCAGTCACTATTAGGATGAGATGTTAAAGGAGATTCTTCCTAAAGGCTTTTTGCTGTGTTAACTTGGACAGCTTTACTGTGTGTTGATGACTTATCTTTTCTGGGAAGGAGAATTGAAGCTTGTTCTTTCCAACAAAGCACAAGTAAACTTGAGACACCGAAGAATGACAAATTACAAAGAGGAGCTGAGGGTAACAAAGGCAGACAGTCTGGCCATTAAGCCCCTCTGCAGGCCGTTGTTGTACCAACAATGTAACAGGTGCTCCATTTAGGCCCATCTGCAGGTTTTTACAGAGGAAAGCCTTTAGCAAATTACAAGGGCCATTTTTATTACTCTACCAAGAAGGACCAATTGTATTAGAAGAGAGCATTCTCTCGGCTGATCCTGACGATGAGTTTAAATCATTAATTGTTTCATGTTGACACATGTTTAGTCACAAAAGGACAGAAAAATGTGGGTTTTTTTGCTAGCAATATTTGTATCAAGCATTTTATATTAAAGGAGTGTACCTGCTTTATACCCTGTATATTGTCATATATATATGTGTGGTGTTCAACATTTCTATACTACAATGACTTTATGAAAGGTCTCCATTGTAGCTACTATGTAGTATTGGTGCAGGAAGAGGAGCCCGTAATGCATGGCATATAGCCACTCTCTAATATGCAGCATTGAGCAGATTAAGGGACCACAGTTCTTATATCTGGGATATAACTACACAACAAAGGTTGTCTAGGCTATTTTCTGCTAGGAGATATATACTCGTCTGTAGAAGTCCGATGTTAATGACTGGCAGGAGAAGACACAGGCAGAAGAGGGCCCTTGGGTAAGAGCAATATATGGGCTACTCACAGTCCAATAGCTTCTCATAATACTTGTAGATTGTGAGCCCTCGCGGGCAGGGTCCTCTCTCCTCCTGTACCAGTTGTGACTTGTATTGTTCAAGATTATTGTACTTGTTTTTATTATGTATACCCCTCCTCACATGTAAAGTGCCATGGAATAAATGGCGCTATAATAATAATAATAATAATAATAATAATGTAACTTTTCACCTGCATTGGAGGTGCAGGTGGGACTCTTATCCCATGGACCCATGTGCGGCTGCACACGTTGCACCAATGGTATGTCTGCCACTGATGACAATTCTATGGAGTTAATGTTTATAGTGTTACAATAGTTAAGACATGTCAGTTATGTACCCTGGTCTTAATGATGTGGAATTCAGATGCTCCTGCTTCATTAAGAGGCGCCTTCTTGCGCCTCACCACAAATCTTAGTCCAGTCGGGAAGTGGAGTAAGACATCAGGTGTAAAGAACGCTATAGCTCATAATGAAGTAGATGAGCTGTGGTATCACTGCCTTTAGTGCCCTGTCCCACTCCAGCTCTGGAAAAATGGCAAATCATGCAACTCCGCATTGCAAAAAAAATGTAGTGACTTTTCAAAGTAATGTACAAGTAATTTTTTTGATGAAATTGGGTTTATGACTTGGTTTTGGGTGGAGTTGAAGTAGTAGTTAAAGTCAGTAAAAATGTACCAACCCCCTACTCCAGTTTTAAAAATTAATACAGTACTTCTGTTATTAATAATTTTCATCAAAATTTAAATAAGTTTAAAAAAGTTAATGTTACAATTAAATTTTATGTTGTATCAATCTAATGCTCTTCTTTGTTTAAACCCCCCCCATAGTAATGCAGTGATGTTTTTTCTACAATAAATTGGTTATTACTTTTATTGGCTATTCTTGAAGTAGATGAAGTCAGAGCTGGATTTGCAGTCAGAGTTTGAACCTTGACTTACCGTACACATGTCCGGTAAATCTGTCAATATAGGCAATATTATGCAATATAATGTCAATTAGGTTACTAATATATCAAAATATTGATGGATTAATGGTGAAAATCCATTTAAACATATTCTCACAGTTGCTCTCAGAGGATAAGAATGGGATTTTAAAGTATGTAGGAGAGACTCACATTTGTACATATGTTGCCCACTGTTGTCACATTCATCATCAACCCAAGCCTTTCCGAGGTTACTCAGTCCTAGTTTCACCTAGACAGTAATACCTACAGTGGGTACAGAAATTATTCAGACCCCTTTAAATTTTTTACTCTTTGTTTCATTGTATCCATTTGGTAAATTCAAAAAAGTTAATTTTTTCACATTAATCTACACTCTTCACCCCATCTTGACTGAAAAAAAAACAGAAATGTAGAAATTTTTGCAAATGTAATAAAAAAGAAAAAAATTGGAACATCACATGGTCATAAGTATTCAGACCCTTTGCTCAGACACTCATATTTAAGTCACATGCTGCCCATTTCCTTATGATCCTCCTTGAGATGGTTCTACTCTTTCATTGGAGTCCAGCTGTGTTTAATTAAACTGATAGGACTTGATTTGGAAAGGCACACACCTGTCTATATAAAACTTCACAGCTCACAGTGCATGTCAGACCAAATGAGAATCATGAGGTCAAAGGAACTAGCCAAGGAGCTCAGAGATAGAATTGTGGAAAGGCACAGATCTGGCCAATGTTACAACAGAATTTCTGCAGTACTCAATGTTTCTAAGAGCACAGTGACCACCACAATGCTTAAATGGTAGAAGTTTGGGACCACCAGAAGTCTTCTTAGACCTGGCCATCTAGCCAAAGTCAGCAATTGTGGTGAGAAGAACCTTGGAGAGAGGTAAAGAAGTACCCCAAGATCACTGTGACTGAGCTCAAGACATGCAGTAGGGAGATGGGAGAAAATTCCACTATGTCAACTATCACTGCAGCCCTCCACCTGTCAGGCCTTTATGGCAGAGTGGCCCAATGGAAGCCTCTCCTCAGTGCAAGACATATGAAAGCCCGCATAGAGTTTGCTAAAAAACACATGAAGGACTCCCAGATTATGAGAAATAAGATTCTCTGGACTGATGAGATGAAGAAAGACAATTTTGGTGATAATTCTAAGCGGAATGTGTGGAGAAAACCAGGCACTGCTCATCACCTGCCCAATAAAATCCTAATAGAGAAACATGATGGTGGCAGCATCATGCTATGGGGTGTTTTTCAGCTGCTTTGAAGGAAGCATGAATGTGGCCAAGTACAGAGGTATCCTGTAAAACAAAAATATCTTCGAGAGTGCTCTGGACCTCAGACTTGGCCGAGGGTTCACCTTCCAACAAGACAATGACCCTAAGCACACAGCTAAAATAACAAAGGAATGGATTCAGAACAACTCTGTGACCATTCTTGAGTGGCCCAGCCAGAGCCCTGACCTAAACCCAATTGAGCATCTCTGGAGAGACCTGAAAATGGCTGCCCACCAACATTCACCATCCAACCTGATGGAACTGCAGAGTATCTGCAAGGGAGAACGGAAGAGGATCCCTAAATCCAGGTGTGAAAAACTTGTTGCATTATTCCCAAGAAGACTCATGGCTGTACTAGCTCAAAAGGGTACATCTACTTTAGTTTTTCTTTTTTAATAAATTTGCAAAAATTTCTACATTTCTGTTTTTTTCAGTAAAGATGGGGTGAAGAGTGTATATTAATGAGAAAAAAAGATGAACTTTTTTGAATCTACCAAATGGCTGCAAAGAAACAAAGAGTGAAAAATAAAGGGGTCCCAATACTTTCCATACCCACTGTATTTCCCAATATTATTAGTATTTTACGGCTTTTGACTTGATCTCAAGCCATGGCAATCGATCTTTTGCTAGTTTATATAAAGAGTGCAGTGTGTGACACAGCTTGTTTAACTGCCCTGATACACATTAGGCTAATGTCGGCTGACAGTTTAATGTGAATTGCGGAGTCACAGAATGTTTTGTATTCATTTTGTTCTTGGCGACACAAACCATCAGCCAGAGGAGTCTGGCAGTGGCTCTCTCGTTGAGAACACAAGAGTGAGGACTCCTGTGTATGGCGAAGTCGGGAGAGATAACTGCCGGAAGAACAATCAATTTGGTCCATAGCTGTATAATGTGTATGCAGCCACTAAGGGATAGTGAAGAAGATTACAGTTTTTCTCTCTTCTTAGTTTTCTGTTACAATGAGAGGTGCAACATATACAGTATGTTGTCTGGTAAGGCGCAAGCAAAGTTACAGTCTGCTTCCAGAAGGTTATAAAACCTTGACACACTTTTAAGGACTGGCGTTCCACTCCTTCATCTGTTGGACTTACATAGCAGTGTAGTATGCTGCTGAGCACCATCCTTCTTGCATGGACTGAAATAGAAGTGTTTACTTGTGTTGGTAAAATCCTCTGTGTATCATCATAAAGAATTTTTTTGGGTATGAACTTTATTCTTTTCAATAGAATTTCAATGCACTGCAATTTCCCCCTTTTAAGTTGAGATTACAAAGCAAAGACTACTAACTTACCCAACTGTCACTATATGAATGGTTGTAACAATGGAAATGTAAACTATTGCAATCCCCTGCTCATTAGGTAAGCGACACAAAGGAATCAGAAGAACTATACTGCATCTCTAATTGGAATTTGAAAAAAATGTTATTATTACATCTACTACATAGTGGCATAGGATCTTGGAGATGGGAATACCCCTTTAAGTCCTACAGTTCTATGTCCCTCCATATTTCCAAGCAAAGACATAACCTGTTCTTAACCCATTAACTCAGAATGAGGTATATTATTATTATTATTATTATTATTATTATTATATAGCACCATTAATTCCATGGTGTTGTACGTGAGAAAGGGCTTACATACAGAGTTATAGATATCGTTTACAATAAACAAGTTTACAATGACAGAACAGATTATTTCAGAGATATAGGGAGGGGACAGGTTGTGGATGGCTTTGTAGATCAGTGTTAGTAGTTTGAACTGGATTCGTTGGGGAATGGGGAGCCAGTGGAGGGATTTGCAGAGGGGAGAAGCAGGGGAGTAGCGATGAGAGAGCTGGATTAGCCGGGCAGCAGAGTTGAGGACAGACTGGAGTGGTGTAAGAGAGTTAGCGGGGAGGCCACAGAGGAGGGTGTTGCAGTAGTCGAGGCGGGAGATGATGAGGGCATGCACAAGAGTTTTGGTAGATTGTGGGCTGAGGAAGGAACGGATTCCGGCAATATTTTTGAGTTGGAGGCGACAGGAGGTGGCAAGAGTTTGGACGTGCGGTATATGTGCTATATCATCTGTTCCTTGTAGTCCCTGCATTTTGTTGTACAAGTACGTAATGGTAAAAAAACAGAAGGTGTGCCTGTACAATAAACATTGGAGACTGGCAAAAGCTTACAGCTACTCTCCTGGCCATTCGCAGATGTAATGCCGCAGTCAGTAGTGAAAGTGACTCCCTCAGTTGACCACAGAGAGTTAAGTGTGGAGCAATGATGGTTTGCCTTGATACATGGGAGGATGATTGAAAGGTTGCTGGACATCAATTCCCGGTCCTAGCTGAAGCTACCTGTATATAGCAACCCATAGGCATATGTATCTGTAAACTTCCAGACTATGCCTGTATAGTGGCTAATCATTGGCCATATATACTAAAATTTGTAAGCTAGTCCTAAGAATAAATGGAGTTGGGAGCTTACAGTAACCATGAACAGCTAAGCCAAATGTGTCTTCATACAAAACACACACCCCAACGGAATTGAATCAGAGCCACGGTTGTTTGAAAAGACTATACAATTTGCGCTAAAAAAAGGTGCGTATCTGTGAAACGTATAGTGCATTAAAAATGTGATTGCATACTCACAGATGCAGTGGCAATAAAAGTAAAAACTGGCCACTTTTGACCTAGGGGCAGGATATTGTTAAGCTTAGGTATTGCATTGCTCTTTACGGAACTGTTTGACAGAAGACTACAAAAAAATGTGTATTACCAGAGCAAAGTCTGTGCAGGCGCTGAACAAGAAGAAAGTTCTGGGAGGTTTGAGCTCAGCAGCCTGGAGAGCACAATTCCCATAAAACAAAAACATTATAAGCAATAAAAAGGCAGTAAATGTTTTAAACACTAATTATCGCTTTCCTAAAATGCTTCTTTTAGACACCATTTTCCTCTTCTGCACACATTCAAAATAATTGCACGATTCTGCCATGTAGATGATAATTTCCCAAATATGCATATATCATAGAAATCACTTTCTAAAAACTGTAGCTTTTTATGACCAACTCCGGAATATGTGCAGCAGCCACACAGACCGTTCATACCTCACCCTTAACAATCCATGCTTCACCTGCTCATATGGTTTGCACCTGTGATTTGTTGGCACAAGATACAAGAAATGCATAAAGTACAACGCCAAGTAACCCTCTAGTGACTCTGGAGACAATATATTCTTAGAGTTCATGTTCCATATTGCATTCCATTTTGGAAACACTATCACACCTCCCAGGTGAAAAGGTGAGCTCCACGGCCACTGCATGCTGCTCAGAAGTCTCAGGTATCAAAAACACCTGTACTAAACTATTTGCTTGTATCCTAACATATAAAATAAAACCAACCCCACATTTGCTTCTCCCGTAATGCCTTTGGGCATACAGCCTACTGATTAATTATAGCTGCAGAATTAAAACTATTCCCAGAAGATGTACAGGTTCATGGACTCTTCAAATATTTTCATGCTAGCAATGAAAAACTCCACATGTGCCGTTCTCATTCCATTTTTCACTTCAACAAATTAGAAGAACAGCAGAGAGAAGTTTCTTCTCCAGCTATAGTTAGTTTATGTGGTATATAATGCATGTTCTATTGTAATGAATTGCACACAAAATATCTGATGTCAACTTCAAAGTGTAATTACAACTAGAGATGAGCAGATCAAGCAAACTTCAAATTCGCCTGTTAGCGGATTTTTCCCAAAAATCTCAATTTGCATAAAAGTTATTCTCTGCAAATTGAATGTACTTTATTGTGCTGATGTATCTCTCCAGATCCCACAGAACAATAAAGTTAACATGTAAAAAAATAATAAAAATCCTTATACTCACCACTAGGGTTGAGCGACTTTTACTTTTATAGGATCGGGTCGGGTTTCACGAAACCCGACTTTTTCAAAAGTCAGGTCGAGTGAAATCGGCCGATCCTATAAAAAAGTCGGGATCGGGGTCGGCCGAAACTCGAAACCCAATGCAGTGCATTGGGTTTCCAATGGTTCCCAGGGTCTGAAGGAGCGGAAACTCTCCTTAAGGCCCTGCGATCCATATTTAAGTGTAAAATAAAGAATTAAAATAAAAAATATCGCTATACTCACCCTCGGACGCGCCCTGGTACTAACCGGGAACCTTCCTTCCTTCGAATCAGCGCTTGCAGGACCTTGCGGTGACATCGCGGCTTGTGATTGGTCGCGCGACCGCCCATGTAACCGCTCGCGCGACCAATCACAAGCCGCGACGTCACCGCAAGGTCCTGCAAGCGCTGATTCTTAGGAAGGAAGGCTGCCGGAAAGAAGCAGGGCGCGTCCGAGGGTGAGTATATTCCTATTAGGGTGCAAAACCACAGGTTGTGGCAAGCAAAGCTGAGGTGCACAGAACCACAGGTTGTGACAACAGATCAGAGAGATGCAGAGCCACTGATAGTTGCAAGCAGAGCAGAGAAGTAATGCAAAAGTAAACACAGCAGAGTGAGAATGGTAAACAAGCAAAGAAGGAACAGGAATGGACATAGACCAGAGTACAGACACAGAAGTAACGGAACACAGATAAGGGCCTGCATATTGCAGCCCTCAGAGACAGGAAACAGACACGACCTGGCAGCTCAGTAGCAAGTGCTAACTGAGGGAAATAGTTTGCTCAGTCATCCTCCAATGGGTGAGGATGCCTTAAGTATCAGAGGCCTCTAGGCTATTGGCCAGGGACCCCTTAGGGAGGTGCACACAGGCTCAATAAGGATCCGGAGTTGCTGGCGCCACCCCCCCCCCCCCCATGCACACAGCCAAGAAGTGTACACAGAGTAAGCAGCCATGGAGCACATGGCATGGAACTGGCAGCAGACAGATCTCACAGCATGGCACTGGGTGAGTGAGTTGATGCAACAGGCATCAACAATAAAAAAATATTATTATTATTATTAACAGGCAGGTTGGGAATGGAAGGCCATGCAGTGATGCCGGCAGGGTTGTTACAGTAATGATATAAGTCTCTTTAGGTTACGTGCAAATTTGCAACTCAGAACTGATAACAGTCTTGATTTTACAGGGGCTGGCGTGGTGTGAGGTTTGATAATGGACCCAGTGGAATACAGAGCATTCATCAAGTTCTTTTACTTCCAAGGCCACACACCAAAGAAGACATTCAATGAGATGAAAGAAGTTTATGGTGATGATTCCCCATCATATGATGTACTCATGAACTGTCATCATCAAATCAAATGTGATCGGACTTCGGTGCAAACAGCTCCAATTCTGTTATGCTATTGATGAACACACCATCCAGCAAGTGGAGGTTGCCATTTAGGAAAATCACCACGTAACCATTCGCAACCTAGCCCAAAATATCAAGATTAGTGTGGGGTCCATGGAAAAAATCATCCAAGACCATCTTCACATGCATAAGGTATCCGCTCGCTGGGTTCCCCGGCTGCTCACACCTTTTCAGAAGTTGGAAAGAGTCAAATGCTCTCAGGCTCTATTGACGATGTGCCATGGAAACCAGGAGGACTTTTTCCACAGACTGATTACACAGGATGAAACCTGAGTCCATCACTATGATCCTGAGACTAAAGTCCAGTCGATGTATTGTAAGCATCATGATTCACCACCTCCAAAGAAGACACGTGCCCAACCCTTGGTAGGCAAGGTCATGCTCACAGTATTTTGGGACCAGCATGGAGTAGTATTGATAGATTTCCTAGCTAAAGGTATCATGATCACTGGGGCATACTATGCTTCACTGCTGCAAAAATTGCATGAGGCCATCAAAACCAAGAGACATGGCAAGCTCACCAAAGGAGTCCGCCTTCTGGAAAACAATGCACCAGTTCACAACTCACATGTTGCCCAAATGGAAGCATGCTCCTGTGGCTTTGAAATACTACTGCATCCCCCTTATTCACCTGACCTCACACCATCGGACTTCCACCTCCTTCAAACTGTGAAGTTATTTTTGAAAAGCAAGCATTTACCAGATGATGAGACTCTGATTTCCGAGGTCACAATGTGGCTTTTGGAGCAACCTGTTGATTTCTACAAGCGAGGTGTTTACAGTTGCTTAAAGAGATGGGAGAAGTGTGTGACCCTAGGTGGCACCTATATAGAGAAGGACTATTAACTGTGCCAAGTTTCATTGCTCTCAGTCCACGGGAAGTGGGTCAGGGGAAATCAATGCCCATCATATAGCCTCATCTCTAAATACAACCTAAATGATGAGTATTACAGCGTAAAACTACACCCGTATGTTTATGCACAGCAATCACTTAAAATATAGTTATTATCACAATCTCTTCTCATATTAACCCTCAACTGGTAAGGTGGGGTTTTTGTTACGCAACTGGTGATGTGGGGTTTTTGTTACGCAACTGGTGATGTGGGGTTTCCTATACCCCAGTGTTTAGAAATCTATTATTTTTACAGAAAATGCAAAGATCACGTTTGTTTTAATTTTTTTCTTATAGGCGATTGATTATACATGAGTATAACAAATTTTTGACACCCACAAGTTTCGGAAAATGTAATACTTTGATAAAAATAAAGAAGTTTTCAAAATTTGAAAATGTGTAAAAAAGAATTATGAGTGGTGATGTGGGGTTCAGCAAGACCAAGTCAGCACTTAGCGACAGCTAGCTCTGTTATGCGTGGCCAGAAGAGAGAGGCGTTGACGACATCCTGTTGACAAGGAAATGGATGGAAGCTAGTGAGACACATATCCTCATACCAGCATTTTTCAATGAATGGCAGCCGAACAAAAAATCCCTGGAGTGTGGCAAACCCCAGCTCACCAGTTGAGGGTTAAAGCATAAAATTAAAATTGCTTCTCACATGTTTACAGATTTGGGTTAATCACATGGAATTTGATTAGATAACAATCTGGTAGACATCAGGGCGAGATCATGGTACAATGAAATGGGGCCTCCGCCACTTTGCTCCCACAATTGTTTCACAAAGATCTAAAATGACATGTCATGAGAAGTGCAATTATTTTAAAGGTGTATAATGTAATAATTAATTTGGCATTGAACAACACAGTTTTTTAAAAGACTTTCCTGTATAGTTGGGCTTTCTTTTCTTTACTCAACAAGAACAAACCACTCCACATCTTGAAGTCATTTGTCAGAATATTAACTCACGTACTACAGATTCTCAGTGACTTATATTATCCATAACTTCATATATGTTCGATAGCATTAATTCAACTATTCCTGTTGATTATTATATACTCCGACTGTATCTTCTTCAGTCTCTTCCTGCTGAATGTGCTGCACTTTTCTCTCTAAGATTCATTTTTTAACCCATTTAGTTTTTTCAATTCTATCTAATGATTTTTTAAATATCATTAAAGACTAGTTTTTACATGATAATGTGTGCAAAAACTGTAAAGCGCTGCGGAATATGTTGGTGCTATATAAATAAAGAAATTATTATTATTACATAAAGTCTAGTAACCTTCCCATTTTATGTATAATATTCTCTCCATAAAGGAGAACTGTATGGTAGTGATCTTCAGGCAACATATCGAAAAGTCATAAGTCTATTATTATTGCCGTATTAGTCTGCATGGGGACACTATATTATTTATTTATTATGCTTTGCTTATATAGTGCTATCTTATACTGCAGCACTTTACATACGTTATTATCATTGTCCCCAATGGGGCTAACAATCTAATTTCCCTATCAGTATGTCTTTGGAATTTGGGAGGAAACCAGAGAACATGGAGGAAACCAGTCTCCTCACTTCCTTATTGCGTGGGGAGAGGGGGAAGCTGGCACTCTTACTTGAGTGACAGTTTTGTTTTAGTACTTTTGTCCTACTGCTGAGCTTATCCTACTGTGAAAAATTAACAGCCTGTCAGTGCTTGATCTGAAACCTACACTGTCAATGCTGTATTTACAGGAGCTTCTCACAAAATTAGAATATCATCAAACAGTTAATTTATTTCAGTTCTTCAATACAAAAAGTGAAACTCATATATTGTATAGAGTCATTACAAACAGAGTGATCTATTTCTAGTGTTTATTTCTGTGAATGTTGATGATTATGGCTTACAGCCAATGAAAACCCAAAAGTCATTATCTCAGTCAATTAGAATACATTATAACATCGGCTTGAAAAATGATTTTAAAATCCAAAATTTTGGCCTACTGAAATGTATGTTCAGTAAATGCACTTAATACTTGGTCGGGGCTCCTTTTGCATCAATTCCTGCATCAATGTGGCGTGGCATGAAGGCGATCAGCCTGTGGCACTTTTGAGGTATTATGGAAGCACAGGTTGCTTTGATAGCAGCCTTCAGCTTGTCTGCATTGTTGGGTCTGGTGTCTCTCATCTTCCTCTTAGATTCTCTATGGGGTTAAGGTAAGAGTTTGCTGGCCAATCAAGCAAGTGAAACTGTTGTTTTTAAACTAGGTATTGGTACTTCTGGCAGTGTGTTCAGGTGCCAAGTCCTGCTCGTGAATGAAGTTTCCATCTCCAAAAAGCTTGTCGGCAGAGGGAAGCAGGAAATGATCTAAAATTTCCAGGTAGGTGGATGCGCCGAGTTTGGTCTTGATAAAACACAGTGGACTTATGCCAGCAGATGACATGGCTCCCCAAATCACTGACTGTGGAAACCTCACACTAGACCTCAAGCAGCTTGGATTGTGTGCCTCCTCTCTTCCTCCAGACTCTGGGACCTTGATTTCCAAATTAAATGCAAAATTTACTTTCATCTAAAAACAGCAACTTGGACCACTGAGCAACAGTCCAGTTCTTTTTGTCCTTGGCCTGGGTAAGACGCTTCTGGCGTTGTCTATTGGTCATCAGTGGCTTGACACAAGGAATGCGACACTTATAGACCATGTCCTAGATACATCTGTGTGTGGTGGCTCTTGAAGCAATGACTCCAGCAGCAGTCCACTCCTTGTGAATCCCCCAAAATATTTAAAGACCTTTTCTTAACAATTCTTTCAAGTCTGCAGTTATCTCAGTTACTGGGGCACCTTTTTCTACCACACGTTTTCCTTCCACTCAACTTTCCATTAATATGCTTAGATACAGCACTCTGTGATCAGCCGGCTTCTTTAGCAATGACCTTTTGTGGCTTACCCTTCTTGTGGAGTGTGTCAATGACTGCCTTCTGGACATCTGTCAAGTCAGCAGTCTTCCCCATGATTGTGGAACCTACTGAAATAGACTAAGGGACCTTTTTAAAATGCTTAAAAAGTCGTTGTAGCTGCTTTTTGTTAATTATTCTAATTTACTGAGATGATGACTTTTGGGTTTTCACTGGCCGTAAGCCATATTCATCATTAACAGAAATAAACACTTGAAATAGATCACTCTGTAATAACTCTATTTAATACAGCTCTGGCAAAAATTAAGAGACCACTGCAAAATGTTCAGTTTGTCTGATTTTTCTCTTCATAGGTATATTTTTGAGTATAATTTAAATTGTTCTTTTAGTCTATAAACTTCTGACATGTCTCCGAATTTCTAAGGTAACGTTCAGACTAGCGTTGTGCTAGTGTGCGTCGGCGCCGCGTCGGGCGACGCAGCGGCGACACATGCGTCATGCGCCCCTATGTTTAACATGGGGGACGCATGCGTTTTTGCTTGTTGCGTTTTGCGACAAATGCGTCTTTTTTGCCGCAAGCGTCGGACCAAGAAAACGCAACAAGTTGCATTTTTCTTGCGTCCGATTTTTGGCAAAAAACGACGCACACGTCGCAAAATGCAGCGTTTTTGCATGCGTTTTGCCGTGTTTTTCGGTGCGTTGTGCGTCGCGTCGCCGACGCAGCGGCGCACAACGCTAGTCTGAACGTAGCCTAAGCAATAAATTTTGTATTTTTTTCTGACAAAGAAAAATGGTCAAAATAAAAAAAAGTGCTATCATACCTCAAATAATGCAAAGAAAACAAGTTCATAATAATTTAGAAACAACAATACTAATGTTTTAACTCGGGAAGAGTTGAGAAATCAATATTTTGTGGAATAACCATGATTTTTAATCACAGCTTTCATGCGTCTTGACATGCTTTCCACCAGTCTTTCACACTGTTTCTGAAGCAAAAATGTAAGGCCGGCGTCACACACAGCGTAAAACAATACGGTCCGTATATTACGGCCGTAATACGCTGAAAAGTCCCGAAAAAAGTGGTCCGTAGCTCCTCCGTAGGCAGGGTGTGTCAGCGTTTTTTGCGCATGGCATCCTCCGTATGTAATCCGTATGGCATCCGTACTGCGTGGTTTTCTCGCAGGCTAGCAAAACCAACATACCGCTATAGAAGTGATCCATGTGTCCCAAAAAGAAAAGAAAATATATATATACTGTCTATATATATATATATATATATATATATATATATATATATATGTCAGTAGACACATATATTAGAGAGAAAAGCCGGTAATTCAGTGCGGTGTACAGTAAAATCACACTGACAGCTTACAGTAGAATAGGTAGAATAAATGTGTACACGTAGAATAGGTATATATATATATATATGTCAGTGAGACACATATATGTATATATATTAATATTTTTTCCAGCGCTATACAGCTTGAAAGCCGGTAATTCAATTACCGGCTTTTTCTTTCTCCTTCCTAAAACCCGACATGATTTGAGACATGGTTTACATACAGTAAACCATGTCTTCTCTCCATTTTTTTGCAGATTCCACACTACTAATGTCAGTAGTGTGTATCTGCAAAATTTGGCCGTTCTAGCTCTTAAAATAAAGGGTTAAATGGCGGAAAAAATTGGCGTGGGCTCCCGCGCAATTTTCTCCGCCAGAGTAGTAAAGCCAGTGACTGAGGGCAGATATTAATAGCCTGGAGAGGGTCCACGGTTATTGGCCCCCCCCCTGGCTAAAAATATCTGCCCCCAGCCACCCCAGAAAAGGCACATCTGGAAGATGCGCCTATTCTGGCACTTGGCCACTCTCTTCCCATTCCCGTGTAGCGGTGGGATATGGGGTAATGAAGGGTTAATGCCACCTTGCTATTGTAAGGTGACATTAAGCCTAATTAATAATGGAGAGGCGTCAATTATGACACCTATCCATTATTAATCCAATTGTAGTGAAGGGTTAAATAAAACACAAACACATTATTTAAAATTATTTTAATGAAATAAAAACAATGGTTGTTGCAGTATTTTATTCAACGCCCAATCCAGTCACTGAAGACCCTCGTTCTGTGAGTAAAAAAACATAATAAACCAACAATATACTTACCCTCCGCAGATCTGTAACGTCCAACGATGTAAATCCTTCTGAAGGGGTTAAAACATTTTACAGCAAGGAGCTGTGCTAATGCAGGCTGCTCCTCGCTGCAAAACCCCAGGGAATGAGGCTAAAAATAGATCAATGATCTATATTTAGCTTTATTTGCGGTGAGGCGCCCTCTGCTGGCTGTTCATAGATCGTGGGAAATTACCTAGAAAGCCAGGGAGCTTGCTGCGATTTTGTACGGCCGTAGAAAGCCGTATAATACTGATCAGTAAAATACGGCAAATAGGAGCAGAGGCATAAAGAATAATTGTGCCGTATTTTTTGCGAGTTTTACGGACGTAGATTCTGCGCTCTTACGTCCGTAAAACTCGCAAGTGTGACGCTGGCCTAAGAAGTTCTTCTTTGTTTGATGTCTTGTGACTATCCACCATCCTCTTGATTACATTCCAGAGGTTTTCAATGGGTTTCAGGTCTGGAAATTGGGTTGCCCATGACAGGGTTTTGATATGGTGGTCTCTTAAATTTGTCCAGAGCTGTATATGAGTTTCACTTTTTATATTGAAGAACTGAAATAAATTAACATTTTGATGATATTCTAATTTTGTGAGAAGCACCTGTATATAGAGAGATAACAGGGCCTTTCAACAAGCGCATAGCTGAAGTAAAAAAACTGCCTATTGTAAGAGATGGGTGATTTCGCAGGAGGAATAACAGTTCAGGAGCTTAGAGTAAAGAAGAGGGAGGAGAACCCCTAACTGTTGTATTTAAATTGATGGGCTGGAGAGAGGTGATCTCCATGGAAACAAGCTGTACACTATGTATGATAAAAAGGAGAATGAAAGCAGATGGAAAAATGAAGCATATTGCAAACTTGCTTATTTTCATGATGCCTAATTATATCCAGATTCATAACATGAGAGAACCTCTTTCACTAATGAAGACAGGGTTATCCATTAGTGTGGGAAAACATATAAAGGACAGACACTACTTCTCATTTATAAATAAACTCCTGGGTTTAGCTTAAAAACTGTATAATACATACTGATCAAACCTAGCATGGTTAAAGGGAATCTGTCAGCAGGTTTTTGCTATGCAATCTGACAATAGTGTGAGGTAGGGATAAAGATCCAGATTGTGTCATGTAGGTTACTGGGTGCAGAAGTTAAGATAGAATCACGGTTTTCACTATTGTAGATATAGCAAAGATGAGCTAATGTGCTGTTTATAACCTCTACTACATCACAGCTTTCTGTGTACATTGTATAAGGACTAGTAATGAGCGAGTATACTCGTTACTCGAGATTTCAGGAGCACGCTTGGGTGTCCTCCGAGTATTTATTAGGCTACGTTCACACTAGCGTTGTGCGCCGCTGCGTCGGCGACGCAATGCACAACGCACGCAAAAATGCGGCAAAACGCACGCAAAAACGCGGCGTTTTGCGACGCATGCGTCGGTTTTTGCCGAAATTTGGACGCAAGAAAAATGCAACTTGTTGCGTTTTCTTGGTCCGACGCTAGCGGCAAAAAAGACGCATGCGTCGCACAATGCAACAAAAAAAACGCATGCGTCCCCCATGTTAAATATAGGGGCGCACGACGCATGCGTCGCCGCTGCGTCGCCCGACGCAAACACGACGCAAAACGGGAAATGCTAGTGTGAACGTAGCCTTAGTGCTCGGAAATTTAGTTTTCATCGCCGCAGCTGAATGATTTACATCTGTTAGCTAGCTTGATTACATGTGGGGATTCCCTAGCAACCAGGCAACCCCCACATGTACTTTTGCTGGCTAGCAGCTGTAAATCATGTAGCTGTGTCAACAAAAACTAAATTTCCGAGCACTTACAAATACTCGGAGACCCCCCCCCCCCGAGCTCGGGAAATCTCAAGCAACGAGTATACTCGCCCATCACTAATAGGGACAGAGATATGTTAGTCAGTGCAGGGGGCGTGATTGGGCTAGGAATCATAAGGCCATAAGGCCGGTTGTCCTGTAGTAATAATCTCTTTCTGATAAAACACTGACACATACGTTCCCCTGGTGTCTCCAGGTAATTTGATCGATGCTTTTGAGGCTCAGGTGATTAGGGACGTAGAGGCCGTGTTGTACAATAAAGTCAATAAAAATCTGAAACCAGTGGAATTAAAAGCCATAAAAGACATACAAAAACATCCCGACATTGTGGTACGTAGAGCCAAAGGTGGTGTAGAGACAAAGGTGGTAATACTATCCTTCTGCAGAGGGAGTTTCATGTAAAAGAAGCTTTAAATCAACTGTCAGATAGAAAAACATATGAAGTGCTGAAGGGAGACCCCACGTTTAAAATTCAAAATTTATTACGGTCTCTTTTGAGGTCTTATGTGGAGAATGGTACCATGTCTAGAACACAAGCGGAAAAACTTTTTCCGGAATTCCCAAGAAAACCGCACTGGTACCATTTGCCTAAAATCCACAAATCTTTAAAGGAACCGCCGGGACGCCCCATCGTATCCGGTGTGGGTTCAGTAACGGAACCTTTATCAGCATACATAGACTGGCTCCTGCGCCCCCTATTGTGTGACAAAGACACCAAACATTTTTTAAAAACCTTAAAGGGTTTTGATTGGCAAGAGGGATTTTCTTTAGCATCAATAGATGTGGAGAGCCTCTACACCCGTATCCCACAAGATATGGGTGTGGAGGCCATCCAAGAAATCTTAAAAAATACCCCTACAGATAAAAACACTGTTTCTTTCATTAGTGAAGGCCTTACATTTATCTTGAAAAACAACACCTTTAAATTTGACAACACCTGGTACAGACAGGTGGAGGGTACAGCAATGGGTACACCCGTCTCGTGTACCCTGGCTAACCTCTTCCTGTCTGTATTTGAAGAAAGGTACATATACTCTTCAAAAAATCCATATTTGAAATACATAAAACTCTATGTCAGATTCGTGGATGACATGTTTGTGGTGTGGGACGGCGACCAGGTTTCCTTCACGAATTTCGTGGAGTACCTGGGGCTGTCAAATACCATGAACATGCAGCTCACTCACCAATTTGGAGGTTCAGAATTGACATTCCTGGATGTGAGGTTAAAAATAATTGAAGGAACCTTATGGACAGAAGTGCACCGTAAATGTTCTTCCTGCAATTCTCTGTTTCATTTCAATAGTGCCCACCCTGCATATGTGAAAAAAAGCTTTGCCTTATAGTCAATTTCTACGGGTAAAGAGAGTAAATAGTAACATCACAGGTTTCCACAGACAATCTCAGGAACTCTATGAAAGATTTAGGAATAGAGGATACCCTGAATCTATTCTTAACTCAGCATTGGAACAGGCAAAGGGTGATAATCCTAATAAAACGAAAAAAGGATCAGAAAAAGATAAAAAAATTGTTTTCTGTTTTAAATATGGGCCAATGGATACACAAATAAGAACAGCAATCCGCAAAAACTGGCAAATTCTCTGCCAAGACCCCATGTTAAAAGAAATGACAGAAAAAGGCCCCCTATTTGCCTGTCGCCGCAGTAAGAATATAGGAGATTTGATAGTCCGTAATCGAATAACCTCTTCTCGCAATAATTGGCTGCACACTACAGCCCCAAAAGGTAATTTTCGATGTGGGCATTGCAACTACTGCAGCTACCATCTAACAGGTGCTTCATTAAAAATCAGCCCAATAACACACGAAATACGCGATTTCATCTCATGTAGAACAACCCATGTAGTTTACATTCTATACTGCCCTTGCGGCTTTTTCTACATTGGAAAAACAATTCGCCCTATGTTTATACGTTTCAGAGAGCATTTAAATTCAATACGAACAGGAAAAGGAGTTCCCCGCCTAATAAAGCATATAAATGAACGGCATGGCAGTGATGCTAAAATACTCCGATTTGCGGGAATAGAAAAAATCTCCCTGCCACAAGACGGGGGTAACTTAAACCGTACGCTGTTACGTAGTGAAGCTAAGTGGATTATAAGAGCGAATGCGTCCGGACCAATAGGGTTCAACGAAAAAATAGATATGTCCATTTTTCTGTAAAAAATCCTGTATAAATATAATTATGATTCATTACTCCTATAGTGATATTGTTTACTATATGTTATTGTTTTTATTCTTTTAAATTGTCTTACTTGTTGTCCTCCGTATAGTGGCCATTTGTCCATTATGACGTGGGAGGAAGAGGGAGGAGCTTTGAGGCTTCGTAGCCAAAAACCCACCTCCCCCCCATTCGTCACTGGATCTGTTGAAGTGCTTGTTAGCACGAAACGCCTGTTATCCGTAATGTGTTCACCACCCTCCCTGCACCGCATGATTGCATGTGAATAAATCGCTTTTTGCTCAACATCGGTGAGTGCGCTGTTACTTTTCTTGATCTGGATACTTGCATACAAACTGTTATTTTCATTAACCCCTTAGTGACAGAGCCAATTTGGTACTTAATGACCGAGCCAATTTTTGCAATTCTGACCACTGTCAATTTATGAGGTTATAACTCTGGAACGCTTCAACGGATCCCGCTGATTCTGAGAATGTTTTTTCATGACATATTGTACTTCATGTTAGGCCTCTTTCACACTTCAGTCTTTTGGCGTCAGTCACTACCGACATAGTGACGGATTGACGGATCCGTCACAATTGTTGCGAAAACGGTTCTAACGGATCCGTTTTTTTGACGGATCCGTTACTTGGGGGTTGTCTGGGAGAAGTATCTACTTTTTGGAGCATGCGCAATTGAAAAAACGGATTGGGGCGACGGATCCGCCGAAAAAACTGTTGCGGCGGATCCGTCGCCCATAGGCGGCCATTCTATGGAATGGCGGACGCGACGGATCCGTCGCGATCCGCCATTTCGGCGGTGACAAAAAACGTTTCAATGTCCGTCTATTTTCAGAAAACGTCCGCCAAATTTCGACGGATCCGTCGCATGGCGGATGGAACGGACGACCATCCGTCACAATCCGTCACTAATGCAAGTCTATGGGAAAATAACGGATCCGTCAAAAAAAAATGACGGATCCGTTATTTGAGGAAAATGGCGGTTTTAGACTGATGCCAAATAACTGAAGTGTGAAAGAGGCCTAAGTGGTAACATTTCTTCGATATTACTTGCGATTATTTATGAAAAAAACGGAAATATGGCGAAAATTTTTAAAATTTTGCAATTTTCAAACTTTGTATTTTTATGCCCTTAAATCAGAGAGATATGTCACGAAAAATAGTTAATAAATAACATTTCCCACATGTCTACTTTACATCAGCACAATTTTGGAAACAAAATTTTTTTTTGTTAGGGAGTTATAAGGGTTAAAAGTTGACCAGCAATTTCTCATTTTTACAACACCATTTTTTTTTTAGGGACCACATCACATTTGAAGTCATTTTGAGGGGTCTATATGATAGAAAATAATGAAGTGTGACACCATTCTAAAAACTACACCCCTCAAGGTTCTCAAAACCACATTCAAGAAGTTTATTAACCCTTTACGTGCTTCACAGGAACTGAAACAATGTGGAAGGAAAAAATGAACATTTAACTTTTTTTTGCAAACATCTTAATTCAGAACCATTTTTTTTATTTTCACAAGTGTAAAAACAGAAATGTAACCATAAATGTTGTTATGCAATTTCTTCTGAATACGCCAATACCCCATATGTGGGGGTAAACCACTTTTTGGGCGCACCGCAGAACTTAGAAGTGAAGGAGCACCGTTTGACTTTTTCAATGCAGAATTGGCTGGAATTGAGATTGGACGCCATGTCACGTTTAGAGAGCCCCTGATGTGCCTAAACAGTGGAAACTCCCCACAACTGACCCCATTTTGGAAACTAGACCCCTTAAAGGGAACCTGTCACCTGAATTTGGCGGGACTGGTTTTGGGTCATAGGGGCGGGGTTTTCGGGTGTTTGATTCACCCTTTCCTTACCTGCTGGCTGCATGCTGGCTGCAATATTTGGATTGAAGTTCATTCTCTGTCCTCCGTGGTAAACGCCAGCGCAGGGTAATCTTGCCTTGTGCAGGCGTGTACTATGGAGGACAGAGAATGAACTTCAATCCAATATTGCAGCCAGCATGCAGCCAGCGGGTAAGGAAAGGGTGAATCAAACACCCGAAAACTCCACCCATATGACCCAAAACCAGTCCCGCCAAATTCAGGTGACAGGTTCCCTTTAAGGAACTTATCTAGATGTGTGGTGAGCACTTTGAACCCCCAAGTGCTTCACAGAAGTTTATAACGTAGAGCCGTGAAAATAAAAAATCGCTTTTGTTTACACAAAAATGATCTTTTCGCCCACAAATTCTTATTTTCACAAGGGTAACAGGAGAAATTAGACCACAAAAGTTGTTGTGCGATTTCTCCTGAATACGTCGATACCCCATATGTGAGGGTAAACCACTGTTTGGGCGCACCGCAGAGCTTGGAAGTGAAGGAGTGCCGTTTTACTTTTTCAATGTAGAATTGGCTGGAATTGAGATTGGACGCCATGTCGCGTTTGGAGAGCCCCTGATGTGCCTAAACAGTGGAAACCCCCCACAAGTGACACCATTTTGGAAACTAGATCCCTTAAGGAACTTATCTAGATGTGTGGCGAGCACTTTGAACCCCCATGTGCTTCACAGAAGTTTATAACGTAGAGCCGTGAAAAAAAAAATTGCATTTTTTCTACAAAAATGATCTTTTTGCCCACAAATTTTTATTTTCACAAGGGTAACAGGAGAAATTAGACCACTAAAGTTGTTGTGCAATTTTTCCTGAGTACGTCGATACCCAATATGTGGGGGTAAACCACTGTTTGGGCGCACCGCAGAGCTTGGAAGAGAAAGAGTGCCGTTTTACTTTTTCAATGTAGAATTGGCTGGAATTGAGATCGGACGCCATGTCGCGTTTGGAGAGCCCCTGATGTGCCTAAACAGTGGAAATCCCCCACAATTGACCCCATTTTGGAAACTAGACCCCCCATGGAACTTATCTAGATGTGTGGTGAGAACCTTGAATGCCCAAGTGCTTCACAGAAGTTTATAATGCAGAGCCGTGAAAATAAAAAATATTTTTTTTTTCCACAAAAAAGATTTTTTAGCCCCCAAGTTTTTATTTTCACAAGGGTAACAAGAGAAATTGGACCACAAAAGTTGTTATCCAATTTGTCCTGAGTATGCTGGTACCCCATATGTGGGGGTAAACCACTGTTTGGGCGCACGGCAGAGCTCGGAAGGAAGGAGCGCCGTTTTGGAATGCAGACTTTGATAGAATGGTCTGCGGGTATTATGTTGCGTTTGCAGAGCACCTGATGTACCTAACCAGTAGAAACCCTCCACAAGTGACCCCATTTTGGAAACTAGACCCCCCAAGTAACTTATCTAGATGTGTGGTGAGAACTTTGAATGCCCAAGTGCTTCACAGAAGTTTAGAATGCAGAGTCGTGAAAATAAAAAATATTTTTTTTTTCCACAAAAAAGATATTGTAGCCCCCAAGTTTTTATTTTCACAAGGGTAACAGGAGAAATTGGACTGCAATAGTTGTTGTCCAATTTATCCCGAGTACGCTGATGCGCCATATGTGGGGGTAAACCACTGTTTGGGCGCACGGCAGAGCTCGGAAGGGAAGGAGCGCCTTTTTGGAATGCAGACTTTGATAGAATGGTCTGTGGGCATTATGTTGCGATTGCAGAGCCCCTGATATACCTAAACTGTAGTAGCCCCCCACAAGTGACCCCATTTTGGAAACTAGACCCCCCAAGGAACTTATCTAGATGTGTGGTGAGAACTTTGAATGCCCAAGTGCTTCACAGAAGTTTAGAATGCAGAGTCGTGAAAATAAAAAATATTTTATTTTTCACAAAAAAGATATTGTAGCCCCCAAGTTTTTATTTTCACAATGGTAACAAGAGAAATTGGACCCCAGAAGTTGTTGTCCAATTTATCCCGAGTACGCTGATGCCCCATATGTGGGGGTAACCCACTGTTTGGGCGCACGGCAGAGCTCAGAAGGGAGGGAGCACCATTTGACTTTTTGAGCGCAAAATTGGCTGTCGTGTTTGGAGACCCCCTGATGTACCTAAACAGTGGAAACCCCCCAATTCTAGCTCCAACCCTAACCCCAACACACCCCTAACCCTAATCCCAACCTGATCCATAATCCTAATCACTAACCCTAACCATAATCACAACCCTTACCCCAAAACAACCCTAATGTCAACCCTAACCATAACCCTAATCAAAACCCTAAATCCAACACACCCCTAATCCTGTTATGGCTGGCAATCAGGCAACACAGCGTGCAGTAATCAGCGCACATACAGAGATCTGGCAATAACCAAAAACAATAGGACGAGCTCTGAGACGTGGAATCTCTGTAGACTGCAGTACCTGATCTATCCTCACACAACTATAAGCAGCAGTGGATTGCGCCTATCACTACCTATGCAACTCGGCACTGCCTGAGGAGCTGACTAGCCTGAAGATAGAAATACAAGCCTGACTTACCTCAGAGAAATACCCCAAAGGAATAGGCAGCCCCCCACATATAATGACTGTTAGCAAGATGAAAAGACAAACGTAGGAATGAAATAGATTCAGCAAAGTGAGGCCCGATATTCTAGACAGAGCGAGGATAGCAAAGAGAACTATGCAGTCTACAAAAAACCCTAAAACGAAAACCACGCAAAGGGGCAAAAAGACCCACCGTGCCGAACTAACAGCACGGCGGTGCACCCCTTTGCTTCTCAGAGCTTCCAGCAAAAGTTAATAGCAAGCTGGACAGAAAAAACAGAAAACAAACTAGAAGCACTTATCTAGCAGAGCAGCAGGCCCAAGGAAAGATGCAGTAGCTCAGATCCAACACTGGAACATTGACAAGGAGCAAGGAAGACAGACTCAGGTGGAGCTAAATAGCAAGGCAGCCAACGAGCTCACCAAAACACCTGAGGGAGGAAGCCCAGAGACTGCAATACCACTTGTGACCACAGAAGTGAACTCAGCCACAGAATTCACAACATAATCCTAATCTCAACCCTAACCTCAAACCTAACCCTAATCCCAATACACCCCTAATCACAACCCTAACCTTAACCCTAATCCCAAACCTAACCCTAATCCCAAGCGTAACCCTAATGCCAACCCTAACCCTAATACCAACCCTAATCCAAACCCTAACCCTAATCCCAGCTCTAACCCTAACTTTAGCCCCAACCCTAGCCCTAACTTTAGCCCCAACCCTAACCCTAGCCCTAAGGCTACTTTCACACTTGCGTCGTTTGGCATCCGTCGCAATCCGTCGTTTTGGACAAGAAACGGATCCTGCAAATGTGCCCGCAGGATGCTTTTATTGCCCATAGACTTGTATTGCCGACGGATCGTGATGGATGGCCACACGTCGCGTCCGTCGTGCACTGGATCAGTTGTGTTTTGGCGCAGCGTCGGCACAAAAAAAGTTCAATGAAATGTTTTTTTGTACGTCGCATCCGCCATTTCTGACCACACATGCGTGGCCGTAACTCCGCCCCCTCCTCCCCAGGACATAGATTGGGCAGCGGATGCGTTGAAAAACTACAGCTGCTGCCCACGTTGTGCACAATTTTCACAACGTGCGTCGGTATGTCGGGCCGACGCATTGTGACGGCCCCGTACCGACGTAAGTGTGAAAGAAGCCTAACCCTAAATTTAGCCCCAACCCTAACCCTAAATTTAGCCCCAAACCTAACCCTAAATTTAGCCCCAACCCTAGCCCTAACCCTACCCCTAACCCTTCCCCTACCCCTAACCCTAACCCTAACCCTACCCCTAACCCTAACCCTAACCCTAACCCTACCCCTAACCCTACCCCTAACCCTAACCCTACCCCTAACCCAATTTTAGCCCCAACTGCTGTTCTCCTGCCGGCCGGCAGATGGAGACAGATGGCGGGCGCACTGGGCATGCGCCCGCCATTTTCTTCTGCCGGCGGCCAGGAGGAGCAGCAAGAGGATCCAGGGACCTAGGTGAGTATGCTAGGGTCCCCGAATCCCCCTATTTCTCTGTCCTCTGATGTGCGATCACATCAGAGGACAGAGAATTACACTTTACTTTTTTTTTTTTTTTTGCGGTCGCCGGTAAGCAGTTAATTACCGGCGATCGCAAAACAGGGGTCGGTAATACCGACCCCGATCATGCTCTTTGGGGTCTCGGCTACCCCAAAGATGCTACCGAAGATGGCGGCGCCCACCGGGAGACACGAGGAGCATCGGGGGAGCTAGGTGAGTATTGGGGGGCCACCTGGGACCCCTTTTCTCTGTCCTCCGATGTGCGATCACATCGGAGGACAGAGAAATTAAAAAGAGATCGCGTATTTATTTTTTTTTTGCGATCGCCGGTAAATGGTTAATTACGGCGATCGCAAATGCGGGGTGGGTTAAAAAACCCCCGAATCATGTTCTCTGGGGTCTCGGCTACCCCCGGCAGCCGAGACCCCGGAGAAAATCGGCCTCTGGGGGGCGCTATTGACTTTTTTCACAGTGCCGTTAATTAACGGCGCTGTGGTTTAAGTACCCTTAGCGGCCGCCGTTAAAAGGCGTATCGGCGGTCGCTAAGGGGTTAAGCAGCACCCAGGTGGAGCTTGTATAGCGATTATCTCTTTTTTTCTATTATGACTAAAGGCATATACGGTGTGGTATTTTTATACCCCTGAAGTAGTAAGGGTCTAACGTATAACGGCTGTGCGATTGCAATACTTCTGGACTGTGGATACTGATTGTATTGAAACAGCATAACAGAGCCTAGTAGGTGACAGATCACTGTAATCAGCCTCTCTTCATTTACATCTTGGTGCTCACAGATTACATACCAAAAACCTGGAGAATGATTCCGTTTAAAGGGCCTAAAAGCCACATAAGGAAAAATCTTTCTACCAGCTAGACATTAATGTCCTGTGTTATAGAAACAGTGCTCTCTGTGCACTGTAAGATCACTACAGTGACTCATTTAATAGAATAAACCCAATTGATGCCAAAAAGAAAGAAAGCAAGCTTTAATACATAGTTGCTGCTCATGCTGATAAGTATTTCATGCCGTGCCTCTCTTTTCCCAGCTGGGATGTGACCCACAGCATGGTCTAATTGGACAGGGATGCAGAAAAACATCTTGATAGATTGAGAATATTGCAGGTCAAAACACAGCACAGCTGACAAGTTGCAGAAATAAAACAGATCCAAGAAAACAAACAGCAAAATCGGTTTTGGTAAACTTCTTTAATATCATATTCATGTGTAAGGAGTTGAATCTTTCCAGATGCCATAATATCATCTACATGGAAGGATCAAAAAAAGTGGACAACAGTAAAAGAAGGAAGATCCCGGGCTACAAATCACTCAGTGCTAACTAGTTACAGGTGCGAGCAATCCCGGCAGATGAAAAATATTAAAATGCAATAGTTCTGGAGTGATGACATGTGTGTTCATAATACAATCATCGCAAAGTGCAGTCAGGCACCTGTTTAATATTTGTTTTTCTATTTTCAAGAAATATTGGATGGCCCACTCATAAAATTAAAAGGCCACCAAAAGCTACTAATAAACAATATAAAAGATTTCTAAAAATAATGGCAAAATATAATGCTACAAAGGATGATAGTAATTTTCCCAAAGGCACTGGAAAAAGAGATTAGACACAACAAAATTGGATTTTTTAATGCCTAAATACGAAAAAAAATCAAAGTACACAAATCTTACCCTGCTGACTGGTCCACTAAGTAATGTTTGTGAAATCCTCCCAGGATTGTTGAACTGCTATGATTTACTGAAATGGCCACTTACATCTCTGCGCCATTTACAATGATGAACATGGTTGTCGCTAGGGATGAGTGAACCTGTGGATGTTCAGGTTCGTTGGGTTCAGCCGAACTATAGTTTAAGTTTGGATCGTTATAAGAACTTGACCCCGAACTCCATAGAAGTTAATGGCGACCCAAACTTTGGTGTCTTAAGAAGGCTGTAAAATGGTCATAGTAAGGAACAGGGGGCTGCAAAAGGAAAGTAAATATGGGTACGAGCAGGACAAGTGCCCTGCAAACAAACGTGGATAGGTAAATGACTTAAAATAACATAGAATAAAAAATAAATGAAAAATAATAATCGTGAACCAGGCAGCAGAGCTCCAAGTGGAGGAGGAGGTTGAGGAGGAGGTAAACGTGGCGGTGTAGGTGGAAGAGGCAGAGGAGGTAGCCAACACTGCTTTTGTGTTTTGGGATTTTTTATTGAATTTTTTGGGGGTACTCCGAAAACACACAGTGTAATTGGTCACTCTCTCTCTGTATTCAGGCCGTGTAATCCTCTGCAGTTTTCTTTTGGTGAAAATAATGAGCAGAGCATCAAATAGGGGACGTGACCATGTTACTGCTGTTGGTGGTGTAGCAGGTGCAGGGAGAAAAATGCAGAGGTCGATTTGTGCCTGCTACGCGCCCAAATAAAACACCTTCTTCTGGTGCATGTAGATGATATGACGTTCTGTGTAATTTCATAGGCCAGAGTATCGCTGGATTAATGGTGAGGTCCAGTGGCGTATCTAGGGGTAGTGTTGGCGGGGAATGTGCCCCAGGGGAAGCCAATAGGAGGGCGCAGTTGGGCCACCTAATGCAGCAGTTCGAAGTGTCTCCCCTGGTGGCTGAATTTTGCCGCCCCCCAAACTGGGAGTCAGCAGTTCTCTGAGCCAGCTGTTAGATAACCTTCAGCGTGCCGCCTCATAGTGATCAACTGAACTTGCATCATTCGGGTCATGTGATCACGCTGCTGATTTCATTTGCCGGCGCTGCAGAGGCACACATGGGTGGTTACTAGTGCTCCAGGTGAGCTGAAGACACCAAATATTAAGTGTGTGGGGGGAGATTTGGTGTGAGAATGGGGGTATTTATTGTGTGTGGGGTAATTTAGTGTGGGGTTGGGGGTATTTAATGTGTGTGAAGAGATTTGGTGTGGAGATATGAGTATTTAATGTGTGTCGGGAGATTTAGTCTGGGGATGGGGTATTAAGTGGGGGGGATAGGGTGCGGGATTAATTGTAATGGGATGTGTGCAGACACAGTATGGGGAGTCGGGGAATGTATGAGCAGGCAGTATGGAGAGTGCGGGGTAAATATATGAGGAGACAGTATGGCTATCAGGGGGAATGTGAGAGGAGACTATTGAGGGGAAAAGTGTGAGGACACAGTATGAGGGGATAAAAGTGTGAGTTGGCACAGAATAGAGACTGAGTAGTGGGTGGGTAGCATTGGGGCAGAGTGTAAGGGCACAGCCAGGTGAAAACAGTATTGCAAGGAAGGGGAGTGTGTTGAGGGTGTACAGTATAGAGACTGGGCTCTATAGGTGGCACACAGGGAGAGGATAATGTGAAGAGGTGGCACAGTTTGGAAAGGAGAGAGCAATGTGGAGGGCATGTACCATAAGAGGGATAGTTTGGCGTCATATTTTGTGCAGGGAATATGGTGAGGGGCAATTATTTATTCAGGGGCTCAGTGCAGGGCAAATATGTTTATTCAAGAGCATTATAATGACACTGCCATTTTTAAGGGCATCATGTGCGGATGTGCTGCACAAGTCGAGAGAAGATAGAAGTCTGCAGAGACGGGATGTGGGTGAGAAAATCCATCACAGATTCTGGACAAGGTGAAGAATAAAAGAAAGGGACTACTCCAATCAGAGACAACATCATCTCTCAGGTACCTGGATGTAAATGTGTTTTTTGTGATACTGACTGATTCTCATGGTTTTATTTATGTTAGTAGAATTAAAGGGGTTGTCCAATTTGTGATGAATCTGCAATCATTCTATGAATTCTCACAGTGCGCACTGCATGCTGTCAGGATCCTCGGGTGCTGGCGATTTGCATACATGTGGTCACATGCCAACTAGACATGTATGAGTCTCCTCTCTATTTTTTATGACTGATTGTGATTAATAAAATTGATTAATTTATATTTATGAAGTCAGCACTCCATTTTGTTCAGTCCTACATAATACCGGAGTTTCTTCTTATACTATCAAATTAATACATTCAGATAAGATATTCGGATTTTTCACATGATGCAATTACCTTCAACCTATCTGTGCATTATTTCTAGAATTTTCTTAATTATCCTATTTCCTGCAGCATTTTCCTCCACTAGAAACACTCATGGATTCAATTTGTAAGGTGTATCTGTATTGTATCCCTTTTCTTTCTTCTGTTTTGTCTGTATGCATGTCTTTTTATTATTCCAGCTTTTTAAACACTGTACTTCTTTTTGTATATAAAGTTTAAAATTTAGTATGTTTGTCCTATCATTTTGAGGAGAAAAAAATGCTTGGCTGTATTAACTTGTAGCCAGAATGCTACTAGTGAACCATTCAGGAGCTTGGGAAAGCTGGGTGTGTATGTCTATTAGTGTGTTGCCCAGTGCAGGCAACGTTGAGGGGTGGCAGCATAAGATGTGGTGTGGATGTGGGACCGTCTGCGGGGTGCGCTTAGCTCATTGTTGGTTTATTGCAATTGTTGGACGAGTGAGTGAGAAGCGGAGACCCCCTTTACACTAGCATTCGAGGTATATGTTCTGTAAGCGAGTGGTATTTGTGACACTGACAACCAGGACATATGTTTTATGCATGACACACCTTTTCTGTTGCCTGTACGACATGCCACATTTTATTTGCTTTGACTCAATCTAAAAGTTATGAAAACCACAATTACTTGTGGCAAACTTCATGCTTTCCCCATGGGCAGAAAAAATTAATTATTGAACAGTTGGTGGCAGAGAGGTATTTCACATTTCAAGGACTTGTGGCATTTAGACAACCACAGATGGCTGACACTGCCAGTAATGAAGGAGAAATGTAAGCTTTGTATAAGTTTGCACTTGCCATATACTCAAGGTATACTGCAGGAGCAGAGGCGTAGCTAGGGTTTTGGTTCGGGGGTAGGTGAAACTTCTGAGTAATATATAGGTTATACTGCTGTGCTACATGTTATATAGGTGATACTGTGACTATACACACCAGTCACAGTATCACCAACATAATGTATATGCCGCAGTCTATATACATTATATAGCAGATACTGTGACTGCTATAAATACAATATATAGGTGATACTGCTGTATATATGATAAATAGGTGATACTGCAACTATACACACCAGTCACAGTATCACTTATATAATGTATACACAACTGTCTATATACCTTATACAGGTGATACGGCAACTGCTGTATATAGTTGCAGTACCACCTATATAATGTATATACAGTAGTCACAGTATAACTTACATAATGTATATACAGCAGTCTTAGGCTAAGTGCACATGTTGTGGAATTGCCGCAGAAATTTCCATGGCAATTCCGCAACTCCTGCCACGGGTATATTGCATGCGGAATTGGCATGCGTATTCTCGCTAAACACTAGCATTTTGCAAGCGTAATTAGCTTGCAGAATGCTAGCGTTTTCCAAGTGATCTGTAGCATCGCTTGGAAAACTGATTGTCAGGTTGGACACGCTTGTCAAACATAGTGTTTGACAAGTATGACCAAATTTTTACTATTGATGCTGCCTATGTAGTATCAATAGTAAAAAGATCTGTTAAAAATAATAAAAAAAATAAAAAAATAGTTATTCTCACCTTCCGATGTCACCCAATCTCCTCGGCGCTGCACGCGGCGGCTGGGATGCTGTGTGCGAAGGACCTGGGATGATGTCATCGCAGGTCCTTTGCACACAGCATCCCAGCCGCCGCATGCACCGCTGAGAGGCGGGAGGACTCCGGGGGCCATCGGAAGATGAGTATATCACTATTTTTTATTTTAATTATTTTTTTACCAATATCTTTCCAGGGAGAAGAACATCTGTGCCGACGCTCTCTCCCGCTCCGTAGTGTAAGCAGTAGTGGAGGAGGAGGAGCCTTGGTTAATTGTCCCTTCAGAGAGCCTGAGGACCATTGCCCCAGTTTCGCTAGATTCTGTGCCCTTGGGCAAGACCTTTGTGCCATCTAATTTGCGACCGGAGGTTCTCTCTTGGGCTCATGCGTCCAGGGTGGGTGGACATTTTGGGACCAAGAGGAAATCTGAGCTTCTGGCGAGGACATACTGGTGGCCACATATGGTCCGTGACATCAGGGACTATATTCGGGCGTGTGTCTCCTGTGCCAAGAATAAATCTCCCAGACAAAGGCCTGCTGGGCTACTTTACCCTCTGCTGGAGGCAGACAGACCCTGGGAAATGGTCGGGATGGACTTTATAGTGGGATTACCAAAGTCCCATAGCTGCACCATTGTTTAGGTAGTCACCGACCATTTTTCCAAAATGGTGCACTTGGTGCCTCTTCCACGGCTACCTTCGGCACGGGCCTTGGTGGCATTGTTTATTAAGCACGTTTTCCGCCTACACGGTATGCCAGATAAAATTGTCAGTGACTGGGGTCCCCAGTTTGCGTCTCGGTTCTGGAGAGAGCTTTGTCGTCTTCTCAGCATCGAGCTAAATCTCTCTTCAGCATAGCATCCTGAGACGAATGGGTTGGTAGAGAGGGCCAAACAGACCCTGGTCACATACCTGTGACATGTCTCAGCCAGGCAGGATGACTGGGCATCTTTGCTACTGTGGGCGGAGTTTGCGCTGAACAACGCCGTAGCCGACTCCACTGGGCAGACCCCATTCCTCCTTAATTACGGCCAGCATCCACGGGTTCCTGTACCCATGTCCGTGTCTTCCACCAACTCCAGGGTGGCAGACTGGGCTGTGCAGGCACGTGACATTTGGGACCGCACACAGGATGCTATCACATCGGCGCCCCGCTCTGACCTTTGCTCCTGGTGATTTAGTGTGGTTCTCCGCCCGTAACATCAGGTTGCGAGTTGAGTCTCCTAAGTTTGCACCTCGCTACCTAGGCCCCTTGAAGGTCCTGGAACAAGTCAATCCTGTGGTCTACCATCTGGCCCTTCCTCCCCGCCTAGGCATCAACAACACCTTTCATGTGTCCCTCCTAAAGACCGTCCACATGTCCCAGTTTTCCGAGTCATCTGCCAGGACATCGGGCTCGTCCACGGCCGAATATGAGGTGAACACTGTTAGGGCTAGCGGAACGCACCGAGAAAATAGAGATGTTTATTATAAATGGTGCGTTCGCAGCCCGGGGTCCACCGTGCAGGAGGAACCTGCTGCTAGCGAATGGCGGCACTGTTTGGTGGTATAGACTAGCTCTGTTACTCCACAGAGTAGCCGTGAAAGGGAAGCACTGCGCCCTGTTAGCCTCACAGGAGCACAAGCTTACTGCCAAGCTGATAGCAGTCAGTGGTTATTCAACATGCAATCTCCTCACCGGTGAAGCCGGTATTCTAGGGGCTTATTTCAGCCGGGTCCCTGAACACACTCATGCATAACCACACTGGCGCAAAGCACATATATGAATTGATACTAGCGCATGGCCGTGCGGCCATGCGAGCCTTAAATAGCTGCAGCACATTTAGGACCTTTCAAAGAAGGACCAATGCAGTTGCTGCAGTACCTGAGCATGTGACCCCAGATCTCCACTGAGAGATCTTGCCCTGGGCATGCTCAGGGTGCAAAACAGGACTTAGTCCTAGCACTTACAAGTACCTTCCAAGAAGGACCAATGACCTAGCTGCAGTATCTGATCATGTGACCCTCGATCTCCACTGAGAGATTTTACTCTGGGCATGCTCAGAACGTGAAAAGCAGGACTTAGTCCCAGAAGCGTCTGCTCGCCGCTGCCCAGCACTGACTTCAATGGCAGAAGCAGGAAATGCAGCAGTAACTCTTAGCACAAAGTCAGACTGAGCGAGACGCTGGGATCGACGTCTCCGCTGAGCAGGCTCCACTGCGGCAGGAGAAGAATGGGAGACCGCAGTGGAGATGGCCCGATATTCCCCCTGTGCAGAGGCAGGAACTCGACTCCTAACATTACCCCCCCTCCTAGGGCCCCCCCTTTTGGGCCTCGCTACGCTCGAAGGCAGCAATGAGCTGCGGAGCTTGAATGTGCTCAGCAGGCTCCCAGGACCTGTCCTCAGGACCATAACCCTTCCAATCCACCAAATAAAACTTTTTGCCACGTACCACCTTCCACCCCAAAATAGCATTTACCTCGTAATCGTCCGTAGACGAACCCGATGTCCCAGCACATGACTCGGAAAACTGGGACATGAATACGAGTTTCAAGAGGGACACATGAAAGGTGTCGGTGATACCCAGGCGTGGCAGAAGGGCCAAACGATAGACCACAGGATTAACCTGTTCGAGGACCTTGAAAGGACCCAAGTAGCGAGGTGCAAACTTGGTGGATTCAACTCGCAGCCTGATGTTACGGGCGGAGAGCCACACCAAGTCGCCAGGAGCGAAGGTCGGAGCGGGGCGCCGATGTGCATCGGCGGAGGACCTCATTCTCTCCTTGGAGGCCCGAATGGCATCCTGAGTGCGGTCCCAAATATCCCGTGCCTCCACAGTCCAGTCTGCCACCCTGGAGTCAGCGGAAGACACGGGCATAGGCACAGGTATCCGCGTATGCTGACCATAGTTGAGGAGGTGCCCATTCTGTTTGGAGAAATATATAGGGCACATCATGTACTGGAGCATTATATGTGACCCATCATATACTGTATGGGGCATTAAAATGAGGCCCATTCTGTTTGGATCAATATATGGGGCCCATCATATTCTGTATGGAGCATTATATAGGACCTATTCAGTATGGAGCATTATGTGGGGCCCATTCTGTATGGACCAATATATGGGGTTCATCATATACTGTATGGGGCATTATATGGGGCTCATTATACTGTAAAGAGCAATACATGGGGCCCTGTTATGGCTGGCAATCAGGCAACACAGCGTGCAGTAATCAGCGCACATACAGAGATCTGGCAATAACCAAAAACAATAAGACGAGCTCTGAGACGTGGAATCTCTGTAGACTGCAGTACCTGATCTATCCTCACACAACTATAAGCAGCAGTGGATTGCGCCTATAACTACCTATGCAACTCGGCACTGCCTGAGGAGCTGACTAGCCTGAAGATAGAAATACAAGCCTGCCTTACCTCAGAGAAATACCCCAAAGGAATAGGCAGCCCCCCACATATAATGACTGTTAGCAAGATGAAAAGACAAACGTAGGAATGAAATAGATTCAGCAAAGTGAGGCCCGATATTCTAGACAGAGCGAGGATAGCAAAGAGAACTATGCAGTCTACAAAAAACCCTAAAACGAAAACCACGCAAAGGGGCAAAAAGACCCACCGTGCTGAACTAACAGCACGGCGGTGCACCCCTTTGCTTCTCAGAGCTTCCAGCAAAAGTTAATAGCAAGCTGGACAGAAAAAACAGAAAACAAACTAGAAGCACTTATCTAGCAGAGCAGCAGGCCCAAGGAAAGATGCAGTAGCTCAGATCCAACACTGGAACATTGACAAGGAGCAAGGAAGACAGACTCAGGTGGAGCTAAATAGCAAGGCAGCCAACGAGCTCACCAAAACACCTGAGGGAGGAAGCCCAGAGACTGCAATACCACTTGTGACCACAGAAGTGAACTCAGCCACAGAATTCACAACAGTACCCCCCCCTTGAGGAGGGGTCACCGAACCCTCACCAGAACCCCCAGGCCGACCAGGATGAGCCACGTGAAAGGCACGAACAAGATCTGGGGCATGGACATCAGAGGCAAAAACCCAGGAATTATCTTCCTGAGCATAACCCTTCCATTTGACCAGATACTGGAGTTTCCGTCTAGAGACACGAGAATCCAAAATCTTCTCCACAATATACTCCAATTCCCCCTCCACCAAAACAGGGGCAGGAGGCTCCACAGATGGAACCATAGGTGCCACGTATCTCCTCAACAACGACCTATGGAATACATTATGTATGGAAAAGGAGTCTGGGAGGGTCAGACGAAAAGACACCGGATTGAGAATCTCAGAAATCCTATACGGACCAATAAAACGAGGTTTAAATTTAGGAGAGGAAACCTTCATAGGAATATGACGAGAAGATAACCAAACCAGATCCCCAACACGAAGTCGGGGTCCCACACGGCGTCTGCGATTAGCGAAAAGCTGAGCCTTCTCCTGGGACAAGGTCAAATTGTCCACCACCTGAGTCCAGATCTGCTGCAACCTGTCCACCACAGAATCCACACCAGGACAGTCCGAAGACTCAACCTGTCCTGAAGAGAAACGAGGATGGAACCCAGAATTGCAGAAAAATGGAGAGACCAAGGTAGCCGAGCTGGCCCGATTATTAAGGGCGAACTCAGCCAACGGCAAAAATGACACCCAATCATCCTGGTCAGCGGAAACAAAACATCTCAGATATGTTTCCAAGGTCTGATTGGTTCGTTCGGTCTGGCCATTAGTCTGAGGATGGAAGGCCGAGGAGAAAGATAGGTCAATGCCCATCCTACCACAAAAGGCTCGCCAGAACCTCGAGACAAACTGGGAACCTCTGTCAGAAACAATATTCTCAGGAATGCCATGTAAACGAACCACATGCTGGAAGAACAAAGGCACCAAATCAGAGGAGGAAGGCAATTTAACCAAGGGCACCAGATGGACCATTTTAGAAAAGCGATCACAGACCACCCAAATGACCGACATTTTTTGAGAAACGGGAAGGTCAGAAATGAAATCCATCGAAATATGTGTCCAAGGCCTCTTCGGGACCGGCAAGGGCAAAAGCAACCCACTGGCACGTGAACAGCAGGGCTTAGCCCTAGCACAAATTCCACAGGACTGCACAAAAGCACGCACATCCCGTGACAGAGATGGCCACCAGAAGGATCTAGCAACCAACTCCCTGGTACCAAAGATTCCTGGATGACCGGCCAGCACCGAACAATGAAGTTCAGAGATAACTTTACTAGTCCACCTATCAGGGACGAACAGTTTCTCGGCCGGACAACGATCAGGTTTATTAGCCTGAAATTTCTGCAACACTCTCCGCAAATCAGGGGAGATGGCAGACACAATGACTCCTTCCTTGAGGATACTCGCCGGCTCAGATAACCCCGGAGAGTCGGGCACAAAACTCCTAGACAGAGCATCCGCCTTCACATTTTTAGAGCCCGGAAGGTACGAAATCACAAAATCAAAACGAGCAAAAAATAACGACCAACGGGCCTGTCTAGGATTCAAGCGCTTGGCAGACTCAAGATAAGTAAGGTTCTTATGATCAGTCAAAACCACCACGCGATGCTTAGCACCCTCAAGCCAATGACGCCACTCCTCGAATGCCCACTTCATGGCCAGCAACTCTCGGTTGCCCACATCATAATTATGCTCAGCAGCAGAAAATTTCCTGGAAAAGAAAGCACATGGTTTGAACACTGAGCAACCAGAACCTCTCTGTGACAAAACCGCCCCTGCACCAATCTCAGAAGCATCAACCTCGACCTGGAACGGAAGAGAAACATCAGGTTGACACAACACAGGGGCACAGCAAAAACGACGCTTCAACTCCTGAAAAGCTTCCACGGCAGCAGAAGACCAATTAACCAAATCAGCACCCTTCTTGGTCAAATCGGTCAATGGTCTGGCAATGCTAGAAAAATTACAGATGAAGCGACGATAAAAATTAGCAAAGCCCAGGAATTTCTGCAGACTTTTTAGAGATGTCGGCTGAGTCCAATCCTGGATGGCCTGAACCTTAACCGGATCCATCTCGATAGTAGAAGGGGAAAAGATGAACCCCAAAAATGAAACTTTCTGCACACCGAAGAGACACTTTGATCCCTTCACGAACAAGGAATTAGCACGCAGTACCTGGAAAACCATTCTGACTTGCTTCACATGAGACTCCCAATCATCTGAGAAGATCAAAATGTCATCCAAGTAAACAATCAAGAATTTATCCAGATACTCACGGAAAATGTCATGCATAAAAGACTGAAAAACAGATGGAGCATTGGCAAGTCCGAACGGCATCACCAGATACTCAAAATGACCCTCGGGCGTATTAAATGCCGTTTTCCATTCATCTCCCTGCCTGATTCTCACCAGATTATACGCACCACGAAGATCTATCTTGGTGAACCAACTAGCCCCCTTAATCCGAGCAAACAAGTCAGAAATCAATGGCAAGGGATACTGAAACTTAACAGTGATCTTATTAAGAAGGCGGTAATCAATACACGGTCTTAGCGAACCATCCTTCTTGGCTACAAAAAAGAACCCTGCTCCCAATGGTGACGACGATGGGCGAATATGTCCCTTCTCCAGGGACTCCTTCACATAACTGCGCATAGCGGTGTGTTCAGGTACGGACAAATTAAATAAACGACCCTTAGGGAATTTACTACCAGGAATCAAATCGATAGCACAATCACAATTCCTATGCGGAGGTAGGGCATCAGACTTGGACTCTTCAAATACATCCTGAAAGTCCGACAAGAACTCTGGGATGTCAGAAAGAATGGATGACGAAATAGACAAAAATGGAACATCACCATGTACTCCCTGACAACCCCAGCTGGTTACCGACATAGAGTTCCAATCCAATACTGGATTATGGGTTTGTAGCCATGGCAACCCCAACACGACCACATCATGCAAATTATGCAGTACCAGAAAGCGAATAACTTCCTGATGTGCAGGAGCCATGCACATGGTCAGCTGGGCCCAGTACTGAGGCTTATTCTTGGCCAAAGGTGTAGCATCAATTCCTCTCAACGGAATAGGACACCGCAAAGGCTCCAAGAAAAATCCACAACGTTTAGCATAATCCAAATCCATCAGATTCAGGGCAGCGCCTGAATCCACAAACGCCATGACAGAATACGATGACAAAGAGCACATTAAGGTAATGGACAAAAGGAATTTGGACTGTACAGTACCAATAACGGCAGAGCTATCGAACCGCCTAGTGCGTTTAGGACAATTAGAAATAGCATGAGTAGAATCACCACAATAGAAACACAGTCTGTTCAGACGTCTGTGTTCTTGCCGTTCTACTTTAGTCATAGTCCTGTCGCACTGCATAGGCTCAGGTTTACTCTCAGACAATACCGCCAGATGGTGCACAGATTTACGCTCGCGCAAGCGACGACCGATCTGAATGGCCAAGGACATAGACTCATTCAAACCAGCAGGCATAGGAAATCCCACCATTACATCCTTAAGAGCTTCAGAGAGACCCTTTCTGAACAAAGCCGCTAGTGCAGATTCATTCCACAGAGTGAGTACTGACCACTTTCTAAATTTCTGACAATATACTTCTACATCATCCTGACCCTGGCATAAAGCCAGCAGATTTTTCTCAGCCTGATCCACTGAATTAGGCTCATCGTAAAGCAATCCCAGCGCCTGGAAAAATGCATCAACATTACTCAATGCAGAATCTCCTGGTGCAAGAGAAAACGCCCAGTCCTGTGGGTCGCCGCGCAAAAAAGAAATAATAATCAAAACCTGTTGAATAGGATTACCAGAAGAATGAGGTTTCAAGGCCAAAAATAGCTTACAATTATTTCTGAAGCTCAGGAACTTAGTTCTGTCACCAAAAAACAAATCAGGAATCGGAATTCTTGGTTCTAGCATCGATTTCTGATCAATAGTATCTTGAATCTTTTGTACATTTACAACGAGATTATCCATTGAGGAGCACAGAGCCTGAATATCCATGTCCACAGCTGTGTCCTGAAGCACTCTAATGTCTAGGGGAAAAAAAAGACTGAAGACAGAGCTAAGAAAAAAAAATGATGTCAGGATTTCTTTTTTCCCTCTATTGGGAATCATTGGTGTGGCTCCTTGTACTGTTATGGCTGGCAATCAGGCAACACAGCGTGCAGTAATCAGCGCACATACAGAGATCTGGCAATAACCAAAAACAATAAGACGAGCTCTGAGACGTGGAATCTCTGTAGACTGCAGTACCTGATCTATCCTCACACAACTATAAGCAGCAGTGGATTGCGCCTATAACTACCTATGCAACTCGGCACTGCCTGAGGAGCTGACTAGCCTGAAGATAGAAATACAAGCCTGACTTACCTCAGAGAAATACCCCAAAGGAATAGGCAGCCCCCCACATATAATGACTGTTAGCAAGATGAAAAGACAAACGTAGGAATGAAATAGATTCAGCAAAGTGAGGCCCGATATTCTAGACAGAGCGAGGATAGCAAAGAGAACTATGCAGTCTACAAAAAACCCTAAAACGAAAACCACGCAAAGGGGCAAAAAGACCCACCGTGCTGAACTAACAGCACGGCGGTGCACCCCTTTGCTTCTCAGAGCTTCCAGCAAAAGTTAATAGCAAGCTGGACAGAAAAAACAGAAAACAAACTAGAAGCACTTATCTAGCAGAGCAGCAGGCCCAAGGAAAGATGCAGTAGCTCAGATCCAACACTGGAACATTGACAAGGAGCAAGGAAGACAGACTCAGGTGGAGCTAAATAGCAAGGCAGCCAACGAGCTCACCAAAACACCTGAGGGAGGAAGCCCAGAGACTGCAATACCACTTGTGACCACAGAAGTGAACTCAGCCACAGAATTCACAACAGGGCCCATTATGTATGGAGCAATATATGGGGCTCATTATACTGTATGGAGTATTATATGGGGCTCATTATACTGTTTGTAGCATTATATGGGGCTCATTATGCTGTATGGAGCTGATTACTCAGTATGGATCATTATGTGAGGCTCATTGTACTGTATGGAGCACTATGTGGTACCCATAATGCTGTATGGAGCATTATATGGGGATAATTATTCTGTATGGCACACTACATGGTACCCATAATACTGTATGGAGCATAATATGGGGCCCATTATATGCTGGAGCATTATATGGGGCCCATCATATTCTGTATGGAGCATTATATGGGACCTATTCTGTATGGAGCATTATATGGGGCCCATTCTGTATGGACCAATATATGGGGTTCATCATATACTGTATGGGGCATTATATGGGGCTCATTATACTGTATAAAGCATTATATGTGGCCCATTATATATGGAGCAATATATGGGGCTCATTATACTGTATCGAGTATTACATGGGGCTCATTATACTGTTTGGAGCATTATATGGGGCTTATTATACTGTATGGATCATTATATGAGGCTCATTATACTGTATGGACCACTATGCGGTACCCATAATGCTGTATGGAGCATTATGTGAGAATAATAATTCTGTATGGCACACTACATGGTACCAATAATACTGTATGTAGCATAATATCGGACTGATTATTCTGTATGGAGCAATATATGGGGCTCATTATTCTGTATGGAGCAATATATGGGGCTCATTATTCTGTATGGAGCAATATATGGGTCTCATTATACTGTATGGAGAAATACATGGGGCTCATTTTTACTGTATGGAGCACTATGTGGTACCCATAATACTGTATGGAGCATTATATGGGGCTCATTATTATGTATGGAGCAATATACTGTCTGTTTCTGACCTATTGTACAATGTACAATACATATCACTCATGTAGTGTAAGAAGTGAAATCTTTGGCATTGTGCTATACCTATATTTCAATGCTGCATCTGTGCATTATGAATTGTGGTATGTGTTAAAGGGACTCACTGAGACTCTTTCGCCGGGGATCCACAAAAACCTGGAGCTGACCCTGTATATACTGCACAGTGCCACTTCTCCTGTCTTGTCGATGAGGTGACATTGGACTTTGGGAGGGTCAATATTGGTTTAGTATTTTCAATATTACTATGGCCAAATAAAAATAAAATATTGTAAAAGCTGTTTAAGTGGATTATCCCAAGTAATCCCCTCTCCTCTGGATAGGGAATAACTTTCCAATTCCTGGAGATCTGACTGTTGGGACTCCCATGATCCTGAAAATCCAAGCTCTGTAGAAGACCATGTAAATGCAGCTGTGGTCGATCAAATGCACTGTGGCGTCATTCACATGTGGCTCTTCAAATATCTCCTTTTACGAGAGTGAGGGGCACGATAAAGAAAAGCAAAATTCACTGATCGTGGTGAAGAGTGTTATAGTATGTGGGCTGGTGGGGTTTATGTGGCAGGGCTGCTTTTTTGTCTCAGTCCAGTCCGGCCCCTCACTGTATATATACTAACCTCTTTGATGGCTACAACACTGTATGATGGCCTCGTCACTGTAATCTCCACACTGTATAATGGCCCCGTAGACAGCCTCCATATAGTTTAATGCACCAGATAGTCCAAAATATAGTACAATGCATTCCCCATAGCCCTCCATATAGCATAATGTACTCCCCATAGGCCTCAATATAGTATAATGCACTCCCCATAGGCAGACTCTATATTGTATAATGAATTCATCATAGGCAGACTCTATATAGTATAATGAACTCCCCGTAGGCAGACTCTATATAGTATTATGCACCCCCATAGGCAGACTCTACATAGTATAATGCATCCCCCATAGGCAGACTCTATGCAGTATAATGCACCTTCCATAGGCAGACTCTATAGAATAATTCAGCCCCTATAGGAAGACTCTATATAGTATAATGCACCTCTATAGGCAGACTCTAATATAATGCACCTCCATAGGCAGACTCTATAGTATAATGCAGACCCCCATAGGCAGACTCTATACAGTATAATTCACCCCATAGGCAGACTCTACATAGTATAATGGATCCATAATAGGCAGACTCTATGTAGCATAATGTACCTCCCATAGGCATACTCTATAGAATATAGGCAGACTCTAATATAATGCACCTCCAAAGGCAGACTCTATAGTATAATGCAGCCCCCATAGGAAGACTCTATATTGCATAATGTATTCCCCGAGAGACAGACTCTATATTGTATAATGCACTTGCCATAGGCAGACTTTATATAGTATAATGCAGCCCCCAGAGGCAGATTCTATATAGTATAATGCAGCCCCAAGAGGCAGACTCTAATATAATGCACCCCCATAGGCATACTCCATAAAGTATAATGAAGCCCCACAGGTACACTCTATATAGTATAATGCAGTCCCTCATAGGCAGATGCTAATATAATGCACCCCTATAGGCAGACTCTATAGCAGGGGTGGGCAATTAATTTTGCCATGGGGCCACATGAGAAATTTGGATGGTTTTAGAGGGCCAGACTAATATAATTAACTCTGCTGTACAGGCATCGGCAGGGTCAGATGCAGTTTCTAGTGTTTTACCTATTTACCCCTGTGAGTTGTTACACAATCAGAATACCGGTGTGACGTAGACACTGAAGACATGGGGCCAATACAGACCTGGTCCTGGCAGCAGAGTGAGACCTGAAGGGCCACACTGAGGCCATGTCATAAAGAGGAAGTAACAGGAGACTGGAGGGGCCACACTGAGGCCATGTCATACAAAACAAATCATCTGCACTAATAGAAGACAACATGTGCAGAGTCTGTCTGTTCTCCCCGTGTTTCCTCCCGCAGTCCAGAGACTGATAGGAAATTAGATTGTGATAATGTCTGTACAGCGCTGAGGACTATGGTGGCGCCATATAAGAGTGACAGAAACACACACACATAACTCCTCCTGCAGAGCGGCCCCGCCGTGTGCGGACAGGACCTGTGTGACGTCACAGTCATGTGATCTGTCGCATGGGGAGGGGTCACATGATCAGGGGCGGAGCTAGAGATTTCCAGGACTCTGATATGCTAGAATCCGGTCACAAGAATGATTGACACAGCCGGGAGCCAATGGCTCCTGATGCTGTGTCAATCACATCCTGACCCTGGAACGGTATGCGCTGCAAGCGCATAAAGTTCCGACAGCGTGTGGATGAGCTCGGGGCCTTCACTCCAGCTGCCAGTGGTCCTCCTCAGAAGCGTCTGGCGGCTGGCTGAGTGGTGCCGGGGGTGGCTGTCAGAAGTGACAGCTAGCTGGCGGGCCGTTTATAATCATCAGGCGGGCCGGATATGGCCCGCAGGCCGCATCTTGCCCAGGTCTGCTCTATAGTATAATGCAGCCACCCATAGGCAGACTCTATATAGTATAATGGAGCCCCCCATAGGCAGACTCTAATATAATGCACTCCATAGGTAGACTCTATAGTATAATGCAGCCTCCCATAGGCAGACTCTATATAGTATAATTCAGCCCCCCATAGGCAGACTCTAATATAATGCACCCCATAGGTAGACTCTATAGTATAATGCAGCCTCCCATAGGCAGACTCTAATATAATGCACCCACATAGGCAGACTCTATATAGTATAATGCAGCCCCCCATAGGCATACTCTATATAGTATAATGCACCCCCCATAGGCAGACTCTATATAGTATAATGCAGCCCCCATAGGCAAACTCTATATAGTATAATGCAGCCCCCCACAGGCATATTCTATATAGTATAATCCAGCCCTCCATAGGCAGACTCTAAATAGTATAATAACTCTTGAGATCCCTCCCAATGCTTACATTCTATGACTCTATGACATGTGGATTGTTGTTGATGGAAAAAAAAAATAAGCCATTCTTTCAAAATAAGCCCTAACCTATCTTTCAGAGAAACAATATATTATTTTAGGGTGTAACTCAATCCAGATGTCCCCCATTCCCTCATTCATTGTGTCTTTGGTGCAGTGATTGACAGTTAAGCCATCCAATATGGGGAAGTGGGTGCTAAGATGTCAGTAATGTGATTGACAGCTCAGGCATCCAATCTGAGGATAGAGCATGCTGAGCTGTCAGTGTTGTGAGCGATAGTACTACCATCCAATCAAGGCCAGGGCGTGCTGAGTTTCCTTTAGGTGTCTCCCATACTGGGTTACTGCCTATTTAGCTAGATGTCTGTATCTGATTACTGCCAGTCAGAGCCTTATTTCAGTGGTATTTCTGTGCCTTGTACTACTGTGCTTTGTATTTTGATCTATTGCTGCCTGACCTTGTTTCTGACCATGCATTTGCCTAGCTCCTTTGTCTTGATCCGCCACCTTCCTGAAGTTCTGACCTCAAAGCATCACCTGACTATGCCTTTGTCTTTCCCTTTAGTTTACGATGAGCTCTCTTGGTATCTGACCCTGGACTTCTTGACTACCCTGCTCACGGCTTGTCCTTGAGTAGTGACTAGCATCACACCAGAGCTGGCTTTACATTCTGACAGCTAGTTACATATATCATCAGGGGTGAACCTAGCCTCTCTGCTGCCTGAGGCGAACGGATGGCGCCCCCTCCCCCTCACACAGTCCCTGCTGGAGGGGGGGCGGGAAGGAGGGAGGGAGGAGGGGGGGCGGGCACTTGACCCCGGAGTTTTATAAAAAAAAAAAAGAAAGAAAAAAAACCTAGCAGCGCAAATCCAGTTACCGTATATACTCGAGTATAAGCCGACCCGAGTAGTATATGCCGACCCCCCTAATTTTGCCACAAAAAACTGGGAAAACTTAATGACTCGAGTATAAGCCTAGGGTAGAAAATGCAGCAGCTACCGGCAAATTTCAAAAGTAAAAATAGATACCAATAAAAGTAAAATTAATTGACACATCAGTAGGTTAAGTGTACATCAGTAGGTTAAGTGTTTTTGAATATCCATATTGAATCAGGAGCCTCATATAATGCCTCATAAAGTTTAATGGCCCCATTAGATGCTCCATATTAAAATATGCCCCATATATTATCATGCATAAAGGGTAATAAGGGCCCCATAAGATGCTCCGTACAGCCACTTGCCCCTTATAGTGCTGCACAAGTGTTATGGCCCCATAAAATGCTCCATACAGTCACTGCCCCTTATAGTGCTGCACAAACATTATGGCCCCATACAGATGCTCCATACAGTCACTGCCCCTATAAAGTGCTGCACAAACATTATGGCCCCATACAGATGCTCCATACAGCCACTTGCCCCTTATAGTGCTGCACATGGCCCCATAAGATGCTCCATACAGTCACTGCCCCCTATAGTGCTGCACAAGTGTTATGGCCCCATAAGATGCTCCGTACAGCCACTTGCCCCTTATAGTGCTGCACAAGTGTTATGGCCCCATAAGATGCTCCGTACAGCCACTTGCCCCTTATAGTGCTGCACAAGTGTTATGGCCCCATAAGATGCTCCGCACAGCCACTTGCCCCTTATAGTGCTGCACAAGAGTTATGGCCGCTGTTGTGAATTCTGTTGTCAAGCTCCCTCCTGTGGTCATGAATGGTACTTCGGCTGGTTCTGTCCATGGGCTTCCTCTGTTGGTGGTGATTGGGGCTGCAGCTTCTGAGGTTCCTTCCACAGGTGACGAGGTTAATTCGTTAGCTGGCTGCTCTATTTAATGCCACCTAGATCATTGCTCCATGCCACCTGTCAATGTTCCAGTATTAGTCAAGTTCACTCCTGGATCGTTCTTGTGACCTGTCTTCCCAGCAGAAGCTAAGTTCCTGCCTGTTTTTCTCTGGTTTGCTATTTTTCTGTCCAGCTTGCTATTTTGATTGTTGTCTTGCTTGCTGGAAGCTCTGGGACGCAGAGGGAGCGCCTCCGCACCGTGAGTCGGTGCGGAGGGTCTTTTTGCGCCCTCTGCGTGGTCTTTTTGTAGTTTTTTGTGCTGACCGCAAAGTTACCTTTCCTATCCTCTGTCTGTTCAGTAAGTCGGGCCTCACTTTGCTAAATCTATTTCATCTCTGTGTTTGTAATTTTCATCTTTACTCAGTCATTATATGTGGGGGTCTGCCTTTTCCTTTGGGGAATTTCTCTGAGGCAAGGTAGGCTTTATTTTTCTATCTTTAGGGCTAGCTAGTTCCTTAGGCTGTGTCGAGTTGCATAGGGAGCGTTAGGAGCAATCCACGGCTATTTCTAGTGTGTGTGATAGGATTAGGGATTGCAGTCAGCAGAGTTCCCACGTCTCAGAGCTCGTCCTATATTATCAGTAACTATCAGGCCATTCCGTGTGCTCTTAACCACCAGGTCCATTATTGTCCTGACCACCAGGTCATAACAGTACAGGTGGCCAAAAGTACTAATGCATCTCAATAGAGGAATAAGAGAAGTTCTGAGACCATTTTTTTTCTTTGCAGTGTGTTTTGTCTCTCTTTTCCCCTTTACCTCTGGGTGGTTCAGGATACAGGTGTAGATATGGACATTCAAGGTCTGTCCTCTTGTATGGATAATCTCACTGCAAGGGTACAAAACATTCAAGATTTTGTGGTTCAGAATCCAATGTTAGAACCTAGGATTCCTATTCCTGATTTGTTTTTTGGGGATAGATCTAAGTTTCTGAATTTCAAAAATAATTGTAAATTGTTTCTTGCTTTGAAACCTCACTCCTCAGGTGACCCTGTTCAACAAGTGAAAATCATTATTTCTTTGTTGCGTGGTGACCCTCAAGACTGGGCATTTTTCCTTGCGCCAGGAGATCCGGCATTGCGTGATGTTGATGCGTTTTTTCTGGCGCTCGGATTGCTTTATGATGAACCTAATTCAGTGGATCAGGCAGAGAAAATCTTGCTGGCTCTGTGTCAGGGTCAGGATGAGGTAGAGATATATTGTCAGAAGTTTAGGAAGTGGTCTGTACTCACTCAGTGGAATGAATGTGCCCTGGCAGCAATTTTCAGAAAGGGTCTCTCTGAAGCCCTTAAGGATGTCATGGTGGGATTTCCCATGCTTGCTGGTCTGAATGAGTCTATGTCTTTGGCCATTCAGATCGATCGACGCTTACGTGAGCGTAAAGCTGTGCACCATTTGGCGGTATTATCTGAGCATAGACCAGAGCCTATGCAATGTGATAGGACTTTGACCAAAGCTGAACGGCAAGAACACAGACGTCGGAATGGGCTGTGTTTTTACTGTGGTGATTCCACTCATGCTATCTCCGATTGTCCTAAGCGTACTAAGCATTTCGCTAGGTCTGCCACCATTGGTACGGTACAGTCGAAATTTCTTTTGTCCGTTACTCTGATCTGCTCTTTGTCATCCTATTGTGTTATGGCATTTGTGGATTCAGGCGCTGCCCTGAATTTGATGGACTTGGAGTTTGCTAGGCGCTGTGGTTTTTTCTTGGAGCCCTTGCAGTATCCTATTCCATTGAGAGGAATTGATGCTACGCCTTTGGCCAAGAATAAGCCTCAGTACTGGACCCAATTGACCATGTGCATGGCTCCTGCACATCAGGAGGATATTCGCTTTTTGGTGTTGCATAATCTGCATGATGTGTCATTTCGTTTGACCCTTCCGGCTTCTTTTGCCATCCATAATGTATTCCATAGGTCATTGTTGCGGAGATACGTGGCGCCTGTGGTTCCATCCATTGATCCTCCTGCCCCGGTGTTGGTTGAGGGGGAGTTGGAGTATGTGGTGGAGAAGATTTTGGATTCTCGTATTTCGAGACGGAAACTCCAGTACCTGGTCAAATGGAAGGGTTATGGTCAGGAAGATAATTCCTGGGTCTTTGCCTCCGATGTTCATGCTGCCGATCTGGTTCGTGCCTTTCATTTGGCTCGTCCTGGTCGGCCTGGGGGCTCTGGTGAGGGTTCGGTGACCCCTCCTCAAGGGGGAAGTACTGTTGTGAATTCTGTTGTCAAGCTCCCTCCTGTGGTCATGAATGGTACTTCGGCTGGTTCTGTTCATGGGCTTCCTCTGGTGGTGGTGAGTGGGGCTGCGGCTTCTGAGGTTCCTTCCACAGGTGACGAGGTTAATTCGTTAGCTGGCTGCTCTATTTAACTCCACCTAGATCATTGCTCCATGCCACCTGTCAATGTTCCAGTATTGGTCAAGTTCACTCCTGGATCGTTCTTGTGAACTGTCTTCCCAGCAGAAGCTAAGTTCCTGCTTGTTTTTCTCTAGTTTGCTATTTTTCTGTCCAGCTTGCTATTTTGATTGTTGTCTTGCTTGCTGGAAGCTCTGGGACGCAGAGGGAGCGCCTCCGCACCGTGAGTCGGTGCGGAGGGTCTTTTTGCGCCCTCTGCGTGGTCTTTTTGTAGTTTTTTGTGCTGACCGCAAAGTTACCTTTCCTATCCTCTGTCTGTTCAGTAAGTCGGGCCTCACTTTGCTAAATCTATTTCATCTCTGTGTTTGTAATTTTCATCTTTACTCACAGTCATTATATGTAGGGGGCTGCCTTTTCCTCTGGGGAATTTCTCTGAGGCAAGGTAGGCTTTATTTTTCTATCTTTAGGGCTAGCTAGTTCCTTAGGCTGTGTCGAGTTGCATAGGGAGCGTTAGGAGCAATCCACGGCTATTTCTAGTGTGTGTGATAGGATTAGGAATTGCGGTCAGCAGAGTTCCCACGTCTCAGAGCTCGTCCTATATTATCAGTAACTATCAGGTCATTCTGTGTGCTCTTAACCACCAGGTCCATTATTGTCCTGACCACCAGGTCATAACAGGCCCCATAAGATGCTCCACACAGCCACTTGCCCCTTATAATGCTGCACAAGTATTATGGCCCCATAAGATGCTCCATACAGTCACTTGCCCCATATGCTTTTGCTGCGATAAAAAAAAAAAAAAATAACATACTCACCTCTCTTCGCTCAGGACCCCGGCACTGGCAATATTTACCTGCTCCTCGTGCGGCTCCATCTTCGGCACTAACGTACAGCAGAGGGCACGCACTGACTATGTCACTGCGCCCTCTGACCTGAGCGTCACTGCCAGAGGACCCTTTAGACGGAGCCGCACTGGAACAAGGAGAGGTAAATATCACGCAGCGCTGCGCTCCCCCTCCCGTATACTCACCTACTGCTGGCGCTGCGTCCCTGCTTCTTCCACCGCTGCATCTTCTTCCTGTATTGAGCGGTCACAGTTACCGCTCATTACAGAAATTAATATGCGGCTCCACCTCTATGGGAGGTGGAGCCGCATATTCATTTCTGTAATGAGCGGTACCATGTGACCACTCAGTGCAGGAAGAATCTGCCGCGCTGGAAGAAGCAGGGACGTCCAGGGACCGTGCCGGGAGTAGGTGAGTATAATACTACAGAATCTGCCGCCCCCTCTCTTCTGCCGCCTGAGCCAAAGAGCTCAAATTGCTTCATGGTAGCAGCGTCACTGTATATGATAATATAACTTCCTTAGTGCTGCTGTTGTTTCTGCCTTTGTGCTAAATAATGAAATGCTGGAATCCTTCTCTGTGTGCTGTGGTCTGCATGGGAGAGATCACAACAGCAAGTCACCTCCCACCAGACCTGACCAGAATTGATAGCAAATAAGAGATAGAACCTGCAGATGGGAAATCTGGTAAAAATGAAGAATACAAGTCTTTTAATGGCCAGATATAGTGTTATGCCTCATGGAGGAACCCAGGACAGCTTACTCTAAAAAGTTATTTTAAAGTACAGTTATGCTTCAGCACAAATTATATTTATGTGCCAAATATAGTCAACATGAAAGTAGAAAATTATCATTAAAATTAGTTCAATGCTTTCAACTCTTACCATCTGAATTTGAATATCTAAATAAGTACATTAACTCCACCGACAACTAGATGACTTGTGTCTACTGCAATGTATAGAGATGGGCTCTATTATAATATTATAAAATTGATTTTTACAGCTGTAAAAATCATTATGCATGTGAGTAAATTAGCCTTTTATTATTTTATTCAAACCAGCTCCAAACACACAATCCAAGCTGCTTGAGGTCTAGTGTGAAGCTTCCACAATCAGTGATGGTTTGGGGAGCCATGTCATCTGCTGGTGTAAGTCCATTATGTTTTTATCAAGACCAACGTCAGACCAGCAATCTACCTGGAAATTTTAGAGCACTTCATGCGTCCCTCTTCCAACAAGCTTTTTGGAGGTAGAACTCCAGCAGGACTTGGCACCTGTCCACACTGCCAGAAGTACCAATACCTGGTTTAACCCCTTTCTGACCTTGGACGGGATAGTACATCTGAGGTCAGAACCCCCGCTTTGATGCGGGAAATGGCTGTGATCCCACATCAAAGTCGGGACATGTCAGCTGTTTTGTACAGCTGACATTTGCCCGCCATTTCGGCAGGTGGAATCATGATTCACCCACCACTATTAATTAAATGCCTCAGACAAACGCTGACAGTGGCATTTAACTAGCACTTCCGGCCATAGGGCCGGAAATTAGCTCATGGCTGTCCCCCATCACATGATCGGGGCTCAACGATGCGTCAGCATGATAACCAGAGGTCTATTGTGGGTGGGCTGCACAAGCACTTATGAGTGTAGTATGTGAGCATGTCCATTAGGAATTTTTGTTATAAAGGCACAGATGATTGGCCTCGGGGAGACCAAAACATCAAGCACCGCGGAGACACCATCACGTGTTTCTCAACGCAGTGATTCCAGAACACTGTCCAGACAGCTGTCTGTGGATGGATACCACGCTTGGCATAGGTGGCTTTCCTTCATAGGATGCTGCCCTTCCAGTGGTTGTTCCTTCCCGGGGAAAGGCCTGGCTATTCACTGCTTGCGTCGAGAAACACGTGATGGTGTCTCCGCAGCTTCTTTACATGCATCTGCATATTTCCCATAAGGGATGGGGGCAGTGTTCTGGAATCACTGAGCTGAGAAACACGTGATGGTGTCTCCGCGGTGTTGGATGTTTTGGCCTCCCCAAGGCCAATCATCTGTGCCTTTATAGCCTTTTTACTAGACACTGCTCCTAATAGCCAGATTCCTACTCCACACTGATGAGGGGCAAAAACCCCGAAACAGCTGTCTGTGGATGGATACCATGCTTGGCATAGGTGGCTTTCCTTCATAGGATGCTGCCCTTCCCGTGGTTGTTCCTTCCCGGGGAAAGGCCTGGCTATTCACTGCTTGCGTCGAGAAACACGTGATGGTGTCTCCGCAGCTTCTTTACATGCATTAGGAATTTTTGGTGATTGTTTGAAAAATATCAAATCTGTCTGCTGGACCATTTTTAGTCTGGTAGATATACACGTAGGGCTGGTTTGATCTGTCCTTTGGTGTTTTTTTTACATTAATTAATGTTTGTATTAGGTACCAATCATCAGGTATACTAACTAGACCAAGTAGAAATGGACTGATTTTGACAATGTTTATTATTATTATTATTGATACATGATTTGGGATATGCAATTTGCTTACAGTTTTTGTGATTTTAAATGTTTTTAAATATTTGTAGTGTATGGTCAACTTACATTAATAAAATTGTGTAACTTTATATGGTGATCCCTGCGTACGTGCATGTCTCTTTTCTTGGTTTTGTATGGTTTGTATTTTTGACATGTGGCAGGTTGAACACATAATTGACTATGTTTGATGGTGCCCTCTATTCTTAGTGTTTCGCTATAGGGCCGGAAATGAGCGCATGGCTGACCCCAGTCACGTGATCGGGGCTCAGCGATGCGTCAGCATGATAACCAGAGGTCTATTGAAGACCTCTATGGTTGTTGATGCCGGATTGCTGTGAGTGCCACCCTGTGGTCAGCGCTCATAGCAAGCCTGTAATTCAGCTACATAGGAGCGATCTACATATCAAGTTGTACCAGCTTCTAGGCTATGAAAGCATGGCAACAGTAAAGAAAAAATATATGTAAAAGTTTAAATCACCCCCCTTTTGCCCCATTCAAAATAAAACAATAAAAAAATCACACCTACACATATTTGGTATCGCCGAGTTCAGAATCGCCCAATCTATCAATAAAAAAAGGATTAACCTGATTGCCAAACGGCATAGCGAGAAAAAATAAAAAATGCCAGAATTACGTTTTTTGGTCGCCACGACATTGCAATAAAATGCAATAACGGGCGATCAAAAGAACGTATCTGCACAAAAATCATATCATTGAAAACCTCAGCTTGGCACGCAACAAATAAGCCCTCACCCAACCCCAGATCACGAAAAATGGAGACGCTATGGGTATTGGAATATTGCGCAACATTTTTTTTTTTTTAGCAAGGTTTGGAATTTTTTTTCACCGCTTAGGTAAAAAATAACCTAGGTATGTTTCGCGTCAATGAACTCATAATGACCTGGAGAATCAAAATTGCAGGTCAGTTTTAGCATTAAGTGAACCTAGAAAAAACGCCAAGCAAAAAACAAGTGTGGGGTTGCACTTTTTTTGCAATTTCACCACACTTGGAATTTTTTCCTAGTTTTCTAGTACACAACATGCTAAAACCAATGATGTCATTCAAAAGTACAACTTGTCCCGCAAAAACGAAACCGCAAAACTGAAAAAAGCTAGGGTCATGAAGGGGTTAAACACAACATTATGACTGTGCTTCATTGGCCCGTAAGATCGCCTTATTTTAACCCCATAGAGAATCTATGAGGTATTGTCAAGAGGAAGATGAGAGACACCAGACCTAACAATGCAGATGAGCTGAAGGCTGCTATCAAAGCAACCTGGGCTTCCATAACACCTCAGCAGTGCCACAGGCTGATCACCTCCATGCCATGCTTCATTGATGCAGTAATTGATGCAGAAGGAGCCCGGGCCAAGTATTAAGTGCATTTACTGATCATACATTTCAGTAGGTCAACATTTCAGATTTTAAAATCATTTTTCAAGTTGGTGTTATAAAGTATTCTAATTGGCTGTAAGCCATAATCATCAACATTAGCAGAAATAAACACGTGAAATAGATGACTCTGTTTGTGATGACTCTATATAATATATGAGTTTCACTTTTTGTATTGAAGAACTGAAATAAATTAACTATTTGATAATATTCTAATTAATTTATTGAGAAGCACTTGTATCTGTTGAGGCATTAATACATTTACATCATGTGATTTGCATTTAGCCTTTTATTGAATTTATTGACCAGTATATAGGATATGCCCATGTATACATACAATTACTTGTTACTTTGAAGGTTGCACATGTATGCGTGACAAGAAGAAGCTGAATTGATCATTTAGAATCATCCAGCAACTAGGGGGGTTAAAGTGGTTACAGGAGACAGGGAATGGTTAGCACAGCCCCATGGGATTCTGGAAAAGTTGTTGTGTCCTGGCTCTCCACTAGAAAGCTGTGTCAGGGAAAGTCTCCTGTCAGACTGAACTAAGATAAGTTGTCAAGACCAGTTCTTTCAGGGAAGGGGCTGTTGGAAGTATAGGGACAGTCAGGATAGCCAGCATTGTATTAAGAGAAGTGATTCTGTGTGATGGAAAGAAGCTTGATTAAAACCTTATAATCAACTTTTGCCTGGAAACTGCTACCTCACATCACATAGAGTATCGTGACATAGAGTATCAAAAACCTGGCGACTAGTGGTGAGCGAACGTGTTTGGATAAGGCTTTATTCGAGCACGGTTGTGTGATAACCGACTGTCTTCTGTGTGCTCGAAAAAATACGTTTGAGTCCCTGTGATTGCATGTTTTGTGGCTGTTCGATAGATGCAAGACATGCATGGATTGCCTAACAAAAATGTTTTTAATGTTTTGTTTCCATTTTATCATTATTTGCATATTATAAACATGTCAATCAATTCTGTAATTTCCATAATTCCAGAACTTTTCCTTCTTGGTGCTGAAATTTCAATGTTGAGGAATATATATTAATGTACCGTATTTTCCAGCGTATAAGATGACTTTTTAACCCCTGAAAAACTTCAGGAAAGTTGGTCGTCTTATACGCCGGTACCGCTTATACGGCGGCTGTGGAGCATGCTGCGGCCATCGGCTGTCTTATATGGTGGGGGAAGCTTGATGAAGAGGGGCACCTTACTGGTTCCGCCTTATACGGCGGCTGTGGAGCAAGCTGCAGGCGGGGTAACAGCAAGTTGTGAACTGAAGTATGTGGCGGGGGAAAGCATCCTTACCGGAAGTTGGGGAAGGCTGCAGGCGTCCCGAGATCAGCGGGAGAGCGGCGCTGTGCCGAGACCCGCCTCTCACTGCAGTGATGAAGCAGCGGTAACAGCGACTTGTGAAGCATGTGGCGGGGCCGTGGGAAAGCATCCTTACAGGAAGGTAGGGAAAGCTGCAGGTGTCCCGAGATCAGCGGGGGAGCTGTGCCCAGAAGACCTGCCTCTTTCACCTGTCAGGCCCACTCTTGCATCTCTGAATCTCGCCTGTCTCGCTCCGGAGGATCCCGCACATGCGCACCTGCCTCGTCACTGCTGTGCTGTGCGAGAGGCAGAGATACAAGGGCGGGCTGATCTTGGGATGTGTGAGGATGTGTGAGGATGTGCGAGGATGTGTGAGGGTGTGGGTCCTGCCACCACTGTGCATTATTCTGTGCATTATTCTAACCTGCGCTCCTCTATGGAACAGGTTACCTTCCTGCTGCAAACAAGTACCGTAGCTGTGGAACTGCAGGTTGCAGCATGTCCTGCTTGGACTTTTAGTTCTACACACCAGCGCTCCCCCAAAAGGGAAAAAGTAGAATGTGATATACCGTAGGTACAGCTGCAGGTGCCTAGCTCATTCTGTCAGTGCTAAGAGAGGCAAACAAAATAAAATAACAATGAATGTCCTCCTATCCTATATATAAAGGATATGTGAAGGATCAGAGAGGGTCGAGCTTGTCAGTGCCTGACTGTGTTTGACAAGCAGATTTATTGCATATTGATCACGCATAAACCGCTGCACTTTCTATACCCTAGCCTGTAGGTTTACATAGAAACGATTCTCTCTGATCCTTCACATATCCTTTATATATAGGATAGCGTGGTGACCTTCATTGTTATTTTAGTTTTCTAGAGTACCGTATGTTCTGTTCTTCATGACCCTCACCTGTCACGCCACTCTCCCGCTGATTTCAGGGACACCTGCAGCTTGCCCCACAACTCACTGTTTTCCATACCCTGGGACGTTTTTCCAGGCACAGCGCTCTCTGGAGGTACCAGTAATAGGTACAAGGGTGGGCCAGAGGGATGCACTCTGACAGGGAGGGCAGGGCAGACAGGGATCAATCCAAGCAGGGATTGTATACAACAACCAGCCAATCGCAAGGTACATTGGATGGTTGTTGTTATACTGGATACCAGTACATCACCAGTATCTGTACCTCTTTACCAGTACATACAGTACATTACAAATGGACCGCAGTCAAAACCTCATGGCTCCACCAGCAAGAAGAAAGAAATATGAAGCCAGTTTTAAACTTGAAGTTGTAAACTTTGCCATGGAACATAATAACTGCGCTGCTGCAAGACAATTTGGTGTAACAGAAAAGATGGTTCGGGCCTGGAAAGCAAATGAAAAAGCATTAAACAGTATGCCAAGGGGTAAGTGTGTATTAAGAAGAGGCACCCCACATTGGCCAGAACTTGAAAACCATGTAGCAGACATGGTGAATGAACACCGCCAAAGAGGTTATGTAGTGACACGAAATCAAATACGTTTGTTTGCACTTCAGTGGGCCAAATCTAATCCAGATCACAGCAACAGCTTTAAGGCCACTGTATCCTGGTGTACTAGATTCATGGCAAGGCATAATATGGTACTGAGGCAAAAGACGAAAATTGCCCAAAAATTACCTGCAGATCTTGATAGCAAAGTGAATAGTTTCCATCGATATGTAATACAACAGCGCACTAAACATGGCTATTCGTTAAGTAGTATTGGAAATATGGATGAAACTCCAATGAATTTTGATATGGTTGGAAATAAAACTGTCCATCAAAAAGGTGAAAAAACAATTTCAATTAAAACAACGGGGCATGAGAAGTCCAGTTTTACAGTGGTATTAGGATGCACAACTGATGGCGGCAAACTGAGACCAATGATTATTTTTAAAAGAAAACGATGCCAAAACTCAAGTTCTCTGTTGGTTGTTTTGTACATGTGAATGAAAAAGGCTGGATGGATGAGGAAGGTGTAAAGCTATGGCTTGATAATGTGTGGAGCAGGCGACCAGGTGGACTTCTTCAAAAATGTAGTCCACTGGTGTGGGATATGTTCAGGGCTCATTTAACTCCCAGCACCAAGCAAAGACTTGCAAGACTTAACACTCATGCGGCAGTCATTCCTGCAGGATTGACATTGTTGGTACAGCCACTGGATGTGTGCCTAAACAAGCCATTCAAAGATCGCATTCGAGAACAGTGGAATGAGTGGATGGTTAGCGGCGAAAAGTCATTCACAAAAGGAGGAAACATGCGTGCTCCACAGTTGGATGTTCTGTGCCAGTTTGTCATAAAAGCCTGGAATGATATTGATGCAGAAACAGTAATCAAGTCTTTCAAGAAGTGTGGCATATCAAATTCATTAGATGGTATGGAGGACGACTACTTGTGGCAAGATGAAGAGGAAGCTGAAGCTGAGACCACACCATCTGATACGGAATTCGATCCATACGATGACTGCCTTACAAATGTATCACAAGATCTCATTGACGTATTTATGAAATCAGATGATGAACAGGAGGATTTTGAACGCTTTTAAAGGGAAACTGTTTACAGCAAAACCTGTAAAAATACCGTAGCTTGCAGTTATGATGGCATTGCTAACAGGGACTTGCCCGGCACTTGCTCTCTCTTTATTGTTTGTTATCTTCCTCTTGTTATCAGTTCCAGTTTGGCTGACAGAAAACAAACAGCATGGCAGCTCCCATGGGTTTATTGTTTTATCCTTCCTTTCAGCTTTAGAGTGAATTAGGAAAAGTTTAATCCACCTGTACTGTTTTAATATACCGTACATGTTTGATGATAAACAGCCTTGTTTATAAGTGACAGTTTTCCTGCTAAGTACCTGAGTACCTGCATGTCATAAGCATTCGAATTAAAATTACCATATTGAAATCAAATCTGATGGTTTTTTTATTTTTTCTTTATGTGCGTTGGAAGAGGGGTAGTCTTATACGGTGAGTATATCCCAAACTCTATATTTTAACTGGAAAAGTTGGGGGTCGTCTTATACGCCCAGTCGTCTTATACGCCGGAAAATACGGTAGTGCAAAATTTGCAAACGTTAGTAAATCATCTTGTTGTCTGTCATATAGCAAAAAAAACATGTTAATAATTCCAATATCAGTAGAATTAAGCGTGTCATAAATGTTTACTGAATTGAGGCTGTAGAGTTTAGACAGATGCTGGTACATTTCATTAATTTCAATGAAATAAGAGGCTTTTAAATAAAGTTCAAAATCATGTAAATGAAGTCTTAGCTATTTTTACAGCACTTTTTTTCCAACTCAAAAACAAATTATGCAAACAGACTTCTGAAAAAAGAGAAACCCCTTAGAAAAAGGCAGAGGAAGTGTTCCTCCGGTAGAACTTAAAATAAAAAAGCAGCACACCTGCACACATCTGGTTTCCTTGCTTCACATATCTCACATAGGCCTTGTTATGTGAAGTTCCTTCCAAGTAAAACAAGTAGCAATTTTTAAGTAGCACCTAAGAGGAACTCAGGAAGGTCTGGCCAGAAAAACCTCAGACCTTAAAGTTCCAGCAGCACAAGCTTTATTTTAATTTCCCTGACCCGTTTGCATAGAGTTGTTACTGATGGCCTGGCCAGTCTCCCTGTACACAGCACACCAATAATAAACAGAGGCCAGCTGACACCCCTAGACACCTGCAGCAAAATTTACAAGTGCGTGATTGTTCATCTCGGAGGAAGCAGCTTAACTGAGAGTTGGTGGGTAGGCTTCCACGGGTTTGATGCATATGCACATACTAACAGGAACAGTCTGAAGACTGCAAACGGCTGCCAGACAAATTCTAGATGAAAGCATGATAAGAAAAACTTAATTTTTTTTATTTTTATATATCATTTGTATTTTAAAGATTTTGTAAAAATTTAAGAAATTTACAATTTTGAATTACTCCTGATTTGCTCCTTATTAATATAAAGAGTAGCAATGTAGACACCCTTGTCTACATAGGGTGGGGCAGACACCCCTGTCTAAATAGGTGTCAAAAGCAAAATTGTTGCAATTCATTTAAAGAGTTAATCCCTTGATGATAAGTTATCTCAGGAGAGGGACTAATTTACTGATCAATGGGGTCCGACCATTACTATCTCTCTCCATCTTCAAATCAGATCTTTAGAATCTAGGAACTGGCATCTGAACTCTGACTTAAATGGAGCAAAGGTGCATATACTTCTCCTTTGTTTCATTTATTACACAGCATTGGAGGTAGTGTGAGGCCATGATACAGTTTTTAAGGTTAATCTGGGGCTATTATACAGGGTGGGATCTAATGTGTGGCCATTATACAGAGTGGGCACTAATGTAGGGCCATAATACAGAGCGGGAGCTAATAGGCGGCTATTATATAGTGTAGGAGCTAATTGGTTGCCACTATATAGTGTGGGAGCTAATATGGATCCATTACACAGCGTGTGAAGTAATATGGGTGATTATACAGCATATGAGCTAATGTGGGGCTGTTATACAGCCTGGGTGCTAATGTGCGGCCATTATACATCATGGGAGCTAATGTTGGGACCTTATGCAGAGTGGGAGCTTATGTGTGGCTATTATGCATTGTGGGAGCTAATATGTGGCCATTATACAGCATGGGAGCGAATATGGGGCCATTATACAGGTTGGGAGCTAATATGTGGCCATTATACAGTGTGGGAGCTATTGTGGGACCATAATACAGCTTGGGAGCTAATGTGTGGCCATTATACAGTGTAGGAACTAATGTGAGACAATTATACAGCATGGGAGCTAATGTGGGGCAATTATACAGCATGGAAGATAATGTGGAGCAGTTATACAGCGTAGGAGCCAATATAGGACAATTAAACAGCGTGTGAGCTAATGTGGGGCAATTATACAGGAAGGAAGATAATGTGGAGCAGTTATACAGCGTAGGAGCCAATATAGGACAATTAAACAGTGTGAGCTAATGTGGGGCAATTATACAGCGTGGGAGCTAATGTGGAGCAGTTATACAGCGTAGGAGCCAATATGGGCCAATTAAACAGCGTGTGAGCTAATGTGGGGCAATTATACAGCATGGAAGATAATGTTGGGCCATTATACAGAGTGGGAGCTGATGTGGGGCAGTTATATTGTGTGGGAGTTAATGTCAAGCCATTGTATAGTGTGAGGGCTGCTGTGGGGACCATTAAACTGTGTTTTGATGGAGCAGTAGGGACATCATACTGTGTATAGAGGGGCAGTTGGAGCATCATACTATGTAAAGGGAAGGTGTGGGCCCATCATACTGTTATTAGGAGAGATGTTTGTCTACCATGCTGTGTATAGGAGAGCTATGCGCAGAGAATTCTGTGAATAGTGGAGCTGTTGGTGCATTATACAGTGTATAGGTGGTGAGCTGTGGGCTCATGATACTATATATAGGAGAGCTGTAGGCTCATCATGCTGTGTATAGGGGAGCTGTGGTTTCATTTTACTTTGTACAGAGGAACTGTAAGACCATCATACTGAGCAAAGAGGAGCTGTGGGCTCATCATACTGTGTATAAAGGAACTGTTGGTCCATCATACTATGTACAAATCTGTGAAACCATCATCAAACTGTGTATAGAGGATCTGTGGGTCCATCACAAAATGTATAAGATCTGTGGGGCCATCATACTGAGTACAGGGGAGTTGTACATGGGGGACTCAGGGGACATTATTAAATGTTAACTGGACACTTAAAGGGACACTGTCACCTGAATTTGGAGGGAACAATCTTCAGCCGTGGAGGCGGGGTTTTGGGGTGTTTGATTCACCCTTTCCTTACCCGATGGCTGCATGCTGGCTGCAATATTGGATTGAAGTTCATTCTCTGTCCTCCGTAGTACATGCCTGCACAAGGCAATCTTGCCTTGTGCAGGCATGTACTACGGAGGACAGAGAATGAACTTCAATCCAATATTGCAGCCAGCATGCAGCCATCGGGTAAGGAAAGGGTGAATCAAACACCCAAAAACCCCGCCTCCACGGCTGAAGATTGTTCCCTCCAAATTCAGGTGACAGTGTCCCTTTAAGAAATATTATTGTTATAGGGGCACACAGGGAACTATGACCATCAAAGGTGCACATGGGGAATTATTTCTTTGTAGAGGCAAACTGTGGACAATGTTTTCTAGCGCATTTGCAAGGGGCCTTAATATTTTCTAGAGGGAAATTTTACCAACTAAAGGGCATGAAGGTGGCATTTTACTTTGCAAGGGGTCCAGCAATGGGCATTATTATGTGTGGCAGTAGAAGGAGCACTGTTATTGTGCTAAACAGCAGGTGCAGTAATAGGGACACATACGTCAGCAGCGGCTCAAAATTAGGGTGACAGCAGGATGAGGAATAAATGTGCAGGAATAAATATGCAGGTTGAGAATGAATCAGGACAATGCTGGAAATCTGAGAAGTGAAATGTGTCTTTGTTGCAATCTCTGTAGAGTCGTGACTAGTGTTGAGCGATACCTTCCGATATCGGGAAATATCGGATCGGATTGGATCGGACCGACACCCCAAAAATATCGGGTATCGCCGATTTCGATACCGGAAACCAATGCAAGTCAATGGGACACAAATATCGGAATGAAAATAAACCTTTATCTTCCTTGCACATCCAGTTCAGGAGGGGGGAAGAGTGTGGGCGGTATGTGGGCGGAGACTGTGCATGTCTGTGTGTGGGTGGGGCCTATCAGGGGTCTGTGCGGGCCTGCCGAGGCCTGTATGCGCCTCTCGGGTATTTGTGTGGGCCTGCCGGGGCCTGTACGGGCCTCTTGAGGGTCTGTGCGGGCCTGCCGGGCCAGCTGGGGGTCTGTGCGGGCCTGCCAGGGCCTGTATGGGCCTCTCAGGTGTCTGTGTGGGCCTGCTGGGGCCTATACGGGCCTCTCGGGGCTCTGTGCGGGCCTGCCAGGGCCTGTAAGGGCCTCTCAGGGGTCTGTGCGGGCATGCCGGGGTCTGTACGGGCCTCTCGGGGGTCTGTGCAGGCCTCTCGGGGGTCTTTGTGTCTGTGTGCAGGCATTGCCCGATGGGACTACAAGTCCAATCGGGCTATGCCTGCTACATGACAGTGATTAACACATTAGCCAATGATGGGACAGTAGTAGTCCCATCATCCGGCTAATGTGTTGAATGTAAAAAAAACCACAAACATACATACTACATACATACATACAACATACATACAACATACTATATTCTACATACAAACTACATACATACATCATACATACAACATACTACATACATACTACATACATACAACATGCATACAACATACATACAACATACATACATACTACATAGATACAACATACTACATACATACTACATACATACATCCAACATACTACATACATACAACATGCATACAACATACGACATACATTCAACATACATACAACATACCACATACATACAACATACATACTACATACATACTACATACTATATACATACTACATACATACAAAATACTACATACATACTACATACATACTACATACAATACATTCATACATTACATACAATACATACATATAGACATACAGTACATTTAACATAGAGTACATACTCACCATCACTTGTCACTTCGTTCCCCGAAGCCAGTGTCATCTGTAAAAAATATTAAAATAACAAACAACCAATATACTACCTGATCCGAAGAAATCCACGAGTGTCCCACGACGATCTCCCGTGGAGAACAGCAGCATCAGCTGATGCGACCGCTCTCTAGGGGCTCCAGGAATACAATAACGGGAGTAAGGAATCCCTCCGCACTGTATTCCCTCGCCACTGAAAAAAAATAGTCCCTAGTCTCACTTTTGGCATTGCTGTGTGAGAAAGATCCCGCGCAGCTTTTGCCATAAAATTAGACCAGTGAACTATAGTAACCTCTCAGTGATGCAATGCAGGAGCCATTGTCTCCTGTCAGTGTGTCACTGAAGGTCCTATAGAACAGTGACATCACCCAATGTCACTGTTCTATAAGGGAGATCGTCGTGAGACACTCGTTATTAATTGGACTACGGCGGACAGGTAGTATACGGTTTATTATTTTATGTTATTTGCAGGCGCTGAAGTATGGTAAGTATGGTTAAATTAAGAATATTAAAATACTTTTTCTGGCTGTGTCTTTTTTTTAACTCTTTCTCTACTGTAGGATTAATAATGGATAGGCCTCTTATTGACGCCTCTCCATTATTAACCCGGCTTAATGTCACCTTACAATAGCAAGGTGACATTAACCCCTTATTACCCCATATCCCACCACTACACGGAAGTGGGAAGAGAGGGGCTAAGTGCCGAAATTCGCGCATCTTACAGATGCGCCTTTTCTGGGGCGGCTGCGGACTGGTATTTGTAGCCAGGGGGGCCAATATCCATAGGCTATGAATATCAGCCCGCTGCTGTCTCCATAGCCTTTCTGGCTATAAAATATAGGGGGACCCCACGTCTTTTTTGGGGGTCCCCCTATTTTAATAGCCAGTAAAGGCCACGCAGACAGTTGCGGGCTGATATTCATAGCCTGGGAGGGGCCATGGGTATTACCCCCTTCCCAGCCTAAAAATATTGGCCCCCGGCCGTCATCTTTTCCCCTCTGGTACAGAAAATTGCGTCATTTTTTTCCCGTTTTTTTCTTTATCTTCATTTATCAACATCGGCCTATCTATGATATATCTATCTATAGATATATCTATAGATACATAGATGTTTCTATCCATATAGCTATCTGGCTAATTTCACACATCAGGTTTTTGCCGTCAGGCACAATCTGGCGAGTTTTGAAAAAAAAACGATCTGTTTTTTTTTTTTCTGCTGGATCCGTTTTTTCTCATAGAGTTGTATTAGCCCCGAAGTGCGCCTGATGGCCACACGTTTCATCCACAGTTTTTGGTGTGGTTTTTGTGCGGTTTTGATGCAGTTTTGGGAAATAAATAAATAAATAAATAAATGAATGAAAAATGTGCATGATTTGAATGCAAACATGCATGAAAAAACGGATTCGGAGGCCGGGTTCATCATTTCAAATCTCAGTTTCATACGTTTTCGCCGGATCCGTCGCTGTGCGTTTTTGTTCGCCGGACAGAAAAACCGTTCCTCTGTATGTGTTTTCCGTCTGGCGGAAACCGCTTTTTTGACGGATCCGGCAAAAAACAGATGAAACATGTGGCTATCAGGTGCTAATACAACTCTATGAGAAAAAACTGACCCAGCAGAAAAAAACGGATCTTTATTTTCAAAACTCGCCGGATTCTGCCTGACAGCAAAAACCTGATGTGTGAAATTAGCCAGATAGATATATGGATAGAAACATCTATGTATCTATAGATATATCTATAGATAGATATATCCATAGATAGGCTGATGTTGATAAATGAACATAAAGAAAAAAACGGGAAAAAAAAGACGTGGGCTCCCGCGCAATTTTCTGCGCCAGAGGGGGAAAGCCGACGGCCAATATTTGTAGCCTGGGAAGGGGGTAATACCCATGGCCCCTCACAGGCTCTGAATATCAGCCCGCAGCTGTCTGCGTAGCCTTTACTGGCTATTAAAATTGGGGGACCCCCCAAAAAAATGACGCGGGGGTCCCCCTATATTTTATAGCCAGAAAGGCTACACAGACAGCTGCGGGCTGATAGTCATAGCCTAGAGAGGGGCCATGGATATTGCCCCCCCCTGCTACAAATACCAGTCCGCAGCCACCCCAGAAATGGCGCATCTGTAAGATGCACCAATTCTGGCACTTAGCCCCTCTCTTCCCACTCCCTTGTAGTGGTGTGATATGGGGTAATAAGGGGTTAATGTCACCTTGCTATTGTAAGGTGACATTTAGCCGGGTTAATAATGGAGAGGCATCAATAAGACGCCTATCCATTATTGATCCTACATTAGTGAAAGAGTAAAAAGAAAAATAAAGACACAGCCAGAAAAAAGTATTTTAATATTCTTAATTTAACCATACTTACCATACTTCAGCACCTACAAATAACGTAAAATAATAAACCGTAAAGTACCTGTCTGCCGTAGTCCAATAACGAGTGTACCACGACAGTATGTTGTATGTATGTATGCAGGGGTGCCGCTACCATGTGGCAAGTTGAGTACTTTGCCTCAAGCGGCACTGCCTTCAATGAAGAGAGGGGGCGGCAGATTCTGCCGGGTTGTAACTGAATTTGCGTCGTAGACGCAGGTTCAGTTACTACTGTATTCAAGGCTCCTAACCATCCCGAATGGCCGAATCCCCTCATCCAGCCTTCCCCGACTCATGTGACCGGTCACGTGATCATGACATCATCACAGGTCCTCAACCTGAAGTCACTCCTCTCCTGCATCTGCTGGGGCTGCTCATAGAAGACTGTTCTGTGCGCACAGGACCTGAGAAGATGTCACTGGAAGGGAGGAGTCAGTGGTCACAAGATCAGTGGCCTCAGTGTATGCAGGACTCTGCTGTGCTGGTTGTCATGGTTCTGGAAGAGGGTAGGCTTATGTAGCGGAGCCATGTGTGTACGGAGTGGAGCAGTGTGTGTACGAGGTGTGCGGAGCTGAGCCGTGTGTGTATAAGATGTATGGAGCGGAGCCGCGTGTGTATGAGGTGTACGGAGCAGATCCATGTGTGTATGAGGTGTACGGAGCAGAGCCGAGTGTGTGTACGAGATGTGCGAAGCTGAGCCGTGTGTGTGTACGAGATGTGCGGAGCTGAGCCGTGTGTGTGTGTGTATGAGGTGTATGGAGCTGAGCCGCGTGTGTACGAGGTGTATGGAGCTGAGCCACATGTGTACGAGGTGTGCAGAGCTGAGCCGCGTGTGTACTAGGTGTGCGGAGCTGAGCTGTGTGTGCACAGGGTGTACGGAGCGGAGCCCTGTGTACAAAGTGTATGAAGCTGACCCGTGTATGTGTACGGAGTGGAGCAGAGCCATGTTTGTGTGGGGTGTATGGGGGTGTGCCATTTTGCAGTTCGCCTCAGGCAGCAAAGAGGCTAGTTTCTGTTATGACCTGGTCATTAGGAGCACCCGGAATGACCTGATAATTAAACCTCATACAGGACGAGCTCTGGGATGTGGGAGCTCTGCTGACCGCAAGCCCTAATCCTATCACACACTAGAAATAGCCGTGGAGCGCTCCTGACCAGACCTAGGCGCCTCGTCACAGCCTAAGAACTATCTAGCCCTAGAGATAGAAAATAAAGCCTACCTTGCCTCAGAGAAATTCCCCAAAGGTAAAGGAAGCCCCCCACATATATTGACTGTGAGTAAGATGAAAGTCACAAACGCAGAGATGAAACAGGTTTCAGCAAAGGGAGGCCAGACTTACTAAATAGACAGAGGATAGGAAAGGTAACTTTGCGATCAGCACAAAAAACCTACAAAAGACCACGCAGAGTGTGCAAAAAAGACCTCCGCACCGACTGCAGTTTTTCAACACATCCGCTGCCCATCTATGTCCCGGGTAGGAGGGAGCGGAGTTCCGGCTGCGCGGTCGGAAATGACGGATGTGACATACAGAAAAACGTTACATTGAACTTTTTTTGTGACGACGGTCCGCCAAAACACAATGGATCCAGTGCATTACGGACACTGTTGTGAATTCTGTGGCAGAGCTCCCTCCTGTGGTCACAACTGGTACTTTGGCTGATTCTCTCTGTGAGCTTCTGTTGGTGGAGGGAAGTGGTACTGCGGCTTCTGAGTTTCCTCCCTCAGGTGATCTGGTGAGGTCGTTAGGTGCCTCTCTACTTAACTCCACCTAATGCTTTGATCCTGGCTTCCTGTCAATGTTCCAGTGTTGGACTTGCTTTTCCCTGGATCATTCCTGTTGTCTGCTGCTCTGCATAGCTAAGTTCTTCTTTGCTATTTGTTTGCTATTTTTTCTGTCCAGCTTGTCTGATTTGTTGCTGGAAGCTCTGGGACGCAAAGGGTGTACCTCCGTGCCGTTAGTTCGGTACGGAGGGTCTTTTTGCCCCCTTTGCGTGGTTTTCTTTAGGGTTTTGTGTAGACCGCAAAGTTACCTTTTCTATCCTCGATCTGTTAAGAAAGTCGGGCCTCACTTTGCTGAATCTATTTCATCTCTACGTTTGTCTTTTCATCTTAACTCACAGTCATTATATGTGGGGGGCTGCCTTTTCCTTTGGGGTATTTCTCTGAGGCAAGGTAGGCTTATTTTCTATCTTCAGGCTAGTTAGTTTCTCAGGCTGTGCCGAGTTGCCTAGGCAGAGTTAGGCGCAATCCACGGCTGCCTCTAGTGTTGTTTGGAGAGGATTAGGGTTTGCGGTCTGCAGAGTTCCCACGTCTCAGAGCTCGTTCTATGATTTTGGGGTTTTGTCAGATCACTGTATGTGCTCTGACCGCTATGTCCATTGTAGTACTGAATTGCCTTTCATAACAGGACACGACGTGTTTCCATCTGTCGCGATCTGTCGGCAATACAAGTCTATGGGCAAAAAACGCATCCTGCGGGCACATTTGCAGGATATGTTTTTTGTCCAAAATGATGGATTGCAACGGATGCCACACGACGCAAGTGTGAAAGTAACCTGAGGGTGTGCCACCGTATTTGGAATCGGGGTTACCTAGTTGGGGGTCCACTCAGATGTTTCAGACTCTCTCCCTCCTGAGTTGAACCCCTAGCTATGCCTCTGACTTAGACCCCCAGCAATCCTGAGTTCAGAGCAATAGAACACTGAGAACAGGACTCTGCCCACCCTTCCAGAATGGAGCAGAAGTGCATATACTCAGCCACCGCTCATTCAATACCATTGGCACAGCTTTTTCCACTAGTACCATTGATAATAAATAAAACACAGTGACATTACTGTGATAATTCATTGCTGGAACAAATATTTTTTAACAGAAACTCCCATTCAAAAGGTCTACCAAGTATTTGCACAATCAAGACAAATTCATTAACTCAATGAACCCTAGGGTTATATTCCTAAAGTCACTGCTCGATGTTAATCCATCTGTTTACGTTTTTCACATAATTAAATTTTAACAAAGCAGCAGTATTCTCTCTTGGCATAATAGCTGAACATTGCTATACAACCAAACAAAGACTTATCTCCTTGGATTTATTCCTTAGTGACTGTGTACAGGGTAGTCCTCAGTTGTTAGTGGGATTAGGCAGAGATGAATCATCATCCCCTGTCAAAAAGAGTCACACTGCATGATAAACTGCCTTTGAGCTCAACCCATCAGCATGAATAAATTTTGGTCTGATGTTGTTCCCGAAAAATCGGACGAGTGTCATGCAAGTGTCACGCGATTTTCCTGCTAACCCAGTCTATGAATACGATGCAGTGATTCTGCAGATGTTCAATAAACACCTGCGGAATCACCGCACATACAAAAGGGGGTGGCACTTTGGGCGGAGCGGGGTATCCGCAGCTTCCAAAGCGCAGAGATTACGCCCATGGAAACATAGCCTTGCTGCTTATTTTTCCATGGCGGAATCGCATTGCAGAAAAATACGCAGCATGCTCATTCTTTGTGCGGAATCGCGGCGATTCCGCACACATAGGAATGCATTAAACCGCTTACTTTCCGCATGGGGCTATGCCCACCATGCGCAAAGTAAGCGGATCATGTGCGGATGGTGCCCGGGTGTGGAGGAGAGGAGACTCTTCTCCAGGCCCTGGTAATAAAAAATAGTTATAATACTCACCTTCTGGTGGCCCCCGGATCCAGCCCAGTCCTTAGCGATGCTCCAGGCAGCTCCCGTTCCCAGTGAGGCATTGCAACAATGACCTGTGATGACGTAGAGTTCTCTCGTGATGCTACGTCATCTGGGGTCATTGTCGCAAGGCATCGCTGTGCATAAGCAGCACCAATAGTAAAACGTTGGTCACACTTGTCAAACACTATGTTTGACAAGTGTGACCAACCTGTCAGTTTTCCAAGCGATGCTACAGATCACTTGGAAAACGCTAGCATTCTGCAAGCTAATTACGCTTGTAAAACACTAGTGTTTAGCGGGAATACGCATGCCAATTCCACATGCGTATTTCTATTTCCCGACAAACGTGGTTTGGGAGGGCACAACAACAAATAGATAGGGATACGCAATCAGCCTCCCAGGCTGGGAATATCTGGACTCTCGGTCCCCTCGGGATTAACCCACATCTTTTGTATTCCTCCAAGCTTTATATGTTCCACCAAGTCTTGGTAAGAGACTTATGGAACACTATTAGATCTTTAGTAACACTATCAAAATCAGTATGCTTCTCGACATCCACCTGGGAAACATCGACCATCAATATGTCCTCAAAAATCCCAGAAGCTTGTCTGCTCCAGGCTGCCTCTCTAGCTGCTAAATCCATAATAGGAAAAATAGTACTCGTGTGTGCCAACACTCCCACTAGAAAAAGGTGGTGTAAAGACCACCTATGGTATAGATACAAACAGACAAACGTGGTTTGGGAGGGCACAACAACAAATAGATAGGGATAAGCCCAGGGTCAACACATTAACACAGAGAGTATATAGCTCCAATGTATGTTTCGCCACCGTGGCTTTTTCAAGGAGAAAAAGCCACAGTGGCGAAACGTACGTTGGAGCTGGAGTCCAGGGGAACGACGGATCATCTCTACACTAGTATTAATATTGATTTAGAGACTTTTCCTTGCACTTTATTACTTGTTGTAGACCACTTATGATACATTTATTTATTCAATAGGTTTGTCTCTTTGGGGATTGTCATCCAGTACGTTTATTTGATCTGCACCCTACATGATATCTTTTATGTACTGTGATATGTATTGTGGATTATTTTGTCAGTTTCTCCATTTTTTAATTTTAAAATATATTTAATAAACTATTTAATACAGTGTTTTTTGATATTTCGGTCTTATGTCCATTTCTGGGAGGTTTTTGATATAGTTGTGGGACATTATGCAATAGTGTGAGTTTTTCTCACTGAGTTGTGTATGGATCGTAACTTCGATAACAGCTACAGCTCCAGTTAGAGCTGTGTCTGCGCCCCAAAGTCCAGTCCAAAAACCATCCCACAAGCAATCAGGAATGCGGGTATCAGTTGGTATAGAAAACAATACCAATGGGGGTGATTTGAACTTTTATATGTTTTTATTTTTTTTATATTTTCAATCACTTTTTTTTTATTTTGGCATGCTTCAATAGCCTTCATAGGAGGCTAGAAGCATGCACTACACGATCGCCTCTGCTACATAGAGGTGAAGTACAGATCACCTTTATGTGGCAGAAATGCAGGCCACAGGGTGGCGCTCAAAGCAATCGGCCATCAACAACCATAGAGGTCTCAAGGAGACCTCTGGTTGTTATGGCAATGCACCGCTGACCATGTGACGGGGTCAGCGGTGCGAGCATATCCGGCCGCGCGGCCGGGAGCGCTAGTTAAATGCCGCTGTCAGCGCTTGACGGCGGCATTTAACTAGTTAATGGGCGCGGGCGGATCGCGATTCCGCTAACGCTCATTGCGCGCACATGTCAGCTGTACAAAACAGCTGACATGTCGCGGCTTTGAGGTGGGCTCACCGCCTGAGCCCACCTCAAAGCAGGGGATCTGCCAGCTGACATACTATTCCGTCAGCTAGCAGAAAGGGGTTAAAAAATCATGCAAATTGATCAATTAGACTTCAAAAATGGCAAAGCATATAAGTGGGTTCATAGGGGCAACAAAAGACGTTTCATCCCAGAGAACAGTAACAGGGAGCATCCCTCTGCAGGGAAATCCCAATCAAGTGATTTTTTTATCCTCAGACCAGAGCGACATAAAGGGCGCCACAGGAGGAGGAGACGTGGCAGGAGACCCCCAAAAAAGAACCAAGGGTTACAAACAGTGGTCACCCAGATATCAGAGGGTGACCAGACAGAATCGGAAACGTTAATTAACCCGTTGGGTCCCACCGCTCCCTGCATGGATGAATCACAGCGAGAAGAGGGTAAGCTTCAAATTATTAACTTATCTAACTATGAACTCTCTCAAATTGAAATGTCTATTTTGAAACAGGGTCTTTCTTTTTGCCCCATGAATGTATTAGACAAATTCACACTTGTCAAGGATTTGTATTTATTTTGTAGGAAGCTCACTTTTAAGCTGATGTACCACCAGCCCTCTGTCATTGATACCTTGCCTCTGAATGAGAGACAGACAACTCAGGGATCTCATTGCACTATTGGAAGAGAACGAGCATCCAACTTCCAGCAAACGTTTCCTGGGAGACTACGCTCGCAGGCCACACCCAGCCTTCACTGGTTCCAGCGGTTCAAATTTTCTTTGATGCGGTATGTAGAGACACCTTGAAGCTGGATACTCAACCGAACTGGTTAAACAATATTAGTAAAACAGAAAAGAAGGCTATTTCAAATTTGAGTGGGAACAAGGACTTGGTCATAAGAGAAGCAGATAAAGGGGGGAATATTGTTATTTGGCCAGCTGACCTCTATTTGTAGGAAGCTAAACGACAACTACATAACCCTCTTTTTTTACCAGAGACTTCCCTCAGACCCTACCACAGTTTTTAACTCGAAATTGAATAACCTTGTACAGGCTGCCTTCTCATACAATGTCATTGACAAGAAAGAAAAGGAATTTTTGATTACTAAACATCCGAAGAACCCCACGTTCTACATGCTGCCAAAGGTGCATAAATCCAGAACCTCCAGGTAGGCCGATAGTGTCGGGTATCGGGGGGTTGTTTGAAAAACCCTGCATCTATGTTGACTTTTCTTTGCAACCGATGGTGACCACCCTTATGTCATACGTAAAGGATACATCACATCTTCTGAATATGCTTAAGGATCTTACTATTCCTCCTGATACTTCTATTATCACCTTATATGTAGACTCTCTGTATACCAGCATTCGACACGATTTGGGGATCAAAGCGGTGTCCTTCTTATTGAATCAATGTACTACTGGTGACCGGCAGATCAACTCTTTTCTTGTGGATCTTCTTCATTTCACTCTGGACAAGAACTACTTTGTATTCGAGTGAGTTTTTTACAGGCAAGTGTCCGGTACCGCTATGGGGGCAAGATGTGCGCCCTCATATGCTAACTTGTTTTTAGGGTGGTGGGAGGTCACTCAGGTGTTCGGTCTACCGGAATTTCATAAATATGTTTTCAAATGGTCTAACTACATTGACGACGTGCTTCTCTTTCGGACTGGGTCCCTTGATGAATGTAGGAACTTTGTTGATGGCCTTAATAGTAACAGCTTTAACATTCATCTTACAGCTAATTTTTCAGGCTTTATTGCCGAATTTCTGGACTTAAACCTGACAATTGAGGACTCGCACGTGAAGACCACACTGTATCGAAAACTGACCTCTACCAATAATATACTTCATTATTTAAGTTTTCACCCAGAACATCTCAGGAAGGGCATTTTGAAGGAGCAATTTTATCATCTGAAACGGAATTATTCAACTCAGCAAGACTTTCTGATGCAAGCAAGAGATTTGACCAGTCGCTTCAGGGACAGAGGATACCCCAAGAAGGTAATTACAACAGCCTTCACCTCGGCCAGAGACTTAGATTGGGCACAACTTTTGAACCCACAGATGAGGGACTCTTCTAGACCTTTGGGCTTCATAACAACTTTTAATAACCAGTGGCAGGCGCTTCGGGTTATTCTATAGAGATATTGGAAAATTTTGGCAAATGAACCCTAATTGGCACCCCATATAGCCACTAAACCCACTCTGATAGCTATAAAAGCTCAATCATTAAAAGACTCATGTCATAGCCACTTTAAGAGACCGACTCAAAGGTTGGAGAGGGGTACGCGATTGAGGGGGACGTTTGCTTGCGGTGGATGTAGTATCTGCCATCTTACTACTGGCAGTCAGGGAATCTCTTTGCCCACTTTAACATCACCTATTTCTTCAAATACGTTTTTTAATTGCAAGTCTAAAAATTTGATTTATGTCCAAAGATCTATGTAGGCCAAACAAGCCAAGAACTCAGGCGTAGAGTACAACAACTTCATTCTAATAGAAATACGGCTAAAACTGACTTGGCTAAAGGCAAAACCTTGACTCCATTAGCAACCCACTTCTTACAGGTTCATAATGGTTCAAGTACGGGCCTGAGGATTTTGGGCTTGGAATCCGTACAGATTGATATCAGGGGTGGGGATATCAACCATGAATTACTGAGACGAGAATCTAAGTGGAGCTTTAATCTCCGCAGCCTTTCACCTTTGGGACTCAATGAAGATCTGCTCTTCACGGGTTTTTATAAACAGTTGTGACGTATTGGAATTATTTACTGGCGGTCTGATTTTTTTTTTATTTGTAACTGTTCCTGATTTACAGGTTTCCAGTTACATAATTGGACTTCTCTATCTCTTTACTGATGGGATGGACATAATATCTTCTTCTTCTGTGGCGACTGAAAAAGGATATTGAAGACCCCGTAATCAAGTCTCAGGGATCTGCCACCTGTTTTCTCGTATCCGGGTTTCCACTCGACAATTCGGACATCAGCACTCGACCTTCAAGTCCATCATGCATTCTTATATTATGTACAGTGGTAGTGATTTGAGTTCTATGTGATTGCCGTATTGAATTGTCATTTTACTACCTCCCTCACAGTTTATTGGAACCCGTGGAGATGAAGTGTCTGAGGATCTTATTTTCCTTGGCACTTAGGCTCTGTAGGCACCTCTGACTGGCTAGACTTTAATATGGGTTATTTCAGGAAACTGTATTCATGCTGTTACTTCAATTGTTTATTAGCTTTTGTTTTATTTAAGAGGGGCTAGTGCGTCGCCGTAAGGGCCTACTAATTTTGCGTCTTCTTAACCTTTTTTTTTTCAGAAAGTCTAACAATTCTGGTTAGCTGTGATCAGATTATCTTTGATCAAACTAGCTAACAACGTGGACTATAGATATGTGTAACCCTGTGGTAACTCTCAGGATCGATCATTTAATTTTATTAATCGATCCTCAATTCCTTGTGTATGTCGTTGCAGGGATGAGCACCGTAGTTTAGTTTCTAATAGATTGTACTGTTATAATCTGGCAAATCATTACCTCTTTCCCCATTTAGGGGAACCCGTGGAGATATAGTGTTATGGGGATCTGTTGTTGATCCCTTGGCACCTATGATCTTGGGGTATTTCCCCTGCCTCTTTTTTAACAAACTGGCGTTGCCCGATTTGACCATTTGTTTCTAGATGTGCGAGTTAAGGGAACTATGCATAGAATTATATTCCTAAACATGCCTTTATTCTCATATTTGATATGTCAACCTCTGCTGTGTATTGCTTATGCATACTTTTATGCCAGTTTGCAAATATGGATACCTGCAGTGGTTTAAAATAAATATAAAGAAACTACTCGACATTTGTATGGGATTCTTCAATAGGATCCTTATTTCGCCGGTATGTGTGTATGACATCGATATTGTTTTCTATACCAACTGATACCCGCATTCGTGATTGCTTGTGGGATGGTTTTTGGACTGGACTTTGGGGTGCAGACGCAGCTCTAACTGGAGCTGTAGCTGTTATCGAGGTTACGATACATCTTATACTGCGTAGACGCGGCTCTCACTGAAGCTCGTTGTGTAACCGTGGTTACGGCCTGGTCACACTGCGCAGACGCAGTCCCCAATGGGATAGATCATGCGCAATGATATTCATCTGTTCCGCCGGTATATGTTTATGACATCGACAATGGCTCTCATACCAACTGATATTCGCATCCCTGATTGCATGTGGGATGTGTTTTGGACCGGACTTTGGTACGCAGAGACGGCTCTAAGTGGAGCTGTGTGTGTCACCGTAGTTGCGATCCATTTCACACTGCGCAGACGCATCTCTTATTGAAGCTCTCTGTGTAACCGTGGTTACGGTCTAGCTACACTGCGCAGACGCAGGCCTTACTGGACTGAGCATGCGCAGTGGCATACATCTTTACCTGGGAAGTACTCTTGGCACTCAGCGTGGGGGCCACTTCCTTATGCTCCTTCTCAGCGTCCCAGAAGTCTGATACAGGCGCGCTCCAAAACACATAGTAATTATTACAGCTGCTGTTAATTATCTATTATTGGATACTACATTTAAGAATACTTGGCAGACCATACCTTCAGCCCCTGACGAAGCCACCTAGCGGTGCCGACATTCGTCGGGCATCTCCACGGGCTCCCCTACTCCCTGGCCATTCATACTTTATTCGATGTATTGGGGCTGTATTATCTGCTCACAGTGGCACTATAGCCTGGTAGTGCATATTTTTTCCTGCTGAAATACTGGGCATTGGTTTTGTTTATGTGCTATCTACTATTCCTGTTGTTTCAAATATACTATTGCATGGCTACTTCTTCATCAGTGGGACGGTAGATTCTGTAGTATAGGGGTAATGGTACAATGTGATATTGTTCTTTGCCATTCACAGACCTTCATAATACATTTGGTTCTCTGTCCACAGTATGTTATGTGCATGGTGATTCACTATATATCGCTTTGTGTGTGGTCATTACTATATGGAATAAGTTAGGTCACTTGCATTTAAAAAAAAAATGCTGTGTCAAAAACTCACCAAAAATATAATAATATAAACTTGGGCAAACATGATCCAGAGAAATTTTAGATTACCAGAACTGGGGTCAGGAAGGACTCACCCTCCTCTCCTCCAACCCTAAAATAACTCTCCAGGGCATTTCTTCACCTTCCTCTGGAACTTTAAAGTCTAGTTGCTCTCAACAGGTCCACAATTTCGGCAATAAGATCGGTGGTCTCTACGAGGTCTGACCTAGCAGTCACTGTAATATTATATAAATTATTATAATGTTGCTTATTGCTATTCAATTGAAAAAAAAAGTATTTGGTATTTCTATAGATATATATTGACCCAGAGAAGAAAGTTATTTTTGAAAATTCTAAATTATGATGCAATTTGCGCCAAACGTCATTGATGACTTTCAACATATTTGTTAAAAAGGGGCATGGTTCAAGAGAAAGGGGGTAGTCCAATATGTGCCACGCAAAGCTGTAAGCCATTAGATTTATTTTTGGATTTAAACCATTTCATTCGAAAATTATCTCATGTGGCCTGCAATATGTTGGCCGTACGACCCAAATGCCAAGGGTTAGAATGAATGGTCATCGCCATAATACTAAAATTGGCTTTGTCCAACACAGCTTATCTAGACTTTTATTAAATAAACATTAAAAAAAATAATATCACAGTCATTCCTGTAGAATCCATCCCTGAAAATGTACTGAATCGCAATCAAGTGCTGAATAGGACGAATCTTTTTGGATTTACCAACTCCAAACTTAATTTCCCAATGGTCTGAATGATGTGGTTGAAAAAGTTTGATTAATAATGTCAAATGAATCATGCAATGTTGTTGAATTTTATTAAATTAGTTTTTTTTTTGTTTTATTTTTAATTTTTTAAATTTTCTTACTTATTTATTTAATTTTCCTTTTAAGGAGGATTAGCCTCCCTTTCATCTGGCTGGGTATGGCTATAGAGCTCCCCCAACATTCTGTTCCTTTGGTTTCTTGTGAAGCAAGCTATATATAAAGCAAATGTTGTATACTTTTATATATGATATATATTTTTTAATAACCTGAAGAAAACTCCGGGATGTTGGGGTCACAATGCGTTGTTTTATCCTGTAACTCGTAACCAAATGATTATATTTGACATCCATGAGAATCTTGTGATGGAAGCGCAGACAACTCTCTGGGTGTTTTTCTGTTTATTGATTGGCTTCACCACTTATGTCTGAAGCCTTCCATGAACCCAGCTGGTCCAGCTGCAGTCTGCCTCCTTGGGATTCCTGTGGGATCCTGTTTATGACTCATTTCGCCTGTTTCTGGTGAGTGCAATTATTATAATGTGCAATCTAGAAACAGCTTTTGCTACACTTAGATCGTGCGCGGTGCCTGTTCCCCTTTTTTTCCCTATCTTTTAGGGTCATTTAGATTTATGAAGGGTAACAAAAGAGACAAGAAAAACTTCTAAATAGATTAAAGGTGAACTTCATGCTCAAGGAACATCAGTGTCAGATCGCACCATCCGTCATTGTATGAGCCAAAGTGGACTTCATGGGAGATGACCAGGGAGGATACCATTGTTGAAAAAATGTCATAAAAAAGTCAGACTCGAATTTGCCAAACTACATGTTGACAAGATACAAAGCTTCTGGGAGAATGTCCTGTGGACAAATGAGACAAAAATTTAACTTTTTGGCAAGGCATATCAGCTTTATGTTCACAGACGGAAAAATAAAGCATATCAAGAAAAGAACAGTACCTACTGTGAAACATGGAGGAGGCTCTGTTACAGTGGGGCAAAAAAGTATTTAGTCAGTCAGCAATAGTGCAAGTTCCACCACTTAAAAAGGTGAGAGGCGTCTGTAATTTACATCATAGGTAGACCTCAACTATGGGAGACAAACTGAGAAAAAAAAATCCAGAAAATCACATTGTCTGTTTTTATAACAATTTATTTGCCTATTATGGTGGAAAATAAGTATTTGGTCAGAAACAAAATTTCATCTCAATACTTTGTAATATATCCTATGTTGGCAATGACAGAGGTCAAACGTTTTCTGTAAGTCTTCACAAGGTTGCCACACACTGTTGGTATGTTGGCCCATTCCTCCATGCAGATCTCCTCTAGAGCAGTGATGTTTTTGGCTTTTCGCTTGGCAACACGGACTTTCAACTCCCTCCAAAGGTTTTCTATAGGGTTGAGATCTGGAGACTGGCTAGGCCACTCCAGGACCTTGAAATGCTTCTTACGAAGCCACTCCTTCGTTGCCCTGGCGGTGTGCTTGGGATCATTGTCATGTTGAAAGACCCAGCCACGTTTCATCTTCAATGCCCTTGCTGATGGAAGGAGGTTTGCACTCAAAATCTCACGATACATGGCCCCATTCATTCTTTCATGTACCCGGATCAGTCGTCCTGGCCCCTTTGCAGAGAAACAGCCCCAAAGCATGATGTTTCCACCACCATGCATTACAGTAGGTATGGTGTTTGATGGATGCAACTCAGTATTCTTTTTCCTCCAAACACGACAAGTTGTGTTTCTACCAAACAGTTCCAGTTTGGTTTCATCAGACCATAGGACATTCTCCCAAAACTCCTCTGGATCATCCAAATGCTCTCTAGCAAACTTCAGATGGGCCCGGACATGTACTGGCTTAAGCAGTGGGACACGTCTGGCACTGCAGGATCTGAGTCCATGGTGGCATAGTGTGTTACTTATGGTGGGCCTTGTTACATTGGTCCCAGCTCTCTGCAGTTCATTCACTAGGTCCCCCCGCGTGGTTCTGGGATTTTTGCTCACCGTTCTTGTGATCATTCTGACCCCACAAGGTGGGATTTTGCGTGGAGCCCCAGATCGAGGGAGATTATCAGTGGTCTTGTATGTCTTCCATTTTCTAATTATTGCTCCCACTGTTGATTTCTTCACTCCAAGCTGGTTGGCTATTGCAGATTCAGTCTTCCCAGCCTGGTGCAGGGCTACAATTTTGTTTCTGGTGTCCTTTGACAGCTCTTTGGTCTTCACCATAGTGGAGTTTGGAGTCAGACTATTTGAGGGTGTGCACAGGTGTCTTTTTATACTGATAACAAGTTTAAACAGGTGCCATTACTACAGGTAATGAGTGGAGGAAAGAGGAGACTCTTAAAGAAGAAGTTACAGGTCTGTGAGAGCCAGAAATCTTGATTGGTTGTTTCTGACCAAATACTTATTTTCCACCATAATATGCAAAAAAAATGATAAAAAAACAGACAATGTGATTTTCTGGATTTTTTTTTCTCAGTTTGTCTCCCATAGTTGAGGTCTATCTATGATGTAAATTACAGACGCCTCTCATCTTTTTAAGTGGTGGAACTTGCACTATTGCTGACTGACTAAATACTTTTTTGCCCCACTGTATGTTCTGGGGCTGCTTTGCTGCATCTGGCACAGGATGTCTAGAATCTCTGCAGGGTACAATGAAATCTCAAGACTATCAAGAGATTCTGGGGAGTGGTGTGCTACCCAGTGTCAGAAGTCTTGGTCTCAGCCGCAGGTCATCGGTCTTGCAACAGGATAATAACGCAAAACACACAACTAAAACACCCAAGAATGGCTAAGAGGAAACCATTGGACTATTCTGAAGTGGCCTTCTATGACCCCTGACCTAAATCCTATTGAGCAACTTTGGAAAAAGCTGAAACATGCCGGAAAAGGCAAACTTCAAACACGAGACAACTGGAGCAGTTTGCTCTTGAGGAGTGGGCCAAAATACCTGTCGAGAGGTGCAGAAGGTTCATTGACAGAGGAATCGTTTGATTGCTGTGATTGCCTCAAAAGGTTGTGCAACAAAATATTAAGTTAAGGGTATCATCATTTCTGTCCAGGCCTATTTCGTGAGTTATATATTTTTTTTAAATTCTGTGGAATTATGGTTTAAAAGCAATGTCTGGCATTCATTTGTTCATTTTCATAGATTTTTTATTTATTATTTCCTTTGTCAGATTCAAGTTATTTCTGTGACAATTGTGGGTTTTTCTATCATTAAACGAGGAGTACCAACAATTTTGACCATGTGTGTATACTGCTATTTTTTTTTCTATTGGGAGAGATAGAAGGATTCCCAATAGAAAATAATAGTAATGAATGCCAATGCTGATGTAAAACCTGATGACATAATAATGAAATAATTCTGCAACTGTGTTTTAAGCACACTCTATAGATGTCAAATCTATCCATAAAATAGATTAAAATGCTGCGTTTTGCAAAAAGGAGATGAAAAAAAAAATTCCATGTGAATATCACTATCGGTTTTCATTAGCAGCACATTTCAGTTGGTGAAAAGCAGATGAAATACATTTGACAAATACTCTAGGATAAAGATTACTTACGATGGAGACAAGAAAAGTAAAAAAATAGCTGAATAACTATCCAGTTTTTCCACGTAAATCACAACTGACCAGAATAAGATGACCTGTTTTGAAAACAGCATGCTATTGTGAAATCTGTGGACCTAAATAGGTTTAATATTAATTTAATATGGCCATTCTGCAATTAGCTTTCAACCCCATTGCTTTCTTAGTTTAACATCTTTTTTTCCTCAATTAAAAGATAGATTTTTTTTTCCAAAACAGCACTTTTTGCCAATGAACAAAGGATACAACAGACTTTAATCTCTTAAAAGAGGTGTTCTAAGAATAGGGGACAAAATTTAAATCACTGAAAGTTCAGACCGCCATGGGCCTTACCGATCCCGAGAACTGGGTCTGAATAGAACGCGGGTTGATCATGCCCACTTCCACTCCATTCATTTTAGTAACCATGCAAAAGATCAGCTGAGCGCTGTGATTGGCAAATTCTGCTTCTTCCATTAAGAATTAATGGAGAGATAGTGCGCATGATCAACCTTCACTCCGCCAGTAACTTCTTATTTTTCCATCGATAGAGTTGTGTTGTGGATTGTTTTTTGTATGGTGAGATGATGTTTTTATTGATGCCATGTTGGGTATATATGATATTTTGCTCTCATTTTACTTTTATGGAGGTATGGGGACCAAAAAAAAAACTATTCTCTGTATGGTATAAGCTAATTCATTTTATATTTTGCTAGAACAGACTTTTACGGATGTGATGCTGCCAAATATGTTTAATTTTCTATTTTTATCTTTATTTTTAATGGGGGAGAAAGAAGGCATTTTCAGTTTTCATATACAACAGTATTGCAGTATATAGTGTAAATCACACTCTCCTTTAAAGCTCAACCGATGACTGAGCGTCACATGTGTTCCATGACCACAGCCAATGGGGCCTTCAGAAGGCTCCCAGCTGACAACTGATCAGTGCCCCACGATCATGTTAGAGAGGCTGAAGGCGGCTAATGAGAGCAGACAAGTGTGAGCTTGATCTAAATGCTGTTGTCATAGATTGCTCTGTCCACTGCTGTTAGCGACACATGCTGACTATGTAAAACCGCCAGCATGTACCACGTATGGAAAGAGCTCAGCTCCTGAGCTCCCTACACACTTAAAGACCTCAGCGGGAATATATTGGTACGTCCACATGCGATAAAGGATTCAAAGAATGCAAAAACTAGAAATTAATGAGAAATCCGATAAACCTAGACATGAGAAAATCTTGATCTCAATGTTTGTTAACCTTAAAAATTTTCAGCATGTTAATAAAATAGGAGGATGATTTTCCCTATTGATCTATTCCATTTTGGGCTGCTGACTTGCTGATTGTTGAGGCTCAAAGGGATAGTCCGGGTTTCATTTTTAATTAGCCATCAGAATGGAAAGTTAGAATATAATAAATACTCCAGCTCAAGTGCTGCCTCTACATCACTGACACACGGTGGCGCAGTGGTTAGCACAGCAGCCTTGCAGCGCTGGAGTCCTGGGTTCTAATCCCACCTTGGACAACATCTGCAAAGAGTTTGTATGTTCTCTCTGTGTTTGCGTGGGTTTCCTCCGGGCACTCCGGTTTCCTCCCACATTCCAAAGACATACTGATAGGGAATTTAGATTGTGAGCCCCATCGGGGACAGCGATGATAATGTGTGCAAACTGTAAAGCGCTGCGTAATATGTTAGCGCTATATAAAAATAAAGATTATTATTATTATTGTTACCAGACTGCAGTGGTGATGTCAAGTTGGGACCACTGAAGCCAATATCTGGGCTCACCGGTCTCTGTCATTTGCATAAAAACAACCTTTGTAACTCAGAAAATGGAGCTTACAATCATTTTACTACCACAGAAAGGAGAAAGGGGAGGCTTTGGCTGCACATTAAAACTGTGCATGTGCCCCTCCTGTACAAGGATGGTGGCGATCAGTGAATCATTCAGCTGATCCCGGCGGCATGTTCACGATGGTGTTCTGCTGGTGGTACCGCGCAAGAGGCTGCATATGGCATATACAGTGTATGTGTGTGGTGCATATGGCGTATACAGTGTGTATGTGTGTGTGTGGTGTGTATGGCATATACAGTGTGTGTTTGGGTGGTACGTATGATGCATACAGTGTGTGTGTATGTGTGTGTGTGTGGTGCGATGGTGTTCCGCTGGTGGTTCCGTGCAAGAGGCTGGTATCACCAGCAGTTTCCATATTGAGACACCCATCACTTGAGTGTCCCAATATGACGGTCGGAGAACTTCTGCAGCATGGAATTCTGGGATCCGGACACATCTGGACGGAACAGGATGTAATGACATTACAAGGTAAGTATATATTAAGATAGCTATTGTAGAAGATAGATAGAAAATAGATCTACCTATCTAGAAGACAAAAAAATCTTCAAGCCAAAAAGGACAGACTAGCTCAACTTTAATAATACCGGCCCATAGCAGTTCCCCACCTCCACCTTATTAGTATCTGAGTTGAAGTAGAGGACTGTGCCTGTCACTCATCTAGCCATGGGCACATACATCTGAGAGTCCATCTCAACTCATCAGTAAATAAAACCTTTGAAAAATCTGTCTTTAGATATTTTTTGACATTCCATCTTCTGTGTCTTGTTTATTGTTGGTTATTGTTCCTACTTTGAACATGGCTCTGACAACTGAACACCGTATATTTCAGAGCACTCCATGGAGGTTGCAGTTCTGGATTATGACAGCACTGAAGAATAATGGGTTCCTGGTCGCTCCATGTTTGATTCTTCTCAAATATTTGGCAGATAATGTGCGTTATTTTTCTCATTGCGTGTTTTTTTTTTCGCAAGAAAGCCTTTGATGGTACTGGGATCACACAATACTTTAGCAATTTCAAGAGTGCTGCATCCCTATCTAAAACTTGTAACAATTTTTTTTACTTTTCAGAAACATATCTCTTTTTTGGCTCATTTCACCTAAAGAAAACAGGCTGCCTAATAATTTCGCAAACCTTGATGAACACAAAAACGCATCAACTAATTTGCTTTATCCAGAAGCATTTGAGTTTATACATCTTGGAGTAGGAAAATCTGATTAAAAATGATGATATGATAAAAAAACTCAGTTGCCTAATAATTGTGCACACAGTCTATCTATCTATCTATCTATCTATCTATCTATCTATCTATCTATCTATCTATCTATCTATCCACATGACATACAATTTAAAATACTTAACAGTTAACAATTTAATATACTTAACAGTTATCTAACAAAGCAACTACAGTTGTGTGAAAAAGTGTTTGCCCCCTTTCTGGTTTCTTATTTTTTTGCATGTTTGTCACGCTTAAATGTTTCAGATCACCAAACAAAGTAAATATTGGATAAAGATAACACACGTAAACACAAAATGCAGTTTTTAAATTAAAGTCTTTATTATTAGGGGAAAAAGAAATCCAAACCTACAGGGCCCTGTGTGAAAAAGCAATTGCCCCCCCTAAACATAATAACTGGTTGGCAGCAACAACTGCAATCAAGCGTTTGTGATAACATGCAAAGGTATAGGAAATCAGGAAGGGAGCAAACTCTTTTTCACACAACCGTATATGAATACAGTTAGCCTGGCTGTAATTTCAGCAATTTTCATTCTGATTGTCACTGAAAAGTTAATTAAAATTCAAATTAAATTTGGAACTGAAGAGAACGACAACTTCCTGAGTCAATTAAAAAAGTCTACAAATGTATTTAAAGATAAACAAAAGCTACATTAAGTAGCAGACAATATGTCTAGGCCAGTAGTGTGTTGTGCAAAGCACGTTATTATTACAAAGCAATTAAGCACAGTGTGTGTATTATGACTCACTCGAGTTCACTGTTTAATATGTTCTAGAATGATATCTGTTCTAGTGACTATGAAATTTACCATTAATTAGAGCATTAAAAATGTGCAACTCTATTGTAGAAAATTAATAAAATTAGTCTTCTAATAAATAAACTCTTAATTATTATTATCCTTTATTTATAAAGTGAAAGAATATTACTCAGACTCATAACTCTTTGTCCGGCTATCGCTCCATCTCATTTCTGCTCTGTAGCAATAACATCACGTCCACCTTGAACTGCCTTTCCACCTCAGATCCAATTCTCAATCTGACCAACTACAATCTGTTTTCCAACCTCCCTCCTTTACTGAATACACCTTAGTCAAAATCAGTAATGATCTGCCAAGTGTTAAAGCCTCACAACACTACTCCATGCACTTTTCTCTTGACATGTCCTCTGAATTCAATACAGTTGATGACTTTCTCCATGAACTCTATGCTCATTACACAAACATATTAGAGAACATATTAATAATATCTGTAAAACAAGATCAACAACCACTATGGAAACATTATGCAAAAAACAGATAGAGCTTTTAGTTTTATTTGGTTTTATATATCTTTGGTAGATTGAGATTTCCTATTCTGCTACAGGTTGACTATTAATATTAATATTTATATTTCCAGCATTTGTGGATGTTTTGATTATCAACTACAATCTGGTTTCCAAACTCCCTTCTCTACTTAATATACTTTAGCCAAATTAGTGGCGATCTGCCAAGTGCCGAGGCCTCATGACACTATTCCATGTGCCTTCCTCTAGACCTGTCCCCTTAATTAAACACAGTTGACCGTTTTCTCTTGTTACAAACTCTTTCATCCATTGGTATCACAGATCAGGACTTCCTCAAATCTCACCAACCATAAATATCTCCTCATCTTAGCCCTTTCTGCAGATGTCAAGGATCATTCCTGGAACCTCTACTGCTTCCCATTTTTCCCATTTTTATCTTTGGCTTAGACAAATTCATAGTATCTCACGTCCTAGATGCTACCATTCTGGTAATTAGAGTTCTGAAGTGTCAGATATGTGTCTGCTTATCCTTTATTTCTGGAAATTTAACATGGAGACAACTGAATTATTTATCTCTACACCATCTCACTTCACCCTCCGTCACCAGATCTATTAATCACTGCTGAAAGCTTTTCCAATTTCCCAAACCCAATGCCTCTGGTTAGACCTTAACTTGTTCCTGTTCTTCAAATCCCAAACCCAAGCCCTCTACCTCAAACTGATAAACATTTCTTGAATCCGCTCTTTCTTCAATTTTAGATCAATAAACATGGTAGTGCATGTGTGAAGGAAATGGAGGGAGTTAACAGGACACCTAGCTCAGCAGGTGGTCCAACCCTACCAGCAAATATTCAGGCTCACACAGGATAACCACCTGTGAAGCCCATGCTGTGTGACTGCTTCATTCAATATTCCTCCAGTCAGGAAGGATTTCATAAGGAGATTAAAGGAGAATATGGAGTTATTGAATGTCCTGTTACAGTTTTGAGATCTCTGTAACGTGCCAAAAGCCTTCCAGGGTCTCGATTCGTTCCAGCACCCCAGGGTGGGTAGATACGCAGACTGGCTAGTAGAAGCGAGGTAGCAAAGCCGTGTTTGGCCTCTAAGTATAACGGGGGCAAGGCCAGATCAGCTGGCACCAGAACCATCACCCTATGATCTTCCAATGGGAAGTTTTGATCCTTCATAGGTATTGGGAGTTTTATCAACAAACACCCAGGGAAGTGGGATAAGGCACATCCCAGTGGGTAAAAAGGGTGTGATTGAGCAAAGAGTTAAAGGGAACCTGTCACCTGAATTTGGCAGGACTGGTTTTGGGTCATATGGGCGGAGTTTTTGGGTGTTTGATTCACCCTTTCCTTACCCGCTAGCTGCATGCTGGCCGCAATATTGGATTGAAGTTCATTCTCTGTCCTCCGTAGTACACGCCTTCGCAAGGCAATGTTGACGCCCATATGACCTAAAACCAGTCCCGCCAAATTCAGGTGACAGGTTCCCTTTAATAGGTTTGTGCAAGGTCAGTGCTCTCTCTTGTTGTCATGCTTGCTGATCAATCCTACAGGGAAGGGGCACGTCGAGTAACGTGCTGGGAGGAACTGGAACCAGCTGGCAGCCCATGCCCCTATGTGGCCCAGCACACATAGTCGGACATTAAACCGGTAACATAATTCATCTTCTTATATCTTTTGTACTTTACCTGTATTTGCATATCTGGCCATTGTATACATTGTGTGCAGAATTATTAGGCAAGTTGTATTTTAGAGGATTATTTTTATTATTGATCAACAACTATGTTCTCAATCAACCCAAAAGGCTCATAAATATCAAAGCTTAATATTTTTGGAAGTTGGGTTTTTTAGATTTGGCTATCTTAGGAGGATATCTGTTTGTGCAGGTAACAATTACTGTGCACAATTATTAGGCAACTTAATAAAAAACAAATATATTCCCATCTCACTTGTTTATTTTCACCAGGTAAACCAATATAACTGATAAAGGTAAATATAAATGGTGGCGCAAAATGTAAGAAAAAGGAGGTGGAAAGGCTATCAATCCTTGCTGCAATACCAAACCAACCTCCACACTTGGTTAGTAAGTAAATAAATGACACAATAGAATGATGCACCTAAGTGCAAACAGGTATGCGCTGTGTTTTCAAGAGGCTCCAGGTACAGAGCGCCGTAGTAAAGTCCAAATAGGTGGCTACCCCGGCCGGTAGCAGCCACCTGAAACAAGCCTTCGGGTTGGAGCGGGGTCCTGGAACAACCAGATTGACCCTCACAGCGTTCCGTACTCACTCTCGGGCTCTGGTAACGGTCACGTGACTGCGCACGTCACACAGGTCCTGCGGTTCACCTAGACTCACCGCTCTCGCACCGCGCGGCGTCTGTTGTTCCAGGACCCCGCTCCAACCCGAAGGCTTGTTTCAGGTGGCTGCTACCGGCCGGGGTAGCCACCTATTTGGACTTTACTACGGCGCTCTGTACCTGGAGCCTCTTGAAAACACAGCGGCAGCACGAGAAGGATTTTATTCATCACAGACTTTTTACCCATTATAGTCCTTCCTTTGAAGGTAGGAACATCTATGTTTTAATTCTACCTATCCACCACGGATGCTTATAACTACCATTGTGGTATATATACAGAGAAACTACGTTTTATTTTCACGACCTATTTGGGTTATTTTACTGTTTGGCTATTGATATTTTATAGGCTATGATCAAGCGCATACCTGTTTGCACTTAGGTGCATAATTCTATTGTGTCAAACCAATATAACTGCACAAATTTAGAAATAAACATTTCTGACATGCAAAAACAAACCCCCAAAAAATTAGTAACCATATAGCCACATTTCTTTATGATGACACTCAGCAGCCTTCCATACATAGATTCTGTCAGTTGCTTGATCTGTTTACAATCAACATTGTGTGCAGCAGCCACCACAGCCTCCCAGACACTGTTCCAAGAGGTGTACTGTTTTCCCTCCCTGTAGATCTTACATTTTATGAGGGACCACAGGTTCTCTATGGGGTTCAGATCAGGTGAACAAGGGGGCCAAGTCATTATTTTTTCTTCTTTGAGACCTTTACTGGCCAGCCACACTGTGAAGTAGTTAGAGGCATGTGATGGAGCATTGTCCTGCATGAAAATCATGTTTTTCTTGAACAATACTGACTTCTTCCTGTACCACTGCTTGAAGAAGTTGTCTTCCAGAAACTGGCAGTAGGTCTGGGAGTTGAGCTTGACTCCATCCTCAACCCGAAAAGGTCCCTCAAGTTTATCTTTAATGATACCAGCCCATACCAGTACCCCACCTCCACCTTGCTAGGTCTCAGTCAGAGTGGAGCTCTCTGCACTTTACTGATCCAGCCTCTGGCCCATCCATCTGGCTCATCAAGAGTCACTCTCATTTCATCAGTCCATAAAACCTTTGAAAAGTCAGTCTTAAGATACTTCTTGGCCCAGTCTTGACGTTTTATCTTATGTTTCTTGTTCAAAGGTGGTCGTTTTTCAGTCTTCCTTACCTTGGCCATGTCCCTGAGTATTGCACACCTTGTGCTTTTTGTTACTCCAGTAACGTTGCAGCTCTGAAATATGGCAAAACTGGTAGCAAATGGCATCTTGGTAGCTTCACGCTTGATTTTCCTCAATTCATGGGCAGTTTTTTGCGCCTTTTTTGCCCAACACGCTTCTTGCGACCCTGTTGGCTATTTGCCATGAAACGCTTGCTTGTTTGGTGATCACGCTTCAAAAGTTTGGCAATTTCAAGACTGCTGCATCCTTCTCCAAGACATCTCACAATTTTGGACTTTTCAGAGCCCGTTAAATCTCTCTTCTGACCCATTTTGCCAAAGGAAAGGAAACTGCCTAATAATTAAGCACACCTTATATATTTGTTTTGATGTCATTAGACAACCCCTCCTCATTACAGAGATGCACATCACCTGATTTACTTAATTGGTAGATGGCTTTCAAGCCTGTATTTATAACTTTTGTGTATATAGTATAATAGTATATTGTATAGTATGCCTTTAAGGCAATTAAATATATAATTTAACCTTGGGCTGCTCTTCTATCTCGATCCACGAATCTACACGTCCATGTTTTCAGCTTTAATTTCCCATGCACTGAGAAAGAAGTGACGTCTGCTCCACAAAGTAACTGCTGTGAGATCTGGTAGGTAACAAATGCGGTTACCAGTAGGCACCAAGAACCTGCTGCGTAAACTGGGAGAAGTTGGCAACCGGCGAGATTGTTACAACCTTCATGACACTTATACACAGGAAAAATATATCAATGGAGTGGTTCTTTTAGTGGGGTTGAGCAATAAAATCACACCCGAAATATGGACAGGTCTGCTGTAATGGCACTATTGCAGGATATCCCAGGGCTAGGGGCTCTTTACCATCCCTAAAGCTAGGGGCACCCTAGCTATCCCTGCTCTCCAGATTACTTCTGATGGTGAAGACATTGGGGCCACTCTCTTTGCTGAGCTCCTAAATTAGCCCTTATCTGTACCCTCACCCACCCCGAGGAGTAGCAAGTTTGTGTATAAGAATACACAAACCAGACTAACAAGGGTAGACCTACAGGAATAAATGAAAACAGCAATCATACAAATATTAACTCAAAAACAACAGAATGGAACAGTGAGAAGGAACAAAAAAAACAAATAGGAGTGGATGAGGATATGCACACAGATAAATCAGCAAGCAACAGCCTTCTGAACAACTCTCCAAACGCTCCTCAAACAACCAACACCTCCACCTCCACCTCCAGAACCAGGCAGTAACACTGGCAGTCCTTGATTGCCAGAGGTGAGTATACTTAGCAGAGGAGAGTAACCAACACTGAACAGCTGAGATCAAAGCAGGAAAGCTCCAGGATTTCTCAGCTGAAAAGATTAACCACTGCACGGTTGTTTAATATGATGATTAAGTGCTTCTAATTAGTGCAGAAGTATGTGAAATCAGACACTGGCGGGACACTGGGTTGTTGAACTGTGACCTTGGTCGCACTTCGATGACTCACGCAAAGCAGTGGTGGTGATGGCGGGTCACATGCATGTGAGTGTGCGGCACCTGGTAATGTGACATACCTGATTGCAGGTATACTCAGCAGTGCAGACCCTATTTAAACTACTCACTTCCTTTCCATCTCACTCCCTGACCAAGCGGAAACAAAATTCGCATTGGAGTTGGTGGAGGGGGATGTGGTGTGCTTCACTAGGTCAGTATGTATTTCCATGTTTTTTTCGTCCTAGTTAAAGCAGCAGTGACTGGGTGTTGGTGTATTCTTTTTTTGTCATTTTTGTCATAGAGAAAAACTGTAAAATCTATAAAGACATCTCCGGAGAGGGGACATATCACAATCACATTGATCATATGTGTTTAACTATTACTTGGAAAGTGAGAAAGATGACACTTCAACGTCCATTGAAGTAGGATCTCCTGCTGTGAACAGGTAAATACAACAAGGGATCTGCTGAGAGACAGCCACCAAGTCTAGGATTGGTATACTCAGAGATGGAGAAGTACAATTCCTCAAAAGTGATAATCTGTGCTGCCCTTGGAGAAAAATGAAGGGATGCAGAATTCTAGTGTAAGCAGTTTACTTGTCAATGCATTTCAAAGTTTTACAACTTCTTCACCAGGACAAGCCAACATCATGGTTTGTAAACCTTCTCTACTTTTCTAGATTAAATACTGCAGTATAAGCAGAGTTTTTGCAGCACATTTTTTTGTGCTGAAAACGCCCATCTTGGCTTATACTCGAGTGAGGGTCCAGAAGATGGAGAGGGAGCGGCGGATCAGCGGGTCACAGAAGGCAGGAGACGGCTGCACCAGCTAAAGCCTGTGCATGCTGCTAAAGAGAAATTAATATTCACAGCGCTGACAATGAATATTCATTTATCTGTAATAACGGGCACAGTACTCGTAGCCACCGACTTTCTGCAGTGGCTGGGCCATCACTGGTGCCCGCTACTTAAGAGAAGTGAAAATTAATTTCTCTTAAGTAGGGGACACATGTGACCGCATGGCGGCTGCAGCTCACATTGTGCGTGCTAATTAATAACAATGTATACTCACTGCCCTCCACGCACATCGTCCCGGTATGGAGATCAGTGAGTATTCCGGCAGCTGTGCTCTGCTTGTAAGCAGCGCATGATGTCACTGCCATGAGCTGCTTACAAGCATAAATCAGCTGCTTTCACTGGAACTAGATGCCGTGAGGCAGCACAGAAAGGTAAGTAGGATGGTTCATTTTTTTCATTTTAGAACTTGATTTAGAAAGGCACACACCTGTCTATATAAGACCTCACAATTCACAGTGCATGTCAGACCAAATGAGAATCATGGGGTCAAAGGAACTGGTGAAGGAGCTCAGACAGAATTGTGGCAAGGCACAGACCTGGCCAAGGATACAACAGAATTTCTGAAGTACTCAAGGTTCCTAAAAGCACAGTGGCCTCTATAATCCTTAAATGGAAGAAGTTTGGGACCACCAGCAGTCTTCCTAGACCTGACCATCCAGCCAAACTGAGCAATCGTGGGAGAAGAACCTTGGAGAGAGTTAAAGAAGAACCCCAAGATCACTGTGACTGAGCTCAAGAGATGCAGTAGGGAGATGGGAGAAAATTCCACAACGTCAACTATCACGGCCTTTATGGCAGAGTGGACCGATGGGAGCCTCTCCTCAGTGCAAGACACATGAAAGCCCGCATAGAGTTTGCTAAAGAAAACACATGAAGGACTACCAGACTGTGAGAAATAAGATTCTCTGGACTTTTTTGGTGATAATTCTAAGTGGCATGTGTGGAGAAAACCAGGCACTGCTCATCACCTGCCCAATACAATCCCAAGAGTGAAACATGGTGGTGGCAGCATCATGCTATGGGGGTGTTTTTCAGCTGCAGGGACAGAACAACTGGTTGTCATTGAAGCAAACATGAATGCAGCCAAGTACAGAGATATCCTGGATGAAAACCTCTTCCAGAGTGCTCTGGACCTCAGACTTGGCCGAAGGTTCACCTTCCAATAAGACAATGACTCTAAGCACACAGCTAAATTAACAAAGGAGTGGCTTCAGAACAACTCTGTGACCATTCTTGACTGGCCCAGTCAGAGCCCTTCCTATACCCAATTGAGCATCTCTGGAGAGACCTGAAAATGGCTGTCCACCAACGTTCACCATCCAAGCTGATGGAACTGAAGAGGATCTGCAAGGAAGAATGGCAGAGGATCCCCAAATCGAGGTGTGAAAAACTTGTTGCATCATTCCCAAGAAGACTCATGGCTGTTCTAGCTCAAAATGGTGCTTCTACTCAAAACTGAGCAAAGGGTCTGAATACTTATGACCATGTGATATTTCAGTTTTTCTTTTTTAATAAATTTGCAAAAATTACTAAATTTCTATTTTTTTTTTTAGTCAAGATGGGTTGCAGAGTGTACATTAATGAGATAAAAATGAACTTTTTTGAATTTACCAAATAGCTGCAAAATTTAAAGGGGTCTGAATACTTTCCGTACCCACTGCATATTCCATTTGCTCACTCTGAGTTCTCCAATAACTGGCTTAACAAGGAAAACAACTGAATGAACACAACAGAGTTGTGCCCCCTGACATTTTTGCTAAATTATTTGATGCAGTTTTACTTAATCTTTTCATTTTTATTTTTTGATGCAGCAGATATACAGACGACAAAAATGTTATACAAGCAGACACACAATTGATAGCAGTTGTTTTTCTATGCACAACAAGAAATGACTACGACTGGAGCAAAGTCATTGTATCTTTTAAGTTAGAATCTCAGTTGGGAGTTGTATTAACATTGGTTGCATTCTGGGCACCAGGAGGTACATTAAACAATTGCAGCTGTATTTCATCTGGCAAAGCCATACAGTTCAGTGAGGTTACATAACAAATAACACTTACATTACAGAGAAAGCCCTACTGGGATAGAATATTATTCAAATCCAATAATGAAATATTCTGTGAGCGTTCCAGTATATGAAGCAGATTTCTATGTTCCTCCATAGGATGTTTCTAAGCTACAATAGAACTTGATTGCTGAAATTATGGAGCATGATCTAAACTAAAAAGTGGTTAAAAACTTCAACTTTAAAAGTTAAAATCACTATACTATTGTGAATTGAGACAAAACAAAGGGGAGTTACAGTGGCATGTAAAATTTGGGAACCATTGGTCAAAATTATTGTTATTGTGAGCAATTAGGCAAGTTGAAGATTAAAAGATCTGCAAAAGGGTTAAAGTTAAACATGATTCATTTAGCTTGCATTTTGGGCAAAAAATATTGTAATTCTTTACATTTTAAAAATTACAAAAAGGAAAATGGACTTAGTAACACCCCCTTTTTGCAAGTATCATAGCTTGTAAATGATTTTTGTACCTAGCCAAGAGTGTTTCAATTCTTGTTTGAGGGATTTTCAGCCATTCTTCGTTGGAAAATTTTTTCAGTTCTGTGAGATTCGTGAGTCATCATGCATGCACTGCTATTTTGAGGTTTAGCCACAAATTTTCAATGATGTCCAGATCAGGTGACTGTGAGGGCAATTGTAAAACCTTCAGCTTGCGTATTTTAAGGTAGTCTATTGTGGACTTTGATGTGTGTTTAGTATCATTATCAAGTTGTAGAAGCCATCCTCATTTCAACTTCAGCTTTTTTTTTATAGATGTGTTATGTTTGCTTCAAGAATTTGTTGAAATTTAATTGAATCCAATCTTCCCTTTACCCGGGAAATGTTCCCCATGCCATTGGCTGCAACTAGAATTGGGCAAACCCAAACAGTAAAGTTCATGGTCTGTATAAAACACTTAGTGTTCATGCACGGACCCCGAACACAGACTTCTCCAGGAAGTCCGTGTTGGTGTTCGAGTTCGGCACCCTGAACATTGGCCGTTTCTCATGCTGTCATGCAGCGAGAGAAACACCAGTGGCTCTGTTCGGTGTTAAGATCATTATCGCTGGTCAGAGAGCTGCGGTTCCCACCAGTCACAGGCATCGGCTGATGAGAGAGTACTACCGCCTGTGAGAGCAGGTGCCGCTGATGGGAATATTCATCAGTCGGCGCCTGTGCGCTATAAATAAATATAAAAATATATATAATAAAAAATCAGCTTTAAACTCCTCATGGAACTTTCTCATGGGAGATCAGCGCTACACATTGCAGAAGCAAGTACGCTCCTGTGTCAGTGTGTTCCGGCTGGTGTGGCTAACGATCACATTACTGATGTGTCCACTATCCAAATTTTCTGGATCGTCGTGGGACAGCATAGATTATCTTCACATCGGACAGGTGAGGGATATGGTTATTATTTTTCTTTTTTTTAATGGGACATAAACATCAGTGGATTAGGTGTAAAGGTGAGTATTATGGTTGTTTATTTTTGTCTGCTTTTTACATGTGACATGGGCTTCAATGTATTAGGTGTTAAAGTAACTATAACTGTGCTTTTTTATTTATATTTCAAATAAAGGAGTCTGTATCATTATTTCAATTAAAGGAATTTATTTTGTTTCTGTCTTTTTTACAGTATAACTGTGGGGTTAGTAATGGGGGCGTCTCATAGATGGGGGCGTCTCATAGATACTTCGCCATTACTAACCCAGGTGGCCATAAAACAGCTGACATCAACTCCGAAAATATTACCCCACTTGCCACCACAAGAGGTGAAGTGGAAAGAACAGGAAAAACTCCAGAATTTGGCATCTAATAGATGCGCATTTTCTGGGGTGGCTGTGGGCTATTTTTAAGCTAAGGGGGCCAATATCCATGGCCCCTTACCGGTCTGAGAATACCAGACCCCAGCTGTCTGCTTTAGCTTGGCTGGTTGTCAAAAAATAAGGGGAAATAATTTTTAAAAAAATGGCGTGGGACCCCTTTATTCTTGATAACCAGCTTACAGGGGTGCAGCCTGCAGCTGTCAGTTTTGCCTGCACTGGTTATCAAAAAAGGAAATTACCCCATGTATTTTTTTTTGTTAAATTATTTATTTATAGCACAGATGCTTGCTGATGAATATCCCATCAGCGGCGCCGGCTCTGGCTGTTATCAGCGACAGAAGGCATAGGCTGATGGGAGTAGTACTTTCTCATCAGCCGATGGAGGTAACCTTTTTTCATCTAACAGCATGGGAACTGCAGTTCTCTGACCGATGGTATTGATCTTAAAACCGATCAGAGCCCATGTCTGCTACATAGTCATGCAGATGACAGCGTAGCAAACGATGGATGCTCAGACCACCTACTCATCTGAATGGAGTCTGGTTTGGGTGCCATTTTGGTACCGAAATCAAACTTTTTTAAGATTTGCAACCGAACCCGCTGGACCCAAATATCCATGGGTTCACCAATTGCTAGCTGCAAAACAACCCCAAAGCATGATTGATCAACCCCATGCTTAATGTTTGGCAAGCTGTTATTTTCCTAAAATTCTGTGCCCTTTTTTCTTCCTTTAAAGGCTTTTTGAAGCCAGCCAAGAGTATTTCAATTCTTGTTTGCGGGATTTTCATCCACTTTTCCTTGGAAAATTATTCCAGTTCTGTGAGATTCCTGGGTTGTCTTGCATGCACTGCTATTTTGAGGTCTAGCCACAGATTTTCATTGATGTTCAGATCAGGTGACTGTGAGGACCATTCTAAAACCTTCAGCTTGCGTCTTTTGAGGTAGTCTATTGTGGATTTTGACGTGTGTTTAGTATTATTGTTGAGTTGCAGAAGCATTCTCTTATCAACTTCAGCTTTTTTACAGATGGTGTTATGTTTGCATCAAGAATTTGTGGAGTTTCAACCGAACCCACTGGACCCAAACATCCATGGGTTCGCAGATTGCTAGCTGCATAACAACCCCAAAGCATGATTGATCCACCTCATGCTTAATGGTTGGCAAGTTGTTCTTTTCCTGAAATTCTGTGCCCTTTTTTCTCCCTTTAAAGGCTTTTTCTCCATGTTAAAACTTATTAGGAAAAAAGTGATGTAATAAAAATATGTTATATTCACCTCCTGGGCTGGTGCTACTACTCTACACTTGGCGCATTAACATCTGGAGGAGGTGTCATGTGCCAACTGCAGCCACTCTGCCTGAAGAGCCAGTTTGTTTTGCTCAGATTGAATTTATAAGTATTACCGGTTCTCATTCTGCACTTGTTAGTGAGAGGGAAATAGAATAACATGGTGCAGAGCTCTGCAAAAAGTGTTTTACTACACATCAGAGCTTGATTCCGATTAACACAGCTCAGCTCTGCTGTGTAATGTTCTCCATGTTCCTTTAGCATCTGTCCGTGAGATAAAAAGTGATTGAAGAGCAGGCATTCCCCTCTTAGTGCAGTGCTGCCTACAGGATAAATCACTGCAGATTGTCTCCTAACCAAGCAAACAATGGATTGCAAATTACAGATATAGCATGAATTGGGAAAAACTGGTAGGAATGCAAGATGTGAGTCACATAGGCAAGAAATTGTGAATTTCCTAATGTACATACACAGGGCACCTTATTCTGAATAGTTACATGAAAGCACAGTTGTCCTTTAAGACTTAGCATTGCGCAAAATACTCTCACTTCCCATTTAAAGGAGTGTAAAAATGTGTTTGGCACATAAAATATATATACGAATCGCATTTTTCACTATTCCTTAGACATGAAACATTTATTTTTTTTAAAGTTATTAGATGAATATGCGGGTCAAAAAAAGTCATCTTCTCCATGTGTTTGCAGCATGTGTTGGGTAATGACCCTGGAGGAACAGAAAAATCTAACAGCAGATAAAACAAAACAGAAAAATGCAAAGATAAAGAGCACCTGGAAGATTATTCTTTTCCCAGTGGGTGTAAAATTTATGTATGTGCTATTAATGCATATGAATACTGCAACTGCTTTTAATTTAACACTTTAGGTCATATGTATAGAATGCGGTATACGCAAGGCGTAGTAGAGGGAACACTTAAATATTGATACAAAGCTGAAATAATTTGTGGACCCGAAGCTATTTGGTCAAAAACTGTTTGTTTTACCATATTTTTAGTAAGGCTATGTTCACACTAGTGTCTTGGCATTTCATTTGTCAGCTCATATTTTAGAAAGAGAAATTGAATTAATGTGAAAATGGATCCACTGCATACCTAATGCAAATGTCAGTAGAGGGACCTCAATGATTTTTATGGAGTCTCTCTAGGTTGTGCTATGTGTCCATTTTTAGAACGAAAGAAAAGGCACATCATGAAAAACTTTTTTTAAATGGACACATAGCAGAATACAGAGGGTTTCCATAACAATAAATGGGGTCCTCTGTGCTTTCTTTCATATCAATTATACAACTGATCATTTTTTTAACATTATTTCTGCCTGTTTGTAAGAACAGAATAGACAAAAAAGTCTAAATGTAGCATAGCATACAATGCTCTCCTAGTATGGATCTCACAGTTATCCCTATTGAATTCATGGAAATTCTAAGAGGGAGGATTTGCATTTTTGGCTACTTGGCCAAAGATACCTGTTAGGCAAGTATTTCTACCTCCATGTAGCATTGTATTCAACTTCAGTTTCTACAGGTAGTAACATAAAGATAGGTAGACTTAAGAAGAGGGCTGCAGCTTGTTGAAGCAAGTTCTCTACGGCCTTCATAATGGCTACCTTTGGTTACTTCCTTTTTACATTTTACATAAGGAAGTGAGGAAAAACCAGAAATGACTTAATTTAATGTGTAATACTGAGTACATTATGAAAACATACACAATATGCACAATTATTAGGCAAGTAAGAATTTTAACTATATATAATTTTAATGCATATTTGCTGTACAAATCTGAATTCTTATTGGATTAAGGAGGTCGGTCAGATGATGTGTATGTTTGTGATGAAGCAAGATGTGGCCTAAGGATAGAAAGGACGAAACGCACGTTGGGCGGCGGTGAAAGCACCTTACCAACATTTACTCATACCTATTTGCCATACAGTTAACTAATCCTACCATCCTATACAATTATTGTTTGATGCTATCCACATAATCCATGCTAATCACTGCTTGCACACATGCATGTTGCTACTGTATCCCTAATGATTAAGGGACAGGTTGGCTATCTTACACACACAACAAAAAGTTTAATTCAAAGTGTTTGGTACTGCTTGTTAATCTTGACTGGGATTGGTATGCGATATATCCCTGCACCTTAATAGCAGCACTCTGATTTGTTACTTGTTCAATGTTTTTAATTTAATAAAGAAGATTTTGGTTTAATATACTCTGCAATATCCTAGGTTTATTTGTTCCTATGAGATGGTTGTGAGAATGCTATGTATTGAGTTTTGACCTTGTTACCAATAGGACTACATATAGGATTTTTTTTTGCATCTAAGGCTATGTGTGCACGTTGCATATTTGTTTGCAGAAATTTCTGCATTTTGTGGCTGAAAAAGGCAGCTGAAAATACGCACATTTTGTATGCGTTTTTTCATGCACTTTTTTAGTTAATCCATATAGCTAAATAAAGATATATTATTAAAAAAAAGAATTGTGATGTCATTTCCGTGTTCAACCTCTTCAGCCAGATACTCTCATTAATATTAAATAAAGACATACACACACACACCAGCCTATGTAGGAGCATTAACATAATTAACCTATCTGTTTAGTTTTCAAAAAATGTAAAAACAAATTGCGTGGGCTCCTACATAATTTTCGTAACAAGCAGAGGGAAAGCTGATGGCTGATGTTAATATTCTAGGAAGGAGCCAATAGCCAAAGGTTCCCATTCTATTAACACTAGCTCACAGCTGTTTGCTTAGCCTTTACTGGCTAGTTTGCAGGGGAACCCCAGAAATAAATTGACATGGGGTCCCCCTATAAAATCGAATCAGCAAAGTCTAAGTAGACAGTGGTGGGCTGATATTAATAGCCTAGGAAGGGGCCATGGATATTGCATCCTCCCAGGCTAAAAACATCAGCTCTCAGCCACCCCTGAAATGGTGAAATTTATAATGCCCCAATTCTGGCACTTAGCATCGCTCTTCCCACTTGCCCTGTAGCGGTGGCAAGTGAGGTTCATATTTGTGTGGTTGACGTCATCTTTGTATTGTCAGGTGACATCAAGCCCACAGGTTAGTAATGGAGAGGCGTCTATAAGACACCTATCCATTACTAACCCCATAGTGATATTGTATAAAAACACAGACACCCAGAAGAAAGTCCTTTATTTGAAATAATCACACAAACTCCTTTATTGAATCTAAATTTACCATATTACCTACTGAACACCTTATCCCCGACACCCTCGTCTTCTGCAAACAATCAAAAAATAATAAACCAACGTATAATACTATCCTGTCCGACATAGTCCACTTAATACTGAGTGTCCCATGGCGATCTCACGTATAGAACAGTTACATCGGGAGATGCGACCGGTCTACCCGGCTTCCGGCGATACACTGACAGGAGGTAATCTCTCTCGCAGTGTATCACTGAGCTGCCGTGAGAGTTTACCGGAGTTCATCAGCTCCGGTGCTCTCACTTTTGGCACTACCACTGTGTGAGAACTTTCCCACACAGTGGTGCCATAAGTGAGGACACTGGAGCTGATCAGCTGATGAACTCCGGTGAAATCTCATGGTTGCTCAGTGATACACTGCGGGAGAGATCACCTCCTGTCAGTGTATCGCCGGAGGCCAGCTGAGATCGACATGGGACACTCGGTATTAAATGGACTACGGCGGGAAGGTGAGCATATGTTTGCAGGAGACATGGGCATTGGGGATTAGGCATTCGATGAGTATGTATTTTGTATGTAAATATGTAAATGTTTTGATTTTTTTTACAACTGAACACAGGCGTTGGATGATGAGGCTATTCACCCATCATCAGCTAATGCTGTTTCTGCTATATGTGACAAAAGACATAGATGGATGGGAGTTTTTGTCCCATCAGATGACAACTGGGTACACGCACACAGACACCACACACATATTGTCCGTCCACACACACATGTACATATTCTCCGCCCACAAATAGAGACACACACATTCTCCACCCACACACAGAGACAAACACTTATTCTCCGCCCACACACAGAGACACACACATATTCTCCGCCCGCGCACAGAGACACATACACATATTCTCTGCCCCTCCACACACACACACATATTCTCCACCCACACACAGAGACACAAGCACATATTCTCCGCCCACACACAGACACACATATATCCTCTGCCCACACACAGAGACATACACATATTCTCCACCCACTTTTCCTCCTTCTGACATCATTTCCCTTTGACAATTCACAGTGTTTTTGTCAGCAAATACGCAGCAAATCTGCAAACCTTTTTACACCTGCATTTTTGCTGCAGATTTGACTGACTCAATTGAAGTCAATGTGTCAAAAACACTGCAGAAATGCAAAAAGCATGTCAGCTGCTGAAAATAAAATGCTGCAAATATGGATGGAAATTTACTCATCAGGTGCACAACACTTCAGGATTGTCATTAAATTACCTTACTTTAGTATTCCATCGCGTTTTTGGACTATTTACATGCGTAAAAAACACAGCGAAAATTGATCAAAAATGCATCATACGCATATAGCATAAGAGTTTTAACTGACTCTAAAAAGTAAAAAAAAATGTTATATGTCTTACACAGGGTTGCAGCACCCTTGAATTGATAATATATTGTGGTGTGATCACAGAACCATAGCAAGTAGTGTTGAGCATTCCGATACCGCAAGTATCGGTTATCGGCCGATATTTGCGGTATCGGAATTTCGATATTTTTGTGATATCGGGAATCGGTATCGGGATTAAGATTCATGTTTAAAATAAAGAATAAAAATAAAAAATATTGATATACTTACCCTCGGACGCGCCCTGGTTGTCACCGCTGCAACCGCCATGCTTCCCTTCCTAAGAATGAGCACATTAATGACCTTCGATGACGTCGCGGCTTGTGATTGGTCGCGGTAGCGTCATGTGACCGCTCACGCGACCAATCACAAGCCGTGACGTCATCGAATGTCATTAACGCGCTCATTCCTAAGAAGGACTGGCCGTCACCTCTCCTGACCTGAGTATGACAGCATGATGGATTACTATGCAGCTGTCAAGCTCAGGTCAGAAGAGCCATGAGCCAGTACAAGTCTATGCGATTCTCGCACGAGAAATAAGGTGGTGTGACTCCAGCCTTACATTCACACTCACACACACTCACACTCACAAATTCAAACTCACATTCACATACTCACACTCACACACTCAAAGTCACTCACAGTCACGCAGCCTCTTGCGTGGTATTACCAGCGGAACACCGTCGCAAACATGCCGCTGCCAGGATCAGCCAAATGACTCACTGACTGACGCATCTTTGTACAGGAGGAGTGTATGCGCAGTTTTAATGTGACCACCGCTATCTGTCTGTACAAAGATGGCGGCAGTCTGATTTACTGCGCCTGCGTGAATTACGCACAGGTGCAGCGAATCATTCGGCTGATCCTGGCGGCAGATGTGCAACGTGTCTACAGGCAGAGGAAGCCGGTCACATTAAAGGGGTTTTCTAATGAACAAAAGTGCTTCCTGCCCAGGAGCTGTGGTATGTTCTGTACATGGTCAGACACAGGGATGAGTGTGTCTGACCGTGTACGGAGCATTCCACATCTCTTGGGCAGGGGAGGAAGCAAAAGACAATACTGATATTACAGCAGGGGATCACAGTGGATTCATTTTGTGAGGTAAAATATTTCACTGACTGTTTTTTAAAAATATTTTACCTCACAAAATGTATCCTCTGCGATCTGCTGTATGTCAGTATTGTCTTTTGCTTCCTTCCCTTACTCGGAGCTGTGGTATGTTCGGTACACTGTCAGACACAGACAATTTTTAAAATGAACTTTTGTTCATAGGAAAACCCCTTTAGAAAGCAATTATCAATGCCAACATGGCTCCTCATAAAAGTACACCAATGACAATGAAAGAAAGCAGCAAAGGCACAATGTCATAGACAACAAAGTGCAAATGAGACTCTTGAAGAGCAACAGCATCACTGGGACAAAAACAATGGATATAAGCGTAGGCGTCAAGCACACGAGTCCCCTGATGCAAAAGTCATTAGATTATCACAGGATGCCATTAGGCAACAACAGTGCCATATACCTGCCCCCATCGTGGCATTACCGCCCTCCTAATGCGATAGCATCGGGCCTCCATCAAGTTGATGGATAATTGCTTTGTAAAAAATTCAACAGCACTTTTTTAGTTAAAATAATGAGATCTCATAATAATATGCAAGTGTTTGTGCATTCACAGTAAGACTATATTCACACGTTTTTGCTGCATTTTTTATGCAAATATTATGATGATTTTTCCAGTACCAGCAAAAGCTAATAGATTTCAGAAATCTCATGCAGACACATTGTTTTTTTTCCTGACTGATTTGGCAAACTGCAGCATGTCACTTCTTTCATGATTTTTTTCAGCATTTTTTTCACCCATAGAAAGCAATGCAAAAACGCAGCAAAAAAAAAAACCCATTGGTATTGGGTTTCACTGTGCTTTTGGTGCAAAAAACTTAAGGAAGTTGCATGAGGATTTTGGAGGGGCACTAAACTAAATCAGCATGCACAAGAGGCAACAAAAACGTAGCAAAACCTCATTTTGGAAGCAGCTTCTTTACTGCCAAGAGAGTAGTTTTTGACTGCAGAAAAATATGCAGCAAAAACGCAAAGTGTGAAAATAGTCTGGGTCTGTTTATGCTGCAAGATTCTTGTGAGTTTCCATAGAAAGTCTTGCAGTAGACAGGTTGCCAATCACTCAATGAGTGAGCAAAATGCTTGTGCATCAGGTGATAGATCATCCTTCTCCACAGGGCATTAGCCTATGTAAACATGACATGTGCTGCTCAAAACACTGACAGTCTATACAAGTTGAATCATCTTAGTGCACATCTGCCAGTGTAAGCAGAATAATAAATGGCCATGATAGGTAAATATTTACCAATTAACTGTTGCTTAACCCCTTAACCCCTTTCTGACCTTGGATGTACTATCCCGTCAAAGTGACCTGGCCCTATCTGACCCTCGACGGGATAGTACGTCATAGCGATCGGCCGCGCTCACCCTCGCGGCCAGGTGTCAGCTGCCTATCGCAGCCTGCATCCGGCGCTATGGGCCAGGAGCGGTCACGGACCGCTCCCGGCACATTAACCCCCGGCACACCACGATCAAACATGTTCGCAGTGTGCTGGCGGTATAGGGAAGCATCGCGCAGGGAGGGGGCTCCCTGCAGGCTTCCCTGAGACCCCTGCAGCAACGCGATGTGATCCTGAACTTAACACCGCAACTAGAAGTAGCCGTGGAGTGTACCTAACACACCTAGACACCTCGTCACAGCCGGAGAACTAAATACTAGGGTTGAACGAAACGGGTCGGCCAGATTCAGAAGTCGCCGACTTTTGGCAAAGTTGGGTTTCATGAAACCCGACCCGACCCCTGTGTGGGGTCGGCCATGAGGTCGGCGATCTTCTGATCTGGAATCGGAATTCCGATGCCGAGTTCCGATATGTTTAAGATATCGGGAATCGGTATCAGAATTCATATTTAAGTGTAAAATAAAGAATAAAAATAAAAAAATATTGATATACTCACCCTCGGACGCGCCTTGGTTCTCACCGGCAGCCTTCCTTCCTAAGAATGAGCGCCTGAAGGGCCTTCGATGACGTCGCGGCTTGTGATTGGTCGCGTGAGCGGTCACATGGGCGGTCATGCGACCAATCACAAGCTGCGACGTTATCTAAGGTCTTCAGGCGCTAATTCTTAGGAAGGAAGCGTCCAATAGCGCGTCCGAGGGTGAGTATATTCCTAATAGGTATATACTCAGCCTCGGACGCGCCCTGGTTCTAACCCGCAGCCTTCCTTCCTAAGAATCAGCACCTGAAGGACCTTAGATGATGTCACGGCTTGTGATTGGTCGCATGACGCCCATGTGACCGCTCACGCGACCAATCACAAGCCACGACATCATCGAAGGTCCTTCAGGCGCTCATTCTTAGGAAGGAAGGCTGCCGGTGAGAACCAGGGCGCGTCCGAGGGTAAGTATATCAATATTTTTTATTCTGATTCTTTATTTTACACTTAAATATGGATCCCAGGACCTGAAGGAGAATTTCCTCTCCATCAGACCCTGGGAACCATTAGAAACCCAATGCACTGCATTGGGTTTCGTGTTTCGGCCGACCCCGACCCCTCTATAGGATCGGCCGATTTCACTCGACCCGACTTTTGAAAAAGTCGGGTTTCCTGAAACCCGACCCGATCCTATAAAAAGAAAAGTCGCTCAACCCTACTAAATACCCCTAAAGATGGAAATAGGAATACTATCTTCCCTCAGAGAAAATCCCCAAAGGATAGACAACCCCCCACAAATATTGGCGGTGAGTCGGAGAGGAAAAAACATACACAGGCAGAAAAACAGGATTAGCACAGGAGGCCACTCTAGCTAGATAGGACTGGATAGGACAGAGTTCTGTGCGGTCAGTATAAAAACCCTTCAAAACATCCACAGCAGATTATACAAAAACTTCCTACATCTTTACTAAAAGATGTAGGAGGGTAATCTGCAACTCCAGTGAATCCTACAATCAGAGCAGGAATAAAACTGAAACAAGCACACTGGCAGTGTGCCACAGCAACAAAAACCAAACACTTATCTTTGCTGAAATAGGCAGCGAGCAGGAGAAGCCAGAAAGTGATCCAACACTTCACAAGGAACATTGACTACTGGCAAGGGCTAAAGGATCCTGCCCACTTAAATATCCCAGTCAGAATTGTAATCATCCGATACACCTGGCCAGGTCTGTGACTCAGAAACAACTGCATTTTCACCTACAACCACTGGAGGGAACCCAAGAGCAGAATTCACAACAGATCTGACACAGTGCACAGCAAAGTGTCAGATCAGCGATCTTACACTATAACACGATGCCCCCCCCGGGCAATGTTATAGTGTAAAAAAAAATGTTCAAATGTGTAAAAAAAATTAAAAAATTCCAAAAAATTCCCCCCCCAAAAAATATTGTTCCTATATATACATTTCTTTATCTAAATAGAAAACAAACATTAAAAGTACACATATTTAGTATCGCCGCGTCCATAACGACCCCACCTATAAAACTATATCACTAGTTAACCCCTTGAGTGAACACCGTAAAAAAAACAAAAAAAGAGGCAAAAAACAACGCTTTATTCTCATACCGTCAAACAAAAAGTGGAATAACACGCGATCAAAAAGACGGATATAAATAACCATGGTACTGCTGAAAACATCATCTTGTCCCGCAAAAAACGAGCCACCACACAGCATCATCAGCAAAAAAATAAAAAGTTATAGTCCTCAGAAAAAAGCGATGCAAAAATAATAATTTTTTCTATAAAATAGTTTTTATCGTATAAAAGCGCCAAAACATAAAAAAAGAAATAAATGAGGTATCGCTGTAATCGTACTGACCCCAAGAATAAAACTGCTTTATCAATTTTACCAAACGCAGAACGGTATAAATGCCTTCCCCAAAAGAAGTTCATGAATAGCTGGTTTTTGGTCATTCGGCCTCACAAACATTGGAATAAAAAGCGATCAAAAAATGTCACATGCCCGAAAATGTTACCAATAAAAACAATATCTCGTCCCGCAAAAAACAAGACCCCACATGACTCTGTGGACTCAAATATGGAAAAATGATAGCTCTCAAAATGTGGTAACGCAAAAAATATTTTTTGCAATAAAAAGCGTCTTTCAGTGTGTGACGGCTGCCAATCATAAAAATCCGCTAAATAACCCGCTATAAAAGTAAATCGAACCCCCTTCATCACCCCCTTAGTTAGGGAAAAATAAAAAAATTAAAAAAATGTATTTATTTCCATTTTCCCATTAGGGTTAGAGCTAGGGTTAGGGTTAGGGCTAGGGTTAGGGTTAGGGCTAGGGTTAGCGCTAGGGTTAGGGTTAGGGCTAGGGTTAGGGCTAGGTTTAGGGCTAGGGTTAGGGCTAGGGTTAGGGTTAGGGCTAGGGTTAGGGCTAAAGTTAGGGTTTGGATTACATTTATGGTTGGGAATAGGGTTGGGATTAGGGTTAGGGGTGTGTCTGGGTTAGAGGTGTGGTTAGGGTTACCGTTGGGATTAGGGTTAGGGGTGTGTTTGCATTAGGGTTTCAGTTACAATTGGGGGGTTTCCACTGTTTAGGCACATCAGTGGCTCTCCAAACGCGACATGGCGTCCGATCTCAATTCCAGCCAATTCTGCGTTGAAAAAGTAAAACAGTGCTCCTTCCCGAGTTCTCCCGTGTGACCAAACAGGGGTTTACCCCAACATATGGGGTATCAGCATACTCAGGACAAATTGGACAACAATTTTTGGCATCCAATTTCTTCTGTTACCCTTGGAAAAATACAAAACTGGGGGCTAAAATATAATTATTGTGGAAAAAAAAATATTTTTTATTTGCACGGCTCTGCGTTATAAACTGTAGTGAAACACTTGGGGGTTCAAAGCTCTCACAACACATCTAGATGAGTTCCTTAGGGGGTCTACTTTCCAAAATGGTGTCACTTGTGGGGGGTTTCTACTGTTTAGGTACATTAGGGGCTCTGCAAACGCAATGTGACGCCTGCAGACCATTCCATCTAAGTCTGCATTCCAAATGGCGCTCCTTCCTTTCCGAGCCCTCCCATGCGCCCAAACGGTGGTCCCCCCCACATATGGGGTGTCAACGTACTCAGGAGAAATTGGACCCAAAAGTTGTTGTCTAATTTGTCCTGTTACCCTCGGGAAAATACAAAACTGGGGGCTAAAAAATAATTTTTGTGGGAAAAAATTTTTGTTTTATTTTTACGGCTCTGCATTATAAACTTCTGTGAAGCTCTTGGTGGGTCAAAGTGCTCACCACACATCCAGATAAGTTCCATAGGGGGTCTACTTTCCAAAATGGTGTTACTTGTGGGGGGTTTCTACTGTTTAGGTACATTAAGGGCTCTGCAAACGCAATGTGACGCCTGCAGAACATTCCATCTAAGTCTGCATTCCAAATGGCGCTCCTTCCATTCCGAGCCCTCCCATGCGCCCAAACAGTGGTCCCCCCACATATGGGGTATCAGCATACTCAGGACAAATTGGTCAACAACTTTTGGGGTCCAATTTCTCCTGTTACCCTCGGAAAAATACAAAATTGGGGGCTAAATAATAATTTTTGTGGGAACAAATTTTTGTTTTATTTTTACGGCTCTGCATTATAAACTTCTGTGAAGCTCTTGATGGGTCAAAGTGCTCATCACTCATCCAGATAAGTTCCTTAGGGGGTCTACTTTCCAAAATGGTGTCACTTGTGGGGGGTTTCTACTGTTTAGGTATATTAGGGGCTCTGCAAACGCAATGTGATGCCTACAGACCATTCCATCTAAGTCTGCATTCCAAATGGCGCTCCTTCCCTTCCGAGCCCTCCCATGCGCCCAAACGGTGGTTCCCCCCACATATGGGGAATCAGCGTACTCAAGACAAATTGGATAACAACTTTTGGGGTCCAATTTCTCCTGTTACCCTCGGGAAAATACAAAACTGGGGGCTAAAAAATAATTTTTGTGGGAAAAAATTTTGCTTTATTTTTATGGCTCTGCATTATAAACTTGAAAACACAAAAAAGCACAGTAAAACCAAAAACACACTTGCAAAAAAATCACAGTGGACAGCAAGTGCTAGTAAAAAGATGGAAAAAACAGGGTATTTGGTTGATACGTTTTTTGCAAAAAATGTATATTAAGCCACTCTACCAAACGCCAAGGTATACCCATATCAGAGCAGTCCTAACTAATGTATGTAATCCCTATCTGATGTATTTAAAACCTGGTCATATGTACAATACCTATATGAGCAGGATTCAGAAAAGGAATGTCCATGTGGACCCGCTGGACAGAACGGCTCCTGTGCGCACAGCTCAAAAAAAGAGGGGTGGAGGCCTCCCCAGTCTTGTGGACACAAGAAAACAATTATATGAAACCAGAACACATGAGCTGCGCGCACAGTGAACAAGCCCGTAGAGACATGTTCACACCACCAAGAAGCCCTTGGTGGGTCAAAGTGCTCACCACACATCCAGATAAGTTCCTTAGGGGGTCTACTTTCCAAAATGGTGTCACTTGTGGGAGGTTTCTACTGTTTAGGTACATTAGGGGCTCTGCAAATGCAATGTGACGCTTGCAGACCATTCCATCTAAGTCTTCATTCCAAATGACTTTTTTTCCCTTCCGAGCCCTCCCATGTGCCCAAACGGTGGTTCCCCCCCGCATATGGGGTATCAGCGTACTCAGGACAAATTGGACAACAACTTTTGGGGTCCAATTTCTCCTGTTACCCTCGGTATTATCCTTCAAAAATAAAAATCTGATTAATAAGCAGACAAACTACAAGAGCAACAAATGTACCATATAGGAAATATGGCAGCTGTCAGTCACATGACCTGTCTATTATGTGTATGTGTGAGCTAATATATACTGCCAGGGGGAGGGCTTCCTGTTGGCTGGGGATTTATCAGGCTGCCAATTTAGCTCACAAACACTGAGGTAAAAATACTGAGCAAATAACGTGTGAATGAGGTCTAATACAGGAGGAGATGACACAGAGGTATATACTATATACAGGGGAGATGACACACAGATATATACTATATACAGGAGAGATGACACACAGGTATATACTATATAGAGGAGGAGATGACATACAGGTACATACTATATACAGGAGGAGATGACATACAGGTATATACTATATACAGGAGGAGATGACACACAGGTATATAATATATACAGAAGCAGATGACCTATAGGTATATACTATATACATGAGGAGATGACATACAGGTATATGCTATATATAGAAGATGACATACAGGTATATACTTTATACAGGAGGAGATGACACACAGATATATACTATATACAGGGGAGATGACACACAGGTATATACTATATACAGGAGGAGATGACATACAGGTGTATACTACATATAGGAGGAGATGACATACAGGTATATACTATATACAGGAGATGACATACAGGTGTATACTATATATAAGGGAGATGACAAACATGTATATACTGAGGTGAAAATGAGAGGTGTGAGGTGAAAATGAAAAGGTGTGAGTGCAAAATGAGAGGAGTGAGGGAAAATAGTGGAGTGATCGGAAAATGACAGATGTGGGGTCGAAATGACAAGTGTTAGGGGGGAATGAGAGGAGTGAGGGGGAAAATGAGAGGTGTGAGGGGAAAATGAGAGATGTGAGGGGGAAAATGAAAGATGTGATTGGGAAAATAAGAGAAGTGAGGTGCTATAACTAACCACAGATATTTACTATGCCCAGGCAACGCCGGGCTCTTCAGCTAGTTCACTATAATGATACAGCAGAGTTACTCTGGACTCCGTCTGGCCACTGTTCAGCATTGTACATCTTTTCAAAAGTGAACAAATTTGTGGCAGACTGCGTTCTTATGCACACCTTAAAAGACAGTCACCTTCGGATCACAGGTCAGACACAGTGCCTCCATCTGCCTCATTATAGGTAATCTTCCACAGGGGATCTCGTCTGAATCACATATTTCAGAGATTTACACGGAAACCCCGGTGTAATAATTCAGCGCAGATTGCATGATAAATGTGCGCCAAGCCTTACTGTGATCTTTGGGAGGCAGAATGAAAAAATCAACAGCAGGTGAAGAATTTGTTTTATTTATTTTTTTATGCCATTCTTCATGTGGTATAAATGATTAGTTGACTTTTTTCGTTGGAATGGTTTTATTATAGCAATACCAGATTTATATTTATATTTTGTTTTCTTTTGTTTGGCTGCTGTCACACACTAACAGTTGCTTTTTATTGCAAAAATGGTTTTATTTATTCATTTATTTTGAGAGCTATAATTTTTCCATATTTCAGCTGACAGAGTCATGTGAGGGCTTGTTTTTTGTGGGATGAATTGATGTTTTAATTGTGGAGACAGAATGAACAAAAACAGCAATTTAGCAATTGTCTTTTAGGTTTCTTTCCATTCAGCGTGTGGTATAATTTATAAGGCAGCTTTATTCCTTGGGTCAGTATGATTATAGCGATACCACATTTATATAGTTTTTTATGTTTTGGCACTTACACAATAAAAAGTTTTATATAAAAAATAATTATTCTTGCGTTGGTTTATTCCGAGAGCTAAACTTTTTTATTTTTCCACTGACAGCTATCTGGCACAAAGTTATAACAGACATAGCCCATCCTGGTGCGAGAACTGACACCCGCTCATGACATGCTATGTCCGTCATTAGGTATAAAGGGGTTAAGAAAAACAAAATTAAGACTTTGGGGTGGCCTAGTCAAAGTCCTGACCTTAATTCAATTAAGATGCTGTGGCATGATCTTAAAAAGGTGATTGATGCTCGGAAACCCTCCAATGTGGCTGAGTTATAACAATTCTATAAAGATGAGTTTGCCAAAATTCCTCCAGAGCGTTGTAAAAGACTCATTGCTGCTATGGGTAGCCCAACCAGTTATTAGATTTAGGGGGCAATCACTTTTTCACACAGGGCCCCATAGGTTTGGATTTCTTTTTCCCTTAATAAAAAAAAACTGCATTTTGTGTTTACTTGTGTTATCTTTGTCTAATATTTAAATATTTTTTGGTGATCTGAAACATGTAAGTGTGACAAACATGCAAAAGAATAGAAAGGGGGCAACTACTTTTTCACACAACTGTATATAGATGTGACCCAAGAGAATAAAACTTTAACTAATTTTTGGTGAGCAATAAGAGTTCAAAAAGGTACAAACTGCTTCTGTATCAATAGTCAAAAAAGTCTGCACACAAGAAGACTTCTTTAAACAAAAAACAAACTATTTGGGGTTTAAAATAATAATACTACCTAAAATATTTAGAGGATGAGGGTTTTTTTTGTAAAAAAAAGTTTCCAAAGCAGATATATAATTTATATGTAAGCCACATACATATAAAGAATATTGTCTCCAGAATGAAACTTCCATCAATATGTGTAATAAAATACTTTATTCCTGAGGCAATGTCCCTATTAGGGTTGAGCGAAACGGGTCGAACATTTTCAAAAGTCGCCGACTTTTGGCTAAGTCGGGGTTTCATGAAACCCGATCCGACCCCTGTGCGGGGTCGGCCATGCGGTACGCGACTTTCGCGCCAAAGTCGCGTTTCAATGACGCGAAAAGCGCCATTTCTCAGCCAATGAAGGTAAACGCAGAGTGTGGGCAGCGTGATGACATAGGTCCTGGTCCCCACCATCTTAGAGAAGGGCATTGCAGTGATTGGCTTGCTGTCTGCGACGTCACAGGGGCTATAAAGAGGCGTTCCCGCCGACCGCCATCTTACTGCTGCTGATCTGAGCTTAGGGAGAGGTTGCTGCCGCTTTGTCAGAAGCAGGGATAGCGTTAGGCAGGGTCCATTAACCACAAAACCGCTTGTGCTGCAGCGATTTGCACTGTCCAACACCACCCTCGGTGTGCAGGGACAGTGGAAGTTTTTTTTTTTTTTTTTTTCCCCTCAGCGCTGTAGCTCATTGGGCTGCCCTAGAAGGCTCCCTGATAGCTGCATTGCTGTGTGTACGCCGCTGTGCAAACCAACTGCTTTTTTCAAAGCACAAATCCTCTTGTTCCTTCCTTTCTGCACAGCTATCTTTTTTGTTTGTCCACACTTTTTATTTCATTTGTGCATCAGTCCACTCCTTATTGCTGCCTGCCATACCTGGCTGAGATTACTGCAGGCAGGGAGATAGTAGCTGCCTGCCATACCTGGCTGAGATTACTGCAGGCAGGGAGATAGTAATTGTAGGACATTCCCTGTTTTTTTTTTTTTTTTTTTTTTGGTGGGAGATTAAGATTGGCAATTTGGCATTTCTGCTAGAGTGCCATCCCTGTGTGTGCCATCTCTCTCACATAGTGGGCCATAGAAAGCCTTTTCATTTTTCTGTATTTTTTTTTGTGGGGTGTATAAATTCTCCCTGATAAAAATACAGTGGGAGATTAATATTGGCCTTTGGGCTTGTGTGCCAGTCCTGAGTGTGCCATCTCTCTCACAAATAGTGGGCCATAGAAAGCCTATTTATTTTTTTTTTTGGTTTTATAAATTCTCCCTGAAAAAAAGGGAGATTAATATTGGCCTCTGGGCTTGTGTGCCAGTCCTGAGCGTGCCATCTGTGCCAGCCCTGAGCGTGCCATCTCTCTCACAAATAGTGGGCCATAGAAAGCCTATTTAATTTTTTTTTTTGTTTTATAAATTTTCCCTGAAAAAAGGGAGATTAATATTGGCCTCTGGGCTTGTGTGCCAGTTGTGAGCGTGCCATCTGTGCCAGTCCTGAGCGTGCCATCTCTCTCACAAATAGTGGGCCATAGAAAGCCTATTTAAATATTTTTTTGGTTTTATAAATTCTCCCAGAAAAAAAGGGAGATTAATATTGGCCTCTGGGCTTGTGTGCCAGTCCTGAGCGTGCCATCTGTGCCAGCCAGCCCTGAGCGTGCCATCTCTCTCACAAATAGTGGGCCATAGAAAGCCTATTTAATTTTTTTTTTTGTTTTATCAATTTTCCCTGAAAAAAGGGAGATTAATATTGGCCTCTGGGCTTGTGTGCCAGTTGTGAGCGTGCCATCTGTGCCAGTCCTGAGCGTGCCATCTCTCTCACAAATAGTGGGCCATAGAAAGCCTATTTAAATATTTTTTTGGTTTTATAAATTCTCCCAGAAAAAAAGGGAGATTAATATTGGCCTCTGGGCTTCTGTGCCAGTCCTGAGCGTGCCATCTGTGCCAGTCCTGAGCGTCCCATCTCTCTCACAAATAGTGGGCCATAGAAAGCCTATTTTATTTTTTTTTTGGGTTTTAGAAATTCTCCCTGAAAAAAGGGAGATTAATATTGGCCTCTGGGCTTGTGTGCCAGTTGTGAGCGTGCCATCTGTGCCAGTCCTGAGCGTGCCATCTCTCTCACAAATAGTGGGCCATAGAAAGCCTATTTAAATATTTTTTTGGTTTTATAAATTCTCCCAGAAAAAAAGGGAGATTAATATTGGCCTCTGGGCTTCTGTGCCAGTCCTGAGCGTGCCATCTGTGCCAGTCCTGAGCGTCCCATCTCTCTCACAAATAGTGGGCCATAGAAAGCCTATTTTATTTTTTTTTTGGGTTTCAGAAATTCTCCCTGGAAAAAAAAAGGGAGATTAATATTGCCCTTTGGGCTTGTGTGCCAGTACTAAGCGTTCCATCTCTCTCTCTCTCTCAGTCAGTGGGCCATAGAACGCATATTTTTGGTTTTATTTGTTTTCTAAATTCTCCCTGAAAAAATCATTTTATTTTATTTGGTTTCTAAATTCTTCCTGATAAAATCATATTTTTTTTATTATTTTTATTTCTAAAGTCTCCCTGAAAAAAAAAAAAAAAAAACAACCAAAAAAACAGTGGGAGATTAATATTGGCCTTTCTGCTTGTGTGCCAGTCTTGACTCCTGGGTGTGCCATCTCTCTCTCTCTCTCTCTCTCTCTCTCTCTCTCTCCAATTGTGGTCCATAGAAAGCCTATATTTTTTTTCCTTGATTTGGGTTCTAAAATCTACCAGAGAAAATAACTACATCAATCATTGGTAGAAAAATATTGGCCTCTGGGTTTGTGTGCCACTCCTGACTCCTGTGTGCGTCATCTCTCAGTCAGTGGGCCATAGAACGCCTATTTTTGGTTTTATTTGTTTTCTAAATTCTCCCTGAAAAAATCATTTTATTTTATTTGGTTTCTAAATTCTTCCTGATAAAATCATATTTTTTTTATTATTTTTTTTTCTAAAGTCTCCCTGAAAAAAAAAAAAAAAAACAGTGGGAGATTAATATTGGCCTTTCTGCTTGTGTGCCAGTCTTGACTCCTGGGTGCGTCATCTCTCAGTCAGTGGGCCATAGAACGCCTATTTTTGGTTTTATTTGTTTTATAAATTCTCCCTGAAAAAATCATTTTATTTTATTTGGTTTCTAAATTCTTCCTGATAAAATCATATTTTTTTTATTATTTTTTTTTCTAAAGTCTCCCTGAAAAAAAAAAAAAAAAAACAACCAAAAAAAACAGTGGGAGATTAATATTGGCCTTTCTGCTTGTGTGCCAGTCTTGACTCCTGGGTGCGTCATCTCTCAGTCAGTGGGCCATAGAACGCCTATTTTTGGTTTTATTTGTTTTATAAATTCTCCCTGAAAAAATCATTTTATTTTATTTGGTTTCTAAATTCTTCCTGATAAAATCATATTTTTTTTATTATTTTTTTTTCTAAAGTCTCCCTGAAAAAAAAAAAAAAAAAAACAACCAAAAAAAACAGTGGGAGATTAATATTGGCCTTTCTGCTTGTGTGCCAGTCTTGACTCCTGGGTGTGCCATCTCTCTCTCTCTCTCTCTCTCTCTCTCTCTCTCTCTCTCTCTCCAATTGTGGTCCATAGAAAGCCTATATTTTTTTTCCTTGATTTGGGTTCTAAAATCTACCAGAGAAAATAACTACATCAATCATTGGTAGAAAAATATTGGCCTCTGGGTTTGTGTGCCACTCCTGACTCCTGTGTGCGTCATCTCTCAGTCAGTGGGCCATAGAACGCCTATTTTTGTTTTTATTTGTTTTATAAATTCTCCCTGAAAAAATCATTTTATTTTATTTGGTTTCTAAATTCTTCCTGATAAAATCATATTTTTTTTATTATTTTTTTTTCTAAAGTCTCCCTGAAAAAAAAAAAAAAAAAAAAAAACAAAAAAAAAACAGTGGGAGATTAATATTGGCCTTTCTGCTTGTGTGCCAGTCTTGACTCCTGGGTGTGCCATCTCTCTCTCTCTCTCTCTCCAATTGTGGTCCATAGAAAGCCTACATTTTTTTTCCTTGATTTGGGTTCCAAAATCTACCAGAGAAAATAACTCCATCAATCATTGGTAGAAAAATATTGGCCTCTGGGCTTGTGTGCCACTCCTGATTCCTGTGTGCGTCATCTCTCACTCAGTGGCCCATAGAAAGCATATAGTTTGTTACATTTGTTTTCTAAATTCTCCCTGCAAAAATCTATTTTTTTTTTTTTGGGGGGTTTCTAAAGTGTTCCTGAAAAAAATAAAAATAAAAAAAAAATAATAGTGTGACATTAATATTAACATTTGTGCTTCAGTGACAGTCCTGCGTGTGGGGCATCTCTCTAATTTGCAGCCACCAAAAAAAGAGTGTGTAACATTGGGCCTGATTTTCGCTGTGGTCTCACCAACCTGTAAAGGGGTAGCTAAATCATACTGAAGTTATAGCTCACCGTGTAAGTTGTGTGACTGCAACAAATAACGTTAGTTTGGTTACGTTTTTAAAACAATGAGGAAGTCTAGTGGAAGAGGTCGTGGCCGGGGGCGTTCATTGTCAGCTGGTAATGAGGGTAGTGGTAGTGGTGGAGCATCAGGTGGTCGTGGGGGAAAAAATATTGCACCTAAGTCTGGAGCTGTGGAGCCAGGTTCGTCGTCCGGCTACACAAGGCCTCGAACGCTCCCTTTTCTGGGATTAGGAAAACCGCTTTTAAAGCCGGAGCAGCAAGAGCAAGTTTTGGCTTATCTTGCTGACTCAGCCTCTAGCTCTTTTGCCTCATCTCGTGAAACTGGTAAAAGTAAAAGCAGCGCGTCGTTAGTGGATGTTCACGGTCAGGGACAAGTCACTTCCTTGTCCTCTTCAGCAAAAACAACAACAGAGAAGAATGCAGCAGGCGACACAACGGGTTACTCCATGGAGCTCTTTACACATACCGTCCCTGGCTTAGAAAGTGAAGCAGTTAACAGTCCATGCCCATTACAAATTGAATCTGACATGGAGTGCACTGACGCACAGCCACAGCCAGACTACTATGCTGGTCCTTTGACTCAGACCACAACATTGCCCTCGCAGGGTGCTGATCAAGAATCAGACCCTGATGAGACTATGTTGCCCCATCACGAACGCTATACCACCGAACGACACGGTGACACAGACGAAGTTGCGCAGGAGGTACAAGAAGAGTTATTAGATGACCCAGTTCTTGACCCCGATTGGCAGCCATTGGGGGAACAGGGTGCAGGCGGCAGCAGTTCTGAAGCAGAGGAGGAGGAGGGGCCGCAGCAGGCATCAACATCGCCACAGGTTCCATCTGCCGGGCCCGTATCTTGCCCAAAACGCGTGGCAAAGCCAAAACCTGGTGGAGGACAGCGTGGCCATCCGGTTAAAGCTCAGTCTGCAATGCCTGAAAAGGTATCCGATGCTAGAAAGAGTGCAGTCTGGCATTTTTTTAAACAACATCCAATTGATCAGCGCAAAGTCATCTGTCAAAAATGTTCTACTTCCTTAAGCAGAGGTCAGAATCTGAAAAGTCTCAATACTAGTTGCATGCATAGACATTTAACCACCATGCATTTGAAAGCTTGGACTAACTACCAAACGTCCCTTAAGGTTGTTGCACCCTCGGCCAATGAAGCTAGTCATCAACGCAACATCCCTTCCGGCAGTGTAGGACCACCATTTAGCGCACCACCTGCTGTATCTGTGCAGGTATCTTTGCCAGGCCAAAGCAGTCAGGGTCAGGGAATCACCAGTTTCGTAGTAGGAAACACTGCATCTAGGGCACCGGCGGCAACAATACCATCTCCCACCGTCTCTCAGTCTGCCATGTCCACCGGCACCCCCGCTAGTTCCACGATCTCCAGCTCTCCAGTCCAGCTCACCCTACATGAGACTATGGTTAGAAAAAGGAAATACTTAGCCTCGCATCCGCGTACACAGGGTTTGAACGCCCACATAGCTAGACTAATCTCGTTAGAGATGATGCCCTACCGGTTAGTTGAAAGCGAAGCTTTCAAAGACCTGATGGACTACGCTGTACCACGCTACGAGCTACCCAGTCGACACTTTTTTTCCAGAAAAGCCATCCCAGCCCTCCACCAGCATGTTAAAGAGCGCATCGTCCATGCACTCAGGCAATCTGTGAGCACAAAGGTGCACCTGACAACAGATGCATGGACCAGTAGGCATGGCCAGGGACGTTACGTGTCCATCACGGCACACTGGGTAAATGTGGTGGATTCAGGGTCCACAGGGGACAGCAAGTTTGGGACAGTTCTGCCTAGCCCACGGTCTAGTAAACAGTTGTCTGTAGCCGTTCGCACCCCCTCCTCCTCCTCCTCCTCGTCCTCCTGCAGAAGCAAGAGCTCGTCCACAGACCGCAGTCGCACAAACACTCCATCCGCACCTGCCACTGTTGCACACCAGGTCTCCCATTATGGGGCAGCTACTGGCATACGTCAGCAGGCTGTATTGGCTATGAAGTGTTTGGGCGACAATAGACACACCGCGGAAGTTCTGTCCGAGTTCTTGCAGCAAGAAACGCAGTCGTGGCTGGGCACTGTAGATCTTGAGGCAGGCAAGGTAGTGAGTGATAACGGAAGGAATTTCATGGCTGCCATCTCCCTTTCCCAACTGAAACACATTCCTTGCCTGGCTCACACCTTAAACCTGGTGGTGCAGTGCTTCCTGAAAAGTTATCCGGGGTTATCCGACCTGCTCCTCAAAGTGCGTGGACTTTGCGCACATATCCGCCGTTCGCCTGTACACTCCAGCCGTATGCAGACCTATCAGCGTTCTTTGAACCTTCCCCAGCATCGCCTAATCATAGACGTTGCAACAAGGTGGAACTCAACACTGCACATGCTTCAGAGACTGTGCGAACAGAGGCGGGCTGTTATGTTTTTGTGGGAGGATACACATACACGGGCAGGCAGTAGGATGGCAGACATGGAGTTGTCAGGTGTGCAGTGGTCGAAGATTCAAGACATGTGTCAAGTCCTTCAGTGTTTTGAGGAATGCACACGGCTGGTTAGTGCAGACAACGCCATAATAAGCATGAGCATCCCCCTAATGCGTCTGCTGATGCAAAGTTTGACGCACATAAAGGATCAGGCGTCTGCACCAGAGGAAGAGGAAAGCCTTGATGACAGTCAGCGATTGTCTGGTCAGGGCAGTGTACATGACGAGGTACCGGGCGAAGAGGAGGTGGAGGATGAGGAGGATGATGGGGATGAGTATATTTTTAATGAGGAAGCTTTCCCGGGGGCACGGGAAATTGGTGGCGTGGCAAGGCCGGGTTCTGGTTTTTTGAGGGACACAAGTGACGTAGATTTGCCTGCAACTGCCCCTCAACCAAGCACAACCGCAGATTTGACAACGGGAACTTTGGCCCACATGGCGGATTATGCCTTGCGTATCCTCAAAAGGGACACACGCATTACAAAAATGATGAACGATGACGATTACTGGTTGGCCTGCCTCCTTGATCCTCGCTATAAAGGCAAATTGCAAAATATTATGCCACATGAGAACTTGGAACTAATATTAGCAACAAAACAATCAACTCTTGTTGACCGTTTGCTTCTGGCATTCCCTGCACACAGCGCCCGTGATCGTTCTCACACGAGCTCCAGGGGCCAGCAGACCAGAGGTGTTAGAGGGGCAGAAATCAGAAGTGGCGTTGGACAGAGGGGTTTTCTGACCAGGTTGTGGAGTGATTTTTCTATGACCGCAGACAGGACAGGTACTGCAGCATCAATTCAAAGTGACAGGAGACAACATTTGTCCAGTATGGTTACAAACTATTTTTCATCCCTTATCGACGTTCTCCCTCAACCGTCATTCCCATTTGATTACTGGGCATCCAAATTAGACACCTGGCCAGAATTGGCAGAATATGCATTGCAGGAGCTTGCTTGCCCGGCAGCTAGTGTCCTATCAGAAAGAGTATTCAGTGCTGCAGGTTCAATACTAACAGAAAAAAGGACTCGTCTGGCTACCCAAAATGTAGATGATCTAACCTTCATTAAAATGAACCACAACTGGATTTCAAAATCTTTTGCCCCACCCTGCCCGGCTGACACCTAGCTTTCCTATGAAAAGGTCTTGCCTGTGGACTATTCTGAATGACTTTTCCAATCTCGTAATTTTCTTCACCTGATTGTCCAGCATACGACATGTTTCCACCTCACGAAATGGCCAAACTCCCCACACGGGGCCGTGCTATCGCCACTTTGCGCTTGGACCCTTGAGAGTGCTGTTTGTCTGAAGAGGTGGGTGTGGCCGCTTTTGGTCGACGGCACTGCCACTGGGTCCCTCATAGTACAATAAAGTGTCTCTGGCGGTGGTGGTGCGCACCCAACGTCAGACACACCGTTGTAATATGAGGGGCCCTGTGCCTGTACCGCCGGCCACAAGACAGTTCCCCCCCCCAGCTCAAACAGTGCTCTACCACTAGCAAAATTATCTCTCACAGCTTCACCAATGTGTAGTCTAGCCGCTGACATCCTTCAATGCCTGGCACTGACAATACCATTGTTTTGACATTTTTGTTATGTTAGGCCTTCGAAGCCTGTCTGCGGTCCCTTCTTTCTACAACTACTACACTGACCAGGCCACTGCTGGCCGTGTACCCCTGGAACCAATTTAAAAGTGCCTACAGCCAGCCCAAGTTTGTTATGTTAGGCCTTGGAAGCCTGTCTGCGGTCACTCCTTCCACTAGACTTCCACTGACCAGACCACTGCTGCCCGTGTACCCCTGGAACCAATTTAAAAGTGCCTACAGCCAGCCCAAGTTTGTTATGTTAGGCCTTGGAAGCCTGTCTGCGGTCACTCCTTCCACTAGACTTCCACTGACCAGACCACTGCTGCCCGTGTACCCCTGGAACCAATTTAAAAGTGCCTACAGCCAGCCCAAGTTTGTTATGTTAGGCCTTGGAAGCCTGTCTGCGGTCACTCCTTCCACTAGACTTCCACTGACCAGACCACTGCTGCCCGTGTACCCCTGGAACCAATTTAAAAGTGCCTACAGCCAGCCCAAGTTTGTTATGTTAGGCCTTGGAAGCCTGTCTGCGGTCACTCCTTCCACTAGACTTCCACTGACCAGACCACTGCTGCCCGTGTACCCCTGGAACCAATTTAAAAGTGCCTACAGCCAGCCCAAGTTTGTTATGTTAGGCCTTGGAAGCCTGTCTGCGGTCACTCCTTCCACTAGACTTCCACTGACCAGACCACTGCTGCCCGTGTACCCCTGGAACCAATTTAAAAGTGCCTACAGCCAGCCCAAGTTTGTTATGTTAGGCCTTGGAAGCCTGTCTGCGGTCACTCCTTCCACTAGACTTCCACTGACCAGACCACTGCTGCCCGTGTACCCCTGGAACCAATTTAAAAGTGCCTACAGCCAGCCCAAGTTTGTTATGTTAGGCCTTGGAAGCCTGTCTGCGGTCACTCCTTCCACTAGACTTCCACTGACCAGACCACTGCTGCCCGTGTACCCCTGGAACCAATTTAAAAGTGCCTACAGCCAGCCCAAGTTTGTTATGTTAGGCCTTCTAAGCCTGTCTGCGGTCCATTCTTTCAACTACTACTACACTGACCAGGTCACTGCTGCCCGTGTACCCCTGGAACCAATTTAAAATTGCCTACAGCCAGCCCAATTTTTTTATTTTAGGCCTTCGATGCCTGTCTGCGGTCCATTCTTTCAACTACTACTACACTGACCAGGTCACTGCTGTCCGTGTACCCCTGGAACCAATTTAAAATTGCCTACAGCCATGTGTTATTATTTTAGGCCTTCGATGCCTGTCTGCGGTCACTCCTTCCACTAGGCCTCCACTGACCACACCACTGCTGTCCGTGTACCCCTGGAACCAATTTAAAATTGCCTACAGCCATGTGTTATTATTTTAGGCCTTCGATGCCTGTCTGCGGTCACTCCTTCCACTAGGCCTCCACTGACCACACCACTGCTGTCCGTGTACCCCTGGAACCAATTTAAAATTGCCTACAGCCAGCCCAATTTTTTTATTTTAGGCCTTCGATGCCTGTCTGCGGTCCATTCTTTCAACTACTACTACACTGACCAGGTCACTGCTGTCCGTGTACCCCTGGAACCAATTTAAAATTGCCTACAGCCATGTGTTATTATTTTAGGCCTTCGATGCCTGTCTGCGGTCACTCCTTCCACTAGGCCTCCACTGACCACACCACTGCTGTCCGTGTACCCCTGGAACCAATTTAAAATTGCCTACAGCCATGTGTTATTATTTTAGGCCTTCGATGCCTGTCTGCGGTCACTCCTTCCACTAGGCCTCCACTGACCACACCACTGCTGTCCGTGTACCCCTGGAACCAATTTAAAATTGCCTACAGCCAGCCCAATTTTTTTATTTTAGGCCTTCGATGCCTGTCTGCGGTCCATTCTTTCAACTACTACTACACTGACCAGGTCACTGCTGTCCGTGTACCCCTGTAACCAATTTAAAATTGCCTACAGCCATGTGTTATTATTTTAGGCATTCGATGCCTGTCTGCGGTCCATTTTTTCAACTACTACTACACTGACCAGGTCACTGCTGCCCGTGTACCCCTGGAACCAATTTAAAATTGCCTACAGCCATGTGTTATTATTTTAGGCCTTCGATGCCTGTCTGCGGTCACTCCTTCCACTAGGCCTCCACTGACCACACCACTGCTGCCCGTGTACCCCTGGAACCAATTTAAAATTGCCTACAGCCAGCCCAATTTTTTTATTTTAGGCCTTCGATGCCTGTCTGCGGTCCATTCTTTCAACTACTACTACACTGACCAGGTCACTGCTGCCCGTGTACCCCTGGAACCAATTTAAAATTGCCTACAGCCATGTGTTATTATTTTAGGCCTTCGATGCCTGTCTGCGGTCACTCCTTCCACTAGGCCTCCACTGACCACACCACTGCTGTCCGTGTACCCCTGGAACCAATTTAAAATTGCCTACAGCCATGTGTTATTATTTTAGGCCTTCGATGCCTGTCTGCGGTCCATTCTTTCAACTACTACTACACTGACCAGGGCACTGCTGGCCGTGTACCCCTGGAACCAACATCAGAAAATATAAAAATAAGTATTTTGCTTATAAAAAAGAAAATACTGGTGAGATATCAAATGCAGACATTTTAACATTAAAAACAAACACACAACTCTAATCTGGTACAGTACTAAAAATGGCCACCAGCTACAATTACTTTCTCCTGCAAGTAGTTAACTGAAAGTTTTTTTAAATTGAAAACACACATATGGCATCCACCGAGTGTTGTCCTGTCGCGTCTTCTTTATATTATTGCCGAGAAGATGCAAAATAATGAAAATAATAAAATCATTAATTACCAAAATAATAGAGAAAGTCAACACCACATTGCAAATAAACATTCATTCCAAATAAAGAAGCAGGGCGCGTCCGAGGGTGAGTATATACCTAATAAGAATATAATCACCCTCGGACGCGCAATGCTTATTTCCAACAGCCTTCCTTCCTAAGAATCAGCCCTTCCGTCGTGTAGAGAGACGTTGTGTTACACTCCAAGGTGTTCCCCAGGTTGCCTTTCCTGAGCTTCGATCTTCCGGCTCTCGTTTAGTAGTTCTTGGAAACTACTCTGCATTAGGCCTTCAAATTGGGTATGGGGTGTAGAGAGATGGTGTGTTCCACTCCAAGGTGTTCCCCAGGTTGCCTTTCCTGAGCTTCGATCTTCCGGCTCTCGTTTAGTAGTTGTTGGAAACTACGCTGCATTAGGCCTTCAAATTGGGTATGGGGTGTAGCGAGAGGGTGTGTTACACTCCAAGGTGTTCCCCAGGTTGCCTTTCCTGAGCTTCGATCTTCCGGCTCTCGTTTAGTAGTTCTTGGAAACTACACTGCATTAGGCCTTCAAATTGGGTATGGGGTGTAGAGAGAGGGTGTGTTACACTCCAAGGTGTTCCCCAGGTTGCCTTTCCTGAGCTTCGATATTCCGGCTCTCGTTTAGTAGTTGTCGGAAACTACGCTGCATTAGGCCTACAAATTGGGTATGGGGCGTAGAGAGAGGGTGTGTTACACTCCAAGGTGTTCCCCAGGTTGCCTTTCCTGAGCTTCGATATTCCGGCTCTCGTTTAGTAGTTGTCGGAAACTACGCTGCATTAGGCCTACAAATTGGGTATGGGGTGTAGAGAGAGGGTGTGTTACACTCCAAGGTGTTCCCCAGGTTGCCTTTCCTGAGCTTCGATCTTCATGCTCTCGTTTAGTAGTTGTCGGAAACTACGCTGCATTAGGCCTACAAATTGGGTATGGGGTGTAGAGAGAGGGTTTGTTACACTCCAAGGTGTTCCCCAGGTTGCCTTTCCTGAGCTTCGATCTTCCGGCTCTCGTTTAGTAGTTGTTGGAAACTACGCTGCATTAGGCCTTCAAATTGGGTATGGGGTGTAGCGAGAGGGTGTGTTACACTCCAAGGTGTTCCCCAGGTTGCCTTTCCTGAGCTTCGATCTTCCGGCTCTCGTTTAGTAGTTCTTGGAAACTACACTGCATTAGGCCTTCAAATTGGGTATGGGGTGTAGAGAGAGGGTGTGTTACACTCTAAGGTGTTCCCCAGGTTTCCTTGCCATTGCTTCGGTCTTCCGACTCTCGTTTAGTAGTTGTAGAAAAGTACACTGCATTAGGCCATACAAAATGGGTATGGGGTGGAGAGAGATGGTGTGTTACACTCCAAGGTGTTCCCCAGGTTGCCTTTCCTGAGCTTCTATCTTCAGGCTCTCATTAAATTGTGGTTAAATGGAACAACTGCATTTGGCGTACTAGTTGGTTTGGGGCCTACTATCGGTGTCTGCCACTCCTTGCTGTTCTCCTCCACTGAACAAAGCTGTGCCGCCTGTTTACTACGGTTGCCAATTTTGAACTGCATTTCGACTACTTACTGATTTGGCCCTACTCTCTGTGTCAGCCTCTCATTCCAGTTGTCCTCCACTGCAATGCCCCCTGGTTATTCCTGTGTTACCAATTTTGAACTGCATTTAGCCCACTTTCTTCTTTGGGCCTATATCTGTGTTTCCACTTCATCGTGCCCATTGCCCAGCCAGTGATAGATGAGTCTGCTGGTACATTGACCCATAACGCAACATTCCCCGTGCACGCTACACAACAACATTGTGACCCTGCTGAAAGTCAGGTTGCTCTTCCCGCATACCATACCACCTTACACGGGGACAAAGAGGAAGGTGCAGATGAAAGTGCAGGTTCCTTCATCAGGTGGGGGGAGGAATACTAGTTGGCGACGTCACTGGCACAGGGCCTCTCATAGTACGCAAAAGTGTTGCTGCCGGTGGGAGGCGCCCCCGCCGTGCAAACACACCGCTGTACTTTGAGGGGCCCTGTGCCAGTGCCAATGCCAACGAGTGGGCCCCCCCTGCTTGCTCAGGTTCACAGCACTTGCAAAGTTGAAATACTTACCTCTCCCTGCTCCACTGCCGTGACGTGGTCCAGATTTCCTGGGCCCACTAATTACTTGAACCAGCCCTACCCCCCACAACTTTAGCCAAATGACCCCCAATTTCAAATGCCTTCCAATTATTATAAGGTAAATTACGCTTGACAAGCTTCATTAAGAAGAATGGATGGTTTTGACATTAAAATGGCCACTCTAGGTGTTTTCCTGGCCCCCACTCACTGCCGACTATGCTGCCCCATTGACTTGCATTGGGTTTCGTGTTTCGGTCGATCCCGACTTTACGTCATAATCGGCCGATTTCACTCGACCCGACTTTGGACATAGTCGGGTTTCGCAAAACCCGGCTCGACTCTAAAAAGGTCAAGGTCGCTCAACTCTAGTCCCTATCATTACATTGTCTTTTATGTTCGGCAGCTTCAGTTTCTAAGTTTCTTATGGAACACTCTTTCAATGACTTTATTTTTGCCTTGGATATCTTAGTTATACTTAGAAGGGAGTTTTGTTTGAAAGCAAAGAACATCTGCGCAACTGATGACCATGTCGTTTGTGAAGATGTCAAGGAAAAGAAGAATATTATTAGACCAGACCACCTGCTACAATGAGTGTATATGTATACAGTGCTCAGGATAAATAACTACATCTCTTTTGAAAAGTAAGATTTTAATCATTATCTCACTGAATATAAGAACAATTTCCCAAATTTTCACAAGACTGAGTTTCATAGAATATTTTGTGTTGCCCATAACATGAAAGTAAGGTTAATAATATAAGTTTCATTGCAAAATGTTCAGTTTTAGGCTATGGGCACACGTTCAGGATTTTTGGCGTTTTGTCTGCCATTTTCCACCAAAAAATGCTAAAAAAAAACTTACATAAGCATCCCATCATTTTTAATGCATTCCGCATTTTTTGTGCATGTGCTGTGTTTTTTCCCGCGGCGGAATCGCATTCCGTAAAAAAACGCAGCGTGTTTTTTGTGCGGAATCGTGGGGATTCCGCACACATAGGAATGCACTGATCCGTTTACTTCCCGCATGGGGCTGTGCACACCATGCAGGGAGTAAGCGGATCATGTGCGGTTGGTACCCAGGGTGGAGGAGAGGAGACTCTCCTTCAGGGCCTGGGAACAATATACCTGTTAAAAAAAAGAATTAAAATAAAAATCGTGATATTCTCACCTTCCGGCGGCCCCCGCAGCCTTCCCACTTCCAGTAATGCCTTGTGACAATGACCTGTGATGACATAGCGGTCTCGCGAGACTGCTTCATCATCTGCGGTCATTGCCACGAGGCACTACTGGGAACGGAAGCTGCCGGGAGCATCGTGAGGAGCGGGAAGGCTGCGTGGGCCGCCGGAAGGTGAGAATATCATGATTTATTTTTATTTATTATGTTTAACATTATATCTTTTTACTATTGATGCTGCATAGGCAGCATCAATACTAAAAAGTTGGTCACACTTGTCAAACAGTACAGTATGTTTGATAAGTGTGACCAACCTGTCAATCAGTTTGCCAAGCGATGCCACAGATAGCTTGCAAACGCTAGCATTCTGCAAGCTAATTACGCTTGCAAAATGCTAGTGTTTAGCGGGAATATGCATGCCAATTCTGCATGTGTATTTCCAGCGGCAGGGAGTTGCAGAATTGCCGCGGAAATTTCCACGGCAATTCTGCAAAGTGTGCACATAGCCTAAGTCAAATTATTTGATGCAAAATGAATATTCCCCACACCAAAACTACTCCATCCAGTATTTTCTATGACTTCTATGATATTTTAGGACAATACCAAGTCTTCTAGGCATGGAATGAACAATTTGTTGACATATTGCAACATCTATATTTTTACATTCTTCAAGAATCGACCTATTTTAGAGCATAGATGTTGGCTGGAGAGTGATGCTTAACTTGTCTCTTGATAATTCATCATAGGTGTTCAATTGCGTTCAACTCAGTAGATATACTTGCCACTGACTCACTTTAAAATGGCCTTAGACGTGTGTTTTGGATCATTGTTATGCTGGAAAAGTATATGTCTACTAAGGTAAAGGAGTGATGATGGTAGCATCTTCTCTTTTAATATAGAGCAGTGAATTTGTGATATCAATGAAATGTGGCTTCCCTACATTCGTAGCACTCATGCAGCCAAACATAAGGACACTGCCACCAGCATGTTTCAATGTAGGCACTGTGAATTTAGGAAAAAACAAACGTGCAGGGACCACGCCGGGGGCAGGCGAGTATAATTCTGTGCACGATGTTCCATTGTCGGCGCAGCTACATTTTCCGCGTCCTCAGCAGTGACGCTCTGGTCAGAGTGCATGCCACCCTGCCACCCAGAGTGCATGCCTGAATGTCAGTGCAGAGGACTGGGAAGACACAGCGGCGGTCAGCGGTGGAACGGGGAGCAGGTGAATATAGCAAGTGACAGGGGCCTGAGAGGTGAGTATGTCATTTTTTATTTTTTTAATCGCAGCAACAGCATATGGGGGAAATATCTGTATGGAGCATCTTATGGGGCCATGTGCAGCATTATATGGGGAAATTATCTGTATGGAGCATTTTATGGGGCCATGTGCAGCATTATATGGGGCAAATATCTGTATGGGGCCATGTGCAGCATTACATGGGGCAAATATCTGTATGGGGCCATGTGCAGCATTATATGAGGCAAATATCTGTATGGGGCCATGTGCAGCATTATATGGGGCAAATATCTGTATGGAGCATCTTATAGGGTCATAATCCACATTTGTGGAGCATTATATGGGGCAAATGTGTCTATGGAGCATCTTATGGGGTCATAATCAACATCTGTGCAGCATTATATGGGGCATATTTTAATATGGAGCATCTTATAGAGCCCATCATAAACTGTATGGAGAATTATATTGAGCGTATTTTGTATGGAGCATTTTATTAGGCCCATCATGAACTGTATGGAGCATTATATAGGGCTTCTGATTCAATATGGATATTCAAAAACACTTAAATTACTGATGTCACAATTAATTTTACTTTTATTGGTATCTATTTTTATTTTTGAAATTTACCAGTAGCTGCTGCATTTTCCACCCTAGGCTTATACTCGAATCATTAAGTTTTCCCAGTTTTTGTGGCAAAATAAGGGGGGGTCGGCTTATACTCGGGTCGGTTTATACTCGAGTATATACGGTAATATAGATAAGGACATATGTCAAATAATTTTAACATCAATGAAATGTATCTCCCCGACACCAGGAGCACTAATAGTGCCCCACATAAGGACACTGCCCCAACCATTAGCTGTAAGTATAATGCATTTTTCTAAATTCAATTGTCTAAATGAATGGTATTACATTGAAACATGGTGGAGGCAGTGTCTTCTGTGGGGCTGCATGAGTGCTCTTAGTGTTGACGAGCTACATTTCATTGATGGTATAATGAATTCACAGATGTACAGTAGATTGTAAATAAAAGCGATGTTTTATCATTGTAGGGTGTTGAAAGATTGGTAATTTTTATTAGTAGAACTATGGGTATGATCACAAACTACTCATAGGTAAAGTCAGGGTCAGACTATGCACGATTAAGCATGCAGCCATGTAAAGGGAGTTTGATGTCAGTAAGATCCCTTCACAGTATGTAATCGAAGTTACAAGTACAACCTGCTCAGGCAGGAAAAAGGTGACTTAGATGAATATTGGGCAGAAAACAAAGGAATCGTCACTGAAACTTTAAGAGCATGTGCCAAACAAGAAGCCATTATGTGATGGGAATTAATCAACAGCAACCACCCTGCAGAATGCCAGTAAGAATAGAGAGACCAAGACTAGGGGCAGGTTGAATGAGGAGAGACACCTTAATGCTGACTTCCAAAGAGAAGCAAGGAAAGATAAGTACAGTTTCCTGAATGTCTGATGCAAAAATATATTAAGGAATTTTTTGAAATGATGAAACAAGTGAAGAAGCCATGATGAGCATTAAGTTAGTGACTAGCAGAATGTAAAGCAGAGATCAAAAGAATACTCAGAGGAACTAAATGCCAGCCCCAGAACAGACCATCTTGAGGAGCACAGGAGCCAAGAAGAACCAGAAGCATACATATTGGAAAATGAAGTCAGTTGGGCACTGCCCAATGACAAGACACATGGCAATAATGATATCATTGCACAGCTGTTCAAACAATTCCCAAAATACTGCACTGATACCACTATACCAGAAGCAGCTTTGGGAAACATTGAGTTTGGTAGGAGTGATTGTGCACCTAATTACTTTAATAAGGTCACTCTACAACAATTAAGATACAGTGGGAATCAAGTATGGTATTACAGAAAGGTGCAAGATGAAAATGGTCCAAGACAAGTATGAAACCTCTCTCATTTTTGTTTCCCCCTCTACGCAGAAGTAATTATGAGGAAGCTGGACTTCGATAACTCAAAAGTTGGGGTGAAAAAAGCAAAAAAAAAGTCTGCAATCTGAGATGTGCAGATGATACAACCTTGCAGACAGAGAGTGAGAAAGACCAGTAGAATGTGATCTAGAAGTTGAAAGAACAAATGAAAAGACAGGGCATTCTGGCAGATAGCTTTTGCCAAAATGGGCGTAGCTGGGATAGGACGGAGATGTGATGCTACGGCTTATCTAATTCATGATGAGTTGTGTTGTGCCTTACAGCAGAAATGTTACTCCAGTTCCTGAATGAATCAAGAATGCGTGACCCCAATTCACCCCCCGTCCCCATTATGACCGGTTTCAACATCACTAGACTTGCTGAACCGAGGTACCATTTTTTTCACAAATGTGTTTACAAACGGGCGTGTGAAGGAGGCCTAAGTGCGAGCACACCCTAACAAATATCTAGATTGAAAAGCAGTTTTCACCAACTCATTATCAATAATACGATGCAGTATTCCTGAAAGCCTCAGCCTCATTTTTCTCTTTTTTAACTTAAAGGTTCATTGACTTAAGGAAATGATTTTACAAAAATATGTAATCTTTTGTGAGGCTAAGCTATACTATAAACAAAACAGATATTTAAAACTGTGAAAAATCTAAAAATATAAATACATTATAGAATGACATTAATTTGATAAAGTCTACAAAAAAACAACTACAAACTAAAAAACTCCAAGAAAAAAAAGGAATTATAGCCATAGGTTTATGGAAAAAGTAATATTTTGGGAAAAAAACTAGAAGACGACTTGACGTTAAAGCGAGAACTGAAAGTGTCAGTGTTCCACGCTGTGCTTTTCCAGGTGCACTTCACTCAATGGATCCGCTGAATGAGCTGCCTGGGATTCTGCTGTCGTTCCAGAGAACAACCTAAAACTCACTTGATATTAGACACTCTGCACAGTTTGGAAACATATTAATTATCATCTATAACAGGATAGGACTTTCATACTCAAATTTATGACTCCCTGAATGGTAGGTATTTTGCCATAAGCTTTCATGTCTCTGCCAAGGAAGGTGTTGATATCTAACAGCTGTATTGGTCCTCTTGAAGTGCATATTATTATTTGCTGCCTTCAAGTTCTGGTCAGGGACAGTGCCTATGAAGAAGAGACTTGTAAATCTAATGGACAACTATTAAAAAGCCATACCTTATATGAAGAGTTTGCTAACACGATTCCTGGAAGTGTATTTTCACTACAAACATTTTATTTAGGTTTAAATATGTGAAATTACACATTGACTGCTTTGCCAGGGTTCAGTTACTGCACAATGGGCTCTTTTCTCAAAGTTCCATGAGCTAATGACCTTCTACCTATGAGAGTCCAAGTCCTTACTTGAAACTGAAGCTTTTCTCTTCTTGTGGCACTCCATTTTAATGTTCCCAACTACCTCTTGTCGCTCTTTTAAAGGGACTCTGGCACCTGAATTTGGCGGGACTGGTTTTGGGTCATATGGGCGGAGTTTTCGGATGTTTGATTCACCCTTTCCTTACCCGCTGGCTGCATGCTGGCTGCAATATTGGATTGAAGTTCATTCTCTGTCCTCCATAGTACATGCCTGCGCAAAGCAATCTTGCCTTGTGCAGGCGTGTACTATGGAGGACAGAGAATGAACTTCAATCCAATATTGCAGCCAGCATACAGCCAGCGGGTAAGGAAAGGGTGAATCAAACACCCGAAAACTCCGCCCATATGACCCAAAACCAGTCCCGCCAAATTCAGGTGACAGGTTCCCTTTAAGTATAACCTACTTAGCTGTGCTGCTGCATTGGGACTTTTTATCATTGTTGGAAACATCACCTTTTAATTTCAACTATAATGTTTATTTTTATTTTTTTTCTTTCTCCTTTTTTTAATGAGAAAGTTGATTTCCGTTTTTTAATTTTAAAATTTTCTTCAAAATTTTTATGTTCATGTTTAGACCTTTTTAGGAGACATGAACCTGTAATCACCTGATCGCTTACACTATACACTGTGTACACTGCAAAACCACAGTATTGAAGTAAATAGTTAAATTACTGCAAAATTGGTCTTCATAGTTGGACCTACATGGCAGCCATGTGGAACTTCAATAGGATCATGGGGGCCTATAGCAAAAGTCCAAATATGTGCAATCACACAAGGGTATGCCTCCCACCATTTATAGACAGGGAGAGGGACATATATTGCAGCCTGAACACAATAATTGTGTCCCTGCTGAAGCCTCCTAGTGTTTTCAACCACTAAAATAACCCCCACATGCTCCCCCACACAGTAAAATGCCCCCACACTCTTACTATATGAAGTATGATGACCCACAGCCCCATACATGCAGTATGATGGCCCCACAGCACCCCCTATACACAGTATCATGGCCCCACAGACTCCCCTCTGCACAGTACATGCCCCATATTCCCTAAACGTAGTATGATGGCTGCACTGCCCTTATTCACAGTATGATGGACATGTATCCCTATATGCGGTATGATGATTAAATGGCACCCTGTTATGACCTGGTGGTCAGGACAATAATGGACCTGGTGGTTAAGAGCACACGGAATGACCTGATAGTTACTGATAATAAGGACGAGCTCTGGGACGTGGGAACTCTGCTGACCGCAATCCCTAAACCTATCAAACACACTAGAAATAGCCGTGGATTGCGCCTAACGCTCCCTATGCAACTCGGCACAGCCTAAGAAACTAGCTACCCCTGAAGATAGAAAAATAAAGCCTACCTTGCCTCAGAGAAATTCCCCAAAGGAAAAGGCAGCCCCCCACATATAATGACTGTGAGTAAAGATGAAAATACAAACACAGAGATGAAATAGATTTAGCAAAATGAGGCCCGACTTACTGAACAGACCGAGGATAGGAAAGGTTACTTTGCGGTCAGCACACACCGACACACGGTGCGGAGGCGCTCCCTCTGCGTCCCAGAGCTTCCAGCAAGCAAGAAAACAAATTAAATAGGAAGCTGGACAGAAAAATAGCAAACCAAGAAATACAAGCTGGAACTTAGCTTCTGATGGGAAGACAGGTCACAAGAACGATCCAGGAGTGAACTAGACCAATACTGGAACATTGACAGGTGGCATGGAGCAAAGATCAAAGTGAAGTTAAATAGAGCAGCAGCTAACGAATTAACCTCGTCACCTGTGAAACTCAGAAACACCCACCAGAGGAAGTCCATGGACAGAACCAGCCGAAGTAATCATTCATGACCACAGGAGGGAGCCCGACAACAGAATTCACAACAGCACCTTATACACAGTATTATGTCCCCTTAGCTCACTATACACCATATGATGGTAGGGAGGGCCAATGTGCACTCAGCCATTTAAATGCCACTTTTGTTGATTGACAGTAGACTTTGAATGATTAAAAAGCAGCTACTAAAGCAAGCTGTGGTCATTTCTGTTGCAGACAGATGCTGGCTGTGTAACACAGCCGGTATCTGCCAGGTATGATGCCGGTATGTGCTTTATACACCTGTAGTGCCCATATGACCTCACTTTACATGATGTGATCGAGAAACAGTTAAACTACTGACATTATTTAAAATGGGTCAAAAAGTCAATGTGAAGGAGACCAAAATATCTCCTTTGTTCAAAGTAGAGAGCTGGGAAACACACACTGCTTATAACATGCTCATTGTAAATATTCATATTATAATCAACATGTATACTGAATAAATGTTGCTTTTCTATAAATATCGGATGAATGTCACGTGAGATAACCAAAACGTCACATGTGTCCTTGAATAAACTCATCTAATTCACAAGTGATAATTGAGTGCCTGTCACGGGGCTACCGCAACAGAGAGGTTCCAGAGAACCGCAGCGCTATGGGCCTCGTTCACTCACGATGAACAGAAGCTCATCTCCTGAATTCTGATCTGGCTGTCTTGTGCCAGCAGGGCAGGAGTTAAACCTTGTTACTGAAGTTACTGAGAGCTTGGTCTCTCAGCTGATTTGGTTTTTGTAATCTCCGCTCCTATATAGACTCAGCTTTGACTACAACTGTTGTCAGTGATCAGTTCTGCTGCCTGGCTTGAAGTGGGAAGGAGCGTGGTATTAGGAGCTTAGAGGTTTATTTACAGAGATTGGTGTCTGCTGTTTTGGTTGCATGTTAAACCTGTTTTCCTTCCTAGTTTTTTCCTTCTCTTCCCTTCTCTGTGTTTCCTCTGTGGTTGTGTGAGCATTTGGTGAGTTTGAGATTTTAGTTACCTTTTCTGCATACCCTGTTTAATTGTCGTATTTATACACTGGTGCAGTCCACGTCCCTTGGAAGGGAGAGGGGGCAACTGATAGGGCCTGCACAGGAGACAGGGATACGCTGGTGGCTCAGGCCTCCTAACCATTATAGGTACCCCTGAGATAAGGGAAAGTCAGGGCCCCATTATAGTGACAGGGACAGGTGCGGGTCCCAGTACGCCATCCTGCCCTTTATTGCCGTTAACGGCGTGACAGTGCCATGTTCTTTCTCTTGTACATAAGGAGATCACTTATGAAATATGAAAAGATGTTAATGACAAAAGAGTAGCATCAGTAAATGAAAAAAATATAGTAATTCCTCTCTTCTGCTGCTCTGGTGTTTGCTGATAAGCTGCAATGATGACCCCTTCAATAGTACTGCAACCAATCAGTGTGGTCGCCAGATTGTGGCATCTACATTGGATGAGCTGTTGAGCAGAAAGGTATATGGGCGAAAAAACCTTTAAATAGGACAACCTCTTTAATTGATGAATTTTTGCAGTTAGGATTCACCAGTTTGCACCTTCTGCCTTCCATAGCTTATAGCCCTGATTCACTAAGACCAGCATTGTTCTTGACTGCATGATTGAGTCAGACATCAGACTCTTCATGAATCAGGAGCAGCTAACAAGTGGCATGCACTTCCATGTGCTACACCAGAAATCTTACTGTCGTCAGGCACTGGAGTGAGATTTCTAGCTTAGGGAACACCACAGTTCATCATGAAGTAATGGAGCTGTGGTGCCCACCATGGTCATGCCTCCATCCGGGCCCAGCTCCACCCATTTTGTCAGAGCTGGCAGAAACTTGCGTGAAAAAGCCAAAAGTTGCAAAGATGGGCCTAAATTTTGCAAGTTTTCACACTTGAATTCTGATGTGAAAGCTTTGATGAATTGAGGATAAGCTCTTTAACTTAATAGTTTAAATTACCATAAGCCAAACTCACAAAATGCATTGTGGTAACGCTATGTATAAACAAAGTCCTCTCTCACAGTCCATAGAAAAATTAAAATCTGGATGTTTCGAGAGACACTCTTCCTTTTTCAAGCACTGTGCGAACTATCAATGGCTTAAGAATGAGCTAACTGAGAATCAGTGAGCTCAAAGTCTTCCATCAAAATAAGCTCACTGTAAGTTTTTAGTCAACTCATTCTGTGGCCAGCAAAAGACAGTGCACAGAAGGCTATAGAAGGCAAAACAGTGCAACATTTTTAATGAAACCCAATTGCAAAAATAATGTGTTTTTGACTAAATAATCATTTAAAGGGGACTCTTAACTGGTTTTTGAAAGGTTCAACTAATCACATCATGGAATAGTGGCTGCAGAGCTGGAAAAAATGTAGTTTTCACTTTTTAATTTCTCATCTCTTGTATGGAGATAATGACTTGTAAAGTTTAGATTATAATTTATGTTAAGTCTACGGCGGCATTACCAGAAATACTTCTCTGGGGGTATGTACCGCTTCCCCTGTATGATGTTGACCTATCACAAACAGACAGCAACTGAGGAAAAAGAACATGCCCACATAATAGCTCAAAACAGGTTTTTTCCTGTGCTGCTAGAGGTGATTGATCTCCCTTGATGCAGAGACCTGCCTAGACTTGTGACCGCCTATAATCCCTGATTGGATCTTTAAAATATATTTTCTCTGAATTGCCGGAATTTTATTTCTTCTAGTAGCCAGTATAAGTGATGTCTAATTCTCCCCTCTATTTATAGTACTTAATAAAAATGTTTTTAAATTAACTAAATTTATCTTTAAATGGTGTTCAGAATGTTGTCTCTTTGGTTCCATCAGACATGATAGGAGTGGGAGCAAAGCAGCAGAGAGCAGACTCTCAATCTGTGAGCAACATGTGTCATGCATGCCCTGTATTACCTCAGCCAGGTATGTTTGACTCTTAAATACTACGGCATATTAGAGAACAACATGCTTTAATAGCCGAAGGTGACCTAGCTGCTTTGAAAGTGAGACCTGTCAATCCAGGTCGGTGGGCGGGGAGAAGCATCCAGGGACCCACCTGTTTGACTGGTCTCCGGTGCAGCTCAATCCCCAGGTTTTCCTCTGAAATGTCGCAGCACTTCAGAAACAAACATACCTGGCTAAGATCATAGAGCTGGTGCCTGATACATGCTGCCTACGTATTGGGCAGTATGTATCAGCTTTCAGGCTCTCTTTAACTCAACATCATTCCAGCTAGTTCATAAATGATGTAATAACTAGACTAGACAATTCTCTACTTCAAGCAATAAAGAATACTAAACGTGCAAGAAACCAAACAACATTGCCAGAAGGAAGTAGTTAATGAGTGTATATTTAAGCGATATTGTGTTTCACACTGCTTGCTTTGAACACTACTGCCACAACACACTGTATGCTTCTGGACAGTATCGACAGAAAAATGTTGGCTAGCCTTCCAGTAATTAACCATCCGAGAATCTATGGGAGCGTCAAACAATAATCAAACTGGATTTCCCCCCTAATGTGTTACTGAAAAGTATGATAAACAAACTGGCTCTTAGTGAGCAGTCAATGTTGCATCAGAAATTGGCCTGCCCACCACAATTATCTACGTTTTCACTGGACAAACACTCAACGTTGACATGTTTTGCTTTAGCCTTGTCTCAATTAGTCTTCTTCTCGTCTGCTGCCAACATATCCAGGTGGTAGATCATTCTACAAAAGCACAACATGGAAGTGTTTGAGCGTCAAAAAAGCATGATTAGTTTACCTCTTTCCCATGTATGATGTATGACAGAATCCAAGTGTTTTAGATGTTTTAGTACCTATCATATTGAAATGCTGCAGACTAACACTATATTTTTACAAACCTCAATTCCTACTTTAGATTGCTTGCTATAAAAACAACTGTAAGATGTGGAAATTTTCACATGACACATATATTAGATGTAATACACACACAACTGATTCCAAGATCCTAGAGCTGGCCAATAAACCAGAAACCCAAAAGGTGGATGCGGGAGATGGAGCAAAATTAACTGTTTTTTTTCATTCGTTATTTTTTTTTATTGCATCTATACTTTAATTGAGTTGGATGTCCACAAAAAAAATCTCTATTCTTGAAGGAAGTTGTTACTTCACAATGTTCTTCCAATAATCTAGAATAATAGTTTACTCTGAGTATTAAAAACAAAGGAGTACATAAAAATTATTGGGTGCCACAGAGAAAATCCTAACTGCCTCCTATCTAAAAAAAAATATTTGGTGGATGTAAGACGAAACACAGCGCAAAAGTAGAGTCATCGAAGGGCATATCTCCCAAAGGAAGGGAGAGGACATTTTTTGGAGCACTTACACAGTAATTGTGTCCCTACTAAAGCAAATTAGTGTTCTCAATCACTTTGATATCGTCATTGATGCTCACAATATGATACCTCCACAGTAAATTTTGTAACACAATTTGCCCTCACATGCACAGTATAATGACTCCACAGTGCCACCAGCAAAGTATTATGTATCCACAGTGCACCCAAAAAACTATGATGCTCTGCACCACAGAGCCCCAATACAGTGTAATGCCCCTACAACCACGAAACACGGCATGATGCACCTACAGTGACCCACCACAGCAAAATGCACCCCACCATCCCCACAAACATTGTGAAAGCCCTCACAATTTGATGACCTCTACAAAGTACGATGGCCCCACAGCCCCCCACAAAGTATGATGGGGTACACCCAAAGTATCAAGGCACCCATAGCCCCTCACATAGGTTTAAAGCCATTACCAGCCATTACCATTACCATTGCATCTCAAAAACATTTCTAGAATTCGCCCTTTTCTTAATTTCGACTCTGCAAAAACTCTGACTGTTTCACTTATTCATTCTCGTCTGGACTATTGTAACTCTCTACTAATCGGTCTCCCTCTTGCAAAACTCTCCCCGCTCCAATCTGTCCTGAATGCTGCAGCCAGGATCATATTCCTCACCAACCGTTACACCGATGCCTCTACCCTGTGCCAGTCATTACACTGGCTACCCATCCACTCCAGAATCCAGTACAAAACTACTACCCTCATCCACAAAGCACTCCATGGCTCAGCACCACCCTACATCTCCTCCCTGGTATCAGTCTACCACCCTACCCGTGCCCTCCGCTCCGCTAATGACCTCAGGTTAGCATCCTCAATAATCAGAACCTCCCACTCCCGTCTCCAAGACTTTACACGTGCTGCGCCGATTCTTTGGAATGCACTACCTAGGTTAATACGATTAATCCCCAATCCCCACAGTTTTAAGCGTGCCCTAAAAACTCATTTGTTCAGACTGGCCTACCGCCTCAATGCATTAACCTAACGATCCCTGTGTGGCCTATTTATAATAAAAAAAAAAAAAAAAAAAAAAAAGGTTCCTCGCATCATGTTCTCATACACTTTATGCAGTATTAGCCCTCTGTGTCTGTACTGCTACATACTTAGGCAGGTAACTGGTTCATGCAGCTTTACATGAACACCTGAGCCTTACACTATAGCTGGTCCGAATAACTAAAGCAATTGTTACCATCCACCTCTCGTGTCTCCCCTTTTCCCCATAGTTTGTAAGCTTGCGAGCAGGGCCCTCACTCCTCCTGGTATCTGTTTTGAACTGTATTTCTGTTATGCTGTAATGTCTATTGTCTGTACAAGTCCCCTCTATAATTTGTAAAGCGCTGCGGAATATGTTGGCGCTATATAAATAAAATTATTATTATTATTTATTATTATTACCAGCCCCTACAGGCACACACTATGATAACTCACACAAACACCCCACACAGTAAGTACATACAAAGTAATATGGCACTAACAGGGCCTCACACAGATTCACCGCCCCTACCACCTCCACCCGCCACAGTGTGATAGCCACATAATATGATGACCTGTATATCCCACACAGAGTATGCTGTCCTACACTATCCCCACACAGTATGAAGGCCCACATAATCCCCCACGCACATAGTATGATGCTCCCACGGTTCCCCACTGATATATTTCACCTCACAAGAACTGACAAAATTAAAATTACTTACCCAGCCACTACATCATGTGCGCTGCTATGGTCTGCTCAGTATACTGTCTACTGAGTATATGTCTATTGAGACAGGTATGATCTAGTGATGTCTTCACGCTTGCTGTGCTGAGACATAGATGTACAATTTGTATGGTGGAGCCAAAAGCTGATGGCAATTTTTGGCGAGTCAGCTAGAATCTGAGCCAATATAAATAAAAATTCTAGGGTGATGTGACAAAGGCAGCAGGCAGGGTTTCAGCTTACAGTGGAAATACTAATGATCAGGACAAGTTCTGCACATTAGTTTTCAAAGCACAATTAAAAGTGGGAAAGTTAGGAGCACGTCTTAATTGTCTCGTACAGACATTCCATAGAATGGGTTCAGAATGGAAAAAGTCCTGCAGATGAGAGTAAGAAGAGTCCCAGGTCACTTGTTGAGCAAAGAACATGCAAAGATTGGCAAAAAAAAGATTAGCGTGTAAAGATGCAATTAAACTGAACAATTATTTGGAATTTTTTTCAGAACGCTCATTTCCAAATAACCATGCATCAAAAACAGGCTGCCAAGCACCAGGAAATGAGCAAAACGCCAGTTCATCGAGTAGAATGATCTTTTGGTTTTCCTTAGGGTTTATTTATACCAGCTGATGCGTAGTGTTAAACGACCCCTGATCAGCAACATGAAAACACGCTGCCGAGAACAACAATTTTAAAGGGAACCTGTCACCTCATTTTTGGCCTATAAGCTGCGGCCACCACCATCAGGGGCTTATCTACAGCATTCTGTAGTAGCATCAGTCAGACCCTACAGAAGGTGGACTTGTGGTTACACCATGGGAAGCACGTGGGAAAATATTCTGAAAAGTTCCCAGGCTCGAGTTCATATGAGGACATCCAGCAGAGGGCGCATCACCGTGACTCCAGGTAACTACAGGTCATTCCCCTGCATTCCATTCATTCCCCGGGTTTTTACAGCCACGAGCACAGCTGCATTAGCAGAGCTCCTGGGTGTAAAATGATTTAACCCCTTCAGTTGGATTTACAGCGTGGGACAAGACTGAACGACGGAAGGTATGGAATATTGTTGTTTGGTTTTTTTTAACTTTGTTCCAGGTGACAAGGGCCTTCAGGTGGTTTAAGAGTATAATAAAATATTAAAACACCCTGTGTCTTTATTTCATTAAAATACTTTGTAATACTGTGTGTGTGTTTTATAAACCATTTCATACTATTGGATTAATAATGGATAGGTGCCATAATTGACGCCTCTCCAGTATTAATCTGGCTTAATGTCACCTTACAATAGCAAGGTGACATTAACCCTTCATTACCCCATATCCCACCACTACAGGGGAGTGGGAAGAGAGAGACTAAGTGCCAGAATAGGCAAATCTTCCAGATGTGACTTTTCTGGGTGGCTGGGGGCAGATGTTTTTAGCCGGGGGGGGGGGCAATAACCATGGACCCTCTCCCTCAGTCACTGGCTTTCCCACTCTGGTGGAGAAAATTGCGCGGGAAACCACGCCAATTTTTTCCGGGATTTAACCCTTTAATTTAATAGCTAGACACACCAAATTTTACACCAAGACACTTCTTACATTACTAAAGAGGAATATGAAATAAAAGAAGGAATATGAGATGGTTTACTGTATGTAAACCATGTCTCATATCATGTCGGGTTTGAGAAGGAGATAGGAAAAACAGGCAATTGAATTACCGGCTTTTCTGCCATCTAGCGATGTATGAAATATTAACATATATACATATATGAGTCTCACTGACATATATATATATATATATATATATATATATATATATATAGACAGTATATATGTTTTAACGAATATTTGAGACCATGGATCTATTGTATGTCCGTTTTGCAAACCTGCGAGAAAATCTCGCAGTACGGATGCCATACGGATTACATACGGAGCATGACATGCGCAAAATACGCTGACACACCCTGCCTACGGATGACATACGGATCACTATTTTGGGAACATTCCTGCATATTACGGCCGTAAAAAACGGACCGTATTTTCATACGCTGAGTGTGACGCCAGCCTTAAACTCAGTTGTGGGCATCCTTCTGCTCTCTCTTTATCTCCAGAGGAGTGACTGAAATGTCCTGATTTTGTCTATGTTAGGTACGCAACCTGATATCATAACTTTCACACAATGCAAGAAAATACTTCATAGTACAAATGATTCATGTGAAACTCCTGCACAATATTGGCCAATCTAGTTGATATTTTTATATTCATTTATGAAGTGAATAAGGCTTGCAATACGGCAATAGAATGTAAAAGAAAATTCAGCACGTTCCTCCTCGTTCAGACATCCATGTATATAGAGGACTGAGCATGATTTGCAATGCATGGATCGGTTGCAGGTCTCCTGATCTGAACATGACAATCCAATATATGCCTATAAAGCGGTTAAGTCAGGGTCAGGAGACCAGCAGCCGGTCCATGCATAGTGGCCTGTACTCTGATACATGGACATCTGAATGAACCCTAAAATGATTGTTCAATGAGAAGTCCAAGACCCTCCATATCTCTATAGTGGAGGATTGCAACAAAAAGTATCTTCTGTTCTAGAGGTTAAGTGTGACCATGTATCTCATGGTTGTTCATTTATCGGAAGGGGAGAAGGGGAGTCATGTAATACCACACTTCTCTGGTTCTGTGTGAGTTGCCCAGATTATTACAAATGTTTTTGGTAATACAATGAAATAATATTAAACTATATCTGTCTCTGCTAGATATAATAAAACAAATACATTATGTTTTTACAGCTGCAAAATGTCCTATTTTCCACCGCTTCCGGTCACTAAAGTAATAGTTACAATAGATGCCATGAAATGCGTTCAATATTGTTTCAGATTTATAGCAATGTTTACCGTTGGCACATGTCAGGATGGGCTGGTAACAGAGCCAAGACTTTTTGCAAGAAAGATTCAAATTCAGCCAGCATCATCATCAACATCATCAGTTCTGGGAGATATTTTCTTTCATTGATTGCCAGCACTACTAAATGGCAGGAGTTGCTGAGTGTATTCTGTTGACTCAGTTGGATTCTAACATGCTGTATACACTCACCTACGTGAAAGATAGTAAAGGGAACCTTCATGTCCCAAAACGCTATTAACCTGTGTGATGCAGTGACAGCTAGGGGGCGCTGTGAGTGCTCTTTGGGATGTGCATGGAGGCATACCTATTGTGATAATCGTGGTGAAACAGTGACTAGCTGTGTTGTGAATGGCCGATATGTGTCGCAGAGGGAGTCTGCGTAGTAAGTCTGATGCAATGTTGTTGTTCTGGGACCTGTAGTCCCTCAAGTGTGTATATGTATGGTGTAGCTGTAAGGGAGACTTACTAGGCTAGTTGTGTGAGATGGGTGGGACAAACTAGCCACACATCCACACTCCCATCCAGGGGAGTGGTTAAGGGTATATAATGTGACCAGGGTGTGGGTCACATGGTTCCTGTGTATGGTCGCTGTGAGTGACCTGTGTGTTCCAGTGGAAGGTCCTCGAGAGCCTGTGTGTTGGGAGGTTCTGGGACTAGGACCGGATCCCTGAATAGCACACTGAACAATCTGTGTTGGATTTCCTGGGAGTAGGAGTCTTGAATAGCACATGGTGGGGCTTTGGACATGGTGGCCTGGGGTGTTGGACAGTGGTCCTGAATAGCACCTGGACAGGTCACATGCTGGAAGTATGTGTTGGATTTCCTGGGGGTAGGAGTCCTGAATAGCACACGCTTGTGTGTTGGGAGGTCCTGGGAGTAGGACCGGATCCCTGAAAAGCGCACAGTGGAACTGTTGGGGAAGCTACTGTCCTTCGGTGGCTCTGGACTGACAGATGTGTACCGGCCAGGCAAGTTGGTGAACCCCGTAAGGCAGCTTTCCCGGAGGAGTGGACTGACAAGGAGTCAGCAGGTGGAGCAGGAGCTCCCGTCAGGTACCTATACAGACTGTTGGTGCTTGTGATGTTCCATGAACTGTGTGGTCTCCCACGATGACTGAACGGAGTGAGGTTCGGTGTGTTTAGAGACTGCGACCCAGTGTCATATGCTCTGTATGTGACTTGGGACATTGGTGAAGTGTATGGCGTACAGACACCCATGGTAACTGGGCGAAGTGAGAGGTCCAGCATGTTTAATGTCTGTGAGTTAATGCCGTAAATGAATTGTTAAGACAAAGCTGCAAGTTAATATCACCAGTTGGTGCCCATTGGGTTCTATGGAATGTATATTATGAACTGCATAAACCGGTTTATGACACTTTAATAAACCGTATGGACTGTTTTGTGTTCCAAAATCGTGCCTGACTACGTTGATCCCGTGCCAAGCGAGTGTCCCCCAATACACTTAGTGAGAGCAATCTTACACCTGTTAATATAGGGTTAATAAGCAGATTTAAAAAGTGTTTCAAAGCTGTACGGCTACCACACAGAAAAAGCGGCCACTGGGAGAAAAAGAACTTTATTCCTCTCGGGAGTAGCCAGATTATAGTTATAGAGGCAGTGTGGGAAGCGAATACAGTCATCGCTCATAGCATTGTATGCGGCAGCTGTAAGTGCTCCCTGGTACTTTGGTATACAGCTTGCCACTCTCAGAGCTGTCAGTGATGACTGTAATTCCTCTCAGCTTGCCTGCATCACTGAAAGCCGGCGGCTCCTAGAAGAAGCAAAGTTCATTTTCTCCCGGGTGCCACACTTTCAGTATTGCAGCCAGGCACCTTCATAATGCTATTAAACTGCAGATTAACCCTATAACCACAGGTTAACAGCGTTTGCGGACCTGACAGTTTCCCTATAGGTTGAATGAGGTCTCAAAATTAAATAGACGGTTATACAGTACTAGATGGCAGCCCGATTCTAAAGAATCGGGTGTCTAGAATCCATATATACTTGAAATTCGGCAGGAGCTTGAAGAGCAACGTCACTGGGCCCGCCTCCACGCAGTAGAAACTTGCTGTGAGGTAAAAATTCAAAGTGTGTCACAGTACGGCACGTTTCTGATTGGTCGCTCGCAGCAGGCGGCAACCAATCAGACACTGGACACTGTTGACGTCACTTATCTCCGGACATTAGCTCCGGACATTAGCTCCGGACATTAGCTCTGGACAAAGCCACGGAAGTTGGCACAAATTGCAGGAAGTAGTATTCTAGGCAATTATATATAAGATACATTTAGAGTATATTTTTACATGTGATCGCATTCATTAGATATCAGACTTTTGTCATGTAAAGTTATCTTCATTAGGTCTGATTTTTATTTGCTGTAGGTTACTAGGTTACTAGATACATAATTAAAATAACTAAAAATACTGTAACTTAAACCATGGCTCTGAAAAAAACTGTAATTGGCTATGAAAATATAAAAATATCAACCCAAAATAAGAAAAATAAAAATGGAGAGCTTTTATTTTTCAAAGATTAATTAATACAGTTAAAGACCTCACATATAAAAGTTAAAAAGTAAGCCGATCCCATTAATTGGCTGCAGCGCTAGTGTGCTGCATTTGTGATGTAATTTCTGCAGCCAACAAAGACCCTAGCAGCAAAGAAGAGGGAGTGTTGGAGAGGATAAAAGCAAGCAGGTCTGATTTTATTTTTTTAACAAAGCATACATGCCAACTAAAAAGAAATAAACCCCAAAATGTAACTGCAGTGTTTTAATTGTTTAATAAATAATACAAATCCTGTGGCCAATAGAGCCTTGCAAATCAAAACAGTGGTCTTCAAAGAATTGGTCTGGTGCTTCACGTGGATGGATCTGAGCTTTACAGCTAAATTGACTTTAAAGGGAACCTGTCAGCAGGATTGTGCACAGTAACCTACAAACAGGTCAGCGATGTTATACTGATTAATATGATACCCTGGGTGATGAAATCTGTCTTGTGGTTGATGTTTAATCTTTATTTTCAGTGTTGAGATAATGAGATTCTCGTGCTTGGGGGCAGCCTGTGGGGGTCTTCAGGTGGTGCTCTGATTAGGTATTCATACTACAAACTGCTGACTGGTCACTGATCCCTCACTGACCTGCCCACTAGTTTACATAATGAATATATGTACATACTGCATAAACCCCTTCTGCAGGCAGGTACCAGCGGTGGCACCTGCACTGCAGCATAATCACATGTTCAATGTGTAGTTAATAAATGTGCGTGACTAGGGTTGAGCGAAACGGGTCGGCCAGATTCAGAAGTCGCCGACTTTTGGCAAAGTCGGGTTTCATGAAACCCGACCCGACCCTGTGTGGGGTCGGCCATGAGGTCGGCGATCTTCTGAACTGGAATCGGAATTCCGATACCGATTCCCGATATGTTTAAGATATTGGGAATCGGTATCGGAATTCATATTAATGTGTAAAATAAAGAATCAAAATAAAAAATATTGAAATACTTACCCTCGGATGCGCCCTGGTTGTAACCGGGAGCCTTCCTTCCTAAGAATGAGCGCCTGAAGGGCCTTCGATGACGTCGCGGCTTGTGATTGGTTGCGTGAGCGGTCACATGGGCGTCACGCGACCAATCACAAACCGCGACGTCATCTAAGGTCCTTCAAGCGCTGATTCTTAGGAAGGAAGGCTGCGGGTTAGAACCAGGGCGCGTCCGAATGTGAGTATATTCCTAATAGGTATATACTCACCCTCGGACGCGCCCTGGTTCTAACCCGCAGCCTTCCTTCCTAAAAATCAGTGCCTGAAGGGCCTTAGATGACGTCGCGGCTTGTGATTGGTCGCGTGACGCCCATGTGACCGCTCACGTGACCAATCACAAGCCGCTACGTCATCGAAGGCCCTTCAGGCGCTCATTCTTAGGAAGGAAGGCTCCCGGTTACAACCAGGGCGCGTCCGAGGGTAAGTATTTCAATATTTTTTATTTTGATTCTTTATTTTACACATTAATATGGATCCCAGGGCCCGAAGGAGAGTTTCCTCTCCTTCAGACCCTGGAAACCATTAGAAACCCAATGCACTGCATTGGGTTTCGTGTTTCAGCCGACCCCGACCCCGACTTTTCTATAGGATCGGCCGATTTCACTCGACCCGACTTTTGAAAAAGTCAGGTTTCGTGAAATCCGACCTGATCCTATAAAAACAAAAGTCGCTCAACCCTATGCTTGACGTTTTTCTGAGTATAAAAAAAAAATCTATTTTAAAATGGAGCCCGCAGCGCCCACGCAGTAGCAACTACCGGTATTTATAGAGGTGATCTAATAGCTGGTATCGCTCAGGCGCTGGCGACGCCATCTTGCTAGAGAAGGAAAAAAAAATAATCCTCCAAGATGGCACCACCCGTGCCTGCACTGTAGCAGCTAGAGTGGAGCGACTTTTGTTTTTTAGGGTCGGGTTGGGTTTCATGAAACCCGACTTTCTCAAAAGTCGGGTCGAGTGAAATCGGCCGATCCTATTAAAAAGTCGGGGTCGGGGTCGGCCGAAACACGAAACCCAGTGTAGTGCAATGGGATACTAATGGTTCCCAGGGTCTGATGGAGAGGAAACTCTCCTTCAGGCCCTGGGATCCATATTTATGTGTAAAATAAAGAATTAAAATAAAATATAGGGATATACTCACCCTCGGACGTGCCCTGGTACTAACCGGCAGCCTTCCTTCCTAAGAATGAGCACGTGAAGGACCTTCGATGACGTCGCAGCTTGTGATTGGTCACGTGACAGCTCATGTGACCGCTCACGCGACCAATCACAAGCCGCGACGTCATCGAAGCTCCTTCACGCGCTCATTCTTAGGAATGGAAGCTGCCGGTTACAGCGGTTAGTACCAGGGCGCGTCCGAGGGTGAGTATATCCCTACTTTTTATTTTTATTCTTTATTTTACACATAAATATGGATTCCGATACCGCAAATATCGGCCGATATCCGATACTTGCAGTATCGGAATGAAACGCGACTTTTGCGCGAAGATTGCCGACCTCATGGCCGACCCCACACAGGGATCGGGTCGGGTTTCATGAAACCCGACTTTGCCAAAGGTCGGCGACTTCTGAAAATGGCCGACCCATTTCGCTCAACCCTAGTAGCAGCTATCAGTGATCGCCTCTATATACACAAGTCAGAATTACACAAGAGGACCTGGTCAATGACCTGAAGAGAGCTGGCACCACAGTCTCAAATATTACTGTTAGTAACACAGTACCCGCTCCTGAATTAAAATTCTACAAGGCACATAAGGTCCCCCTGCTCATGCCAGGCCCGTTTGAAGATCGCCAGTGACAATCTGGATGATCCAGAGGAGGCATGGGAGAAGGTCATGTGTTAGATGAGACCAAAATAGAACTTTTTTGGTATCAACTCCATTTTCTGTATTTTGATCTCTGTCATTGCCAAAAAAAGGATATATAACAAAATATTGAGATGTACTGTTGTTAATGACCAAATACTTATTTTCCACCACAATTTGCTAAATAAACTTTGCCAAACCAGACAAGATGATTTTCTGGATTTGTTTTCTCATTTTGATTCTCATAGTTGTGGTCTACCTGTGATGTCAATTACAGGCCTCTCTCATCATTTTAAGTGGGAGAACTTGCACAATTGGTGGCTGACTAATTACTTTGTTTCCCCACTGTATATACCAGAATGGGGCCAGAATGAGGGACATATAGTGGATATGGAAAGCATTCAGGCCCCTTTAAATTTTTCACCCTTTGTTTCATTGCAGCCATTTGGTAAATTCAAAAAGTTCATTTTTTCACATTAATGTACTTTCTGCACCCCATCTTGACTGAAAAAAACAAATGTAGAAATTTTTGCAAATTTAACAAAAAATAAAAACTGAAATATCACATGGTCATAAGTAATCAGACCCTTTGCTCAGACACTCATATTTAAGTCACATGCTGACGATTTCCTTGTGTTCCTCCTTGAGATGGTTCTACTCCTTCATTGGAATCCAGCTGTGTTTAGTTAAACTGATAGGACTTGATTTGAAAAGGCACACACCTGTCTATATAAGACGTAAAAGTCACAGTGCATGTCAGACCAAATGGGAATCATGAGGTCAAAGGAACTAGCCAAGGAGCTCAGAGACAGAATTGTGGCAAGGCTCAGATCTGGCCAAGGTTACAGCAGAATTTCTGCAGAACTCAAGGTTCCAAAGAGCACAGTGGCCTCCATAGTCCTTAAATGGAAGAAGATTGGGACCACAAGTAGTCTTCCTAGACCTGGCCGTCCAGCCAAACTGAGCAATCGTGGGAGAATAGCCTTGGTGATAGAGGTAAAGAAGAACACCAAGATCACTGTGGCTGAGCTCCAGAGATGCAATAGGGAGATGGGAGAAAGTTCCACAAAGTCAACTACCACTGCAGCCCTCTACCAGTCGGGCCTTTATGGCAGAGTGGCCTGACAGAAGCTTCTCCTCAGTGCAAGACATATGCAAGACTGCATAGAGTTTGCTAAAAAACATATGAAGGACTCCCAGACTATGATAAATAAGATTCTCTGGTCTGATGAGATGAAGATAGACCTTTTTGTGATAATTCTAAGTGGTATATGTGGAGAAAACCAGGCACTGCTCATCACCTGCCCAATACAATCCCAACAGTGAAACATGGTGGTGGCAGCATCATGCTGTGGGGGTGTTTTTCAGCTGCAGGGACAGGATGACTGGTTGTCATTGAAGGAAACATGAATGCGACCAAGTACAAAGAAATCCTGGATGAAAACCTCTTCCAGAGTGCTCTGGACCTCAGACTTTGCCGAAGGTCCACTTTTCAACAAGACAATGACTCTAAGCACACAGCTAAAGTAACAAAGGAGTGGCTTCAGAACAACTCTGTGACCATTCTTGACTGGCCCAGCCAGAGCCCAGACCTAAATCCAATTGAACATATCTAGAGAGACCTGAAAATGGCTGTCCACCAACGTTCTCCATCCATCCTGACAGACCTGGAGAGGATCTGCAAGGAAGAATGGCAGAGGATCCCCAAATCCAGGTGCGAAAAACTTGTTGCATCAAGAAGACTCATGGCTGTACTAGCTCAAAAGGGTGCTTCTACTCAATACTTAGCAAAGAGTCTGAATACTTATGAAGTAATATTTCAGTTTTTATTTTTTTAATAAATTTGCAAAAATTACAACATTTCTGTTTTTTTTCAGTCAAGATGGGGTGCAGAGTGTTCATTAAAGAGAAAAAAAAGAACTTTTTTGAATTTACCAAATGGCTGCAATGAAACAAAGAGTGAAAAATTTAAAGGGGTATGAATACTTTCCGTACCCACTGTATATACCAGGGTGGAGGGTATATACAGCTCTGGCAAAAATTAAGAGACAACCACATCAAAACTCTGTCATGGGCAGCCCGATCTCTAAACCTGATCCCCATTGAAAACCTCTGAAATGTAATCAAGATGATGATGGATAGTCACAAGCCATCAAACAAAGAAGAGCTTCTTAAATTTTTGCGCCAGGAGCAGTGTGAAAAAGACTGGTGGAAAGCATGCCAAGACGCATAAAAGCTGTGATTAAAAATCATGGTTATTCCACAAAATATTGATTTCTGAACTCTTCCTGAGTTAAAACATTAGTATTGTTGTTTCTAAATCATTATAAACTTGTTTTCTTTGCATTATTTGAGGTCTGAAAGCAGGTTATTTTTTTTTTATTTTGACCATTTCTCCTTTTAAAAAAAATACATAATGTAGTGCTTGAAATTCAGAGACATGTTGGCAAAAGTTTATAGAGTAAAAGAACAATTTACATTTTACACAAAAATATGCTTATGAAGAGAAAAATCAGACAAACTGAACATTTTGCAGTCGTCCAAATCTTGCATCGGGCCCACTGGACTCTAATTACGCCACTGGATGCTGGCCTTGCTGGGATTTGAACCCAGGACCACAGCACTGCAGGTTCAAGCCATTGAACCACCATGCTGTCCACATTTGGAGGAGCCTTTTAAATGCATTTGGAGGAATGGCTAAAAGTGGTGGGAATTTGATCTTAGCTGTTTATTGATATTGTGTTGTCATCATAGAAAGGGAAAAACAACATAGTGCTAGATTGCATATGCCCATGCAACAAGACTATTTAAATAAAAAAAATGGCTTAAAAGTAGCTGACAACTTTTTTCCTGTAGTGAAGGTAATACAAGACATTTACTTGTCTTCAAAGCTGCTAGCAGTACTGACAATATCTTACAATGAAATAGTGTATATTTTATGAACTAGCAATAATTGGGTAAAGTACCAATAATTAGCTTCTACGCCACTGTATAAAGAATAACATCCATTTAACAAGACAGCTAATTAACTTGTTACTCTTCTGGAAGAACCCTCTAACTACGGGTGGCATTTAGCTTTGACAGAGGAACCACCATTGCTCCTCAGAATCTACTGACTTGGCTGCGTTCCATCCCTGGACGGAGAACATTCACCAGCTGTGTAAAGCTTCAAATTCCTAGTTTCCATTCCGGCTAAAGAACTGGCAAGTACTGACTTGTTTCTCCTGATCTTTAAGCCTCTACCAGTCTAATTTCACTATTTTTGTATTTGCTGTAGCCCACTAAGCAAGTTAAGTTTAGCTGTTATGTATCTAAATTCATGGACACTCTATGACTTTGAGTTAGTATTAAGAAAAAAAGAGAAAAACTCCTTTTCAAAGGCTCAGTTATATACGGAACATGGCAGCTTTCCTGCGTTCTCAGTTCCAACACCTGTTTTTAGATGATTCCTGTCTTTTACACAACGATTGATCTGTATGACATGCCTGGTGGGGAAACCCTTAAAATACAAATATCTAAAATTTCATCTCTCATCTCGGAATAAATGTAACAAAATAAACACATTTTAGCTTTGCGAAGGCTGAAAGGGGTTTCCCAGAACTTGACATTTCAATCATACAGTCTAAATTGTTCTGCTTTTTTTATCCACCGTGCCTGCAGATGGTATTATGCTACGTGTGATGTTCTGCCCAGTGGCTGGTGAGACAATTTGTGACATTATTCAGGGACTGAGACTGACAGCTTGCAGAAAACAATCCCATTAAACATATATATATGGCTATAGGTGTAGTCTGCTGCACGGGCAGTCTCTCCAACGTACATGGTCATATTAACAACCTGTCATTTAAGAATTGGTTGAGCCCTTCGGGTGTTCTCTTACATCTCTATTCTTCTTGGCAGAGCCTTCAATCGTTTACGCTACAAAATTGGCAACCAACTGCCATAAAAACCTGGATTTCGATGTCTGTAATCATTGAAGTCAGTGTTGGACAAGAGGGAGTAACTTAGGTCAATCATTTCCATCTGGCCAGGTGGTTTCTGGTGTTGAGGGAAATGATTCCCCATTTATTTATCAGTCACTTCTTTCCCTCCACGCTCAAAAACTGCTCAAATCTGTCTACTACTGAAGATTTGTCTAAAGTGAAGAGTCAAACTTCACCTGTTGCCTATCGAAGTCTATCAAGTAGGAAGGGGGATAAACTGGAGGTGGACAGGAGCCGAGAGAGACAAAGGAAAACTGTAGACGTTTCCAGGGCAGAGAAGAAAATTGACAATTCTGAATATTTACCTTGATTGGGAGTCTGTCACCCAAAAATGCATCATAAATAAGCTATACAGTGCTGTAGGCGACTTAGTCTGTACAACAACTATACTAGTACTGTACCTGTTACTATTACAGTGCCTAAGAAAATAACTATGGAAATGAGGAGGCGTAAGTGCCCCATTGACATGGCATAAAGAGTTGGGTGCAGACTTATGCCTCTTCATTTGCATTTTATGGCCCTTTCCCTGTTTCAAATTGACAGTGCTCCCTTCCCAGAGGGAGCGCAGTCTGAATGCTGCAGGCGTGTGTGTTCCCCCCTGTCTCCTTTCTACTAAGGGTGCTTGCTGCACTTCCAGATGTATTCCTACAGCAAGCAGTAGCAGAAGAACAAGCCGCCACAAGCACCAAAGCCTCCTCATTTGCATATGAATTAAACGTTATTTTCTCAGGCACTGTACCAGCAATAGGTACAGTGCTAGTATGGTTGTTATAGGTTCCACGTCCCTACAAAACTGCATAGCCATTTAAAATACATTTTTGAGGCAATGGATTCCCCTTCAAATACAGTTAAACAATAAGGGATACATAGATGAACTGATGCATAGACACTAGTGATGAGCGAGTATACTCCTTGATCGGGTTTTCCCGAGCATGCTCGGGTGGTCTCCGAGCATTTCGGCATGCTCGGGGATTTAGCTTATGTCGACACAGCTGCATGATTTGTGGCTGCTAGACAGCGTGAATACATGTGGGGATTGCCTAACAAACAGGCAATCCCCACATGTATTCAAGCAGTCTAGCAGCCGCAAATCATACAGCTGCATTGACATAAACTAAATCACTGAAAGGCACGTCTGAGGCCATATCACTGAAATGCCCTAACAGTAGACTACAAGAATGATGATGGTTTTGAATATAAAAAATAAGGTCACCAATTCACCCTGTCATCAAGTCTTTCTGTGAATGCACAATCGGAGGCCAAGATCAATGAATGCAAAAAATCCAGCATGTGTTGGTGATTCTAGTATAAAATTGTACTTTATTTCCACACATTATTATTATTTATTATTATAGTGCCATTTATTCCATGGAGTTTTAAATGTGAAAAGGGGAATATATAATGCTCCAAAAAATAAAGGGAACAATAAAATACCACATCCTAGATATCTCTGAATGAAATATTCCAGTTGCAATTTTTTTTGCAAATAAAACCTAACAATTATCAATGTAAATCAAAATGAATATCCCATGGAGGTCTGGATTTGGAATGATACTCAAAATCAAAGTGGAAAATCAAATTACAGGCTGATCCAACTTCAGTGGAAATGCCTCATGACAAGGAAAAGATGCTTAGTATTGTGTGTAGCCTCCAGGTGCCTGTATGACCTATCTACTGTACAATGCTTGGGCATGCTCCTGATGAGGCAGCAGATGGTCTCCTGAGGGATCTCCTCCCAGACCTGGACTAAAACATCCGCCAACTCCTGGACAGTCTGTGGTGCAACGTAACATTGGTTGATGGAGCGAGACATGATGTCCCAGATGTGCTCAATCGGATTCAGGTCCAGGGAATGGGCGGGCCAGTCCATAGCTTCAATGCTTTCATCTTGCAGGAACTGCTGACACACTCCAGCCACATGAGGTCTGGCATTGTCCTGCATTAGGAGGAACCCAGGGCCAACCGCACCAGCATATGGTCTCAAAGGGGGTCTGAGGATCTCATCTCGGTACATAATGGCAGTCAAGCTACGACCGGCAAGTACATGGAGGGCTGTACCCCACACCATTACTGACCCACTGCCAAACCGGTCATGCTGAAGGATGTTGCAGGCAGCAGATCACTCTCCACGGCATTTCCAGACTCTGTCACATGTGCTCAGTGTGAACCTGCTTTCATTTGTGAAGAGCATAGGGGCGCCAGTGGTGAATTTGCCAACCCTGGTGTTCTGTGGCAAATGCCAAGCATCCTGCACGTTGTTGGGCTGTGAGCACAACCCCTATCTGTGGATGTCGGGCCCTCAGACCATCCTCATTGAGTCAGTTTCTAACCGTTTCTGCAGACACATGCAGATTTGTGGCCCGCTGGAGGTCATTTTGCAGGGCTCTGGCAGTGCTCCTCCTGTTCCTCCTTGCACAAAGGCAGAGGTAGCAGTCCTGCTGCTGGGTTGCTGCCCTCCTATGGCCCCCTCCACGTCTCCTGGTGTACTGGCCTGTCTCCTGGTAGAGCCTCCAGCCTCTGGACACTATGCTGACAGACACAGCAAACCTTCTTGCCACAGCTTGCATTGATGTGCCATCCTGGATGAGCTGCACTATCTGAGCCACTTGTGTGGGTTGTAGAGTCCGTCTCATGCTACCATGAGTGTGAAAGCACAAACAACATTCAAAAGTGACCAAAACATCAGCCAGAAAGCATTGGTACTGAGATGTGGTTTGTTGACCTCACCTGCAGAACCACTCCTTTATTGAGTGTGTCTTGATAATTGCCAATAATTTCAATCTGTTGTCTATTCCATTTGCACAACAGCATGTGAAATTGACTGTCAATCAGTGTTGCTTCCTAAGTGGACAGCTTGATTTCACAAAAGTTTGATTTACTTGGAGTTATATTTTGCCGTTTAAGTGTTCCCTTTATTTTCTTGAGCAGTGTATAACAAAAAACAAGTACAACAATCTTAAACAAAACAAGTCACTGACTGGTACAGGAGGAGAGAGGACCCTGCCCGTAAAGGATCACAGTCTACAAGGGATCGGTAAGGATACAGTAGGTGAGGATAGAGCTGGTCATGTAGCGGTATGATGGAGCAAGTGTTATTGCAGGTTGTAAGCTCACATAACAATAACCACTAGTGTTGAGCATTCCGATACCGTAAGTATCGGGTATCGGCCGATACTTGCGGTATCGGAATTCCGATACCGAGATCCGATACTTTTGTGGTATCGGGTATCGGTATCGGATCAATAGGGATGTGTAAAATAAAGAATTAAAATAAAAAATATTGATATGCTCACCTCTCCGGCGGCCCCTGGACATCACGCTGGTAACCGGCCGGCTTTTTTGTTTAAAATGAGCGCCTTTAGGACCTGAGAATGACGTCGCGGCTTCTGATTGGTCGCGTGCCGCCCATGTGACCGCCACGCGACCAATCAGAAGCCGCGACGTCATTCTCATTCACTAAACTCCTAATTCTAGGAATTGAGGACCTGCGAATGACGTCGCGGCTTCTGATTGGTCGCGTGGCGGTCACATGGGCGGCACGCGACCAATCAGAAGCCGCGACGTCATTCGCAGGTCCTAAAGGCACTCATTTTAAACAAAGAAGCCAGCCGGTTACCAGCGTGATGTCCAGGGGCCGCCGGAGAGGTGAGCATATCAATATTTTTTATTTTAATTCTTTATTTTACACCTCACTATGGATCCCAGGGCCTGAAGGAGAGTTTCCTCTCCTTCAGACCCTGGGAACCATCAGGATACATTCCGATACTTGATGTCCCATTGACTTGTATTGGTATCGGATATCGGTATCGGCAATATCCGATATTTTTCGGGTATCGGCCGATACTATCCGATACCGATACTTTCAAGTATCGGACGGTATCGCTCAACACTAATAACCACATAAACAGCCTACATATTTTGGATTAATCCATCCTCAAAACTCTCATTTTGTTTACGGCTTATCTGCCTAAAGAACAAACCAAGATAGATCCAAGCACACAAAATAACAGGCCAGCACTGCCGAAATCACATTACAGACGACAATCTTAGGTAGAGCATTGCACCGATTCATGTGTATGTTTATTTCAGGCTACTATTTAAACTAATCACATCACTAAGACACAAGGAAAACATAAAAAAGGAAATATTTACATAGTAAAGGAAACTAGGGAATAAACATAATAAACTGGAAAGAACTAACACAAGCTATTTTACATTTCTATGATTACCTGTAGTCTAGATGTAACCCTATCAGCAGAAACTTTTTAAAATAAACAGTGTGGTTAGAATAACATTTATTTAAGTAGAGTTGGTTAACCCCTTCATGACCCAGCCTATTTTGACCTTAAAGACCTTGCCGTTTTTTGCAATTCTGACCAGTGTCCCTTCATGAGGTAATAACTCAGGAACGCTTCAATGGATCCTAGCGGTTCTGAGATTGTTTTTTCGTGACATATTGGGCTTCATGTTAGTGGTAAATTTAGGTCAATAAATTCTGTGTTTATTTGTGATAAAAACGGAAATGTGGCGAAAATTTTGAAAATTTCGCAATTTTCACATTTTGAATTTTTATTCTGTTAAACCAGAGAGTTATGTGACACAAAATAGTTAATAAATAACATTTCCCACACGTCTACTTTACATCAGCACAATTTTGGAAACAAAATTTTTTTTTGCTAGGAAGTTATAAGGGTTAAAATTTGACCAGCGATTTCTCATTTTTACAACGAAATTTACAAAACCATTTTTTTTAGGGACCACCTCACATTTGAAGTCAGTTTGAGGGGTCTATATGGCTGAAAATACCCAAAAGTGACACCATTCTAAAAACTGCACCCCTCAAGGTGCACAAAACCACATTCAAGAAGTTTATTAACCCTTCAGGTGCTTCACAGCAGCAGAAGCAACATGGAAGGAAAAAATGAACATTTAACTTTTTAGTCACAAAAATGATTTTTCAGCAACAATTTTTTTATTTTCCCAATGGTAAAAGGAGAAACTGAACCACGTACGTTGTTGTCCAATTTGTCCTGAGTACGCTGATACCTCATATGTGGGGGTAAACCACTGTTTGGGCGCACGGCAGGGCTTGGAAGGGAAGGAGCGCCATTTGACTTTTTGAATGAAAAATTGGCTGCACTCTTTAGCGGACACCATGTCACGTTTGGAGAGCCCCCGTGTGCCTAAAAATTGGAGCTCCCCCACAAGTGACCCCATTTTGGAAACTAGACGCCCCAAGGAACTTATCTAGATGCATAGTGAGCCCTTTAAACCCCCAGGTGCTTCACAAATTGATCCGTAAAAATGAAAAAGTACTTTTTTTTCACAAAAAAATTCTTTTAGCCTCAATTTTTTCATTTTCACATGGACAACAGGATAAAATGGATCCTAAAATTTGTTTGGCAATTTCTCCTGAGTACACCGATACTTCACATGTGGGGGTAAACCACTGTTTGGGCACATGGTAAGGCTCGGAAGGGAAGGAGCGCCATTTGACTTTTTGAATGAAAAATTATCTCCATCGATAGCGGACACCATGTCGCGTTTGGAGAGACCCTGTGTGCTTAAACATTGGAGCTCCCCCACAAGTGACCCCATTTTGGAAACTGGACCCCCCAAGGAACTTATCTAGATGCCTAGTGAGCACTTTAAACCCTCAGGTGCTTCACAAATTGATCCGTAAAAATGAAAAAGTACTTTTTTTTCACAAAAAATTTATTTTCGCCTCAATTTTTTCATTTTCACATGGGCAATAGGATAAAATGGATCCTAAAATTTGTTGAGCAATTTCTCCCGAGTACGCCGATACCTCATATGTGGGGGTAAACCACTGTTTGGGCACACGGCAGGGCTCGGAAGGGAAGGCGCGCCTTTTAACTTTTTGAATGGAAAATTAGCTCCAATTGTTAGCGGACACCATGTCGCATTTGGAGAGCCCCTGTGTGCCTATGCAATGGAGCTCCCCCACAAGTGACCCCATTTTGGAAACTAGACCCCCCAAGGAACTTATCTAGATGCATACTGAGCACTTTAAACCCCCAGGTGCTTCACAGAAGTTTATAATGCAGAGCCATGAAAATAAAAAATAATTTTTCTTTTCTCAAAAATGATTTTTTAGCCTGGAATTTCCTATTTTGCCAATGGTAATAGGAGAAATTGGACCACAAATGTTGTTGTCCAGTTTGTCCTGAGTATGCAGATACCCCATATGTGGGGGTAAACCACTGTTTGGGCGCACGGCAGGGCTCAGAAGGGAAGGCACGCCATTTGGCTTTTTAAATGGAAAATTATCTCCAATCATTAGCGGACACCATGTCGCGTTTGGAGAGCCCCTGTGTGCCTAAACATTGGAGATCCCCCACAAATTACCCCATTTTGGAAACTAGACCCCCAAAGGAACTAATCTAGATGTGTAGTGAGCACTTTGAACCCTCAAGTGCTTCACAGAAGTTTATAACGCAGAGCCATGAAAATAAAAAAAAAAAATTATTTTCTCAAAAATGAATTTTAGCCCGCAATTTTTTATTTTCCCAAGGGTAACAGGAGAAATTTGACCCCAAAAGTTGTTGTCCAGTTTCTCCTGAGTACGCTGATACCCCATATGTGGGGGTAAACCACTGTTTAGGCACATGCTGGGGCTCGGAAGTGAAGTAGTGACGTTTTGAAATGCAGACTTTGATGGAATGCTCTGCGGGCGTCACGTTGCGTTTGCAGAGCCCCTGATGTGGCTAAACAGTAGAAACCCCCCACAAGTGACCCCATTTTGGAAACTAGACCCCGAAAGGAACTTATCTAGATGTGAGGTGAGCACTTTGAACCCCCAAGTGCTTCACAGAAGTTCATAACACAGAGCAGTGAAAATAATAAATACGTTTTCTTTCCTCAAAAATAATTTTTTAGCCCAGAATTTTTTATTTTCCCAAGGGTTACAGGAGAAATTGGACCACAAAAGTTGTTGTCCAGTTTCTCCTGAGTACGCTGATACCCCATGTGTGGGGGTAAACCACTGTTTGGGCACACGTGGGGGCTCAGAAGGGAAGTAGTGACTTTTGAAATGCAGACTTTGATGGAATGGTCTGCGGGCGTCACATTGCGTTTGCAGAGCCCCTGGTGTGCCTAAACAGTAGAAACCCCCCACAAGTGACCCCATTTTGGAAACTAGACCCCCAAAGGAACTTATCTAGATGTGTGGTGAGCACTTTCAACCCCCAAGTGCTTTACAGAAGTTTATAACGCAGAGCCGTGAAAATAATAAATACGTTTTCTTTCCTCAAAAATAATTTTTTAGCCCAGAATTTTTTATTTTCCCAAGGGTTACAGGAGAAATTGGACCACAAAAGTTGTTGTCCAGTTTCTCCTGAGTACGCTGATGCCCCATGTGTGGGGGTAAACCACTGTTTGGGCACACGTGGGGGCTCAGAAGGGAAGTAGTGACTTTTGAAATGCAGACTTTGATGGAATGGTCTGCGGGCGTCACGTTGCGTTTGCAGAGCCCCTGGTGTGCCTAAACAGTAGAAACCCCCCACAAGTGACCCCATTTTGGAAACTAGACCCCCCAAGGAACTTATCTAGATATGTGGTGAGCACTTTGAACCCCCAAGTGCTTCACAGACGTTTACAACGCAGAGCCGTGAAAATAAAAAATCATTTTTCTTTCCTCAAAAATGATGTTTTAGCAAGCAATTTTTTATTTTCTCAAGGGTAACAGGAGAAATTGGACCCCAGTAATTGTTGCGCAGTTTGTCCTGAGTATGCTGGTACCCCATATGTGGGGGTAAACCACTGTTTGGGCACACGTCGGGGTTCGGAAGTGAGGGAGCACCATTTGAATTTTTGAATACAAGATTGGCTGGAATCAATGGTGGCGCCATGTTGCGTTTGGAGACCCCCTGAAGTGCCTAAACAGTGGAAACCCCTCAATTCTACCTCCAACACACCCCTAACCCTTATCCCAACTGTAGCCGTAACCCTAATCACAACCCTAACCCCAACACTCCCCTAACCACAACCCTAACCCCAACACACCCCTAACCCTAACCACAACCCTAATTCCAACCCAACTCTAAGGCTATGTGCCAACGTTGCGGATTCGTATGAGATTTTTCAGCATCATTTTTGAAAAATCCGCGGGTAAAAGGCACTGCGTTTTACCTGTGGATTTACCGTGGATTTCCAGTGTTTTTTGTGCGGATTTCACCTGTGGATTCCTATTGAGGAACAGGTGTAAAACGCTGCGGAATCCGCACAAAGAATTGGCATGCTGCGGAAAATACAATGCAGCGTTCCCGCGCGGTATTTTCTGCACCATGGGCACAGCGGATTTGGTTTTCCATATGTTTACATGGTACTGTAAACCCGATGGAACACTGCTGCGAATCCGCAGCGGCCAATCCGCACCGTGTGCACATAGCCTAATTCTAAAGGTATGTGCACACGCTGCGGAAAACGCTGCGGATCCGCAGCAGTTTCCCATGAGTGTACAGTTCAATGTGAACCTATGGGAACCAAAAATCGCTGTACACATGCTGCGGAAAAACTGCACGGAAACGCAGCGGTTTACATTCCGCAGCATGTCACTTCTTTCTGCGGATTCCGCAGCGGTTTTACAACTGCTCCAATAGAAAATCGCAGTTGTAAAACCGCAGTGAAATGCGCAGAAAAACCGCGGTAAATCCACGATAAATCGGCAGCGGTTTAGCACTGTGGATTTTTCAAATCCGCTGCGGAAAAATCCGCATAGGACCAGAATACGTGTGCACATACCGAAACCCTAACCCTAGCCCTAACCCTACCCCTAACCCTAACCCTAGCCCTAACCCTACCCCTAACCCTAGCCCTAACCCTACCCCTACCCCTAACCCTACCCCTAACCCTAACCCTACCCCTAACCCTAACCCTACCCCTAACCCTACCCCTAACCCTAACCCTAGTTCTTACCCCAACCTTAGTGAAAAAAAAAAAAATTCTTTATTTTTTTTATTGTCCCTATCTATGGGGGTGACAAAGGGGGGGGGTCATTTACTATTTTTTTTATTTTGATCACTGAGATAGGATATATCTCAGTGATCAAAATTCACTCTGGAACGAATCTGCCGGCCGGCAGATTCGGCGGGCGCACTGCACATGCGCCCGCCATTTTGGAAGATGGCGGCGCCCAGGAAAGAAGACGGACGGACCTCGGGCGGCCAGGTAAGTATAAGGGGGGGGAGATCAGGGCACGGGGGGGGCGTCGGAGCACGGGGGGTGGATCGGATCATGGGGGGGGGTGGATCGGAACACGGGAGGGAGGATTGGAGCACGGGGAAGGATTGGAGCACGGGGTGAGGGATCGCTGTGCGGGGGGGGTGGATCGGAGCACGGGGGGGGGGTCGCTGTGTGCGGGGGGGGGATCGGAGTGCGGGGGGGTTTGATTGCAGCACAGGGGGTGTGATTGGTGCACGGGGAAGCGGACAGGAGGACGGGGGAGCGGAGCACAGGACTGAGGGGAGCGGACCACAGATCGGGGGGCTGGGGGGGCGATCGGAGGGGTGGGGTGGGTGCACATAAGTGTTTCCAGCCATGGCCGATGATATTGCAGCATCGGCCATGGCTGGATTGTAATATTTCACCAGTTTTTTAGGTGAAATATTACAAATCGCTCTGATTGGCAGTTTCACTTTCAACAGCCAATCAGAGCGATCGTAGCCACGAGGGGGTGAAGCCACCCCCCCTGGGCTAAACTACCACTCCCCCTGTCCCTGCAGATCGGGTGAAATGGGAGTTAACCCTTTCACCCGGCCTGCAGGGACGCGATCTTTCCATGACGCATATGCTGCGTCATGGGTCGGAATGGCACCGACTTTCATGACGCAGCGTATGCGTCAAAGGTCGGGAAGGGGTTAATAAAGCCTAAGAAATTTCCAGTATGTATGTTGGGATAACAATACAGGACTGCATCAAGCCATAATCCTTCAACTCCTTATGAGACTCCAATTCATCAAGTGCAGTTATTTTCTGGTTCTGCTTTGAAATCTATGATCATTCACAGATCACACCACCAGCATTTCCAGTAATGAACAAGTTCTTCGTCCCTACTTGTCTGATTAAAGAGACTTTCCCAGGCTACCTTATAATAATTAATTGTGGTCTTATTGCTAAATATCCTTCAATGTACACACAGTACAACTGTAATGCTGTTTACCCCGAGGAATGGGATGGTGCACTTTTACCAAGCGTTTAGGAAAGCTCTGTATTGACCACCCAGGAGTGAATAGTTGCGTTGCAGGAGGCAAGACAATCGTCAAGGGAATAGATTGTGAAGTCCAACACATGTTCATATTTATCCCCATCTAAAGATTAAATACAGATACTTTATTTTGGATTTTTTCTGTAGATGTCACTTACAGAATTGTAAAACATCTGGAGAAATATAATATCAGCATTTATCACACAAATCAATGGTAAAAAATATAAAATATGACTGTTTTGGAACCTTTTTTAGCTAACTTATTGAAATGATGAAACAATTCAAGAACAGCCTAATAAAAAAATTAAGAAAATAAAAATAATAACTGTGCAACACTCAAGCATAAACTTTAAAAGCACCTAAGTTTACAGGAGGATACAAGGTGAAGCTGAAGACTCAGGACCATTCCTGCAGGTGTCCAGGTATAGGTATTGGGGACTCATGCCATGTGGATCTATAACACGGTTCTACTGTATTTTAGCGCCGCTAAGCATCGCGGCATAGATCATTTTATTTTTAAATATGAAATGTTTGTCAATTGTTGTCTCTGAAAAAGAGTGCTTACATGTGGGAGTACAGTCTGAAAAATGTAACCCAAAATGAAAAATTTTGCCTAAAAAGCATTACAGTTTCATTCTAAACTACATACTACAGTATTAGACTAAATGCATACTATACTATGAGCTGAAATGAGCATTATTGTGTGCCTGAGGCAGGGCCAGACTGTCCATTTGGCAATTCTGTCAAATGCCAGAAGGGCCCGTCTGGTTGTGGGCTGCCTTGTCTGCAAAGTTGTTAACAGAAGCAGTGTTCTAAAGACACCCATACTGTTAAGAGTTGTGATGGAGCACAAAGTCGCTGACTCAGTCAGTTACCCCAGCAGGCCACCGGTACCATTAGAAATATTGGTCTTGTAGTAAATCTTGCTTTCCTCCATCCAGGGTAATATTAGTAATATATCCCATCTAGTGCTTGGGGATGGGGACAACATGGGCCTGTGTGATTTCAAATGCCAGAGCTGAATTTCAGACCCAGTCCGTACCTGGCCTGAGGTCTTAAACTGCTTTAAACCTTTAAACCCAATGGTTTAGTGTGAGGTCGGTCGCTCTCTACTTGTTCTCCCTGTGTAGTGTGGGTGTTATGAATAGGTAATTCAGAACCACAATGGACCTTGAAGTTCAGAGCACACAAAGTGACCTGACAATAACCAAAAAACATAGGACGAGCTCTGAGACGTGGGAACTCTGCTGACCGCAATCCCTAATCCTATCCAACCACACTAGAGGCAGCCGTGGAGCGCTCCTGACCAGACCTATGCGCCTCGAGCACAGCCTGAGAAACTAGCTAGCCCTAAGATTGAAAAATAAGCCTACCTTGCCTCAGAGAAATACCCCAAAGGAAAAGGCAGCCCCCCACATATTATGACTGTGAGTTGAGATGAAAATACAAACGCAGAGATGAAATAGATTTAGCAAAGTGAGGCCCAACTTACTGAACAGACCGAAGATAGGAAAGATTGCTTTGCGGTCAACACAAAACCCTACAAACAACCACGCAGAGGGGGCAAAAAGACCCTCCGCACCGACTTACGGTACGGAGGCACTCCCTCCCGTCCCAGAGCTTCCAGCAAGCAAGAAAAACCAAAATAGCAAGCTGGACAGAAAAAATAGCAAACAAAAACAACACAAGCAAAACTTAGCTTATGCAGGATAGACAGGCCACAGGAACGATCCAGGAGGAAGCAAGACCAATACTAGAACATTGACTGGAGGCCAGGATCAAAGCACTAGGTGGAGTTAAATAGAGCAGCACCTAACGACTTAACCTCATCACCTGAGGAAGGAAACTCAGAAGCCGCAGTACCACTCACATCCACCAACGGAAGCCCATAGACAGAATCAGCCGAAGTACCACTTGCGACCACAGGAGGGAACTCGACCACAGAATTCACAACAGTACCCCCCCCCTTGAGGAGGGGTCACCGAACCCTCACCAGAGCCCCCAGGCCGACCAGGATGAGCCATATGAAAGACACGAACAAGATCGGCAGCATGGACATCAGAGGCAAAGACCCAGGAATTATCTTCCTGACCATAACCCTTCCACTTAACCAGATACTGGAGTTTCCGTTTCGAAACACGAGAATCCAAAATCTTCTCCACTATATACTCCAACTCCCCCTCCACCAAAAGCGGGGCAGGAGGATCAACAGATGGAACCATAGGTGCCACGTATCTCCGCAACAATGACCTATGGAATACGTTATGGATGGAAAAAGAATCTGGAAGGGTCAAACGAAAAGACACAGGGTTAAGAACCTCAGAAATCCTATACGGACCAATGAAACGAGGCTTAAACTTAGGAGAGGAAACCTTCATAGGAATATAACGAGATGACAACCAAACCAAATCCCCAACACGAAGTCGGGGACCCACACAGCGTCTGCGATTAGCGAAACGTTGAGCCTTCTCCTGGGACAAGGTCAAATTGTCCACTACATGAGTCCAAATCTTCTGCAACCTGTCCACCACAGTATCCACACCAGGACAGTCCGAAGACTCAACCTGCCCTGAAGAGAAACGAGGATGGAACCCAGAATTGCAGAAAAAGGGCGAAACCAAAGTAGCCGAGCTGGCCCGATTATTAAGGGCGAACTCAGCCAACGGCAAAAAGGACACCCAGTCATCCTGATCAGCAGAAACAAAGCATCTCAGATATGTTTCCAAGGTCTGATTGGTTCGTTCAGTCTGGCCATTTGTCTGAGGATGGAAAGCCGAGGAAAAAGACAAATCAATGCCCATCCTAGCACAAAAGGCTCGCCAAAACCTCGAAACAAACTGGGAACCTCTGTCAGAAACAATGTTCTCTGGAATGCCATGTAAACGAACCACATGCTGGAAGAACAATGGCACCAAATCAGAGGTGGAAGGTAATGTAGACAAGGGTACCAAATGGATCATCTTAGAGAAGCGATCACAAACCACCCAAATGACCGACATTTTTTGAGAGACGGGGAGATCCGAAATAAAATCCATAGAGATATGTGTCCAAGGCCTCTTCGGGACCGGCAAGGGCAAAAGCAACTCACTGGCACGAGAACAGCAGGGCTTAGCACGAGCACAAATCCCACAGGACTGCCCAAAGAACGCACATCCCGCGACAGAGACGGCCACCAAAAGGATCTAGCCACTAAATCTCTGGTACCAAAGATTCCAGGATGACCAGCGAACACCGAACAATGAACCTCAGAGATAACTTTATTCGTCCACCTATCAGGAACAAACAGTTTCTCCGCTGGGCAACGATCAGGTTTATTAGCCTGAGATTTTTGCAGCACCCGCCGCAAATCAGGGGAGATGGCAGACACAATTACTCCCTCTTTGAGAATACCCGCTGGCTCAGGCAAACCCGGAGAGTCGGGCACAAAACTCGGGCATCCGCCTTCACATTTTTAGAGCCCGGAAGGTACGAAACTACAAAGTCAAAACGGGAGAAAAACATCGACCAACGAGCCTGTCTAGGATTCAACCGTTTGGCAGACTCGAGATAAGTCAAGTTCTTGTGATCAGTCAAGACCACCACGCGATGCTTAGCTCCTTCAAGCCAATGACGCCACTCCTCGAATGCCCACTTCATGGCCAGCAACTCTCGATTGCCAACATCATAATTTCGCTCAGCAGGCGAAAACTTCCTGGAAAAGAAGGCGCATGGCTTCATCACCGAGCAATCAGAACCTCTTTGCGACAAAACAGCCCCCGCTCCAATTTCAGAAGCATCAACCTCGACCTGGAACGGAAGCGAAACATCTGGTTGACACAACACAGGGGCAGAAGAAAAACGACGCTTTAACTCTTGAAAAGCTTCCACAGCAGCAGAAGACCAATTGACCACATCAGCACCCTTCTTGGTCAAATCGGTCAATGGTTTAGCAATACTAGAAAAATTACAGATGAAGCGACGATAAAAATTAGCAAAGCCCAGGAACTTTTGCAGACTCTTCAGAGATGTCGGCTGAGTCCAATCATAAATGGCCTGGACCTTAACAGGGTCCATCTCGATAGTAGAAGGGGAAAAAATGAACCCCAAAAATGAAACCTTCTGAACACCAAAGAGACACTTTGATCCCTTCACAAACAAAGAATTAGCACGCAGGACCTGGAACACCATTCTGACCTGCTTCACATGAGACTCCCAATCATCCGAGAAGACCAAAATATCATCCAAGTATACAATCAGGAATTTATCCAGGTACTCTCGGAAGATGTCATGCATAAAGGACTGAAATACTGATGGAGCATTGGCAAGTCCGAATGGCATAACTAGGTACTCAAAATGGCCCTCGGGCGTATTAAATGCAGTTTTCCATTCATCGCCCCGTTTAATACGCACAAGATTATATGCACCACGAAGATCTATCTTGGTGAACCAACTAGCCCCCTTAATCCGAGCAAACAAATCAGATAGCAGCGGCAAGGGGTACTGAAATTTGACCGTGATTTTATTTAGAAGGCGGTAATCAATACAAGGTCTCAGCGAACCATCCTTCTTGGCCACAAAAAAGAACCCTGCTCCCAATGGCGATGACGACGGGCGAATATGACCCTTCTCCAAGGATTCTTTTACGTAACTCCGCATAGCGGCGTGCTCAGGTACAGATAAATTAAACAGTCTACCTTTAGGAAACTTACTACCAGGAATCAAATCGATAGCACAATCACAATCCCTATGCGGAGGTAGGGCATTGGACTTGGGCTCATCGAATACATCCCGGTAATCAGACAAGAACTCTGGGACCTCAGAAGGGGTGGATGATGAGATAGACCGAAATGGAACATCACCATGTACCCCCTGACAACCCCAGCTGGACACAGACATAGATTTCCAATCTAATACTGGGTTATGGACTTGTAGCCATGGCAACCCCAACACGACCACATCATGCAGATTATGCAACACCAGAAAGCGAATATCCTCCTGGTGCGCAGGAGCCATGCACATGGTCAGCTGGGTTCAATACTGAGGCTTATTCTTGGCCAAAGGCGTAGCATCAATTCCTCTCAATGGAATAAGACACTGCAAGGGCTCCAAGACAAACCCACAGCGCCTAGCAAACTCCAAGTCCATCAAATTCAGGGCAGCGCCTGAATCCACAAATGCCATGACAGAATAGGAAGACAAAGAGCAGATCAAAGTAACGGACAAAAGAAATTTCGACTGTACCGTACCAATGGTGGCAGATTTAGCGAACCGCTTAGTGCGCTTAGGACAATCGGAGATAGCATGAGTGGAATCACCACAGTAGAAACACAGCCCATTCTGACGTCTGTGTTCTTGCCTTTCAGCTCTGGTCAAAGTCCTATCGCACTGCATAGGCTCAGGTTTATGCTCAGATAATACCGCCAAATGGTGCACAGATTTACGCTCACGCAAGCGTCGACCGATTTGAATGGCCAAAGACATAGACTCATTCAGACCAGCAGGCATAGGAAATCCCACCATGACATCCTTAAGGGCTTCAGAGAGACCCTTTCTGAAAATAGCTGCCAGCGCACATTCATTCCATTGAGTGAGCACGGACCACTTTCTAAACTTCTGACAATAAATCTCTATCTCATCCTGACCCTGACACAGAGCCAGCAAATTTTTCTCTGCCTGATCCACTGAATTAGGTTCATCGTACAGTAATCCGAGCGCCAGAAAAAACGCATCAATATTACATAATGCAGGATCTCCTGGCGCAAGGGAAAATGCCCAGTCTTGAGGGTCGCCACGTAATAAAGAAATAATGATCTTAACTTGTTGAACTGGGTCACCAGAGGAGCGAGGTTTCAAAGCCAGAAACAGTTTGTAATTATTTTTGAAACTCAGAAATTTAGCTCTATCTCCAGAAAACAAATCAGGAATAGGAATTCTTGGTTCTAACATAGAATTCTGAGCCACAAAGTCTTGAACATTTTGTACTCTTGCAGTGAGATGATCCACACATGAAGACAGACCTTTAATGTCCATCACTACACCTATGTCCTGAACCACCCAAATGTCTAGGGGAAAAAAAATGCAAAACACAGTGCAAAGAAAAAAAAATGGTCTCAGAACTTCTTTTTTCCCTCTATTGAGAAGCATTAGTACTTTGGGCCTCCAGTACTGTTATGAATAGGTAATTCAGAACCACAATGGACCTTGAAGTTCAGAGCACACAAAGTGACCTGACAATAACCAAAAAACATAGGACGAGCTCTGAGACGTGGGAACTCTGCTGACCGCAATCCCTAATCCTATCCAACCACACTAGAGGCAGCCGTGGAGCGCTCCTGACCAGACCTGAGCACAGCCTGAGAAACTAGCTAGCCCTAAGATAGAAAAATAAGCCTACCTTGCCTCAGAGAAATACCCCAAAGGAAAAGGCAGCCCCCCACATATAATGACTGTGAGTTGAGATGAAAATACAAACGCAGAGATGAAATAGATTTAGCAAAGTGAGGCCCAACTTACTGAACAGACCGAAGATAGGAAAGATTGCTTTGCGGTCAACACAAAACCCTACAAACAACCATGCAGAGGGGGCAAAAAGACCCTCCGCACCGACTAACGGTACGGAGGTGCTCCCTCTGCGTCCCAGAGCTTCCAGCAAGCAAGAAAAACCAAAATAGCAAGCTGGACAGAAAAAATAGCAAACAAAAACAACACAAGCAAAACTTAGCTTATGCAGGATAGACAGGCCACAGGAACGATCCAGGAGGAAGCAAGACCAATACTAGAACATTGACTGGAGGCCAGGATCAAAGCACTAGGTGGAGTTAAATAGAGCAGCACCTAACGACTTAACCTCATCACCTGAGGAAGGAAACTCAGAAGCCGCAGTACCACTCACATTCACCAACGGAAGCCCATAGACAGAATCAGCCGAAGTACCACTTGTGACCACAAGAGGGAGCTCGACCACAGAATTCACAACATGTGGGGTCTGTCATGTGTGCCCTACATGTGTTGTGTAGGGTCTGTCACTCTCTACCTGCCCTCCATGTATAGTGTGGGGTCTGTAACTCTATTTCCCCCCATGTGTAGTTTGAAGTCTGTCATCTACTTGTGCTCCATGTGTAGTGTGCAGTCTGTCTCTCTCTACTTGCCATTCATGTGTAGTGTGGGGCCTGTCACTCCTTACCTGCCCTCCACATGTAGTGACATGTATGTCACTATCTACTGTTCCTCCTATGTGCCATGCAGGGTCTGTCTCTCACTTCCTGCCCTTCATGTGCAGTGTGGAGTCTGTCATCCTCGATCTGCCCTTCATGTGTAATGTGGGCTCTGTCATCCCCTATCTGCTCTCCATGTGCAATGTGGGGTCTGTAATTCTCTATCTGCCCTCCATGTGGAATGTGGGGACTGTCAGACTGTCATCCTCTGTCTTTAATGTGTAGTGCAAGGTCTCTTTCTCTCTTCCTGCCCTCCATGTGTTGCATAGTGTCTGTCACTTTTTACTTGCCCTGCATGTGTAATGTGGGATCTGTCACTCTCTACTTGACGTCCATATGTAGAGCAGGGTCTGTCATTCTTTACCTTCCCACTATGTTTGTAGTGTAGAGTGTAGTGCAATGGGTGGCACTCCTGTAATGGTGTCCCCTTCTCCCTCCATGCAGGGATGTCGGCTTACTCAGTGTGCTCCTACCTCCTGTTGTTATGCATGCTGCTGTTCCTGGTGGTGCACCTTTTGCGGGCGTGCTCTCCCTGCTCTTAAAGGGGCAACACTGGGAACCATCCTATATAAAAGACTCCCTCTCCCTTAAGAAGTCACCAAGAAATGAGTTTAGTCATTAGGTAGTGTGGCATTATACTAGTGGAGTTGTGAGATCCTCTGGCCTCGGTGTTCCCAGTGTCCTGAACTTGAACCCTTTGTTCTGGTGTGGCCAATGTCCTAAGCCTGAATCCCAGGTTTTTATGTGGCCAGCGTCCTGAACTCAAATCCTTGGTTCCAGTGTGGCCAATGTCCTGTACCTCGCCTTTGGACACATTTCGGCCAGTGCATAAACGTTGTCCCCTGGTCCTGATGCAGCCAGGCCTGAGTTCGAACTCCTCTTGTCCGGGTGTGGCAAGTCCTAAATCCGAAGTCCCCTGGTCCCTGTGCAGCCAGTCCTGTTCCCAAAGTTTCCTGGTCCCAAGATGGCCATTGCATAAACATTGTCCCCCGGTCTGTGTGTAGACAGTCCCTGATTAGTATCCTAGACCAGTATGACTGATTGTAGCCCTAATCAGTGTCAGTGAACCTGACCCCTGGAGTAAGCAATACTGGGATATGTGCAGGAGTGGTACTTGGCGGCTACCTCCAGCTCAGTGTATCTCCATCATTAGCGAACACCAGATAGCAGCTTAGCTATGCCTTTCCTGGGCATGCCCGATCCTGTGGCACAGTGGGTCCATAAATCCACTTGTGCCACCATTGGGTGTAACAGTTTGGCCCTGGGCCTTGCTGATCCCTAGTTCTCTTTGCGCTTGGAGCTGTGTCAGCAGCTGAACTACCGGTGAGAGAGACAGGAAAAAATGTTGTACCATCTGCACACACTAGATGCCCCATTGGAAGTCGTGATTTCAGCCCAAGTTGCAGTACCTACAGCTGTGCTTATGCAATCCGAGAATTACGCCTCTTGAGTGGAACCCATCCGGTCTGATCTGCCTTGATACTCTGGGGATCTGAAGCAGTGACGTGTGTTCCTTGAGCAGTGCATGCATCACTATGAAGTTTTGGGCCAGCAGTTTTCCTTGGATCAGACCAAGGTGAGATTCCTGATGTCCTATTGTTACGCTGTGACTGCACGTGATTAGGGAAAAGGGCCCAGCACTATCCCTTGGACTCAGACCCTAATTATCCCTGCTCCCAAAGGCACCTCTGATGGTGAGGAGGTTTGAGCCAAATGACTTAATGTTCTTTTGTTATACCCTAATCCGTCTTCTTCCCTTCCCCCAGGAGGCCTTGGGGCAGAAATTCTAGTGTAATAACACATAACACAAACAGGGAAAAGAAAAAGCAACTAATATACAAAACATTAAAATTTCGAAATTCAAATTCACCGGCTTCACCAAATTTTCTCTAGGAATTCAATTTGCAGCAAGGAAATTCGCTCAGAAATGAATACTGGAAAGAAGGAGGGACACAGAGAGGGAGAGAGAAAGAGAGATTTCAATATGATATTTATATGTCCAGGGGAATCTGTACAATGCTCGACGGTACTCCTCTGGGAATGCTGATCTCTGACTGACCATCACTGTAGAAGTTATGATAACCTGCTGTTTTTTTTGTTTTTCTTTGCAAATCACAAATCGAATCTCAAAGTGTTGAAATTCACGTGGAACAGCGAGTTTCAGGAAATATGCCTTGAACTCAATCCTTTGTGGACCAATCCGCTCATATCTAAAGATGACTAATATGGATCCTAAAAGAGCTTCGACAGGTCTTGTCTCCAAGCATCCCTAGACTATTACATTGCAAACCTTCACTCTTGATTGTTGAATAAATAGGCTACGGTCCCCCGGAGAGAACTGCAATTTTAGGGTACCGTCACACAGTGGCATTTTGATCGCTACGACGGCACGATCCGTGACGCTCCAGCATCGTAACAGTATCGCTCCAGCGTCGTAGACTGCTGTCACACTTTGCAATGTACGACGCTGGAGCGATAATTTCATGACGTATGTGCGATGTAGAAGCCATTGGTTACTATGCGCACATCATATACAATATCGTGCACACCTTTGTTACACCATGTGATCATGCCGCCACAGCGGGACACTAGACGACGAAAGAAAGTTTCAAACGATCTGCTACGACGTACGATTCTCAGCGGGGTCCCTGATCGCAGGAGCGTGTCAGACACAGCGAGATTGCTGGAACGTCACGGATATATCGCTGGAATGTCACAAATCGTGCCGTCGTAGCGATCAAAATGCCACTGTGTGACGGTACCCTTAGACTGATAATATTTTACAGGTAAATGCTCCTATATATAATTAAAGACTCTAGATTACATAGGTTATAAGTTATATTATGTGAGGGTTTATTCAGGCAAATGTATTTAGCATCTGTGTCCTGTCTGTATCGAAAATAGGTAGCAAATGGACAGTTTAAGGACTAATGCAAAATAATGTGCTAGTACACTTGATTAATGTTTTTACACAGACTGATGATCTGCACTACTTTAATCCAGTTTCCGATTCAATCCCACCCATAAAAACTGGGTGCTTAAAAAATGGATAACATATTGGTCATCATCTATAGACTATATGTCATGTATACAAGATAGGAAATTGTAAAATTATTTTATTATTTATCAAATTATTGATGTAGAAACTGCATGCCATATCGATGGCCAAAACGGACATTTGGATTACATACGGACATGAGAAAGCTAAGTACGGAACACGAAACAGATGCAAAAATGTCAGATTTTTCAGAACCATGGATAATTTGCATATATTGGTATCCTTTCTACAACAAACACAAACATACATGTCTCACTCTCTATGATATTATGAGAATGCCGTGCCTGATTTGCATTGTATTCCTGACACTTTCTCAAATAACATTTGCAGAAGTGTGGTACTTCCATGGGCTGATTTATTAAACAGGCTCACATGATGTAGTGTAATTCACTGGAAGATTTATAGTTAATTTTATACACTCAGTGTATAATGTAAAGATCAGAAGGATTTTATATGCCACTTCCAGCCTTGGTAGTTTATATTTATTGGTTCAGAAGTGTAAAAGTATTTAGTGGTAAAATGAACCCAGCGGATGTTTTTGCTGGCAGCACTCAGCTAATGGCAACTGCACAGCTTATTGTGAAAGAATTAACAGCTGAGCATGTAAGTATTTCGCTTTCTCTAGCGGTGACAAAGAAGCAACCAGTACTTTGCGAATAATTGGATTATGTTTTCTTCCCACTTTCCACCTAGATTAATTCGCACCTATGCTGTTCATTTATCACCCGAAAGGGAAAAGAGACCAAACCGAAGAATTTTAGAATCGTCTTCATTAAAATATTTCCAAATAGGTAGGGTCAGAATTGGAATATTTCAAGAAAGCCATAGGATATTTATTTCATATCTGCATTTATTCCATATCAGACAGAGCTATACATCACCACCACATCAGTCCCTGGCACTGTAACACCGAAGTGGTGCATGTGTGTCACTGTGAAGAATGTGAATGTTATACAGTAGCTCTCCTGCCCCAGGAATACTGAATAATTGAGCCAAAATGGCCGCTTTACGCATTAGCGAAAAGTAGATTGAAAATGTATTGGACTTCGACAGGACCAGACAACTGTCTAACATGTGTGCGGACCTCCAAACTCTCCCTTAACAGTTGACTTTCAACAGCCTAATTCTTCTTTTCTGAGACATAGACTGCTGTTAGAGAGGTCTTCTCTCCCCTTATCCAACTGAGAACACATGCATGCTAGAGTTGGGTAAATTTATTTGAATAGAAAATACTCTAGAGTTCAGATTTTTTGCAATCTGTTATGTGGAAATGTAGCTAAATGGCGACAAGCTGTGGCCACCATCTTGCTGAACAGTAGAGGGCCAGCAAAAACCTAAAAATAAAAAAAACACACTTACATCACTGCTCACCTCTCAGTCCTCCCCATGTTTACTGTCTTGACCTCCATCATGTTGCAACTAAAGGTCGGTGCTCACTCCAGGTCAGGGCTTTTGGCCACAAACAGGCTCCAGAGCTCATTGAGCATGTTACATGGCCTATTCGCTACTGGCTAAATGTGGATACCAGTCCAGAGATAACGACATCTTTTTTAGTTAGGAAGTTAGAAGGGTTAAAAATTGACCAGGGAATTCTCAATTTCCCATCAAAATTTACAAAACCAATTTTTTAGGGACCACATAACATTTGAAACAATTTAAGGGGGTCTATGTGACTGAAAATACCATAAAGTGACAAAATTCTAAAAAATTGCACCTCTCAAAGTCCTCAAAACCACTTTCATGAAGTTTATTAACCTTCACAGGATTTAATGCAACGTGGAAGGAAAAAATGAACATTTAACTTTTTCACAAAAAATTTAATTTAGCTCCAAATTTTGTCGGTTTCACAACGGTAACAGGAAAAAAATGTACCTCAAAATATGTTGTGAAATTTCTCCTGAGTAAGATTATCCTGTATATGTGGAGAAAAACTACTTTTTGGGCGCATGGCAGGGCTCGTAAGGAAAGAGTAACATTTGACTTTTGAACACAAAAATGGCTACAATCTAGAGCAGATGACATATCACGTTTGGTGAGCCCCTGATGTGCCGAAACAGAGGAAAACCCCAACAAGTGACCCCATTTTGGAAATGAGACTTCTCAAGAAATGTATCTAGATGTGTGGTGAGCACCTTGAACCCCAGGTGCTTTGCCAAAGTTTATAATGTAGAGCCGTGTAAATAAAAAAAAAATCACATCTTTCCCACAAAAATGTTCTTTTAGCCTCAATTTTTTCATTTTTACAGGGGAAACAGGAGAAACTAGACTCCAAAATTTGTTTTGCAATTATTTATGAGTACACCGATACCTCATATGTGGGGTAAAACTGTTTAGGCACGGCAGGGCTCGAAAAGGAAAGAGCACTATTTGACTTTTGGAGTGCAATATTGGCTGTAATTATGAGCTGAACATGGTAGGTAGAGCCGTGAACATTAAACAAATCATATATTTACCACATAAAATGTTCTTTTAGACCCAAATTTTTTATTTCCACAACAGGACAAAATGCACAGTATAATTTTTGTGCTATTTCTCTTGAGTGCGCCAATACCCCAAATGTGGTCAAAAACTACTTGAGGCACAGTGAAAAGCTCAAAGGAAAGAAGCGCCATATTATTATTATTATTATTATTATTATTATTTATTTATATAGCACCATTAATTCCATGGTGTTGTACATGAGAAAGGGGTTACATATGTGGCACCCCTAGGGGTATTTGCCACAAAAATAGTTACTGACAGTAAGTACAAATACTAAAATAGCAAGACTGCACTACCACCTCCGGCCAGAAGGGGGAGCTCCAGAGACTCCCCTTGATCCATTCTGGTCTGAGAGAAGAAATGGCAGTTGGGCTAAGGAGCTGAAAGTGAGAGGTCATACAGTTGAATCTCTAACAGCCCTGTGACTGTTACCAGGCCTAAATCACCGGCCTGAGGAGAAAAGGGACAGAGAAAAAGGACATTGTGAGAACCGGGTAGCATTAATCACTACCCAGAACAGGCGCAAAGACGGATACCGGATCCGTGGCTGTATTCATTATATATAATACAGCAACCGGAAAATCGTGAGGTGATATCAGCTTCACTAGGGCCGGACGCAGCAACAGACACAGAGTTCAGCGGTACTCCCAGAGGGGGTAAACCGATAAAAGGACTTGGGTTGCCCGTCGAACCAGGACCCGGAGGGGACAGATTGGGCCGGCAGCCAGTTCACATACAGCAGCAGGGCCACACAGAAATTGCGCACAATAAGAGGCGAAGACCCCGGCAGGGTCAAAGTAACTCAGAGTTCCCATACAGACTCCGGTGACAGGACTGGTTGTAAATCCTTTTATGTTAAAGTAAACTGGTTAAACGTTTCAGTGCCTCAGTCTTTCATTTGGACAATAGCCATCTATCCAGGATCGGGATCGTCACCGCTGGGAGAACCTGCTGCTGATCAAGTAAGTGCCTGTCCCCTCATGATACCCCTTACACTGTGCATTGCCTGAGGCCACAGCACCGGGTCAAGCCACCCGTGACATCCCCCTCAAGAGACAGACTCCATTGGTCCGGTGCTGGGTATCCCGGTCTCCTGGGCGTCACAATTGGCGTCACGAACAGGATCTAGCCAGCCCGTATACCGGGTATTGTGTGCCGTGATTGGAGCCCAAAACTGTGAAAACTGGGATGAAAAATCTTGAAAATTGACTTTATTAAAGAAAAATCCATTCCCCATTGAAAACTATTGAAAGTGACTTTTCCCCATTGGTTATAATGGAGTAAAGATGGCCACCATCCCCTGAGGTAATCACTTCATAACCGTTAGGCACGAGACTGTTAATTGAGCTACGCCATCACCTGAGAACCAGTCTAACTGAAAAACTTCAGAATCCGCCATTACAGAGCGCGGTGGGTGGGAGCAGCAGGGGGCGTGTCATTGTGGGCGGCACCAAGCTGAGCGCTCTGACATCAGAGCAAGGGGAAAATCGATCCTGCTGCACAGCGGAACGAATCTACACTATCCCGACGGAAGCGGAGGACCGGAAGGGTCCGGATTAACCCCTTCAAGACCCAGCCTATTTTGACCTTAAAGACCTTGCCGTTTTTTGCAATTCTGACCAGTGTCCCTTTATGAGGTAATAACTCAGGAACGCTTCAACGGATCCTAGCGGTTCTGAGATTGTTTTTTCGTGACATATTGGGCTTCATGTTAGTGGTAAATTTAGGTCAATAAATTCTGCATTTATTTGTGATAAACACGGAAATTTGGCGAAAATTTTGAAAATTTCGCAATTTTCACATTTTGAATTTTTATTCTGTTAAACCAGAGAGATATGTGACACAAAATAGTTAATAAATAACATTTCCCACATGTTTACTTTACATCAGCACAATTTTGGAAACAAAATTTTTTTTTGTTAGGAAGTTATAAGGGTTAAAATTCGACCAGCGATTTGTCATTTTTACAACGAAATTTACAAAACCATTTTTTTTAGGGACCACCTCACATTTGAAGTCAGTTTGAGGGGTCTATATGGCTGAAAATACCCAAAAGTGACACCATTCTAAAAACTGCACCCCTCAAGGTACTCAAAACCACATTCAAGAAGTTTATTAACCCTTCAGGTGCTTCACAGCAGCAGAAGCAACATGGAAGGAAAAAATGAACATTTAACTTTTTAGTCACAAAAATTATCTTTTAGCAACAATTTTTTTATTTTCCCAATGGTAAAAGGAGAAACTGAACCACGAACGTTGTTGTCCAATTTGTCCTGAGTACGCTGATACCTCATATGTGGGGGTAAACCACTGTTTTGGCGCACGGCAGGGCTTGGAAGGGAAGGAGCGCCATTTGACTTTTTGAATCAAAAATTGGCTCCACTCTTTAGCGGACACCATGTCACGTTTGGAGAGCCCCCGTGTGCCTAAAAATTGGAGCTCCCCCACAAGTGACCCCATTTTGGAAACTAGACGCCCCAAGGAACTTATCTAGATGCATAGTGAGCACTTTGAACCCCCAGGTGCTTCACAAATTGATCCGTAAAAATGAAAAAGTACTTTTTTTTCACAAAAAAATTCTTTTAGCCTCAATTTTTTCATTTTCACATGGGCAACAGGATAAAATGGATCCTAAAATGTGTTGGGCAATTTCTCCTGAGTACACCAATACCTCACATGTGGAGGTAAACCACTGTTTGGGCACATGGTAAGGCTCGGAAGGGAAGGAGCGCCATTTGACTTTTTGAATGAAAAATTATTTCCATCGTTAGCGGACACCATGTCGCGTTTCGATAGCTCCTGTGTGCCTAAACATTGGCGCTCCCCCACAAGTGACCCCATTTTGGAAACTAGACCCCCCAAGGAACTAATTTAGATGCCTAGTGAGCACTTTAAACCCTCAGGTGCTTCACAAATTGATCTGTAAAAATGAAAAAGTAATTTTTTTTCACAAAAAAATTCTTTTCGCCTCAATTTTCTCATTTTCACATGCGCAGTAGGATAAAATGGATCATAAAATTTGTTGGGCAATTTCTCCCGAGTACGCCGATACCTCATATGTGGGGGTAAACCACTGTTTGGGCACTCGGCAGGGCTCGGAAGAGAAGGCGTGCCATTTGACTTTTTAAATGGAAAATTAGCTCCAATTGTTAGCGGACACCATGTCGCGTTTGGAGAGCCCCTGTGTGCCTAAACATTGGAGCTCCCCCACAAGTGACCCCATTTTGGAAACTAGACCCCCCAAGGAACTTATCTAGATGCATATTGAGCACTTTAAACCCCCAGGTGCTTCACAGAAGTTTATAACGCAGAGCCATGAAAATAAAAAATAATTTTTCTTTCCTCAAAAATGATTTTTTAGCCTGGAATTTCCTATTTTGCCAAGGATAATAGGAGAAATTGGACCCCAAATATTGTTGTCCAGTTTGTCCTGAGTACGCTGATACCCCATATGTGGGGGTAAACCACTGTTTGGGCGCACGGCAGGGCTCGGAAGGGATGGCACGCCATTTGGCTTTTTAAATGGAAAATTAGCTCCAATCATTAGCGGACACCATGTCACGTTTGGAGAGCCCCTGTGTGCCTAAACATTGGAGATCCCCCAGAAATGACACCATTTTAGAAACTAGACCCCCAAAGGAACTAATCTAGATGTGTGGTGAGGACTTTGAACCCCCAAGTGCTTCACAGAAGTTTATAACGCAGAGCCATGAAAATAAAAAAAAAAATTATTTTCTCAAAAATGATCTTTTAGCCTGCAATTTTTTATTTTCCCAAGGGTAACAGGAGAAATTTGACCCCAAAAGTTGTTGTCCAGTTTCTCCTGAGTACGCTGATACCCCATATGTGGGGGTAAATCACTGTTTGGGCACATGCCGGGGCTCGGAAGTGAAGTAGTGACGTTTTGAAATGCAGACTTTGATGGAATGCTCTGTGGGCGTCACGTTGCGTTTGCAGAGCCCCTGATGTGGCTTAACAGTAGAAACCCCCCACAAGTGACCCCATTTTGGAAACTAGACCCCCAAAGGAACTTATCTAGATGTGTGGTGAGCACTTTGAACCCCCAAGTGCTTCATAGAAGTTTATAATGCAGAGCCGTGAAAATAATAAATACGTTTTCTTTCCTCAAAAATAATTATTTAGCCCAGAATTTTTTAATTTTCCCAAGGGTAACAGGAGAAATTTGACCCCAATATTTGTTGTCCAGTTTCTCCTGAGTACGGTGATACCCCATATGTGGGGGTAAACTACTGTTTGGGCACATGCCGGGGCTTGGAATTGAAGTAGTGACGTTTTGAAATGCAGACTTTGATGGAATGCTCTGCGGGCGTCACGTTGCGTTTGCAGAGCCCCTGATGTGCCTAAACAGTAGAAACCCCCCACAAGTGACCCCATTTTGGAAACTAGACCCTGAAAGGAACTTATCTAGATGTGTGGTGAGCACTTTGAACCCCCAAGTGCTTCATAGAAGTTTATAATGCAGAGCCGTGAAAATAATAAATACGTTTTCTTTCCTCAAAAATAATTATTTAGCCCAGAATTTTTTATTTTCCCAAGGGTTACAGGAGAAATTGGACCCCAAAAGTTGTTGTCCAGTTTCTCCTGAGTACGCTGATACCCCATATGTGGGGGTAAACCACTGTTTGGGCACACGTCGGGGCTCAGAAGGGAAGTAGTGACTTTTGAAATGCAGACTTTGATGGAATGGTCTGCGGGTGTCACGTTGCGTTTGCAGAGCCCCTGGTGTGCCTATACAGTAGAAACCCCCCACAAGTGACCCCATTTTAGAAACTAGACCCCCCAAGGAACTTATCTAGATATGTGGTGAGCACTTTGAACCCCCAAGTGCTTCACAGACGTTTACAACGCAGAGCCGTGAAAATAAAAAATCATTTTTCTTTCCTCAAAAATTATGTTTTAGCAAGCATTTTTTTAGATTCACAAGGGTAACAGGAGAAATTGGACCCCAGTAATTGTTGCGCAGTTTGTCCTGAGTATGCTGGTACCCCATATGTGGGGGTAAACCACTGTTTGGGCACACGTCAGGGCTCGGAAGTGAGGGAGCACCATTTGACTTTTTGAATACGAGATTGGCTGGAATCAATGGTGGCGCCATGTTGCGTTTGGAGACCCCTGATGTGCCTAAACAGTGGAAACCCCTCAATTCTACCTCCAACACTAACCCCCCCACACCCCTAACCCTAATCCCAACTGTAGCCATAATCCTAATCACAACCCTAACCCCAACACACCCCTAACCACAACACTAACCCCAACACACCCCTAACCCTAACCACAACCCTAATTCCAACCCTAACCCTAAGGCTATGTGCCCACGTTGCGGATTCGTGTGAGATATTTCCGCACCATTTTTGAAAAATCCGCGGGTAAAAGGCACTGTGTTTTACCTGCGGATTTTCCGCGGATTTCCAGTGTTTTTTGTGCGGATTTCACCTGCGGATTCCTATTGAGGAACAGGTGTAAAACGCTGCGGAATCCGCACAAAGAATTGACATGCTGCGGAAAATACAACGCAGTGTTCCCGCGCGGTATTTTCCGCACCATGGGCACAGCGGATTTGGTTTTTCATATGTTTACATGGTACTGTAAACCTGATGGAACACTGCTGCGAATCCGCAGCCAAATCCGCACCGTGTGCACATAGCCTAATTCTAAAGGTATGTGCACACGCTGCGGAAAACGCTGCGGATCCGCAGCAGTTTCCCATGAGCTTACAGTTCAATGTAAACCTATGGGAAACAAAAATCGCTGTACACATGCTGCAGAAAAACTGTACGGAAACGCAGCGGTTTACATTCCGCAGCATGTCACTTCTTTCTGCGGATTCCGCAGCGGTTTTACAACTGCTCCAATAGAAAATCGCAATTGTAAAACCGCAGTGAAATGCGCAGAAAAAAACGCGGTAAATCCGCCATAAATCCGCAGCGGTTTAGCACTGCGGATTTATCAAATCCGCAGCGGAAAAATCCGCAGAGGACCAGAATACGTGTGCACATTCCTAACCCTAACCCTACCCCTAGTCCTAACCCTACCCCTAACCCTACCCCTAACCCTAGCCCTAACCCTAGCCCTAACCCTACCCCTAACCCTACCCCTAACCCTACCCCTAACCCTAACCCTAGCCCTAACCCTAGCCCTAACCCTACCCCTAACCCTACCCCTAACCCTAACCCTATTCTAACAGTGGAAAAAAAAAAATTCTTTATTTTTTTATTGTCCCTACCTATGGGGGTGACAAAGGGGGGGGGGTCATTTATTATTTTTTTTTATTTTGATCACTGAGATAGATTATATCTCAGTGATCAAAATGCACTTTGGAACGAATCTGCCGGCCGGCAGATTCGGCGGGCGCACTGCGCATGCGCCCGCCATTTTGGAAGATGGCGGCGCCCGGGAGAAGACGGACGGGACCACGGCTGGATCGGTAAGTATGATAGGGTGGGGGGGGACCACGGGGGGGGGGGATCGGAGCACGGGGGGGGGAATCGGAGCGCGGGAGGGGTGGAACGGAGCGCGGGGGGCGTGGAACGGAGCACGGGGGGGCTGGAATGGAGCACGGGGGGGTGGAACGGAGCACGGGGGGGGGTGGATCGGAGTGCAGGGGGGGTGATTGGAGCACGGGGGGGTGATTGGAGCACGGGGGGAGCGGGCACGAGCACGGGGGGGAGCGGAGCACTGGACGGAGGGGAGCCGGAGCAGTGTACCGGCCAGATCGGGGGGGTGGGGGGGCGATCGGAGGGGTGGGGTGGGGGCACACTAGTATTTCCAGCCATGGCCGATGATATTTCAGCATCGGCCATGGCTGGATTGTAATATTTCACCCGTTATAATGGGTGAAATATTACAAATCGCTCTGATTGGCAGTTTCACTTTCAACAGCCAATCAGAGCGATCGTAGCCACGAGGGGGTGAAGCCACCCCCCCTGGGCTAAACTACCACTCCCCCTGTCCCTGCAGATCGGGTGAAATGGGAGTTAACCCTTTCACCCGATCTGCAGGGACGCGATCTTTCCATGACGCCGCATAGGCGTCATGGGTCGGAATGGCACCGACTTTCATGACGCCTACGTGGCGTCATGGGTCGGGAAGGGGTTAACTAAGGGGGCACAGTATGTCGCAGCACGGAGACGCCGCAGCACTCGGCAACGCTAATGCAGCTAAAAGACAGAGTGTCAATAGAGAGTCCGGCAGCGCAGCGGTGCAAGGAGTGGCGCCCATCATGCCGGTGCTGATGCCATATACCCCGGGTGGCCCATGGCTTCCAATGTATGAAGGTGAGCCTAATACCCTTGACGATTTCAGAGAAAAGATGCTGGCCCATTTTGACATGTTCCCTGTGGGTGAAGTTCAGCGTGTTAGTCTCCTGATGATGCAGTTAAGTGGCCATGCTAAGCGAGAAGTCACAGCTTGGGCAGCTGATCTAAAAGGCACTGTTGAACGCATATTTGCTGGATTAAAAGCTACATTTGAAACCACGGCCAGCAGCAAAGCTAAAATACGATTCTTTAATTGCAAACAAAAAGCTAATGAGGGCGTGAGAGACTTTGCCTTAAACCTGCAGGAAGCCCTTAAATCACTTACACTGGCTGAACCCATTTTTAACACCGGAGCGGATAAACTTCTAAGAGATCAATTTATTGAGGGACTCTACACCCCTTCTCACCGGGGGCATGTGAGCAGGGGCGGATTATCAGAGGGTCAATATGGGCGGTAGCCCAGGGCCCAGTGGTCTGGGGGGGCCCTGGGCTACCGCACTGTTGACCCTCTGATCATCTGTTATTCGAATGCCGCTGCCGGCGGCCGCCGCCGGCATTTATGTGCCCGCCCCCGGCCCCCTGCCGTAGCCGGTGGGCAGAGAGAGGGGGCCCGCATCGGGCCCCTTCTCATCTGCTCACCGGGCCCCTTCCGGCGCTGCCTGCGGCGGTTTCCTATTGACGTGCGGGCACGCGCCCGCACGTCAATAGTTAACACCAGCCGCCAGCCAATTGGAGGCTGGCGGCTGATGTCGGCCGCAGGCGCACACGTCGCCGGCGTCTGACGTCATTGTCAGTCGCCGGCGAGTGTGCTCTGTTGGAGGGAGCTCACCGCGGCGCTGGAGCGAGGACAGGTGAGGAGACTTTGTTTTTTTTTTTTACAACGGTGGACTGGACACACTGAGGGCAATGCTGGAGGACACTGGGGCAGATGGCTGGAGGACACTGGGGCAGATGGCAGGAGGACACTGGGGCAATGCTGGAGGACACTGGGGCAATGCTGGAGGACACTGGGGCAATGCTGGAGGACACTGGGGCAGATGGCTGGAGGACACTGGGGCAATGCTGGAGGACACTGGGGCAATGCTGGAGGACACTGGGGCAATGCTGGAGGACACTGGGGCAATGCTGGAGGACACTGGGGCAGATGGCTGGAGGACACTGGGGCAGATGGCTGGAGGACACTGGGGCAGATGGCAGGAGGACACTGGGGCAATGCTGGAGGACACTGGGGCAATGCTGGAGGACACTGGGGCAGATGGCTGGAGGACACTGGGGCAATGCTGGAGGACACTGGGGCAATGCTGGAGGACACTGGGGCAGATGGCTGGAGGACACTGGGGCAATGCTGGAGGACACTGGGGCAGATGGCTGGAGGACACTGGGGCAATGCTGGAGGACACTGGGGCAGATGGCTGGAGGACACTGGGGCAATGCTGGAGGACACTGGGGCAATGCTGGAGGACACTGGGGCAGATGGCTGGAGGACACTGGGGCAATGCTGGAGGACACTGGGGCAATGCTGGAGGACACTGGGGCAGATGGCTGGAGGACACTGGGGCAGATGGCTGGAGGACACTGGGGCAATGCTGGAGGACACTGGGGCAGATGGCTGGAGGACACTGGGGCAGATGGCTGGAGGACACTGGGGCAGATGGCTGGAAGACACTGGGGCAGATTGTTGGAGGACACTGGGGCAATGCTGGAAGACACTGGGGCAATGCTGGAGGACACGGGCAGATGGCTGGATGACACTGGGGCAGATTGCTGGATGACACTGGGACAGATTGCTGGATGACACTGGGGCAGATTGCTGGAGGACACTGGGGCAATGCTGGAGGACACTGGGGCAATGCTGGAGGACACTGGGGCAATGCTGGAGGACATTGGGGCAGATTGCTGGAGCTGGAGGACACTGGGGCAATGCTGGAGACACTGGGGGAAATGCTGGACTTACTGGGGCAGATTTCTGGACACACTGGTGGTAATATTCTGGACACACTGTCTGGGGGCAATGCTGGACGCACTGGGGCAGATTGCTGGACACACTGTCTGGGAGCAATGCTGGACACACTGGGGGCAATATGCTGGAGACACTGGGGCAGATTGCTGGACACTGGGGCAATATGCTGGACATACTGGGGCAGATTGCTGGACACAATGGGGGCAGGACTGGAGGCATGGGCAGAATGTAGACACGGGGCATGATTGGAGACACGGGGCAGAATTAAAGACATGGGGCAGGATTGGATCATGTGGCAGGATGGATACGATGGAGACATATGGGGCAGGATGTGGAGATCATATGGGGTAGAATGGATACTCATGAGGGCAGGATGCGAGAACATATGGCTGGAGCCAGGAATGAGACACACGGGGCCAGGATGTGGAATATTATTACCATAGGGGCTAATTTAGGGATATTATTACTGCAGTGATGTATTTATTTTATTTTTTGAGTATACTGTTTTAAATGGGGGGCGGTCCTGTTACTGTGCAGAGTGACACTATATCACCTTTTTTTCTTCATGTGGTGTAATGTAGAAGTTGTGAAAATTAAGTAATGTGTTCTGCAAGCGGAGCTCGAGATAACTGTGTTATTTCCTGCAGAAACGAGTCCTGGCTGGAAGAAATGATGGCGGTCTGTGCTGGCTGAAAGATGAAGGACTTCACCTAGAGACGTCACTGGTTAGTCAGTGTTACCTATACACTGACACTATACAATGTATACTATATTGAGCTCCTGTGTATAATACCACCAGTGATCTCTGTATTACCTCTACACAGACACTGCATACTAAGTACAGATCTCCTGTGAATACTGGCACTTATGGTGATAGTATTGTGTTGTTGTTTTTTACTGATCAGTATTGTAGTATTCAGTCACTATGTGGTGGTAATATGTGGTCTGGAAATGGTGTTGTGGTATTTGTCCCTTGTATGTGATATTATTCGATCACTGTGGTTGTAATTTGTGGTCTGGTCATGGCGCAGTGGTATTTGATCCTTGTATGTAATATTATTCGATCACTGTGGTTGTAATTTGTGGTCTGGTCATGGCGCGGTGGTATTTGATCCTTGTATGTGATATTATTCGATCACTGTGGTTGTAATTTGTGGTCTGGTCATGGCGCGGTGGTATTTGATCCTTGTATGTGATATTATTCGATCACTGTGGTTGTAATTTGTGGTCTGGTCACGGTGCGGTGGTATTTGTTCCTTGTATGTGATATTATTGGTCAAAATATACCTAAATTGTATTGCAGATTCTAACAAATATTTAATAGGTTACAGTAGAGTAGGGCCCGGCCATTTTTCTGGAATAATCTGGTTCGGGTATATCATGACCCCCGTCACATGACCCCCGTCACATGACCCCCGTCACATGACCCCCGTCACATGACCAGGGGGGGCCCACAGTGTCTGAACAGCCCGGGGCCCTGGCTACCCTTAATCCACCCCTGCATGTGAGCATGCTTGTTTTTAAGAACCCTGAATTGACATTTGCCCAATTAAAGGAGAGCGCTATATGTCTCCAGCTGGCAGAGGCACCTCGGGATCAGGATCCTGCGCAACCCATGGCAGAGGCACCTCAACAACAGGGAGTGCCAGTGACATCAGCTATGTCTGGGGCCATTGCTAAGCCCCTGGGGCCCAGTACTAATGAGGCTCTTCAACAAAAGCTTGACTCTTTAGCTGATGTTGTTGCTTCAATGGCTAAAACCATGCAGGAGATGAGAGGACACAAGATGGAGTTGGCAAACTGTAGAGAGGATGTTCCATGGATGAGACCCCGGAGATACCCGACATGGAGAGGACGACCCCGCGACCGCTACCAACCGGATGGACAGCCCATTTGCCGCCGTTGCCAGCAGCCGGGCCACTTTGCACGAGATTGTGATTTAAACGGGAATCCCCTGGGAATGCGGGCCGCTTCGCAGGAATGAACTTTCAAGGCCCAACACCCTGGCACAACAGGTACATCGGAGGACGACCCATTATCCCTATCGTGCTGGACGGAATTCCCCTCAACGCTTTGCTGGACACAGGTTCCCAGATTTCATCTATACCGTATATCCTTTATAAGAGGTACTGGGCTGATGCAGATATTGATAAAGGGCCCTCTGATGTTGAACTAGATATATGGGCCAGTAATGGTAAGTTGGTACCGAAACTAGGATTCAGGGAGATGACCATAAAGATTGGTAAAGTAGAACTGAAGAAACAGGGTATAATTGTTGTTGATGTTGACCGGCGGAACTGTGAACCAACTGTATTGATAGGAATGAATGTGTTAGAGAACTGCTTTTCCGAAGTCATTTCTGTCTTACAGCAAATTGCTGAAACTGCCCAATCCTGCCAGCAGAGAGTTCTCCGGAGGGAAATAAAAGTATTGATGTTAAGGCAACAGGTAGAAGTTGCAGGTGGAGAAATCGGCAGTGTGAGGGTAAGTGATCCAACGTCTATTGTAATCCCACCAAAAACAGAAATGCTGGTATGGTGTAGATCAGCCATTGGTACTAAGGGACGAGATTATCAAGCCTTAATAGAACCAGTGTACACCGACAGCAGGCCCACTATACTCACAGCACGAGGGATAGTCGAGGTACACCGGGGACGAGTGCCGGTACGACTTTTGAACTGTGGAGAGGAAGAGGTCACTTTGCCAAGGTATGCTACAATGGCAAAGCTATATACTGTTGACAACAATGCCATCACAACCATTGAGCCCTTAAAACCAACCTGTCAGGTGGAAGGCAATGGCTCAGATGGAGAAATGGAGGATTGGTGCCAACAGCTACACGTGGGCTTAAATTCAACACCTACCCATCAAAAACAAGGGGTGTATAGGCTAGTGACGGAATATGAACAAGTCTTCAGTAAACACCCATTGGACTTCGGACGGATAGAAGGGGTAGAACACACAATCCCCACAGGTGACCATCCCCCAATAAAAGAAAGATATAGACCCATACCGCCCGCTCACTATCAATGTGCAAAAGATATGCTGAGGGAAATGAAACAGGCCGGGGTAATAAGAGACAGCTGTAGCCCCTGGGCGGCCCCTCTAGTGATTGTCAAAAAAAAGGACGGAACCATGAGAATGTGCGTAGACTACCGGAAGATTAATAACATCACCCATAAAGACGCCTACCCCTTGCCTAGGATAGAAGAGTCCTTAACTGCTTTGAAATCTGCTAATTATTTTTCCACCTTAGACTTAACAAGCGGGTATTGGCAAGTCCCTGTGGCTGAGAGAGATAAGGAAAAGACGGCATTCACCACACCAATGGGTCTATGTGAATTTAATCGCATGCCGTTCGGACTCTGCAACGCATCCGGTACCTTCCAGCGGCTGATGGAATGCTGCCTCGGACACAAGAACTTCGAGACCGTCCTCCTGTACCTAGATGATGTGATCGTCTACTCAAAGACTTACGAACAACACTTAATAGACCTGGCAGAAGTGTTCGAAGCCTTATCCAGGTATGGCATGAAAGTCAAGCCATCCAAATGTCACCTTCTCAAGCCAAAGGTACAGTACCTGGGACACATCGTGAGCTCGGAGGGAGTAGCACCAGATCCCGAGAAAATAAGCGCCATAAGGGATTGGCCAAGACCTACCAGCGCAAAAGAAGTGAGACAATTCCTGGGATTGGTGGGTTACTATCGCAGATTTATAAAAGGATTTACCAAGTTGGCAGCACCCTTGCAAGACACCTTGGTAGGGCAGACGAAGAAACCTTCAAACCGAAACCCTCCTTTTCAGTGGAACGACGAAAGGGAAGACTCCTTTGAACAACTAAAGAAGGCACTAACTGGAGAAGAGGTTCTGGCATACCCAGATTACCATTAACCTTTCATCCTCTACACCGATGCCAGTAATGTGGGACTAGGAGCGGTGCTGTCACAAAAGCAAAAAGGTCGGGAGAAAGTCATCGCCTTTGCAAGTAGAAAGCTCCGGCCTACTGAAAGAAATTCAGAAAATTACAGCTCCTTCAAATTGGAACTACTGGCAGTAGTTTGGGCTGTGACGGAGCGCTTCAAACACTATCTGGCCGCTGCAGAATTTATTGTCTATACTGACAACAATCCGTTGACCCACCTGGACACAGCCAAATTAGGTGCGTTAGAACAGCGATGGATAGCCCGGTTATCTAATTACAACTTCATAATCAAGTATCGAGCAGGTCGCAAGAATGGAAATGCCGATGCCCTATCCCGGATGCCACACTTGAGAGATGTAGAAGAGGAAACGGGGGAGCTTGAAGAAATTGAACTACCAGCCTTCCATCTTCCCAAGGCAAAACATCATCAGTCAAGTACCTATCAGAAACAACAAGAGGTGAATTTTAATCCGTTAGCACACCATAGATGGGCTGACACCCAAGACAGCAATCCGGCTGTGAAGTTGGTGAAGGAACTGTTGACTGAGCAAAGTGCATATCCCGATGAGGATGCCCCAGAAGAGACGCATCAACTCTGGAAAGAGAGAGGCAAAATGTTCCTGTATCAAGGGAAGCTCTGTAGAAGATACACCAATCCGAAAACACATGAATTGGTTTGGCAGATTATTGTGCCTAAACAAGATGTGAAGATGGTCCTCGAAGCTTACCATAATGGTGCTGGTCACTTCGGTTGGAAAAAGTTAGAAGTACTTCTAAGAGAAAGATTTTATTGGGTCGGGATGAGAAAATCAATCGAACAGTGGTGCAGAAATTGTGGCCCGTGCAACCTCAGAAGAAACGATCAAAAGAACCAAAGAGCACCACTGCAGCCCATAATCACCAAACAACCACTTGAACTTGTAGCCATGGACCACGTGAAGTTGACACCAAGCCGGTCCGGCTATGTCTATGCCTTGACCATCGTGGACCATTATTCACGTTTCTTGGTAGTAGTACCCGTAAAAGATCTGACAGCAAAAACAGCAGCCAAAGCGTTCCAAACGTACTTTTGTAGACCCCATGGATATCCGGAACAGGTTCTCACCGACCAAGGTACAGCCTTTGAATCAGAGATCTTCAGAGAATTCTGTAATATGTATGGTTGCAAAAAGATCCGGACGACGGCCTATCATCCACAAACAAACGGCTTATGCGAGAAGATGAACCATATTGTAATAGACCTACTAAAAACTTTACCTGAGACAGAAAGGAATCAATGGCCAGAGAAATTGCCTGACTTGGTGGATCTGTATAATCATGTCCCGGTGAGCTCCACCAACTGCACCCCAGCTTACCTTATGCGTGCAAGACCCGGCCAATTACCAATCGATCTAGAAATGGGAATTCTGAAACCAGACGCAGAAGTTCAAGACTCCAATTGGGATATCATACGGCAAAAGCAGTATCGCCAAGTGCAAGAGAGTGTGGAAAGAAGCCTTCAGCAAATTAGAGAAAGACAAGAGCGAACTTTCAACCAGAATGCTCTAGCGACCCCATTAAGACCGGGTGACCAAGTGCTCAAGAGAAATCGTCGAACCAATAAACTGGACAATCAGTGGGAAGCCGTACCCTACACAGTTTTACCAACAAGAGTGGATAATCCTAAAATGTGTCTCATTAGCAAAAACGGAGGCTTAACATCTGTACTAGTGTCAAGAGACAATCTTAAATTGTGTCCGGAAGCATTGAAAGAGCCAGACGTTGTCCAGCCAGAACCAGAAGTTATTCAACCCATACAGGTTCAACCAGTAAAGGAAAAAGAAGAGGAAGTGTATCACACCTGTATAGGAGACTTTCCCAAAACCCTACTAACATACCATGGTGCAGTAGTGGTTCCCATGGTGGCCTTTTACCCAACACCGAACCCAATACCAGAAGTCCCAAGACAGGAAGAGGCTGACCCCGTACTACAGGAGGTTCCAGGCCAGGAAGAACAGATTCCTGGTCAGAGTAATCCCATTCACGGTGGACTTGCCAACTCCATAGTCGTGGAATTATCTTTAGCAGAGCGGGCAGATACTACATCCGCAGTAGACAGTAGTACACCACATGAAGAGACACCGCTATTACGTAGATCACAGCGTAGTACCCAGGGTCAATTACCGGCCAGGTATGCAGGTTACCAACTATAAAGCTCATAATGTGAATTGTATATATGTTATGCCGTATATAGTTAAACAGAAAATGTAGTATAGTCATTGTTATCAGTCTGCAACGTTTAAGCCCAGTGCCTACAGAGACTTGTCTGTATGAACTTATTGCATATTCTTGAACTTTTTATCAGCCCGGAGGCACTAAATCAAAGCTCCGGAAAGACTGCTTTTTGAACTTTGCTTTTTGCTCTTTTTGAACTTTCTTTAGACTTTATATTGATAACTCCGTTGGAAAAATGGAACTAAATTCCTGGACACTAAGTACAGTGCCTTTCCTAATACCTTCAAGGATAGAACTGTATTAATGGACGCTATTTGAAGTGACTTTTTTACAGAACTCTATTTTTGTTTCCTTGAGTGGTTTTTGTAACTTTTCATTTTTAAGACTCTGTACATATTAATTGTTATTTCAAAATGTTATTGTCCCACAGTCCCGGAGTACTGTTCTTAACTAAGGGGGAATGTGGCACCCCTAGGGGTATTTGCCACAAAAATAGTTACTGACAGTAAGTACAAATACTAAAATAGCAAGACTGCACTACCACCTCCGGCCAGAAGGGGGAGCTCCAGAGACTCCCCTTGATCCATTCTGGTCTGAGAGAAGAAATGGCAGTTGGGCTAAGGAGCTGAAAGTGAGAGGTCATACAGTTGAATCTCTAACAGCCCTGTGACTGTTACCAGGCCTAAATCACCGGCCTGAGGAGAAGAGGGATAGAGAAAAAGGACATTGTGAGAACCGGGTAGCATTAATCACTACCCAGAACAGGCGCAAAGACGGATACCGGATCCGTGGCTGTATTCATTATATATAATACAGCAACCGGAAAAACGTGAGGTGATATCAGCTTCACTAGGGCCGGACGCAGCAACAGACACAGAGTTCAGCGGTACTCCCAGAGGGGGTAAACCGATAAAAGGACTTGGGTTGCCCATCGAACCAGGACCCGGAGGGGACAGATTGGGCCGGCAGCCAGTTCACATACAGCAGCAGGGCCACACAGAAATTGCGCACAATAAGAGGCGAAGACCCCGGCAGGGTCAAAGTAACTCAGAGTTCCCATACAGACTCCGGTGACAGGACTGGTTGTAAATCCTTTTATGTTAAAGTAAACTGGTTAAACGTTTCAGTGCCTCAGTCTTTCATTTGGACAATAGCCATCTATCCAGGATCGGGATCGTCACCGCTGGGAGAACCTGCTGCTGATCAAGTAAGTGCCTGTCCCCTCATGATACCCCTTACACTGTGCATTGCCTGAGGCCACAGCACCGGGTCAAGCCACCCGTGACATCCCCCTCAAGAGACAGACTCCATTGGTCCGGTGCTGGGTATCCCGGTCTCCTGGGCGTCACACATACAGGGTTATAGATATCGTTTACAGTAAACAGGTTTACAGTGACAGACTGGTACAGAGGGAAGAGGACCCTGTCCTTGCGGACTTACATTCTATATTGGAGTTCAGATTTTGCTGGAATGGTTTGAGGGGGCCATGTCACATTGGCAGAGCCCCTGAGGTGCGAGAACAGCAGAAACCCCTCATAAGCAATGTTATTTTACAAACTACACCTCTCAATGAATTAATCTAGGAGTGCAGGGAGCATATTGGCACCACATGTGCCTCACAGAAATTTACACCATTGAGTGGTGAAGAAAGAATAATTATATTTCTACAGCTAAAATGTTGTTTTATCCCAAATTTTTTTTCTTTTTATAAGGGCTAATAGGAAAAAATGGACCTCTCAGTTTGTTCTACAAATTATACTGATTGCGCCAATACCCTACATGTAATCTGGAAATACTTTTCAGGCACAGTGCAAAGCTCAGAAGAAAATGAGCGCCATATTATAGTGTAGATTTTACTGCTATAGTTTGCGGGTGCCATGACCTTCTGCAAGAGCCCCTGTGATGCCAGAATAACAGAAAACCCTATATGTGACCCCATTTTACAAACTAAACCTCTCAATGAATTAATTAAGGGATGCAGGGATCATATTGACACCTCGGGTGCATCACAGAATTTTATACCAATGAGCTGTGAAGAAAAATTATTTACATTTTAACCACACAAATTTTGTTTCAGCCTTAAAATTTTCACATGGGAAAGTGGTAAAAATGGCACCAAAAGTTGTTGCACAACTTCTGCGCAATGTGGCAATACCCCATACAGTGGGGCAAAAAAGTATTTAGTCAGTCAGCAATAGTGCAAGTTCCACCACTTAAAAAGATGAGAGGCGTCTGTAATTTACATCATAGGTAGACCTCAACTATGGGAGACAAACTGAGAAAAAAAATCCAGAAAATCACATTGTCTATTTTTTTTTATCATTTTTTTGCATATTATGGTGGAAAATAAGTATTTGGTCAGAAACAAACAATCAAGATTTCTGGCTCTCACAGACCTGTAACTTCTTCTTTAAGAGTCTCCTCTTTCCTCCACTCATTACCTGTAGTAATGGCACCTGTTTAAACTTGTTATCAGTATAAAAAGACACCTGTGCACACCCTCAAACAGTCTGACTCCAAACTCCACTATGGTGAAGACCAAAGAGCTGTCAAAGGACACCAGAAACAAAATTATAGCCCTGCACCAGGCTGGGAAGACTGAATCTGCAATAGCCAACCAGCTTGGAGTGAAGAAATCAACAGTGGGAGCAACAATTAGAAAATGGAAGACATACAAGACCACTGATAATCTCCCTCGATCTGGGGCTCCACGCAAAATTCCACCCCGTGGGGTCAGAATGATCACAAGAACGGTGAGCAAAAATCCCAGAACCTCACGGGGGGACCTAGTGAATGAACTGCAGAGAGCTGGGACCAATGTAACAAGGCCTACCATTAGTAACACACTATGCCACCATCGACTCAGATCCTGCAGTGCCAGAAGTGTCCCACTGCTTAAGCCAGTACATGTCCGGGCCCATCTGAAGTTTGCTAGAGAGCATTTGGATGATCCAGAGGAGTTTTGGGAGAATGTCCTATGGTCTGATGAAACCAAACTGGAACTGTTTGGTAGAAACTAGTGTTGAGCGATACCGTCCGATACTTGAAAGTATCGGTATCGGATAGTATCGGCCGATACCCGAAAAATATCGGATATCGCCGATACCGATATCCGATACCAATACAAGTCAATGGGACATCAAGTATCGGAAGGTATTCTCATGGTTCCCAGGGTCTGAAGGAGAGGAAACTCTCCTTCAGGCCCTGGGATCCATAGGGATGTGTAAAATAAAGAATTAAAATAAAAAATATTGATATATTTACCTCTCCGGCGGCCCCTGAACTCAGCGCGGGTAACCGGCAGGCTTCTTTGTTCAAAATCAGCGCTTTTAGGACCTGAGAATCACGTCCCGGCTTCTGGTTGGTCGCGGGCCGCCCATGTGACCGCCACGCGACCAATCACAAGCCGCGACGTCACCGCAAGCTATTAGCGCGCTCATTTTTGAAAAATGAGCGCGTTAATGACTTTCAAAGACGTAGCGGCTTGTGATTGGTCGCGGCCACGCGACCAATCACAAGCCGCGACGTCACCGCAAGCTATTAACGCGCTCATTTTTAAAAATGAGCGCGTTAATGGCTTTCAAAGACGTAGCGGCTTGTGATTGGTCGCGTGGCCGCGACCAATCACAAGCCGCGACGTCACCGCAAGCTATTAACGCGCTCATTTTTTAAAATGAGCGCGTTAATGACTTTCAAAGACGTAGCGGCTTGTGATTGGTCGCGGCCACGCGACCAATCACAAGCCGCGACGTCACCGCAAGCTATTAACGCGCTCATTTTTAAAAATGAGCGCGTTAATGGCTTTCAAAGACGTAGCGGCTTGTGATTGGTCGCGTGGCCGCGACCAATCACAAGCCGCGACGTCACCGCAAGCTATTAACGCGCTCATTTTTAAAAATGAGCGCGTTAATGACTTTCAAAGACGTAGCGGCTTGTGATTGGTCGCAGCCACGACCAATCACAAGCCGGTACGTCTTTGAAAGTCATTAACGCGCTCATTTTTAAAAATGAGCGCGTTAATAGCTTGCGGTGACGTCGCGGCTTGTGATTGGTCGCGGCCGCGACCAATCACAAGCCGCTACGTCTTTGAAAGTCATTAACGCGCTCATTTTTAAAAATGAGCGTGTTAATAGCTTGCGGTGACGTCGCGGCTTGTGATTGGTCGCGTGGCCGCGACCAATCACAAGCCGCTACGTCTTTGAAAGTCATTAACGCGCTCATTTTTCAAAAATGAGCGCGCTAATAGCTTGCGGTGACGTCGCGGCTTGTGATTGGTCGCGTGGCGGTCACATGGACGGCCCGCGACCAATCAGAAGCCGGGACGTGATTCTCAGGTCCTAAAAGCGCTGATTTTGAACAACGAAGCCTGCCGGTTACCCGCGCTGAGTCCAGGGGCCGCCGGAGAGGTAAATATATCAATATTTTTTATTTTAATTCTTTATTTTACACATCTCTATGTATCCGATACCGATACCCGATACCACAAAAGTATCGGATCTCGGTATCGGAATTCCGATACCGCAAGTATCGGCCGATACCCGATACTTGCGGTATCGGAATGCTCAACACTAGTAGAAACACAACTTGTCGTGTTTGGAGGAAAAAGAATACTGAGTTGCATCCATCAAACACCATACCTACTGTAAAGCATGGTGGTGGAAACATCATGCTTTGGGGCTGTTTCTCTGCAAAGGGGCCAGGACGACTGATCCGGGTACATGAAAGAATGAATGGGGCCATGTATCGTGAGATTTTGAGTGCAAACCTCCTTCCATCAGCAAGGGCATTGAAGATGAAACGTGGCTGGGTCTTTCAACATGACAATGATCCAAAGCACACCGCCAGGGCAACAAAGGAGTGGCTTCGTAAGAAGCATTTCAAGGTCCTGGAGTGGCCTAGCCAGTCTCCAGATCTCAACCCTATAGAAAACCTTTGGAGGGAGTTGAAAGTCCGTGTTGCCAAGCGAAAAGCCAAAAACATCACTGCTCTAGAGGAGATCTGCATGGAGGAATGGGCCAACATACCAACAACAGTGTGTGGCAACCTTGTGAAGACTTGCAGAAAACGTTTGACCTCTGTCATTGCCAACAAAGGATATATTACAAAGGATTGAGATGAAATTTTGTTTCTGACCAAATACTTATTTTCCACCATAATATGCAAATAAAATGTTAAAAAAACAGACAATGTGATTTTCTGGATTTTTTTTTCTCAGTTTGTCTCTCATAGTTGAGGTCTACCTATGATGTAAATTACAGATGCCTCTCATCTTTTTAAGTGGTGGAACTTGCACTATTGCTGACTGACTAAATACTTTTTTGCCCCACTGTATGTGGCTGTACAGTACTGCTTAACCACACAGCGAGACTCAGGAGGGACAGAAAGCAGATTTTCCTAGAACAGTTTGCAGACATCATATACAGAGCCTAAGTGTTATAAGAGCAGAATTACCCCCTCAAGTTACCCCATTTTGGAAACAATATCCCTTCCAAACATGTAGCTGCAAAATGTGGTTTAGGCACACCGTGGGGCTCAGAAGCGAGGGGGCAGTTGGATTTGGGAGTGCAGAATTAGCTGAATTTCTTTTGGGCAGCGAAAAACCGTAGCGTTTTTCCAGAGCCTTTGTGCTAGCAGTAATATGGAAGCCCCCTATATTTTCATTGACAGATGACAGCCCTGAGTGGGGACTTGTTATTTTTGTGGATTGAGTTGAAGCTTTTATTGGGAACATTTTACATAACATTTTGAATCACAAATATCCTGTGCTCTATGCTTAGCACTTACATTGGGGTTTCCATCTAAATTTCCAAATTACATGATTCAAATACAACCCCAGAGGGATCCATTCACTATAATGAGGCAACAAAGTTACTCTGGACTCTGTCTGGTCTCTGTTCAGCGGGGTCCTTCTTTTCAGAAGTGCACAAAACTGAAGTGCACAAATCTGCTGTCAACGGCACTATTATGCACACCTAAAAAGGTGGACACCGCCGAATCATAGGCAGCCAGACGGCTGCTTCCATCTGCCTCATTATAGGGAATCTTCTGTCGGGGGTTCAGTCTGAATCATGTATTTCAGAGTTTAAGGCCGGGATCACACATGCGAGAAATAGGTCCGAGTCTCGCATGGTAATACCCGGCATTGCCAATGTCACTCAGGAGCGGAGCGTCGGCCGCATAGCAATACATGGTGCCGCACGCTCCACTCCTGAGTGACAGCAGCAATGCCGGGTATTACCATGCGAGACTCGGACATATTTCTCGCATGTGTGATCCCGGCCTTACAAGGAAACTGGGGTGTAAGCGCTCAGCATAGAGTACAGGATAAATATGCACTGAGACATACTGCGATGTTTGTGATATACCAGAAAAAATCAACAACAGGTGAAGAATTATTTGTATTTATTTTTTACGCCGTTGCTTGTACGTTATAAGTGATAAGACAACTTTATTCTTTGGGTCAGTGCAATTATAGCAATAACAGATTTATATCTTTTTTATGTTTGTCAGACACTAAATAACGCTTTAAAAAAAAACAACTAGTTTTTGCATTGCCATAATTTGAGCGCTATAATTTTTCTATATTTCTGCTTACAAAGTCACGTGAGGTCTTGATTTTTGCAGGTTGAGTTGATGTTTTCATTGATAGCATTTTAGACACATTACATTTTTTGATTGGTTTCTATTGCTATTTTTGGGAGGCAGAATAGTAGTTTTGAATGTGGTAAAATTGATAAGGCAGCATTGTTCTTCTGGTCAGTATGATTACAGCGTTTCCTCATTTATGGCATTTTTTTAATGTTTTGCCACTTTTACACAATAAAAATTTTATAAAAAAAGATAATTATTTTTACATCACTGTATTCTGAAAGCTATAATATTTTAATTTTTTCACTGATGGAGATGTATGGTGGCTTGTTATTTGCAAGACAAGATGCCATATTCAAAGATACCATTTTTTTTTCATCTTTTTATCACATTTTATTCCACTTTTTTTCCAGCACTATGATGAAAAACCACAGTTTGCCATGTTTTAGTTTTTTTTACGGCGTTCACTGAAGGGGTTAACTTTTGTGCCAGTTTTATAGATCAAGTTGTTACTGACGTTGCAATACCAGAAATGTGTACTTTTTTTATTTTTTTTCACATAAACATGCCTAATTTACTAGTGTAATATTTTTATTTCTTTATTATTTTGTATTTTTATTAACCCCTTCATGACCATGGGATTTTTCATTTTTCCGTGTTCGTTTTTCACTCCCCTCCTTCCCAGAGCCATAACTTTTTTATTTTTCCGTCAATTTGGCCATGTGAGGGCTTATTTTTTGCGGGACGAGTTGTACTTTTGAACAACATCATTGGTTTTAGCATGTCGTGTACTAGAAAACGGGAAAAAAATTCCAAGTGCGGTGAAATTGCAAAAAAAGTGCAGTCCCACACTTGTTTTTTGTTTGGCTTTTTTGCTAGGTTCACTAAATGCTAAAATTGACTTGACATTATGATTCTCCAGGTCAGTACGAGTTCATAGACACCTAACATGACTACGTTATTTTTTATCTAAGTGGTGAAAAAAAATTCCAAACTTTGCTAAAAAAAAAAAAAAAATTGCGCCATATTCCGATACTCGTAGCGTCTCCATTTTTTGTGATCTGGGGTCAGTTGAGGGCTTATTTTTTGCGGGCCGAGATGACGTTTTTAATGATAGCATTTCGGTGCACATACGTTCTTTTGATCGCCCATTATTGCATTTTAATGCAATGTCGCGGCGACCAAAAAAACGTAATTCTGGTGTTTTGAATTTTTTTCCCGCTACGCTGTTTAGCGATCAGGTTAATGCTTTTTTTAATTGATAGATCGGGCGATTCTGAGCACGGCGATACCAAATATGTGTAGATTTGATATTTTTTTTATTGATTTATTTTGATTGGGGCGAAAGGGGGGTGATTTAAACTTTTATATTTTTTTTACATTTTTTTCAAATTTTTTTTTTTACTTTTGTCATGCTTCGATAGCCTCCATGGGAGGCTAGAATCAGGCACAACGCGGTCGCCTCTGCTACATAGCAGCGATCTGCTGATCGCTGCTATGTAGCAGAAATGGAGGTGTGCTGTGAGCGCCGACCACAGGGTGGCGCTGACAGCCACCGGTGATCAGTAACCATAGAGGTCTCAAGGACCTCTATGGTTACAATGGAGAAGCATCGCCGACCCCCGATCATGTGACGGGGGTCGGCGATGACGTCATTTCCGGCCGCCCGGCCGGAAGCGGTAGTTAAATGCCGCTGTCTGCGTTTGACAGCGGCATTTAACTAGTTAATAGGTGTGGGCAGATCGCGATTCTGCCCGCGCCTATTGCGGGCACATGTCAGCTGTTCAAAACAGCTGACATGTCCCGGCTTTGGTGCGGGCTCACCGCGGAGCCCTGCATCAAAGCAGGGGATCTGACCTTGGACGTACTATCCTGTCCAAGGTCAGATAGGGGTTAAATATTTTTGCAATTTTTGGTAAACTTTTTTTTACTTTTTTGCAATGCATTATACCTGTACAGAAAGCATCTTAGACCATGCTGTGAGCATAGTCTAGGCAGGTTTTTGCAGCTTGGTGATGACCCCGGGTCACCATAGCAAAGATCGGGCCCCGCAGTAAGGTTGTGGGGCGCTAATCTGAAGGCGGAGATAGCTCCCTCCCTCTACCTGCCTCTTAAATGTTGTTCAGGGGGTTAAACAGCCAAGCTGTGCAGGAGCTCATCCACTAGCAGCACCGAGCTCCTGCTGTGACTGGGCAGGAGGTGCTTAATGTTTCAGCACCTCCTGTGCAATCATGCTGTGATCAGTCAATCAGATTGACTGACAGATCAGATCACAGCACCCTGAATTATAAGGACCCATGAACCTTTTCCCGTGACGCTCAGCTGTCACTGACAGCTGTCGGAACTAAACCACCACTGCATATTTACACGCAGTGACAGTTTAAAGTCATGACGGGCATAGCTGTCATGCTGCGGGAACTGACACCTGCTCATGATGTGCTATGTCTGTCATTGGTCGTAAAGGAGGCTAAACTTAAATGCCAAATCCTTTTGCTAATCACTGAGATAATCAGCAGCCATAGATTTGGAGAATACAAAGTTGAAGTTGAAAGGTAGCCGATGACCACTATGAATCAATCTCACTGTCTGAACTGTAGTCCTATCCGTAACGAGTTAATCTAATACTCCCATACAGTGCATTCGTAATGCTGCCATATAGTTACACAGTTCTCCTGACTGTGGAGCACAACATTCATTATGAGCACCCTGCAGACTACTACTGATCGTTGAGAAGGGATGCTGTTCTGCTTTACTTTCAGGTCCCTATAGTCGATCCTGTCCTCTCGGTCCTAACCATATTGTTTATATACGTACTGCTCCTGCTTATTATAGTAACTTAACTACGGTATACTACATTATGTCATGTGCTTTGGATATATTGTTCCATATATGATTTTGTCTTTCACAATATGTGCATCTTCTGGCAAATCTGCTTTTGAGGTCATCTTAGTGGCTGATACATCTCAGCTGATACTCGCCAATGTCTGTCAAAAATGAGTCTCAGTCATTCAACATGACCATGCAAATCTAGTCAGCTCCACTCTGTTTATTGCTCCAGCTCCCCTGCCTGACAAACATAGGGCAGATAATTGATGTTTACTGGCTTTCCCTGTCCCTCCTAGCAGGTGCTCCGCTCCCGAAACCTTCACACAGGGAGACATTCCAGCGTACAAAGCCACAGGTGGAAGTTAATTAATCCAACGTTTAGGGGCCTGGACCAAAAACCAATGTGCGGATAATCTGAATGGAGTGACAAGACCAGTAATTATTTAGTGATGGTAATTACCTCAAGTGAAAAGGCAAAACCTGAAAATCAAAATCTATTTTGTTGTTTCTTCTCCTTATTTAATCTTCTCCTGCAGGGCCTCTTCCCCTACCCTTTCCTGTCTCCTATTACAAGATCTTATTCATAGCTTCCAGCGTTTTTTGTTTTCTTTTCCACAAGTAAACTAAATTTGTTAGTGGAAGGTGCTGATCCCCTCTCTTCTCCCAAAAGCCGTCTTTTGCTTGCCACCTGACGTCAGTGGAATTATGGTTTAAACACAGCGCTTTCCAAACCATCAACCTTATCATCAACAAAGGTAGAACAACACCTGTAACAAATTCAAATATTCAGTTTTGTTATTTTAAGACCATACGCGCCCCAAACTCCAAACATGTCTCCTACGTCAATATTATCCTTCCCCCTTACTACAGAACTTGTGACTGTAGAAAACTGAAAGAACTTTATAAACAGGTAACAGAGGCGACAAATGCTCCTATCGTTATTATTAGTTCATATATTTTGGTAGCTAAACTGTTAAAAAGAATTAAAATATATATTATGAGTAACACCCTCCCGATCATGTAAAAGATCATTTTTCAGGATATTGCAAAAGACAGTAGATTGGCATGTATAAAATACAAATATACAGTAGCAACCTAAGAGTGAATATTTAAAGGGAACCTGTCACCTGTTTGCGGCCACCGCCTTTCAGGGCTTATATACAGAATTCTGGAATGCTGTAGATAAGCCCCCGATCCGACCTGCAAGTGAGGAAAAATTAGTTTTATTATACTCACCTGGGGGGCGGTTTGGTCCGATGGGTGTCACAGATCTGGGTACAGTGCTCCCTATCTTCTTAGGATCACCACCCTCCTGTTGCTTCATGGCTCCCCGGCATCATGCTCTTGCACAGGCGTACTTATCTGCCCTGTTGAGGGCAGAGCCAAGTACTGCAGTGCGCAGGCGCCGGGAAAGGTCAGAGAGGCCCAGCACCTGCGCACTGCAGTACTTTACTCTGCCCTCAACAGGACAGATAAGTACGCCTGCGCAGGAGCGCAGTGACGGGGAGCTATGAAGCAACAGGAGGGCGGCATCGCAAGAAGCTGGGAGGAGTATAATAAAACTTATTTTTCTTCGCTTGCAGGTCGGATCGGAGGCTTATCTACAGCCTTATAGAATGCTGTAGATAAGCCCTGAAAGGCGATGGCCGCATCTTATAGCGACCAAAACAGGTGACAGGTTTCCTTTAAGAATTCAACAAGCTTTTGATACAGTGCCACACAAAAGGTTGATACATAAAATGAGAATAATGGGGATAGGGGAAAATATGTGTAAGTGGGTTGAGAGCTGGCTCAGGGATAGGAAACAAAGGGTGGTTATTAATGGAGCACACTCGGACTGGGTCGCGGTTGGCAGTGGGGTACCACAGGGGTCAGTATTGGGCCCTCTTCTTTTTAACATATTTATTAATGACCTTGTAGGGGGCATTCAGAGTAGAATTTCAATATTTGCAGATGACACTAACTCTGCAGGGTAATCAATACAGAGGAGGACAATTTTATATTACAGGATGATTTATGTAAACTAGAAGCTTGGGCTGATAAATGGCAAATGAGCTTTAATGGGGATAAATGTAAGGTCATGCACTTGGGTAGAAGTAATAAGATGTATAATTATGTGCTTAATTCTAAAACTCTGGGCAAAACCGTCAATGAAAAAGACCTGGGTGTATGGGTGGATGACAAACTCATATTCAGGGGCCAGTGTCAGGCAGCTGCTACAAAGGCAAATAAAATAATGGGATGCATTAACAGAGGCATAGATGCTCATGAGGAGAACATAATTTTACCTCTATACAAGTCACTAGTTCGACCACACCTAGAATACTGTGCACAGTTCTAGTCACCGGTGTATAAGAAAGACATAGCTGAGCTAGAGTGGGTGCAGAGAAGAGCGACCAAGGTTATTAGAGGACTGGGGGGTCTGCAATACCAAGATAGGTTATTACATTTGGGGCTATTTAGTTTGGAAAAACGAAGACAAAGGGGTGATCTTATTTTAATGTATAAATTTATGAGGGGACAGTACAAAGACCTTTCTGATGATCTTTTTAATCATAGACCTGAGACAGAGACAGGCGGGCATCCTCTGCGTTTGGAGGAAAAAAGGTTTAAGCATAATAACAGATGCGGATTCTTTACTGTAAAAGCAGTGAGACTATGGAACTCCCTGCCGTATGATGTTGTAATGAGTGATTCGTTTCTTAAATTTAAGAGGGGACTGGATACCTTTCTGGAAAAGTATAATGTTACAGGGTATATATACTAGATTCCTTGATAGGACGTTGATTCAGAGAATTAGTCTGATTGCCGTATGTGGAGTCGGGAAGGAATTTTTTTCCCCAATGTGGAGCTTACTCTTTGCCACATGGGTTTTTTTTTGCCTTCCTCTCGATCAACATGTTAGGGCATGTTAGGTTAGGCTATGGGTTGAACTAGATGGACTTTAAGTCTTCCTTCAACCTTAATAACAATGTAACTATGTAACATATATGCCTCGGAATAGGTATAAGGGGTGTAGTGTTGTCGTTGGAGCCAGCAAAACCACGGTACATGATTAGGGATGAGCAGACTCGTGGATGCTTGGGTTCATCTAATCCTACCAAACTTAAGCTCAAGATGATATCCGTGTGTCATCAGTGTGACATGTACCGATGACTGGGAATCAGCGGTACTGTTAGCGCTGTTTCTTGGCGCTGGGTGCTAAAGACAGCTCTCATAACTCTATCCTGCTCTGCCAGTGATCAGCACGAGCAGGGGAGAATGTTGAGAGTTGTATTCTACTGATAACAGCGAGAGGAGGCAGAGTCTGATGGGACATTCTCATGGTGATCTGCGGTGAACTCACTGAGCTGAACTGTGAACTCAGTGAATTTTTCTCATGGTGGAGGTCAACTCAGTTCAGCCCAGCTGGGAACGCAGCCTCAGTGACTGGCGGTAACCTCGATAATGTGATCACTAGTCACTGATGCTACGCTCGCAGCGGCTCATTCTAAAGTGATTCTCAGCCTGGAGGGTCATATCTTGGCACTGTCCAAAATAACAACTATTAATCTCCAGACATGGATTACGGAGTGAGACAGATCATCGGACAAGTGAGGGATATGGTTGCTTTTTATTTTTGTTTTATTACAGGAGAAGAAGGCTTCAACGAAATGAGAGTTAGGTGAGTATAATTGTGTTTGTTATTTTTAAATAAAAGTAGAAAAGTGTGTTTTGTTTTATTTCAAATAAAATACTTTATACTTGCTCTGTCTTTATTTACCATACAACTATAGTATTAGTAATGGATATGTGTCTTATAGATGCCTCTCCATTACTAACATGTGGGGTTGATGTTACCAGACAATACAAAGGTAACATAAACCCCACAAATATTACCCACTTGCCACCACAACAGGGCAAGTGGGAATAGTTGGGTAAAGCACCAGAATTGGCGCATCTAATAGATTTGCCTTTGCTGGGTGGCTGTAGGGTGCTATTTTCAGGCTGGGGATCAATATGCATGGACCTTTACCAACCTGAGAAAGCCAGCAAACAGATGTCTGCTTTAGCAAGGCTGGTTTTCAAAATGAGGGGGAGGGAATCCAGCTGTTTTTTAAATTATGTATTTAAATCATTAAAACAATCAGAGTGAGGACCCCTCTGTTAGCAGGGTTATTTAGGTACTCAAGATGACTAATATCCATGTTGTGCCCCATGTAAAAGCTCCTTCTGACAAGGGTAGTCCTCAAGTGTTGGCTTCAAATCAATCCTCATATAGTAACATAGTAACATAGTAACATAGTTAGTAAGGCCGAAAAAAGACATTTGTCCATCCAGTTCAGCCTATATTCCATCATAATAAATCCCCAGATCTACGTCCTTCTACAGAACCTAATAATTGTATGATACAATATTGTTCTGCTCCAGGAAGACATCCAGACCTCTCTTGAACCCCTCGACTGAGTTCGCCATCACCACCTCCTCAGGCAAGCAATTCCAGATTCTCACCGCCCTAACAGTAAAGAATCCTCTTCTATGTTGGTGGAAAAACCTTCTCTCCTCCAGACGCAAAGAATGCCCCCTTGTGCCCGTCACCTTCCTTGGTATAAACAGATCCTCAGCGAGATATTTGTATTGTCCCCTTATATACTTATACATGGTTATTAGATCGCCCCTCAGTCGTCCTTTTTCTAGACTAAATAATCCTAATTTCGCTAATCTATCTGGGTATTGTAGTTCTCCCATCCCCTTTATTAATTTTGTTGCCCTCCTTTGTACTCTCTCTAGTTCCATTATATCCTTCCTGAGCACCGGTGCCCAAAACTGGACACAGTACTCCATGTGCGGTCTAACTAGGGATTTGTACAGAGGCAGTATAATGCTCTCATCATGTGTATCCAGACCTCTCTTAATGCACCCCATGATCCTGTTTGCCTTGGCAGCTGCTGCCTGGTACTGGCTGCTCCAGGTAAGTTTATCATTAACTAGGATCCCCAAGTCCTTCTCCCTGTCAGATTTACCCAGTGGTTTCCCATTCAGTGTGTAATGGTGATATTGATTCCTTCTTCCCATGTGTATAACCTTACATTTATCATTGTTAAACCTCATCTGCCACCTTTGAGCCCAAGTTTCCAACTTATCCAGATCCATCTGTAGCAGAATACTATGTTCTCTTGTATTAACTGCTTTACATAGTTTTGTATCATCTGCAAATATCGATATTTTACTGTATATAGCTATACACCCTGTTGTCCCCTCCGTGTTCATTGTTAATATGTCTCAAAATTGGTGCATCTGGACCTTTCAATATGTGGCCACCATTCTCCTAAATTCCAGTATTGTCTTTCCCAATTCCAATTTTACTTTGTATATCACAACTTTGGTCCCAAAGCATTCCCTGGTCACGTGGTGATAAAAGTTTTACTCACTACTATGTGTTGACTTGATATGCAGCCACTACATTTAAAGCATCCTCTTAGTTTATTGGACAGCCAAATCATTTGTTCAGATGGTGGAGAAAAATTACTGAGAACAACCCGATCCCCTGAGAGCAGCATAATGTAGGGCAAGTTTGTCTGATTCTAGGGATTTTCCACTTATTAGGCTGTGTGCTGTAGTTTCAATACAATCAATGTATTATCAGCAGTAGATTATCACTGCCTGAACGTGTCTCAGTGATAATTTGTGTAACCCCGCCCTCCCCACTGATTGGCAGCTTGCTGACATTATATGATCAGTGGTGTGGGTGGGGTTATACACAGCTCAACATTCTGCCCAGTGCTACATCTACAGCAGATAAAACAGGGATTTTATCAAAACTGCACCAAAGAGTCCAGTAAGTGATATATCATTGGAATCAGGTTCTCTGTCCCTATATCATGCTGTTCTTAGATCACATAGCAAAAATTGCTGACAGATTCCCTTGAACGAACAAGTCTGGTTAATAGAGAGCTCTGGGGAACATATTATTATAATTTTAGTCACAGTAAAATAAAAAGTATGACATAAGTTAGGATCTCATTAGACACTGAAAATCCTATAATTTTTTCTTTAAGTTAATCTATATGTAATCCCTCTGAAGATGACTTAATTGGTAAATCATGATAACATGCCATTAGATGTTCAGTGGGTGAGTTTGTACTGACGCGGCTTCTGGCACTGTGTGACTCTTTTGATAAATATGACTTAAATTGTCAATTACTCACTTATAACATGACATGACAGTGCAGCTGGTAGAAAATAGTTCCATGTTACTCATACACAGAGAATAGACACAGATGTCACTGACATTTGAGTAAAAGGCTGCTTTTAGGGTATATAGCAGTCATTCATCTGTATATGAACTGATGAAAGCTATATTGTAGCACATGAAATGACTTATCGATTTATTGTTGATCCTTTATATTCAGATGTTGGGTGCCAGATACTCTTTTTAATTTTCATGTTACTACTACAGCCAGTGGCTGATACCTGGTGCCCACAGTTAGGGCAGCATGTACCAGCTGACAGGTTCCCTTTAAGCTTGCGACAGATATCCTTTATATGTTGTTTGAATGATCATTCTGTCAACTGGTTTGTTCCCCAATTGGAAGTTATTTCCTTAGTTTGTTCAGCAATCATTGAGGAACAGTGAGAAACCGAAAACTACCATAGATCAGCTGACTATTCAGACTCTTCTGCTTGGAATTTCTTTTCGGATGGGAGAACATATGCCTCCAATGCTATACTACAGTAAATTGTTTTATTATCTTTTCTCATTTATTTAATTTACTATTTATATAGCATTATCCTAATGCTCTAAAGACAGTATTGGGGCTCACAATCTAAATTCAATATCAGTATGTCTTTGGAGTGTGGGTTTTAGACCCATCTGACATATTGCACCATCACAGAGAAACATTTTGGCTGTATTTACACACGCTGAGGTTAACCCCTTTCCGACATGTGGTATAATACGCCGATATCGGACTCCCCCTGTGGGCTCCGGCACTGAGCTCACACCTTTCTGGGCACATGACGGCTGATCTATACAGCTGATCCATACAGCTGACATGTGCCTGCAACAGCCGTGGGTGGCATCGCGATCCACACATGGCTGTTAACTAGTTAAATGCCACAGTCAATCTCTGACAGCGGCATTTAAATCGCGCTTACAGGAAGCGTGTTGCTAATGCCGCCCATCAGTGACCTTATTACATGATCATGGCTCACCAATTAGTCGACATGACAACCAGAGGTCTGCAGAAGACGTCTATGGTTGTAATTGCCAGATTGAAGAGGCGATCAAAGTATTGCAGCTTCTAGTCTCTCATGGAGACTATTGAAGCATGCAAAAAGTAAAAAAAAAAAAAGTTTTTAAAAATATAAAAAAAATAAAAATGCAAAAGTTCAAATCACCCCACTTCCGCAATATTCAAAATAAAACAATACAAAATCATATATACACATATTTGGTAACACTGCATTCAGAATCACCCGATTAATCAATGTAAAAAAAGAATTAACCCAATCGCTAAATTTTGTAACGAGAAAAAAATTCAAAATTCCAGAATTATGCTTTTTTGGTCTCCGCTACATTGCAATAATATGCAATAATGGGAGATCAAAAGATCGTATCTACACCAAAATGGTATCAATAAAAAACATCAGCTCGGCGTGAAAAAAATAAGCCCTCACTCAAATTTTGGACTTTTTTTTTCAGCACGTAACACCTTCAAGACCTTGCCCTTTTCCGTTTTTGAATTCTCGTTTTTCGCTCCCCTCCTTCCCAGAGCCATAACTTTTTTATTTTTCCGTCAATATGGCCATATGAGGGCTTGTTTTTTGTGGGGCAAGTTGCACTTTTGAAAGACATCATTTGTTTTAGCATGTCGTGTACTAGCATATGGGAAAAAAAATTCAAAGTGCGAAGTAATTGCAAGAAAGTGCAATCCTATACTTGTTTATTGTCTGGCTTTTCTGCTAGGTTCACTAAATGCTAAAACTGACCTGCCATTATGATTCTCCAGGTCATTACGAGTTCATAGACACCAAACATGTCTAGGTTATGTTTTATCTAAGTGATAAGAAAAATTCCAAAATAAGTGGTAAAAAAAAAAATTGCGCAATTTTTCAATACCCGTAGCGTCTCCACTTTTTGTGATCTCGGGTTGGGTGAGGGCTTATTTTTTGCATGCCGAGCTGATGTTTGTAATGATACCATTTTGGTTCAGATATGTTCTTTTGATCTTTATTGCATTTTAATGCAATGTCGCGGCGACCAAAAAAAAGTAATTTTGGCGATTCAAATTTTTTTCTCGCTACGCTGTTTAGCAATCAGGGTAATGCTTTTTTTATAGATCGGGAGATTCTGAACACGGCGATACCAAATATGTGCAGGTTTGATTTTTTTTTTATTGGTTTATTTTGAATGGGACGAAACAGGGATGATTTAAACTTCTATATATTTTTTTTTCATATTTTGTAAACTTTTTTTTTAACTTTTGCCATGCTTCAATAGCCTACATGGGAGGTTAGAAGCTGGCATAGCCTGATCGGCTCTGCTACATAGCAGCGATCATCAGATCGCTCCTATGTAACTGAATTGCAGGCTTGCTATGAGCGCCGACCACAGGGTGGCGATCACAGCAAGCCGACATCAGTAACCATAGAGATCTCAAGAAGACCTCTGGTTACTATGCCGACGCATCGCTGACCCCCGATCATGTGACGGGGTCGGCGATGTGTGCATTTCCGGCCCGAAGCCGGAAGCGCCGGTTAAATGCCGCTGTCAGCATTTGACAGCGGAAATTAACTAGTTAATAGCAGCGAGTGAATCGCGTTTTCACTCACCACTATTGCATGCACATTTCAGCTGTTCAAAACAGCTGACATTTCCCGGATTTGATGCGGGCTCACGGCCGGAGCCCACATCAAAGCAGGAGATCTGACCTCCGTCGTAATAGTACGGCGGAGGTCGGAAAGTGGTTAAATAAAAAAGAACCTAGACATATTTGGTGTCTGTGAATTCATAATGATCTGGAAAATCATAATGGCAAGTCAGTTTTAGAATTTAGTGAAGGTGGTAAAAAAAATGTGGAATTGCACTGCACTCCATACAGTATAATGCACTTCCCATAGTCCTCCATATATTATAATACACACCCCATTGTCCTACATACAGCATAATGCACCCTATATTCCTCTATATTGTACAATGCACTGCTCCATAGTCCTCCATATAGTACTTTACACTTTCCATAGTATAATGCACCCCATAGTCCTTCCTATAGTAGAATTTATTCCCCATAGCCCTCCATACAGTATAATGCACTCCCCATATTCCTCCATACAGCATGATGCACCTTAAAAGTCCTCGATAGCGTATAATGCAGCCCACATATAGTACACATAGTATAATGCCCCCCATAGTCCTTGATAGAGTATAATGCAGCCACCCTAGAGTAGATATTGTATAATGTACAAGTCCAAAATCTTTGATAAAGTATAATGCAACCCATAAATAGTATAATGCACTCCCCATATGGTATAATGCCACCCCATATGGTATAATTCAGCCCCCATACGGAATAATGCATACCTCATATGGAATAATGCAGCCCCATATGGTATAATGCATTCCCCATATAGTATAATGAAGTCCCTATATAGTATAATGCAGCCTCCATCTGGTATAATGCAGACCCCCATATAGTATAATTCAGCCTGCATACGGTATAACGCAGCCTGATAAGGTAGAATGCAGCCCCCATATGATATAATGCATCCTCCATATAGTGTAATGCAGCCCCACATGGCATAATGCAGCACCCGTCCCATATGGTATAATGCAGCCAACATATATTATAATGCTTACCAAATATAGTATAATGCAGCCGCCATATAGTATAATACAACCCTCTAATAGTATAATGCAGCCCCCATTCCCAGTGGTTTGCAAAAGTATCCACTCTAATTGGCTTTGACCTATTTTGTTACATTACAACCTGTGTTTAAATATTTTTGTATTCCGATTTACATGTGATGCCTCAGCAGTAAATAGTCTAAGTTGGTGAAGGAAGTGAGAAAAATATATGCATAAAATAAATTTATGGGATCAAATAGCTAAAAATTGTCATGTACATATGTATTCACCCCTTTTGCTATGAAGCCAACACAAATTTCTGGTGCAAGCAATTACATACTAAGTGAAAAAAAGTCCACCTCAGTGCAATCTAATAAGTGTCACATTGTCTGTCAGTATATACACTTTACCTTTTCTGAAAGGCCACATAGGCTACAACATCATTAAGCAAGAAGCACCACTAACCAAGAACACCATGACGACCAAGGAGATCTCCAAACAAGTCAGGGACAAACTTGTTGAGAAGTTCAAGTGAGGATTGGGCTATAAAAAAGTATACCAATCTCTGATGATCCTCTGGATCACCATCAAATCCATTTTAATCAAATGGAAACAACATGATACCACAACAAACCTGCCAAGTAAGGGGCACCAACCAAAACTCTCAGCCCAGGCAAGGAGGGCATTAATCAGAGAGGCAGAACAAAGACCACAGGTAAACCCTGAAGGAGCTGCTGCGTTCCTAAGCAGAAACTAAAGAATCTGTCCATATGGTTACAATAATGTGGCCTTTCTTCAAGAATGGGCAGAAAAAAGCCTTTACTTGAACTAAACACAAAAATTGAGTTTGCCAAATGAATGGAGAGAGGTGCTGTGGTCATATAAGACCAAAATTTTACTTTTTGCTCACAAATGTAAACACTATGTCTGGTGCCAAACCAACATAGCTCATCCATCACCCCTAAACACCATACCCACATTGAAACACGGTGGTGTTGGCAGCATCATGCTGTGGGTATGTTTTTCGGCAGCAGGGACAGGGAAAGTGGTCTGAGTCGAGGGGAAGATGAATGTTGCAAAATACAGGGATTTTCTCAAGCAAAACCAGTTTCAGTCTATCAGTGATTTGAAACTGCGATGGAGGTTCACCTTTCAATAAGACAATGACCCAAAGCATGCTTCAAAAGCAACACTCAAATGGTTTAGGGGGAAACATGTACATTTTTGGAGTAGTTCTAATAGAAACCCAGACCTTAATCCAATTGGGAATCTATGGTCAAACTTGAAGATTGCTGTTCACCAGAGGAAACCATCTAACTCGAAGGAGCTAGAGCAGTTTTGCCTTGAGGAATGGACAAAAATCCCAGTGCAAGACATGGAAAGCTCATAGAGACTTACCCAAAGCATCTTGCAGCTGTAATTGCCGCAAAAGGAGACTCTACAAAGTACTGACTTGAGGGGGAATGAATAGTTATGCACACTGAGGTTTTAATTTTTCTTTTCCCTATTTGTTGTTTGTTTCACATTTAAAAGAAAAACAAATGCTCACAGTTGTAGGCTTGGTTTTTACATGAACTGAATCAAACCTTTGAAAAAAAACGTGAAATTTCAGGTTGAGAGTTAGCAAAACACGAAAAATGCTAGGGTTGGTGGGGGGGGGAGGGGTGATGAATACTTTTGCATACCACTGTAGTATAATGCAGCCCCCATATAGTATAATGCTGCCCCCATATACAGCTGAATGAAAAAGTTTTTGCCATCGTCCTGATTTCCTATTCTTTTGGATATTGGTCACACTTAAATGTTTCATGTCCCAAACAAATTTAAATATTAGACAAAAATAACACAAGTATGCACAAAATGCAGTTTTTAAATTAATGTCTTTATTATAAAGGGGAAAAGAAATCCAAACCTACAGGACCCTCTGTGAAAAGTGATTGTTCCCTAAACCTAATAACTGGTTGGGCCACCCTTAGCAGAAACAACTGGAATCAAGCATTTGTGATAACTGGCAATGAGTTGCTTACAACACTCTGGATGAATGTTGGCTCACTCATCTTTGCAGAATTGTTGTAATTCAGCCACATTGGAGGGTTTTTGAGTATAATGCAGTATAATGCAGCCCCCATATAGTATAATAAAGCCCTCCATATGGTATAATGCATCTCTATTGAGTATAATTCAGCCCCCATATAGTATGATGCACATATCAAAGTCCTCCGGTATTACAGCCACCACATAATAACGGATTTAAAAAAAAATTACTCACCTCTCCCTGTTCCCCCGCAGCTGTGGTCTCAGCAACAAGTCTCCTTAACAGCTCAACTGCCCGCAATAGCACTGTGCGATGAAGTGATATCATCATGCCCATTGTGTCAGCCATCTGGCGCAGAGGGGGAATGATGGGAGCGGGAGCGTCACTTCTTCCTCCAACATTGCTTTCAACTGTATCGGCATCTAGGAGGCTGATACCATTGAATGTGTGATGTCAGGCACAGGGCAGCCCAGAGTGGTGCTGGCACGGGGCAACCCTGACTCATGGGCTTCATAGCGGTCGCGTGGTTTGTCGCTATTAGAGGCACGCACCTTGCCATCTGGGGGCCTCTGCAAAAGTGGGTGCTGTAGGCAAATAGAAAAAAACAAAAGCCAGCTCACCAGGCAGCCTCAGCAGGTGCACAGAACCTCCACATTGATCCACGTAGTGTTGAATAGAGAAAAAAAAAACTTTGTTCCAGCTCCAAAATTTAAAATATTGATCCTTTATTAATCCATGGTAAAAACATAGGCTGAGTAACTCTTCATAGCACAACGGGAAACGAGCAACGCGTTTCGATCAGCCTATGTTTTTACCATGGATTAATAAAGGATCAATATTTTAAATTTTGGAGCTGGAACAAAGTTTTTTGTTTTTTTTTCCTTTCGCTGTAGGCAAATGCCTAGTCTGCCCTGCCTTTACGTTGGCCCTGAGTGTGGTAGAAAACTGGAGTACCTGGAGGAAGCCCACACAAACAAGGGGAGAGAATGCAAACTCCTTGCAGATGTTGACCTATGACCTTACCATATTGCACTATCATTTATAAGTTTCTATGTATGCTCATTGTTCAAAAAAGACACCATTACATATATGTACAGTGCCTTGCGAAAGTATTCGGCTCCCTGGAACTTTTCAATCTTTTCCCACATATCAGGCTTCAAACAAACATACCAAATGTAAATTTTTGGTGAAGAATCAACAACAAGTGGAACACAATTGTGAAGTTGAATGATATTTATTGGTTATTTTCAATTTTGGGGGAAATTCAAGAACTGAAAAGTGGGGCGTGCAATATTATTCGGCCCCTTTACTTTCAGTGCAGCAAACTCACTCCAAAAGTTCATTGTAGATCTCTGAATGATCCAATGTTGTCCTAAATGCCTAATGATGATAAATATAATCCCCCTGTGTGTAATCAAGTCTCTGTATAAATGCACCTGCTCTGTGTTGGTCTCAGGGTTCTGTTTGAAGCACAGAGAACATCATGAAGACCAAGGAACACAACAGGCAGGTCTGTGATACTGTTGTGGAGAAGCTTAAAGCCGGATTTGGGTACAAAATGATTTCCAAAACTTTAAACATCCAAAGGAGCACTGTGTAAGCAATCTTATTGAAATGTAATGAGTATCGCACCACTGCAAATCTACCAAGACCTGGCCGTCCCTCTAAACTGTCATCTCAAACAAGGAGAAGACTGATCAGAGATGCAGCCAAGAGGACCATGATCACTCTGCATGAACTGCAGAGATCTACAGCTGAGGTGGGACAGTCTGTCCATAGGACAACATTCAGTCGTACACTGCACAAATCTGGCCTTTATGGAAGAGTGGCAAGAAGAAAGCTATTTCTCAAAGATATCCATAAAAAGTGTTGTTTACAGTTTGCACCAAGCCACCTGGGAGACACACCAAACATGTGGAAGAAGGTGCTCTGGTCAGATGAAATCAAAATTGAAATTTTTGGCAACAATGCCAAACAATATGTTTAGCATAAATTCAACACAGCTCATCACCCTGGGCCTGCTTTTCCTCAGCAGGGTCAGGGAAGATGGTTAAAATTGATGGGAAGATGGATAGAGCCAAATACAGGACCATTCTTGAAGAAAACCTGTTGGAGGCTACAAAAGACCTGAGAATGGGACGGAGATTTGCCTTCCAACAAGACACTGATCCCAAACATAAAGCAAAATCTACAGTGGAATGGTTCACAAATAAATGCATCCAGGTGTTAGAATGTCAAAGTCAAAGTCCAGACCTCAATCAAATCGAGAATCTGTGGAAAGTGCAGAAAACTGCTGTTCACAAACAATCTCCATCAAACCTCATTGAGTTCGAGCTGTTTGCCAAGGAAGAATGGGCAAGAATTTGTCTCTCGATGTACAAAACTGACAGAGACATACCCCAAGCGACTTGCAGCTGTAATCACAGCAAAAGGTGGCGCAACAATTATTAAGTTAAAGGGGCCGAATACTACAGCACGCCCCACTTTTCAGTTTTTGATTTTTCACAAAAATTTAAAAAAGCCAATAAATTTTGTTCAACTTCACAATTGTGTTCCACTTGTTGATTCTTCACCAAAATTTTACATTTGGTATTTTTATGTTTGATATGTTGGAAAAGGTTGAAAAGTTCCAGGGAGCTGAATACTTTCGCAAGGCACTGTATGTAACATAGATAAAAGGAAAAACAGAGACTCCTAACATCATTTTGGAACAGTAAGATGATAATTAATAGTTGACTTCAGGTTAGGTAATGGTGATCTGTTATTGACTTGCTCTAGTCTTTATACATGTCCTTTATTACACGCAGCAGTGCACTAGACCTTGTAAATCAAATTAGCAACTGAATATACAATATGTGATTTTCAGGAGCTATTATAGGAATCCAAAGTATTGTACAGCATCTGAATCGTGGTCTAAAGTAGTCCTGGAGTAAGTCCCACTTTCTTTTCTGGCATTGATACCAGCAGTCAGATGTCAAAATAAGGCTACCACACATTCAAGTTCAATACCACATAGGGCCATTATTTTTGGCTACTTTTTTTTACAGCGTATTATAATTTCAGTTATTGGGCTTTTAACCCTTTGCAAAAATACTATATGGGTAAAAATTAAAGAGGTTGTACCAAGTTTGTAATGTATGCCCTATCCATGGAATTAGGGAATAACTTCATGATCGCTAAGGGTCAGACTGCTAGACGTCCCCCCTGATCCTAAAACATGGCTCTAAAGAGCTCCTGAGAAAAGAGCAGATGTGGAGCATGTGCACTTCCACTCTTTCTTGGAGCGCCAGTGACCGACGAGCACACTGGCATTCCCATTGAGTGTGAATAGGCGTATATGCTTGACTTCTGCTCCAGCTGTTGGTATCAGTGTGGAGAAAAGAAAAATAAACCAGCTCACCCGTGATGCATTAGTTGAGCTTCGGGAGCACGGACCCGCTGTGTCCAAACGTGTAAAGTCCAAAAGAAGAAAAATGTCCAGCTCCTCTGAATCCGTGAAGATAAAATTTCTTTATTCACAAACTTGTAACATAGAGGGTACAAACTTCAGCACAAAACCATGTGGGTGTAAATCTCAAGGCGTTTCTGGAGACTAAGCTCCCTTACTCATGACCGGTCCGACTATCAAGCTTAGCACAACTGGATGCCTTGAAGTACTTTTTATAGAAATAAAAAACAAATAATCCACAAATATCAAAAAATAATTACTATGAGGCCGGGGTCACACTTGCGAGTGCAATGTGAGAAACTCACAAAAGTCTCTTGCCTCAATACCCGGCACCACAGCGTGCAGCTGCATGTATTTCTATGCAGCCGCATACTCCGGTCCCGAGTGCCAGCGGCAGTGCCGGGTATTGATGCGAGAGACTCGTGCGAGTTTCTTGCGTTGCACTCACAAGAGTGACCCCGGCCTGAAAGTAAAAATAAAGCTAAAATATTACTAAAACTAATAAACACTATTTTTCCCTGTTTTCATATACATAGTTTTGATTAAAATGGGTTAAAAACATTTTCCTTTTTATTGTGTGAACACTTCAAAGTTAAGGCTTTATACTAGAAAATACATGTTAGGATAGTGCAGTATTTTCCCATATGACATATTACCCTGTGATGGGAGAAACAAAAATAAGTGAATGGAAATTTCCAATAATTCTTTATAAAAATCAATTTTACATGAAAGCTTAAAGCCTCTGTGTCTTGTCAGGGTGTAATGACCCTTGGAGAAGTTTAATGGCTGTTCATGTGAGATGTGTGCAGACTGCTCTGTTTACTTTATCTATGTTATCGCAGTCTGCCATTGATCCTCATATGTGTGCTTTACCCCTTACATCCAATAATTTATGACTTCACTGATAAATTCAATTTGTCAGTTCAAACACAGACATCCTCTACAGTGATTAATGCCAGATAAGACAATTCTCCCTGCTTTAAATCAGTGCTGTCAAATTCCTTGCACTTCCACGTTGTCATGTAGCATTTAAGATCATTTAAACAAAAATGGCCCCACTAAGGACCTCGAGATTCCACATTAATCATTAACCTATTGCTAATCCTTTGTGTCACTTGCAGGAATTATGTACTTCAGTTTTCCCCTCTCACTTGCTTAGAGTGCTAAGGAGGTGATACATAAATATGTCTTCTGGGTGTTTTTTAATGAAAAACTGGCGCAAATATGTCTCTGCCACACAATTTCTCAGCATTATGTTGCATATCCGACCATGTGTAATTATATCTACATTCCTTTTTATCTCATTCCAGAGACACACAAGCAAACAAACCAGAAATAAGCATTAAAGCTGTTCCTCAGTATTTTGCCAGTCTCAGCTTTCCGAATACAATTGTTCAGCGATTTTTTGCCCAATCTCGGTTTTCTGAGTGACAGCTTACGTTTTCTAAGGCTTTGTTCACACCTGTCCACATTTGAACATATTTCATTGTAAGCTATGACACTGAGTTTGACAGACCCCTTAGATTTATTAGGGGCTTGCTGGGGTCTTGTAATTCTTATGGCATGAATAGCGCTATTTTCTGATCGATTCTTGCCATCAAAAGTGCCAGAACTACCAATGGGGCATTGTGAGCATAATTTAGAGGGATCCTTTTAGCAGGATTTCTTGCCACAAACTATTTATGCACACATCTCCTTCAATGGCAAGTCCAGCCATACCTTTACCTAGCCAGTCTAGTCCTCCATTAAGAAGAAATCTTCATTTAAATCAATATGCAAATTAGGCTGAAGTGCTTTCAGTGCCTTGAAGCTTTTTCTAGGCCTCTGCTCTCATCTGCTCTAATCTCCACCTAGTGATCCTTGACTAACAGCTCACTTGCTGTGTGTCCAATAGGAGAAGGCATCGCTGGAAGAGGCGTAGAGGTGGGGAAAGCAGAGATTTGGGGAGAGCTTTCATGCCACAAAAGCACTCCAGCCTAATTTGCATATTGATACAAATGCAGATTTCTCGATAATGGAGGAATGGACTGTCTAACTAACGATATGACTAGACTTGTCTTTGCATGAGCTACATGTGCGTAAAATCGTGATTACCTTCAAATGACATGTGGGAGTCGAATAACTTAAGTAGGAAATGGTTTATGGTCTCAGGGAACCCAAATGGTGGTTTATTGCCATCAATTTTACTCTTTTTTAGGCCCTAAAATATTATGGTGACAGCAATCTGCTCAGGAAATTCTTCTCCGCATAAGAATTTGAAAGTAACTAGAGGTTTTATACTCCTACTGCGGCTGCACAAGTATCGGACAAATATCTGACTTTTTACCACTCTTGCACCATCAGGTCTCTACTCAAACTCTTATTTGTGCATGTGCCTCCCATGGTCCATTTTTCCCAGTCACGCAGGCCCACATATCTCCTATGTTTTGCGCATGTGCCTTAGAGATTGTGATCAATCTCATTCCTGCGCATGCGCACATATCAAGCCGCAGTAACAGGTGCCTGCCAGGTATCGGAACCGTAGTTACGCTTCTCTGTAAAAATGTAAGTGCGCCAGAGGTTCTGATTCAACCAAACAACATGGAAGACATCTTTTCCAATAACACAATGACAATATATAGTTAAAATACATTTGAGAGACATTAAAACAACATTGTTAATCTCCTATGGTGAATTCCAGACCAGAATTTTAGGATAATCTCATGCTGTTAAGGCTAGTGGAACGCACCGAGTAAATATAGATGTTTTATTGTAATTGATGCGTTCGCAGCCTGGGGTCCACCATGCAGGAGAACCTGCTGCTAGCAATGGCGGCACTATATGGCGGTATGAACTAGCTCTGTTATTTCACAGAGTAGCCGTGAAAGCAAAGCACTGCGCCCTGTTAGACTTCACAGAGGCACAGGTTAACTGCCCAACAGAGAGCAGTCAGTGGTCATGCATGCACACAAAACTCCTCGCCGGAGGTGCCAGCATTCTAGGGGCTTATTTCAGTCAGGTGCCTGAATACATACACACACAATCTCCTCGCCGGAGGTGCCAACATTCTAGGGGCTTATTTCAGCCAGGTCTCTGAATACATACAAACACACAATCTCCTCGCCGGAGGTGCCAGCATTCTAGGGGCTTATTTCAGCCGGGTCCCTGAACACAATCTTACATGACCACACTGGCGCAAAGCACAAAACTTAGAAAGATACTAGCGCATGGCCGTGCGGACATGTGAGCCTTAAATAGTTGCAGCACATACAGGACCTTCCTAGAAGGACCAATGAGAGGCTGCTACAGAGCCTGAGCACCTACAGGACCTTCCTGGAGGACCAATGGATTTAGCTGCAGTATCTGAACGTGTGACCCTCGATCTCCACTGAGAGATCTTACTCTGGACATGCTCAGAATGAGAAAAGCAGGACTTAGTCCTAGAAGCGTCTGCTCGCGGCTGCCCAGCACTGGCTTCAATGGCAGAAGCAGGAAAAGCAGCAGTAACTCTTTGTACAGAGTCAGACTGAGCGAGATGCTGGGACTGACATCTCCGCTGAGCAGGCTCCACTGCAGATTCCCCCTGTGCAGAGGCGGGAACTCGACCCCTAACACATGCACACAGGGAATTATGGCACCCACAGAAATGTACAAGGGCTTACAGTACCTCAGTTTTCCTGCATTTTTAAACTAGGGATCCTTCTTTCAGTTTTATGTGTCAATGACAGAAACAAATTGTGCCATATTCAACTGTTTCCAATGGAGAATATCCCTATAGGCAGGTAGCATCACACAGCACTATAGGGATTGTGTCTCTTTCCACCGGACAGACATCTTGCACTTAGCACACTGCACATTGGAATGAATTGATCTTATTTTTTCTTCAATCTGACATCTAGGGTCTGGTAGGGTTACCGTGTGCAATCAATTCATAGACATTACATTTATATTCTATACATAATATATGCATACACTGCTTTCATAGGCTGTAGAACTTTACAATGCATTTTTTATTGCCTGATTGGTTCATCAAACTTGAACTTACAGTTTAAACCTGTCCAAGAGATGATAAAATCTTAGCAAAATATCCATCAATGTAATGATGCTGTGACATATAGGATCATATTTCTGTGAAAACATATTGGGTATTACAGAACAGCTAGATGTCTCGTAGCCATGCGCTGAGAGCCTAATGTTAAAATCTCTTTAAATGGTTGGAATTAAGAAAATAAGTTAACAATGCAGCACATATGTGATGTTGATAAACAGGAAATGTTTGTCTTTCAAATAGGCATCAAGGAATCACACCCCTATATCCCTATAAGCCTCAAAGCTATTTCTTCAGTTTTGGAGCAAGGTGAAAATCAGTGGGTGACAAGTTGGGTATCTGCATACAATGTTTCAAGATCTCCTTTAAATATGCCATGAATGTCTGAAAGGTGGTGATCAAAATTACTGTTTTTGTGAACAGTTAAGCAAGTTGAGTATGAAATGATCTCTAAAACAGCTAAAGTTAAAGATGACATATTTGCTTTGTATTTTAGGCAAAATAAAAAAACAATATATACAGTATATATTGCCATATATATATTCACAATAACAGTATTTTTGATCAGGGGTGCCCAATCCTTTACATGTTACTGTATATTGGATATTCTAAGAACTTGTCATTATGAGAATACATCTTTGAGATGCTTCTAACTGGAGAAGGTTAAAATGCATTACGTGCTTTGTATGATTCCAGCATGGAGAAAGTCTCAGCTTCAATTGATTAATTATTTAAAATTTATCATTATGCCCATGGCACCTAAATCTACTTTCCATATCCTCAGAGAGACTGATAATCAAATTTCTGCATTTCTACACTACGGTCATCTTCATAAAAAAGTTAGCATTTGAAAATATGAGAAAACAAAAATGCAAGAACGAGAACAAACATATTCTACGAACATGTAGCTCCAACTGAATTTTAACCCTGGAACCTTTAAGTGTACGGTCTAATAACAACCACTAACCCAGCATGCAATGCAATTGAAAAAAACTATGAAAAACAAGGAAAGTAAACAATAAGCTCTTGGATGTAAAAACTAGAAATTTTAGATAAATACGTATATGGTACATAGCATATAAAATCAAGCTAAAAATCATGGGCCATCAGCAGAGATTAAATTTTCAGTATTTTTTGCTGCTGACAATGGAAATAGCCTGAGCAGTGTACAAAACACCAGTCTTAATCATTTGTGCCATAACGTTTCATAGGAAAACACACAGCGATATCATGAAGTATCATTTTTATTTGAAGTTTCAAACAAAATGTAACAGAAAGAATATAACATTAAATTGGAAACATATTAAATATTTACGTGACTTTCATAAGGATTGTGTTGTGATAGAGAAGCAACTCACTCTTCCTGTACAGACTAGAGATCCTGTCCCCACAGTCCCTAGAGCAGTGTCCCCCAAGTTCGGTCCTCAAGAGCCACCAACAAGTCATGTTTTCAGGATTTCCTTACTATTTGCCAGGTGGGAATTCAATCACCTAGACAGGCAACAATTCCATCACCTGGGCCACACTAAGGAAATCCTGAAAACACGTCCTTGAGGACTGGAGCTGGGGAACACTGCCCTAGAGGTTCCTGTGTAAACTGAGATACCCCTAACCACAGACTAGACAATAGCAACTCAGACCTATGCTGCCTGAAAGGTTGTTGAGCACTTCATGTTGCTCCTAAAGAACCAGAGGGCTGAACAGCGAAAAAATTACCTACAGAATGGAAAGTGTGCTGAAACAGGAGATATTCCAGAGTAAAATAAACTACAAAATAAAGGATTAAGTTAGTACTGTTAGAGAATATGCCATCCACTTCCTAAAAAGACACAGAAGAAACAGCAGAGAGATAAACCCTGGCTGGTCTTTCACTGACTGGCAGCTGTATGGCTGGACATCCAAATGAGACAATCACCAGCAGGAAATATCAGCAGGGGAAAGTATATAAAGCCACACCCAAAAAGGTAATAGAGCAAATATCCTAAAAAGACTGAAGCAAGGATAACAGAAGCTAAACAAGCGGAAAAAAGGTGCATCTGTTGTGGCTAGGCAGACATTGAAACTGATCACAAAGCATAAGCTCAAGGGTTGGAACCTAGATGCCTGACAGAATGTACAGCATTACCACTAATCAAGTGGTTATCAGAAAAAAAACATTATCAGTATAGTATTAGCACCATTGATGAGGGAGCACTAAAATACCTGCTCAGTACTCAGATTAAGCAGGTTGGATGCTCATACAGGATCAACTCGAGTAACAAGTATAATGGAAGTCCAAAGGGAAACTCAAGCATTTTTCTGGAAGACTCTAACTGGAGGGCTGGGGGGTCAGGGGGGCAGAAAAATCGATTAAATAGAATAAAACATCACTCAAATGGAATGGGAACAGCATGGAGGAGATGACTGGAGGCATCTCTGACTCCCAGCTTGCTGCTTGGAACAATGTGATCAGAATATTATGCATCTTTTATGGACTGATAACATAGATTTCACAGGAAACAATGTTAGGAAATATTCTTTCCTGCATAATGACTTGTATATAAGGCAGAATATAAAAAGCAAAAAAAAAAAAAAATCACGCCTCAGACACATTCTGTTAAAATTGCTAGGCATTGGGACTCTTAGACTCATAAAACCTATGCACTAAGTGCAAGGGCTGCCAAAATATTAGAAGGAACTGCAATGCACCATGGAAAACAAAAATTTTCACCGAATGCCACATAATGACCTTCTAAAAATTTGGTGAGTATGACTATAACGACTCTTTAAAAATTTGGAGTCATGTGAGGGCTTATTTTTTGCGGGACAAGATGTACTTTTGAACGATACCATGCCATGTAACAGAAAACGGGAAAAAAATTGTTTTTTGTTTGGCTTTTTTGCTAGGTTCACTAAATGCTAAAACTAACCTGCCATTATGATTCTCCAGGTCATTACGAGTTCATAGACACCAAACATGTCTAGGTTATTTTTTATCTAAGTGGTGAAAAAAAATTCCAAATTTTGCTAAAAAAAAAAATATTGCGCGATTTTCCGATACCCGTAGCATCTCCAATTTTCGTGATCTGGAGTCAGGTGAGGGCTTATTTTTTGCGTGCCGAGCTGGCGTTTTTAATGATACCATTTTGGTGTAGATACGTTCTTTTGATCGCCCGTTATTGCATTTTAATGCAATGTCGCGGAGACCAAAAAAACGTAATTTTGGCGTTTTGATTTTTTTCTCGCTACGTCATTTAGCGGTCAGGTTAATCCTTTGTTTTTATTGATAGATCGGGCGATTCTGAACGCGGCAATACCAAATATGTGTATGTTTGATTTTTTTTAATTGTTTTATTTTGATTGGGGCGAAAGGGGGGTGATTTGAACTTTTATATATTTTTTATTTTTTTATATTTTTAATCTCTTTTTTTTAAATTTTGGCATGCTTCAATAGCTCAAAGCAATCGGCCATCAACAACCATAGAGGTCTCAAGGAGTCCTCTGGTTGTTATGGCGATGCACTGCTGACCCCCGATCATGTGACGGGGGTCAGCAGTGCGAGCAATTCCGGCCGCGTGGCCAGGAGCGCTAGTTAAATGCCGCTGTCAGCGCTTGATGGCGGCATTTAACTAGTTAATGGGCGCGGGCGGATCAGCTGACATGTCGCGGTTTTGAGGTGGGCTCACCGCCGGAGCCCACCTCAAAGCAGGGGATCTGCCAGCTGACGTACTATTCCATCAGCTGGCAGAAAGGGGTTAAAATTTTGGTGAGAGTGACTATAATGACCCACTAAATATTTGTAGAGAGAAACGCATAATGACCTCCTAAAAATTTGGAGAGAGTGAAGTATAATGACTTTCTAAAAGTTTGGAAAGAGTGACGCATAATGAACTTCTAAAAACTTGCCATGAGAGCCATATGATGACCCCACATTTGAATTGGCGTTATATTCTGCTGCAGTCATCCAGTGGGGTTGAGGAGTCTGGGCCAACCCAGGCCTTGTTCATTTAATGAGGGAGGGTTGCCTGTTGAACCTACAAACAGCGTCGGACTGTAGCATCTTGGGCCTACCAGAGAAAATCATTTTGGGGGCCTACTATGTAGCTACATAGAAATAAATACAAGACCACCAGTGCAGTAAAACACGCTATCAGGGTATAATTTAAGGTAGTAATGTTTTAATGATATAGCAGAGGTTGGGGTAGCTCTCCTCATAGAATATAATGTAGCCCTCCTCATAGAATATAATGTAGTCCCTCATAGAGTATAATGCAGCCCCCTCACAGGGTATAATGTAGCCCCCTCATAGGGCATGATGCAGCCCCCTCAAATAATATAGCCCCCACATAAAGTAAAATTCAGCCCCCTCACAGGATATAATGCAGCCCCCTCATAGAAAATAATGTAACCCTCATAGAATATCATGTAGTTCCCTCATACAATATCATGTAGCCCCCCTCATAGAATATAATGTAGCCCACACATAGAGCATAATGCATCCACCTCATAGAGTATAATGCAGCTCCCCCATAGAATATAATGTAGCCCCCTCAAAGTAAATTGCAGCCCTCTCATAAGGTATAATGCAGCCCCCACCCATAGAATATAATGTAGCCCCCTCATAGGGTATAATGCTGCCCCCCTCATATATAGTATCATGCAATCCCCAATAGAATATAATGTAGACCATCAGAGTATAATGCAGCCCCATCCATAGAATATAATGTAGCCTCCTCATAGGGTATAATGCAGCCCTCACATAAAATATAATGTAGTCCCGTGAAATAGTATAATGCAACCCCTCATAGAATATAATTCTGCCCCCTCATAGGGTATAATGTAGTCCCCCCATAGAATATAATGCAGCCCCCTCATATAGTATAATGCAGTCCCCCATAGAATATAATGTATCCCCCTCATAGGGTATAATGCAGCCTGCATAGAATATAATGCAGCCCCTTCATATAGAATCATGCAGCCCTCCATAGAATATAATGTAGACCCTCAGAGTATAATGTAGCTCCCCTCCATAGCATATAAAGTAGCCCCTATGCAGCCCCCTCATAGGGTATAATGGAGCCCTCCATAGAAATTAATGTAGCCCTCTTATAGGATAAAATACAGCCCCCCATAGAATATAATGTAGCCCTCTTATAGGATAAAATACAGCCCCCCATAGAATATAATGTAGCCCCCTCATATAGTATCATGCAGCCCCCCAGGGGATAATGCAGCCCTCTCCCCAAAGAATATAATACAGCCTCCTCATAGGGTATAATGCAGACCCCATATGATATAATGTAGCCCCCTCATAGGGTATAAGAAGTGACATCATCCCACACCAGCTGTGTCAGGCAGAGGAGAATGATGGGTGAGAGAGTGTCATCTCATGCCGATACAGTTGAATGCGGCACGCACTGGGGGGCAGCAGTGGTGGAGCAGCTAGAGGCAAGAGCTGGCTGTTGCACCTAAAGCCTGTGACCTCTGCTAAAGAGAAATTAATATTCACTGCTCCCCAGGCCCATGGGCATGGAGAGGAGTGAATATTCATTCTCTTTAGTAAAGAAAATGAATATTCACTCCTCTCCACGCCCATGGGCGTGAGGAGCAGTGAATATTTAATTCTCTTTATCAGTGGGCTCAGGCTTTAGCCACAGCAACCGACTCCTGCCTCCTGTGCCCACTGCTCCACCGCTGCCGCTTCCTGGTGCCGGGTGGCCCCCCTAATTCATGGACCCCATGGCAGCTGCATAGTGTGCCGCTGTTAGCGACACACCACTGGCTGGGGGCCTCTGGGGCAGCGGGTGCCCTAGGCAGATGCTGGCTCTGAATACCAGCAGAGGTCAGTGCCTGAAATCACTGGAAAATCCTCTGGTACAAAGATTTTGAGTAAGGGTTGCCAGTTGACACTATAGAGATTTTGAGTGAAGGTTGCCTTCATCTGGTGGGGTTGAGAAATCTGGGCCAATCCAGGCCTTATTCATTTTGATAAGAGTCAGCCTGTAAGCATTTTCATTTGACAGGTGAATGCACCTATTAATTATTATGTCCCCAGCAGCACTACAAACCTTCTCTGGCAAAAACGCTCGTGGCAAGGCATGGTTGACTAGGTACTCCTTCACCATCTTCAAAAATGTTTCCTGTTGTGAATTCCGCTCTTGGGCTCCCTCCGGTGGTTGTAAGTGGCACTTTTGTGAGTTCTGCTCTTGGGCTCCCTCCGGTGGTTTTAAGTGGAATGGCTGCTCCTTGGATTTAGCTGTCAGCAGCTGCTTCCACTGATTGTCTATTCTGCTCGGCTATTTAGCCTGGCTCTTTCCTTCAGCTTTTGCCACTTGTCAATGGTTCCTGGTTGGATTCACATCTCTTCGGATTTCCCTGTTATCCTGACCAGTTCAGCAAAGCTAAGTCCTTGCTTGCTCTTTTCTGTCCACAGGTTGTGGACTTATCCGTTCTGTGCTTTCTATGTTTGTCCAGCTTGTCAGTATGAATTAATTCAGTGATACTGGAAGCTCTGGGAAGCAGATTTAGGCTGGGTTCCCATTGCGTTATGGGACCGCGTTTAACGGACAGCGTTGCACGGCGAAATTAACGCCGTGCAACGCGTCCGTTAACGCGCCCATTGAAGGCAATGGGAACGCGCTTCACTAGCGCGTGCCATGTTCGGCACGCGCTAGCGACGCGCCGGTGATTCCTGGCGCGCCGCGGACGCTGCTTGCAGCGTCCGAGGCGCGCCCGCGGTCCGTTCCCTGCTCTCGCAGATCGGGGATCTGCGAGAGCGGGGACGTTACCGCGACCCCGACCGCAGCCCCATAGAAAACATTGCGTTAGCGCAATCCGCTAGCGCTAGCGCTAAACGGATTGCACTAACGCAATGTGACCCTAGCCTTACCCTCCACACCTTTAGTCAGGTGTGGAGATTTTTGTAAACTTTGTGTGGATTTTTTGTAGTGTTTTATACTGACCGCACAGTATTCCATCCTGTCCTATCTATCTAGCTAGACTGGCCTCCTGTGCTCATCCTGGTTTCATTCTGTGTTTGTCTTTTCCCTCTCCACTCACAGGCATTACTTGTGGGGGGCTATCTATCCTTTGGGGATTTTCTCTGAGGCAAAATAGTTTTCCTGTTTCTATCTTTAGGGGTAGTTAGTTCTCAGGCTGTGACGAGGTGCCTAGGGAGTGTTAGGAGCATCCCACGGCTACTTCTAGTGTTGTGTTGAGCTTAGGGACTGCGGTCAGTACAGGTACCACTTCCTTCAGAGCTCGTCCCATGTTGCTCCTAAACCACCAGATCATAACAGTTTCCCTCCTTTTCAGACTACCCTGAGCATTAGGGCATGGGCGCTAGGAGGCTCTAATGAAACGGTCTCAGATTTGTATAGTGATTTCCTACCTCTGTTGGACCTGGTGTGTGTCTCCCTCTTTTATGCTCCATGGTTGCTTATGGATAGAGTTGAGCGAAGTTGTTCGGATTTGGTCGCCGAATCTGAATTTGCCATATTCGGGCCATATGCGAACCCTATTCGTGCTGAATGTACGTTTGATGATCGGTTCTGAACATATTTGGTAATTTCTACTCCCATTAACTCTAATGGCATTAGGCTGTGTTCGACGAATATTGCAAAACAATATTCGATGCCAATCGTATTCGGAACCGAATCTGAACAAATTCGCTCAACTCTACTCATGGATCTAATACCTCTACCACCAACTTTGTCAGATTTTTTATTAAATGTTCGACTAGGGCCTTCTGGTTTTGCAACATTTTACTAGCCCAATCCACCACAGGAAGGAGAAATGGAAAGTTCCCGTTGTAGCGAGGGTCGAGAAGAGTGAACACCAAAAATCAGTGTTAGCCAAAAATCAAACAGTTCGCTGAATATATCTGAAACCCAATGAATTCAATGGGAGGCAAAACCAAATGCGTAGGCAATGACTCCAGGAGGGCCCCAAAGCTGCCAAAATAGCTCAATTTAGAGGCAGACAGCAGTAATAGTGGTATCAATTGAGCCAGAGTACAAGTAGTATAATTGTGCAGCATGGATGCATGGGATAGGGCCTGGGACAGGGCTTGGACCAGCATTTCTAGCTTAAACATTGATCACTAACAGGTGGATGAGTGACAGGTGCAGACCTGGTGCTCTGTGAGCCCTACCAAATTCAGGCAACACATAAGAAGGAGACACAACTTGGAGTTCAAACATTTCCCAAAATTAGGGGCCTTGGAGTCCCTACATTATTATTTCCTCGGGTGACAGTTTCGCTTGGAAATGGACCATTCATCCTTGGTCCGGATGAGAAATGCCAAGGAGAGGAATTCTCGAGTCACTAGATGGTTTCTGTCACTGTAATATTTTAGTTTCTCAGTGGAAGACTGAGCTGGGAAGGCGCAAGGAAAAGTGGATATCCTATCACGGGCATCCTGTATAGTGATAGGTGTTCAACCCTCCAAAGCTATTAACGCACTCACGAGTGATACAGTCGTGCAGTAACCCACAGCAATGGACTGATAGGAATGCTGTGGCTGGGAACCAGAGGATAAAAGTTCTGGATTTATTTTGTGAGTTTTAAAAATAAAGATGTTTAAGTTGAACTTCCAGTGTCACTGCCTCATTGTCGCACAGACACGAAAGCCGCTGCCTTTCAATATATCTGTCTTATAATTTTTCATTGCAAACCTCGCATTAGAAAACTAAAACAATATATAAATTGACTAACATACAGTAGAAAAGTTTTCATGGCATTTTTACAGGAGGAAGAATGAGGCACGTGACAATGACTTTGAAGACAGACACAGTAGGATTAGCAAAATTAACTTTGATCTCAAATCTTTTTAGAAGAATGCTTCACCTGTCTTTCATGTAATCATTCAGTCATTTCTACAATGCATGGCTAAAAAGTAGTATGCATGATAGTTGGCAAAGAAGTCTTGTTATTACGTTAGTGAAAATGGAATTTTTGACAAATAAAGCTATTGAAACATAAAAATTCTGCACAGCTATGTTTCATCTTTACATAGTATTCATGATATATACTGAAGTGAAATTTTAGAAGCTTTATAGTTAAGATAAATTATATTTTCAAAGATCAAGAAATGTACCTTAAAGGGATTGTACTCTTTAACGTTATTAAAAAAAATGTGTATAGAAGATTTTGTGGCACTTTCTAATATATAAGTATAAGTGTCAGCCTTCTCCAATTTAAATATATTGAACATGGAAAAGCTGTTTTCCTATTAGAGGAGGCTGATGGACTGGTCTGGTCATATGCTCATTCACCAGATATCAGCCTGTGACAAAGGCTGAAATGACAAGTGCAGAAAAAAACCTATAATACTCATATATTAGTAAATGATCCAAATTCATGTCCCCAACACATTGTTAAACTATAGATACACATGTCAACTCCTTTAAGAGTATCTACATTATTAATTAAAAACTCTTTCAAATAAACATTTAAACCTTGTAAACTATGGTACCTACACCTGCGGAGTGCACTTATATAGTGCTGGTAAGCCCGCCTAATCTAACAGTATGGGAATCAATAATAAGCTGTGAGTCAGACAAGGTACCCTATATCTGTGAAACTAATGCCCTAAACATGCCTGATCCGTGTGAAATTATTATTCTAGGCGACCACCCCCTCCATGAATTGCTAGGTTTGTAAGTTGTTGTTTAATCAGTATTTTGCATGTGTTGCCTTTATCAAACGGGGGCAACTGGATTCTGTGAACAAATTTGTTTTGTGACCTATATTGGAAAATAAAGTTTTTCCAGCTATATTTTTTAGGCAATGTTCATAATTCCCCTTAATTGTTCATTCTCTTCCATATGTTAACTGTACAGGATATATTTTGAAATGATTTCCATGCCAACTTGCATATAGCTGCTTCAAGCCCTGTGCTCTTGTCTGGTTGCCTTCATACTGATCTAAATTGCTGATCACAAAGAAAATAAAATATTTTTGTAGCAATGTTGGAAAAGTCTTCATGCATTTTATTAGAAAAAACCCATAATGTCTGCATGAATAAGTGAGTTGTCGAGGCCTATGTATGCAGTCATGGCTGCAAGTGTTGGCACCCTTGAAATCGATATGGAAAATGAAGCATTTCTCCCCCAAAATTATTGTAACTACACATGTTTTATTATACACGCTAATTTCCTTTGTGTGTATTAGAATAAGGGCTCATACTCACTTGCGAGAAACTCGGATGAGTCTCGCATGTTAATACCCGGCGCTGCTACCGGCACTCAGATCGGAGAGTGCGGCTGCCTAGGAATACATGCAGCCGCACGCTCCGATCCTGAGTTCTGGGTGCAGTGACGGGTATTGCCGTGTGAGACTCATCCGAGTTTCTCACAAGTGAGTATGAGTTCTAACACAAAAAAACTGACAAAAAAGGTAAATTGGACATCATTTCACGCAAAGCCCCCAAAATAGGCCAGACAAAATTGTTGACACCCTCAGCCTACTATTTGATTGAACACTGTTTGGAATAAATAACCACAATCGATCGCTTCCTATAACCATCATGAATCTTCTTACACTTCTCAACTGGAATTTTGGACTATTCTTCTTTTGCAGACTGCTCCCAGTCTCTCATTTTTGAATGGTGCCTTCTCTCAACAGCAATTTTAAAACCTCTCCACAGGTGTTTAATGGGATTTAGATCTGGACTTGTTGCTGGCTGCTTTAGAACTCTCTAATGCATTATTTCTATCCACTTCTGGGTGCTTCTTGAAGTATGTTTTGTGTAATTGTCCTGCTGGAAGGCCCATGACCTAGGACGTAAGCCCAGTTTTCTGACACTGGGCACTACATTGTGACCCCAAATCCTCTGAAAATCTTCATGATGCCTTGTACACAGTCAATACATCCAGTGTCAGAGGCAACAAAACAACAGCAAAACATCTTTGAACCTCCACCATATTTGACTGTAGGTCTTTTCTTTTTAGGCCTAATTCCATTTTCTGTAAAGAGTAGAATGATGTGTTTTACCAATAAGCTATATCTTGGTCTCATCTGGTCACAAGGCACTTTCCCATAAATTAAGGCTTACTCACGTACATTTTGACAAACTGCAGTCTAGCTTTTTTCTCTTTGTCAGCAGTGGGGTCCTCATGGATCTCCTATCATAGCGTTTCATTTCATTCAAATGTCGATGGATGGTTCATGCTGACACTGATGCACCCTGATCCTGCAAAATAGCTTGAATTTCTTTGGAACTTTATTGGTGCTGCTTATCCACCATTCAGACTATCCTGCGTTGCAACATTTCTTCAATCTTTCTCTGCTGTTTACCTCCAGTGAGATTAGCTACAATGCCATGGGTAGTAAACTGGTCAAAGGAACATCAAGATGGACTTGTAACCTTGAGATTGTTGGTATTGTTCAACTATTTTGGTGCTCTAGTCTTCAGACAGTCCCTTTTCCTCTTTCCATTCTCCATGATTAGTGTGACACATGCAGATACACAATGTCTGCACAATGAAAAGACTGAGTCAACTTCTCTTTTTATTTGGTTTCAGGAGTGATTTTCATATTACTCACACCTGTTACTTGCCACAGGTCAGTTTGAACGAGCATCAAATGCTTGAAACAAAGTTGTTTAGCCACAATTTTGTTAAGGTGCCAACAATTTTGTCCAGCCCATTTTGGGGTTTTTCTATGAAATTATGTCTAATTTGACTTTTCTTCTGTGTTGTCTTTTATTCCAATACACACAAATGAAATAAATGTGTGCATAACAAAACCTGTAATTGCAATAATTTTCTAGAATAAATACTTCATACTTTCTGGAATAATTTCAAGAGTTCCAACACATTATTATTATTATTATTATTATTTATTGTTATAGCGCCATTTATTCCATGGCGCTTTACATGTAAGGAGTCGTATACATAATAAAAACAAGCCATGTCTGTATGTATGTGGATAGAAAAATGGATAGATAGATAGATAGTCCAAAAATGATTGTTTATTTATTTATACATGATAACATATTCAGCAAAAGACTGCGAGTAGGTATGACTAGGCTATTAATTATCAAATGTGTTGCTGCACAAAAATAAATCATTAGTGCATATATAGACTCCAATTGAGACTCAATATAGTTACAGATTAAAAAAACATCTATAGCAATGGATAAAAAATTAAATTGTGGAACCCTGTACCCTTTTGCCACCTGGTGGCTTTTCCTTTCTGTGTTTATTAGTCATGTGATGTAAATATTTTGATTTAATTATTTTGTTAATAAATGCTATATATTTTTCAATACATACTGGTTGTGTATCATATTTTTGGGTTTCCGATTCATGAAATAGTAAAATGATTTAATTCGCATTTGCCATAATTATCACTTTGTCACTTAAAGTGGTATATCCTTTGTTTCTTTTGTTTTGCATCTTTAAATGGAAAATTAAAGCATGCAATCTAAATCATGTTCAAAGACAGTTTCGGCCCAGTAATTTGAGCTAAAGAGGCGCAGCTTTTATGGAGAAACAGCTTTGATCCCATCTCACCCGCACATCTATTAAAGCATTTATGTGGGTGATAGAAAGTACAGTCAGTTTGCTGCATACAAAGTGTACAACTATTCATAACAAGCTCATTTCCCTCATATTACCAAGCCTTTAATGATCTCAAAACAATCATTAGACTATAGCTAAAGTGCGTCAATTGTCATTTCACCAGCCCTGGGGAAGAGAAAGACAAACACTGTCACATACCTGAGTCCGCTGTCTTTGATGAGTTGAAATAAGAAATTGTTTTTACAATGTAATCCAGTGCTGTCTCACAAACCTCTCCACAAGCTAACAGGTTGTATGTTCCAATAGCGAATTCGAGTGAAAATATTGTTTGTACTGTACATTGTGCAACTAACAAATTATATTATCTAATATATAAAGCTGAATGTGTGTATGTGTGTATGTGTGTATGTATGTCCGGGATTGGCATCTGCACCGTCGCAGCTACAGCCACAAAATTTTGCACAGTCACACGTCTGGACCCCGAGAGCGTCATAGGCTATGTTGTGAGGCGAAATTTTAACCCCGCACTTTCCAATTCACCAAACAATTTTGCCCCTATCTACATAATGGGGAAAAAAGTGAAAGGAAAAGTGTTGGAAGCGTCGCAGCTACAGCAACAACATTTTGCACAGTCACATGTCTGGAACCTGAGAGCGTCATAGGCTATGTTGTGAGGTGAAATTTTAACCCCGCGCTTTCCAATTCACTATACAATTTTGCCCCTATCTACATAATGGGGAAAAAAGTGAAAGGAAAAGTGTTGGAGGCGTCGCAGCTACAGAAACAAAATTTTGCACAGTCACACGTCTGGACCCTGAGAGCGTCATAGGCTACGTTGTGAGGTGAAATTTTAACTCCGCGCTTTCCAATTCACCAAACTATTTTTCCCCTATCTACATAATGGGGGGGAAAGTGAAAGGAAAAGTGTTGGAGGCAAATTGACAGCTGCCAGATGTGAACAAGGGGGACTTAAAGAATGAGAGCGATGGCGCCAAAGAGTATATACCGATCAGTTGCTAAGGTGGGGCCCCGACATGAGATACTCACCACACATGGGGATATGAACACACACACAAAATGCGCCACACACTACCACGTGCTTGAACACATATACCACCCTCAGCACACATTTCACCACACATACACCAACCTCGCCACATAAAAGTCAAAACACAAAAGTCGCCGCTCAAAACTCGCCACGCGCAAAACTCGCCACATGCAAAAACTAGGCTCACGCAAAACTCGCCACAAGTGCAAAACTCACCTCATGGAAAACTCGCCACACGCAAAACTTGCACACGCGGAAAAATTGCCACATGCACAAAATTTGCAACACATGCAAAAGTTGCCTCACACAAAACTTGCACATACTCAAAAGGCACCAGACATAAAACTCACCACGCGCAAAACTCGCCATACGCAAAACTTGCTGCACACAACTTGCTACACTAACCTGTCACATGCAACTCGACACACAAAAAGTTGCTACACGCATGTTGCCACACAAAACTCATCTCACAATAGTTGCTACATGCATGTCGCCACACACAACTGAACACACACAACTTGACAAACGAAACTCACCCTAAAACACACACAAGTCTGGTATTAGCCTTCAAAAATAAAAATCTGATTAATAAGCAGACAAACTACAAGACCAACAAATGTACCATATAGGAAATACAGCAGCTGTCAGTCACATGACCTGTCTATTATGTGTATGTGTGAGCTAATATATACTGCCAGGGGGAGGGCTTCCTGTTGGCTGGGGATTTATCAGGCTGCCAATTTATCTTACAAATACTGAGATAAAAATACTGAGCAAATAACGTGTTAACAAGGTCTAATACAGGAGATCACACAGGTATATACTATATACAGGAGGAGATGACATACAGGTATATACTATATACAGGAGGAGATGACACACAGGTATATACTATATACAGGAGCAGATTACCTACAGGTATATACTATATACAGGAGGAGATAACATACAGGTATATGCTATATATAGAAGATGACATACAGGTATATACTATATACAGGAGGAGATGACACACAGATATATACTATATACAGGGGAGATGACACACAGGTATATACTATATACAGGAGGAGATGACATACAGGTATATACTATATATAGAAGGAGATGACATACAGGTATATACTATATATAGGAGGAGATGACATACAGGTATATACTATATATAGGAGGAGATGACATACAGGTATATACTATATATAGGAGATGACATACAGGTATATACCATATACAGGGGAGATGACACACAGCAGGTATATACTATATACAGGGGAGATGACATACAGGTATATACTATATACAGGAGATGACATACAGGTGTATACTATATATAAGGGAGATGACAAACATGTATATACTGAGGTGAAAATGAGAGGTGTGAGGTGAAAATGAAAAGGTGTGAGTGCAAAATGAGAGGAGTGAGGGAAAATAGTGTAGTGATCGGAAAATGACAGATGTGAGGTCGAAATGACAAGTGTTAGGGGGAATGAGAGGAGTGAGGGAGAAAATGTGAGGTGTGAGGGAGAAAATGAGAGATGTGAGGGGGAAAATTAAAGATGTGATTGGGAAAATGAGAGGCATGATGGGAAAATAAGAGAAGTGACGTGCTATAACTAACCACAGATATTTACTATGCCCAGGCAACGCCGGGCTCTTCAGCTAGTTAATTATAATAATGAATTACATATAGTAATATATAAGCAAGAAATAGTCTATGTACATTACCTCATAGAGTGTTCATACTGACTGCAAACACTATGCCACCAAAATTATTCCGTTTCTGATCTTTTGGGCCACATGCACACATTGGGTATTTGGTGAGTTTTTTACCTCAGGATTTATAAGCCAAAACTAGGAGTGGAACAATCAGAGGAAAGTGTAATAGAAACATATGCACCACTTCTGTATTTATCACCCACTCCTGGTTTTGGCTTACAAATACTGAGGTAAAATCCTGACCAAAAACTCAACCTGTGCATGTGGCCTTGCCAGGGGTGGATTAAAAGTAGCAAAGGCCTTGGGTAGTTTAGAAGGCATGGGCTTCCCCCAGGTACCTGATGTATCACGTGACATTTCACATGATCCCTCAATAGATCATGTGGCAGGTGATGTAACACACAAGTGCACTGGGGCACATCTGTACACGGAAAGCCAGAGAGATAGCGGCGCGCCATGTGTGCAGCACAATATGGCACTATAAATATCATTGCACTATAGAAAATAGAGCAGGGGAGGGAATTTAATTTTCCCAAGGGGCTACATGAGATACCGTGACTATTGTGGAAGCCAAACCAATAGGCTTAAATTAATTCTGCTCACTGTTAATATAAAAATAATTTTTAATAATTGTATAACTTAATATTGAGCAGAATTAAAGGGACACTGTCACCTGAATTTGGAGGGAACAATCTTCAGCCATGGAGGCGGGGTTTGGGAGTTTTTGAATCACCCTTTCCTTACCCGCTGGCTGCATGCTGGCTGAAATATTGGATTGAAGTTCATTCTCTGTCCTCCGTAGTACATGCCTGCACCAGGCAATCTTGCCCTGTGCAGGCGTGTACGCACAGGGCACACGCCCACCTAACCTGACCAGCCTGATTGACAGGCGAAAACGGCGACTTTGGTAATGTATTTCGCAGCATAGGTGGGGAATCAGGGTACACTACATACACTATTGTAACGCACAGCGCAGGCCCTATTTAACAGTATTTTTATCTCAATCTGAAAAAACGGGTGGACAGGTTCCCTTTAAGTAAGCTGACAGTATGACCTGCCACATAGCTCCCTACATACAGTATTAGCCCCCACATACCTCTCTCAATCAACAAACAAAGAGATCAACCTATGGGGCCCTTATACTTGTAAACCATAGCAAAAAAATAAATAAATAAAACATTCTCTTTATTTAGTGAGTTTAAAAACCCAATACCTAAAGACATAACTGCACACACATTTGCACAGAAAAGCAGTGATATAAAACAAGAGCAGAAATGAGGGGAGATAGAGCCTAGTTTTGCCCTCCACAATTCCCTTCCTGACAACGGAGGTTGGCACTCTAAGTATGGTGCCCCTACTCCTCATTGACTGCCACTATGTAGCCCCGTCCACTATGCTAAATGACCAGGCATCCTCAATAGGTGATCCGATAATACAGTGAAGGAAATAATTATTTGATCTCTTACTGATTTTGTAAGTTTGCCCACTGATAAAGGCATGAACAATCTATAATTTAAAGGGTATGTTAATTTTAACATTGAGAGAAAGAATATAAAAAATAAAATCCAGAAAATCACATTGTAAAAATTATATAAATTAATTTACATTTTGCAGTGAGAAAAAAGTATTTGATCCCTCTGGCAAACAAGACTTAATTCTTGGTTGCAAAACCCTTGTTGGCAAGCACAGCAGTCAGACATTTTTTGTAGTTGATGATGAGGTTTGCACACATGTCAGGAGGAACTTTGGTCCACTCCTTTTTGCAGATCATCTCTAAATGATTAAGATTGTGAGGCTGTCGCTTGGCATCTCGGAGCTTCAATTCCCTCTATAAGTTTTCTATGGGATTAAGGTCTGGAGACTGGCTAGGCCATGCTATGACCTTAATGTGCTTCTTTTTGAGCCACTCCTTTGTTGCCTTGGCTGTATGTTTTGGGTCAGTGTGTCTTTGTCAGGGGGAAAACTTACAAAATCAGCAAGGGATCACTTACAGTAGCTAACTTGTGAGGGACGAGGGAGACTCCATTTTGATTTACTAATTTCAGGCACAATATGTTATCCAGAGAACTCCCTCTGCTGCCGAACTGTGGCCCACACCCATGAGATAAGTACACAAAATCCCAAAAGAACAGGAACATTCCATATGAACAGAGAATTTGAGGCCATGTGTTAATTAATGCAAGGAGGAGCCAAGGAGAAGTGGGCACTACCCACGGATGCAGCAGTCATGGCTGCTGTCACCAGGAGTGGGAGCACCAGAGCCTAAGTAACCTCACGGAGGTCCAGCGGCTTCCCCACCTCCGACCCAGTGGCTGCCGAGTCAGACAGAGGCCGGGAGACAGGTCCCGGTGAACTGATGGAAGATGTGACAGTTTTTATGTCTATTCTGGCCACGTCTAGTCAGGGAATTCAGGTGGTGTTAGAAGCTAACAACAGCCTGAAAGCTCTTAAGGAGCAGGTGGCACAGCCTACCACAGAGTCAGACTGTGAGTGGGTGGTATGGGACCAGGGACGGCTGTACCAGGTAATGGTCCAGCAGGGTTCACCAGAGGCGTGGCTCCTGGACCAACAGATAGTGGTAAAATATCCATTCAGGGCAGAATTGTTGTGGATCACACATGAGATTATGATGGCCGGACTCCTAGGGATTGCTAAAACCAATGCCAGGCTAGCCCAGCATTTCTTCTGGCCTAAAATGGGGACCAATGTGGCTGCCCACTGCCATTCTTGTGACACCTGTCAGAGGCAGGGAAGGCGGGGCCGCACCCTAAAACTCCACTGGTAACTCTACCCATCATTGAAGAGCCTTTCAAGAGGGTAGTTGTGGATCTCATTGGACTGCTGTCCATTCCCAGCCGCTCCAGGAAATGCTTCACACAGATGGTAGAAGATTAAGCCATCTTGTACCCGGAAGCGGCCATTCGGGCTGACAAAGTAGCTACCACCTTACTGGAAATTTTCTCCTGAGTGGGGTTTCCCCAGGAAACGCACCGACTGAGGGACTCGGTTCAAGTCTCAGCTGATGGAGTCCCCTGTAAGCAAATACATGTGCAACATGTGCAGTCAGGAGACTGAGATGGCCACTCCAGAACCTTCACTTTGTTCTGCTGTAGCCAATTACAGGTCGACTTGGCCTTGTGTTTTGAATCTTTGTCATGTTGGAATGTCGAAGTACGTTCCATGCGCAGCTTCTGAGCTGATGATTGCAAATTTGCCTCCAGTATTTGCTGATAATGTGCTGCATTCATCTTTTATTCAACCTTGACCAAGTTTCCTGTGCCTATGTAGCTCACACATCCCCATGCTTTACAGTAGGAATGGGTTCCTTTCATTATAGGCCTTGTTGACCTGCCTCCAAATGTAAAGTTTATGGTTGTGGCCAAAAAGTTCAATTTTGGTCTCATCCCTCCATATTACTTTGTTCCAGAAGTTTTGAGGCTTGTTTTTGTGCTGTTTTGCATATTGTGGTTGAGATACTTTGTGGCATTTGCACAGTAATGGCTTTCTTCTGGTGACTCAACCATGCAGCCCATTCTTCTTCAAGTGCCTCCTTATTGTGCATCTTGAAACAGCCACACCGCTAGTTTTCAGAGAGTCCAGTATTTCAGCTGATGTTATTTTGGGGTTTTTTTTTGCATCCTGAACAATTTTTCTGGCAGTTGTGGATGATATTTTTGTTAGTCTACCTGACCGTGGTTTTGTTTTTACAGAGCCCATGATTTTTCATTTGTTAATCACAGTTTCATCGCTGCTGACTGGCATTATCAATTCCTTGGATATCTTTTTGTATCCCTTTCCTTGTTTATACAGTTCAACTACTTTTTCCCATAGATCCATTGACAATTCTTTTGCTTTCCCCATGACTCACAGTCCAGAAACGTCAGTGGCAGGATGAAGATGCAAGAGTCTGTCTGGATCCCAGAAACTCACTCAGCTTTTATGCATACACACTGATTACAAGCAAACAGGTCACAGGTGAGGATGTTACCTTTAGTAGCCATTCAAACCCATTTGTGTCAACTTCTGTGCATGTTATCAGGCCAAACTCACCAGGGTATGTGAACTTTTGATCAGGGTCATTTGGATATTTTAGGTTGTCATTATGAATGAAAAAGAGAAAACACAGTAGTTTAACAATAAATAGCTTCACCCAACCACTAACCATGAGTGGAGAAAACATTTTGGTGCTATCATTCATATTCTCTGGAAAAAGGCAAAGAAAGCAAAAATTCTGCTGGGGTATGTAAACTTTTGCGCACAACTGTAGATGTGTGGTGAGCATCTTGAACCCTTAGGTGCTTCACAGAAATGTATAATGTTGAGCTGTGAAAATAAAAACATCACATTTTTTCAGATTGCACGATTCGTTAAAGGGTTGATTGTGACTTGTAGGATCGCTACCTCCAACAGGTGGCGCTATAGAGTTTAAGTCCTCTTTTTCTCAGAAGAGGCAATTTGCATATTATATTTCCCAGAGGAGCATTGCATGGCGAATAAGCCTCCTTACCTTGATGAGCCAGAGATGGTATGTCACACTCCATAAGGAGAAATGATACCCCGTAGACCCCAGTCCAGAGCCTCTCACCTAGCCAAATCAGTTCTCATGCTTCGCACTGACGAGGGCCAACAGCCCGAAACACCGTGTCTGCGAATTGAGATATTGATTTGGCTTTTATCCTAAGTCATATTGCACGACTCGTTAAAGGGTTGATTGTGACTTGTAGGATCGCTACTTCCAACAGGTGGCGCTATAGAGTTTAAGTCCTCTTTTTCTCAGAAGAGGCAATTTGCATATATCCCTCAAGGAATTTATCTAGATATGTGGTGAGAACCAGGTGCTTCACAGAATTTTATAACATTGAGCCAAGAAAATAAAAAAAATCTAATTTTTTTCACAAAATCTTTTAACCCAAATTTTTTTATTTCACAAAGGTAACAGGACAAAATGGACCCAAGCAGTTGTGCAATTTATCCTGAGTACGTCATTACTCCATATGTGGTGGATAACTACTGTTTAGGCGCACTACAGGGCTCGGAAGGGAAAGAGTGACGTTTGGAGCGCAGACTTTGATGGAATGATCTGTGCCAGCCATGTCGTGTTTGGAGAACCTGTGCTGTGCCTAAATAGTAGAAATTCCTCACATATGACCCCATTTTGGAAACTACACACCTCAAGGAATTTATCTAAAGGCATAGTTTTATAGTAATGGTTATAATATAATGCTTTTGGCTTTACTGGTGTATGAATTTATAATGTTGTGGTATGTGTAAATTGTGCGGAATACTTCAGATTATAAAAGTTGGTTGTGTCAACAGGGAAAAACAAATGTATTAATTTATGGACATATGGTATGCTTTGAAGCAATCCTTAATGCATAGACCTTATTTCTTAGTGCATGGTAAATTGTGTCTTTTCGTATTCCCCTCTTGGAGCATACTTTGCATCTCTTTTGTGATCTTCCCTTCTTTGCTTTTTGGGGAACCTCTCCGAGAAAATGTTGACCTGGCACGATACGGGCACCATCCAATTCCTGATTGCCAAACATTAGGGCCTTTATGACTACCTCCTGAAACTGAAGGAAGGACCCTTTATTACCTGCAGATCAAAACAATACAAAAGGATTGTACAGTGCCATCTGTACAATATGCACGGGCAGTTTTTTGTACCATACTTTCTCTTTTCGCATAGCAATATATGATTTGAGGACCTGATCTGAGAGATCTACACTTCCCATGTACTTATTATAATCCAGGATATAGTGTGGCTTTGGGACTTCTATTGTGGTACCTCGGACAGTGACAAGGGAGCTGTTCTCACAGTGTATGGAGGTCAAGATAAGGAAATCCCACTTGTCCTTATGCTTGACCACCAGAATGTTGTTGCTGCATAGGGCTCTGCTGGCACTGTTTCTCAGCAGTTGTCAAATAAGGCTACTTTCACACTTCCGTCGGTACGGGCCCGTCGCAATGCATCGGGCCGACGTACCGATGGACATTGTAAAAATAACTGCACGATGTGGGCAGCGGATGCAGTTTTTCAACGCATCCGCTGCCCATTCTGCAGTCCGGGGAGGAGGGGGGGGAGTTTCGGCCATGCATGCGCGATCGAAAATGGCGGACGCAACGCACAAAAAAGTTACATGGAACTTTTTTGTGCTGACGGTCCGCCAAAACACGAAGCATCCGTCGGACGACAGATGCGACATGTGGCAATCCGTACGAGTGTATGGGAAAAAACGCACATTTGCAGGATCTGTTTTTTCCCAAACCGACGTATTGCGACGGAGCTCTAAAGACGGAAGTGTGAAAGTAGCCTAAGTGGCTTAGGGAGGCCTCTCTGATTTTTTCGCACGATGCAGCATGCAACTGTACCTTTGACAGAGAGGGTCTTGAAGAATGGGATGCTGGAGAAAAGAGTAGAGAGAGAGTAAAAAAGGAAAAAGGAAAAAATTAGAAGAAACACTTAAAAGAAAAAACTGAAAATAAAAATAATTGGATGTAAAAAAAAAGAGTTTGCATAAAAAGAAATTACAGTGATGTTCACTACACTTTTTTTGCAAAAGAAACATGAATGTCAGAGGACTGAAAGCACTGATCAAAAGGTCCCAGGTACTGACACACATCAAAAAGTTGGGGATAGGTATTGTGTTGCTACAAGAGACACATTTCACACAAGAGAAAGCCCCAAATTTAGACAGACATCATTACTATGACACCTGGTATCATTCATACTCATCCTCCAGGAAATCAAGAGTAGTCGCTATTGTGATATCCAAACACACACCATTCCAATACATGGAGGCGCTCCAGGATAACGATGGCAGATTTATTTTTATCAAAGGTAAAATTGCTCATAAATTGGTAATGATAGGCAATTTATACGCCCCCAATACTAAACAAGATATTTGATTCTCCAAGTCGATGAGGGAGGCTAACGATTTTATAGAGGGCATCCTGATCCTTGGAGGTGACTTAAATACGCCTCTTGAACCAATAGTAGACTTCTCAACAGGGAAATCAAAAGTAACCAAAAAAGCACTTAAATGCATCTCTGTGACTCTACATTTGCACCAGCTAATAGACACGTGGAGATTTTTATACCCTAATTCAAAAGACTACACCCACTTTTCCCAAACGCAATCGTCCTATAGTCGAATAGGTTATCTCTTCCTGCCGTTCCAGATGATCACGAATCTAAAGGATGGGCAGATAATCCCGAATGTCCATTCTGACCACTCAATACTTATAAATAAAATAGTGCTGGGTCACAAACCAAAAAATAACACATGGAGACTTAATGAGATCCTTTTGTCTGAACAGTCCGCCAAAGGGAAAATACTGAGAACGATAAAAGAATACTTTGAACTTAACACACAAGATAACACACCATTCCCTATTGTTTGGGAAGCTCACAAAGCAGTGGTAAGAGGGAAATGGATCTCCATTGCATCACATAAAACAAGACACGATAAACAAATCTGGAGTCTCTCTTTAAAGAGATCCAGACCCTTGAAAAAGAACACACACTTAGACCAGACACTTTTACTCTTTTGTCACAAAAAAAGATGAGAACTCAGAGATATAATGAATAAGGATCCAATCAGGGTGTTCACAAAATGGAAACACAAAATGCTTGCACACGAGGATAAAGTGTCAAAATTCATGGTGTCTCAGATTAAAAAGAAAAAGCTAAGTCACTAATATATACGCTCAAAAAATCAAATGGAGAGAAAATTAGTGACTCAGATGGCATTGGTTCAGCCTTTAAAGAACATTACTCCTCTCTATATAATATGCTCCCTTGTGAGAGTGTAGGACAATTAGAAACAAGAAAAGTTAACATAAAAGAATTTTTAAATACCATTAATTTACAAAACCTTTCTGAAGAACAGCAACTAGAATTAGTAGGCCCTTCACGTTGAGGGAACTCCAGTCTGCCCTGTCGAACTGTCCGGCAGGAAAGAGCCCAGGCCCAGATGGTCTCCTGGCCTCCTACTGTAAAGCCTTCCAGGAGACATTGAGTCCATACCTTCTGAAATTGTGTAATGAGGTGTTGGGGGGGCGACCTTCCCGAAACAGACACTAGGAGTACACAATATCATTGATTCATAAGAAAGGCAAAGACTCAGAGATACGCAGCAATTACAGACCAATCTCTTTATTGAATAACGATCTTAAATTGTTTGCAAAAGTAATTGCCAAAAGAATAGGTCTGGTACTAGACATATTAATCTCACCGGAACAAGTTGGGCTTGTTGGGGGCAGAGAAGATAGGGATAATTCTCTAAGAGTCTTATACCTTATGCAACATGCTAAAATCCATAATAAACTATTGGTGTTAATTGGAACGGATGCGGAAATGGCGTTCGACAGGGTGAACTGGACTTTTATGCAAGAGACCTTGGAAAGATTTTGGTTTCCACCACTGTTAATCAATGCCATTTTCAAATGTACACATACCCAAGGCGAGGATAAGGATAAATGGAGACTTGTCCACTCCCTTTGTAAATAAAAACAGCACCCGTAAAGGCTGCCGGCTCTTGCCGACCCTATTTGTTTTGACTATTGAAACTCTGATTCATAGCCTTATTAATAATAATAATAATAGTAATAATAATAATAATAATAATCTTTATTTATATAGCGCCAACATATTCAGCAGCACTTTACAGTTTAACAGTTTTAAACACCACAGTCATAAGTAACAACGTTAACAATACAATAATTAAAGCGAAATAAGACGACCCTGCTTGTGAGAGCTTTCAATCTACAATGAGGTGGGGGAGATACAAAGTACAGGTGTGTATTTACAATGATGTATTTACAATTATGGTCCAGCCATCTTCAGGGGGTGGGGGGTAGATGGAGATAGTGAATGGGCTACACACACACAAACATGAAATGACTTTGATTAGTTAACATGGTAGGCCGCACTGAACAAATGTGTTTTGAGGGAGTGCCTAAAACTATGGAAATTGTGAATGGTCCTAATATCTTGGGGTAGAGCATTCCAGAGGATTGGCACAGCACGGGAGAAGTCTTGGAGTCAGGAGTGGTAGGTACGGATTAGTGCAGAGGTTAGTCGAAAGTCATTTGCAGAGTGCAGAGGTCGGTTAGGCAGATAGACAGAAATGAGGGAGGAGATGTAAGGGGGTGCTGCACTGTGAAGAGCTTTGTGGGTGAGAACAAGTACTTTGAATTGGATTCTATAATGAATGGGCAGCCAGTTTAACGACTGACGAAGAGCGGACGCGTCCAATTAACAATTAGCTAGATAGACAACCCTGGCTGCTGCATTAAGGATAGAATGGAGATGGGAAAGTCGAGTAAGGGGAAGATCAATTAATAAAGCGTTGCAGTAGTCCAGGCGGGAGTAGATCAGGGCGACAGTGAGGGTTTTTGTTGTTTCCATAGTGAGAAAAGGGCAGATTCTAGAGATCTTCTTTAGGTGTAAGCGGCACGAGCAGGCAAGAGATTGTATATGGGATGTGAAGGAGAGATCGGAGTCAAATGTAACACCCATACAGCGGGCCTGCTGCCAGGGTGTTATTATGGTGCCACCCATGGAGAGGGAAACGTCGGGTTTAGGGAGGTTAGTAGATGGTGGGAGCAGTAGAAGTTCAGTTTTGGAGAGGTTGAATTTCAGATAGAGAGCGGACATGATGTCAGAGACTGCGTACAGACAGTCACTGGTGTTCTGTAGTACAGCGGAAGTAAGCTCAGGGGATGGTGTGTATAGTTGTGTGTCATCGGCATAAAGATGGTACTGAAAGCCAAATCTGCTGATGGTCTGTCCAATTGGGGCCGTGTAGAGAGAGAAGGGGGCCAAGGACTGAGACCTGAGGTACCCCGACAGTGAGAGGAAGAGGAGACAAATTGGAGCCAGAGAACAGAACACTGAAGGGGCAGTCAGAAAGATAGAAGGAGAACTATGAGAGAGCAGTGTCCTTAATGCCTAGTGATTGGAACCTAGAGAGTAGGAGAGGGTAGTCAACAATGTCGAAAGCTGCAGAAAGATCGAGAAGAATGAGCAGTCACTGTTACATTTTGTTGCCAGAAGGTTGTTGGTCACTTTGATGAGTGCAGTTTCTGTCAAGTGTAGGGGCGGAAGCTGGACTGAGAAGGGTCTAATAGGGAGTGAATACAGATGTAACGGGTAAGGCGGGAGTAGACTAGGCGCTCCAAGAGTTTAGAGATGAAAGGGAGTTGGAGGCCGGTCTGTTATTTGTGCAGGATGGGTTGAGGGCGGGTTTCTTTTGTAACGGAGTAATGATAGAGTGTTTTAAGGAGGAGGGGAAAATGCCAGAGGAGAGTGAGAGATTAAAGATTGTAGTTAGGTGAGTAGTGACGACTGGAGAGAGAGACTGGAGGGGATGAGAGGGAATGGGGTTGGTAGTGCATGTAGTCAGACGAGAAGAAAAGAGGAGCCTGGAGACTTCTTCTTCTGTGATGGGATCAAATGTGGAGAGTGAGCCAGGGGAGATGCAGCGAGGGATAGGTGTCACTGAACTTGGTGATTGGGAGCGGATTTCCTGATGGATATTGTTTATTTTCTCTATAAAGTGGGAGGCCAGGTCATCAGCACAAATGTCTGTGATAGGGGCTTGTACTTTTGGCCTGAGGAGGTGTCAAAAAGTTTGTTGGGGTTGTTGGATAGTGAGGAGATCAGGGTGGTGAAGTAAGTCTGTTTGGCAAGCTGAAGGGCAGAGTTATAGGTTTTTAACATAAATTTAAAGTGTATGAAGTCTTCTGGTGTGCGAGTTTTCCTCCATAAGCATTCAGCACTCCTAGAGCATCACTGGAGAAATCGGGTTTTCGATGTTAGCCAGGGCTGTTTTACTCCGTGTTTGGAGGTTCTGATGGTGAGGGGAGCTACTTGGTACTGGGTGCTTCTAAGAGTGGTATTGGAGTGATGTACCATCAAATCAGGACAGGAAAAAGAGGAGGTTAGGGACAGTGATGAGTGTAAGGAGTCTGAAAGTGTATGAGGGTTAATGGCTTGAATATTTCAGACTGAATGGTAGGTAGGAGTGCGCTGGGGTGGATGATGATTTGTGAGCGTGAAGGAGAGAATATTGTGGTCAGAGACGGGCAGCGGTGAGTTATTTAGCTAGGAGATTGAACACAGCTGGACAAAGACCAGGTCAAAGGTGTTACCGTCCTTGTTTGTCTCAGAGGTTGAGAGCTGTGAGAGGCCGAGCGAAGTGGTTAGTGATAGAAGCTGGGAGGCAGATGTAGAAGTGGGGCTGTTTATGGGGATGATGAAGTCTCCCAGGATAAGGGTTGGGAGTTTTGAGGACATGAAGTGCGGCAGCCAGGCAGAGAAATGGTCCAGGAAGTGGGTGGGTGAGTCTGGGGGCCGATATATGACAGCTACTCTGAGGGTGAGGGGATGGAAGAGCCTGATGGTGAGGACCTCAAAAGTAGGGAATGAGAGTGATCGAGCTGGGGGGATGACCTGGAAGGTGCATTGTGGGGAGAAGAGTATGCCGACTCCACCACCCGGACATAGAAGGGGTTAGATTAGCTGGAATGTCTCCCATATTGTAGCAGCTTTTGCAGATGACTTATTACTATTATTGACAAATCCTAGCAAAGAAATCCCTGCAGTGCTGGAACTGTTTGAAAAATTTGGAAGCATGTTAAATTTTAAAATATATCTTGATAAATCGGAGGCCATGAGTATGCATGTCCAGAACTTGACCCTTCAATACATTAAATCCAGATTTACAATTAAGTGGAACTCGAGCTTTATTAAATACTAGGGAATTAAATTGAGCCCACATTGGCATTCAATATTCTCACTTAACTATGCCCCTCTGATCAACACTACATTAGAACTGATTAGGTCATGGAGGGCACCTTTTGTCTTCAGGATGGGACGTAAGAATCTAAAGAGCTTCATACTCCCCAAGTTCAGCTATATATCAAAGTGCCTATCACATTTTTTCAGAGAATACGCTCCATCTTTGGGAAGTATATATGGAGAGGCTCAAGATCTAGACTTAACTACAAAATACTTTCACTCCCTAGGACAAAAGGGGGTATGAGCGCTCCCGATCCACAGAAATATCATACAGCAGCGACACTCTCTTTGATAGTTGATTGGGTAAGGAACCTTAAACATAAGCTATGGACGAAGATAGCAGATGACTCAGTACCTGTCCCGATCACAACCATACTTCATGCTCCCAAAGATTTTATCCACAAATTGGAAATACCTAACACTATGTCTAGGAATGTGGACACACTTGGGCTAGAAACTCCAACCTATTAATGCCACTACGTCACATTTGGCCAGGGTGATGGATATACCAGGGCTGTACTTGGATCAAACTATGATTAAATCCACATCTTGCACTCGATTAAAGAGAGCATAGATAGTGTACTAACAGAAGGTACTCTGCTCCCATTTTCAGAATTACAAAATAAATCCCCAAAACTACACAATAACTTTCTCCACTATAATAGACTAAAGAAAGCTACTAGATAGTATTTACAAGCTGGTATCCCATTTAGGGAATTAACGACTTTTGAAACCTTATTAACACAACATAAACAACCCAAAGGAGTATTAGCAAAATTATACCAGACCCTTTTATCAGACTCAGTATCTATTAAACGTGCCTATATATTAGCATGGGAGAAAGAACTCGGAATTAATTAAACTACAGGACTGGGAGGTTGAGCGCATTTATAAAAATTTGTTTGGGCCACCTAGCTGTGTAAGAGTTCAAGAAAACTCATATAAGATCATCACAAGATGGTATACCCACACCAGTGGTAACTCATACCTGGTACCCCAACATACCCCCAACCTGTTGGAAATGTAATAGAGATAAAGGGGTGTTCCTGCACATTTGGTGGTCATGTGATAAGATTAGACCGTTTTGGAATAGTGTTTTGAAAATTATTACCAAGTTGTGCAATCTTTCAAACCCCCCACGGCCGAACCTCATCTTTCTGAACTGGTCTAGCGATATTTCACAGACCAAGTACAAATCACTACCCCTATTTTTATTAGCAGCAGCCAAACTAATTATTCCCACAAAATGGTGCTCTCAGAGTAGCCCGAGCATTGTTGATTGGCTCCAAAAAGTTGATCAGCTTTATTATGTAGAGGAAATTGGAGCTTTCACAAACTTCTCAAGAGACAGGTTTGGGATAACATGGGAGCCATGGGTTCTATATAGAGAATCGGATGAATACTTAAGGATGATGAGTCAGCAGTCTCTCACAGTGACTGAATGAAAATCTGGCGTCCACCCTAAAAACTAATAAGCTTTCAGGAGAGATTAATGCTTGTTACATAGGTCTCATGAAGCTGTAAGGCACTAACCGCCGATACCACTATCCATTCTTACATGGAGGACTCCCCTGCCTCTCCCCTACCTCCTCTCCTTCATCTGATTTTCCCCACCCTACTTTCACTATCTGTCTCCCTGTATCAATGTTATAATTTTAGACCTATAGGTGTGTACACATTGGGTTAGACTCCTTCCTTATAAAACAGTAGGAAAATGAAGACAAACTGTTGTGGAATGAAAGATTGTAACTTCTACTATGATTAATCTTAACATGTACTTTGTGACGACCTAATGAAAGAACTTTTGACGGCATTCTATTGAAAAAACACACACACCCCTGTTATGTAATTTTACATTATTGTTTATTTGTGTTATATAACCCAATAAAAAGATGTTTAAAAGAAAAAGAAACATGAATGTTACAAACACTTACAACTATGCTCCCCTAATGCACTAGCTATAAATTTACCTGGCATTAATTATTCTTAAAAAAAAAACAGACGTCACTAACACTGCGACGCATGGTCCCCTCCCTAATGCACTAGCTAAGAAGTTACCAGGTGATAACTACTCTTTTTTTTTTCTTTTCAAAAGAAAAACACTACCTCCCTTCCATAAAGCTACTGTATACTACTATTTTTTAAGAGAACATTGGATGTCATTTACTGTATTTATCGGACTATAAGTCGCACTTTTTTTTCTCCAAAAATGTGGATGAAAATGGGAGGGTGTGTCTTATAGTCCAGATGTACAAGCTCTGGCTGTGGTGGGAAGGTGGGGGAGCGTCAGCGGTGGAGCAGCGGGTCACAGTAGGCAGGAGCTGACGGCTGCGGCTAACTCCTGTGCCCGCTGCTAAAGAGAAATGAATGTTCACTGCATTCCACGCCCATGGGCGTGGTGGGCAATGAATATTCATTTCTCTTCAATAGCACCCTGGTATGCATGGCCCCATCCTTATTCTTGTATGATTGGCCTCCCATCCCCATCCTGGTATTCATGGCCCCATCAGAACATTAAAAAAAAAATTACACTTACCTTCATGCGCTCCCTCGCAGTGTCTTTGCATGATGCCAGTAGATGCTTTATGCTTGTGCAGCGCCCCAGAGTCCTCGTCGTTGCAGTAATGTCGCTCTGCCACTAAGGGGAGTGATATTATGTCTGATTACACTAAAGGAGTTCACCTGACCAGGTATCACAGTCACACATTACACTTCACACTCCGGCCACTAGGGGGAGCAAAAGGCACTATGTATTAGGCCACTCCTCACACTGGTAAAACTGGGGGTCGGATAGGAAGTTAGAACAGAACGCAGCCTGGGAGAGCTCCAGGGAGGACCTGTCAGGGGTGGGTTCCTGGCAGGTACATAGCAGAAAGAGTAGAAAGTGACGGAGCCGCACCTGCACTACCTTGCGGCGGCATTCTAAGAAAGGACACGAAGAGAAGGATATTGTGGAGAAGTGAGAAATGAGACAAGCACAAAGGAGAGCCAGTAGGAGTCGTGCCCAGAGAACAGCAACATCCTACTGAGGCGTCTAGCCAGTGGCCGGAACACCGAGGAAGTAACTGACTCCAAGCATTACTTCAAATAACGGCAGGACAGTTGATTATAGGTTGGCTGTCTACCATACATCACCTAAGAAGACATAGGGGGCAAGCGTGGAGAGGGGCGTCTCTAGGGTCCCAGAATAGCTCTGAGCCTTCCCGTCAAACGGGTGCGACCTATCCAGATAAACTTGGGGGACGGAGAGAGAGAGAAAGAACGAACACGAAAGTTGTGAGGACTATCCCGAATGCTCAGCAGGGAAGAACTACAACACAAAGGGAACTCTGGATGTGCCTTCGGACCGGCCGGTCTTAGACAGCCCAGTTATCAGTGCTCTGGATTGAATACCACAGGTGGCGTCATGAAACCTTAGCCGACTTTCATCACCCCTTTCATTGGACGCCCCTTAGCAGGGTCATGGACCGGGTCCAGCCACCGTGTCAACCCTAGAACCGAGATAGAGAGGACCGTTACCGAGTAACCCGCGGCCCTGTGTCTGGGTTCGTTCCACTTGTAAGCAGCGCATGGCAGGCAGGGAAGTCACGCGCTGTTTACAAGCTGAAGGACAGCTGCCAGAATACTCACTACTCTGCTCGCTTTGCAGGTGCACAGTTCCCACAGTGCCGTTCATATACTGCACATGTCAAGAAGGGGTTAAATAAGTTGCTTGTTTTTGATGCTTCTTGGTATTTGACTTGGACAAAACGTTATTTATAAAATGGAGGTCAGGGGGGTAGTCATGGCTGAGGGTGGCAGTACAGGCACACCCTGGCCTTCCGTCACATGAACAAATTGCAGTCCACTCACTTGTAAGTCAGGGTCCATTCCACACCGCCGGGGTTCCTTTTCTTTCAACACCACACAATGACAGTCAGAGTTCAGGGTCATCTTCAACATAACAATTTTACTCAGCTCACCTAGTTTAGTCACAGAAACAGCACAAGATTCATTGCAGAATATCACATTCTGTTCCCTGCACTGTCCCTCACTACTCCAGGAATATCCACTTTATCCGCCAGTGCCGCAGCTTCCTGACTGGTCAGACTAAGGCTTCTTTCACACTTCCGTCGGTCGGGGTGCATCATGATGCAGTAAAGCAACGTATTGACGGATGTGTTGAAAACAGTGGAAAACGTGTGTAATGCATCCAGTGTTACTGATGAGTCTAATGAGTTACCGGCCGAATTTTAAGGTAAAAAATTCTGGAGAGAGAGAGAGAGATTTTTTCCCTGACTAGAAAATCCTTCCGGCCATGCTCAGAACACAAAAACGTCATACGTCGCTGGATTCCTGTTTTTCACAGTCAGCGACGCAACCTGCGCCCATAGGCTTCCATTATAGCCAGCGACGGGCAGCGCAGGATGCGTCGCTGAGCGATTTTCCGACGTGCAGAAAAAATGTTCCTCTGAACGTTTTCTCCGACCGACGGACCGTTTTTTGCTGATGGATCCAGTGCACGACGGATGAAAAGGATGGCCATCCATCACAATCCGTCGCTAATATAAGTCTATGAGAAAAAACAGGATCCTGCAGAAAAATTTACAGGATCCTGTTTTCTCAAAACTCGACGGATTGTGACCGAAGATGAAAGACGGAAGTGTGAAAGAGGCCTAACCTGCTTCAGGAGTTCCCTGCCCGCTTCCCTCTCCAAAGGTGAAGTCGAAGAATGGCTCTTCCATTCCTTACTAGGCCGTGAGTCTCGGACGTTAAGGGTTGTTCCCCTCCTAAGCAGACAAAATCCTATTGGTCTAACTAATCCCTATTCTATTCTACTATGCTCCCCCTACTGGTCAAAGTCCTACACTATCCCTATATCTTTACAACACATGAACATAAGAACAATACAATATACAATATAAAAACATTGCATGACATATGAAATATACCAGGGATGTATGCAAGGAGTGCAGGGCAGTAAACTGGCCCCTCGCACCCCTTACATTTATATAGTTATGTGTGGATTCCATGCTTTTTTTATGTAAACGAATTTGTCAGCTTTTTGCCTGAGGATTTTCCACATATAATGCAAGTCTATAGGGAAAATCTACAAATAAAACTCAGCGACCCGTGAAAGAAATTGACATGTTGCACCTTAGGTCAGTTTACACTGAGTAAAAGAACGACAGTTGAAATGTGATTTCTATCCAATATGAGATAAATCCCATCCACTCTGCCGGAACTGTAAGACGCTGCATTTTTGAAACAGCAAAAATATAAGTCAAAAACTCACTAAAACCTCCGTGTGGGAACACAGCCCAATATGAATTACATAGAAATGTATTCTGCGACTGAAAAGCCACCCATTTATCTGAACTAGGCAATGTGCACATGTCTGTTTCAAGTGGATTCCACCTCAGAGTTCAGAAACCTTGAAGCAGGTAGAAGAAGTAACCCGTTCTTCATTTTTCCGGCAACTCTGCTTGGACAACCCATACTCCACACATTTCAAGAATAGGGCAAGCAATGACTAAGAAGACGCCTTAGGAAAATGACTGTCAGCGTTCCTGAAGCATTTTCACCTTGGAAAACTCAGAAAATGTTTTACAGCGTCTTAAAAGCACCATGGGAACATATCCTTAGATTCTTTTCACAAGATATGCATGGATTTCAGCAAGTCCAATTTTGATGAATGGAACTGTGGCAGAAACTTCTAGAACAAATCTGCTATGTGCACATGTACCCTAACTCTCCTGCAGGAAAGAGTTGTATTTTTATCAGACATCTCTCAAAAAAATAATTCTAACACGTACAGGGGACTTTCAGCTGTAACTTCATCGTTTTTTCAGTTTCTTGCCTAAACTTGATGGATTACATTATAGGGTTAGACAGAACAGAAAAATGGAAGTGATAGTGCAGATGAGAACTCAGCTTTATATTGCTGCCAAATTCAGGAACTTGGTTCTGTGAGCTTCATTTACTGCATCTGAGATGCCTGAAGGAAATCTGTCAGCAGGTTTTTGCTTTGTAATCTAAATACCGCATGAGGTAGGGGCTGAAACAGGCTATGTTCTTTTATTTACATTCAATTAGTGTTTTATCAGCAGGAGATAATTACTGTCCAGACTACAGCTCAAAAGCATCATGGTCCAACTTCACCATGACCACTGATCAGCAGCTTACTGTCAATATACAATCTACACAGAAAGCAGTGTTGTGGGCGAGATCAGATTTCTGAGCTCTGCTAAATGCTACATCTAAAAACTCTGATTGAAAGATAGACTAGCTCAGAAATCTAGTTTCCAAATGATGCAATAATTTACAGAAACTGCAGTAATGTATTTTGGCATGTAGTTTAGCTGGAACAAGTCAATGCCTAGCCCACATTACAACATACAGAATATTCCATATTACTGTATGTAAATGTTGCAGAAAGTTCCAATAATATTGTATTCTGTAATCAACCAGTTTCATCGGTACAGTATTCACAGAGTTGTGTTTCTGCGAGCAGCAGCACAGTTACAGTTCTGTACTGTCCGGTACAGTAGACAAACAATTTTACATGAGTATCAAAAAAGAAAAACTACGTAAGGCACCAAACTAGTCATTTCATTCCTACATCTGTATGCTTTATCCGATGAACAATATGTATCTCTTGTACTGCACAATGTAACAAACTGATCTCAGAGAAAACAGAGCCTTGCATATTTGCCAGATGTAAAATTTAAATCCATCACAGGCGGTCTAAAAAATAGTTCAAAAGTATCACAGCACTGCAAATGTGCATTAAAGTAGAAAAAACTGTTACTGTTACAATCCACTGCACTACCCCAATGACTGGAAGTGGCTGAAGCGAGAATATAATTTCATTTTCTCCCTGTAGCTGCTGTTCCAGTTACACTGCCAAACATTATTTAGTCACTATCTGCCAGTTAACACTATATCTGCAGGTAAATAGCATTTCTGCAGATGACAGGTTCCCTTTAAAGCTAAGAAAAAGCCATCATGTCAAGTAAGTCAAGATAACATTTTGACTGAAATCATATCTCCATTTTACATCGCTTTGTGTAAAGCTACTACGTTTTGGATGCATTACTTTGTTTTGGTAACCAGCAATTACCTTTGTTCCATGGTAATTAGAGGCTGGAGAAGAGGCATGTTGCTTTTGCAGTTTCAGGAATGTCTGATGTTCCGCCAACTTCAGCAGTACATTATTATCATACTCATTAGTGGGTAAATCAATCATGAAAGTTACTATCTGGATTCAACTTCAGTAGAAAAGAAACCTTTTGTAAAATATATCACAAAAGTGGTCGTGAATGAGCTTGGCTACATCCACAACGTGTATTTGGCCTCTATATAACCTATCCCCTGAGAAAAGCTTCTTAGATATACATTAAACAGAGGATATGATGGATGCCTAACAGCAACGTTCATCACCCATCACAAATAGACATTTAGGGGAACCAATAAACGTGTAAGATTGAAAAATACCTGTCGAAACGTTGCATCCTGTATAAGGCAGAATAAAGAATTTTGGATATCTTCTCACCTGCTTTTTGTATTGCTGTCTACATTTTTACCAATTAACATATATGTCATGAGATTTTCCATGATGTATCCATTAAATGGATGCCATGGGGTGCTCATAGACCATAAAAGTGTATATAGGCACTCTGTTTCTAAAATGTTTCTGCATAAGAGAACAGCTGTACGACATCATGGAGCTGCAGGAGCGGGAGGACGGCTATCAGACACAGAGAAGGCACCGATGGTTTGTTACTATCTCTACCTTCCTCTTCATTGTATACACATTATTGAACAAAAGTAATGTACACTGACATTGCTTCCTCCTCCGAACCCAGTAGTCATGAACTGATGGGTCCTATGCATCCTGGAGGATCAATTTCCCCTGTAATTTGAGCTGGTATATTAGATAAATCTGATTCAAAAAGAGTATTTAACCCCTTAAGCCTCGAGGGTGGTTTGCACGTTAATGACCGGGCCAATTTTTACAATTCTGACCACTGTCCCTTTATGAGGTTATAACTCTGGAACGCTTCAACGGATCTTGGCGATTGTGACATTGTTTTCTCGTGACATATTGTACTTCATTTTAGTGGTAACATTTATTCGATATAACTTGCGTTTATTTGTGAAAAAAACGGAAATTTGGCGAAAATTTTGAAAATTTCGCAATTTTCCAACTTTAAATTTTTATGCCCTTAAATCACAGAGATATGTCATGCAAAATACTTAATAAGTAACATTTCCCACATGTCTACTTTACATCAGCACAATTTTGGAACCAATTTTTTTTTTTGTTAGGGAGTTATAAGGGTTAAAAGTTGACCAGCAATTTCTCATTTTTACAACACCATTTTTTTTTAGGGACCACATCTCATTTGATGTCATTTTGAGGGGTCTATATGATAGAAAATACCCAAGTGTGACACCATTCTAAAAACTGCACCCCTCAAGGTGCTCAAAACCACATTCAAGAAGTTTATTAACCCTTCAGGGGTTTCACAGGAATTTTTGGAATGTTTAAATAAAAATGAATATTTAACTGTTTTTCACACAAAATTTATTTCAGCTCCAATTTGTTTTATTTTACCAAGGGTAACAGGATAAAATGGATGCCAAACATTGTTGTACAATCTGTACTGAGTACGCTGATACCCCATATGTGGGGGTAAACCACTGTTTGGGCGCATGGCAGAGCTCGGAAGGAAAGGAGCGCCATTTGACTTTTCAATGCAAAATTGACAGGAATTGAGATGGGACGCCATGTTGCGTTTGGAGAGCCCCTCATGTGCCTAAACATTGAAACCCCCCACAAGTGACACCATTTTGGAAAGTAGACACCCTAAGGAACTTATCTAGATGTGTGGTGACCACTTTGACCCACCAATTGCTTCACAGAAGTTTATAATGCAGAGCCGTAAAAATATAAAATCATATTTTTTCACAAAAATGATCTTTTCGCCCCCAATTTTTTATTTTCCCAAGAGTAAGAGAAGAAATTGGACCTCAAAAATTGTTGGTCAATTTGTCCTGAGTACGCTGATACCCAATATATGGGTGTAAACCATTGTTTGGGCGTATGGCAGAGCTCGGAAGGGAAGGAGCGCCATTTTACTTTTCAATGCAAAATTGACTGGAATTGAGATGGGATGCCATGTTGCGTTTGGAGAGCCCCTGATGTGCCTAAACATTGAAATCCCCACAAGTGACACCATTTTGGAAAGTAGACCCCTTAAGGAACTTATCTAGAGGTGTGGTGAGCACTTTGACCCAACAAGTGCTTCACAGAAGTTTATAATGCAGAGCCATAAAAATAAAAAATCATATTTTTTCACAGAAATAATCTTTTCGCCACCAATTTTTTATTTTCCCAAGGGTAAGAGAAGAAATTAGACCACAAAAGTTGTTGTGCAATTTGTCCTGAGTGCGACGATACCCCATATGTGGGGGTAAACCACTGTTTGGGCGCATGGCAGAGCTCGGAAGGAAAGGAGCGCCATTTGACTTTTCAATGCAAAATTGACTGGAATTGAGATGGGACGCCATGTTGCGTTTGGAGAGCCCCTGATGTGCCTAAACATTGGAACCCCTCACAAGTGACACCATTTTGAAAAGTAGACCCCTTAAGGAACTTATCTAGATGTGTGGTGAGCACTTTGACCCAACAAGTGCTTCACAGAAGTTTATAATGCCGAGCCATAAAAATAAAAAATCTTATTTTTTCACAAAAATGATCTTTTCGCCCCCAATTTTTTATTTTCCCAAGGGTAAGAGAAGAAATTAGACCACAAAAGTTGTTGTGCAATTTGTCCTGAGTGCGACGATACCCCATATGTGGGGGTAAACCACTTTTTGGGTGCATAGCAGAGCTCGGAAGGGAAAGAGCGCCATTTGACTTTTCAATGCAAAATTGACAGGAATTGAGATGGGACGCCATGTTGCGTTTGGAGAGCCCCTCATGTGCCTAAACATTGAAACCCCCCACAAGTGACACCATTTTGGAAAGTAGACACCCTAAGGAACTTATCTAGATGTGTGGTGACCACTTTGACCCACCAATTGCTTCACAGAAGTTTATAATGCAGAGCCGTAAAAATATAAAATCATATTTTTTCACAAAAATGATCTTTTCGCCCCCAATTTTTTATTTTCCCAAGAGTAAGAGAAGAAATTGGACCTCAAAAATTGTTGGCCAATTTGTCCTGAGTACGCTGATACCCAATATATGGGTGTAAACCATTGTTTGGGCGTATGGCAGAGCTCGGAAGGGAAGGAGCGCCATTTTACTTTTCAATGCAAAATTGACTGGAATTGAGATGGGATGCCATGTTGCGTTTGGAGAGCCCCTGATGTGCCTAAACATTGAAATCCCCACAAGTGACACCATTTTGGAAAGTAGACCCCTTAAGGAACTTATCTAGAGGTGTGGTGAGCACTTTGACCCAACAAGTGCTTCACAGAAGTTTATAATGCAGAGCCATAAAAATAAAAAATCATATTTTTTCACAGAAATAATCTTTTCGCCACCAATTTTTTATTTTCCCAAGGGTAAGAGAAGAAATTAGACCACAAAAGTTGTTGTGCAATTTGTCCTGAGTGCGACGATACCCCATATGTGGGGGTAAACCACTGTTTGGGCGCATGGCAGAGCTCGGAAGGAAAGGAGCGCCATTTGACTTTTCAATGCAAAATTGACTGGAATTGAGATGGGACGCCATGTTGCGTTTGGAGAGCCCCTGATGTGCCTAAACATTGGAACCCCTCACAAGTGACACCATTTTGAAAAGTAGACCCCTTAAGGAACTTATCTAGATGTGTGGTGAGCACTTTGACCCAACAAGTGCTTCACAGAAGTTTATAATGCCGAGCCATAAAAATAAAAAATCTTATTTTTTCACAAAAATGATCTTTTCGCCCCCAATTTTTTATTTTCCCAAGGGTAAGAGAAGAAATTAGACCACAAAAGTTGTTGTGCAATTTGTCCTGAGTGCGACGATACCCCATATGTGGGGGTAAACCACTTTTTGGGTGCATAGCAGAGCTCGGAAGGGAAAGAGCGCCATTTGACTTTTCAATGCAAAATTGACTGGAATTAAGATGGGACGCCATGTTGGTTTGGAGAGCCCCTTATGTGCCTAAACATTAAAAACCCCCACAAGTGACACCATTTTGGAAACTAGACCCCCTAAGGAACTTATCTAGATGTGTTTTGAGAGCTCTGAACCCCCAAGTGTTTCACTACAGTTTATAATGCAGAGCCGTTAAAATAATTTTTTTTTTTCGCAAAAATTATTTTTTAGCCCCCAGTTTTGTATTTTCACAAGGGTAACAGAATAAATTGGACCCCAAAAGTTGTTGTCCAATTTGTCCTGAGTACGCTGATACCCCATATGTGGGGGGGAACCACTGTTTGGGCGCATGGCAGAGCTCGGAAGGGAAGGAGCGCCATTTGGAATGCAAACTTAGATGGATTGGTCTGCAGGAGTCACGTTGCATTTGCAGAGCCCCTGATGTAACCAAACAGTACAAACCCCCCACAAGTGACCCCATATTAGAAACTAGACCTCCCAAGGAACTTATCTAGATGTGTTGTGAGAACTTTGAACCCCTACGTGTTTCACTACAGTTTATAACGCAGAGCCGTGAAAATAAAAATTCTTTTTTTTTTCACAAAAATGATTTTTAGCCCCTAGCTTTGTATTTTTACAAGGGTAACAGAATAAATTGGACCCCAAAAGTTGTTGTTCAATTTGTCCTGAGTACGCTGATACCCCATATGTGGGGGGGAACCACTGTTTGGGCGCATGGCAGAGCTCGGAAGGGAAGGAGCACCATTTGGAATGCAGACTTAGATGGATTGGTCTGCAGGAGTCACGTTGCATTTGCAGAGCCCCTGATGTACCCAAACAGTACAAACCCCCCACAAGTGACACCATATTAGAAACTAGACCTTCCAAGGAACTTATCTAGATGTGTTGTGAGAACTTTGAACCCCTAAGTGTTTCACTACAGTTTATAACGCAGAGCCGTGAAAATAAAAATTCTTTTTTTTTTCACAAAAATGATTTTTTAGCCCCCAGCTTTGTATTTTTACAAGGGTAACAGAATAAATTGGACCCCAAAAGTTGTTGTTCAATTTGTCCTGAGTACGCTGATACCCCATATGTGGGGGGGAACCACTGTTTGGGCGCATGGCAGAGCTCGGAAGGGAAGGAGCGCCATTTGGAATGCAGACTTACATGGATTGGTCTGCAGGCGTCACGTTGCATTTGCAGAGCCCCTGATGTACCCAAACAGTAGAAACCACCCACAAGTGACCTCATATTGGAAACTAGACCTCCCACGGAACCTATCTAGATGTGTTGTGAAAACTTTGAACCCCCAAGTGTTTCACTACAGTTTACAACGCAGAGCCGTGAAAATAAAAAATCCTTTTTTTTCCCACAAAAATGATTTTTAGCCCCCCAAATTTTTATTTTCCCAAGGATAACAAGAGAACTTGGACCCAAAAAGTTGTTGTCCAATTTGTCTCGAGTACGATGATACCCCATATGTTGGGGTAAACTCCTGTTTGGGCGCACGGGAGAGCTCGGAAGTGAAGGAGCACTGTTTTACTTTTTCAATGCAGAATTGGCTGGAATTGAGATCGGACGCCATGTCGCGTTTAGAGAGCCCCTGATGTGCCTAAACAGTGGAAACCCCCCAATTATAAATGAAACCCTAATCCAAACGCACCCCTAACCCTAATCCCAACTGTAACCCTAACCACACACCTAACCCTGACACACCCCTAATTCTAATCCCAACCCTAATCCCAAATGTAAATGTAATCCAAACCCTAACCCTAGCCCTAACCCTAGCCCTAACCCTAGCCCTAACCCTAATGGGAAAATGGAAATAAATACATTTTTTTAAATTTTATTATTTTTCCCTTACGCTAGGTTCACATTGCGTTAGGGAAATCCGTTTAGCACTAGCGGATTGCGCTAACGCAATGTCTTTTTAGGTGTCATGTTTAGTGGTCGCGTTAACGTCCCCGCTCTGGAAGATCGGGGATCGGACCTCGGGCGCGCCGCGGACGCTACAAGCAGCATCTGAGGCGCGCCACAAAAGAATGGCACCTTGCTAGCGCGAGCCGAAAATGGCACGCTCTAGCGATGCGCTACACCCGAAAATCACATTGCTGTCAATGGTTGTGCTAACGGACCCGTTGCACGGCGTTGTGACATTTTCGCCGTGCAACGCTGTCCGTTAGCGTTAACCTATTAACGCAATGTGAACCTAGCCTAACTAAGGGGGTGATGAAGGGGGGTTTGATTTACTTTTATAGCGTTTTTTATATCGGATTTTTATGATTGGCAGCCGTCACACACTAAAAGATGCTTTTTATAGCAAAAAAGTTTTTGCGTCTCCACATTTTGAGACCTATAATTTTTCCATATTTTGGTCCACAGAGTCATGTGAGGTCTTGTTTTTTGCGGGACGAGTTGACGTTTTTATCGGTTACATTTTCGGACACGTGACAGTTTTTGATCGCTTTTTATTCCGATTTTTTGTGAGGCAGAATGACCAAAAACCAGCTATTCATGAATTTCTTTTGGGGGAGGCGTTTATACCGTTCCGCGTTTGGTAAAATTGATGAAGCAGTTTTATTCTTCGGGTCAGTACGATTACAGCGATACCTCATTTATATCATTTTTTTTATGTTTTGGCGCTTTTATACGATAAAAGCTATTTTATAGAAAAAATAATTATTTTGGCATCGCTTTATTCTGAGGACTATAACTTTTTTATTTTTTTGGTTATGATGCTATATGGCGGCTCATTTATTGCGGGACAAGATGACGTTTTCAGAGGTACCATAGTTATTTATATCCGTCTTTTTGATCGCGTGTTATTCCACTTTTTGTTCAGCGTTATGATAATAAAGCGTTGTTTTTTGGCTCGTTTTTTTTTTTTTTTCTTACGGTGTTCACTGAAGGGGTTAACTAGTGGGCCAGTTTTATAGGTCGGGTTGTTACGGACGCGGCGATACTAAATATGTGTACTTTTATTGTTTTTTTTTTTAGGTAAAGAAATGTATTTATGGGAATAATATTTTTTTTTTCTGCTTTATTTAGGAATTTTTTTTTTTTTTTTTTTTACAAGTGTGGAAATTTTTTTTTTTACTTTTTCACTTTGTCCCAGGGGGGGACATCACAGATCACCGATCTGACAGTGTGCACAGCACTCTGTTAGATCGGTGATCTGACATACAGCCGGGCAGGATTAGAGCTGCAGCTGCAGCCTGATCCTGACCCGGAAGTGCTCCCTGCAGGACCCGGATGCAGCCCGGCGGCCATTTTGGATCCGGGGACTGCAGGGAGAAGACGCTAGGTACACGGTGAGTACATCACCGTGTACCGATCGTCTCATTGAAGCCCGCAGGGAGCCCCCTCCCTGCGCGATGCTTCCCTGCACCGCCGGCACACCGCGATCATCTTTGATCGCGGTGTGCCGGGGGTTAATGTGCCGGGAGCGGTCCGTGACCGCTCCTGGCACATAGTGCCGGATGTCAGCTGCGATAGGCAGCTGACACCCGGCCGCGATCGGCCGCGCTCCCCCCGTGAGCGCGGCCGATCGCATATGACGTACTATCCCGTCACTGGGAATTAAGTCCCAGGTCACCTGGACGGGATAGTACGTCATATGGGATTAAGGGGTTAAATGTTGAAATGCTTCCAAAGATATCTTTTGAATTATGGTGGGCAGAATGTATGAAATAAATGCAAAATAAAGGAACAATAAATAAATAAAATAAATTAACAAAAAAAACAAAACAAAAAAAAAAAAATGCTGATATTTGCATCTCAACCATTAAAAAAAATATAGAAAAATAATTGTCATAGAAAGGAGAATAAATTAAAAAAACATATTTAAGTAGTCCTTTGTTGTCTATGAGATGTTTATGGCACATATGACATAGGAGACCACTTCCCATCATGAGAGTTGGGGTTCCTTAAAACACAACCAAAGTCCCTAAAAAAAAATGCATAGGTGGTGTTTAGAAGTCGTGGGTATTCCATAAATGTCTGAAGTTAAAATAACCTCTTAAAACAATTGCCTGGTCTGACAACCACTTTCCACTTTACTTTGCCATATTCAGTCCTGACATTTTTTCTTTACTGGAACTACCCATCACAATTTGCTGCTTTGCATTTTATTAATATACTTTTTCATTAAATTTTAGACAACATACAGTACATTGCAGTATTTCTGGTCATTGCTGGTTGTGCTCTGAATAAATTCTGAATTGTGGCTCTCATGGGCTCTTGGGAAAGAAGAAGATTTTGGAACAGAAATTAATATTTTTATCATATAAATTTAGAGCACACATGAAATGAAATAATTCCACAACTTGAAAACTATTGTGCAATGAGAAACCATGCAAAACTGGCAGTACACAGCTTTGTAAACATGACAAAAGTATGCATGCTATCTACAGCTCCAGATTTGCCTGAGCCCATCGTGTTTTCACTCAGTCACGGAACAGATAGATGTATCACTTACACACAACCAATATTACTTTAAAGTTGCGGATTTCCTTTTTCTACACTCTGAAATCGAATCCTTTTTATTTTAGTAAATAATAACTTGTGCAGAATCTTCCAAGCCTGGCAGCAATATTGTACACCTGCTATTATGCATTTCAACGAAATTAAAATATTTGAAAAATTTGGCACACGTAACCTCCATAAACTATGCTGGTAGCGTCAACTGTGACCTGAATGGAAGACTGTGATTCCTGTTTAGAAGAAAAATATTGATGTACAGTTTATGACCTGAGCAGCTGGATGACGTGTAGCATAAATATTAAAGAACTGCATCCGGTAAGATGGCACTGAACTTCAGCAAAAAATTCTTGTCTACGGTAAAGTGAAACAAAACACTAAAGAATGCCAATATCTTTTCCCTTTTTTTCCCCTCAAACATATGGATTGACCTCAATGGGTGAGAGAGTATTTATACAGGTGCAATAATACAGCTCTTTGTGGGCTGCTCCGCAATGATAATATATAGAGCGAGCCAAAGAATTTATTCAGTGCATTATGTTCAAAGATCCATTTGAAGCAAATTTTATTGCAAGGATATTGTCATTAGAAATTAGTTATTTTGGAGCTGTTGAGTATTATTTAAGGTAACATGTTATGAAATATGATTCTTTTCACTGCAGAGCCTAATCTAATGGAAAGTTTTTGATTTGCTAAATGGGGTTTGTACAGCTATTAAAAAATGTATATTAGGTCACGCAAAAATATTTTTCAATGGATTTTTTGGGTCTTGTAAGTTCTTGTAATGGTGCCTCCTAGTGTTCTAATTCCTCTCTTGTGCCTGTAGACATGTAAGCTTAGTAGTTCCGTTCCACCACCCAATGCCTCTTATGTTAATGTTATGTTATGTAATGGTAATGTAAAAATTATTATCCTAGAAGTGTATGGGCACAATGGCTACATGGGTTTCCTTCAGGTTCTTCAGTTTCCTCCCACACTCCAAAGAAATACTGGTAGGGAATTTAGATTGTGGGCACCAATGTGAAGAGATCATGTCTGTAAAGCATGGTGCAATAAGATAGCGCCATAAAAGCAAGTAAAATACATAAATAAGTGCATTTTTCAGACAACCACTAATCACAGTAGATTAATTACAAAACCAAAGAAATGAGCCAGAACATACATTGGAGTACAACAATGTGTAGGAGCACATTCACACTGTGGCCATTTCACAAAGCCAAAAAAAAAAGTATTAGTGTATGTAAATAACATTGGGTACTAGAGATGGGCGAACCTGAACAGTAAAGTTCTGTGTCCGTACCGAACATCTACTGTTGGGGCAAGGACACCGAAAACGGACTTCACCTGGAAGTCCGTGTTAATGTTTGGGTTCTGCTGCCTGAACACCGGGTTTTTGTCTCACTGTCATGTGCATAACAGCGTGGCAAATACTGCTTCTGATCGGCAGTGAGTGAGCGCTCAGCTGTGATTGGAGGTATAAAGTTTACAGCGAGAGTAGGAGTGTCTGATGGGAGTATTCTTCAGCCACTCCTGCACTGTAAATAAATTTAAAAAAAAAAACAGCATGGGTTCCCATGTATTTTTGATAACCAGCCAGCAAAACTCACAGCTGGGGGCTGCAACCCTCAGCTGTCAGCTTCAGCAAGGCTGGTCATCAAGAAGAGAGGAGTCCCCATGCTGTATTTTTTTAAATTTTTAAATAAATAATTTAAAAAAACGTTGTGGGGTCCCCCTCCTTTTTGACAACCAGCCTTGCTAAAGCAAACAGCTGGGTTCTGGTATTCTCAGGCTGGTAAGGGGCCATGGATATTGACCCCCAGCCCACAGCCACCTAGAAAAGGCACATCTATTAGATGCACAATTCTGGCACTTTGCACGGCTCTTCCCACTTGTCCTGTAGCAGTGGCAAGTGGAGTTAATATTTGTGAGGTTGATGTTACCTTTGTATTGTCCGGTGACATCAAGCCCAGAAGTGTCTATCCATTACTAATCCTATAGTGGTACGGTAAATAAAGACACAGCCAGAATGAAGTCCTTTATTAGAAATAAAACAAAACACACTTTTACTTTTCGTTTTAAAAATAGCAAACACAGTTATTCTTCTTACCTAATGCCTATTGTACTAAAGCCCTCATTCTCCGGTAATAAAATTAAACTAAAAAACAACAATATACCATACCTGTCTGCCATTCTGTCCCATAATCCATGTCTGGGGGGATAAAAAGTTTTCAACCTGGATAGTGCCAAGATGCGACCGTCGAGGCTGAGAACCACTGGTGGCTGAACTGCTGTGAGCACAGTCTCAGTGACCGGTGATGACATCATTGAGGTTACCTCTGGTCACTGAGGCTGCATTTCCAGACGAGCTGAACTGCGGTGACTTCGGTGAGATCCCTGTTAGCACCTTGAGGAAAAACTCTCACGATGCTAGTGGGGATCTCACCGAGGTCACAGGAGTTCAGCCCAGCAGGGAATACAGCCTCAGTGACCAGAGGTAACCTCGATGCCGTCACCGCTAGTCACTGACACTGCACTCGCAGCAGTTCAGTCACCAGTGGTTCTCAGCCTGGATGGTCGCATTTTGGCACTGTCCAGGTTGAAAATTGCTTTTTCCCCACACAAGGATCACGGAGTGGGACAGAATGACAGACAGGTATGGTATATCGTTGTTTTTTTATTTTAGTTTTATTACAGGAGAAAGAGGGCTTCGGTGGAAAAGGCATTAGGTGAGTATAACTGCATTTGTTATTTTTAAATAAAACAAAACACACTTTCACTTTTTTATTTAAAAATAACAAACACAGTTATACTCACTTAATGCCTACTGCACCGCTGCCCTCGTTCTCCTGTAAAAAAAAACAAAATAAAAAACAACAATATACCATACCTGTCTGCCGTTCTGTCCCACGCTGTAATCCATGTCTGAGGGATAAACAGTTTTCAACCTGGACAGTGCCAAGATGCGACCGTCCAGGCTGAGAACCACTGGTGACTGAACTGCTGCGAGCGCAGCCTCAGTGACCGGTGGTGACATCATTGAGGTTACCTGTGGTCACCAAGGCTGCGTTCCCAGCCAGGCTTAACTGCGGTGACTTTGGTGAAATCCCTATTAGCACCGGGAGGAGAAACTCTCAAAATGACTTGACTAAGATTAGATGGTTCTAATAGAAAATGTGTAACTCTCTCCATCTTTTAATGAGTTCCTCTTTGTTGGCTTATGACCACACGAGCACCCTTTCTTTGATATGGTTTGAGGTTATGAGAGGATTTTTGCACAAAAAAAAGAATTATGAGAGTTTCAAAGTCTTTCATCAGAATGAGCTCACTAACGGATTCTTAGTTAAAGCAAACCTGTCACCAGCTTTGGCCAATATGCGAGAAGGCCACCACCTTTCAGCAGTCTATAATAGTGTATATAAGCCCCAACCTGACCTGTAAGAGAAGAAAAAATAACTCTTTCTATACTCACCTGCGGGGTGGTCAGGTCTGAAGGGTGTCGATGTTCTTGGCCCGGCACCTCCCATCTTCTTACCATCGCCGCCCTCCTTCTTTATATGGATGACGCGTTCCTGTGTTATTCACACAGTCTCCTCGGCATCATGCTCCTGCGCAGGCACACTTCTGTGCCCTGTTGAAGACAAAGCAAATTACAGCAGTGTGAAGCCGGGACAGGTCAAAGTTTCCAGGCGTCTGCACACTGCAGTACTTTGCTCTACCCTCAACGAGGCAGAGAAGTGTGTGCAGGAGCGTGATGCTGAGGAGACTGTGTGGATGATTCTGGGATGCATCAGCCACTCGAAGCAAGGCGGACACGAGGCGCCGGTCTAAGAAAATCAACACCCATCAGACTGAACCGCCTAGAAGGTGAATATAGAAAAAGTTATTTTTCTTCTCTTTAAGGTAGAGTTGGGGGCTTTTAAACAGCATTATAGAATGCTGTATATCAGGCCTGAAGGTTCTCTTTATTTCTTTCTGCAGAAAGCAATGAGCAGGGAAACAAAGGGCTGTAAAAACAAAATGTAATTCTTTTAATGAAACCCAATTGCAAAAAATATTTGTAGTTCAAAACACATGCATTTAAGTAAAAAATGTACCAAATAGTGTCTTTATCTTTTAAAAGATTTGCATATGTTTGGTCAAAGAGCATGAAATGTGTAATCATGGTTCAACAACTTTAATATAAAGAATCTTATTTATGAGATAGAAAATGAAAACAATGCACATTTATCGTATTGCTGTTGTTTTGATGGCTCGACCAAAATATGATCTGATGTAGTGACATAGCCTCTGCTGATACTAAGGCAGTGACAGAAGTCTTTAGCTTATAATCTCCAGATCATGAAGATAATTTTTGCAACTGAACTTTTCGAAACTCTACTCCGATCTGGACAATTTTTTTTTAAAAACGCCACCTGAATTGTGTTTGCCTGGACATAAAAATCTAACTTTTACCTATTTTTTTCATTCCTTACTATGGATCTCTCTGACCCTATGATCATGTGTCTCACATTAGCACCTGCATACCTTAGCTGTTAAATAAATAATAAAGATCTTTTTTTGACCTGTTGCGCAGTGTTCTGGTACATAACCAAGAATTTATTCCGAAAGATTGAAACTCCCCTTATCAGATGTGTGTGTGGTATGAGATAATGAACATAATGTGCAGTTCCCTTGGCAACAGTTCACTTTCCAGACGTCGGGTCACATTCTTCATTGCATTGTTTCTGAAGGCAGAGAGTACACGTTTAGTGATTAAATGGAAGACGCCCCATGTTTCTACCTCAGAGACAAGCTGCATTAAGGCCGCAACCTAGCTGCTATGATCTCATTCAGTCCTCAGTTAACAGCAATAAAAGCCATTCCATGCCAAATCATAAACACGAGAAATGTAAACTACATATGTGATAGAAGGACTAAACATGTGGGATTGCAGAACCCTACATTTGTCATGACATTGTCTGTAATAACTAGAGATGAGCAAACCTTTTAAGGTTCGATTCGATTCGCCAAACGTTTAGACGTTCGACGATCGGTTCAATGAACGTACCCAAACCCCAATAAACTCAATGTGAGGACAAATTAAATGTATATACAATACCTTAAGGGGTAACAAAAAGCTTCCCAAACAGCTAAAATAAGATGGAGACACCATGAAAAGTGGCATCACTTGACCCACAGTAAAAATTTAGTAATGACACAGCAGCAGTCAGCCATGTGCCATGCATGAGGTTTCAGGGTCTGGGCCAGCATTTACAGCTTTGAATTGATGATTCAATTAAGACGTGGTGGCTAATGGAGCAGTGTAAGCCTTCTTTGCTGGGAGCCCAGATACCTCATGCAACAGCTCAATTTTGTTCAGTTTCCTAGCCACACTCAGGTGGCTCAAACAACAGTTTCATAGTCTACTATTGCTAGAAAAATTCACAGATATTGCTTAGGCCCCTTACACTGCTGCTGCTAATGTTTTTGCAATGACACATTGACGTTCCCATGGTTGCATGTCTAGAACTGTGTACCTTACTGTTGTCTTGGGGAAAACCATTCTTAAGATTGTCTACGAGCGCGTTTCGATACTCCAGCATGCGTTCATCCCTTTCCAGTGGAGGGAAGCATCTGGCTAAATTTACTTTTGTACTGTGGATCTAAGAGTGGCAACCCAGTAGTCAGCACTATTTCTAAGCCTAAGAATACGCGCATCATGTTGAAGATAGTGCAGCAAGAAGGCGCTCTTTTGTCGGGTGCTTACATGAGTTTCAAGTCCACGGTTTGTTGGTGGCAACCCAAGGTTGCTTCCTTTGTCCCCTCCTGCCAACCAACAGAGAGGGGATCATTATCTTTTTCATCTCCTTACTGTTGTGCGTCCATTACCTTGTCCTACTACATTTGTTCCTCAGCTACAGAACCTTCCCTAACAGTTTGTCTGGTACCATGAACTCCCCTCGACAACTGGAAGCCATCCCATGCAATGCCAGTCCAGAAATTTGAGATATTGTTATCCCTTCCGCATGCTCCTCTGCTTCCACCTCTTCCTCTGGAACCAACATCTGCTTAAGCAAACTGTTCAAATTGTGCTTCAGTATATATATGAATGGAATAGTGATGTATCTTGGTACCGTGTTAGCCAGTAGATAGAAAAATATTTAGAATTTAGAGTCCTCAGTGGTTGATACCATTTAATGGCTAACTGAAAAGATGGTAACAAATTTCAGGCTTTCGAGACTACACAGGTCTCTTCATCATGAAGAGACCTGTGTAGTCTCGAAAGCTTACAATTTTGATACCATCTTTTCAGTTAGCCATTAAAAGGTATCAACCACTGAGGACTCTCAATTCTAAATATTTTTATAAATGAACAACCACTATTTATTTTCTTCGATAGCGTGCCTGAATAACACTGTTATAGCTAACAATTTTTAAGTAGAAATCTGGCCTTCTGATTTGCCACTGAAACACAGTTTTATCACAAACGATTTGGAGTAGCTAATTGGGCCTTGTGGCTGCACACCATTATTAGGCCTAAAGATTTTTAAGTGGAAATCTGGCCTCCTGTTTTGCCACTGAAACACAGTTTTATCACAAACGATTTATATTAGCTAATTGGGCCTCTAGCCTGCACCCCGATATTAGGCCTAACGATTTTTCAGTGGATATCTGGCCTTCTGATTTGCCACTGAAACACAGTTTAATCACAAACTATTTGGAGTAGCAAATGATGCCTCCGGAGACTACCACACAATTTTTGCACCATCTAGTTCAATGGTGGAAGATTCATTTCACACAGGACAGGATTCTAAAAGTTCACTTTCAGCAGCAGCACTAGCGCAGGAGTGACCTCTCTGCACTGTGACACTGAGAAAATGGCGTCAGCAAAACAAGATGTCCATTTTTTTATATGGCCAGGGACATGTGACTTCGGCAGCCAAACACAGAAGACATTGTGTCATGGCATTGTGGATGGTTTCTGCTCCCTGATTGGCTGTCGGAAACAAAACACAAAGTTAAGGGGCAAAAAAAGAGCATGCTGTCTCTTCTAACATGCTCTTCTAACTTCTCCAAACCCATCCCCTCATGAAACATGTCTCCCCATCATCTCCACTCATCATACATCATCAATATCAAAGCCAAAGTAATAACAAAAGCATTAGTGGAAACGTGATAATTTACCAAACTGAGACCGAATTTTGCCAACTTTGAATGAAAATGTTTGTGAAAGCATACATTTGTGCTATATTTGAGATTGACAAAAGTTTTCCGAACAAGTTTGCTCATCTCTAGTAAAAACACCTTTAGAAATGACTTTAACTTCTATGTGATGTGGAGCCTTTTCATACCTTCCATCAATTCAGTAATGTCTAGCCCCCAAGCCATTTATAAGGTACACGGCGACTCATTGCAACCCCGGCGATACTGCAATTATGACAAGCAAATCACATAAAATTCAATGCGGTTGGACTTCTTGAAGCTTGCTTGTGACAGTAATAGTACCTTTGAGGTCATAATAATAATAATTATTTACTATTATAGCGCCATTTATTCCATGGCGCTTTACATGTGAGGAGGGGTATACATAGTAAAAACAAGTACAGTAATATTACACGCAGTACAAGTCACAACTGGTACAGGAGGAGAGGGTTTTTGCAATTTCTTGGTTTAGGAATGTACGGATCTGGGAAATATTTTTGAGTTAAAGTTTGCAGGAAGTGGAAAGGGCTTGGATATGTGGTTTGAAGGAGAGATCAGTGTCAAGTATTACCCCGAGGCAGCGAGCTTCCAGGGTTCAGCAGGAGGGAAAGAGAAAGTCACTGACCTCGAGCACCAGAATTTAACCCCTGTAGGTGTGGCCGGACACCCCTTCCCCTTTAACTCCATAGGTCAGCTTGTCGTCCCAATTAGTGCATCACCTGGGGAGTGGTGGAAGGGGGGGATTAGGCACTGAACAGTATTTTCCTCTAGCTTTACCCATATGGGCTCCGCAGTCAGAGGCACGTTCCTCATGCAGTACCGTGCCCGCCAGACTGTGGAGACCCTCGTGTCTCAATCAGTGCCTTCCCCTCCTTCTCCCAGTCCCGTAATGAAAACACAGACAGGCCTAGATGGGTTGAACAGGTTGGTCACAGTTTATTAATTACATAAGCAGAGAAAGGCAATTACATCTCATAATGGGCTCATCACCGAAGGTCCTGTCTGCGACCAACAGGCGAGCAGGCCAATGACTGGTTACGAACCTATGCCCTCCTCCACATCTTCCGCCACAGAGGATTATGTGCATCACCTACATAGGACTCCGACCCCCACCCATCATTTTTAGGGCCGCTTTACTCCGTCCTGTAAGCCAGACAAAAATATGTCAAGACCAATGTCAGTGAGGTGTACTCCATCCGGTTTTAATAATGCCACGTTATATCTTTCCAGCTGGTGGTGACGATTCACTTGTATTGTGCTAGGATGTATCAGGGACACCAAGGGAACTTTAGTCGTTTGACAGATCTTGCAGCTAGATACAGCAAGTTGATCCTTTTATGACCCCTAAGCGATGCTTTAGCAACTAAGAAGTGCACTTTGAAGTTCCCTACCCCTAACCCTAACCCTAACTATTTCTGTTTATAGTGGGTTTTTTACTTTATTTTGATGATTGGCAGCTGTCACACATTTCTCAGCATGCGTTTAAAAAACGCAAACGCATGAAAAAACGCATCACCACATGCAAAAACGCATGCGTCAAAAAAACGCAGCGTTTGCACGCGTTTACATGCTTTTTTCACCATGCTTTTTTTAAAAAAACGCATGTGTTTTAAAACGCAAGTGTGAAACCAGCCTAATTTGGCTAGGTGAGAGGCACTGGACTGGGGTCTAAGGGGTATCGTTTCTCCTTATGGAGAAAGGTGGCGCTATAGAGTTTAAGTCCTCTTTTTCTCAGAAGAGGCAATTTGCATATTATATTTCCCAGAGGAGCATTGCACGGCAAATAAACCTCCTTACCTTGACAAGCCAGAGATGGTATGTCACTCTCCATAAGGAGAAACGATACCCCTTAGACTCAGTCCAGACCAACAAAAACCCCAATTTATCCGGCCTAAAACCAGCCCCCGTTCAGGTCCATCATCTATTACTGGAACTAAAGGAGGTTCCCAAGTTATTGGTAGACCAAAGTCTGGAAAAGCGATATGGCTCTCATTGCCTCAAATAAAATCTAAAAGCCCCCACCTTCTGAGCCCCACTGTGCTTAAACCACAGTAAGCTGCCACATTATTGTAATGGAGAGAAGGCACTTACTTTATGAGTGCACATTGCCAGAATGCAAGCTGGGCATAATGTATGGGAGCACTTCAATATTCGGGAGAGCTAAAATGTATGGGGACACAATGTATGGGTACTAGACTGGCAAATTGGCAATTCTCCAGAAAAAAAGCCTGGCGTGGATGTTACAAAATAGTCACTGCAGTCGTAGATGAATTCAATGAGAAGTGAAAATTCTACAATGGAGTCACTTTTGGGGATTTTCTGCTCTTCTGGCACTGTAAATGTCGCCCTCAAACTATTCTAGCAAAATCTGTGCTCCAAATGCCAAAGGCACTCCTTTCTTCACAGCCCTGATGTGTGGCCTAACAGTAATTTCTGACAACATAGGAAGTATCACCACATTCGGGAGAAATTGCGCAATAAATTGTGGTGTCTAGTTTCACCTACTTACTCATGTGTACCTGACAAATTGGCAGCAAATACAAAAATTACATTTTCACCACTAAAACGTCATATTTCATCGTCTGAATGTTATAAAATTCTCCGAGGCATCTGTGGGTTAAAAATATTCACTACAGCCTTAGATTAATTCCTTTAGGGGTCTAGTTTCCTAAATGGGGTCACTTGCAGGAGGTTTCTGCTGTTTTCACATTTCAGGGGCTCTTGCAATGCGACATGGTATTCACAATCTATCCCAGGAAAATAGCATTCTTCTTTTCTCAGCCCTGCCATGTGCCCAAGCACAATTTTTTGACCACATATGGGGTATAATTATGTTCGGAACAAACAGCGCAACAAATTATGGGATCTGTTTTCTTCTATTATCCAATGTGAAAATTACAAACTTGGGGTGAAAACTACAATTTTGTAAAAAAAAGAAAATTTTCAATATGACAACGTAATGTTATCAAATTCTGTATAGTACTTGTGGTTCAAAATGCTCACTATACCCCTGGATAAAATCCTCTCCAAATGTGACATGACACCCACAGACATTCCATCAAAGTCACTACTACCTTTCTGAGTCCTGCTGTGCAAACAACAGTAGATTTCCTCCACATATGGGGTATCTGCATACTCAGTAGAAATTGCACATTAAATTTTGGGGTCCATTTTCTCCTGTTTTCCTTGTAAAATTAAAAAATTTGGCGGCTAAAAGAACATTTTTGTGGGTAAAATGTGATTTTGAATTTTCACAGCTATACGTTATAAACGTCTGTGAATCACCTGGAGGTTCAAGATGTTCACAGATCTAGATACTGTACATTCCTTAAGTGGTCTAGTTTCCAAAATTGAGTCACTTGTTGGGGTTTTCCACTGTTTAGGCATATCAGGAGCTCTGCAAAAGTGTGTCTGTTCTTGATTCCACCCATTTTTGTGTTAAAAAAAATAAAACAGTGCTTCTTCCCTCCCGAGACCTGCCGTGCACCCAAACAGTGGATTGCCCCTATATATGGGATATCAGCATGTTCAGGAGAAATTTCACAGCACTTTTTATGGTCCTTTTTTTGTTACCATTGTTAAAATAGCAAACTTGGAGCTAAAGTAAAACATTTTTGAAAAAAAGTTACCGTATATACTCGAGTATAAGCCGACCCGAGTATAAGCCGACCCCCCTAATTTTGCCACAAAAAACTGGGAAAACTTATTGACTCGAGTATAAGCCTAGGGTAGAAAATGCAGCAGCTACCGGTGAATTTCAAAAATAAAAATAGATGCTCCATACCGTTCAATATTGCCCCATAAATGCTCCATATACAACTGTGCTATATAGAATGCTCTGCACCGTTCATTATTGCCCCATAGATGCTCCTTATAAAGCTGTGCCATATAGAATGCTCTGCACCATTGATTATGGCCCCATAGATGCTCCTTATAAATCTGTGCCATATAGAATGCTCTGCACCGTTGATTATGGCCCCATAGATGCCACTTATAATGCTGTGCCATATATGCTCTGCACCTTTGATTATGGCCCCATAGATGCTCCTTATAATGCTGTGCCATATATACTCTGCACCTTTGATTATGGCCCCATAGGTGCTCCTTATAATGCTGTGCCATATATACTCTGCACCTTTGATTATGGCCCCATAGATGCTCCTTATAATGCTGTGCCATATATGCTCTGCACCTTTGATTATGGCCCCATAGATGCTCCTTATAATGCTGTGCCATATATGCTCTGCACCGTTCATTATGGCCCCATAGATGCTCCTTATAATGCTGTGCCATATATGCTCTGCACCTTTGATTATGGCCCCATAAATGCTCCTTATAATGCTGTGCCATATATGCTCTGCACCTTTGATTATGGCCCCATAGGTGTTCCTTATAATGCTGTGCCATATAGAATGCGGCTGCAATAAAAAAAAAAAATCACATACTCACCTCTCTTCTCAGGACGCCGGCGCTTTCAATAATTATCTGCTCCTCTGCGGCTCCGTCTCCAGCACTGACGCTCAGCAGAGGGCGCGCACTGACTACGTCACAGCGCCCTCTAACCTGAGCGTCACTGCTAGAGGACGCTGGAGACGGAGCCGCACCGGAGCGAGGAGCAGGTAATTATAGCGCTGCGCTCCCCTTACCTGCTGCGGCGCGGTCCCTGCAGTCCCTGGCTTCTCCGGCGCTGCAGCTTCTTCCTGTAATTGAGCGGTCACATGGCACCGATCATTTACAGCAATGAATATGCGGCTCCTCCCCTATGGGGGTGGAGCCGCCTATTCATTTCTGTAATGAGCGGTGTCATGTGACCGCTCAGTACAGGAAGAAGCTGCAGCGCCGGAGAAGCCAGGGACTGCAGGGACCGCGCCGCAGCAGGTAAGTATGACTACATAGCCCCCGCTCCCCCTCCCCTGCCGACACCCGGGTATATGACTCGAGTATAAGCCGAGAGGAGGACTTTCAGCCCAAAAAAATGGGCTGAAAATCTCGGCTTATACTCGAGTATATACTGTAAATGTCCATTTTTTCCTTCCACATTGCTTTAGTGCCTGTAAAGCATCGGAAGAGTTGATAAACTTTTTGAATGCGGTTTTGAGTACTTTGAAGGGTGCAGTTTTTAGAATGGTGTCACTTTGGGGTTTTGTTTGTCATACAGGACACCCAATGTCTCTTCACTGTGATGTGGTCCCAAAAAATGGTTTTGTAAATTTTGTTGGAAAAATGAAAAATTGCTCATCAACTTTTAACTAGTGATGAGCGAATATACTCGTTACTCGAGATTTCTCGAGCATGCTCGCGGGTCCTCTGAGTATTTTTTAGTGCTCAGAGTTTTAGTTTTTCTTGCTGCAGCTGAATGATTTACATCTGATAGCCAGCATAAGTACATGTGGGGGTTGCCTGGTTGCTAGGGAATCCCCACATGTACTTATGCTGGCTAACAGATGTAAATCATTCAGCTGCGGCAAGAAAAACTAAAACTCCGAGCACTAAAATATACTCGGATGACCCCCGAGCGTGCTCAAGAAATCTCAAGTAACGAGTATATTCGCTCATCACTACTTTTAGCCCTTCTAACTTCCTAACAAAAAATGTTTTAAAAATTGTGCAACTGAATTGTGCACTGTCATTTTCCCACGGTCCAGAGTTCACCACAGTTCAGGATGTGAGGGAGTGCAGCTTCTGTGACGTCACCGCTAGTCATTGAAGCTGCTCTCAGCAGCTCATTCACCAATGGTTTTCAGCCAGGACGGTCACATCTTGGCACCATCCAGGTTGAAAACTGTATATTCCCCAGATATGGGTTACTGCGTCGGACACAATGACGGACAGGTATGGGTATATTATAAACAGGAGAACCAGGAGTATAATAGGTATATACATTTATTACAAATACAGGGTATAAATATACATACAGTAAGTGACGTAAGATGGGTGGATACTGGGTGGATACTGGTTTCCCGTGTTTCCATCCTTTCTTGCACTTTATATTGTGTTCTCTGCTTATATACTATCATCTTACGTCACTTACTGTATTTATATTTACCCTACTCTTGTGTAGGCGTTGTGGCATTTTTCTACTATTTAGTGTAAAATTGCCCTTTTTTTCTTGGTTTAAATATGTGCTCTGGAGTCGTTATAAAGGTATGGGTGTATTGTGGTTTATTAGTACTTTACTTTTATTACCTTAAACAGCTTTTCAACACTTTCAATACCCCAGCACCTCCTCCCTCTCCTCTCATTTCTGCTGAAGACTTTGCTTCTTTCTTTAAGCAGAAGATCGATACGATCAGAGAATGCTTTGGCCTGCAGCCCTAATGCCCCTCTTAGCTGCTCAGCCCTGTTCCTCCAAAACCAGTTTCTCCACAATGACAGATCAGCTCTCCACCCTCCTGTTAAGATCACATCTCACCACTTGCATGCTTGACCAACTCCCGTCCCACCTCATCCCTAACCTCGCCACAGTCTTCATTCCAATCGTAACACACTTCTTCAACCTCTCACTTACAAATAGTGGCTTCCCCTCATCCTTCAAGCATGCCTCAATGACACCCATCCTCAAAAAGACCTCCCTCGACCCATCCTCTGTGTCTAGCAACCGTCCGATATCTCTTCTCCCTTATGCCTCAAAACTACTTGAACAGCATGTCCATCTTGAACTGTCCTCCCAACTCTCCTCCTGCTCCCTGTTTGACTGGCTACATTCTGGCTTCCGACCGCATCACTCAACTGAAATTGCCCTAACTAAAGTCACCAACGACCTACTAACCGCCAAGAGCAAGCGACACTACTCTGTCCTCCTCCGCCTGGACCTGTCTTCTGCCTTCGAAACTGTGTACTATTCCCTCCTGCTACAGATTGTCTCATCTCTTGGCATCACAGGCCAACCTTATCCTGGATCTTGTCATACCTAACAGACCGAACATTCAGTTCCTCCCTCTCCCACAACACCTCCTCATCTCTGTCGGTGTTCCCCAAGGCTCAGTTCTAGGACCCCTACTCTTCTCCATCTACACCTTCGGCCTGGGACAGCTCATTGAATCCCACTGTTTGCAGTATGATCTCTACGCCGAGTACACGCAGATCTATCTGGACCTGACCTCACCTCCTTACTTACTAAACTCCCACAATGTCTGTCTGCTATTTCAGCTTTCTTTTCTGCTCGCTTTCTAAAACTGAACATGGACAAAACAGAATTGATCTTTCTCACTCTACCCCTCCACCAGATCTATCTATCAATATCAATGGCTGCTCACTTTCCCCAGTCCCACATGCTCGGTGCCTCGGGGTGATCCTCAACTCTGCCCTCTCTTTCAAGCCACATATCCAAGCCCTTGTCTCTTCCTGCCAACTCATCTCAAAAATAATTCTCGGATCCATGCATCCCTCAACCATGAAACCACAAAAACACTAGTGCACACCCTTATCTCCCGCCTTGACTACTGCAACCTCCTACTCTCTGGCCTCCCCTGTTATGACCTGGTGGTCAGGACAATAATGGACCTGGTGGTTAAGAGCACACGGAATGACCTGATAGTTACTGATAATAAAGGACGAGCTCTGGGATGTGGGAACTCTGCTGACCGCAATCCCTAATCCTATCAAACACACTAGAAATAGCCGTGGATTGCGCCTAACGCTCCCTATGCATCTTGGCACAGCCTAAGGAACTAGCTAGCCCTGAAGAAAGAAAAATAAAGCCTACCTTGCCTCAGAGAAATTCCCCAAAGGAAAAGGCAGCCCCCTTACTGAACAGACCGAGGATAGGAAAGGTTACTTTGCGGTCAGCACAAAAACCTACAAAAAGACCACGCAGAGGGTGCAAAAAGACCCTCCATACCGACTCACGGTGCGGAGGCGCTCCCTCTGCGTCCCAGAGCTTCCAGCAAGCAAGACAACAATAAAAATAGCAAGCTGGACAGAAAAATAGCAAACCAAAGAAATACAAGCTGGAACTTAGCTTCTGCTGGGAAGACACGTCACAAGAACGATCCAGGAGTGAACTAGACCAATACTGGAACATTGACAGGTGGCATGGAGCAAAGATCTAAGTGGAGTTAAATAGAGCAGCCTGCTAACGAATTAACCTCATCACCTGTGGAAGGAAACTCAGAAACACCCACCAGAGGAAGACCATGGACAGAACCAGCCGAAGTACCATTCATGACCACAGGAGGGAGCCCGACAACAGAATTCACAACAGTACTCCCCCCTTGAGGAGGGGTCACCGAACCCTCACCAGAGCCCCCAGGCCGACCAGGATGAGCCAAATGAAAGGCATGAACCAGATCGGCAGCATGAACATCAGAGGCAAAAACCCAGGAATTATCTTCCTGACCATAACCCTTCCACTTGACCAGGTACTGGAGTTTCCGTCTCGAAACACGAGAATCCAAAATCTTCTCCACCACATACTCCAACTCCCCCTCAACCAACACCGGGGCAGGAGGATCAACGGATGGAAAGACAGGCGCCACGTATCTCCGCAATAACGACCTATGGAACACATTATGGATGGCAAAAGAAGCAGGAAGGGCCAAACGAAATGACACAGGATTGATAACCTCAGAAATCTTATATGGACCAATGAAACGAGGCTTAAACTTAGGAGAGGAAACCTTCATAGGAACATAACGAGACGACAACCAAACCAAATCCCCAACACAAAGTCGGGGACCCACACAGCGCCGGCGGTTAGCGAAACGTTGAGCCTTCTCCTGGGACAATGTCAAATTGTCCACCACATGAGTCCAAATCTGCTGCAACCTATCCACCACAGTATCTACACCAGGACAGTCCGAAGACTCAACCTGCCCTGAAGAGAAACGAGGATGGAAACCAGAATTGCAGAAAAACGGCAAAACCAAAGTAGCCGAGCTGGCCCGATTATTAAGGGCGAACTCAGCCAACGGCAAAAAGGACACCCAATCATCCTGATCAGCAGAAACAAACCATCTCAGATATGTTTCCAAAGTTTGATTAGTTTGTTCGGTTTGGCCATTTGTCTGAGGATGGAAAGCCGAGGAAAAAGACAAATCAATGCCCATCCTTGCGCAAAAGGATCGCCAAAACCTCGAAACGAACTGGGAACCTCTGTCCGAAACGATGTTCTCCGGAATGCCATGTAAGCAAACCACATGCTGGAAAAATAATGGTACCAAATCAGAGGAGGAAGGCAATTTAGACAAAGGTACCAAATGGACCATCTTAGAAAAGCGATCACAAACCACCCAAATGACCGACATCTTTTGAGAGACGGGGAGATCTGAAATAAAATCCATAGAAATATGCGTCCAGGGCCTCTTCGGAACCAGCAAGGGCAAAAGCAACCCACTGGCATGAGAACAGCAGGGCTTAGCCCGAGCACAAGTCCCACAGGACTGCACAAAAGAACGCACATCCCGTGACAAAGACGGCCACCAAAAGGATCTAGCCACCAAATCTCTGGTACCAAAGAATCCAGGATGCCCAGCCAACACTGAACAATGAATCTCAGAGATAACTCTACTAGACCATTTATCAGGGACAAACAGTTTCTCCGCTGGGCAACGGTCAAGTCTATCAGCCTGAAATTTTTGCAGCACCCGCCGCAAATCAGGGGAGATGGCAGACAAAATTACCCCCTCTTTGAGAATACCCGCCGGCTCAGGAACACCCGGAGAGTCAGGCACAAAACTCCTTGACAGGGCATCAGCCTTCACATTCCTAGAGCCTGGAAGGTACGAAACCACAAAATCAAAACGGGAGAAAAATAACGACCATCGAGCCTGTCTCGGATTCAACCGTTTGGCAGACTCAAGATAAGTCAAATTCTTGTGATCTGTCAAGACCACCACGCGATGCTTGGCTCCTTCAAGCCAATGACGCCACTCCTCGAATGCCCACTTCATGGCCAACAACTCACGATTACCAACATCATAATTACGCTCAGCAGGCGAAAACTTTCTAGAAAAGAAAGCACATGGCTTCATCACCGAGCCATCAGAACTTCTTTGCGACAAAACAGCCCCTGCTCCAATCTCAGAAGCATCAACCTCAACCTGAAACGGGAGAGAAACATCTGGCTGGCACAACACAGGGGCAGAAGAAAAACGACGCTTCAACTCCTGAAAAGCCTCTACAGCTGCAGAAGACCAATTGACCACATCAGCACCCTTCTTGGTCAAATCAGTCAACGGTTTAGCAACAGTAGAAAAATTAGCGATGAAGCGCCGATAAAAATTAGCAAAGCCCAGGAACTTTTGCAGGCTCTTCACAGATGTCGGCTGAGTCCAATCGTAAATGGCCTGGACTTTAACAGGGTCCATCTCGATAGTAGAAGGGGAAGAAATGAACCCCAAAAATGAAACCTTCTGATCACCAAAGAGACACTTTGACCCCTTCACAAACAAGGAATTCGCACGAAGGACCTGGAACACCATTCTGACCTGCTTCACATGAGACTCCCAATCATCCGAAAAGACCAAAATATCATCCAAATACACAATCAGGAATTTATCCAGGTACTCTCGGAAGATGTCATGCATAAAGGACTGAAATACTGATGGAGCATTGGAAAGCCCGAATGGCATAACCAGGTACTCAAAATGGCCCTCGGGCGTATTAAATGCTGTTTTCCATTCATCGCCTTGTTTAATACGCACAAGATTATACGCCCCTCGAAGATCTATTTTGGTGAACCAACTAGCCCCTTTAATACGAGCAAACAAATCAGACAGCAACGGCAAAGCATACTGAAATTTGACTGTAATTTTATTAAGAAGGCGGTAATCAATACAAGGTCTCAAAGAACCATCCTTCTTGGCCACAAAAAAGAACCCTGCTCCTAACAGTGATGACGAAGGGCGAATATGACCCTTCTCCAAGGATTCCTTTATATAACTCTGCATAGCGGCGTGTTCTGGCACAGATAAATTGAACAATCGGCCCTTAGGAAACTTACTACCAGGAATCAAATTAATTGCACAATTGCAATCCCTATGAGGAGGTAGGGCACTGGCTTTGGGCTCATCAAATACATCCCGATAATCCGACAAAAACTCTGGAACTTCAGAAGGAGTGGAAGACGAAATAGACAAAAATGGAACATCACCATGTACCCCCTGGCAACCCCAGCTGGACACAGACATAGATTTCCAGTCCAATACTGGATTATGAACCTGTAGCCATGGAAACCCCAAAACGACCACATCATGCAGTTTATGCAACACCAGAAAGCGGATATCCTCCTGATGTGCAGGAGCCATGCACATGGTCAATTGGGTCCAGTACTGAGGCTTATTCTTGGCCAAAGGCGTAGCATCAATTCCTCTCAATGGAATAGGATACTGCAAGGGCTCCAAGAAAAAACCACAGTGCCAAGTCCATCAAATTCAGGGCAGCGCCTGAATCCACAAATGCCATAACAGAATAGGATGACAAAGAGCAAATCAGAGTAACGGACAATAGAAATTTAGACTGTACCGTACCAATGGTGACAGACCTGGCGAACCGCTTAGTGCGCTTAGGACAATTGGAGATAGCATGAGTGGAATCACCACAGTAAAAACATAGCCCATTCCGACGTCTGTGTTCTTGCCGTTCAGCTCTGGTCAAAGTCCTATCACATTGCATAGGCTCAGGCCCATGCTCAGATAGTACCGCCAAATGGTGCACAGCTTTACGCTCACGCAAGCGTCGATCGATCTGAATGGCCAAAGACATAGACTCATTCAGACCAGCAGGCATGGGAAATCCCACCATGACATCCTTAAGTGTTGTGAATTCTGTGGCAGAGTTCACTCCTGTGGTCACAAGTGGTACTTCGGCTGATTCTCTCTGGGAGCTTCCGTTTGTGGAGGAAAGTGGTACTGCAGCTTCTGAGTTTCCTCCCTCAGGTGATCTGGTGAGGTCGTTAGCTGCTTCTCTACTTAACTCCACCTGATGCTTTGATCCATGCTTCCTGTCAATGTTCCAGTGTTGGACTTGTGTTTCTCTGGATCATTCCTGTGGCCTGCTGCTCTGCATAGCTAAGTGCTTCTTTGCTATTTGTTGCTATTTTTTCTGTCCAGCTTGTCTATTTGTTTTGCTGGAAGCTCTGGGACGCAAAGGGTGTACCTCCGTGCCGTTAGTTCGGTACGGAGGGTCTTTTTGCCCCCTTTGCGTGGTTTTCTTTCGGGTTTTGTGTAGACCGCAAAGTTATCTTTCCTATCCTCGTTCTGTCTAGAATATCGGGCCTCACTTTGCTGAATCTATTTCATCCCTACGTTTGTCTTTTCATCTTACTCACAGTCATTATATGTGGGGGGCTGCCTTTTCCTTTGGGGTATTTCTCTGAGGCAAGGTAGGCTTATTTTTCTATCTTCAGGCTAGTTAGTTTCTCAGGCTGTGCCGAGTTGCATAGGGAGCCTTAGGCGCAATCCACAGCTGCCTCTAGTTGTGTTTGGAGAGGATCAGGAATTGCGGTCTACAGAGTTTCCACGTCTCAGAGCTCGTTCTATTATTTTGGGTTATTGTCAGATCACTGTATGTGCTCTGATCGCTATGTACATTGTGTTACTGAATTGCCTAGCATAACAGTACAGGAAGCCAAAAGTACTAATGATTCTCAATAGAGGGAAAAAAGAAGTTCTGAGACCATTTTTTTTCCTTTGCACTGTGATTTGTCTTTTTTTTCCCCTAGACATTTGGGTGGTTCAGGACACAGGTGTTACAATGGACATTAAAGGTCTGTCTTCATGTGTAGATCAGCTCACGGCAAGAGTTCAAGATATTCAAAATTTTGTGGTTCAGAATTCTTTGTTAGAACCGAGAATTCCTATTCCAGATTTGTTTTTTGGAGATAGAACTAAATTTCTGAGTTTCAAGAATAATTGTAAACTGTTTCTGGCTTTGAAACCTCGTTCCTCAGGTGACCCAGCGCAACAGGCTAGGATCGTCATTTCTTTTTTGCGTGGCGACCCTCAGGACTGGGCATTTTCTCTTGCGTCAGGAGATCCTGCATTGAGTGATATCAATGCGTTTTTCCTGGCGCTTGGATTGCTGTACGATGAGCCTAATTCAGTAGATCAGGCAGAAAAAAATTTGCTGGCTCTTTGTCAGGCTCAGGATGAGATAGAGCTATATTGCCAGAAATTTAGAAAATGGTCCGTGCTCACTCAATGGAATGAATCTGCGCTTGCAGCCATTTTCAGAAAGGGTCTCTCTGAAGCCATTAAGGATGTCATGGTGGGATTTCCTATGCCCGCTGGTTTGAATGAGTCTATGTCTTTGGCCATTCAGATCGGTCGACGCTTGCGTGAGCGTAAATCTGTGTACCATTTGGCGGTATTACCTGAGATTAAACCTGAGCCTATGCAGTGCGATAGGACTATGACCAGAGTTGAACGGCAAGAACACAGACGTCTGAATGGGCTGTGTTTCTACTGTGGTGATTCCGCTCATGCTATCTCTGATTGTCCTAAGCGCACTAAGCGGTTCGCTAGGTCTGCCGCCATTGGTACTGTACAGTCAAAATTTCTTCTCTCCGTTACCTTGATATGCTCCTTGTTGTCGTATTCTGTCGTGGCGTTTGTGGATTCAGGCGCTGCCCTGAATTTGATGGACTTGGATTATGCTAAACATTGTGGGTTTTTATTGGAGCCCTTGCAGTGTCCTATTCCATTGAGAGGAATTGATGCTACACTTTTGGCCAAGAATAAGCCTCAGTACTGGACCCAGCTGACCATGTGCATGGCTCCTGCACATCAGGAGGATTTTCGCTTTCTGGTGTTGCATAATCTGCATGATGTGGTCGTGTTGGGGTTGCCATGGCTACAAGCCCATAATCCAGTATTGGATTGGAATTCCAAGTTGGTGTCCAGCTGGGGTTGTCAGGGGGTACATGGTGATGTTCCATTTCTGTCAATTTCGTCATCCACCCCTTCTGAGGTTCCAGAGTTCTTGTCTGATTACCGGGATGTATTTGATGAGCCCAAGTCCGATGCCCTGCCTCCGCATAGGGATTGTGATTGTGCTATCAATTTGATTCCTGGTAGTAAATTCCCAAAAGGTCGACTGTTTAATTTATCCGTGCCTGAGCACACCGCTATGCGCAGTTATGTGAAGGAATCCCTGGAGAAGGGGCATATTCGCCCGTCGTCGTCGCCATTGGGAGCAGGGTTCTTTTTTGTGGCCAAGAAGGATGGTTCGCTGAGACCGTGTATAGATTACCGCCTTCTTAATAAGATCACTGTTAAATTTCAGTACCCCTTGCCATTGTTATCTGATTTGTTTGCTCGGATTAAGGGGGCTAGTTGGTTCACTAAGATAGATCTTCGTGGTGCGTATAATCTGGTGAGAATCAGGCAAGGCGATGAATGGAAAACTGCATTTAATACGCCCGAGGGTCATTTTGAGTATCTAGTGATGCCGTTCGGACTTGCCAATGCTCCATCAGTGTTTCAATCCTTTATGCATGACATCTTCCGTGAGTACCAGGATAAATTCCTGATTGTGTACTTGGATGACATTTTGATCTTCTCGGATGATTGGGAGTCTCATGTGAAGCAGGTCAGAACGTTTTTTCAGGTCCTGCGTGCTAATTCTTTGTTTGTGAAGGGATCAAAGTGTCTCTTTGGTGTGCAGGTGGTTTCATTTTTGGGGTTCATCTTTTCCCCTTCTACTATCGAGATGGATCCGGTTAAGGTCCAAACCATCCATGATTGGACTCAGCCGACATCTCTGAAAAGTCTGCAAAAGTTTCTGGGCTTTGCTAATTTTTATCGTCGCTTCATCTGCAATTTTTCTAGTGTTGCCAAACCATTGACCGATTTGACCAAGAAGGGTGCTGATTTGGTCAATTGGTCTTCTGCTGCTGTGGAAGCTTTTCAAGAGTTGAAGCGTCGTTTTTCTTCTGCCCCTGTGTTGTGTCAACCAGATGTTTCTCTTCCGTTCCAGGTCGAGGTTGATGCTTCTGAGATTGGAGCAGGGGCTGTTTTGTCACAGAGAGGTTCTGGTTGCTCAGTGATGAAACCATGCGCTTTCTTTTCCAGGAAGTTTTCGCCTGCTGAGCGAAATTATGATGTGGGCAACCGAGAGTTGCTGGCCATGAAGTGGGCATTCGAGGAGTGGCGTCATTGGCTTGAAGAAGCTAAGCATCGCGTGGTGGTATTGACTGATCATAAGAACTTGACTTATCTCGAGTCTGCCAAGCGCTTGAATCCTAGACAAGCTCGTTGGTCGTTGTTTTTTGCCCGTTTTGACTTTGTGATTTCGTACCTTCCGGGCTCTAAAAATGTGAAGGCGGATGCTCTGTCTAGGAGTTTTGTGCCTGACTCTCCGGGTTTATCTGAGCCGGCGGGTATCCTCAAGGAAGGAGTAATTGTGTCTGCCATCTCCCCTGATTTGCGGCGGGTGCTGCAAAAATTTCAGGCTAATAAACCTGATCGTTGCCCAGCGGAGAGACTGTTTGTCCCTGATAGGTGGACGAATAGAGTTATCTCTGAACTTCATTGTTCGGTGTTGGCTGGTCATCCTGGAATCTTTGGTACCAGAGAGTTAGTGGCTAGATCCTTTTGGTGGCCCTCTCTGTCGCGGGATGTGCGTACTTTTGTGCAGTCCTGTGGGATTTGTGCTCGGGCTAAGCCCTGCTGTTCTCGTGCCAGTGGGTTGCTTTTGCCCTTGCCGGTCCCGAAGAGGCCTTGGACACATATCTCTATGGATTTTATTTCTGACCTTCCCGTTTCTCAAAAGATGTCAGTCATTTGGGTGGTCTGTGATCGCTTTTCTAAGATGGTCCATCTGGTACCCTTGTCTAAATTGCCTTCCTCTTCTGATTTGGTGCCTTTGTTCTTCCAGCATGTGGTTCGTTTGCATGGCATTCCAGAGAATATTGTTTCTGACAGAGGTTCCCAGTTTGTTTCGAGGTTTTGGCAAGCCTTTTGTGGTAGGATGGGCATTGACTTGTCTTTTTCCTCGGCTTTCCATCCTCAGACTAATGGCCAGACCGAACGAACCAATCAGACCTTGGAAACATATCGGAGATGCTTTGTTTCTGCTGATGAGGATGACTGGGTGTCCTTTTTGCCTTTGGCTGAGTTCGCCCTTAATAATCGGGCCAGCTCAGCTACCTTGGTTTCGCCGTTTTTCTGCAATTCTGGGTTCCATCCTCGTTTCTCTTCAGGACAGGTTGAGTCTTCGGACTGTCCTGGTGTGGATACTGTGGTGGACAGGTTGCAGCAGATTTGGACTCAGGTAGTGGACAATTTGACCTTGTCCCAGGAGAAGGCTCAACTTTTCGCTAATCGCAGACGCCGTGTGGGTCCCCGACTTCGTGTTGGGGATCTGGTTTGGTTATCTTCTCATCATATTCTTATGAAGGTTTCCTCTCCTAAGTTTAAACCTCGTTTTATTGGTCCGTATAGGATTTCTGAGGTTCTTAATCCTGTGTCTTTTCGTCTGACCCTTCCAGATTCTTTTTCCATACATAACGTATTCCATAGGTCATTGTTGCGGAGATACGTGGCACCTATGGTCCCATCTGTTGAGTCTCCTGCCCCGGTGTTGGTGGAGGGGGAATTGGAGTATATTGTGGAAAAGATTTTGGATTCTCGTCTTTCAAGACGGAAACTCCAGTATCTGGTTAAATGGAAGGGTTATGCTCAGGAAGATAATTCCTGGGTTTTTGCCTCTGATGTCCATGCTCCCGATCTTGTTCGTGCCTTTCATGTGGCTCATCCTGGTCGGCCTGGGGGCTCTGGTGAGGGTTCGGTGACCCCTCCTCAAGGGGGGGGTACTGTTGTGAATTCTGTGGCAGAGTTCACTCCTGTGGTCACAAGTGGTACTTCGGCTGATTCTCTCCGGGAGCTTCCGTTTGTGGAGGAAAGTGGTACTGCAGCTTCTGAGTTTCCTCCCTCAGGTGATCTGGTGAGGTCGTTAGCTGCTTCTCTACTTAACTCCACCTGATGCTTTGATCCATGCTTCCTGTCAATGTTGCAGTGTTGGACTTGTGTTTCTCTGGATCATTCCTGTGGCCTGCTGCTCTGCATAGCTAAGTGCTTCTTTGCTATTTGTTGCTATTTTTTCTGTCCAGCTTGTCTATTTGTTTTGCTGGAAGCTCTGGGACGCAAAGGGTGTACCTCCGTGCCGTTAGTTCGGTACGGAGGGTCTTTTTGCCCCCTTTGCGTGGTTTTCTTTAGGGTTTTGTGTAGACCGCAAAGTTATCTTTCCTATCCTCGTTCTGTCTAGAATATCGGGCCTCACGTTGCTGAATCTATTTCATCCCTACGTTTGTCTTTTCATCTTACTCACAGTCATTATATGTGGGGGGCTGCCTTTTCCTTTGGTGTATTTCTCTGAGGCAAGGTAGGCTTATTTTTCTATCTTCAGGCTAGTTAGTTTCTCAGGCTGTGCCGAGTTGCATAGGGAGCCTTAGGCGCAATCCACAGCTGCCTCTAGTTGTGTTTGGAGAGGATCAGGAATTGCGGTCTACAGAGTTTCCACGTCTCAGAGCTCGTTCTATTATTTTGGGTTATTGTCAGATCACTGTATGTGCTCTGATCGCTATGTACATTGTGTTACTGAATTGCCTAGCATAACACTTAAGGGCTTCAGAGAGACCCTTTCTGAAGATTGCTGCCAGGGCACATTCATTCCACTGAGTGAGCACAGACCACTTTCTAAACTTCTGACAATATATCTCCGCTTCATCCTGACCCTGACACAGAGCCAGCAAGATTTTCTCTGCCTGATCCACTGAATTAGGTTCGTCATAAAGCAATCCAAGCGCCAGAAAAAACGCATCAACATCACGCAATGCCGGATCTCCTGGCGCAAGGGAAAATGCCCAGTCTTGAGGGTCACCACGTAACAAGGAAATAATGATCTTTACTTGTTGAACAGGGTCACCTGAGGAGCAAGGTTTCAAGGCAAGAAACATTTTACAATTATTTTTGAAATTCAAGAACTTAGATCTATCACCAAAAAACAAATCAGGAATTGGAATCCTAGGCTCTGACATCGGATTCTGAACCACTAAATCTTGAATGTTTTGTACCCTTGTAGTGAGATTATCCATCCAAGAGGACAGACCTTGAATGTCCATGTTTACACCTGTGTCCTGAACCACCCAGAGGTAAAGGGGAAAAGAGAGACAAAACACAGTGCAAAGAAAAAAAAATGGTCTCAGAACTTCTCTTATCCCTCTATTGAGATGCATTAGTACTTTGGGCCACCTGCACTGTTATGACCTGGTGGTCAGGACAATAATGGACCTGGTGGTTAAGAGCACACGGAATGACCTGATAATAATAATAATAATCTTTATTTTTATATAGCGCTAACATATTCCGCAGCGCTTTACATTTTGCACACATTATCATCACTGTCCCCGATGGGGCTCACAATCTAAATTCCCTATCAGTATGTCTTTGGAATGATAGTTACTGATAATAAAGGACGAGCTCTGGGACGTGGGAACTCTGCTGACCACAATCCCTAATCCTATCAAACACACTAGAAATAGCCGTGGATTGCGCCTAACGCTCCCTATGCAACTCGGCACAGCCTAAGGAACTAGCTAGCCCTGAAGAAAGAAAAATAAAGCCTACCTTGCCTCAGAGAAATTCCCCAAAGGAAAAGGCAGCCCCCCACATATAATGACTGTGAGTAAAGATTAAAATACAAACACAGAGATGAAATAGATTTAGCAAAGTGAGGCCCGACTTACTGAACAGACCGAGGATAGGAAAGGTTACTTTGCAGTCAGCACAAAAACCTACAAAAAGACCACGCAGAGGGCGCAAAAAGACCCTCCGCACCGACTCACGGTGCGGAGGCGCTCCCTCTGCGTCCCAGAGCTTCCAGCAAGCAAGACAACAATAAAAATAGCAAGCTGGACAGAAAAATAGCAAACCAAAGAAATACAAGCTGGAACTTAGCTTCTGCTGGGAAGACAGGTCACAAGAACGATCCAGGAGTGAACTAGACCAATACTGGAACATTGACAGGTGGCATGGAGCAAAGATCTAAGTGGAGTTTAATAGAGCAGCCTGCTAACGAATTAACCTCGTCACCTGTGGAAGGAAACTCAGAAACACCCACCAGAGGAAGACCATGGACAGAACCAGCCGAAGTACCATTCATGACCACAGGAGGGAGCCCGACAACAGAATTCACAACACTCAACTCTACCACTCTGTCTCCACTCCAATCTATCCTACACGCTGCTGCCCGACTAATCCACCTGTCTCCCCAATATTCCCCAGCCTCTCCTCTCTGCCAAGCCCTTCACTGGCTTCCTATTGTCCAGAGGCTCCAGTTCAAAACCCTAGCTATGACATACAGAGCCATAAACAACCTGTCTACTCCATAAATCTGTGACATAGTCTCCTGGTACTTACCTACACACAACCTTCGATCCTCTCGAGATCTCCTTCTCTATTTCCCTCTTATCTCTTCTTCCCCAACTGCATACAAGACTTCTCCCATGCTTCACTCATACTCTGGAACTCTCTACCCCAACACATCAGACTCTCCCCTACCATGAAAACCTTCAAAAAGAACCTGAAGACCCACCTCTTCTGACAAGCCTACAACCTGCAGTGATCCTTAGTCTACTGAACTGCTGAACGACCAGCTCAACCCTCTCCTAGTGTATCCTCACCCTTCTCCTGTAGACTGTGAGCCCTTGCAGGCAGGGTCCTCTCTGCTTCTGTACTTCTGTGTGCCTTGTTTTGCTCATGTTTATTGTACTTGTTTATATTTGCCCTATTCACATATAAAGCGCCATGGAATAATTGGCCCTATAAAAATGTATAATAATAATAATTACAGGAAATTGAGGGCTTCGCAGGAATTAGGTGTGGTTGTAAGTATGGTTTAATTAAGAATATTAAAGGAGTCTGTGTCTTTATTTCAATTAAAGGATTATTTAGTGGGTGTCTATGTTTTCTTAACAGTTTGACTATGGGGATAGTAATGGGGGTGTCTTATTGATGCCTCTCGATTACTAACCTCGGGGCTTGATGTCATAAAGGTGACATCAACCCCCACAACTACTACCCCACATGCCACCGCTACAGGGCAAGTGGGAACAGCAAGGCTAAGTGCCAGAATTGGCTCATCTTCGAGATGCACCTTTTCTGAGGCAGCTGAGTGCTGAAGTTTTTAGCCAGTGGGCAATATCCATGGCCCCTTCCTAGGCAACTAATATCAGCCCACAGCTGTCTGCATAGCCTTTGCTGGTTATTACTTCTCTGTGGGGGACCCCACGTCAAAGTATACAGCTGTGAGCTAATATTAATAGCCTGGGAAGCTCCATGGGTATTACCCCCTACCCAGGCTATAAACATCTGCCCCCAGTCGTTGGCTTTCCCTCTGCTGGTTGCAAAAATTGCACAGGAGCCCACACCATTTCTTTCCCTAAAATAACATTTTATTAACTAAATACATGTCCAGTAATAGGCACACACTGTACTAATTGTATTTGTCACTGACATCTATATATCTACCTATTATTTTTGTATTTACTGTATGCAATCCATCTCTTCTATTCAGTCAGCTCCTGCAGTGATTTATATATTACAGACCAAAAGTTTGAACACACCTTCTCATTTAAAGATTGAATGCCTGAAGCATTCTGGAAACAAGTTCTGTGGACCGATGAGTTTAAAATAGAACTCTTTGGCCAAAATGATCAGAGGTACAGTATGTGTGGAGAAAAAAGGGCAAAGAAATTCAGGAAAAGAACATCTTGAAAACCATTAAACATGGGGGTGAATCAATCATGCTTTGGGGTAGTATTGTAGCCAATGGTACAGGGAACATTTCATAGGTAGAGGGAAGAATGGATTCAATGAAATTTCTACAAAATCTTGAAGCAAACATAACACCATCTGTAAAAGGTGAAGTTGAAAGAGGATGGCTTCTACAAATGGATAATGATCCTAAACACATGTGAAAATCCACAATAGACTATTGCAAAAGATGCAAACTGATCGTTTTGCAATTACCCTCACAGTAACCTGATCTGAACCTCATTGAAAATCTGTCCATGGCAGAATGGATGAAAATACCGCAAATGAGAATTGAAAGACTCTTTACTGGCTACAAAAAAAGTTAGTAGAAAAAAGAAAAGTTATTTCAGCTCACCCAATAGCAGTATTCATTAGTAATCCACAAGATGTCCGAGCAAGTAAAAACGTTCTGTCCAACGTTAAAGAGAGAAAAGGAAGGGATCCAGCTCCAGGAGTTAAAAAATATCAAAATTTATTTGAACATATTAAAAATTAGGAAAACTGCTAATGAACGATCAATTCCATCATTTGGATGAAAGCTACCATGTAGCCGCTGGATGCGTTTTGAGCACTAACGGTGCTCTTAAACTGAATTGATCGTTCATTGGCAGTTTTCCAAATTTTTAATATGTTCAAATAAATTTAGAATTTTTTTTACTCCTGGAGCTGGATCCCTTCATTTTCTCTCTTATACAAAGAACGTTCACAAGTTTTGATACATTCAAATGGGGGTGTTTCTAGGTACTAATCATGTAGGGTGACCAAACTTTTGCATTAGCCTATTTTCTTTTTTGTAATTTTTAAAATGTAAAGATAACAATTTAAATGTAAAGTATATATTTTTTTGCCTAAAATAGAAAGGAAATGTGTCATCTTTAACTTTATGCCTTTTAGAGATCGATTCACTTTCAACTTACTTAACTGTTCACAATAACAGTAAATTTGACCAGGGGTCCCCAAACTTTTACATGGCACTGTAACAGTGATAGACCAAGAAAATCATCCCCATAACTATCATCCATTTCCTTTTCTGGTGCATGGACTCTAGAATGATGGTTTGAATATATTGAGAGATGAATCTCTCCTAACAAATTTGTCATATTTTACTCAAGTGGGCTTACTGGTCTTGATAATCCCCCACACACATATTAGTATAAATAGTACAAGGTTATAGTAAAATACAGTGTCCTTTTATCACTTTTATGTTTCTGGGAGGTTATTCTATTTTAATTTATTTTTAGTTTGCCTTACTATTCCCTCTCTCCCTTTTTATAAAAGTACTTTAAGTTTTTAACCCTGGTTCTTTGTGTCCACCTTTACACCTTCCTCTACCCTTGTTGGCAGTGTGTTTTGGCCTTCCCTCTGGCATGAGAAACCCCTCGATGGCCTTTTAGAGGACATATGGTCCTCAAGACATAATGGAGGTGGGTTTGAAAATGGATTGGAAGTATAAGGTTCAGTGATTTGCTGATGTCAGGCGGGTCAAGTGCCATCTGCAGTATCTCGTTATGTGGAAGGGTTATGGTCCTGAAGATAACTCCTGGGTTGACTCGGAGGATCTTCATGCGGATCGACTGATGAGGGAATTCTATCAGCAAAGTTGGACAATGCGGTCTTTTAAGGGTCAGTTTGCCCCTAAAAGGAGGAGGGCACTGTCATAGCTCAGTTTGGGGATTCAATCTATTGACCTGTTGCTTTGTGGTCAGTTCTTCTCTCTGTTGAGCTATTGCTCTTTTTCTTCCCGATCCAAATGCTGATTGCTCCTATTGTCTTTATTCGCTCTTCTTAGCTTGCTCCTTTCCAGGTGTTTTCCATTTTCCCAATTTGTTTGCCCTATCATGTTCTGGTCGGGGCTTTATATAATATCCCTTCATTGCACTTCCTTGCTGGCTATACTTCAAGGTGGATTTGTACTAAGGAGTTCCAGTACTTTAGTTAAGGGATTCACTCTAATACACTTACACCGTGTCTGTGTCTATTTGTCTACTTTACCAGCAACTTTTCCATTTATCACTTTTAGGTTTCTGTGAGGTTATTCTGGTTTAATTTATTTTTTGGTTCTCCTTACTAGTCCCGCTCTCCCCTTTTATGAATGTGATTTAAGTTTCTCAACTTGGGTCTTCATGTCCAGCTGCACACCTTCCTCTGCCCATGCTGGCAGTGTGATTCGGCCTCCCCTCTGGTTCCTCAGGAGGCACAAAAAAACCCTCAATAGACTTTTAGGGAGTCAGGTTTGATGTGGTGTTTTTTAGTTGTGCAGCTAGGGATTCATTAGTCTGTACACGGAACAGTTGGGTATATATGCAGCTTCTTTCTACAGTTAGTCTTTCTTACTCCCTTTACCTGTGTGTGCATGTGGTATGTGCATAACACACAGACATTAAAGGGGTTTTTTGGTCTTAAACTATTAGTCTGCAGTCACTCTATGTGAATGGTTCTGGGAGAAGAAATGGCACGACCGCAAGTATGCAAATTGTGTTTGACATTGCTTTATCCCTTTTATATGTTAATTTTCAACATTTGCTGGGCCAAATATTTGGCATATTTTATAATGGGTTGTCGAATTTTTGGGTAGTAATGGTTTGTTGAAATTTGTTCTTTGTGTGTTTTTAGCTTAAAACATGCAAAAGCATTGGCAAACTTATCACCAGTTGTCAGGTATCTTACTATTATGAAGCTGTAGTCAGGCTAAAGCCAAAAAGAGATAGCTGTGGAGTTCAACTGTTCTCAGAGTCAAGAGTCACGTATAATAAAGAAAGAAAATGAAGGTTATGGAACAGCTGAGAAACCTAGAAGTGGACAACAATAGAAAACTTCTGTTAGGAGTCGATTTTCCTCTGCTGCACAGGGGGAATCTCGATCCGTGTCTGCTGCGGTCTCCCATTCAGCATCGGCCGCAGTGGGGTCTGCTCAGCGGAGACGTCGCTCCCAGCGTCTCGCTGAGGCTGATTCGGTGCATAGGGTCACTACTGCCTTTTCTGGCATTCCTATGGTACCCTGCACTGATCTGCGGCGAGTAGGCCTCTCTGGGACTAAGTCCTTATTTACACACACTGAGCATGCCCAGGGCAAGGTCTCCCATTGGAGGTCGAGGGTCACATGTGCGGTCACATGTTCAGGTACTGCAGCGCATCCCATTGGTCCTCCAGGAAGGTCCTGAAAGGGCAAAATTTTGGTAGCAGCTTCCTGTGCTGTAACTATATGAACTGCGCATGACCGCACGGCCATGCGCTAGTATCGTCTTTTGTCATATGCTTTGCGCCAATGTGGTCATGCGTTTGTATGTGTTCAGGGACCCGGCTGAAATAAGCCCCTAGAATGCTGGCACCTCCGGCGAGGAGATTGTGTATAAGTGTGTTCAGGGACCCAGCTGAAATAAGCCCCTAGAATGCTGGCTCCTCCGGCGAGGAGATTGTGTATGCATGCATGACCACTCACTGCTCACATCTGGGTAGTTGGCATGTGCCTCTGTTAAAGTCTAACAGGGCACAGAGCCTGCCTCTCGCGGTTACTCTGTGAAGCTAACAGAGTTGGTATATACCGCCATATAGAGCCGCCATTATTTAGCAGCAGGTACTTTCCTGCACGGTGGATCCCGGGTTGCGAACGCACCAATTCCATTTAATAAACAATATATTTGGTGCGTTCCGCCAACCCTAACAACTTCCTCCAAAGTTGATCACATTATTAAGAAAAAAATTAGCATCTGATGTCCAGTAATGTGCTGTACAAATTTTGCACAAAATGAACACATAATATGGGGTCAAAGTGAGAAGTCAAATTATGGTGCGACAGCTAAGAGGGTTGAACGCACAAGTTCCAGTAAAAAAAAACTTTCATCTCTGCAAAGAACCGGAAGGTCCGACTTGAGTTTGCCAAAGAACACAGCCAATGGAAAGAGTCAGATTGGTCTAAGGTGTTGTGGTCAGATGAATCAAGTTTAATCTGTTTGGTAGTGATGGCAAGCATTTTATATACATATATATATATATATATATATATATATATATATATATATATATATATATATATATATATATATATTGTAAGGATTTCACTCACTCAGCTGCGACGGCTGACACTCAGGAGACGTGTTCCTTTAAAGTTCACTGGGTTTATTGCTTCATAAACCATGTGGCAAATAACAGAAAGCAAAATGGGCCTTTGGTTCAGGCAAAGAAAAGCAAGTGTCCAGTTCATCCGGCTCAGTCCTGAAGCCGTAACACACTCAGGAGGGTTTCACCTCCACACATATCTGCTGTGTAAAGGATTAGCCAGTCTTATAAAGAGCTAACCCCACCCAGTAACCCATCACATGATTAGCCATGTGGTCTGACATTACCACAGGTCCTGAAACACATATACAAGATTATGTGCAAGAAAGGAATACTCCGGGCTACATTACAGCAACCAGGCACTTATGTGGCACATACCTCCCATCGACTACAAACCCTTTAGCCATGCTACATACCTCCCCCCTCTGCCTAAAGCCGTGGGGCTTGGCACTTTCCCCCACTAAACAAGGGATTCTCGATAGGGCATCCGCATTACCGTGCAGCTTTCCGGCCCTATGTTCCACATGGAAACTGAAGTCCTGCAGGGCTAAGAACCAACGGGTGACTCTAGCATTTCTTCCTTTCGTTTCTCTCATCCACCTAAGCGGGGCATGGTCAGATACCAGTCTAAATTTACGTCCCAGCAGATAGTACCGCAATGTGTCCACTGCCCATTTTATGGCCAAGCACTCCTTCTCAACGACTGAGTAGTTCTTTTCAGATGAGGACAGCTTCCTACTCAGATAGAGAACAGGATGCTCCTCCCCATGTAGTTCTTGGGAAAGGACTGCTCCCACCCCAACATCTGAGGCATCTGTCTGAAGAATAAACTCTTTCTTGAAGTTTGGGGCCATCAGAACGGGTTGCTTACACAAAGCGTTTTTCATTTCTTGGAAGGCTGACTCTGTTTCTTCGGACCACTTAACCATTACTGATTTTGTCCCTTTTAGCAGGTCAGTCAGAGGCGCAGCCATCGTGGCGAAGTTTGGGATGAACCTCCTGTAATATCCCACGATTCCCAGGAAGGCTTTAACTTGTTTCTTGGAAACTGGTTTTGGCCATGTTTGGATTGCCTCCACTTTATTGATTTGGGGTTTTATTTCTCCATGACCCACTATGTATCCAAGGTACTTAGCTTCTTCTTTACGCAAGGCACACTTCTTCGGGTTTATAGTAAATCCGGCCTCTCTTATAGCATCCAACACCGCTTGGACTTTCTCCAGATGACTCTCCCAGTCCGGGCTAAAGATGATGATATCATCTAGGTACGCAGCAGCGTAGGCCTTATGGGGTGCAAGGACTCTATCCATAGCCCTCTGGAAGGTCGCCGGAGCTCCCTGTAGGCCAAACGGCATCCGGGCATATTGGAAGCATCCATCAGGTGTCGAAAAGGCCGTCTTCTCCTTGGCTTCCTGTGCCATGGGGATCTGCCAATACCCCTTTGTCAAATCCAAGGTGGATATATATCTGGCGTGCCCAAGCCTTTCGATGAGCTCATCAATACGGGGCATGGGATAAGCGTCGAACTTGGAGACTTCATTCAACTTCCGATAGTCGTTGCAAAACCTCCACTCTCCATCAGGTTTTGGGACCAGGACAATTGGGCTCGACCAACCGCTCTTGGATTCCTCAATGACCCCAAGCCTCAACATACGCTCCACTTCCTTGGAGATAACTTCTCGACAAGCCTCAGGAATACGATAAGGTTTCACATTCACCCGCACATGTGGCTCTGTTAGGACCTCGTGCTCTATGACCTTCGTGTATCCTGGCAATTATGAAAACAGGTCCCTGTTTTTCTGGAGTAACTCCCGGCACTGCTGTTTCTGGGTCTTTGATAGCGTCTCTGCTATAGTAACCGCTCCAACCTCACCTTCTGGGTTGCTTAACAATGATGGAGTTGCTGTCGGCTCTCTATCTTGCCATGGCTTGATGAGGTTGACATGGTAAACTTGGAATGGTTTCCGTCTTCCTGGTTGGTGAATTTTATAATTTACCTCACCAAGTTTCTCGACAACCTCATATGGCCCTTGCCATTTGGCCAAGAACTTGCTTTCCACCGTTGGAACTAACACAAGAACTCGGTCTCCCGGATTGAACTGCCTCACTCTTGCAGACCGGTTGTAGACCCTGGCTTGAGCTTCTTGTGCTTGGAGAAGGTGTTCTTTCACGATAGGCATCACCTTTGCAATCCTCTGCTGCATCAGGGCCACATGCTCAATGACGCTTCTGTGGGGTGTGACTTCGGCCTCCCAGGTTTCCTTGGCTATATCCAGGAGTCCTCGTGGATGTCGGCCATATAGAAGATCAAACGGTGAGAACCCTGTGGAGGCCTGTGGAACTTCACGAATGGAAAACATCAGATAGGGTAAGAGACAATCCCAGTCTCTACCGTCTTTCTCTATAGCTTTTCTCAGCATGCTCTTTAGTGTCTTGTTAAACCTCTCAACAAGGCCATCTGACTGGGGATGGTACACCGAGGTCCTCAACTGGGAGATCTTCAGGGCTTTGCATAACTCCCTCATCACCTTGCTCATGAAAGGTGTACCCTGGTCAGTCAGGATCTCCTTTGGCAGACCTGTCCGGGAAAAGACATGGACCAACTCGCGGGCTATGCTTTTTGAGGAAGAATTTCTCAAGGGAATTGCCTCAGGATAGCGTGTGGCATAGTCCAGGATGACTAATATATACTGATGGCCCCGAGCTGATTTAACTAAGGGACCGACCAAGTCCATGGCAATTCTCTCGAACGGTACCTCAATAATGGGCAGTGGCACAAGGGGGTTCCGGAAATGAGGAGTAGGAGCAGTTAGCTGACATGTAGGGCAGGACCTGCAATAGTTCACTATTTCCCGGTGACACCCAGGCCAATAGAACCTCTGCACAACCCGTTCCTGCGTTTTTTCCACCCCCAGGTGTCCACCCAAGATGTGTGAATGGGCCATGTCCAACACTTTCCGTCTATACGGACCCGGCACTATCAACTGCTCTACCAACTCCTCCCGTATTTTCGTGACACGGTACAACAACTCCCCCCTCAACAGAAAATGGGGAAATCTTGTGTCTGCCCCCGGCTCCTGTACCACCCCGTCAATAACTGTGACATTATTAAAGGCTTCCCTCAGAGTGGGGTCCCTATGTTGGGCAGTCCCAAAATTTTCACCGGTAACTTCTAACTCCAGAATGTCAGATGTAGGGGATACTTCCTCCTCATCCCCAACCAGAACACAAAAAGGAAAACTGTCTGCCTCTGGGTGTGGCGATACTCTTCCAGGGTTCACTGGTTCCCTGCCAGGGAGCTCAGAACCATTTCCCCACAAATCCCAAAACAAACAGAAATCCCGGCCAATAATTATAGGGTGCAACAAGTCCTGAACCACGCCGACTATGTGGGACTCAGTGCCACATGCCGTTTCAATGTCCACCCTGGCCATAGGGTAGTCCTTTGCATCACCATGTATGCACCGCACTCCGACCTTCTTTCCTGGGAGCAGGTGGAGAGGAAAAGTGGCCCTCACCAGGGTCACTAGGCTCCCCGAGTCTAACAGTGCCGTTACTGCTCGACCGTTCACCTTTACGGGACACGCTTGAGGTCCCTCGTTGGATGGAGAGTTCACACTACAGGCTGGATACGCATAGTATGAACAACGGCGTCCCATGCTGCAGTCCATCTGCTCAGTGGTTTGGGAACAACGGGCAGCTATATGTCCTGGCTTGTGGCACCTCCAACAAATAATATCACCCGTGGGGACCTTGGGCACCACCTCCCCCGCCCTTTGTGACCTTGGACGCACCACCCCTTTTTGGGACTCAGCTGCCTTCTGGGACCCCCAGTACGGCATGGGCTGCCTCCCGAAGGAGCCTTCCAACCCTTGGTATCTCTCAACCAGTCCGATCAGCTCGTCGGCATTCTGGGGATCACCCTGGGCAACCCAAGACTGTATAGGCCTCGGGAGGGAATGGACAAACCGATCCATCATCACCCGTTCTACCATCTGTGCAGGCGCAGAGGATTCTGGCTGCAGCCATTTCTGGACCAGGTGCAACAGATCAAACATTTGGGAACGAGGTGGTTTGTCCCGGTGATAGCCCCAGGAGTGAACTCGCTGTGCCCTGACAGTCAGTGTCACCCCCAAACGTGCGAGAATCTCGGCTTTCAATTTGTGATACTCTTTGGCATCCTGCAAGGTCAAATCATAGTACGCCTTCTGGGGTTCTCCCGTCAGGTATGGCGCAAGTACCTCTGCCCACTGCTCTGGCGGAAGTTTTTCCCTCTCAGTGACCCTCTCAAACACCGTCAGGAAGGCCTCAACATCATCCCCGGGAGTCATTTTCTGCAATGCGCGTCTTACCGTCTTCCGGACGTGGGTGTCATCAGCCAAACCTGGGGTTGGGGCGCTCGCCTTGCCCTGGATGGCGGTTGCCAGAAGCTGCATCTGCTGCTGATGCTCCTGCTGGCTCTGCTGCATCTGCTGCCGTTGCTCCTGCTGACTCTGCCGTTGCTCCTGCTGGCTCTGTTGTATCTGCTGCATCAACAGCCTGTTGGTCTCTTGCTGCCTTTGCTCCTGCTGTGACTGCATCTGGACCAAGTGTTTCAGCAGGTCCTCCATTTTCTCCGGCAATGCTTGCTGGCTTGCAACAGCCTTGACCCAGGACATTCAAAAATAAACTCACGTCTCCGCTGGGAACGCTGCTCGCACGTCTACCACCAATTGTAAGGATTTCACTCACTCAGCTGCGACGGCTGACACTCAGGAGACGTGTTCCTTTAAAGTTCACTGGGTTTATTGCTTCATAAACCATGTGGCAAATAACAGAAAGCAAAATGGGCCTTTGGTTCAGGCAAAGAAAAGCAAGTGTCCAGTTCATCCGGCTCAGTCCTGAAGCCGTAACACACTCAGGAGGGTTTCACCTCCACACATATCTGCTGTGTAAAGGATTAGCCAGTCTTATAAAGAGCTAACCCCACCCAGTAACCCATCACATGATTAGCCATGTGGTCTGACATTACCACAGGTCCTGAAACACATATACAAGATTATGTGCAAGAAAGGAATACTCCGGGCTACATTACAGCAACCAGGCACTTATGTGGCACATACCTCCCATCGACTACAAACCCTTTAGCCATGCTACAATATGTATACAGCCCAGTTGGAAAACGTAACGATGCAAGGCACCATACTCCTACAGTTAAACATGGTGGTGGCAATGTCATGGTTTGGGGCTGCTTTTCTGCATCTGCCATTGGCCCTCTGCATAGAATTGATGGAAAGTTATATGCTACCATGTACAAGGATGTACTGGAGAATGTAATGCTGCCACATGGTAAAACCAAAGTAAGCAAGGAATGGAAATTCCAGCAAGACAATGATCCTAAGCACATATCCAATTTTGTAAAAAGGTCTTGACTCTTGAATGATAACAACTTTCAATTCATCATTAGGAAAATGGCATCACGACAACCAGACCGAACTAATCACACTTCTATGTAGTGTAGGTCTTGGAGGAGATCCTTCAGGAGAACATCCGACACCTCATCAAGACCATGTCCATGTGTGGTAGGAAGGTCACACAAGCACGAGAAGGCCACACACACAACTGTGCATAATTTCCTTGTCTTGAGGCATTTTCACTCAAGTTGGATCAGCTTGTAATTTGATTTTTCAATTTGATTTTGAGCATCATTCCAAATTCAGACCTCCATAGGATATTAATTTTTTACATTGATCATTTTTAAGTTTTATTGTTCGCAGTGTATTCCACTATATAATGAATAAAGATTTTCAACTGGAATATTTCATTCAGTGATATCTAGGATGTAGGATTTTAGTATTCCATTTATTTTTTGAGCAGTGTATATAAAACAGTCTTGAAATTTTTTACTATAAATGTTTTTTTTTTTCAAACAGACCACAGCACACTGGGCTCTGTACCTTGTGGAAGCTGAAATGGTATATCTCACTATAAATGGCAACAATTGGATAGTGGCGTAAGGATCCTAGTGCCAAGCTGTGCCGAATAGAAGATACCAACTGCCAATAAATAGTTGACCCAATGTACTGTATTTCCCTGTTATTTCAATGGTAAGTTATCCTTGTAGCAGGTGCAAAGTGCATCGAAAGTAGAAGAACTTGTAGGATTTTGTAAACAATTGTATGTATGGCAATGTCCCAAGATCACCCTCTTATCATACAATATAAAGAAACGTTGAACGTATCACACCCAGGGTAATGTGTTAGCTTGCTTGACACGTTCCAAAATGTTCAAAGTTCATTGGCTTGGTATAAAAAATACAATACTTAGCCTGAAAATTACTTGGCCAAGATGAAGAGTCCCATGGCACTCTATGCACATTACAACTATTATGTTATTAGCTCATAATTAAAACCATTTAACACAACTTTAGAGAAAGATGCCTGGAGTGGATCCGCCTGGACAAGATCATTTCATTTATTAATTTGTTTAGCATTCCACCATGAACACAAATATTACAAGGTTACTTGGCTGACAATAAACTACAGAAAATATTTGGCTTACCATCAGTCCCAAATCGCTTAATAATATAAAGAATCAATAATTTAATAGAGCAGAGTTTGCAGCTTAGGTTATGTTTTCATCACATTCATGGCCTCAGTTTGACATACAAACTGGAAAAAGCTCCCAAAACATATGTTAAATGGAGGCCTATCATATTTGCCACAGCGGCTTCTATTGCACAAAGGGTCTTATTTTCAAAAAGCATATACTGCACATTAAACTTTTTTTTACAAAATAATATTATGCCTGTGTTTAGATTTCATAACTTATTTTACTGTGCAGATTACTTTGTGCCTTAAACTATACCTGTGATCAACATTTTGGTGTCACTGAATGCATAATCTAGACCTTCATAAAGAAGACTTAGCCATTCTAAAAATCATACTGGTACAGTTTTTTATTTTAGTAAATGTGCTTTAAAGAAAAACATTTTTATTACATATGGGAATGAGGGGCTTCGGTGCACCCTTGGCATGGTCAAGTGCCCATGCACATTTCTGACCCCTCAATTAAAATATGTCCTTCCTCATTTCATGGTGATTGGCAGAGCTCACTTTGGAGTGCTGTCTGATCTAAACTGCCAGCGCTGGACATACTGACACTGGAGTGACCAAGAACAAGCACACGCAGTGTCAGTGTGTGCACAGGAAGAGTCCTCATCATCACTCCTGTCAGTAGCTGCTGCTGTGTGATCCGGTGATTTTCAAGCGAGCATTCTGGAAGGGGCCCCATTTTTTTAAGCCCCTTGAAAGCCATGCATTCTGCCTCTATCTTATGTACACCATCAATCCTCAGTCACGTCCTAGAAATGTTCCAATGTTCATGCCCACTTCAAGTGGTGCCAACCTGCTAAGTTAGGGTCTGCAATAATAGGAATATATACTTTTTATAACACTGTCCTGACATCTTTGATGCAGATTTAGAAATTAGGTGTGATGATGTTCCATTTTTCTGCTGGTAATAACTAAAAGTATTTGCTTTCCCATGGCTAATGTTGAGAGTAGTAGATCCACATCATACCCTTGCCAAAACCAATATATGTTTCATGTTTAAGATGTCAACCATTCTTGAAGTGTAAGGCAACGAAAACAAGTAAGAGAAAGGTGAGTGGTCTGTCATAAATGTTATGAGTGAAACGGATACAAGTTTAACATATATAGTTTAGAAAAGTGATAAGAAGCTGGGGCTATGACAGAAATGTTCATACACATCATAGATTTCAATACTACATCGTATGGATAGGGTTCGGTAATTATACTGTATAGTTGTGACCAAAAGTTTGAGACAAAAAAGTTCAATTATTTTTTGTGATAAAGTCCCTTTCGGACTGTTTAGGACATCTGGAAGAATGATTGTCCGGAGAAGAAAAGGCGAGAGCTACCATGAGTCCTGTGTCATGTCAACAGTGAAGCATCATGAGACCATCCTTGGTGGGCTCATTCACTACTTTGCCTAAGAACACTGCCATGAATAAAGAATGGTATTTTAACATCCCCCAAGAGCAACTTTTATCAACAATCCAGGAACAATTTGGTACTGAACAATGCTTTTTTCAGCATGATTGAGCACCATAAAATCCGGCAGAAGTGATAACTAAATGGCTTTGTGTACAAAACTGTCATGATTCCACCACTCAGTATGTCTTGGACACAATGAGTGACTGGTCAGTCATGCAGTTTTTTTTTCAGGAACATGCTGAGCTGTCAGTAGTTTGATAGACAGCTCAGTCGTCCAATCTAGTGCAGGGAGATGCTGAGCTGTTGGTAATTTGATTGTCCAATCTGAGACTGAAAGGTGCTGAGCTCATTTCAGGTGCTCCCTGCTCTTAGTGATTAACCCCTTAGTGACAGAGCCAATTTGGTACTTAATGACCGAGCCAATTTTTGCAATTCTGACCACTGTCACTTTATGAGGTTATAAGTCTGGAACGCTTCAACGGATCCCGCTGATTCTAAGATTGTTTTTCGTCACATATTGTACTTCATGTTAGTGTTAAAATTTCTTCGATATTACTTGCGATTATTTATGAAAAAAATGGAAATATGGCAAAAAATTTAAAAATTTTGCAATTTTCAAACTTTGTATTTTTATGCCCTTAAATCAGAGAGATATGTCACGAAAAATAGTTAATAAATAACATTTCCCACATGTCTACTTTACATCAGCACAATTTTGGAAACAAAATTTTTTTTTTGTTAGGGAGTTATAAGGGTTAAAAGTTGACCAGCAATTTCTCATTTTTACAACACCATTTTTTTTTAGGGACCACATCACATTTGAAGTCATTTTGAGGGGTCTATATGATAGAAAATAACGAAGTGTGACACCATTCTAAAAACTACACCCCTCAAGGTTCTCAAAACCACATTCAAGAAGTTTATTAACCCTTTACATGCTTCACAGGAACTGAAACAATGTGGAGGGAAAAAATGAACATTTAACTTTTATTTGCAAACATTTTAATTCAGAACCATTTTTTTTATTTTCGCAAGTGTAAAAACAGAAATGTAACCATAAATTTTGTTGTGCAATTTCTCCTGAATACGCCAATACCCCATATGTGGGGGTAAACCACTGTTTGGGTGCACCGCAGAACTGGGAAGTGAAGGAGCGCCATTTGACTTTTTCAATACAGAATTGGCTGGAATTGAGATCGGACGCCATGTCACATTTAGAGAGCCCCTGATGTGCCTAAACAGTGGAAACCCCCCACAAGTGACACCATTTTGTAAACTAGACCCCTTAAGGAACTTATCTAGATGTGTGGTGAGCACTTTGAACCCCCAAGAGCTTCACAGAAGTTTATAACGTAGAGCCATGAAAATAAAAAATCGCATTTGTTTACACAAAAATGATTTTTCGCCCACACATTCTTATTTTCACAAGGGTAACAGGAGAAATTAGACCACAAAAGTTGTTGTGCGATTTCTCCTGAATACGCCAATACCCCATATGTGGGGGTAAACCACTGTTTGGGTACACGGCAGGGCTTGGAAGAGAAGGAGCGCCGTTTGACTTTTTCTATGTAGAATTGGCAGGAATTGAGATTGGACGCTATGTCGCGTTTGGAGAGCCCCTGATGTGCCTAAACAGTGGAAACCCCCACAAGTGACACCATTTTGGAAACTAGACCCCTTAAGGAACTTATCTAGATGTGTGGTGAGCACTTTGAACCCCCATGTGCTTCACAGAAGTTTATAACGTTGAGCCGTGAAAATAAAAAAATCACATTTTTTCTACAAAAATGATCTTTTTGCCCCCAAATTTTTATTTTTACAAGGGTAACAGGAGAAATTAGACCACAAAAGTTGTAGTGCAATTTCTCCTGAACACGTCGATACCCAATATGTGGGGGTAAACCACTGTTTGGGCGCACCGCAGAGCTTGGAAGAGGAGGAGTGCCATTTTACTTTTTCATTGTAGAATTGTCTGGAATTGAGATCGGACGCCATGTCGCGTTTGGAGAGCCCCTGATGTACCTAAACAGTGGAAACCCCCCACAAGTGATCCCATTTTGGAAACTAGACCCCATGGAACTTATCTAGATGTGTGGTGAGAACTTTGAATGCCCAAGTGCTTCACAGAAGTTTAGAATGCAGAGTCGTGAAAATAAAAAATATTTTTTTTTCCACAAAAAAGATTTTTTTGCAGCCAAGTTTTTATTTTCACAAGGGTAACAAGAGAAATCGGACCCCAACAGTTGTTGTCCAATTTGTCCCGAGTATGCTGGTACTCCATATGAGGGGGTAAACCACTGTTTGGGCGCACGGCAGAGCTCGGAAGGAAGGAGCGCCGTTTTGGAATGCAGACTTTGATAGAATGGTCTGCGGGCGTTATGTTGCGTTTGCAGAGCCCCTGATGTACCTAAACAGTAGAAACCCTCCACAAGTGACACCATTTTGGAAACTAGACCCCCCAAGGAACTTATCTAGATGTGTGGTGAGAACTTTGAATGCCCAAGTGCTTCACAGAAGTTTAGAATGCAGAGTCGTGAAAATAAAAAATATTTTTTTTTCCACAAAAAAGATATTGTAGCCCCCAAGTTTTTATTTTCACAAGGGTAACAGGAGAAATTGGACCGCAATAGTTGTTGTCCAATTTATCCCGAGTACACTGATGTGCCAAATGTGGGGGTAAACCACTGTTTGGGCGCACGGCAGAGCTCAGAAGGGAAGGAGCGCCGTTTTGGAATGCAGACTTTGATAGAATGGTCTGTGGGCGTTATGTTGCGATTGCAGAGCCCCTGATGTACCTAAACAGTAGTAACCCCCCACAAGTGACCCCATTTTGGAAATTAGACCCCCCAAGGAACTTATCTAGATGTGTGGTGAGAACTTTGAATGCCCAAGTGCTTCACAGAAGTTTAGAATGCAGAGTCGTGAAAATAAAAAAATATTTTTTTTCCACAAAAAGATTTTGTAGCCCCCAAGTTTTTATTTTCACAAGGGTAACAGGAGAAATTGGACCCTAAAAGTTGTTGTCCAATTTATCCCGAGTACGTTGATGCCCCATATGTGGGGGTAAACCACTGTTTGGGCGCACGGCAGAGCTCAGAAGGGAGGGAGCACCATTTGACTTTTTGAACACAAAATTGGCTGTTGTGTTTGGAGACCCCCTGATGTACCTAAACAGTTCAAACCCCCCAATTCTAGCTCCAACCCTAACCCCAACACACCCCTAACCCGAATCCCAACCCGATCCATAATCCTAATCACTAGCCCTAACGATAATCACAAACCTTACCCCAAAACAACCCTGTCAACCCTAACCATAACCCTAATCAAAACCCTAAATCCAACACACCCCTAATCCTAATCTCAACCCTAACCTCAAACCTAACCCTAATCACAACCCAAACCTTAACCCTAATCCCAAACCTAACCCTAATCCCAAGCGTAACCCTAATGCCAACCCTAACCCTAATACCAACCCTAATCCAAACCCTAACATTAATCCCAACTCTAACCCTAACTTTAGCCCCAACCCTAGCCCTAACTTTAGCCCCAACCCTAACCCTAGCCCTAAGGCTACTTTCACACTTGCGTCGTTTAACATCCGTCGCAATCTGTCATTTTGGACAAAAAACGTATCCTGCAAATGTGCCCGCAGGATGCGTTTTTTGCCCATAGACTTGTATTGCCGACGGATCTTGACGGATGGCCACACGTCGCGTCCATCGTGCACTGGATCAGTTGTGTTTTGGCGGACCGTCGGCACAAAAAACGTTCAATGTAACGTTTTTTTGTACGTCGCGTCCGCTATTTCTGATCGTGCATGCGTGGCCGTAACTCCGTCCCCTCCTCCCCAGGACATAGATTGGGCAGCGGATGCGTTGAAAAACCACATCCGCTGCCCACGTTGTGCACAATTTTCACAACGTGCGTCGGTATGTTGGGCCGACGCATTGCGATGACCCCGTACCGACGTAAGTGTGAAAGAAGCCTAACCCTAAATTTAGCCCCAACCCTAACCCTAAATTTAGCCCCAACCCTAACCCTAAATTTAGCCCCAACCCTAACCCTAAATTTAGCCCCAACCCTAGCCCTAACCCTAACCCTAACCCTAGCCCTAACCCAAGCCCTAACCCTAACCCAAGCCCTAACCCTAGCCCTAACCCTAACCCTAACCCAAGCCCTAACCTTAGCCCTAGCCCTAACCCTAACCCTAGCCCTAACCCTAGCCCTAACCCTAACCCTAGCCCTAACCCTAACCTTAACCCTAACCCTAGCCCTAACCCTAGCCCTAACCCTAGCCCTAACCCTAACCCTAGCCCTAACCCTAATTTTAGCCTCAACTGCTCTTCTCCTGACGGCCGGCAGATGGCGACATTTTCTTTTGCCAAGAAGATGCCGGCGGCCAGGAGCAGCAGGAGGACCCAGGGACACTGGTGAGTATAATAGGGTCCCCGAATCCCGCTACTTCTCTGTCCTCTGATGTGCGATCACATCAGAGGACAGAGAATTACACTTTGCTTTTTTTTTGCGGTCGCCGGTAAACGGTTAATTACCGGCGATCGCAAATGCAGAGTCGGTAAAAAAAACCCCGAATCATGTTCTCTGGGGTCTCGGCTACCCCCGGCAGCCGAGACCCCGGAGAAAATCCGACTCTGGGGGGCGCTATTTACTTTTTCCACAGCGCCGTTAATTAACGGCGCTGTAGTTTAAGTACCCTTAGCGGCCGCCGTTAAAAGGCGTATCGGCGGTCGTTAAGGGGTTAAACAGCTATTTAACTAAGCTGTCAGTCCCAGATTGCTTAGTAGCTATCAGCTCCATGTGATGTTTGCAAGTTCTGAACTCAGACATTCTGATCTTTCGTTGACGGACCCCGGAATGGCCTACTGACTACCTTTTTGCATTATCCCTTTTACCTTGATGCACTCTTGAAATTCCAACTGTGAATTGTGACCTGACTATGCCTTTATCTCTTCCCTCTGTTTATGACAAACCCTTCTGGCTCTTGACCTCCGACTCCTTGACTACTCTGAATAATGGCTTGTCCATGAGAAGTGACTCAGCATCACAAAAACATTGACTTTTTGGGTCTATGGTCAGGAAACTACGATGATCTCAATCCAATTGAGAATATGAAAGTCAAGGGATCACCAAGTCATGCCCCTCCAAGCTCTCCTCGGACCATGGCACAGTGGTTCCAACACTCCTGTTACATCAACATTCATGAGTCTGGCTGTATCTTGCATAGAAATAAAAAAATATGAGCAGTAAAATACAGTATATACAACATACAAGAAGTATTGGTCGACATTTTGGCCAAAATACGCAAGCTCACAACCCACATCAAGGGTCCTCATTGTCATGCGAGTCCCTACAATAAAATTAAAAAAACACAGTAAATTTACCACGAGGGCTGTCAAGTTTACATTGAGATTGAAAATGATGCTATAAAACAACATATTCACAACGGGGAAATATTTATAGGAGGATAACGTTTACTTTTCCAAAAAGATATTGGTTGAGCATGTATGGATGTAATTACAGAAATGTAGTTGCTAAGTTTTCCACCAAATTGTTTGTATTTTTGATGTTCTCATGGCTGTTTGTTATGCAGTGTAAAGGGAATTCATGAAAGATCTTACAGCCACTTGACTTCAGCACCAAAATGAAGGAAACAAGCGGCACAGATCACAGAGATTACTTTTCTGCCAGCGAAGATTCTGCCAAGATCCCGCGTTGCTTGCAATGTATGGGACTGTTTAGCTGGAATGCAATTGACAGCTCTCCACATTCGCTCTCCTGGGTCTTTGCGTTCAGAATTCCAGTAGCTAGCATTTACATAATTACTATATCACTTTGAGAAAACGGTTACATTATTTTCTCCATGACAAGTTACGTCTAATTCGATCCTCTGCTAATTATTAAAAACATGTAATGGGAAAGACTGTAATTATATCTAATGGGCCATAATTAGGATGGAAAAGCATTTTTATTTTTCTGGATTGTACTGTTACGAACCACATATGGATATTGTTTTATGAAACCAAAGCAGCTGTGGGGTATGTTTTATTGATCCGTAGTAAAAATAATATTCCAAAAATTCATACAATCATATTCATATTATTATTGTGAGATATAAGTAGAAAAATTAAATAAAAAACAAATCAATCTAAAAGGAATCTGCCGGCATGTTTCCGTTACCTCATTTGAGAGCAGCAGGATGTAAGTGCAGAGACCTTGATTCTGGTGATATGTAATTTACTGGGCTGCTTGCTGCAGATGTAGCAGTTGTTTGAGTGCTGAGATCTGTATAACCCCGCCCACACCACTGATTGGCAGAATTATGTATGCACTGGGCATAGGTAGAAAGCTGCCAATCAGTGTTGGGGGTGTGACTGGACTACCTGGCAGCAGGTTTACTAGTCATCTAGTGATAATCTCTTGCTGATAAAACAGTGATTGTATGAAAACTACAACAAGCCACCCAGTAAGTGTCATATTGCTTGCCCTACATCATTTGCTGCTCACAGATTGGGTGGCATAACCTGGTGACAAAATCCCTTTAACCCCTTCCTGCCTCAGCCATTTTTTTTCTTCTTCTTCTTCTTCCAAAAGTCATAACTATTTTATTTTTCAGTCCACATAGATGCATGAGTGCTTGCTTTTTGAGGGACAAGTTGTACTTTTGAATGACACCATTCATTTTACTACATAGTGTAATGGAAAATGGGGAAAAAAATTCAAGTTTAGGGAAATTGTGTATTTTTAATGCTTATTTTTCTTTTATCTTCATTTTTGTCCTATATTTTGTTTTAAATGTTGGGGTCTTTGGAAATAATCACATGTCTTCCATCAAGCAATGGTCTGAAATTAAAAAAGTTGTTCATAAATGGTCTGTACATTAATACACTTACAATGTGTGAATACAATCCAAATATTATTGACAGTTAAAGGGAATCTGCAGTCTAATAGAAACTGTCTGCTACTGGATGAAAATGAACTTTATTCCTCCTGGGAGCCACTGGCTTTCAGTCATTGAGGCATGTACGAAGTTGCTACATTCATCACTCAGTACACAGCGAGCCGTAGAGCGAGCTGTCAATCAAAGTGTCGGGGCATTTTTACAACCACAATTACAATGTTGTGAGCAAGGACTATAAGCTCTCCTTGCAGACTTCTATAACTGAAAGCCGGCGGCCCCCAGGTAGAATAAAGTTCATTTTCTCCCAGTAGCCGGGCTTTCAGTAAGGCAAATGGGCAACTTTGGAACACTATTACCAAACAAATCAACCCTATATCTGCAGGTTAATAGCATGCACATGATAGATTCCCTTTAGCAATATTTGTACATTTAAAATGTATTAATGAATAATATGCTACTTTAGAATGATAAAATCACATCCTTGAAGAGGTTGTCCACTAATTTTACATTAATGGCCTATCCTTAGGATAGGTCATCAATGTCTGATCGGCCGGGGCTAGGCACCTGGCCCCCCGCCGACTTGCTGTCATAGGTAGCAGCAGTGGTGGCCGCCATCTGGAACGACTCACTTGCGGAGCTGGCCGTCTAATTGTAGTGGCCGCCATAGGGTACTACATATCTGCCTCCTATTCAAATCAATAAGAGGAGGATGTACAGTAACCCCCAGCCACCACAAGTAGATGGCCAGCTCCACAAGTAAGTACTTATGGCGGGCGGCTGCCACCTAACATCTGGTTTGTGGTGCCATGAGTTAGACCCCTGGCAATCAGACATTGATGACTTATCCTAAGGACAGGCCATCAATGTAAAAACAGCAGACAACCTCTTTAAGGTATTCAGTTTTATTGAGTTTAGAAAATCTATTTTCAAATACCCTAATCTAATTCCATATTCCATATTACAGGGAACACCCACATGCATTTTTCAAAACAGAGTCTGACAGGACTGAGGAGCACTGGACAAGCCCATACAGTAAAAGGACAGCATAGGTATTTCTATTGGACTGATGGCACTTTCTTAATTTTCCCTGCACTGCTTCAGGAAGGAAACTTGAAGAATGCTGTCAAGTTTTCCTAGAGAGTACATCTAAAGTTTGGAGGTCTCATAAGTATCTAAAGCATATAATCCCTTTAAGCTATGCTGGACCCTTTCACATCGTGGCCATTTTGCGTTTTCATTTTTTCCTCCACTTCTTCCAAGAGCCATAACTTTTTTTTATATTTTCATCAATATAGCTGTAAGAGGGTTTTGTTTTTTTACTGGACAAGATGTACTATTGAATGTCACCATTGATTTTACCATAGAGTGTACTGGAAAACTGGAAAAAAAATTCCAAGTATGGTGCAATGCAAAATAAATGCAATTCCACAATTCTTTTTTTGTTTTTTAATTTCTCATGTTCACTATATGGTAAAACTGACTGTTAGGGCTAGCGGAACGCACCGAGTAAATATAGATGTTTGTTATTATTGATGCATTCGCAGCCCGGGGTCCACTGTGCAGGAGAACCTGCTGCTAGTAAATGTTGGCACTATTTGGCGGTATAGACTAGCTCTGTTACTTTACAGAGTAGCCGTGAAAGGAAAGCACTGTGCCCTGTTAGACTCCACAGGAGCACAAGCTAATTGCCCAACAGAGAGCAGTCAGTGGTCATGCACACAATCTCCTCACCGGAGGTGCCGGTATTTTAAGGGCTTATTTCAGCCAGGTCCCTGAATTCACTCAAACACACAATCTCCTCACCAGAGGTGCCGGTATTCTAGGGGCTTATTTCAGCCAGGTCCCTGAATACACTCACACACACAATCTCCTCACTGGAGGTGCCGGTATTCTAGGGGCTTATTTCAGCCGGATCCCTGAATACAATCTCACATGACCACACTGGCGCAAAGCACATAACTGAGAAAGATACTAACGCATGGCCGTGCGGACATGTTTGCCTTATATAGCTGCAGCAACTACAGGACCTTCCAAAAAAGGACCAATGGGAAACTGCCACAGAACTTGAGCAACTTCAGGACCTTTCTAGAGTACCAATGGGAATAGCTTCAGTACCTGAGCATGTGACCCTTGATCTCCAATGAGAGATCTTACCCTGGGCATGCTCAGAAGGGAAAAAGTAGGACTTCGTCCCAAAGACGTCTGCTCGCTGCTGACCAGTACTGGATACAATGGCAGAAGCTGGAAGGACAGCAGTAACCCTTCACATGGTGTCAGACTGAGCATGACGCTGGGACCGACACCTCCGCTGAGCAGGCTCCACTGCGGCAGGAGAAGAAAGGGAGACCGCAGCGGAGATGGCTCGAGATTCCCCCTGTGCATAGGCAGGAACTAGACCCCTAACACTGACCTGATAATATGATTCCCAAGGTCAGTATGAGTACAAGGATACAAACATGTTTTATTTTTTATTTAAAAAAAAAGTTTTGGCATTTATTGCCATTTTCCGAGACCCATAGCGTTTCCATTTTTGGGAATCTGGCACTGGCTGATGGCTTATTTTTCGCGTCCTGAGGTGAGATTTTTACTGATACCATTTTGTAGAGGATATGATTTTCTGAACGCCTCTGAATGCATTTTATTGCAATGTTGTGATGGCTAATAAAATGTAATTCTGTCATTTTGATTTTTTTCAGCATTAAGCCACTTGGATTAATTTATTTTATTTTTTGATAGATTGGACATTTCTAAACGCAGTGATACCAAATATGTATATTTTTATTGCTTTTCCGATGGGGAAAAGGTGGGTGATCTGAACTTTTGTGTTTTTTTTTCATTACTTAAAACATTTATTTTTACTTTTTACTGAGTTTGATAGTCCCCTTAGGAGACTTGAAGCTGCGATCGTCCGATCAGCTATGCTATACATAGCAATGCTTCAGCGCTGCTATGTATAGCAGAAACTACGGTCTCTTATAAGCGCCAGCCATGGATTGGTGTTCACAGGAGCTTTGAATTGATAAGCACGGGGGTCTTCCGCAGACCTCTGACTGTCATAACAACCCATTGGTGCCCGCGATCATGTCACAAGTGAGCCACAACCGATAGCAGCCAGAATGACGCGCTTCCTGCCGGAGCATGTTAGATCCCGCTGTCAGAGATTGACAGCAGCATTTAAATGGTTAACAGCTGCGAGTGGAGTTCCAATTCACTAACAGCTGATAAAGGCACATGATAATTGATTAAATCAGCTGTCACATGCAGGGAAAGATGTGGGCTCAGTGTCAGACCTCACATCACAGTCAGAGGCATGTCACATGGCATAAATATACATCAAGAGTCATGAAGGGGTTAAAGGGAACTTGTCATCTGATCCAAAAATGCCCGTCCCCTTAAGAAAAGGGATAGATGTGTCCGTCCACTGCAGAAGGTGGTAAGAAGGCGCCGGTCCAGTTAGTGGCCCATGTGGCTTAGTCTCCGGTGACTATGTCTTTCTCTGAAACATCGATGCATGTCTGAGTTAAACATAAATCGGTGAAAACATGCAACCAGTGTCTGATACATGCTGCACATGGATCAGCATCAGGTATCAGCTGTCAGGTTCCCTTTAAAATAAACTCATGAGTCTGTAAATAGAGTGACTGGTTTGACTTGTTCTTCCAAGTCATGTGGCAAAGCTCATTAAGGGATCAACATTGACTTTGAGGATTGCTAGTTCTAGTTCTTTTCCTCTTTAAAGAGAATATTTTCATATTTAATTTTCTGTAAGAGCACTGTCTGGCCTAAGAGTCTCCTTATGCTGGCTTGGCACATTCATAAAAATGTTCCCCCTTAGGCTCCCTGTCGGAGGCCTCTCACGTAGCCAAATCAGATCTCCTGCTGTACACTGATGAGGGGCAAATACCAAAAAACATACCAAATGTCTGCAAATAGAGCATCTAGTTTGGCCTTTTATCCTAAGTCATATGGCAAGGCTTGAAAAGTGTTAGAGCCAACAGTGACTTTTAGGATTGCTATTCCCCCGCCACCCCAATATGTGGCCCTAATCTTCCAAACCTTCATCTCTCTGAAGATACAATTTGCAAAATAATATCATAATTTCTCACAACCACAACATACTCTAACAACAGCATTACTCATTCAGTTTGTTGAGAGCAGGAGAAGCAGATGAAAAAAAAAACTACGTACAACATTTCTTCAGGCTTGGATATTAGAGGAGTGCTATAAAGAAAGGAATCCAAAGAACTCAGATACACTATGTAACATTTCAGCGTTTTACAGCCTATATTAGAACCAACTGTCCGCACTTGGTAACAGGTACAACAAACAAAAAATTCCACGTGTTGGCAGAAAAAAATTGGTTTAGTTCCATATTTGTGAGACAAGACATCTGCAAATAAAATCAGATATTACAATAAATCATGGCATATTTCTTAAAACTACAAACATCTGTAGCCTATATGTGTATTTCTAATCGCCCAAACGCTACATATAGTGGAGAAGTGAGAGCTTATGGCCACAAGGGGCGCACTTTGGCCATTTATAGAGCTCATTTAAGGTTAAATACAGGTCCTGCCGAAAAGTCCAAGTGAAAAATGCTTTGCAAATGCATTTTATTAAACCAAATCAAGTACATTTTTGCTTTAAGGACTCCATGACATTGTTTGCATGCATTGCTGACATGTTTATGTGGTAGTCATGCTGTTAAATAACCTTATGAATCAGTTGCTAAAATATCTGCAAATAGAAGCAGAATTGCACATTGCGTAAACTTCAGCCCTTTAGCAAGTCATCCCTTACTAAACAAAGCTACACCTATTGATCTCATAGCTTTAATTACCATGGATTTAATGCACAATTTAGGGGCAGGCATGCCTGATATTGGTTTATTTGTATTTCGCTGTTAAGTATATGTGAGGGTGGTGCGGGATCTCCCTAAAGAGATGAGCTAGGTCTTAAACGCAATGCTCCATCAGAGAAGAATATGCATATTAGCCCTCTTGCGGAACAAAACAGACTCACAAATTGATTTTACTCCAAACATACAAACCCCATAGTACCAGAGGGTCCACCAACATTACTTTAAACTCATCCACTAAATCTAACAATAATATTTTCATCTATCTAGAAATCATTGGAAACAATATTAGGTTAAATTGAGACTTCAATACCATGTTAATTTTTATTGGCAAGTCCCAATTTCCGGGTCTGTTTATTTCCATCAATTAACATGTTTCTCCTGAACAGTAAAGCACAAATAAACCAATATCACGCAATACCTGCTTCTAAATCAAGCAGCTAATCTGCGGTAAATAAAGACGTAAGAAGATCAATATGTGTAACTTTGCTTAGTAAGGGATGATTTACTAAAGGTTAAAGGTCACACAATGTTTTTTTCTGCCGGCACAATCCACTTCCATTTTTAGACATTTTGACAGCTTATTTGGAGGGTTGTTACACAGCATGACTACCACATAAACATGTCAGCATGCAAACAAAGAGGTTGGAACATCTCTTTTGAGGCCAGCCGGTCTTGATTTAACAGAATTCTATAATTGGCTAACACAAGAAATATGTGTTCAGTTCTGGCAAAACATCTAAAAATAAGAAAACTGGCTTCAATGATGAAAAAATATAGATGGAAAATGGGCAATTGTGACTCTAGATTCTGATAGAGACAAATACAGTAGCTTAGTAGATTCATGGAAGATTTTTTTTTGAGGTTCTCACTTTGGCATTCACTTTATGTCAAAATTAAAAGTTACAACTCTCATAGCACAATGTAAGATCAGACCAGCCACAGACAAGGGCTGGATCCCATTATAACCACGGAAGGGCAATGAGGTTACCACTAAAAAAAGGAAAGTATCTCTGGCCACTTGGACTGAATGCAGAATATATCACTACTGACCACAGGAGAATGGGCACCGGATAGAAACATCTGGACAACCAGGAACATATCCATCTGGTGTTAAGGATGTGCTTATAATCTTCTAACTGGTTTGGTCAGAAGATAATTATATTGGAAAGGATGAATTAAAGGTGGTATCAGATGGCTTGAAATGACCCCTTATTAAATGGTGCTTTAAAGGGACACTGTCACCTGGATTTGGAGGGAACAATCTTCAGCCATGGAGGCGGGGTTTTGGGGTTTTTGATTCACCCTTTCCTTACCCGCTGGCTGCATGCTGGCTGCAATATTGGATTGAAGTTCATTCTCTGTCCTCCATAGTACACGCCTGTGCAAGGCAAGATTGCTTTGTGCAGGCATGTACTACGGAGGACAGAGAATGAACTTCAATCCAATATTACAGCCAGCATGCAGCCAGCGGGTAAGGAAAGGGTGAATCAAAAACCCCAAAACCCCGCCTCCATGGCTGAAGATTGTTCCCTCCAAATTCAGGTGACAGTGTCCCTTTAAGTAAGGTTTGCATGATAGAGGGTAATGTTTTTAACTGAAAGAAAGCATAAAATGTAGTGATGCAAGTATTGGAAAGCACCAAAAGACCCTTTCCACAGCACTACTGCTTGGTTATTATTATTATTATTATTATTATTATTATTATTATTATTCATTTATTTATATAGCACCATTAATTCCATGGTGCTGTACATGAGAAAGGAGTTACATACAGGGTTATAGACATCGTTTACCCATGGTTTACCCAATTAATAAAATTAGTTTAAACAATGTACACAAGTTAGTTAAATCTCTACAATTTGGAAATATCTGAGCGTTCAAATTATTTAAAAAAGTATCACCCTTAGGTCACATTAACACACTGAGTATTTGGTCAGTATTTTACATCAGTATTTGTAAGCCAAAACCAGGAGTGGGTGATAAATACAGAAGTGGTGCATATGTTTCTATTATACTTTTCCTTTGATTGTTCCACTCCTGGTTTTGGCTTACAAATACTGATGTGAAATACTGACCGAATACTCAATGTGTTAATGTGGTATAGACAGGGCTGGGACAAGGGTTAGGCAGGGTAGTCACTTGCGTAGGGCGCTACCTCCTGCCATGCTAATGGGGGCGTTCTTTGAAAAAAAAATATTGCTGAATGTCTGCGGGCGCCCAACACCTTCCTCCGGATGCAGGCATTCAGCACCATAACAGGCACACAGCTGCATGATGATTGCATTTTGATTGGTCGTATCTTGTTTATAAACCTCTTCCTGTGTGTCATTAATAAATCTCCACCTGATGAAGATGGGGTACCTTCGAAATGCGTTGTGAATTCACCCAAATCACCTGTGTCCTGTATTTCCAAGCTCTCCTCAGACCATCATTTTATTTTACTATTGCATCCATCCTCCATTGGAGACACACGGCTGGAGCTGCAGGGGAATATTCATCTATCCGAAGCATCTGCCTCCTATGCGCTCCCCTGAGACCGCAATTCACCTGACTATTACAAGAGTATCAGCTGTGGGGACAATATTAGAGGCTCACTGTGGGTACATAAGAGTAGCTGGCTGTGTGTACATTATGAGGGGTTGGATGTGGGGACAATGAGGGGCTGGATGTGGGGATGTTATAAGGGGCTGCCTGTGGGGACGTTATGAGGGGATAGATGTGTGGAAATTATGTGGGTCTGGCTGTGTGGACACTATGAGGGGCTGGCTGGTGGGACATTATGAGGGGTTGGCTTTAGGGGCATTATGAGTGTTGGGCTCTGTGGACATTGAGGGGCTGCTTGTGTGGAAATTATAAAAGGCTAGCTGTGTGGACATTATGGGGTGCTGGCTCTGTGGTCATTGAGGGGTTGGATGTGGAGATATTACAAGGGGCTAACTGTTGGGATATTATAAGGGGCTGGCTGTGGGGTCATTATGAGGAGCTGATTATGGGGACATTACAAGAGGAGCTGGCTGTGTGTACATTATGAGGGGTTGGATGTGGGGACAATGAGGGGCTGGATGTGGGGATATTATAAGGGGCTGCCTGTGGGGACGTTATGAGGGGATAGATGTGCGGAAATTATGAGGGTCTGGCTGTGTGGACACTATGAGGGGCTGGCTGGTGGGACATTATGAGGGGTTGGCTTTAGGGGCATTATGAGTGTTGGGCTCTGTTGACATTGATGGGCTGCTTGTGTGGAAATTATAAAAGGCTAGCTGTGTGGACATTATGGGGTGCTGGCTCTGTGGACATTGAGGGGTTGGATGTGGAGATATTACAAGGGGATAACTGTGGGGATATTATAAGGGGCTGGCTGTGGGGTTCATTATGAGGAGCTGATTATGGGGACATTACAAGAGGAGCTGGCTGTGTGGACATTAGAAGAGGAGCTGTGGGGAACATTACAAGAGGGGCTGTCGTGACATCATATTATGTGGGAGACTGTGGGGGCCATTATGCTGTCTATAGAGGGTTGTGGTGTAGACCAAACTATATAATGGGGGGCTTTTGTGGACATAATACTGCATATGACACTATGGTTGACATCATAGAGTATATTGATGTACTACTCTATGTAAGGGAGGCTGTGATGACCATCATACCTTATAGGGGGACAGTGTGAGGAAAGGGTACAATGTGTTGAAGACAATGTGGTGGGCAGTATGATGACATATAGAGAAGAGGGGTCAAAGAATAGATATGGAAAGAGGGCAGCGTGAAATGTGGGCAAAGTATGGAGAGAGGTTAGCATGGCGGGGGACAGTGTGGAGATATAGAGAGTGCAAGGCAAAACTGTGGGGAGGGGATAGCCATGGGTATAAGCCAAGGTTCATAAGGGCAGATGGTGTGGAGTTTATAACTGACAATGGATGACAGTGTGGTGATTATAGTTCATGAGGGCAGACAGTGTAGAGGCCATATACCATAGTTGGATTATTTAATGCATAGTATGGACAGATATTTCTATGCAGAAGCCATTTTAATAACACTTTTATTTTTATGGGAAAATCTGCAGAGATGAGCTTAGAATGTGAAAAGTCATCATAGTGTCTGGACAAGATGGAGATGAAAAGAAAGAAATGACTCAATCATAGAAGATGTCAGTCATCGATAAGGTACCAGGATGTAAATGTGTTCTTGTTAATACTGACTACATCTCATCAGAACTGTGGTTCCTGTATTGTCTGAAGTATGATAGTGACTGATAATAACAACTCCAAGCATAGTAACATAGTAACATAGTTAGTAAGGCCGAAAAAAGACATTTGTCCATCCAGTTCAGCCTATATTCCATCATAATAAATCCCCAGATCTACGTCCTTCTACAGAACCTAATAATTGTATGATACAATATTGTTCTGCTCCAGGAAGACATCCAGGCCTCTCTTGAACCCCTCGACTGAGTTCGCCATCACCACCTCCTCAGGCAAGCAATTCCAGATTCTCACTGCCCTAACAGTAAAGAATCCTCTTCTATGTTGGTGGAAAAACCTTCTCTCCTCCAGACGCAAAGAATGCCCCCTTGTGCCCGTCACCTTCCTTGGTATAAACAGATCCTCAGCGAGATATTTGTATTGTCCCCTTATATACTTATACATGGTTATTAGATCGCCCCTCAGTCGTCTTTTCTCTAGACTAAATAATCCTAATTTCGCTAATCTATCTGGGTATTGTAGTTCTCCCATTCACTTTATTAATTTTGTTGCCCTCCTTTGTACTCTCTCTAGTTCCATTATATCCTTCCTGAGCACCGGTGCCCAAAACTGGACACAGTACTCCATGTGCGGTCTAACTAGGGATTTGTATAGAGGCAGTATAATGCTCTCATCATGTGTATCCAGACCTCTTTTAATGCACCCCATGATCCTGTTTGCCTTGGCAGCTGCTGCCTGGCACTGTTGTGAATTCTGGGGCCAAGCTCCCTCCTGTGGTCGTGAGTGGTACTTCGGCTGGTTCTGTCTATGAGCTTCCTTTGGTGGTACTGCGGCTTCTGAGGTTCCTCCCTCAGGTGATGAGGTTAAGTCGTTAGGTGCTGCTCTATTTAACTCCACCTAGTGCTTTGATCCTGGCCTCCAGTCAATGTTCTAGTATTGGTCTTGCTTTCTCCTGGATCGTTCCTGTGGCCTGTCTATCCTGCATAAGCTAAGTTTTGCTTGTGTTATTTTTGTTTGCTATTTTTTCTGTCCAGCTTGCTATATTGGTTTTTCTTGCTTGCTGGAAGCTCTGGGACGCAGAGGGAGCACCTCCGTACCGTTAGTCGGTGCGGAGGGTCTTTTTGCCCCCTCTGCGTGGTTGTTTGTAGGGTTTTGTGTTGACCGCAAAGCAATCTTTCCTATCTTCGGTCTGTTCAGTAAGTTGGGCCTCACTTTGCTAAATCTATTTCATCTCTGCGTTTGTATTTTCATCTCAACTCACAGTCATATGTGGGGGGCTGCCTTTTCCTTTGGGGTATTTCTCTGAGGCAAGCTAGGCTTATTTTTCTTTCTTAGGGCTAGCTAGTTTCTCAGGCTGTGCTCGAGGCGCATAGGACTGGTCAGGAGCGCTCCACGGCTACCTCTAGTGTGGTTGGATAGGATTAGGGATTGCGGTCAGCAGAGTTCCCACGTCTCAGAGCTCGTCCTATGTTTTTGGTAATTGTCAGGTCATTTTGTGTGCTCTGAACTTCAAGGTCCATTGTGGTTCTGAATTACCTGTTCATAACAGTACTGGAGGCCCAAAGTACTAATGCTTCTCAATAGAGGGAAAAGAGAAGTTCTGAGACCATTTTTTTTTCTTTGCACTGTGTTCTGTCTTTCTTTTCCCCTTTACATCAGGGTGGTTCAGAACACAGGTGTGGACATGGACATTCAGGGTCTGTTCTCTTTGATGGATAATCTCGCTATAAATGTACAGAATATTCAAGATTTAGTGGTTCAGAATCCTATGTTAGAACCTAAAATTCCTATTCCTGAGTTATTTTCTGGAGATAGAGCTAAGTTTTTGAATTTTAAAAATAATTGTAAACTATTTCTGGCTTTGAAACCCCGCTCCTCTGGTGACCCAGTTCAACAAGTTAAGATCATTATTTCTTTATTACGCTGGCTCTGTGTCAGGGTCTGGATGAGATAGAGATTTATTGTCAGAAGTTTAGAAAGTGGTCCGTGCTCACTCAATGGAATGAATGTGTGCTGGCAGCTATTTTCAGAAAGGGTCTCTCTGAAGCCCTTAAGGATGTCATGGTGGGATTTCCTATGCCTGCTGGTCTGAATGAGTCTATGTCTTTGGCCATTCAGATCGGTCGACGCTTGCGTGAGCGTAAATCTGTGCACCATTTGGCGGTATTATCTGAGCATAAACCTGAGCCTATGCAGTGCGATAGGACTTTGACCAGAGCTGAAAGGCAAGAACACAGACGTCAGAATGGGCTGTGTTTCTACTGTGGTGATTCCACTCATGCTATCTCCGATTGTCCTAAGCGCACTAAGCGGTTCGCTAGTTCTGCCACCATTGGTACGGTACAGTCGAAAATTTCTTTTGTCCGTTACTTTGATCTGCTCTTTGTCTTCCTATTCTGTCATGGCATTTGTGGATTCAGGCGCTGCCCTGAATTTGATGGACTTGGAGTTTGCTAGGCGCTGTGGGTTTGTCTTGGAGCCCTTGCAGTGTCCTATTCCATTGAGAGGAATTGATGCTACGCCTTTGGCCAAGAATAAGCCTCAGTATTGGACCCAGCTGACCATGTGCATGGCTTCTGCGCACCAGGAGGATATTCGCTTTCTGGTGTTGCACAATCTGCATGATGTGGTCGTGTTGGGGTTGCCATGGCTACAAGTCCATAACCCAGTATTAGATTGGAAATCAATGTCTGTGTCCAGCTGGGGTTGTCAGGGGGTACATGGTGATGTTCCATTTCTGTCTATCTCATCATCCACCCCTTCTGAGGTCCCAGAGTTCTTGTCTGATTACCGAGATGTATTCGATGAGCCCAAGTCCAATGCCCTACCTCCGCATACGGATTGTGATTGTGCTATCGATTTGATTCCTGGTAGTAAGTTTCCTAAGGGTCGACTGTTTAATTTATCTGTACCTGAGCACGCCGCTATGCGGAGTTACGTGAAGAAGTCTTTGAAGAAGGGTCATATTCGCCCGTCATCATCGCCATTGGGAGCGGGGTTCTTTTTTGTGGCCAAGAAGCATGGTTCGCTGAGACCTTATATTGATTACCGCCTTCTAAATAAAATTACGGTCAAATTTCAGTACCCCTTGCCGCTGCTGTCTGATTTGTTTGCTCGGATTAAGGGGGCTAGTTGGTTCACCAAGATAGATCTTCGTGGTGCATATAATCTTGTGCGTATTAAACGGGGCGATGAATGGAAAACAGCATTTAATACGCCCGAAGGCCATTTTGAGTACCTGGTTATGCCATTCGGGCTTTCTAATGCTCCATCAGTGTTTCAGTCCTTTATGCATGACATCTTCCGAGAGTACCTGGATAAATTCCTGATTGCCCTCAATAATCGGGCCAGCTCGGCTACTTTGGTTTCGCCGTTTTTCTGCAATTCTGGGTTCCACCCTCGTTTCTCTTCAGGGCAGGTTGAGTCTTCGGACTGTCCTGGTGTGGATACTGTGGTGGATAGGTTGCAGCAGATTTGGACTCATGTAGTGGACAATTTGACTTTGTCCCAGGAGAAGGCTTAACATTTCGCTAACCGCAGGCGCTGTGTGGGTCCCCGACTTCGTGTTGGGGATTTGGTTTGGTTGTCATCTCGTTATATTCCTATGAAGGTTTCCTCTCCTAAGTTTAAGCCTCGTTTCATTGGTCCATATAGGATTTCTGAGGTTCTTAATCCTGTGTCTTTTCGTTTGACTCTTCCAGCTTCTTTTTCCATCCATAACGTGTTCCATAGGTCATTGTTGCGGAGATACGTGGCACCTGTGGTTCCATCTATTGATCCTCCTGCTCCGGTTTTGGTTGAAGGGGAGTTGGAGTATATAGTGGAGAAGATTTTGGATTCTCGTGTTTCGAGACGGAAACTCCAGTATCTGGTTAAGTGGAAAGGTTATGGTCAGGAAGATAATTCCTGGGTCTTTGCCTCTGATGTCCATGCTGCCGATCTGGTTCGTGCCTTTCATGTGGCTCATCCTGGTTGGCCTGGGGGCTCTGGTGAGGGTTCAGTGACCCCTTCTCAAGGGGGGGTACTGTTGTGAATTCTGTGGCCAAGCTCCCTCCTGTGGTCGTGAGTGGTACTTCGGCTGGTTCTGTCTATGAGCTTCCTTTGGTGGATGAGAGTGGTACTGCGGCTTCTGAGGTTCCTTCCTCAGGTGACGAGGTTAAGTCGTTAGGTGCTGCTCTATTTAACTCCACCTAGTGCTTTGATCCTGGCCTCCAGTCAATGTTCTAGTATTGGTCTTGCTTTCTCCTGGATCGTTCCTGTGGCCTGTCTATCCTGCATAAGCTAAGTTTTGCTTGTGTTATTTTTGTTTGCTATTTTTTCTGTCCAGCTTGCTATATTGGTTTTTCTTGCTTGCTGGAAGCTCTGGGACGCAGAGGGAGCACCTCCGTACCGTTAGTCGGTGCGGAGGGTCTTTTTGCCCCCTCTGCGTGGTTGTTTGTAGGGTTTTGTGTTGACCGCAAAGCAATCTTTCCTATCTTCGGTCTGTTCAGTAAGTTGGGCCTCACTTTGCTAAATCTATTTCATCTCTGCATTTGTATTTTCATCTCAACTCACAGTCATTATATGTGGGGGGCTGCCTTTTCCTTTGGGGTATTTCTCTGAGGCAAGCTAGGCTTATTTTTCTGTCTTAGGGCTAGCTAGTTTCTCAGGGTGTGCTCGAGGTGCATAGGACTGGTCAGGAGCGCTCCACGGCTACCTCTAGTGTGGTTGGATAGGATTAGGGATTGCGGTCAGCAGAGTTCCCACGTCTCAGAGCTCGTCCTATGTTTTTGGTAATTGTCAGGTCATTTTGTGTGCTCTGAACTTCAAGGTCCATTGTGGTTCTGAATTACCTGTTCATAACAGGCACTGGCTGCTCCAGGTAAGTTTATCATTAACTAGGATCCCCAAGTCCTTCTCCCTGTCAGATTTACCCAGTGGTTCCCCGTTCAGTGTGTAATGGTGATATTGATTCCTTCTTCCCATGTGTATTACCTTACATTTATCATTGTTAAACCTCATCTGCCACCTTTCAGCCCAAGTTTCCAACTTATCCAGATCCATCTGTAGCAGAAAACTATCTTCTCTTGTATTAACTGCTTTACATAGTTTTGTATCATCTGCAAATATCGATATTTTACTGTGTAAACCTTCTACCAGATCATTAATGAATATGTTGAAGAGAACAGGTCCCAATACCGACCCCTGCGGTACCCCACTGGTCACAGCTACTCAGTTAGAGACTATACCATTTATAACCACCCTCTGCTTTCTATCACTAAGCCAGTTACTAACCCATTTACACACATTTTCCCCCAGACCAAGCATTCTCATTTTGTGTACCAATCTCTTGTGCGGCACGGTATCAAACGCTTTGGAAAAATCGAGATATACCACGTCCAATGACTCACCGTGGTCCAGCCTATAGCTTACCTGATTAGATTGGTTTGACAGGAGCGATTTCTCATAAACCCATGCTGATATGGAGTTAAACAGTTATTCTCATTGAGATAATCCAGAATAACATCCCTCAGAAACCCTTCAAATATTTTACCAACAATAGGGGTTAGACTAACTGGCCTATAATTTCCAGGTTCACTTTTAGAGCCCTTTTTGAATATTGGCACCACATTTGCTATGCGCCATTCCTGCGGAACAGACCCCGTCGCTATAGAGTCCCTAAAAATAAGAAATAATGGTTTATCTATTACATTACTTAGTTCTCTTAGTACTCGTGGGTGTATGCCATCCGGACCCGGAGATTTATCTATTTTAATCTTATTTAGCCGGTTTCGCACCTCTTCTTGGGTTAGATTGGTGACCATTAATATAGGGTTTTCATTGTTTCATCTCCTTATCATTATTAAAGACATACTGGGAATTGTAGGTTCATGAGATACAAATGTACACACGTGGTCAAAATTGTTGGTACCCATCGTTTAATGACAGAAAAACTTACAATGGTCACAAAAATAACTTGAATCTGACAAAAGTAATAATAGATTTAAAATCTATGAAAATGAACAAATGAAAGTCAGCCATTGCTTTTCAACCATGTTTCCACAGAATTCAAAAAAATAAAACTCGAAAGAAATGATGGTACCCTTAACTTAAAATTTTGTGGCACAACCTTTTGAGGCAATCACTGCAATCAAACGTTTCCTGTAACTGTCAATGAGACTTCTGCACCTCTCGACAAGTATATTGTCCCACTTCTCAAGAGCAAACTGCTCCAGTTGTTTCGGGATTGAAGATTGCCTTTTCCAGACGGTTCAGCTCTTTCCAAAGATGCTCAATAGGATTTAGGTCAGGGCTCATAGAAGGCCACTTCAGAATAGTCCAATGTTTTCCTCTTAGCCATTCTTGGGTATTTTTAGCTGTGTGTTTGGGTCATTATCCTGTTGTAAGACCCATCACCTGTGACTGCGACCAAGCTTTCTGACAATGGGCAGCACATCTCTTTAGAATCCCTTGATAGTCTTGAGATTTTATTGTACCCTGCACAAATTCTAGACACCCTGTGCCAGATGCAGCAAAGCAGCCCCAGAACATAAGAGAGCCTCCTCCATGTTTCACAGTAGGGACAGTGTTCTTTTCTTGATATACCTCATTTTTCCATCTGTGAACATAGAGCTTATATGTCTTGCCAAAAAGTTCAATTTTTGTCTCAGGTGTCCATAGAACATTCTCCCAGGAGCTTTGTGGCTTGTCAACATGAAGTTTGGCAAATTCCAGTCTGGCTTTTTTCTGATTGTTTTTCAACAATGGTGTCCTCCTTGGTCATATCCCATGAAGTCCACTTTGGCTCAGACAACGACGGATGGTGCGATCTGACGCTGATGTTTCTTGAGCTTGAAGCTTGAGATTGAAATTTATTCTGTTTAGAAGTTTTTCTGGGCTCTTTTGTTAAAATTCATATTATCCATCTCTTTGATTTGTTATTTTCCTCCTGCGGCCACGTCCAGGGAGGTTGACTACAGTCCCATGGATCTTAAATTTCTGAATAAAATGTGCAACTGTTGTCACAGGAACATCAAGCTGCTTGGAGATGGTCTTATACCTTTTACCTTTAACATGTTTGTGCAGCGCCCCAGAGATCTGGTCATTGCAGTGTGACACTCTGCCGCTAAGGGGAGTGATGGTACGTCTGATGGCACTGAAGGAATTCTACTGACCAGGTATCACCAGCACACATTACACTTCAGACTCCGGCCACTAGGGGGAGAAAAAGGCTTTATTTATTGGGCCACTCCTCACACTGGTAAAACTAGGGGTTGGATAGGAAGTTAGTCAGAAGCTGACTGGGTTGGATTCAGGCAACATCCCGTGGCAGGGGGTGTTGCAGGGAGAAGATTCAGGGGGGTCCCTGTCGGGCATGGGAACCTGGCAGGTACCTAGCGAACAGAGCAGAACGATACAGAACCGCACCTGCACACCCCGCGGCGGTATCCTAAGAGAGAGACACGAAGGGAAGGATATTGTGGAACAGTGAGAAACGAGATTAAGCACAAAGGAGAGCCAGTAGGAGTTGTGCCGTGAGACCGAGGCAACATCCTACTGAGGCGCGTAGCCGGTGGCCGGAACACCGCTGGAGTAACTGACTCTAGGCCTTACTTCGAACTCCGCAGGACAGTTAATTATAGGTTGGCTGTCTACCTTAAATTTCCTACGAAGACATAGGGGGCAACGCGTGGAGAGGGGCATCTCTAGGGTCCCGGAAGAGCTCCGAGCCTTCCCGTCATACGGGTGCGTCCTAGCCATAAAACATACCTGGGGGACGAGAAACTAGTAACATCTGGAACGAATGAGAGAGAAATAAAGAGAACTAGAAAGTATGAACGAACGAGAACAGCAGTTGTGAGGACTATTCCGAATGCTCAGCAGGGTAGCACTACAACACACAGGCGCTAGTGGTAGGCACTGATTTCCACCTGCAAAGGGAACTCTGGATGTGCCCATCGGACCGGCCGGTCTCAGACAGCCCTGTTAAGTGTGCTCTGGATTGAGGATCCTGAAGTCTTCAGTAAAGAGGTAAAGAGACTGCAACCTTGTGTCCTCGTTATTGACTGCACCTCACACCATCACCATCTACCTTACTGGGAAGCCCTGGGGACGTACTTCACCTGTGGGAAGGAATACCATCCAGCTTCCATTCCATCACCCCAGCGGACCCCACAGCAGCGTCGGTCACCCTGACCGAACACCACATGTGGCGTCACAAATCCCTGACAGCCTGTACCACCTTTATTGGACGCCCCTTAGCAGGGTCGCGGACCGGGTCTAGCCACCGTGACAGTCTCAGAACCGAACCAGAGAGGCCCGGTACCGAGAACTCGTGGCCCTGTGTCTGGGGGCGATCCATTTGTCTATTATTTTCTTTCTAATCTCCTGAGACAACTCTTTCCTTCGCTTCCTCTGGTTCATGTTGAGTGTTATGCACACCATGTCACCAAATATCACAGAGAGTATCTGTAGCCCTATATGCAGGCCCACTCACTGATTCCAAGATTATAGACATCTGTGATGCTAATTAGTGGACACATCATGATTTAACATGTCCCTTTTGTCACATTATTTTCAGTGGTACCATCATTTCTGTCCAGGCCTATTTCATGAGTTTTATTTTTTTTTTATTCAGTGGAAGCATAATTGAAAAACAACGTCTGACTTTCATTTGTTCATTTTCATAGATATTTTATTTGTTATTACTTTTGTCAGATTCAAGTTATTTCTGTGACCATTGTGGGTATTTTTGTCATTAAATGAGTGGTTCCGACAATTTTGACCACATGTGTATATGGGGTCTGTTTATATCTGCAGATATTGCAATATCTGCCAAATGCTGAACACCTTAATTGAAACATGATCAAACAATGATTGATTTTATATCCAACTTTGAAAACACACTCCCTGTTGAGCCTCACCCCTGAAATATACCACTTTTTTAATACTTTTGTGGGTGAAAAAAAAGTTAAAATTTTAGGGAAAGTGGTTATCAGAGTGGGAGAAAGGGGGTATTAGGCCTCTTTCACACTTCCGTCTTTCAGCTCCTGTCACAATCCGTCATTTTTTGAGAATGCATGATCCTGCAAAAAAATTTGCAGGATCCTGCATTTTCTCTTAGTCTTGTATTAGCGATAGATTGTGACGGATGGCCATCCGTTTCATCTGTCTTTCACTGGATTCTGCATAAAAAAACAGTCCGTCGGGCAGAGAAAACGTTCAGAGGAACGTCGGAAATTGCTGCCTGTGAAAAGCAGGAATCCAGCGACGGGTCCCGCTTTTTCAAAGAGAGCATGCGTGGAAGAATTTCCCATCTTGGAAATTCTCTCTCGCTCGCTCTCTTTTTACTATGGATGCTGCCTATGCATCAATAGTAACAAGATACTGTATAATGTCGCAATATTTTCACCTACCGGCATTCCCGCGCAGCGTCACCGATGGTCCCGGCAGCTAGCGTTAGTTCCTAGTAACACATTGCAAAATCTCACTAGAAGTCGTGGTCTCGCGAGATTTCGCAATGTATTACTAGGAACGCTAGCTGCCGGGAGCATCGCTGCGCGGGAACGCCGGTAGGTGAGAATATTGCGATTTTAATTTTTTTTTAACCTGGTTTGTGTTGTGTATGTGTTTTCCGCTGCGAAGACACATACACAACAGGTGCACATAGGCTCGACGGGTCCATCAGAATGACGGACCCAGTGCACACGTTTTCCACAATCTGCACAGGATCCGTCATTTCAATGTCTTGACGGATCCTGTGCAGATTTGGAAGACGGAAGTGTGAAAGAAGCCTTAGTTGACCTGATATCTTAGTCTCTGACCCATTCCTTTTCTTGGAGGCTGAGGGGGCACCATTGGCTTCTCTGCCTAGAGCACTTGTCCCAGCCATGTCATTAATAGATTACTTAATGGAGGGCGTTAAACTAGAAGAAGAGGGGACGGGAAGAAAAACATTAGACTTGAACAAAGAAGATCCAGGAAAACATACTCAGAAGGGAGGTAAGAACATTTCTAAAACAATCCACAGCGAGGAGATTGGAACAAAACAAAATCCTCTAAACTGCATGCTTGCAAACGCCAGAAGCCTGACAAACAAGATGGAAGAACTAGAAGCAGAAATATCTACAGGTAACTTTGACATAGTGGGAATAACCGAGACATGGTTAGATGAAAGCTATGACTGGGCAGTTAACTTACAGGGTTACAGTCTGTTTAGAAAGGATCGTAAAAATCGGAGAGGAGGAGGGGTTTGTCTCTATGTAAAGTCTTGTCTAAAGTCCACTTTAAGGGAGGATATTAGCGAAGGAAATGAGGATGTCGAGTCCATATGGGTCGAAATTCATGGAGGGAAAAATGGTAACAAAATTCTCATTGGGGTCTGTTACAAACCCCCAAATATAACAGAAACCATGGAAAGTCTACTTCTAAAGCAGATAGATGAAGCTGCAACCCATAATGAGGTCCTGGTTATGGGGGACTTTAACTACCCGGATATTAACTGGGAAACAGAAACCTGTGAAACCCATAAAGGCAACAGGTTTCTGCTAATAACCAAGAAAAATTATCTTTCACAATTGGTGCAGAATCCAACCAGAGGAGCAGCACTTTTAGACCTAATACTATCTAATAGACCTGACAGAATAACAAATCTGCAGGTGGTTGGGCATCTAGGAAATAGCGACCACAATATTGTACAGTTTCACCTGTCTTTCACTAGGGGGACTTGTCAGGGAGTCACAAAAACACTGAACTTTAGGAAGGCAAAGTTTGACCAGCTTAGAGATGCCCTTAATCTGGTAGACTGGGACAATATCCTCAGAAATAAGAATACAGATAATAAATGGGAAATGTTTAAGAACATCCTAAATAGGCAGTGTAAGCGGTTTATACCTTGTGGGAATAAAAGGACTAGAAATAGGAAAAACCCAATGTGGCTAAACAAAGAAGTAAGACAGGCAATTAACAGTAAAAAGAAAGCATTTGCACTACTAAAGCAGGATGGCACCATTGAAGCTCTAAAAAACTATAGGGAGAAAAATACTTTATCTAAAAAACTAATTAAAGCTGCCAAAAAGGAAACAGAGAAGCACATTGCTAAGGAGAGTAAAACTAATCCCAAACTGTTCTTCAACTATATCAATAGTAAAAGAATAAAAACTGAAAATGTAGGCCCCTTAAAAAATAGAGAGGAAAGAATGGTTGTAGATGATGAGGAAAAAGCTAACATATTAAACACCTTCTTCTCCACGGTATTCACGGTGGAAAATGAAATGCTAGGTGAAATCCCAAGAAACAATGAAAACCCTATATTAAGGGTCACCAATCTAACCCAAGAAGAGGTGCGAAACCGGCTAAATAAGATTAAAATAGATAAATCTCCGGGTCCGGATGGCATACACCCACGAGTACTAAGAGAACTAAGTAATGTAATAGATAAACCATTATTTCTTATTTTTAGGGACTCTATAGCGACAGGGTCTGTTCCGCAGGATTGGCGCATAGCAAATGTGGTGCCAATATTCAAAAAGGGCTCTAAAAGTGAACCTGAAAATTATAGGCCAGTAAGTCTAACCTCTATTGTTGGTAAAATATTTGAAGGGTTTCTGAGGGATGTTATTCTGGATTATCTCAATGAGAATAACTGTTTAACTCCATATCAGCATGGGTTTATGAGAAATCGCTCCTGTCAAACCAATCTAATCAGTTTTTATGAAGAGGTAAGCTATAGGCTGGACCACGGTGAGTCATTGGACGTGGTATATCTCGATTTTTCCAAAGCGTTTGATACCGTGCCGCACAAGAGGTTGGTACACAAAATGAGAATGCTTGGTCTGGGGGAAATTGTGTGTAAATGGGTTAGTAACTGGCTTAGTGATAGAAAGCAGAGGGTGGTTATAAATGGTATAGTCTCTAACTGGGTCGCTGTGACCAGTGGGGTACCGCAGGGGTCAGTATTGGGACCTGTTCTCTTCAACATATTCATTAATGATCTGGTAGAAGGTTTACACAGTAAAATATCGATATTTGCAGATGATACAAAACTATGTAAAGCAGTTAATATAAGAGAAGATAGTATTCTGCTACAGATGGATCTGGATAAGTTGGAAACTTGGGCTGAAAGGTGGCAGATGAGGTTTAACAATGATAAATGTAAGGTTATACACATGGGAAGAAGGAATCAATGTCACCATTACACACTGAATGGGAAACCACTGGGTAAATCTGACAGGGAGAAGGACTTGGGGATCCTAGTTAATGATAAACTTACCTGGAGCAGCCAGTGCCAGGCAGCAGCTGCCAAGGCAAACAGGATCATGGGGTGCATTAAAAGAGGTCTGGATACACATGATGAGAGCATTATACTGCCTCTGTACAAATCCCTAGTTAGACCGCACATGGAGTACTGTGTCCAGTTTTGGGCACCGGTGCTCAGGAAGGATATAATGGAACTAGAGAGAGTACAAAGGAGGGCAACAAAATTAATAAAGGGGATGGGAGAACTACAATACCCAGATAGATTAGCGAAATTAGGATTATTTAGTCTAGAAAAAAGACGACTGAGGGGCGATCTAATAACCATGTATAAGTATATAAGGGGACAATACAAATATCTCGCTGAGGATCTGTTTATACCAAGGAAGGTGACGGGCACAAGGGGGCATTCTTTGCGTCTGGAGGAGAGAAGGTTTTTCCACCAACATAGAAGAGGATTCTTTACTGTTAGGGCAGTGAGAATCTGGAATTGCTTGCCTGAGGAGGTGGTGATGGCGAACTCAGTCGAGGGGTTCAAGAGAGGCCTGGATGTCTTCCTGGAGCAGAACAATATTGTATCATACAATTAGGTTCTGTAGAAGGACGTAGATCTGGGGATTTATTATGATGGAATATAGGCTGAACTGGATGGACAAATGTCTTTTTTCGGCCTTACTAACTATGTTACTATGTTACTATGTTAATGGGGTTGTCTCCATTTTTTAAATGATTAAAACTGCAAAGTCCTTATAAAACATGCAATTTACCTCTTATTAAAAATGCTCCTAGTTTTCAAAAGTGCAAGAATTTTGTAATTTATAGTCTACGGCCCATGGTCTACGTCACCTAACCATTTGTGAATGGAAAGCTGCAGGCAATCATTTTTCCTCAGCAGTCACATGCTGTAAATGCAAGCTTTATCTATAAGGGCCCATTTATATGGACCGATAATAGGAAAAGGAACATTCATAAGAATGTTCATTCCCGATTATCCCTATGTCTAAACAGGCAGATAATGTCGGCGAGAAATTATGTTTTTTTAACTGATTTAAAAGTCATCGTTATTGGCAGCACAAACTTTTATGAACACAAAACAATTGTTTTACTGATCATTCTGTGCACCTAGAATAATGGTCCACCTGTCTAAACAGGCCGATAAATGACCACCAATAGGTTTTCATTTATGCAGTCATATAACGGGAACCTGACAGTGGATACAGTGGGGCAAAAAAGTATTTAGTCAGTCAGCAATAGTGCAAGTTCCACCACTTAAAAACATGAGAGGCGTCTGTAATTTACATCATATGTAGACCTCAACTATGGGAGACAAACTGAGAAAAAAAAATCCAGAAAATCACTTTTTTTTTAACATTTTATTTGCATATTATGGTGGAAAATAAGTATTTGGTCAGAAACAAAATTTCATCTCAATACTTTGTAATATATCCTTTGTTGGCAATGACAGAGGTCAAACGTTTTCTGTAAGTCTTCACAAGGTTGCCACACACTGTTGTTGGTATGTTGGCCCATTCCTCCATGCAGATCTCCTCTAGAGCAGTGATGTTTTTGGCTTTTCGCTTGGCAACACGGACTTTCAACTCCCTCCAAAGATTTTCTATAGGGTTGAGATCTGGAGACTGGCTAGGCCACTCCAGGACCTTGAAATGCTTCTTACGAAGCCACTCCTTCGTTGCCCTGGCGGTGTGCTTTGGATCATTGTCATGTTGAAAGACCCAGCCACGTTTCATCTTCAATGCCCTTGCTGATGGAAGGAGGTTTGCACTCAAAATCTCACGATACATGGCCCCATTCATTCTTTCATGTACCCGGATCAGTCGTCCTGGCCCCTTTGCAGAGAAACAGCCCCAAAGCATGATGTTTCCACCACCATGCTTTACAGTAGGTATGGTGTTTGATGGATGCAACTCAGTATTCTTTTTCCTCCAAACACGACAAGTTGTGTTTCTACCAAACAGTTCCAGTTTGGTTTCATCAGACCATAGGACATTCTCCCAAAACTCCTCTGGATCATCCAAATACTCTCTAGCAAACTTCAGATGGGCCCGCACATGTACTGGCTTAAGCAGTGGGACACGTCTGGCACTGCAGGATCTGAGTCCATGGTGGCGTAGTGTGTTACTTATGGTAGGCCTTGTTACATTGGTCCCAGCTCTCTGCAGTTCATTCACTAGGTCCCCCGCGTGGTTCTGGGATTTTTGCTCACCGTCCTTGTGATCATTCTGACCCCACGGGGTGGGATTTTGCGTGGAGCCCCAGATCGAGGGAGATTATCAGTGGTCTTGTATGTCTTCCATTTTCTAATTATTGCTCCCACTGTTGATTTCTTCACTCCAAGCTGGTTGGCTATTGCAGATTCAGTCTTCCCAGCCTGGTGCAGGGCTACAATTTTGTTTCTGGTGTCCTTTGACAGCTCTTTGGTCTTCACCATAGTGGAGTTTGGAGTCAGACTGTTTGAGGGTGTGCACAGGTGTCTTTTTATACTGATAACAAGTTTAAACAGGTGCCATTACTACAGGTAATGAGTGGAGGAAGGAGGAGACTCTTAAAGAAGAAGTTACAGGTCTGTGAGAGCCAGAAATCTTGATTGTTTGTTTCTGACCAAATACTTATTTTCCACCATAATATGCAAATAAATTGTTAAAAAAACAGACAATGTGATTTTCTGGATTTTTTTTCTCAGTTTGTCTCCCATAGTTGAGGTCTACCTATGATGTAAATTACAGACGCCTCTCATCTTTTTAAGTGGTGGAACTTGCACTATTGCTGACTGACTAAATACTTTTTTGCCCCACTGTATATGCTGTCCAATCCACTAATACTAAGTATCAGACACTGGCCGTATTATATCAGCCAAGTATATTTAATTCTGAAACGCTGTGGTGTTTCAGAGAAAAACATATGGCACTTTATGCTGCAGGGGACTGAACCACATGTGAGACTAGTCGGACAGGCAGGTCCCTTGCATCTCCTCCCCACCGGCTGCCAGGTCTTTCCCATGCAGGTAGTGACCTGTTACTCAAGGAGGGGAGCAGGTGGGGAGAAGCCACTGTGGACACACCTGGATTAATTTACCGTGAGACTTGATCCCCAGCAACATTTCAAAGTTGCAGTGTTTTAGAGTTAATCACACCTGGCTAAAGTCTTGCATCAGTGATTGTACCAGTCTACAAGCCTTGCACCTGTGACAGGCTGATGGCTGAAAATGTTACTGCCGATTATGATAGAAAGATGTCAGAAAATAGCGAATGTTCATTTTATTATCTGAGAGTACCCATGATGACTCCGTTTGCTGCAAAATTCATCCAACTAAAAGCATTTGAACTTCTGGACCAAGAAGCTCTGGATTAAGGTGATCTGGTTGAACAAATCCTACTTTCATTGACATCATGTGGACAACCTCCTGTGTGTAAGTCACCTATCATCTACCTATTAGTCCAAAATAATAAAAAACATTTTGAGGCCACTGTATTCCCTTATGGCAGTGGCCTCTGTCAGCAGAATAATGTGCCGAATAGAGGCTTACAGTACCCAAAATTAAGCAGGTGGGTTTTTACAGCTAAAATGTGTATGTATTATGAATATAAATACTAATCACATTATGCACACATATAAAACTTGGGTGGTCTTAAATAAATTTATAAAGGTAAATTTATTATATTAAATAAAGTTTTAAAAATATTTTACAGGGGATTTGCAGCAAAATGAACTCCCTTACTGCCTAAACCTAAGTTCATCTGACCCAGCTGCAGTTTAGTTTGGACTGAAAACTACCCTTAACACTCTTCGAATGATCTCAAAATCTGTAGTGATGCAAAGCTAGTCTAGACTGCTAAAAAAAAAGGCCGACTAACCAAAGTGGTATTTTCATTATTTTTTTTCCTTCCATGGGAACAAGTCATATAGTTCCCATCAGCATCCTATCTGTCTGCTTTTCATGGCCGACTCCCCTAACCAAGCACTACAGCCTAGGCAACTATAAAAGTGTTTATTGGTATAGAACAATCAGGCGTTCACATAATTTTACTACTTTGCAAGAGTTTTAAAGAAAAAAAATATATGTGTAACTATCCAGTAGAAAAAGGGAAAGGAAAATGTAAAAAATAAAATCATATTTCAGTATTGTGTGGAAAATGCTGTAGATTTGTAAATATGTGATCATAAAATAATCACATTTCATGTATTTTATAGGTAGTTAAATGTAGAAATGTCATTGTTATAAAGTGACAATTATGCAAGAATTTCGGCAAATTAGAAGTAAAGGAATTGTTGGAAAAAAGTATTCTACGCTATTTATTGCTCCTCAAACTCAGCATTTTAAGAGGTTACTCATTATGTTTTTCAGCAACAGCTGCAGTTTTGTCCATCAGCTGTGTTTGCTACTGCAGCTCAGCTCTATCTGGTTAAATGATTATAAGATGCCATACTAGACAGCACCTATTACTGGACCCCTTTAGTAATAATCTTGCAGCCCTGTTAAGAATGTCGATATTTTCAATGGATAAATAGATTGTCAATGGTGCTATATCTACTCGATCAATTATTTTACACAGCGCTTTACAGATATTATCAGCAATGTCCCCATTGGGATTCACAATCTGAAATTCCATACGGGGAGAACATACAAACTTCTTGCAGATGTTGTCCTTGGTAGGATTTGAACCCAGGATCCCGTGCTGCCCTAACTGATTATAACACAAACATCACATTTGATTTACTTTTACTTTTAAAGACAGATAATTTGGATTCCGTCACATCTAATTACTTAAAGGAAATCTGTCAGTAGGGTCAACCCTCCTAAGCCATCTATATGGGTAGGCAGGTCATAGGAAGATGAATAAAATGAAACACTAATATCTGCAATCCGGTCTTTCTCCCTGAGAAACCCACGTTTTTCTTAATATGTAAATGATCCATTAAGATCTTTTGGTACGACACTGATCTGCATGAGAATCTGCTCCAAGAGCTTGTTTTAAACAGAAGGGGGCATTGTCAGTATGAGACATGTACAGGTGCTTCAGATAAAATTAGAATATCCTCAAAATGCTAATTCATTTCACTTCTTCAGTACAAAAAATACTTGAAAAGGCTTCATAAGTATTTTAAAAGGTCCCTTAGTCTGTTTCAGTAGGCTGTACAATCTAAAGAAGCTGGCTGTTCACAGAGTGTTGTATCCAAGCATATTAATGGAAGGTTGAGTAGAAGGAAAAAGAGTTGTAGAAAAAGGTGCACAAGCAACCGGGATAACCGCAGCCTTGAAAGGATTATTAAGAAAAGGCCAATCAAAAATTTGGGGGAGAATCACAAGGAGTGGACTGCTGCTGGATTCATTGCTTCAAGTGCCATCACACACAGACGTATCCAGGACATGGGCTACAAGTGTCGCATTCCAAGCCACTCATGACCAACAGACAAAGCACAGAAGCGTCTTACATGGGCCAAGGAGAAAAAGAACTGGACTGTTGCTTAGTGGTCAAAGATGTTGTTTTCAGATGAAAGTAAATTTTGCATTTCATTCCGAAATCAAGGTCCCAGGGTCTGGAGGAAGAGTGGAGAGGCCACAATCCAAGCTGCTTGAGGTCTAGTGTGAAGTTTCCACAATCAGTAATAGTTTGGGAAGCAATGTCATCTGCTGGTGTAGATCCACTGTGTTTTATCAAGACCAAAGTCAGCACAGCCTTCTACCAGGAAATTTTAGAGCACTTCATGCTTCCCTCTGCCAACAAGCTTTTTGGAGATGGGAATTTAATTCTCCAGCAGGACTTGGCACCTTTCCACACTGCCAAAACTACCAATACCTGGTTTAAAAACAACAGTATCACTGTGCTTGATTGGCCAGCAAACTCCCCTGACCTTAACCCCATAGAGAATCTATGGGGTATTGTCAATAGGAGGATGAGAGACACCAGACCCAACAATGCAGATGAGCTGAAGGCTGCTATCAAAGCAACCTGGGCTTCCATAACACCTCAGCAGTGTCACAGGCTGATCGTTTCCATGCCACACCCCATTGATGCAGTAATTGATGAAAAAGGAGCCCCAACCAAGTGTTGGGTGCATTTACTGAACATACATTTCAGTAGGCCAACATTTTTGGATTTTAAAATCATTTTTCAAGTTGGTGTCATAAAATATTAGAATTTACTGAAATAATGACTTTTGAGGTTTCTTTGGATGCAAACAATAATCATCAACATTAACAGAAGTAAACTCTTGAAATTGATCACTCTGTTTGTAATGACTCTATATAACATGCAAATTGACTATAGTATTCAGAGAAAAAGAGGACTTAAACTCTATAGTGCCACCTGTTGGAAGTATATATAACAGTACTATATAACATATGAGTTTCACTTTTAGTATTGAAGAACTGAAATAAATTAACTTTTTGATGATATTCTAATTTTGTGAGAAGCACTTGTAGATCAGAAGGGCAGGCCGTCAGGCACTACATGTCTCACACTCATTTAATATAAGCTCTGGAAGCAAATCCTCTGGGATATCAGTGTCCTGCTCAAAGATCTTAACAGCTCATTTACATATTAAGAAAAATATAGATATCCTTGGAATAAAATATCAGATTGCAAATATCAAGTTTGATCCTACTGGCATATTCCCTTTAATGATAATACTTTACACTTTCAGTTATATGTATGTGTACAATGTACTATATTTTCTTGGTGAAAGTATGTAATCATCATTTTCTGATAATAGCATGGTTACAGAATCTGGTTATGACATAGAGTCATAAAACCCATATGGCTCTATTTCTGAGATTTTGGAACTATGAGAGGCTACGTTGACTGAGATCTAAGCCTATTCCAACTGAAACATTTATATATTCAGTAACAGTTAAATAAAAATGCCGATAGTCGTACACTTATATGTCTTTCAGTATACACTGGAAATATGAAAAAACTATTATTGCAAACTGTTTAACAGAATACAATCTTTGCAATCATGCAATCTGTATGGTTGCACGTGGAGTCCTTGTAGCTTAACAGGGAGATATACAGTGGGTACGGAAAGTATTCATACCCCATTAAATTTTTCACTCTTTGTTTCATTGCAGCCATTAGGTAAATTCAAAAAAGTTCATTTTTTTCTCTTTAATGTACACTCTGCACCCCATCTTGTCTGAAAAAAACAGAAATGTAGTAATTTTTGCAAATTTATTAAAAAAGAAAAACTGAAATTTCACATGATCATAAGTATTCAGACCCTTTGCTCAGTATTGAGTAGAAGCACCTTTTGAGCTAGTACAGCCATGAGTCTTCTTGGGAATGATGCAACAAGTTTTTCACACCTGGATTTGGGGATCCTCTGCCATTCTTCCTTGCAGATCCTCTCCAGTTCCGTCAGGTTGAATGGTGAACGTTGATGGACAGCCATTTTCAGGTCTCTCCAGATATGCTCAATTGGGTTTAAGTCAGGGCTCTGGGTGGGCCAGTCAAGAATGGTCACAGAGTTGTTCTGAAGCCACTTTTTTGTTATTTTAGCTGTGTGCTTAGGGTCATTGTCTTGTTGAAAGAGGAACTTTCGGCCAAGTCTGAGGTCAAGCACTCTGGAAGAGATTTTCATCCAGGATATCTCTGTACTTGGCAGCATTCATGTTTTCTTCAATCCTTCCTTTCTCTCCTATCTTCCTCCAGACTCTTGGACCTTGATTTCCAAATGAAAGGCAAAATTTTATTTAATCTGAAAACACCTTGGACCACTGAGCAGCAGTCCAGTTCTTTTTGTCCTTGGCCCAGGTAAGACGCTTGTGGCATTGTCTATGGTCATGAGTGGCTTGACACAAGAAATGCGACACTTGTAGCCCATGTCCTGGATACGTCTGTGTGTGGTGGCTCTTGAAGCAATGACTCGAGCAGCAGTCCACTCCTTGTGAATCTCCCCAAAATTTTTGAAAGGCCTTTTCTTAACAATCCTTTCAAGGATGCGGTTATCTCGCTTGCTTGTGCACCTTTCTCTACCACACTTTTTCCTTTCACTCAACCTTCCATTAATATGCTTGGATACAGCACCCTGTGAACAGCCAGCTTTTTAAGCAATGACCTTTTGTGGCTTACCCTCCTTGTGGAGTGTTTCAATGACTGCCTTCTGGTCATCTGTCAAGTCAGCAGTCTTCCCCATGATTATAGAGCCTACTGAAACAGACTAAGGGACTTTTTTATATGCATAATAAGAATTTGCAGGTGTTTTTGATAATTATTCTAATGTACTGAGATAATGACTTTTGTGTTTTTACTGGCTGTAAGCCATAATCATCAACATTAACAGAAATAAACACTTGAAATACATCACTATGTTTGTAATGATTCTATATATGAGTTTCACTTTTTGTATTGAAGAACTGAAATAAATTAACTTTTTGATGGTGTTAGGGTTGGCGGAACGCACCAAATATATATTTATTAGAAGAAGTTGGTGCGTTCGCAACCCGGGATCCACCGTGCAGGAAAGCACCTGCAGCTTGATATGGCGGTACAATATAGTAGTATAAACAGACTCTGTTACTTCACAGAGTCTGTTAGCAAAGATAACGCTGTGCCCTGTTTGGCTCACAGAGGCACACAGCTACTTAGTAGAGCAGATGGTGGTCATGCAGTCAAATGCAAACATGAAACTCCTCGCCGGAGGTGCCAGCATTCTAGGGGCTTATTTCAGCCGGGTCCCTGAATACACACACACGAAACTCCTCGCCGGAGGTGCCAGCATTCTAGGGGCTTATTTCAGCCGGGTCCCTGACTGCATACAAACATGACCACACTGGCGCTGAGCTCATACATAAATTGATACTAGCGCATGGCCATGCGGTCATGCGCACCTCTTATAGCTGCAGCAAGTATAGGACCTTCCTAAAAGGACCAATGAGAGGCTGCCACAGACGTTGAACACCTTCAGGACCTTCCTAGAGGACCAATAGGATTTGCTGCAGTACCTGAGCATGTGACCCTTGATCTCCAATGAGAGATCTTACCCTGGGCATGCTCAGAAGGAGAAAAGTAGGACTTAGTCCCAAAGACGTCTGCTCGCTGCTGACCAGTACTGGCTACAATGGCAGAAGCTGGAAGGACAGCAGTAACCCTTCGCACAGTGTCAGACTGAGCATGATGCTGGGACCGACGCCTCCGCAGAGCAGGCTCCACTGCGGCAGGAGAAGAATGGGAGACTGCAGCGGAGATGGCTCAAGATTCCCCCTGTGCAGAGGCAGGAACTCGACCCCTAACATATGGTATTCTAATTTAGTGAGAAGCACTTGTATGTATATATACAGTATGTATATATGTATATACATATATATATATATATATATATATATTGGATGCTATTATTCTATTATTTATACTACAGTATATTATGTTTAGTTTTATGTTATAGTTTCCAGACTGTTTACGTTGTCTCCATCTATATGATATCATCTCCTTAATATGGTTTTATATATATGTGGTTGTATATATTTAAGGGAATCTGTCACCTCATTTTTCACATATAGGCTGCGGCCACTGCCATTAGGGGCTTATCTACAGCATTCTGTAATGCTGTAGATAATCCCCCGATGGAACCAGAAAGGTAAGAAAAACAAGTTAGATTTTGCTCACCCAGGAGCGGTCCGGTCCGATGGGCGTCGTGGTCCGGTGCCTCCCATCTTCATGCAATGACGTCCTCTTCCTTGCTCCTGTCGTGGCTCCTGCACAGGCGTAATTCTCTGCCCTGTTGAGGGCAGCCCAAAGTACTGCAGTACGCAAGCGCCGGGAAAGGTCAGAGGGGCCTGGTGCCTGCACACTGCAGTACTTTACGCTGCAATCAACAGGGCAAATCAGTACACCTGAGCCGAAGCCATGATGGAAGCAAGGAAGAGGACGACATCGTATGAAGATGGGAGGCACCGGACCCGGACCTGCAACACCCATCAGACCTGGACCGCACCGGACCGCACCCAGGTGAGAATAATCTAGCTTGTTTTTCGTATCTTTCAGGTTACATTGGGGGCTTATCTACAGCATTACGGAATTCTGTAGATAAGCACCTAATGGCGGTAGCCGCAGTTTAAATGCGAAAAATGAGGTGATAAATTCCCTTTAAAATATCAAAACAATATTAATATTATAGGACAAATACTTTGCTGGTAAGACTCTCATACGTACATACAATTTAAGCATAATTCTATTCACAATCTGAAATTTCAGGCCTAGTTGCTGAAAATCCCAATATCTTACACTTGAAATGTCATATTTGCAGGTCTGATTTCTCTTTTCTTAACCTGTTACAATCTATTTTCCGCACTTTATATTTTATAAACTGTATGCAAATGATGCTGAAAAACTATTTCTAGATCTGAAGCCTCTGTCACTCCAGCCCTATTCTCCTGCCAGTGCCACTTCCTCCTGCTTGACAAGTGGCATAGAGGATGCCAGTCAGGCAGGATGAAGCACTGCTGGAAGGGAAATTGAGCTGGAGTGACAGAGGCTTTAGATCTGCAAAAAACTCTTCAGCATCATTTGCATATCAAGTCACACACTGATTTCTAAGTAATTGAGGAACAGAATGGCCATTTTAAGGTATTGCTGGACATGTCTTTGAAAGAGCAACATGTGCATATATCTAAAGTTGCTTAGGGGCTGAAATTATGCTGACATACTCTGTTAGGCTAGGGTCACATTGCGTTAGCGGCAGCCCGTTCAGCACATACACTAACGGGCTGCTGCTAGCGCAAGTGCCTGCACTACATCACGCTAGCGCAGATGGAGCTTCTGCTAGCTCCATCTGCGCAAGCAGTGACGGACCCGGAAACGCTGCAGCCAGCGTCTCGTGTCCGTCACTCAATGACGGCGCATTAATGGGCGTGCGCAAAGCGATGCGTCCGACATTGCATTCAATGGCGGCGTTAACGGAGTACGTTACACCGCATTATGCCGCGGTGTAATGTACTTCGTTTAACGTTGCCCCTGAACGCAATGTGAACCTAGCCTTATGGGTGATTTTGTTTGTAAATTTGCTCTCAGTATTGTACAGTGCTGTGAAATATGTTGGAGCCATATAAAGATCATTTATATGAAAGGAAAGAAAATCTTTCCTGCCCACAAGATAGGAACAAGGATATTGAAAGCAGACCTCCATTGTGATGATCCAACTGAACAATTTCAGGTTCTTCCTGGACACCTGTAGGAATGATATTTGGGAAGTATGGGGTCAACAGCTAACTCCTCATTTCAATTTGGCGTACTGATTAAAACAGTAAGCAAGGAAATACATCAAAAGGACTCATCACCAAAGACTGGACACAGTTGCTTTGAACAGCTAGGAAACTGTGCAGTCTTGGTGGACACAGCACATCTGCCATCAAAACACATCTGCCCAAAGCATGTTTGATCCTATTCCTTTCTGGACTATTTGACAAATATTGCATGAGATGAAGGAATGTCAAGACTAAACTCGCCAATACAGATGTAAAACATATGCATTTTCATTACCTTAAGGCAAAATTACAAGCCTTGGAAATTACTGTGGTGGTTTGGCAATTTGAATCTTCCATTGCAATTAGTATAGAGGCCAGGAACATCATTAAAATTTCCTGTCACTTTCTGAATGTTGCAGACAAATAAGGTCACAAAATAATGTGCTTACAAAGAGTAAGTAGTGTTCAGTACAGGAAAACTACCAAAACTGTCAGCAATTCCATAACAAATATTTCTTTAATTAGCAGATTACTCTTTATTACAGATGAGGGAATTGTTTAAAATATGAAATTTGCCAAGAAATTTGATTTGCGGTGAATTGATCTGCAGCAAATTAAAAGTACTCCAAAACCTCAAACTGCCCTGATAAAACGTTTGTGGCGCTAGTCTCTATTCCTTACACGGTAATCTTCACTTCTGTGCTCTTTCTCTTTTTTGAGAGATGATTTGCGATGTTTTTGTCACAATTTTTGAGAATCAGGTTTCTTCCACAAATGCCTGTTATGACCTTCTCCATGACTGTTTGTGTTGACTGCAGAGTTTCACTAATGATCAGTACACAATATTTTATGCCTACTTAAAGGGAACCTGTCACCAGGTTTGGCTGATATAAGTTATGGCCACCTGCTTTCAGGGCTTATCTACCGCATTCTGGAAAGCTGTAGATAAGCCCTCAATCTGACCTGCAAGAGAAGAAAAATAAGTTTTATTATACTCACCTGCGGTCCGGTCCAATGGGTGTCGCAGGTCCGGCGCCTCCCATCTTCTTGTGATGCCGCTCTCCTGCTTGCTTCATGGCTCCCCGGCATCGTGCTTCTGCGCAGGCCTACTTCTCTGCCCAGTTGAGGGCAGAGCAAAGTACTGCAGTGCGCAGGCCCTGGGAAAAGTCAGGGAGGCCCAGCGCCTGTGCACTGCATTACTTTGCTCTGCCATCGACTGGGCAGAGAAGTAGGCCTGCGCAGAAGCACGATGCCGGGGAGCCATGATGCAAGCAGGAGGGCTGCATTGCAAGAAGATGGGAGGTGCCAGGCCCGGACCTGCAACACTCATCGGACCGGACAACCCCGGGTGAGTAGAATAAAACTTATTTTTCTTCTCTTTCATGTTAGATCAGGGGTTTATCTACAGCATTCTAGAATGCTGTAGATAAGCCCTGAAAGGGGGTAGCCAAACCTGGTGACAGGTTCGCTTTAAGTAGCCATAAAAATATCTTGTACTTAAAGAGAAGAAAAATAAGCTGGGCCTCCCTGACCTTTCCCAGCCCCTGCGCACTGCAGTATTTTGCTCTGCCCTCAACTGGGCAGAGAAGTAGGTGTGTGCAGGAGCGCGAGCCATGAAGCAAGCAGGAGAACGGCATCACAGGAAGATGGGAGGTGCCAGACTAGGACCTATGACACCCATTAGACCGCCCCCCAGGTGAGTATAATAAAACTTATTATTCTTCTCTTGCAGGTCAGATTGGGGGCTTATCTACAGCATTCTAGAATGCTGTAGCTAAGCCCTGAAAGGTGATGGCCACATCTTATATCAGCCAAACCTGGTGACAGGTTCCCTTTAAAGGGGTTGTCCAGCCTTAATAGAAACTTTACGCGGAGCACTAAAGCTTAAAGCAATCAAATGGAGTAATACCTACTGTAACCTACATGGATCCAGTGTTCATCTTCACTGGCACTGGGAGCCGTGATATCACCATTCTTCTGCCACGGGACCATTAAGGTCTTTAATTGGCAGCAGCAGTCAGGTGACTAGATTGATGTGTTTGTAAAAATTAGGTAAATTCAATTTATGTATAAAATGATGGAAGTCCAAAGGTGAACTGGATCTCTAGTCAAAGATACTCTTGCAGCGCCCCAGAGTCCTGGTCGTTGCAGTAATGTCGCTCTGCCACTAAGGGGAGTGATGTTATGTCTGATTGCACTAAAGGAGTTCACCTGACCAGGTATCACAGTCACACATTACACTTCACACTCCGGCCACCAGGGGGAGCAAAAGGCACTATGTATTAGGCCACTCCTCACACTGGTAAAACTGGGGGTCGGATAGGAAGTTAGAACAGAATGCAGCCTGGGAGAGTTCCAGGGAGGACCTGTCAGGGGTGGGTTCCTGGCAGGTACCTAGCAGAAAGAGTAGAAAGTGAAAGAGCCGCACCTGCACTACCTTGCGGCGGCATCGTAAGAAAGGACACGAAGAGAAGGATATTGTGGAGAAGTGAGAAACGATATCAAAGCACAGAGGAGAGCCAGTAGGGGTCGTGCCCCAAGAATGGCAACATCCTACTGAGGCGCGTAGCCGGTGCCCAGAACACCGAGGAAGTAACTGACTCCAAGCATTACTTCAAACAGAGGCAGGATAGTAGATTATAGGTTGGCTGTCTACCATACATCACCTAAGAAGACATAGAGGGCAAGCATGAAGAGGGGCGTCTCTAGGGTCCCAGAATAGCTCCGAGCCTTCCCGTCAAACGGGTGCATCCTATCCAGATAAACTTGGGGGACGGAGAGAGAAAGAACGAATACGAAAGTTGTGAGGACTATCCCGAATGCTCAGCAGGGAAGAACTAAAACACACAGGCGCTAGTGGTAGGCACTGATTTCCACCTGCAAAGGGAACTCTGGATGTGCCTTCGGACCGGCCAGTCTCAGACAGCCCAGTTAGCAGTGCTCTGGATTGCGGATCCCGAAGTCTTCAGTAAAAGGTAAAGAGACTGCAACCCTGTGTCCTCGTTATTAACTGCGCCTCACATCATCGCCACCTACACTACAGGGAAGCCCTGGGGACATACTTCACCTGTGGGAAGGTATTCCATCAAGCTGCCATAACACCACCCCAGTGGACCCCAAGCAGCATCGGTCACCCTGACCGAATACCACAGGTGGCGTCACGAAACCTTGGCCGACTTTCATCACCTTTTATTGGACGCCCCTTAGCAGGGTCACGGACCGGGTCCAGCCACCGTGACAACCCTAGAACCGAGATAGAGAGGACCGGTACCGAGTAACCCATGGCCCTGTTTCTGGGGGCGCTCCACTCTCATACTAGCAAACTGTGAATAAAGAATTCTCTAAACATCTCTAGGATAATAGATCAGGGAAGCCGCAGAGGACATGATATTGTTAATTTGCAACTAGTCAAAAAACAGGTGTTCCTTGTGCATAATAAGGGCTCGTTCAGATGAGCATGTAATCAATCCATGTGGATAATGGATAACATACAGGCAGACCGTGTATCAACGCAAGCCAATAGGGTAATTCATGTGAGCATGTTTTACAGACAGACCGATGGTCCACTTGAAACAAATCACAGAATGCGTTACTTTGATCTGTTTTTTTTAATCATATTTGCCAATTTTACTCAATGGGTCCATTAAAATACTGACTCCATCTGTATGACATCCTTTTTCTATGGATTCTGTGCAATTATCACCATAAAAACTGCAAATCGCCTTTTATTGTTTATTAAAATGTTAATTAAAAAAAACGAATGCCAGACAGATGTAAAAAGCAGACGTATGGATGTCAGACATATGGATTTGTTTGGATGAGACACAACAATTTTGCATATGTTCATCTGAAGTGGGTCTAAGTGTGGCCTAACATGACAGCTTTTATTTTGGATGGGACGACTCCTGACTACTGCTTCTTACAGTGCGCAGAGCGGAGCAGTCAACTCAGCACCGGCTGCTGTGCAACGCACACTGAGCGCTAATTAGGCTCAGCTTTATCAGTGCAACTGCTGCCTCTGCAGAGTGCAGCAGACGAACTGACTTTGGCAATGGCTGCTACGCTCTGCACATTCAATTTCTATGTTCTAAGTGCAGTAGCCAGTCGCAAAGTCAGTTCGTCTGCTGCACTCTGCAGAGTTGAAGTGAACTGATCTTTAGCATTTATATTGCAGATGTAGGTGCAAAATTCACACTAAACAAAATTGCTAATTACATGTGTTGCCTGGGAAGGAAGCCACAGGGTGTAATGATATAAATAGCAGACTTTGAGGTGGATTTAAAACTAAATCTGCCTTAAAATCTATGCAAAAAATCTTTATGTGAATCTAGACTAACAGCAAAATTAATAAGATTTCAAAATCTCATTCACATGGTGCTTTCTTTTCTGTTTGCTTTTTCTGAGGTGAAGTTTTCCTTAAAAAACACAACCCTAAGGACAACAGCCTATTATGTTTAAAAGATAGTCCCGTCATCAACAATAGGTAAAACTTCACAGTGCTAATAAAAACAAGGAACTTTGCAATTTACTTTTCTATAGAGCTTGGAAGCACTGCTCTGAAGCTGGCTGGAATGCAGGATCTGACCAGCCTCAGTGTACCTGCACTCCTCTGATACTGCAAAGTCAAAGCTGCCACTGCTTGCAGAACCAAAGAGTGCACAGTACAGACTAAGGCTACTTTCACACTAGTGTCGGTACAGGGCCGTTGCGCTGTGTCGGCCCGACGTACCGACACATACTGTGCAAGCGCCGCACAACGGGGGCAGCGGATGCATTTTTCCAGCGCATTTTTTCCGCGCATGCGCGGTCGGAAATGGCGAACACAACGCAGCAAAAAACGTTACATGTAATGTTTTTTGCTGCCGACGGTCCGCCACAACACGGCGCAACCGTCGCACGACGGTTGCGACGTGTGGCAAAGCGTTGCAATGCGACGCTAATGTTAGTCAATGGAGAAAAAACGCATCCTGTAAGCAATTTTGCAGGATGCATTTTTTCTCCTAAACGATGCATTGCGACATGCAGTGCACGACGCAAGTGTGAAAGTAGCCTAAGGTGCTGACAATGCCGCTGGACCAAACTGTCACTCAAGCAAGAGCCCATAACACCTTCGACAAGAAAGAAGCTGGAAGGCAGGGAAGCAGAGCGTTCTTGCCCAAGACGATGAGAAGCCCCATTCGGTGATGCATATACCGTTGAATGTCTAGTTATCTGCCGATGAGCCCAATTGGGGGTTTACAGTAAGCCTGACCGAACCGCGGGCAGCATGTATCCGGCACTGGCTGTATGATATCAGCTAAGGTATGTTCATCTCAACGTTTCTAACAAAAACATATTTTCAAAGCCACCGAAGGACCAAGCTGCGCTGGAGACTACTTGGACAGGCGGGTCCTCGGCGGCTTCTCCCCGCCCGCTGCCTTGGATTGACAGGTCATTGCTTATACACGGACGTATCCGCTTACAGCTTCCCTTGAAAGCTGATACAATGAAAGTGCGCCTCTGCATTACCCTGATGGGAGCTAACTCAGTGGTGTTTTCCACCCACTCCCCCTGACCAGAACCCACAGTTACACCTTCGGGATAGCACTTTCTAAGGAGAGCTGGTATTACAAGCATAACAGTGATAAAATTGTCATTTGGAATAAAAAAACACATTATGATGATGATTTTTTCATCACTTTCCGAAGAACCAGCACAAAGCACGGTAGAGAAATTTGCCATCTGTGAGACATCTGTCTATCAGCAAGTAACAGTAACCATTCTAAGTAGATCTTTTCAAAAATAGAATTACAATGTATAATAAATTTATGTCTCATTACTTTTACTAAGAGATGAAAAAGAAATACTGAGGAGAAGTGGTGACAGCTCCCTATGTGTCTACCACCGAAAGTTAAGGGCTCCTTCTACAGGGAATTTAAGGAACTACAGGTATTTTGTTGCACGCTTCTTGGCCTTCATATAGAAGCTGATCTAGATGCAACCACTAATATACATATATACAGTACATATAATATAACGCATACATATAAATTCTGCATGTGACCCTCAGCTGAGTGTTAATCTTCAGCATGTGGGTGCTTATGATTTTACAATGATTATTATTATTATTATTATTTATTGTTATAGCGCCATTTGTTCCATGGCGCTTTACATGTGAGGAGGGGTATACATAATGAAAACAAGTACAATAATCTTAAACAATACAAGTCATAACTGGTACAGGAGGAATGAGGACCCTGCCCGCGAAGGCTCACAATCTACAAGGGATGGGTGAGAATACAGTAGGTGAGGGATTAGAACGAGAGATGAGCAGATGGATCTGTGGAAGATCGACTTCCAGTCAAGTTTTCCGAAATTCATGGTTTCACGTGATTTTGATATTTTCATTTGCAAGGATGGAAGAAAAAGAAACATGCCTGGCACTATTGCCCACACTCCTGAAGCATGAGAGTGCAGTGTAATGATGTTTTGCATGGGCTATCCCGCGATGCCCTGCACATATGACATCACATCCAGTCTATCACGCGGATTATCATACCTGGGTCATCAGCGATCAGTGGATCCCGGTGAAGTACCACCGGGTACAGGGCAGGCAGGGTTGGATTGCGTCTCCAGATTCATTGGGTAAGTGGATATTGAGATCATATTGAAATGAATTGTGCAATTTATTCGACACAAATCGATTTTTTGAGAAAAATCTGGCAATTTTGAATTTCAAACAATCCTCTATTTTCTAATGAGGGCTGAGTTGCTCTATGCATGACTGTAGTTTGCAGACTCAAGAATGTTAGTAACATGGTCACTATGGATGTTAGAGGTGATGGTAATATCAGAATAGTCTAGATGTGATATTGCTGTTTTTCTAAGGTTGAAATTACAGTGACTTGGTATCAAGGATCCAATCATTAACTGAGGCCTCAGTCAGGCGTCCATTTTTCACGTACTTTGTTTTATCTATTCACATGTCAGTACTTTTTTTTGCTGACCAAGTGTTTGCAAAAAAAAAAAACATCATGGAGCCATGGCCATTTTTCATGGAAGTCATGGATCAAAATTACCAATCCAAGTTTATGAGTTTGTGAAAATCACTGAGACCACACGGAAGGCATCAGTGAGCAAACATGTGCTGTCTGTGAATAAATTGAGTCGGAGAAGCTTTGCAAAGTATTTATTTTTTCCATACGTGAAGATTACCGATGAAACACCGATGGTAAAAGGGGTGATCTCAACATCAGACTTCAGGCTTCCTGATTGCTGAGAGATGTGGTGTCCTCTTGAAGATTGATATTACTGACCAGCGGCATGGTGGTGGCACTGATTGAGATATGCCCTCCTTAATGCAGCAGGATAGCAGGGACACTAATGCTGGCCAGATCCAACGAACCATCCAGCTTCATAGCAATGCTTGAGCGCTCTACAGCAAAATGATTGCAAGGTGAAGAGCAGTTAACTTTAGAATGAAAAATCTCTTCATTCTAGAACATAGAGAATATTTTTAGTAGCACAAACAATACAAAATGCTTGTTTCCACAAGCACTTTGAAATTTGACCCATTTATCCCGTTGAGACAATCAATTTAACTTTCTTAAATATATTAAAGGGAATCTGTCAGCAGGCTTTTTCCTATGTAATCCGAGGACAGCATGAGGTAGCAGCTGAGGCACGGAATTCAGCACAAGGCTGTGTGTTGTTGTTTACATACTTTCAATGAAGGTTTTATCACTAGGAGATTATCATTATCCTGACCACGCCCCCTCCTCTGATAATCAGCTCACTGTCAATATACAATGTGGACAGAAAGCTGTGGTGTAGGTGGGATCAGTTTCTTACTCTGTGTCATAACTGCTGCACCCAGTATACTGAGTGATACAGCATTGGAATCAGACTCACTTGCGCTATATTATGCTACTCTTTTAATAGGTTGAATATCGAGAAAGGGAGTTTTCTACACTCAATGGTGCCAATGGTATTGTTCTGGTAGCTGGAGGTCCATTTTCTGCCATGATTGTACTCCTATAAAACCCAGCCCGTGATTAGGTTTCAAAGGAGGCTATTTATTTTATAAAAAATGGATGCCTTGGCAAATAAGGCTGGTTTCACACTTGCGTTTTAAAACGCAGCGTTTTTAAAGCAAACGCATTTGATGCAAAAACGCATTTAAACACGTTTAAGCGCATGCGTTTTTGCGTTTAAACGCGTTTAGACGTGTTTAAACGCGTTTTTCCCTGCGTTTGCGTTTTTGAAACGCATAATGAGAAGTGTTTGACAGCTGCCAATCATCAAAATCAACTAGAAAACCCACTATAAACATAAATACTTAGGGTTAGGGTTAGGATCCCTAGTAACCCTAGGGATACTAACCCTAACCCTAACACAAACTCTAACCCTAACCCTAACACAAACCCTAACCCTAACTCTAGGGATCCTAACCCTAACACAAACCGTAACCCTAACCCTAGGGATCCTAACCCTAACCCTAACACAAACTCTAACCCTAACCCTAACACAAACCCTAACCCTAACCCTAGGGATCGTAACCCTAACACAAACCCTAACCCTAACCCTAGGGATCCTAACCCTAACCCTAACACAAAACCTAACCCTAACACTAGGGATCCTAACCCTAACCCTAACCCTAGGGATCCTAACCCTAACCCTAACACAAACTCTAACCCTAACTGTTATGAAAGGCAATTCAGTACCACAATGGACATAGCGGTCAGAGCACATACAGTGATCTGACAATAACCCAAAATCATAGAACGAGCTCTGAGACGTGGGAACTCTGCAGACCGCAATCCCTAATCCTCTCCAAACAACACTAGAGGCAGCCGTGGATTGCGCCTAACTCTGCCTATGCAACTCGGCACAGCCTGAGAAACTAACTAGCCTGAAGATAGAAAATAAGCCTACCTTGCCTCAGAGAAATACCCCAAAGGAAAAGGCAGCCCCCCACATATAATGACTGTGAGTTAAGATGAAAAGACAAACGTAGAGATGAAATAGATTCAGCAAAGTGAGGCCCGACTTTCTTAACAGAGCGAGGATAGAAAAGATAACTTTGCGGTCTACACAAAACCCTAAAGAAAACCACGCAAAGGGGGCAAAAAGACCCTCCGTACCGAACTAACGGCACGGAGGTACACCCTTTGCGTCCCAGAGCTTCCAGCAACAAATTAGACAAGCTGGACAGAAAAAATAGCAAACAAATAGCAAAGAAGAACTTAGCTATGCAGAGCAGCAGGCCACAGGAATGATCCAGGGAAAAGCAAGTCCAACACTGGAACATTGACAGGAAGCCAGGATCAAAGCATTAGGTGGAGTTAGGTGCTTCTCTACTTAACGACCTCACCAGATCACCTGAGGGAGGAAACTCAGAAGCCGCAGCACCACTTCCCTCCACCAACAGAAGCTCACAGAGAGAATCAGCCGAAGTACCACTTGTGACCACAGGAGGGAGCTCTGCCACAGAATTCACAACACCTAACCCTAACCCTAGGGATCCTAACCCTAACCCTAACACAAACCCTAACTCTAACCGTAACCCTAACCTAACCCTAGGGATCCTAAACCTAACCCTAAGGGTTAGAGTTAGGATCCCTAGGGTTAGGGCTAGGGTTAGGTCTAGGGTTAGGGTTTGTGTTAGGGTTAGGGTTAGGATCCCTAGGGTTAGGGCTAGGGTTAGGGTTACAGTTTGGGTTAGGGTTTGTGTTAGAGTTTGTGTGAGAGTTTGTGTTACAGTTTGTGTTACAGTTTGTGTTAGAGTTTGTGTTACAGTTTGTGTTACAGTTTGTGTTTTAGGGTTAGGGTTTGTGTTAGGGTTAGGGTTAGGATCCCTAGGGTTAGGGTTAGGGCTAGGGTTGGGGCTAGGGTTAGGGTTTGTGTTAGGGTTAGGGTTAGGATCCCTAGGGTTAGGGTTAGGGTTTGTGTTAGAGTTTGTGTTACAGTTTGTGTTACAGTTTGTGTTACAGTTTGTGTTTTAGGGTTAGGGTTTGTGCTAGGGTTAGGGCTAGGGTTAGGGTTACAGTTTGGGTTAGGGTTTGTGTTAGAGTTTGTGTGAGAGTTTGTGTTACAGTTTGTGTTACAGTTTGTGTTAGAGTTTGTGTTAGAGTTTGTGTTAGAGTTTGTGTTACAGTTTATGTTACAGTTTGTGTTTTAGGGTTAGAGTTTGTGTTAGGGTTAGGGTTAGGATCCCTAGGCTTAGGGTTAGGGCTAGGGTTAGGCTTTGTGTTAGGGTTAGGATCCCTAGGGTTAGGGTTAGGGCTAGGGTTAGAGTTTGTGTTAGAGTTTGTGTTACAGTTTCTGTTACAGTTTGTGTTTTAGGGTTAGGGTTAGGATTTGTGTTAGGGTTAGGATCAGAGTTTGTGTTACAGTTTGGGTTAGAGTTTGTGTTTTAGGGTTAGGGTTAGAGTTGGGGATGGCTTATAAGTGTGTATTCTTGTGTTTTTCTATAAAAACGCATGCGTTTAAAAATGCATGCAAACGCATGTGCTTAAAAACGCATGCATTTACATAGACATCAATGGGTTTTTTTACCGCGAAAAAACGCATGCATGCATGCAATTTTAGCGGCGTTTAGCGGCGTTTTTTGCCGCGAAAAAAACGCCGCTAAACGCCGCTAAAATTATTACATGTTGCATTTCTGCAACAAAACGCATGCAGTGAAAAAACGCATGCGTTGCAAAAATGCGTCAAAACGCATGCAAAAAGCGCATGCGTTTTTAATGTTAAGTATAGGGAAAAAACGCATGCGTTTTTTGCGTTTTTTACCGTAAAAACGCAAAAAAAAAACGCAAATGTGAAACCACCCTAAGGTGGTCACCTGGTTGGTATGGATGTCCTGTCGGAGGTGATGGCAATCCACCAGAAACGTCTAGACATGACTTTGTTGTTTGCTAAGGCTGAAGCTGCAGTGAAATAGTATTGCTTGTAATAGACAAGCAATCAAGCAGCCACAGCTAGAAACCCCTAAAAAAATGTAAAAAAATAACAATTATTTTTAAAGAATATAAAAAAAATAAAAAGAAGAAATCACTTTCTTTTCCTGAAATGTAAATAAAAAAGAAACATATTTGGTATTGCAGACTCCGACACTAAAATATTATAATATTTATTGTATCTCGTCAAAAAGAAATAAAAAAACACAAACACAAAATAGCAGAATCTCTACTTTTAGATATACTTATTTGCTGTAATACATTTACAAGTCTTCATGTACTAATAAATATACTGATGGAGAGGAAAAAAAATTAAAGGTCATCGCTTTTACAACATACAGTAATGTCAAGAGGCTTTTCAGATCATAACAATCAGACTTTTTAACGATTGATCCATAATATAAATGACCTAAAAGGGTCTTTCAGTTTTACCAATAGACTTCAAGAAGTAAGAATCTCCAGGAAGTTGGTTATAAACCTCTGTCACATTGCTACTGACTCTCCACAGTGCTCACAGACTATTCTCCATTGTGTTGGTAACCTAATGACTAGTGGCTCTCTAATAAGTCTTCTGGGACTATCCAAAAAGCTTTTGTGGAAACATGTAAGAGATATTATGGTCAGAATGACAAGCATTAACCCCTTAAGCCCCGAGGGTGGTTTGCACGTTAATGACCGGGCCAATTTTTACAATTCTGACCACTGTCCCTTTATGAGGTTATAACTCTGGAACGCTTCAACGGATCTTGGCGATTCTGACATTGTATTCTCGTGACATATTGTACTTCATTTTAGTAGTAACATTTATTCGATATAACTTGCGTTTATTTGTGAAAAAAACGGAAATTTGGCGAAAATTTTGAAAATTTCGCAATTTTCCAACTTTAAATTTTTATGCCCTTAAATCACAGAGATATGTCACGCAAAATACTTAATAAGTAACATTTCCCACATGTCTCCTTTACATCAGCACAATTTTGGAACCAAAATTTTTTTTTGTTAGGGAGTTATAAGGGTTCAAAGTTGACCAGCAATTTCTCATTTTTACAACACCATTTTTTTTTAGGGACCACATCTCATTTGATGTCATTTTGAGGGGTCTATATGATAGAAAATACCCAAGTGTGACACCATTCTAAAAACTGCACCCCTCAAGGTGCTCAAAACCACATTCAAGAAGTTTATTAACCCTTCAGGGGTTTCACAGGAATTTTTGGAATGTTTAAATAAAAATGAATATTTAACTTTTTTTCACACAAAATTTATTTCAGCTCCAATTTGTTTTATTTTACCAAGGGTAACAGGATAAAATGGATGCCAAACATTGTTGGACAATCTGTACTGAGTACGCTGATACCCCATATGTGGGGGTAAACCACTGTTTGGGCGCATGGCAGAGCTCGGAAGGGAAGGAGCGCCATTTGACTTTTAAATGCAAAATTGACAGGAATTGAGATGGGACACCATGTTGCGTTTGGAGAGCCACTGATGTGCCTAAACATTGAAACCCCCCACAAGTGACACCATTTTGGAAAGTAGACACCCTAAGGAACTTATCTAGATGTGTGGTGACCACTTTGACCCACCAATTGCTTCACAGAAGTTTATAATGCAGAGCCGTAAAAATAAAAAATCATATTTTTTCACAAAAATGATCTTTTCGCCCCCAATTTTTTATTTTCCCAAGAGTAAGAGAAGAAATTGAACCTCAAAAATTGTTGGCCAATTTGTCCTGAGTACGCTGATACCCCGTATATGGGTGTAAACCATTGTTTGGGCGTATGGCAGAGCTCGGAAGGGAAGGAGCGCCATTTTACTTTTCAATGCAAAATTGACTGGAATTGAGATGGGATGCCATGTTGCGTTTGGAGAGCCCCTGATGTGCCTAAACATTGAAATCCCCACAAGTGACACCATTTTGGAAAGTAGACCCCTTAAGGAACTTATCTAGAGGTGTGGTGAGCACTTTGACCCAACAAGTGCTTCACAGAAGTTTATAATGCAGAGCCGTAAAAATAAAAAATCATATTTTTTCACAAAAATAATCTTTTCGCCACCAATTTTTTATTTTCCCAAGGGTAAGAGAAGAAATTAGACCACAAAAGTTGTTGTGCAATTTGTCCTGAGTGCGACGATACCCCATATGTGGGGGTAAACCACTGTTTGGGCGCATGGCAGAGCTCGGAAGGAAAGGAGCGCCATTTGACTTTTCAATGCAAAATTGACTGGAATTGAGATGGGACGCCATGTTGCGTTTGGAGAGCCCCTGATGTGCCTAAACATTGGAACCCCTCACAAGTGACACCATTTTGAAAAGTAGACCCCTTAAGGAACTTATCTAGATGTGTGGTGAGCACTTTGACCCAACAAGTGCTTCACAGAAGTTTATAATGCAGAGCCGTAAAAATAAAAAATCTTATTTTTTCACAAAAATGATCTTTTCGCCCCCAATTTTTTATTTTCCCAAGGGTAAGAGAAGAAATTAGACCACAAAAGTTGTTGTGCAATTTGTCCTGAGTGCGACGATACCCCATATGTGGGGGTAAACCACTTTTTGGGTGCATAGCAGAGCTCGGAAGGGAAGGAGCACCATTTGACTTTTCAATGCAAAATTGACTGGAATTAAGATGGGACGCCATGTTGGTTTGGAGAGCCCCTGATGTGCCTAAACATTAAAAACCCCCACAAGTGACACCATTTTGGAAACTAGACCCTCTAAGGAACTTATCTAGATGTGTTTTGAGAGCTTTGAACCCCCAAGTGTTTCACTACAGTTTATAACGCAGAGCCGTTAAAATAAATTTATTTTTTTTTCGCAAAAATTTTTTAGCCCCCAGTTTTGTATTTTCACAAGGGTAACATAATAAATTGGACCCCAAAAGTTGTTGTCCAATTTGTCCTGAGTACGCTGATACCCCATATGTGGGGGGGAACCACTGTTTGGGCGCATGGCAGAGCTCGGAAGGGAAGGAGCGCCATTTGGAATGCAGACTTAGATGGATTGGTCTGCAGGCGTCACGTTGCATTTGCAGAGCCCCTGATGTACCCAAACAGTAGAAACCACCCACAAGTGACCCCATATTGGAAACTAGACCTCCCATGGAACTTATCTAGATGTGTTGTGAAAACTTTGAACCCCCAAGTGTTTCACTACAGTTTACAACGCAGAGCCGTGAAAATAAAAATCCTTTTTTTTCCCACAAAAATGATTTTTAGCCCCCCAAATTTTTATTTTCCCAAGGATAACAAGAGAACTTGGACCCAAAAAGTTGTTGTCCAATTTGTCTCGAGTACGCTGATACCCCATATGTTGGGGTAAACCCCTGTTTGGGCGCACGGGAGAGCTCGGAAGTGAAGGAGCACTGTTTTACTTTTTCAATGCAGAATTGGCTGGAATTGAGATCGGACGCCATGTCGCGTTTGGAGAGCCCCTGATGTGTCTAAACAGTGGAAACCCCCCAATTATAAATGAAACCCTAATCCAAACACACCCCTAACCCTAATCCCAACTGTAACCCTAACCACACACCTAACCCTGACACACCCCTAATTCTAATCCCAACCCTAATCCCAACCGTAAATGTAATCCAAACCCTAACCCTAGCCCCAACCCTAGCCCTAACCCTAACCCTAACCCTAACCGGAAAATGGAAATAAATACATTTTTTTTAATTTTATTATTTTTCCCTAAGGCTAGGTTCACATTGCGTTAGGGAAATCCGTTTAGCACTAGCGGATTGCGCTAACACAATGTCTTTTTAGGTGTCGTGTTTAGTGGTCGCGTTAACGTCCCCGCTCTGGAAGATCGGGGATCGGACCTCGGGCGCGCCGCGGACGCTGCAAGCAGCGTCTAAGGCGCGCCACAAAAGAATGGCACCTTGCTAGCGCGAGCCGAAAATGGCACGCTCTAGCGATGCGCTACACCTGAAAATCACATTGCTGTCAATGGTTGTGCTAACGGACCCGTTGCACGGCGTTAATTGTGACATTTTCGCCGTGCAACGCTGTCCGTTAGCGTTAACCCATTAACGCAATGTGAACCTAGCCTAACTAAGGGGGTGATGAAGGGGGGTTTGATTTACTTTTATAGCGAGTTTTTTAGCGGATTTTTATGATTGGCAGCCGTCACACACTAAAAGACGCTTTTTATAGCAAAAAAGTTTTTGCGTCTCCACATTTTGAGACCTATAATTTTTCCATATTTTGGTCCACAGAGTCATGTGAGGTCTTGTTTTTTGCGGGACGAGTTGACGTTTTTATCGGTTACATTTTCGGACACGTGACAGTTTTTGATCGCTTTTTATTCCGATTTTTTTGTGAGGCAGAATGACCAAAAACCAGCTATTCATGAATTTCTTTTGGGGGAGGCGTTTATACCGTTCCGCGTTTGGTAAAATTGATGAAGCAGTTTTATTCTTCGGGTCAGTACGATTACAGCGACACCTCATTTATATCATTTTTTTTATGTTTTGGCACTTTTATACGATAAAAGCTATTTTATAGAAAAAATAATTATTTTGGCATCGCTTTATTCAGAGGACTATAACTTTTTTATTTTTTTGGTTATGATGCTATATGGCGGCTCGTTTTTTGCGGGACAAGATGATGTTTTCAGAGGTAACATGGTTATTTATATCCGTCTTTTTGATCGCGTGTTATTCCACTCTTTGTTCAGCGTTATGATAATAAAGCGTTGTTTTTTGGCTCGTTTTTTTTTTTTTCTTACGGTGTTCACTGAAGGGGTTAACGAGTGGGCCAGTTTTATAGGTCGGGTCGTTACGGATGCGGCGATACTAAATATGTGTACTTTTATTGTTTTTTTGTTTTTTTTTTATGTAAAGAAATGTATTTATGGGAATAATATTTTTTTTTTCTGCTTTATTTAGGAATTTTTTTTTTATTTTTTTTTTTACAAGTGTGGAAATTTTTTTTTTTACTTTTTCACTTTGTCCCAGGGGGGGACATCACAGATCACCGATCTGACAGTGTGCACAGCACTCTGTTAGATCGGTGATCTTACATACAGCCGGGCAGGATTAGAGCTGCAGCTGCAGCCTGATCCTGACCCGGAAGTGCTCCCTGCAGGACCCGGATGCAGCCCGGCGGCCATTTTGGATCCGGGGACTGCAGGGAGAAGACGCTCGGTACACGGTGAGCACATCACCGTGTACCGATCGTCTCAGGGAAGCCCGCAGGGAGCCCCCTCCCTGCGCGATGCTTCCCTGCACCGCCGGCACACCGCGATCATCTTTGATCGCGGTGTGCCGGGGGTTAATGTGCCGGGAGCGGTCCGTGACCGCTCCTGGCACATAGTGCCGGATGTCAGCTGCGATAGGCAGCTGACACCCGGCCGCGATCGGCCGCGCTCCCCCCGTGAGCGCGGCCGATCGCATATGACGTACTATCCCGTCCATGGGAATTAAGTCCCAGGTCACCTGGACGGGATAGTACGTCATATGGGATTAAGGGGTTAAACAATTCCTGTCTTACATCTTCAATCAACTTCAAACTACTCCCTGGAAATTTGTGGCTTTTGTCCGCCAGCGCTACCATTGGCATCTTTCACATTTGCTCCCTAGACCTGTATAGGGTGTGATGTTTTTATACCTTCTTTTGACATATTTTGCTCAACAATTCATTGCTTTTACCCTGTGTAAATCATCCCCATTAGTTCCCTATGTCTTCTTACATCCCCATTTTCCCTTTATGACATCATGTAGGCACTAATTAGTTAACTCATTTATTTACTGATTATTGCATGTTTCCCTCACATCTGCTGGCAGGCCACATTTTTGCACTCCTTACTAGGGTTGAGCGAAACGGGTCGAACATTTTCAAAAGTCGCCGACTTTTGACAAAGTCGGGTTTCATGAAACCTGATCCGACCCCTGTGCGGGGTCGGCCATGCGGTACGCGACTTTCGCGCCAAAGTCGCGTTTCAATGACGCGAAAAGCGCCATTTCTCAGCCAATGAAGGTAAACGCAGAGTGTGGGCAGCGTGATGACATAGGTCCTGGTCCCCACCATCTTAGAGAAGGGCATTGCAGTGATTGGCTTGCTGTCCGCGGCGTCACAGGGGCTATAAAGGGGCGTTCCGCCGACCGCCATGTTACTGCTGCTGATCTGAGCCTAGGGAGAGGTTGCTGCCGCTTCGTCAGAAGCAGGGATAGCGTTAGGCAGGGTCCATTAACCACCAAACCGCTTGTGCTGTAGCGATTTCCACTGCCCAACACCACCTTCGGTGTGCAGGGACAGTGGAAGCTACATTTTTTTTTTTCCCCTCAGCGCTGTAGCTCATTGGGCTGCCCTAGAAGGCTCCCTGATAGCTGCATTGCTGTGTGTACGCCGCTGTGCAAACCAACTGCTTTTTTCAAAGCACAAATCCTCTTGTTCCTTCCTTTCTGCACAGCTATCATGTTTGTTTGTCCACACTTTTTATTTAATTTGTGCATCAGTCCACTCCTTATTGCTGCCTGCCATACCTGGCTGAGATTACTGCAGGGAGATAGTAATTGAAGGACAGTTCCTTTTTTTTTTTTTTGTTTTGTGGGAGATTAAGATTGTCATTTCCGCTAGAGTGCCATCCCTGTCTGTGTAATCTCTCACTCAGTGGGCCATAGAAAGCCTATTTATTTTTTTGCTTGATTTGGGTTCTAAAATCTACCTGAAAAAATCACTACATCAATCAGTGGGAGAAAAATATTGGCCTCAGGGCTTGTGTGCCACTCCTTACTCCTGTGTGTGCCATCTCTCAGTGGGCCATAGAAAGCCTATTTATTTTTTTGCTTGATTTGGGTTCCAAAATCTACCTGAAAAAATCAATAAATCAATCAGTGGGAGATTAATATTGGCCTCAGGGCTTGTGTGCCAGTCCTAAGCGTGCCATCTCTCTCTCTCAGATAGTGGGCCATAGAAAGCCTATTTATTATTTTTTTTATTGGGTTTATAAATTTTCCCTGGAAAAAAAAAAAAAAAGTGGGAGATAAATATTGGCCTCTGGGCTTGTGTGCCACTCCTGACTCCTGTGTGCGTCCTCTCTCACTCAGTGGGCCCTAGAAAGCCTATTTTTTGTTTTATTTGTTTTCTAAATTCTCCCTGAAAAAATCATTTTATTTTATTTGGTTTCTAAATTATTCCTGAAAAAAATCATTTTTTTTGTATTTTTTTTTCTAAAGTCTCCCTGAAAAAAACAAACAAAAACAAATCAGTGGGAGATTAATATTGCCCTTTCTGCTTGTGTGCCAGTCTTGACTCCTGGGTGTGCCATCTCTCTCTCTCCAATTGTGGGCCATAGAAAGCCTATTAATTTTTTTGCTTGATTTGGGTTCCAAAATCTACCTGAAAAAATCACTTAATCAATCAGTGGGAGATAAATATTGGCCTCTGGGCTTGTGTGCCACTCCTGACTCCTGTGTGCGTCCTCTCTCACTCAGTGGGCCCTACAAAGCCTATTTTTTTTATTTGTTTTCTAAATTCTCCCTGAAAAAATCATTTCATTTTATTTGGTTTATAAATTCTTCCTTAAAAAAATCATTTTTTTTTTTTTTTTTTTTTTTCTAAAGTCTCCTTTTTAAAAAAAAAAACACAAATCAGTGGGAGATTAATATTTACATTTGCGCTTCAGTGACAGTCCTGCGTGTGTGGCATCTCTCTCATTTGTTGCCACCAACAACAGAGTGTGTAACATTGTGCCTGATTTTCGTTGTGGTCTCACCCACCTGTAAAGGGGTAGCTAAATCATACTGAAGTTATAGCTCACCGTGTAAGTTGTGTGACTGCAACAAATACCGTTAGTTTGGTAACGTTTTTAAAACAATGAGGAAGTCTGGTGGAAGAGGTCGTGGCCGGGGGCGTTCATTGTCAGCTGGTAATGAGGGTAGTGGTAGTGGTGGAGCATCAGGTGGTCGTGGGAAAAAAAATATTGCACCTAAGTCTGGAGCTGTGGAGCCAGGTTCGTCGTCTGGCTACACAAGGCCTCGAACGCTCCCTTTTCTGGGAGTAGGAAAACCGCTTTTAAAGCCGGAGCAGCAAGAGCAAGTATTGGCTTATCTTGCTGACTCAGCCTCTAGCTCTTTTGCCTCCTCTCGTGAAACTGGTAAATGTCAAAGCAGCGCGTCGTTAGTGGATGTTCACGGTCAGGGACAAGTCGCTTCCTTGTCCTCTTCAGCAAAAACAACAACAGAGAAGAATGCAGCAGGCGACACAACGGGTTACTCCATGGAGCTCTTTACACATACCGTCCCTGGCTTAGAAAGTGAAGCAGTTAACAGTCCATGCCCATTACAAGCTGTCTACTGCTGCCCGGGTTCCCCTGGAACCAATTTTAAATTGCCTACAGCCAGCCCAATTTATTATGTTAGGGCTTCGAAGCCTGTCTGCGGTCCCTCCTTCCACTAGGCCTCCACTGACCTGTCTACTGCTGCCCGGGTTCCCCTGGAACCAATTTTAAATTGCCTACAGCCAGCCCAATTTATTATGTTAGGGCTTCGAAGCCTGTCTGCGGTCCCTCCTTCCACTAGGCCTCCACTGACCTGTCTACTGCTGCCCGTGTACCCCTTGAACCAACATCAGAAAATATAAAAATAAGTATTTTGCTTATAAAAAAGAAAATACTGGAGAGATATCAAATGCAGACATTTTAACATTAAAAACAAACACATACAACAAAAATCTGGTACAGTACTAAAAATGGCCATCAGCTACAATAACTTTCTCCTGCAAGCAGTTAACTGAAAGTTTTTTTCAATTTAAAACACAGATATGGCATCCACCGAGTGTTGTCCTGTCGCGTCTTCTTTATATTATTGCCAAGAAGATGCAAAACAATGAAAATAATAAAATCATTATTTACCAAAAAAATAGAGTAAGTCAAAACCACATTGCAAATAAACATTCATTACAAATAAAGAAGCAGGGCGCGTCCGAGGGTGAGTATATACCTAATAAGAATATAATCACCCTCGGACGCGCCCTGCTTCTTTCCGACAGCCTTCCTTCCTAAGAATCAGCCCTTCCGTGGTGTAGAGAGAGGGTGTGTTACACTCCAAGGTGTTCCCCAGGTTGCCTTTCCTGAGCTTCGATCTTCATGCTCTCGTTTAGTAGTTGTCGGAAAGTAGGCTGCATTAGGCCTACAAATTGGGTATGGGGTGTAGAGAGATGGTGTGTTCAACTCCAAGGTGTTCTCCAGGTTGCCTTTCCTGAGCTTCGATCTTCCGGCTCTCGTTTAGTAGTTGTTGGAAACTACACTGCATTAGGCCTACAAATTGGGTATGGGGTGTAGAGAGATGGTGTGTTCCACTCCAAGGTGTTCTCCAGGTTGCCTTTCCTGAGCTTCGATCTTCCGGCTCTCGTTTAGTAGTTCTTGGAAACTACACTGCATTAGGCCTACAAATTGGGTATGGGGTGTAGAGAGATGGTGTGTTCCACTCCAAGGTGTTCTCCAGGTTGCCTTTCCTGAGCTTCGATCTTCCGGCTCTCGTTTAGTAGTTCTTGGAAACTACACTGCATTAGGCCTACAAATTGGGTATGGGGTGTAGAGAGATGGTGTGTTCCACTCCAAGGTGTTCTCCAGGTTTCCTCGCCATTGCTTCGATCTTCCGACTCTCGTTTAGTAGTTGTAGAAAACTACACTGCATTAGGCCTACAAAATGGGTATCGGGTGGAGAGAGATGGTGTGTTACACTCCAAGGTGTTCCCCAGGTTACCTTGCCATTGCTTCGGTCTTCCGACTCTCGTTTAGTAGTTGTAGAAAACTACACTGCATTAGGCCTACAAAATGGGTATCGGGTGGAGAAAGATGGTGTGTTACACTCCAAGGTGTTCACCAGGTTGCCTTGCCATTGCTTCGGTCTTTCGACTCTCGTTTAGTAGTTGTAGAAAACTACACAGCATTAGGCCTACAAAATGGGTATGGGGTGGAGAGAGATGGTGTGTTATACTCCAAGGTGTTCTCCAGGTTTCCTCGCCATTGCTTCGATCTTCCGACTCTCGTTTAGTAGTTGTAGAAAACTACACTGCATTAGGCCTACAAAATGGGTATCGGGTGGAGAGAGATGGTGTGTTACACTCCAAGGTGTTCCCCAGGTTGCCTTGCCATTGCTTCGGTCTTCCGACTCTCGTTTAGTAGTTGTAGAAAACTACACTGCATTAGGCCTACAAAATGGGTATCGGGTGGAGAGAGATGGTGTGTTACACTCCAAGGTGTTCCCCAGGTTGCCTTACCATTGCTTCGGTCTTCCGACTCTCGTTTAGTAGTTGTAGAAAACTACACAGCATTAGGCCTACAAAATGGGTATGGGGTGGAGAGAGATGGTGTGTTACACTCCAAGGTGTTCTCCAGGTTTCCTCGCCATTGCTTTGATCTTCCGACTCTCGTTTAGTAGTTGTAGAAAACTACACTGCATTAGGCCTACAAAATGGGTATCGGGTGGAGAGAGATGGTGTGTTACACTCCAAGGTGTTCCCCAGGTTGCCTTGCCATTGCTTCGGTCTTCCGACTCTCGTTTAGTAGTTGTAGAAAACTACACTGCATTAGGCCTACAAAATGGGTATCGGGTGGAGAGAGATGGTGTGTTACACTCCAAGGTGTTCCCCAGGTTGCCTTGCCATTGCTTCGGTCTTCCGACTCTCGTTTAGTAGTTGTAGAAAACTACACAGCATTAGGCCTACAAAATGGGTATGGGGTGGAGAGAGATGGTGTGTTACACTCCAAGGTGTTCTCCAGGTTTCCTCGCCATTGCTTCGATCTTCCGACTCTCGTTTAGTAGTTGTAGAAAACTACACTGCATTAGGCCTACAAAATGGGTATCGGGTGGAGAGATATGGTGTGTTACACTCCAAGGTGTTCCCCAGGTTGCCTTGCCATTGCTTCGGTCTTCCGACTCTCGTTTAGTAGTTGTAGAAAACTACACTGCATTAGGCCTACAAAATGGGTATCGGGTGGAGAGAGATGGTGTGTTACACTCCAAGGTGTTCCCCAGGTTGCCTTGCCATTGCTTCGGTCTTCCGACTCTCGTTTAGTAGTTGTAGAAAACTACACAGCATTAGGCCTACAAAATGGGTATGGGGTGGAGAGAGATGGTGTGTTACACTCCAAGGTGTTCTCCAGGTTTCCTCGCCATTGCTTCGATCTTCCGACTCTCGTTTAGTAGTTGTAGAAAACTACACTGCATTAGGCCTACAAAATGGGTATCGGGTGGAGAGAGATGGTGTGTTACACTCCAAGGTGTTCCCCAGGTTGCCTTGTCATTGCTTCGGTCTTCCGACTCTCGTTTAGTAGTTGTAGAAAACTACACAGCATTAGGCCTACAAAATGGGTATGGGGTGGAGAGAGATGGTGTGTTCCACTCCAAGGTGTTCTCCAGGTTGCCTTTCCTGAGCTTCTATCTTCAGGCTCTCGTTAAATTGTGGTTAAATGGAACAACTGCATTTGGCGTACTAGTTGGTTTGGGGCCTACTAACAGTGTCTGCCGCTCCTTGCTGTTCTCCTGGTTTCCTGTCCTGAAATTCCGTTTTCAGGCGCTCGTTAAGTAGTTGTTAATGTTAGACTGCATTTGGCCTACTAGTTGGGTTGGGGCCTACTATCGGTGTCTGCCACTCCTTGCTGTTCTCCTCCACTGAACAAAGCTGTGCCGCCTGTTTACTACGGTTGCCAATTTTGAACTGCATTTCGACTACTTACTGATTTGGGCCTACTCTCTGTGTCAGCCTCTCATTCCAGTTGTCCTCCACTGCAATGCCCCCTGGTTATTCCTGTGTTACCAATTTTGAACTGCATTTAGCCCACTTTATTATTTGGGCCTATATCTGTGTTTCCTCCTCATCCTGCCCATTGCCCAGCCAGTGATAGATGAGTCTGCTGGTACATTGACCCATAACGCAACATTCCCCGTGCACGCTACACAACAACATTGTGACCCTGCTGAAAGTCAGGTTGCTCTTCCCGCATACCATACCACCTTACACGGGGACAAAGAGGAAGGTGCAGATGAAAGTGCAGGTTCCTTCATCAGGTGGGGGGAGGAATACTAGTTGGCGACGTCACTGGCACAGGGCCTCTCATAGTACGCAAAAGTGTTGCTGCCGGTGGGAAAATTACGCTTGACAAGCTTCATTAAGAAGAATGGATGGTTTTGACATTAAAATGGGCACTCTAGGTGTTTTCCTGGCCCCCACTCACTGCCGACTATGCTGCCCCATTGACTTGCATTGGGTTTCGTGTTTCGGTCGATCCCGACTTTACGTCATAATCGGCCGATTTCACTCGACCCGACTTTTGAGATAGTCGGGTTTCGCGAAACCCGGCTCGACTCTAAAAAGGTCAAGGTCGCTCAACTCTACTCCTTACCAATGGGGTCAAATTGGCCCTCATGTACTGGGCACCTGGATCTTAATTCTATGAAATGGGAGCTTCAGCTGAATTACAGAATTTTCTAAATGCCAATATGATTAGTTAACTGTCTAGCTGTATTATTTGGGAACCTTCAGCAATTCTGATTGAATCACTGTATTAATTCGGGATAATATGGGGACTAAGGCAACCTCACTGAAATGCAGCCATACTTTATTTTACCTCTTTGCCTTCCATAGAGCCATAACTTGTGCAGAGCTCAAGAAAATGAAGACATAAGATGGACTGTGGATGAGCTGTGCATGAAGAGAGGTCCTCAGATCTGTCTCCTCTGTGTAATACAGTTCGGTAAGCCCCACACCGACTTCCTGTGGTCCTTCTCTACTTCTCTATTACTAGGGACGATTTTGCCTAAAATGCATCCATAGAAAGTTAGTTAAAGACAATGGTGAGACCTAGTGGCATTCTTATGGGAGTAAGATAATATTTCTGTAAATTAAGTGATGTACAAATTTGCAATTTAATTAAATTACTGTATTTTGTGGAATATAAGACCCACCGAACCTTAAGATGCACCCCAAATTTTGTGGAGGAAAATAGGATTTTGTTTTTTATATTAAATGGTGGTGCGTCATATAGTACAATTTTACGGTAGCTTTCGGGGAGGGGGCTACGGTGGAGTGGGGTTAAAGGGTCATTGTTGCAGGAAGCTGCCAGTGGCGGCTGGAGTGGAGCGAAACTGTGGGCCCCGGGGTGTTCAGCGGTGCGAGGCTGCAGTGGGTCCAGGTCTTTCAGAAAATGTCGATGGAGTCCCCGCACTTCCCATTGTTTTCACTGACGTGGACTACAGGAAAATGTTTGTCAGAGTTGGCGCTTGAGCAGATTGAGAGCTCAGGAGCTGCAAAACTGTATTGTCCTGTGTGTATAGTCTTTTGCTTCCTCCCCTGCCTAGGAGATGATCACACCGTGTCCTGCACTGTTAGGCTGCTGTCACACTAGCAGTATTTGGTCAGTATTTTACATCAGTATTTGTAAGCCAAAACCAGGAGTGGAACAAATAGAGGAAAAGTATAATAGAAACATATGCACCACTTCTGTATTTATCACCCACTCCTGGTTTTGGCTTACAGATACTGAGGTAAAATACTCACCAAATACTGCTAGCAATACACAGTACACAGCAGGGGCACATTTCTAAGATTATCTCAGCACATTTTTTTTGAAAACACATCCAGTTGTAAAATGTATTGTTATTTAACCCCTTCATGACAGGAGCTTTTTTCGTTTTAGCACTTTTGTTTTTCACTCCCCTCCTTCCCAGAGCCATAACTTTTTTATTTTTCCATCAATATGGCCATGTGAGGGCATATTTTTTGCAGGACAAGTTGTACTTTTAAACGACACCATTGATTTTAGCATGGGAAAAAAATTCCAAGTGTGGTGAAATTGCAAAAAAGTGCAATCCAACACTTGTTTTTTGTTTGGCTTTTCTGCTAGGTTCACTAAATGCAAAAACTGACCTACTGTACCATTATGATTCTCTAGGTCATTACGAGTTCATCGACACCAAACATGTCTAGGTTCTTTTTTATCTAAGTGGTGAAAATATTTTTCAAACTTTGCTTAAAAAAAAAAAATAATTGTGCAATTTTTTGAGACCTGTATCGTCTCCATTTTTCTTGATCTGGGGTCGGGTGAGAGCTTATTTTTTGTGTGCCGAGATGACGTTTTTAATGGTACCATTTTTGTGAAGATACAATCTCTTGATCGCCCGTTATTGTATTTTAATGCACTGTTGAGGCGACCAAAAAAATGTAATTCTGGTGTTTTGACTTTTTTTTTATCACTACTCTGTTTAGCCATTAGGTTACTCCTTTTTTTATTGATAGATCGGGCGATTCTGAATGCGGCGATACCAAATATGTGTATGTTTGATTCTTTTTTTATTGTTTTATTTTGAATGGGGCGAAAGGGCGGTGATTTAAACTTTTATTTATTTTTTCATATTTTTAATCACATTTTTTTACTTTTGGCATGCTTCAATAGCCTCCATGGGAGGCTAGAAGCTGGAATAATTTGATCGGCTCTGCTACATAGAGGTGATGTCAGATCTCCCCTATGTAGCAGAATTACTGCATTGCTATGAGCGCCGACCACAGGGTGGCGCTCATAGCAATCAGGCATCAACAACCATAGAGGTCTTAAGGTGACCTTTGGATGTCATGCCGAAGCACCGCTGACCACTGATCATGTGGCGGGGGTCAGCGGTGCGTGTATTTCCGGCTCGATTTAAATGCCACTGTCAGAGTTTGACAGCGGCATTTAACTAGTTAATAGGCAAGGGCAGATCGCATTTCCGAACGTGCCCATTGCAGGTACATGTCAGCTGTTGAAAACAGCTGATATGTCGTGGCTTTGAGGTGGACTCACCGCCGAAGCCCACCTTAAAGCGGGGCTTCTGACTTCGGACGTACAATCCCGTCCGATGTCAGAAAGGGGTTAAAGATCTGTCGATTAAAATGTTGATTAAAAAGAACTTTATTTTAGGTGTCGGGATTCTCCCGCTGCACAGGATAGATCCCAAACCTTATCTGCCTCTGCGATCTCGCATTCAGGTTCAGCCACTGCAGGTGCTGCTCAGCATAGACATCCGTCCCAGTGTCTTGCTCAGGCTCATGGTGTTCATTTGGTTACTGCTGGCTCTCCAGCCAAGTCTATGGTAACCAGCGATAGGCAGCGGCGATCTGACTAAGTCTAAGTCCAGAAATCACCTTACTTAGCATGTCCGAGATGAGGCATCTTCTCATTGGTGGTAAGACATCAATTGCTCTGGTGGTGTAGCAGCTTTGGATTGGCCCGTGGACGATGTCACAGCTGGCTGGGCATGTTTGAGGTGGAGCATAGCATTTAAAAGGCTCTCAGCGGCGCACGTGGGCATGCTAGTATCATTTATGCATGGCTATGTGAGTGGAGGCTCTACCACAATGTCTGCATGTGTTTTGTGTCTGTCTAGCTTTGGGACTGTACACGTAGGCAGGCAGCTAGCGTCAGTGGGGGCAATTAGCTGTTGGCTTAGTATCTGTTACCTACATGTGTGCAGTTAGCACAGTAGAGTTTCAGAGCAAGCTCAACCCTTAACAAGCGTATTATACTCGGCATCTGTTTCATTTCGGTCGGTTGCAGTGCTACTTCTATCCATATTCTTTAGTCCTGTGATGTTTAACAGGGCACTGCACATAGTAATCTACTGTTCAGTACCACTCTGGTACTGTATATAACCAAGCAGGGTACTCTGCGTTCCGTTCACACTGTGTGGCCTTAACTCAATGTGCACAAGCAATCGCTCGCTGTTGCGCTCCATTGTTCACACTAGCAGCAGTTTTACATCTCTGCACGGTTGACCCTGGGTTGCGATTGCACTTTATTATTTATTTTATTTAGTGCTATCGCCAACCCTAACACTTTGTTCATGGGAAAACCCCTTTAAATCTTATTATCAAGTGGCAATATTGGAGCACTTGAGCGCACTGTAGTTGAATGAGGCTAGTAATCATTAGGTAGAATTCGTATTTGACATGATGATACGATATTTTATGATAAAAAAAAAGCTTGGACAAGCAGGTCAAAGCGTGGAATATATAGACAATAAAGGGAAATTTATTTCCAGATATCTACATTTGGAGATACTAAAGTACTGTACACTAACAGATACTAGTGTGAGTAAAGAACTTTGGATATTTCAGTACTGATGGTGGAGGTTTGATTTTCAATCTTCCGATTGTTTTAGATGACACATTGTACAAGTCTGCGGGCCATGATACCGCATACAGTTTTGTGGGCCACGGCAATAGTGACAATGTAAAATACAGAAAGCTATCATTTAAAATGCTGTTGAAGGACCTGTGTCCCCATTACGTTTGTAAATGAGTAAGGAAATTAAGTGAGTCAAAAACCTTACCAAGCAGAAAATCTAAAAATATTAAAAATATTAAAGGGAACCTGTAACCCCACCCCAGGCGACGGCTGTGGTGCGTCTGTGTTAGGGGGAAAGACCTGCCCCCCAGGTCTAATTCGAGGTATGAGGGGGCACATTATAAAAGCAATTATTGCAGCGTTTGCAGGGACCCGAACTAAGGCTACGTTCACATTTGCGTTGTGCGATGTTGCATCGGAGACGCAACGTACAACGCAAACAAAAACGCAACAAAACGCACGCTAAACGCAGCATTTTGCTACGCATGCGTCCTTTTTTCCCGAATTTTGGACGCCAAAAAAATGCAACTTGCTGCGTCCTCTGCGCCCTACGCTTGCGGCAAAAAAAACGCATGCGTCGCAAAACGCAGCACAACGCATGTCCATGCGCCCCCCATGTTAAATATAGGGGCGCATGACGCATGCGTCACCGGAGCTGCGCCCGACGCAGCCCGGCAGAACGCAAATGTGAACGTAGCCTAAAAGAGCCACCTTGACAGAATGCAGCATTAGTGCTGCACAAGCTGGCTCTTTTAGTTAAAAACGCCTGGGGGGGGGGGGTGACAGGTTCCTTTTAAAAGGGCTGTCCACTACTAGGATAAACCCATCCTGATCAAAATGGTTTGCCCCCAATCTTCTGATTATTTTAGACATGTTGTACAGTTCTGTGGGCCATGATACTGCATACAGTTTTGTGGGCCACGACAATAGTGAATATGGAAGGCTATCATTATAAAATGCTATTGAAGGACCTGTGTCCCCATTACGTTTGTAAATGAGTAAAGAAATTAAGTGAGTCAAAAACCTTACCAAGCAGAAAATCTAAAAACATGAAAATAGTTGTCTACTACTAGGATAACCCCTTCTTGATCAAAATGTTTGGCCCCCAATAAGCGCTGGTGTCACTGTCCCTGACTTTGGACAAATCAAACATGAGAAGGAAGTCCACACTGCAGCTGATCTCTGACTTCCTCTTCATGCTTAATTCATCATGAGGCAGGGACAGTGATGACGGTGCTGATTGAGCACTGGCATCACGTGTCGCAACAACAGCACGGGAGCCCTCGGGAGAGCAAGTGTTTTATTATTTTATGGTGGCCAAGTGAGGGGTATGTGGAAGTAGTGGACAACTTCTTTAATCACTCGAACAGTTCAAGGAAACTCCATATATTCCTTAACCCCTTCATGACCTTGGGATTTTTCGTTTTTCCGTGTTCGTTTTTCACTCCCCTCCTTCCCAGAGCCATAACTTTTTTATTTTTCCGTCAATTTGGCCATGTGAGGGCTTATTTTTTGCGGGACGAGTAGTACTTTTGAACGACATCATTGGTTTTAGCATGTCGTGTACTAGAAAATGGGAAAAAAATTCCAAGTGCGGTGAAATTGCAAAAAAAGTGCAATCCCACACTTTTTTGTTTGGCTTTTTTGCTAGGTTCACTAAACGCTAAAACTGACCTGCCATATGATTCTCCAGGTCAGGACGAGTTCATAGACACCTAACATGACTAGGTTATTTTTTATCTAAGTGGTGAAAAAAATTCCAAACTTTGCTAAAAAAAAATAATTAAAAATTGCGCCATTTTCCGATACTCGTAGCGTCTCCATTTTTTGTGATCTGGGGTCGGTTGAGGGCTTATTTTTTGCATGCCGAGATGACGTTTTTAATGATAGCATTTTGGTGCAGATATGTTCTTTTGATCGCCCGTTATTGCATTTTAATTCAATGTCGCGGCGACCTAAAAAACGTAATTCTGGCGTTTCGAATTTTTTTCTCGCTACGCCGTTTAGCGATCAGGTTAATGCTTTTTTTAATTGATAGATCGGGCGATTCTGAGCGCGGTGATACCAAATATGTGTAGATTTGATTTTTTTTTACTGATTTATTTTGATTGGGGCGAAAGGAGGGTGATTTAAACTTTTATATTTTTTTTATTTTTTTCACATTTTTTTAAACTTTTTTTTACTTTTGCCATGCTTCAATAGCCTCCATGGGAGGCTAGAAGCAGGCACAACTCGATCGCCTCTGCTACATAGCAGCGATCTGCTGATCGCTGCTATGTAGCAGAAATGGAGGTGTGCTGTGAGCGCCGTCCACAGGGTGGCGCTCACAGCCACCGGTGATCAGTAACCATAGAGGTCTCTAGGACCTCTATGGTTACCATCCTGATGCATCGCCGACCCCCGATCATGTGACGGGGGTCGGCGAAGACGTCATTTCCGGCCGCCCGGCCGGAAGCGGTGGTTAAATGCCGCTGTCTCCGTTTGACAGCGGCATTTAACTAGTTAATAGGTGCGGGCAGATCGTGATTCTGCCCGCGCCTATTACGGGCACATGTCAGCTGTTCAAAACAGCTGACATGTCCCGGCTTTGATGAGGGCTCACCGCGGAGCCCTGCATCAAAGCAGGGGATCTGACCTCGGACGTACTATCCGAGGTCAGAAAGGGGTTAAAAATGTTCTTGTGAGCAGGGCCCTGACTCCGCTTGTTTAAACTGTTGAATGATGTGGTACTCTATAATATCTAATATTTTTTGTACAAGTCCCGTTGATTTGTAAAGAGATGCGGAATATGTTGGCCCCATATAAATAAAAGTATTATTATTATTATTACATTCTATATTTAAATTGTTTCCTAAATACTTTCAGTTTATGCTGAAGGTGTAAAATAAGGTTGGAACCTATTCATATATCAGATGTTATGGGTATCCGTCAATATTTGACAGATGTATATAATATGATGCATGCTCAATGGACTATCTATACTATTGAAACTCAAGATTTAAACTGCTATTACTAACGGCCTATTTACAGCCAAAGCTAACGGACAATACTCTATACCCCTCCTTCTAGACCTGTCCTCTGATTTCGACAGTTGACCACTGCCTCCTACTACAGATCCTCTCCTCCTTTGGCATTAAAGACCTCGCCCTATCCTGGATCTCCTCATACTTTTCCAACCGCACATTCAGTGTCCCCACTCCCACACTACCTCCTCATCTCACCCTCTCTCTGTTGGAGTCTCCAAAGGCTCTGTTCTGGGACTCTTAGGCTAGGGTCACATTGCGTTAGTGCAATCCGTTTAGCGCTAGCGCTAGCGGATTGCGCTAACGCAATGTTTTCTATGGGGCTGCGGTCGGGGTCGCGGTAACGTCCCCGCTCTCGCAGATCCCCGATCTGCGAGAGCGGGGAACGGACCGCGGGCGCGCCTCGGACGCTGCAAGCAGCGTCCGCGGCGCGCCAGGAATCACCGGCACGTCGCTAGCGCGTGCCGAATATGGCACGCGCTAGTGAAGCGCGTTCCCATTGCCTTCAATGGGCGCGTTAACGCCGTGCAACGCTGTCCGTTAAACGCGGTCCCATAACGCAATGGGAACCCAGCCTTACTCTTCTTAATTTATACACTTGGCCTGGAACAACTCATAAAGTCCCATGGATTTCAGTACCACCTGTATGCTGATGACAGTCACATCTACCTCTCTGGCCCAGACATCACCTCTCTGCTGTCCAGAATCCCAGAGTGTCTATCAGCCATATCCTCCTTCTCCTCTCGCTTCCTCAGAACTCAATGTAGACAAATCTGAACTCATCAACTTTCCTCCATCTCACAGATCTTCCTTACCTGATCTATCTATCACCATTAATGATATCACGCTTTTCCCCATACCTGAAATCTGCTGCCTCGGAGTAACTCTTGACTCTGCCCTGTCCTTCAAACCGCACATCCAAGCTCTTTCCACCTCCTGTCGCCTCCAGTTCAAAAAAATCTCCAAAATCTGTCCTTTCCTCAACCCTCAATCTACTAAAATGCTTGTGCATGCCCTCATCATCTCCAGCCTCGACTACTGCAACAACCTTTTCTGTGGCCTCCCTGCTAACACTCTCACACCTCTCTAGTCCATCTTAACTCTGCTGCCCGACTAATTCATCTCTCTCCACCGCCTCTCCCCTCTGCAAATCTCTTCACTGGCTCCCATTCCCTCAGCGTATTCAGTTCAAATTACTAATAATGACATACAAAGCCATCCAAAACCTGTCTCCCGCATATATCTCTGACCTAATCTCCCGATATCTTCCCTCACGTAATCTCCCATCCTACCAAGATCTCCTTTTCTCCTCTACACTTATTCACTCCTCACCTAATCGCCTCCAAGACTTCTCCCGAATATCCCCCATCCTCTGGAATTCTGTGCCCCAACACATCTGACTATCATCCACATTTGGATCCTTCAGAACCTCTTCAAGAAAGCCTACAGCCTGCAATGACCCTGCTGCCTCCTCACCACCACCGGAGCTTTTCCCGGAGCTGCCGAAACCCCCCAACCTATTGTCTCCTTCCCCACCATCCTGTAGAATGTAAGTCCGCAAGGGCAGGGTCCTCGCCCATCTGTATCAGTCTGTCATTGTTAGCTTGCTTACTGTAAGTGATGTCTGTAATTTGTATGTAACCCATCCTCATGTACAGTACCATGGAATTAATGGTGCTATATAAATAAATAATAATAATCATCCCAAGGAAGTTATATTGTCATTCCCCCATATTCTAATGGTCGCAAGATTGTGTATTTAGCTAAAAAATGGAAAAGTAGTAGTATGTCCAGTACAGTTACGATGATAACAGCAATTACTAATTAGCAATTTTATGTGAAAACTAAAGCGTGTTACGTTTTAGAGAAATTGGAAAATTACAGAAATATATCTTTGGACACTGACTTTATGTACAGTATATACTTGCTCACTCGTGTTTTGTACAATTTTGAAAATATGGATTTTTTTTAAAGAAAAACCATTAAAAATATGTAAAAATAAAATTACAAAATATAAATGAATTATGCACAATCAGAATGTTTCCAACACTATACTATTTGATTGAACACCTTTCTTCCAAGCAACATAACCATCAGAAAATGTTAAAAATAATTTTAAATAATTTAAAAAGCCAAATATTCTACCAATCTTTCTGAGGTCTGTGAGGGAAAACTGATACCCAGAGGAGAATAATGAAGCCAACAAGGGAATAACAAAATTTCAGGTTCACAACATGAATTATTACAACTTTTATGATTGTTACACTGAGGATATGTTAGAGCCATGAAGTTTGGATCTGACATACAGTAAAGTGACTGTAGGCTTAGATTTCCTTGCGTGTTTTTCGAGTTATATTTCATTGTTTGATATTGTAGAGTGTTCTGTTGAGGAATGTGTGAAAAACAAGATACTCAAGAGAGAGTAACACCCTAGAATTTAGAGATTTTTGTAAACTTGCATAAGAATCAGATTTGGCTTTGCTTTCTATTTATGTGCAGTGATTTATGATGATGGTTAACTATATAAGTCAGTTACTAAGGAAGCATATATCAACAAGCTTGCCTTGGGTATTGGATAAACTAATATTAACCAGTTAGTATTAATTTTTAGACAGACCATACTCAGTCAGGTATGGAGCTGCATGTTGTACAGTCATAAATGGTTCTTAACCCTCAAGTTAGGATCTGTCACAGTTTCAACATTGACTGTGGCAAAGGAATGCTGTGAGTGACAGCTCAGCCGCATTATGGGACCTGAAGTGTGCTGTCAGTTTTGTGAGTGACAGTCCACTTATTCAATCTATTCAATCTGATCCTGGGGCATGCTGGATTGTAAACATTTTGATTGACAGCCCTACTGCTCAATCTCGTTTAGTATGAATGCGTTTCCCAGGTGCCTCCCATCCTTAATAATTTGATGGGTATTTAGCTGGCTAGCTGTTAGTAGTCAATGCCAGTTGTAGCTTTGCTTAAGTTAGGTGTGTTTGCTTAGCTCTATGTATCTTTCCTCTGAACTTGTTGCCATACCTAGGATTTGTTGTTACTATTCTTGTAGATTATTCATCCCGCTCTTGATGCTCTCTGATTTCAGGTATCTGACCACAGACTTGGCCTCTCACTATTTATTTATTTTACTCCTTTGTCTTGGTGTACCCTTCTGGCATTTGACCATGCACTGTTTCCTGACCACACCTTTGACTTACCCCTCAGTATTATGAGCCCTCCTGGTATCTGACTTCAGACCTCCTGACTACCCTTTCTCAGAGTGACAAGATCTATATCAGGAGTGTGCAACCTTCTTTGATACAGGAAAGGTATATATATCTTGGTACCGTATTAGCCAGTGGATAGAAAAATATTTAGAATTGAGAGACCTCAGTGCTTGATACCTTTTAATGGCTAACTGAAAAGATGATAACAAATTGTAATCTTTCAAGACTACTCCGGTCCCTTCATCAGGCATAGACTAAAAGAAATTCTGAAGAATCACATATTTATGCACAACACAGCACAGAAAAATGCCATAGATAAGACAGGTGACGTGAAGCAGAACTACCATTATGTGAGTGATAAATACTTATGTCCATAAATATTGAAACAGTTCTTAGATAAGGAGTGTGAATGTTTTATTGTCCTCTGATTGGAGTCTGGTTCTATGTTATGATGCCCCCACATGGTCTGATCTAATTTGATGTACCTAATTACTTGTACTAATTGTCCAACTGGGGGTCTCTATGTAGGAGAGACAGGGTAGAAACTGACAACAAGGATGAACTCTCATCTCCATACAATAAGAGATGGGCAGCACGGTGGCACAGTGGTTAGCACTGCAGCCTTGCAGCGCTGGGGTCCTGGGTTCTAATCCCACCCAGGACAACATCTGCAAAGAGTTTGTATGTTCTCTCCGTGTTTGCGTGGGTTTCCTCCGGGCACTCCGGTTTCCTCCCACATTCTAAAGACATACAGATAGGGATTCTAGATTGTGAGCCCTATCGGGGACAGCGATGATAATGTGTGTAAAGCGCTGCGGAATATGTTAGCGCTATATAAAAATAAAGATTATTATTATTATTAAAAAAGAATGGATCTACATGTGGCAATACATTTTTGTCTCCCTGATCATAGCATTATGGACATGAAATTACTTGTATTAAAAGGTAACTTCAAATCTCAGATAGACAGAAGAGTCTGGGAATATAAGCTGATGATGACCTTTGACACACTCAGTGCAAGAATGAATGTGTCACATGGATTTATGTCTTTTTACATCAATTAAGGAATTTCCTCCTCCTGGGCAGCACGGTGGCTCAGTGGTTAGCACTGCAGCCTTGCAGCGCTGGGTTCCTGGGTTCAAATCCCACCAAGGACAACATCTGCAAGGAGTTTGTATGTTCTCCCCGTGTTTGCATGGGTTTCCTCTGGGCACTCCGGTTTCCACCCACTTTCCAAAAACATACTGGTAGGGATTCTAGATTGTGAGCCCCATCGGGGACAGCGATGATAATGTGTGCATACTGTAAAGCGCTGCGGAATATGTTGGCGCTATATAAAAATAACGATTAATATTATTATTATTATTATAACTATTACAGAAAACCTGCAACATCAAAAACTCACCATGGGAATCTAGACTCATGCTACTTTCACTCAAGAGTTTTTGAATTTAGTATTTAGAATCAGATCCTGCTCCTAAAGCCAAATCAAAAACTATGTCAAATAATCGTTGAATACATTTCCGACTAAATTGGATAGCTTCTTTAGTGCACACAGTGCTGCGTTTTTCACGCATATTATTTTGAACATTTCTGAGTAAAATTAATAGGAAGCTTATTCATAGAGTAAGTAATTTACACTAAAATAGTCTATTAAATTCTGGTAAATAATGGTGTGAATAGGCCCTAAAGTTGATGAGGAGATGCATGTATACGGCTCTTTACCATACTGTAGGTTATGGGTTGTGTGCTTATTGCCTAATGTTTTACATCTCCTGTAACCTAAAGTGGTGTCAGGCCACAGACATGGAAGGCCACCGATCTAATTCACATACTTGTTTCTGGAGTGGAAAACTGGTTAAGAGACCCCATTCTCCTGATGTATGAGGCATCCAGAGCTGTCGACACAGGGCATCGTTAGTACTTGCCAGTACTGCTCCTCAGCTGCTGCCATTACTTTTCTGTGTATGGCTGCTCGCATAGAGTTAAACTGTTATGCAAGCATTTTTCTGCCCATATGGTTGGGGGGCCGCACAGAATGGCATCTCGGGCCGCACATTGTGCACCATATCAAAGGGCAAAGCTTTTATTATGTAACCTTTTATAAAGGAATATTTCAAATATTCAAAGATGAAATTGGTTGCACCAGTCAGTCGTTAGCAATGGTGTCAATGGTGGTTTACATGCACTAATGGTACTAAGCTTGAGTTATTTAGAACTAGACTTGCTGAATGATTAGGGTCTGACCCTTGGAATCCTTAGCAATCCATAGAAATCCATAGAATAGAGCTAAAAAATTCTCGGGTCATTTGTATTTGATGTTAGATAACAAAGGGTAAAAGGGTATTCCTAGTACAGTAAATAATGGTATATAACAAGGATTTGCCATCAGTTGCTAGAATCCCCCCTCCATGTTATATATGAATGGACGGCTGCATTGCTTCACTGCTGTGTTCCCTTCAAAATTTTTCCTCTACATGGGGTCATTCTTGATTACATCATCGAGGATGGCATTATTTAAGTGAATAATAGCCCGCAGCACCGATGTGGAGGGAAAAACTGAAGGATTAGCGATGATCTTAAAGGCATACCCCTTTATATATTCTATAATACAGCTTGCTACCTATTCATTTGCGCCTCCACTAGAACAAATGACCTTGACCGCATATTCATTCCTTCTGTTATCCTTTATGTATGCGACGGCGTTATCATTTTCCATAAGGCAACTTTGTGTTCCCTTTTCCGTACCGATAACAAAGATGAAGCACTGGACAGTTAATGGCTCGACGTGAGTTGAAATACAATAGCGCTGGGAATTCCTCCTTAATTTTAACTTTAAACTTGATCTTTTGGCTGCATGACTGACCAGCTTATTACCTGTACTGAACAAGGTTCTATCAATGCAGAACGTCCCAGGTCCACAGACCAAAGACAAACCCTGCTATTGTATAGACCGGTGCCTCTTGTCAAGTTAATATAAAGGTACCTGACAGCCATTATTTTCCAGCGTAAGGGATTACACTAGAAAGAGAATAATTATTTATTAATAATTCAGATATACTCCGTAAATTAGAGAATGAGTTTTTGCTGAAACATCCTGCCAAAGCCAATTATAATGAATTCTATATTTTGTGGAGCTACTAATAAGGTTTACTATCTCTCCTTCAGATTATCTGATACAGCGGCGGCAGTGGCACGGAGTGGAGTATGAGATGCCTTAGAAGCTAACAGAGCCCCCGGTCTCTTATCTAACTGTATCTACACATGAAAAATGATCTTTTATTCTACAGTTGCTGTAGGATTCTGTGTCCAGTTCAAAACAAGTCATCTATGCACTGCTAGAACACAACTCTAGACCACTTGGAATGCTTGCGTGCCCCCACTGTAGGGCATAGGAACAAAAGTACAAAGGGGGCTTATTGTTTATCATGTCAGTCCCAGCTGCCACGGAGTCGTTTCTGTTACAGGACTGAAATATGTTAAATGACATAGTGCATGCATATCACGTCTCATGGCTACAAAGAAAGTACATGTTTTTGTAACTTGGGCCCTATTTACATTCTTTCTATCTCTTATTAAACTAATGGCTAGTAGTAGACTACAATACAGAAAAATGCTCTATATATATATCTGCCTTCAAATCTGTCTTCATGTGTGCACTCACTCGTGTCTAATGCACATAGGAGGCCACAATTCCCAAAATGTACAACTTTTAGTTAAAATATGCAATTCTCCGGTTTCCTACTACTGTTTCTTTGGTCGGTGAAAAGAAAACCACCTCTCGATTAATTTATCCATTAAATACCTGTGCACATCTATAAGCACTGTACTACTGAAGGCCAAAACAAGTTCTTCAGCTGTGGTGGATATTAATTTATACTATAAAAAGTAAAACAAAAAAGGGAACAATAATAAAAATGTATGTACTTTTTTCAGAATGCATCACTAGTTTCCTTTTGCCAATATGGCTTTCAATCACTCATCAAAGAAAGTTGGTCACCACAAAATGACTGTTCGAAACCAGACAAAGTGGTTCGGTGCACCCGTGGAGTGGCCAAACCTGCCAGTAGCGGAGAAGACCCGCAGTCACAGTGCATGCGCTGAAGGGATACATAAGGGATTGCCCTATATACAAAGTACATCATAATAAATAGCGTTTTGAATAAAAATAATTTCCACAATTGGTTGTGTAAAAAAATGTGCTGAGATAATCTTATAAATGTGTCCCTGCTGTGTACTGTGTAATGGCTGTGTCCGACCATATGGGACATGGTGTGATCATACCACAGCTCCTGGGCAGGAGAGGAGAAAGAGAGTATACAGACATTACAGCATGGGATCACAGCTGATTCTTTCTGTGAGGTAAAACATGTTTACAAACAGGCAGTTAATTGTTTTAACCCTATCAGCTGTGATGCCCTGCTGTCCTGTCTGTATACTCTCTTCTGCGTCACCCCTGGCCAGGAGATGCGGTATGTTGTTAAAATTATACCATGACAGTAGACATGCACAAGACATCAGTAGGATATATATGTATATGTAATGTAGAGCAAAATAAATCATAATAATACAAATAAAACATAATAGTATATGTGTGTAGATAAATAGATAGATAGATAGATAGATATGTATGTATATTATATATATATATACAGTACAGACCAAAAGTTTGGACACACCTTCTCATTTAAAGATTTTTCTGTATTTTCATGGCTATGAAAATTGTACACTCACACTGAAGGCATCAAAACTATGAATTAACACATGTGGAATTATATACTTAACAAAAAAGTGTGAAACAACTGAAAATATGTCTTATATTCTAGGTTCTTCAAAGTAGCCACCTTTTGCTTTGATGACTGCTTTTGCACACTCTTGGCATTCTCTTGATGAGCTTCAAGAGGTAGTCACCGGAAATGGTTTTCACTTTAAAGGTGTGCCCTGTCAGGTTTAATAAGTGGAATTTCTTGCCTTATAAATGAGGTTGGGACCATCAGTTGTGTTGTGCAGAAGTCTGGTGGATTCACAGCTGATAGTCCTACTGAATAGACTGTTAGAATTTGTATTATGGCAAGAAAAAAGCAGTTAAGTAAAGAAAAACGAGTGGCCGTCATTAAGAAATGAAGGTCAGTCAGTCCGAAAAATTGGGAAAACTTTGAAAGTGTCCCCGAGTGCAGTTGCAAAAACCATCAAGTACTACAAAAAAACTGGCTCACATGAGGACCACCCCAGGAAAGGAAGACCAAGAGTCACCTCTGCTTCTGAGGATAAGTTTATCCGAGTCACCAGCCTCAGAAATTGCAGGTTAACAGCAGCTCAGATTAGAGACCAGGTCAATGCCACACAGAGTTCAAGCAGCAGACACATCTCTACAACAACTGTTAAGAGAAGACTTTGTGCAGCAAGCCTTCATGGTAAAATAGCTTCTAGGAAACCACTGCTAAGGACAGGCAACAAGCAGAAGAGACTTGTTTGGGCTAAAGAACACAAGGAATGGACATTAGACCAGTGGAAATCTGTGCTTTGGTCTGATGAGTCTAAATTTGAGATCTTTGGTTCCAGCCACCGTGTCTTTGTGCGACGGAGAAAAGGTGAACGGATGGACTCTACATGCCTGGTTCCCACCGTGAAGCATGGAGGAGGAGGTGTGATGGTGTGTGGGTGCTTTGCTGGTGACACTGTTGGGGATTTATTCAAAATTGAAGGCATACTGAACCAGTATGGTTACCACAGCATCTTGCAGCGGCATGCTATTCCATCCGGTTTGCGTTTAGTTGGACCAACATTTATTTTTCAACAGGAAAAATGACCCCAAACACACCTCCAGGCTGTGTAAAGGCTATTTGACCAAGAAGGAGAGTGATGGCATGCTACTCCAGATGACCTGGCCTCCACAGTCACCAGACCTGAACCCAATCGAGATGGTTTGGGGTGAGCTGGCCCGCAGAGTGAAGGCAAAAGGACTAACAAGTGCTAAGCATCCCTGGGAACTCCTTCAAGATTGTTGGAAGACCATTTCCGGTGACTACCTCTTGAAGCTCATCAAGAGAATGCCAAGAGTATGCAAAGCAGTCATCAAAGCAAAAGGCGGCCACTTTGAAGAACCTAGAATATTAGACATATTTTCAGCTTTTTCACACTTTTTTGTTAAGTATATAATTCAACATGTGTTAATTCATAGTTTTGATGCCTTCAGGGTGAATTTACAATTTTCATACTCATGAAAATGCAGAGAAATCTTTAATTGAGAGGGTGTGTCTAAACTTTTGGTCTGTACTATATATATATATATATATATATATATATATATATATACACTAGATGGTGGCCCGATTCTAATGCATCGGGTATTCTAGAATATGTACTGTATATACTCGAGTATAAGCCGACCAGAGTATAAGCCAAGACCCCTAATTTTGCAACAAAAAACTGGGAAAATGTAATGACTCGAGTATAAGCCTATGGTGGGAAATGCAGCAGCTACCGGTAAATATCAAAAATAAAAATAGGTAGCAATAAAAGTAAAATTAGACATCAGTAGGTTAAGTGTTTTTGAATATCCATATTGAATCAGGAGCCCCATATAGTGCTCCATACAGTTCAAGATGGGCCCCGTATAAGGCTCCATACAAAATACGCCCCACATAATGCTCCATACAGTTTATGATGGGGCCCATAAGATGCTCCATATTAAAATGTGCCCCATATAATGCTGCACAAATGTTGATTATGACCCCATAAGATGCTCCATAGAGACATTTGCCCCATACAATGCTGCACAAATGCTGATTATGGCCCCATAAGATGCTCGATAGACATATTTGCCCATATAATGCTGCACAAATGCTGATTATGGCCCCATAAGATGCTCCATAGAGATATTTGCCCCATATAATGCTGCACAAATGCTGATTATGGCCCCATAAGATGCTCCAAAGAGATATTTGCCCCCATATAATGCTGCATATGGCCCCATAAGATACTCCATAGAGATATTTGCCCCATATAATGCTGCACATGGCCCTATAAGATGCTCCATAGAGATATCTGCCCCCATATAATGCTGCACAAGGCCCCATAAGATGCTCCATAGAAATATTTGCCCAATATAACGCTTCACATGGCCCCATAAGATGCTCCATAGAGATATTTGCCCCATTTGCTGTTGCTGCAATAAAAAAAAAAAATCACATACTCACTTCTCGTCGCTCAGGCCCCCGGCACTTGCTATAGTCACCTTCCATGTCCACCGCTGAGCGCCGCTGTGTCTTCCGCGTCCTCTGCACTGACTGTTCAGGCAGAGGGCGGTGCGCACACTAATCACATCATCGCGCCCTCTGACCTGAGCATCACTGCAGAGGACATGGAAGACGGAGCGGCGCCGACGGTGGAACGGGGGACACGTGAATATGCCCCCGTTATACTCACCTGCTCCTGGCACAGTCCCTGGTTCTCTGGGAGCTGACAGCTTCCTTCTGTATTGAGCGGTCACATGATACCGCTCATTACAGTAATGAATATGCGGCACCACCCCTATGGGAGTGGAGTCAGATCCATATTCATTACCGTAATGAGCGGTACCATGTGTCCGCTCAATACAGGAAGAAGCTGTCAGCGCCCGGAGAACCAGGGACCTGCAGGGACCGCGCCAGGAGCAGGTGAGTATTATTAGACAGCTGCCGCTCTCCCTTCCCTGCCGACCCCTGGGAACGACTCGAGTATAAGCCGAGAGGGGCAATTTCAGCCTAAAAAATGGGCTGAAATTCTCGGCTTATACTCGCGTATATATGGTATGTAGTTTATTTATGAAGATTTCAGAATAATGCAATGAATACACAGGATTCAGCCGGCCGGGCGTGACCAATTAGTGAAGCGTGGTTCAAATCTTGCGCCAATTCGCGGCTGGACTGCGTCTGTCACTGATTGTTCATGGCCGGCCGGGCGCGACCAATCAGTGAAGCCAGGGCCGGCTCCAGGTTTTTGAGGGCCCCGGGCAAAAGAGTCTCACAGCCCACAAAGCATATAACACAGCCCACGTAGTATATAGCACAGCCACGTAGTATATAGCACAGCCACGTAGTATATAGCACAGGCACGTAGTATGTAGCACAGCCACGTAGTATATAGCACAGGCACGTAGTATATTGCACAGCCACGCAGTATATTGCACCGCCATGTAGTATACAGCACAGCCACATAGTATATTGCACAGCCACGTAGTATATAGCACAGCTCACGCAGTATATAACACAGCCCACATAGTATATAGCACAGCCACATAGTATATTGCACAGCCACGTAGTATATAGCACAGCCCATGTAGTATATAGCATAGCAATGTAGTATATAACACAGCCCATGCAGTATATAACACAGCCCACACAGTATATAACACATCCCACGTAGTATATAACACAGCCCACATAGTATATAGCAATGTGGGCACCATATCCCTGTTAAAAAAGAATGAAAATAAATAATAGTTATGTACTCACCTTCCGGCGGCCCCCGGATCCAGCCCAGGCCTTTAGCGATGCTCCTTGCGATGCTCCATTCCCAGTAATGCCTTGCGGCAATAACCCGTGATGATGTAGCGGTCTCACGAGACAGCTACGTCATCTGGGGTCATTGTTGCAATGCATTCTTGGGACTGGAGCATCGCAAGAAGCGGGAAAGGTTGCCGCAGATGCCGGAAGGTGAGAATATAATGATTTTTTTATTATTATTATTTTTAACATTAGTGCTGCATAGGCAGCATCAATAGTAAAAACTTGGTCACACTTATAGGGTTAATAGCAGTGTTAATGGACTGCATTACACCGCGCTATGCCACGGTGTAATGCAGTCCGTTTAACGGACTGCTAAAACGCTATGTGGGTGCTAACTGGAGGGGGCACTGACTGGAGGGGCCAATTCGCGGCCGGACTGTGCCTGTTGCTGATTGGTCGCGCCCAGCCGGCCGTGACCAATCAGCGACACGGGATTTCCGTTACAGACAGACAAACAGACGGAAGTGTACCTTAGACAATTATATATATACTAGATTGTGGCCCGATTCTAACGCATCGGGTGTTAGCTCTCGAGTTCCCGCTTCTGCACAGGGGGAATCTCGAGCCATCTCCACTGCGGTCTCCCATTCTTATCCAGCCGCAGTGGAGTCTGCTCAGCAGGGACGTCGGTCCCAGCGTCTTGCTCAGTCTCACTCTGTACAGAGAGTTACTGCTGCTTCTTCAGCTTCTGCCATTAAAGCCAGTGCTGGTCAGCAGCGAGCAGACTTCTCTGGGACTAAGTCCTTGTCTGCACACACTGAGCATGCCCAGGGCAAGATCTCCCGTTGGAGATCGAGGGTCATGTGCTCAGGCCCTGCAGCACATTCCATTGGTCCTCTTGGCAGGTCTTGGAAGGGCAAAGTTTCTGTGGCCACTTCCTGTGCTGCAACTATATAAACTGCGCATGACCGCACGGCCATGCGCTAGTGTACATTTGCATACGTGTGTTTGTTGTGAGTGCAAGTCGTCCTTGGATACCCCTTCCCTATTGAATGTCTGTTCGCGGAAGGTGTATGGTTGCTATCTAGCGCCCGACTTATCCTACAGCACAAATTACACATTACAGCGTCCAGTTGCTGTGACCGCCAGTACGGAGCCGTGCACTTCCTCTGTGCTTTCCTTACCCAAGCCTGGGTGGTTAGTGGCGTTTGTCAGTGCGGCACCGCATGCACTCTTGTGCCCTAAATATTGTTATTTTCCTTACACACCCAGTTGCGGTGTTGTGCCAGCAAGGGTCTAATCGGACTTCAATCCTAGTTGGGGTTGAGTTCGCTGACTACTTGCTCACGCTCTATGTGCGGTACCGCGATCCTGTGACGCAACAGGATCGCTTCCTTCACGCTGGGTGAAGTCTAACCCACGTGTGTATACTTATGAGTACCGCCATATAGTCCGTCATTACTTGGCAGCAGGTTCCATCTCTGCACGGTGGACCCCGGGCTGCGAACGCACCATACTCTATCTGTATCATTATTTGGTGCGTTCCGCTAGCCCTAACATTACACTAGTGGGATTTGTGAGTCAGTGCTCTATTCACCTCGAGCTCCTGGCTGCACGTTTTCCCACAGAGCGGGCTAAGGTGGGATTTATAGTGTCTCTCTTGGAGTATATTGTGGAGAAGATTTTGGATTCTCGTGTTTCTAGACGGAAACTCCAGAATCTGGTTAAATGGAAGGGTTATGCTCAGGAAGATAATTCCTGGGTTTTTGCCTCTGATGTCCATGCTCCCGATCTTGTTCGTGCCTTTCATGTGGCTCATCCTGGTCGGCCTGGGGGCTCTGGTGAGGGTTCGGTGACCCCTCCTCAAGGGGGGGGGACTGTTGTGAATTCTGTGGCAAAGCTCCCTCCTGTGGTCACAAGTGGTACTTCGGCTGATTCTCTCTGTGAGCTTCTGTTGGTGGAGGGAAGTGGTACTGCTGCTTCTGAGTTTCCTCCCTCAGGTGATCTGGTGAGGTCGTTAGTTGCTTCTCTACTTAACTCCACCTAATGCTTTGATCCTGGCTTCCTGTCAATGTTCCAGTGTTGGACTTGCTTTTCCCTGGATCATTCCTGTGGCCTGCTGCTCTGCATAGCTAAGTTCTTCTTTGCTATTTGTTTGCTATTTTTTCTGTCCAGCTTGTTTAATTTGTTGCTGGAAGCTCTGGGATGCAAAGGGTGTACTTCCGTGCCGTTAGTTCGGTACGGAGGGTCTTTTTGCCCCCTTTGCGTGGTTTTCTTTAGGGTTTTGTGTAGACCGCAAAGTTACCTTTTCTGTCCTCGCTCTGTTAAGAAAGTCGGGCCTCACTTTGCTGAATCTATTTCATCTCTACGTTTGTCTTTTCATCTTAACTCACAGTCATTATATGTGGGGGGCTGCCTTTTCCTTTGGGGTATTTCTCTGAGGCAAGGTAGGCTTATTTTCTATCTTCAGGCTAGTTAGTTTCTCAGGCTGTGCCGAGTTGCATAGGCAGAGTTATGCGCAATCCACGGCTGCCTCTAGTGTTGTTTGGAGAGGATTAGGGATTGCGGTCTGCAGAGTTCCCACGTCTCAGAGCTCATTCTATGATTTTGGGTTATTGTCAGATCACTGTATGTGCTCTGACCGCTATGTCCATTGTGGTACTGAATTGCCTTTCATAACAGTGCCCGTCGCTGATTGGTCGAGGCAACCTTTATGACATCATTGTCGCCATGCTTTGCCCGTCGCTGATAGGTTAGGTGTTGATAATGATTTCACTTCTGGTAAGACAGGGGTAATACAAATTAGTTAACACTAGGTAAACCCTACAAATTAATTGGAAATGGACAACTATTGGTTGATTGTCAACTGTCCTGATGGTTGATGTTGGGGAAAGGAATAGGCCACTGAATGCTAACATGCTGATGTGGTGCTGTGGTGTTATTGGCTTTCTCACCACTCCCCACTTAAAACTCATTTGTATGTGGTTGGAACAGACAATAGACAAAACTTGACTGACAGGTATCTAGTGTACATCGCCAGACTAAGAACAAACATTATCCAATAAAGATAGCTAAAAATGTTTCGAAAAGGTAGTCATATATCAAACAGTCACAATACTGGTCATGAAAATTGCAAAATCTCCAAGGCGAAGTCGTCTGACAAACGTTGTATACATTTACATTAAAGCTGAGTTTATATTAAACAACATATATATATATTTGCACCTAGTAGAGCATTTCACACCAGTGGATAAAATGGCATAAAACAGTGTAAATTAAATCTGATAATCTAGTTTGTTCCCAAGCAGCCTGGAGGGCAAAATAGATTCTGAAGCCCACAAGTAACTTGAGTGAATAGGTGTTGAACACATCAAAAAGTCAGCTACTTTCAGGGAGAGTGGGAAAGTTTTAAAGGTGAAAGGTGACAATCTTTAGAATAAATGTTCCTTTCAGAGAAATTCCATTTAAAACAGCCTAGGCTGGAAAGATTTACCTTACCACAAATGGTACTTCCTCTAAACTACTGCATTTTAACATTTAGATTTCCTGTGGACACATGAAACCTAATGACGTCTGAACTGCTCATGTTTGCACATATATATCATACGTTTTTCAGCAGTACGACATAATATGGGTGCACTAATTTTCTTAACATTAACATGAAATGTAAAATTCATATACAGTTAGAAGCTGCCATGCCATGCCTTCAAATGCTGCAAAACAAGTTTAACATTACCTTCTCAGAAACACTATATATATATATATATATACACAGTGCCTTGAAAAAGTATTAATTTCCACGTTTTTCATATATCACACACAATCTGAAATATCAAGTATTTGTGAAGTGTAAAGGAAATTATACATGGTTTTCTGTACATTTAAATCTAAATCTGAAAATTGTCACGTACATTTATATTCAGCTCCCCTGAGTCAATACTTTGTAGGACCACCTTTAGCTGCTATTACTGCCTCAAGTCTGTTGGGGTATATTTCTACTAGCTTTGCACATCTAGAGGCTGTAATTTTTGCTAATTCTTCTTTGTAAACCTCGTCTTGCTCAGGGAGATTGGATGGTGAGCATCTGTCAACAGCAATTTTAGAAAGTCTTCCTAAAAGTCTGAAGTCTTTTGCAGCCTCTAACAGGTTTTCCTCCTGTATTTAGCTCCATCCATACATCAACTCTGACAAGATCCCCTGTCCCTGCTGGAGAAAATCATCTTCGCAGCATGATGCTGCCACCGCCATATTTGACAGTGAGGATGGTGTTTCCATAGTGAGGTGCAATGTTAGTTTACCACCACACATGGAGATTTGTGTTAGCGCAAAAATCCCAGGGTATCAGGCACGTAGATATTCTCCTAAGAATGATAAAATCTCACTTTCACTTTGTTAAATATTTGGGTTTCCAGATATTCACCTTTTGGATTGCCCAACCGCACTGAAGTGGTTCAATAATACAATTATTCATAAAACATACAAATTGCCCAATAGCTGTGCACAAAATGTAGACAGTTTTTCTTTGTTTATTCCTTGAATGTAAGGTAATTTATCTTTTTTTCCCACTGTCACATAATGTACAAATTATATGGTGACTTTATTGTTGAGTGATCCTAAAAAGTTTCATAATATCAAACAGGCATGACATCATTTTGTTATATTATTATGGAAATACTTTTAATTTTTTAATTTTATAAGAAAAAATTAATTTGTACGAAACAAATTTCTTTGTAGGTAGAAAACAATCTATGTTTATTTATATATAATTATTCTTTCAGTTCTGGTAAGCAGCTATCCCATCACGTTTCTCAGAAATCCGTCATAGACCATGTTTTTTTCCTTTTTCTTCAGCTCATTTGTTCTTGTGCCACTCGGTAACACTACCATCTGGCATGGAAAAATCTTCCAATTTGTCTCTTTTTTTCCCCTTTTGAAGGGGTGATATTTGTTGATGTTTTCCAGATTGTATACTATAAATCTTGATCACAACTTTTCCACATTTTCCTTCAGATACTTTTATGATATCACGGTCATAATTATTGCTAAATTCAAGTGAGCCAGAGAAACATTTAACTGCTGTGAAATAGAAACAGTTTGTCAAGTGAAACAAACAAAAGTTTGGATCGACTTTATTCAAGATTTTCTCTGAATATTTATTTGATTTTCCAGAGTGCAACGTTTCTAATGGACCAACCTTTTGTTTTGTCTGGATGTGGGCCTTACCTGACCAAATACTATGTGATGACAGTAAAGAGTCATGCTGTGGGTTATCAGCAGCACTTTCATAAATTAAGTGAACAGAATAAAAATGAATAGGTCTGTTAAACACATAGATGCCATTGACAATCAGGATCCCAACGATAAGCCAGAACATAAAGATCGCACGTAGGAGTGACTTTCGCTCTGGTGTGCTTGACCTGTCCATGTAAGACTAAACTGAATAATGCTACAGTAATTGCATAATTAAGTGGTTTAAAGTAGGTTGTCTTATGAAGACAACCATGTCCCTATTGACACTGAATAACCACATTACTAGAAGCACCCATCTAGTAGCATATTTGATCTCTTGTTGACTTAGTCTTTCAGGGATTCTGGCCCATGTGGGCAGAATATCTCCATACGGCTAATGTAACTTAGATGGATGTACTCATATGCTCTGAACTGACTATTCTACCTCATCCCAGAAATGCTCTACAGCATTAAGATTTCTGGACAGTGGAGTTCACAGTCATGCCCATGGAACTGGTCTAAAACTGTAGGACCCTTGTAGTATAGTGTACTGTTTAGCTGAGAGTGATCTTCTGCCATAAAGTAAACAGATGCCAAAAAAAAAAAAAACTGAAAATGTAGGCCCCTTAAAAAATAGTGAGGAAAAAATGGTTGTAGATGACGAGGAAAAAGCTAACATATTAAACACCTTCTTCTCCACGGTATTCACGGTGGAAAATGAAATGCTAGATGAAATCCCAAGAAACAATGAAAACCCTATATTAAGGGTCACCAATCTAACCCAAGAAGAGGTGCGAAACCGGCTAAATAAGATTAAAATAGATAAATCTCCGGGTACGGATGGCATACACCCACGAGTACTAAGAGAACTAAGTAATGTAATAGATAAACCATTATTTCTTATTTTTAGGGACTCTATAGCGACGGGGTCTGTTCCGCAGGACTGGCGCATAGCAAATGTGGTGCCAATATTCAAAAAGGGCTCTAAAAGTGAACCTGGAAATTATAGGCCAGTAAGTCTAACCTCTATTGTTGGTAAAATATTTGAAGGGTTTCTGAGGGATGTTATTCTGCATTATTTCAATGAGAATAACTGTTTAACTCCATATCAGCATGGGTTTATGAGAAATCGCTCCTGTCAAACCAATCTAATCAGTTTTTATGAAGAGGTAAGCTATAGGCTGGACCACGGTGAGTCATTGGACGTGGTATATCTCGATTTTTCCAAAGCGTTTGATACCGTGCCGCACGAGAGGTTGGTACACAAAATGAGAATGCTTGGTCTGGGGGAAAATGTGTGTAAATGGGTTAGTAACTGGCTTAGTGATAGAAAGCAGAGGGTGGTTATAAATGGAATAGTCTCTAACTGGGTCGCTGTGACCAGTGGGGTACCTCAGGGGTCGGTATTGGGACCTGTTCTCTTCAACATATTCATTAATGATCTGGTAGAAGGTTTACACAGTAAAATATCGATATTTGCAGATGATACAAAACTATGTAAAGCAGTTAATACAAGAGAAGATAGTATTCTGCTACAGATGGATCTGGATAAGTTGGAAACTTGGGCTGAAAGGTGGCAGATGAGGTTTAACAATGATAAATGAAAGGTTATACACATGGGAAGAATGAATCAATATCATCATTACACACTGAACGGGAAACCACTGGGTAAACCTGACAGGGAGAAGGACTTGGGGATCCTAGTTAATGATAAACTTACCTGGAGTAGCCAGTGCCAGGCAGCAGCTGCCAAGGCAAACAGGATCATGGGGTGCATTAAAAGAGGTCTGGATACACATGATGAGAGCATTATACTGCCTCTGTACAAATCCCTAGATAGACCGCACATGGATTACTGTGTCCAGTTTTGGGCACCGGTGCTCAGGAAGGATATAATGGAACTAGAGAGAGTACAAAGGAGGGCAACAAAATTAATAAAGGGGATGGGAGAACTACAATACCCAGATATATTAGCGAAATTAGGATTATTTAGTCTAGAAAAAAGACGACTGAGGGGCGATCTAATAGCCATGTATAAGAACTCAGTCGAGGGGTTCAACAGAGGTCTGGATGTCTTCCTGGAGCAGAACAATATTGTATCATACAATTATTAGGTTCTGTAGAAGGACGTAGATCTGGGGATTTATTATGATGGAATATAGGCTGAACTGGATGGACAAATGTCTTTTTTCGGCCTTACTAACTATGTTACTATGTAAGGGGTGAGCTTGGTGAGCAAGAATGCTTAGGTAAGTCCGACTTGTCAAAATATTCATCCACAGTTATCAAAAGTTGGTGGGGCGCATGCCTGCTCTCGTCCCCATGACCAGTCAGGTAACCACCACTTATGTTACCATCTAACTTCTCTACCTTACTCTCTGTTGTAATTCTGTCCCGTGGCAATACATTTAGTATTACGCTGTATCATTTGGTATCTGGGCTTTATGGATGCCTTGATGGGAATTGATAACCTATGTACTTCAAATTTTGTGCAATGCTGCACTACCATGACGTAGACAATGTCTCCCTCATTACTTTCCTGCCCTCTTGTGCCTTAGTGGACATTGTTTTCTATTCACCTATTTTACTTATTTATATTTATTTTTACCACATCTTATGTTTGATGTCATATATTTACATATTCTTCAACTACGGTGGTTACCTGTTCACTATTTGGTTTACCATAATTTATTACTGACATATATGTGTAGTTTGGTGCTGGTCACCTTCAATTTGTGCAGATATATCTAGATTCAACACACATTTTTATAAAATACATATATTTTTGATTTCATTGTTTGGACCAATATTTAGTTGCATTGCTATTAGTATACTCACCATATTACGTACTTGTTCCCTTTCTGCATGATTAGGTTATCACTTCATTTGGTGCCAGTATTATAACGTTGCTATTGTTGCTATGGTCGTGTGTATGTTCATGAGCAGATATACACTGTGTGCTATTGGAGCCAGTTACCATTTTGTTCTTCCTTTGTTTGTTCTTAATAATAAATTATTCAATTTTTGTACTACGTACTGTGTACTTGCATTTTTTGCTTCACATTTTGACCTTCTAGTTCGGTTGTTTCCTCCCTTTGAGCATTAAGATCTGTGGACAGTGAAGTTCACAGTCATGCCCATGGAACTAGTCTAAAACTGTAGGACCCTTTTGGTATGGTGTACTGTTTAGCTGAGAGTGATCTTCTGTCATAGGGTAAACAGATGCCGTCAAGGGGAGAACTTGGCGATCAAGAATGCTTAGGTAAGTCCTACTTGTCCAAATATTCATCCACAGTTATCAAAAGTTCCAACATGTGCCATAATAATGTTCCCCACACCATCTACTTCCACCAAACGAAACCAAGCAACATTTTTCAACTGCTCAAATTGGTCGCCTGCTGTAATAGGTCATCCCTACCTGCATGACTTTCGAAGTCTTCAGCCATGAATATCAGCCAGCAATATGCTGGATAGGAATTCGGAGGGAATGGGGAGGATTTTTCACTATGGATCCGTACTGTGTAGAACAGTGTTGGCAGCACCACGGTTGGTTACATTCGCTCAGTCACTTGTTTGAAAAAGAAAAACTGCTGCAAGATGCCCCTGAGACATCACTATCCACGGGCTCTCTTAAAGGCAAAAAAAAAGAGTGCTGATTATCCAACGCGTTTCTGATGTGCTGTCCTCCTTCATCAGGGATTACAACCCATGGCTGTGGCAGTTCTTTTATAGGTAGGTGCCATAGCACATTGGTCAAAATGTTAATTGATCATTCTCTCTCTAAAAAACAAACTGTTCTATTTCATCATTAAGACCTGCTGGGCTCAGTGTTACAGAAGACTTTGAAAGCCATCAAGGTAGAGACAACGTACACGGTATGGAAGTTTTTCTTTTTCAAGCAAGTGTCCAAGCAAGCGTGATAGGTCGCAATGCTGCCGATACTGTTTGTTCAATACAGCACGCATCCAAAGTAAAAGATCCACGTCATTCAGCATATCGTAGACCGCTAGCATAAACCTTCCCTACCCAAAAGCAAACAGTAGAAATATCTAAACATTTACCTATATAGATGGTCTTCTACCGTATATACTCGAGTATAAGCCGACCCGAGTATAAGCCGACCCCCCTAATTTTGCCACAAAAAACTGGGAAAACTTATTGACTCGAGTATAAGCCTAGGGTGGAAATGCAGCATTTACCGGTGAATTTCAATAATAAAAATAGATCATTATTTCCCCATAGCTGTGCCATATAGTGCTCTACACCATTCATATTTCCCCATAGCTGTGCCCCATATAGTGCTCTGCACCGTTCACTGTGCCCCCTAGCTGTGCCATATACAGTGCTCTGCACCGTTCACTGTGCCCCATAGCTGTGCCATATACGGTGCTCTGCACCGTTCATTGTGCCCCCTAGCTGTGCCATATACGGTGCTCTGCACCGTTCACTGTGCCCCCTAGCTGTGCCATATACGGTGCTCTGCACCGTTCATTGTGCCCCCTAGCTGTGCCATATACGGTGCTCTGCACCGTTCATTGTGCCCCCTAGCTGTGCCATATACGGTGCTCTGCACCGTTCATTGTGCCCCCTAGCTGTGCCATATACAGTGCTCTGCACCGTTCATTGTGCCCCCTAGCTGTGCCATATACGGTGCTCTGCACCGTTCACTGTGCCCCGTAGCTGTGCCTTATACGGTGCTCTGCACCGTTCATTGTGCCCCCTAGCTGTGCCTTATACGGTGCTCTGCACCGTTCACTGTGCCCCATAGATGCTCCACATAAATCTGTGCCGCTGCTACTGCTGCAATAAAAAAAAAAAAACACATACTCACCTCCCTTGATTGCAGCTCCCAGCGTCTCGTTCCGGCGCCTCCGTCTTCCCGGCGTCTCTGCTCTGACTGATCAGGCAGAGGGCGCCGCGCACACTGTATGCATCATCGCGCCCTCTGCCTGATCAGTCAGAGAGCGCAGACGCCGGGAAGATGGAGGCGCCGGCCGGGAAGATGGATCGGCGCCCGGCGGCTGGAACGAGGACAGGTGAATATAACATACTCACCTAGTCCTGGCGATCCTCGCGCTGTCCCCTCCTGTCTTCGGCGCTGCAGCTTCTTTCTCTATCAGCGGTCACCGGCACCGCTGATTAGAGAAATGAATAAGCGGCTCCGCCCCTATGGGAGGTGGAGCCGCTTATTCATTTCTGTAATGAGCGGTCCCACGTGACCGCTGAAGAGAGGAAGAAGCTGCAGCACCGAAGACTGTGGGACGGCAGGGACAGCGCGAGGATCGCTGGGACTAGGTAAGTATACCTCAGCGCCCTCACCCCCTCACCTGCCGACCCCACCGCTACCGTGACTCGAGTATAAGCCGAGGGGGGCACTTTCAGCCCTAAAATTTGGGCTGAAAATCTCGGCTTATACTCGAGTATATACGATTTCTTTTTTTTATTTTATAATTGTTTTCATATTTGCATATCAACTTATTTTTCTCTTGTTATACCTTTTGTTTTAAGCACTGTACTTTTTAAACTAAAGTTTAAAACTTTAACAAGTTTGATCCTTGTATACTCTAAATAATCCAAAGCCTTTCGGAGACTGTTTGGCCTTTTGACTGTAAGACAGCAGCATACATTTTGGGGACTAACTTCCCTGTTTATTTTATTTATTTTACTCACTTATATAGTGCCATTAATTCCTCAGCACTTTACAGTCATTATTGGCACTGTGCCCATTGGGGCTCACAATCTAAATTCCCTATCAGTATGTAGTTGGAGGGTGGGAAGAAACCAGAGTGTGGGAGGAAACCCACCAAAACACGGGGAGAACATAAAAACTCCTTGCAGATGTTGTCGTTGGTGGGATTTGAGCCCTGGATCCCAGCACTACAAGGCTGCAGTGCTAACCACTGAGCCACTGTGCTGCCCAGTGATTGGCGGCAGCATGTTGTATATCTTGGGTATGTGGAATGCGTTTCAGTTTGCTCAATTTACAGCCTATAATGGAGTTTTAGAGAAAGATTGAGTGGAGATAAATTAACATCTCACATTATGTGGATTAATCTAGATTATTAAAGGCAAAGCAAGATGTGAGCAATTTATCTTATACTTTTATTATGTTAAAAAAAAGTATGGCATTGATAAAAAGGGAATATTCTAACAAATATTGAACCTTTAGAGCAGAATTAATATATTCAATTTGCTCCATTTATGCCTTCGCAGACTTTCTGCTATCATTGAACTGCTTAATTATTTTTTAATTTGTTTGGTCAAGAAGACCTAAGGTAATGTGATAAAATGCTTGAGAATGGTATTCCGAGAATTAAGGGCGCTAAACTATAAATCTGACGTAATACCAATGCCACATAAGAGGAAAGACAAATTATTAACTTATGTAATAGAGTAGATGTATGCTTCATGAAAATAAACACAGAACGCATGCACTTTTATGCTAATATTGATTTAGCAATCCTCCACGATGAATGGATGAATGGACCTATAAGACATACCTATCACTTTCCTATAACATTATGTCAGGCTTATTTTGGAGCTTTTTCTGAATGTTCTTTCATTATACGTAGGCTTTAACATTTGTCAGAGTTCTAAAGCACACTTCACTGCTATCAGGAGCGCCTTCCCTTACAACCTTCAGTTGGCTCTTAATGTCACAGCCAATAGTCAGAACGTTATGTCAAAGGAGAATGGCTTCACAGATTCCGCTTACATTTGCGCTGTCTGAACCGATCAGAGTGTTTCATGTCACACCAACTTAACGCGATGGGCGTCTGACTTTGTCAGCATAAACTAACATCAAGGCATTTCATTAACAAATACTCTTGTCCCATAGTTTGTAAGCTTGCGAGCAGGGCCCTCACTCCTCCTGGTATCTGTTTTGAACTGTATTTCTGTTATGCTGTAATGTTTATTGTCTGTACAAGTCCCCTCTATAATTTGTAAAGCGCTGCGGAATATGTTGGCGCTATATAAATAAAATTATTATTATTATTATTATTATTGTATTAGTGGGTCAGGGCCAGAGGTTCATTTCCCAGTAGATATTACTAGACAGAGCTTAGTTATTGCTTTTACCTTCTAAGTGCTGAAATACCACACGTTATTTATTCCAAAAATACTTGTTGTTTATTGCAAATGTTAAAATAATTACAATGTGGTGTTTCAGAAAGTGTTAATAATTAATGTAGTTATAAAGTTATGACACTTGTTCGACTATTTACTGCTATGTGGTTGTTTTTTCTTGCCTTTCAGCTTTTCATTATATTTGTGTTTAAAGGAGTTGTCTTTTCAAGAGAATCCATATTTGTATGGAAGGCAGCCAGGCCCATCAGAGGACTATTTTTTAAGACTCGTTTAGATAAGACGATAATTGGCAAACGAGCATTTTTAGGAACAACTGTACCCTAATATTACCTGTGAAAACATGTCAGGCAACATGCAATCAGTTGATTATTTCTTAAGACAAGACAATAATTGGCAAATAAGCATTTTTAGGAACGCTTGTTCCCTATTATTACCCGTGTAAACATGCCAAATGTAGCGCTATTGCCGGCGTCCCTGCATGCTATCCCCTTCCCCCTCCATGCAGGGATGCCAGCTTACTCAACACTCAGGCCCCTCGACATGCTCCTGCTTCATGTTACTGCCTGGTCTGTATGTGTGTGTGCGCCACAGTTCCCAACAGCACGCCTAGTGTGCGTGCACTCCCCTGCTTCTAAAGCAAAAGCGTATGCTTTTAGTTAATGCACTCAGCTTGTAGTTGAGAGGCATTTAGTATAATTTTGTGCACCTACAAGATGGCTCACAGCTAATAGCTGGGAAGCATCTTATATAAAAGAGTCCCTATTCCCTAGGGAGTTGTTAAGCAACGTGTAGTGCTACTAGTGACTAAGATATACTATCAATGAGTTGTGAGGTTTCCTGGTCATGGTGCAGCTAGTGTCCTTAACCTGTACCCCTAGTCCCGATATGGTCAGTCCTGTATACGTAGTCTCCTGGTCCTGGAGCGGGCAGTCCTGCTTCCAAAGTCCCTGATCCCAGAGTAGCAAGTGCCTGAACCTCGTTCCTTGGTCCTGGAGGAGTCATTGCCTGAACCTCATCCCCTGGTTCATGAGTGGCCAGTGCCTGAACATTGTCCCCGTTCCATGTGCGGGCAAACCCTGATCAAGTATCCTAGACCGAAGTGTCTGAAGCGAGCCCAAATCCATGTCAGTAACCGTTCTGAAGAAGTGCCAGAACTTACTATTCCAAAGGGAAACCTAGCCCTAAGCAGTGTCAGCGTACCTGACCCCTGGGTTCAGCAGCTGCAATACCGGTCTCTGCCCTGGAGTGGTACCTTACGGTTACCTGCAGCCCAGTCTGTCTCCACCATTAGGAGCTCCAGAGAACACCAGATAGCTACTTAGCTATGCCCCTTACTGAGCATGCCCGGCCATGTGGCACAGTGAATAAACAAATCCACAAACACCACCATTGTGCGTAAAAAGTGTATGCGCAATACTTTCCAAACACTTCATTATTATTGTAAAGGAACATCCACGAGATCATGAAGATATATCAACACTGCTGCCAATTTGTCACAAACCAGCACTCTGCTGCTTCCAATCATCAAGATAATTATACAATTGACTGACCATTGATGGAAGAGGACACAGCTGCTTTCAATACTAGGCAGATCAATGGCCATTTAAAAGTGAACGTATAATATATACACCTACAATTACAATGTATGGAGTATATATACACTGCTCAAAACAATAAAGGGAACACTTAAACAACAGAATATAACTCCAAGTAAATCAAACTTCTGTGAAATCAAACTGTCCACTTAGGAAGCAACACTGTTTGACAATCAATTTCACATGCTGTTGTGCAAATGGAATAGACAAGAGATGGAAATTATTGGCAATTATGAAGACACATTCAATAAAGGAGTGGTTTTGCAGGTGGGGACCACAGACCACATCTCAGTACCAATGCTTTCTGGCTGATGTTTTGGTCACTTTTGAATATTGGCTGTGCTTTTACACTCGTGGTAGCATGAGACGGACTCTACAGCCCACACAAGTGGCTCAGGTAGTGCAGCTCATCCAGGATGGCACATCAATGCGAGCTGTGGAAAGAAGGTTTGCTGTGTCTGTCAGCGTAGTGTCCAGAAGATGGAGGCGCTACCAGGAGACAGGCCAGTACACCAGGAGATATGGAGGAGGCCGCAGGATAGCAACAACCCAGCAGCAGGACTGCTACCTCAGCCTTTGTGCAAGGAGGAACAGGAGGAGCACTACCAGAGCCCTGCAAAATGACCACCAGCAGGCAACAAATGTGCATGTGTCTGCACAAACGGTTAGAAACCGACTCCATGAGGATGGTCTGAGTGCCCAAAGTCAACAGACGGGGGTTGTGCTCACAGTCCAACACCAAGCAGGGTGCTTGGCATTTGCCACAGAACACCAGGATTGGCAAATTCGCCACTGGTGCCCTGTGCTCTTCACAGATGAAAGCAGGTTAACACTGAGCACATGTGACAGACGTGACAGAGTCTGGAGATGCCGTGGAGAGTGATCTGCTGCCTGCAACATCCTTCAGCATGACTGGTTTGGCTTTAGATCAGTAATGGTGTAGGGTGGCATTACTTTCGAGGGCCGCACAGCCCTCCATGTGCTTGCCAGAGGTAGCCTGACTGCCTTTAGGTACCGAGATGAGATCCTCAAACCCTTTGTGAGACCATATGCTGGTGCAGTGGGTCCTGGGTCCCTCCTAATGCAGGACAATGCCACAAATCATGTGGCTGGAGTGTGTCAGCCCTTCCTGCAAGATGAAGGCTTTGAAGCTTTGGACTGGCCCACCCTTTCCCCAGACCATAATCTGATTGAACACATCTGGGACATCATGTCTCGCTCCATCCACCAACGTCACGTTGCAGCACAGAATGTCCAGGAGTTTGCAGATGCTTTAGTCAAGATCTGGGAGGAGGTCCCTCAGGAGACCATCCGCCGCCTCATCAGGAGCATGCCCAGGCATTGAAGGGAGATCATACAGGCACATGATACATGAAGGCCACACACACTACTGAGTATAATTTCCTTGTCTGGAGGCATTTTCACTGAAGTTGGATCAGCCTGTAACTTCAGTTTCCACCTTGATTTTGAGCATCATTCCAACTCCAGACCTCCGTGGGATATTAGTTGTGATTTATGTTGATAAATTTTAGGTTTTATTGTGCTCAACACATTCCACTATGTAATGAATAAAGATTTACAACTGGAATATTTTATTCTGTGATATCTAGGATGTGGGATTTTAGTGTTCCCTTTATTTTTTTGAGCAGTGTATATACAGGTCCTTCTCAAAAAATTAGCATATAGTGTAAAATTTCATTATTTACCATAATGTAATGATTACAATTAAACTTTCATATATTATAGATTCATTATCCACCAACTGAAATTTGTCAGGTCTTTTATTGTTTTAATACTGATGATTTTGGCATACAACTCCTGATAACCCAAAAAACCTGTCTCAATAAATTAGCATATTTCACCCATCCAATCAAATAAAAGTGTTTTTTAATAACAAACAAAAAAACCATCAAATAATAATGTTCAGTTATGCACTCAATACTTGGTCGGGAATCCTTTGGCAGAAATGACTGCTTCAATGCGGCGTGGCATGGAGGCAATCAGCCTGTGACACTGCTGAGATGTTATGGAGGCCCAGGATGCTTCAATAGCGGCCTTAAGCTCATCCAGAGTGTTGGGTCTTGCGTCTCTCAACTTTCTCTTCACAATATCCCACAGATTCTCTATGGGGTTCAGGTCAGGAGAGTTGGCAGGCCAATTGAGCACAGTAATACCATGGTCAGTAAACCATTTACCAGTGGTTTTGGCACTGTGAGCAGGTGCCAGGTCGTGCTGAAAAATGAAATCTTCATCTCCATAAAGCATTTCAGCCGATGGAAGCATGAAGTGCTCCAAAATCTCCTGATAGCTAGCTGCATTGACCCTGCCTTTGATGAAACACAGTGGACCAACACCATCACTGACTGTGGGTACTTGACACTGGACTTCAGGCATTTTGGCATTTCCTTCTCCCCAGTCTTCCTCCAGACTCTGGCACCTTGATTTCCGAATGACATGCAAAATTTGCTTTCATCAGAAAAAAGTACTTGGGACCACTTAGCAACAGTCCAGTGCTGCTTCTCTGTAGCCCAGGTCACGCGCCTCTGCCGCTGTTTATGGTTCAAAAGTGGCTTTACCTGGGGAATGCGGCACCTGTAGGCCATTTCCTGCACACGCCTGTGCACGGTGGCTATGGATGTTTCCACACCAGACTCAGTCCACTGCTTCCTCAGGTTCCCCAAGGTCTGGAATCGGTCCTTCTCCACAATCTTCCTCAGGGTCCGGTCTCCTCTTCTCGTTGTACAGCGTTTTCTGCCACATTGTTTCCTTCCAACAGACTTACCATTGAGGTGCCTTGATACAGCACTCTGGGAACAGCCTATTTGTTGAGAAATTTCTTTCTGGGTCTTACCCTCTTGCTTGAGGGTGTCAATGATGGCCTTCTTGACATCTGTCAGGTCGCTATTCTTACCCATGATGGGGGTTTTGAGTAATGAACCAGGCAGGGAGTTTATAAAAGCCTCAGGTATCTTTTGCATGTGTTTAGAGTTAATTAGTTGATTCAGAAGATTAGGGTAATAGGTCGTTTAGAGAACCTTCTCTTGATATGCTAATTTATTGAGACAGGTTTTTTGGGTTATCAGGAGTTGTATGCCAAAATCATCAGTATTAAAACAATAAAAGACCTGACAAATTTCAGTTGGTGGATAATGAATCTATAATATATGAAAGTTTAATTGTAATCATTACATTATGGTAAATAATGAAATTTTACACTATATGCTAATTTTTTGAGAAGGACCTGTACATTACAAATCTAAGGGTAAGAACGACCATCTGCCTAAATCTCAGATGAGTATTCAGCAATTAATTTCCAAATCAGTGAAGTGTGACCACAGAAAATAACTACTACACAGAGCAGCAATGTATCCGATCTATAGTACTCACTGTCATCTTCCCATTGCGATTTGCCTCTTCCCTTAAGGCCAAAGCTTTCAGGAAATTATCTTTCAATTCTTTTCCTGCACTTGACAATATCCTGAAAAATAGAAAAGGCAACTGTAATGATGAATAGGCATTTACAACTTACATACACTACTTTAACACAGTGACTTTTATTTCAATGTTCTGCAGCCTGGTCTGCCCTGATGGCCCCTTACAGTGCATTACTTCATACACATCATGCATGTATATTAACCTTTAGATTGGCAGCCTGAGAGTCTTGGAGACTTTTCACACTTCATACATTTTGGATACAAAATAAGATGAAACAGCTATATACGGTAAACAGATATAAAGTCATGTATGATATGATTGTGAGATAAACCTTCTCATCTAACACTGCTTCCTAAATTTAAAAAAAAAATTGGCTACGTAGGGACAAACTCCCATAGCATGTAAACCACACCCCAAACATCGGTGTTCTAGAGTAGATCAGATTATTACGAAGAGGGTTGGGTGTATTCCAAAAAGGGGAGTGGATGGGGGAGAGACTTATACATTCCCAGAAATGTTGACAACTGTTTAGAGTTGAGAAAAATGTTCACGGACCCTGGTCTACTGACCACTAGAGTTGAGCGACCTTGACCTTTTTAGAGTCGAGCCGGGTTTCGCGAAATCCCGACTATCTCAAAAGTCGGGTCTAGTGAAATCGGCCGATTATGACGTAAAGTCGGGATCGACCGAAACACGAAACCCAATGCAAGTCAATGGGGCAGCATAGTCGGCAGTGAGTGAGGGCCAGGAAAACACCTAGAGTGCCCATTTTAATGTCAAAACCATCCATTCTTCTTAATGAAGCTTGTCAAGCGTAATTTACCTTATAATAATTGTAAGGCATTTGAAATTGGGGGTCATTTGGCTAAAGTTGTGGTGGGTAGGGCTGGTTCAAGTAATTAGTGGGCCCAGGAAATCTGGACCACGTCACGGCAGTGGAGCAGGGAGAGGTAAGTATTTCAACTTTGCAAGTGCTGTGAACCTGAGCAAGCAGGGGGGGCCCACTCGTTGGCATTGGCACTGGCACAGGGCCCCTCAAAGTACAGCGGTGTGTTTGCACGGCGGGGGCGCCTCCCACCGGCAGCAACACTTTTGCGTACTATGAGAGGCCCTGTGCCAGTGACGTCGCCAACTAGTATTCCTCCCCCCACCTGATGAAGGAACCTGCACTTTCATCTGCACCTTCCTCTTTGTCCTCGTGTAAGGTGGTATGGTATGCGGGAAGAGCAACCTGACTTTCAGCAGGGTCACAATGTTGTTGTGTAGCGTGCACGGGGAATGTCGCGTTATGGGTCAATGTACCAGCAGACTCATCTATCACTGGCTGGGCAATGGGCAGGATGAGGAGGAAACACAGATTTAGGCCCAAAGAATAAAGTTGGCTAAATGCAGTTCAAAATTGGTAACACAGGAATAACCAGGGGGCATTGCAGTGGAGGACAACTGGAATGAGAGGCTGACACAGAGAGTAGGCCCAAATCAGTAAGTAGTCGAAATGCAGTTCAAAATTGGCAACCGTAGTAAACAGGCGGCACAGCTTTGTTCAGTGGAGGAGAACAGCAAGGAGTGGCAGACACCGATAGTAGGCCCCAACCCAACTAGTAGGCCAAATGCAGTCTAACATTAACAACTACTTAACGAGCGCCTGAAAACGGAATTTCAGGACAGGAAACCAGGAGAACAGCAAGGAGTGGCAGACACCGATAGTAGGCCCCAAACCAACTAGTACGCCAAATGCAGTTGTTCCATTTAACCACAATTTAATGAGAGCCGGAAGATCGAAGCTCAGGAAAGGCAACCTGGAGAACATCTTGGAGTGGAACACACCATCTCTCTACACCCCATACCCAATTTGTAGGCCTAATGCAGTGTAGTTTCCAAGAACTACTAAACGAGAGCCGGAAGATCGAAGCTCAGGAAAGGCAACCTGGAGAATACCTTGGAGTGGAACACACCATCTCTCTACACCCCATACCCAATTTGTAGGCCTAATGCAGCGTAGTTTCCAACAACTACTAAACGAGAGCCGGAAGATCGAAGCTCAGGAAAGGCAACCTGGAGAACACCTTGGAGTGGAACACACCATCTCTCTACACCCCATACCCAATTTGTAGGCCTAATGCAGTGTAGTTTCCAAGAACTACTAAACGAGAGCCGGAAGATCGAAGCTCAGGAAAGGCAACCTGGGAACACCTTGGAGTGGAACACACCATCTCTCTACACCCCATACCCAATTTGTAGGCCTAATGCAGCGTAGTTTCCAACAACTACTAAACGAGAGCATGAAGATCGAAGCATTGGCGAGGAAACCTGGGGAACACCTTGGAGTGGAACACACCATTTCTCTACACCCCATACCCAATTTGTAGGCCTAATGCAGCGTAGTTTCCAACAACTACTAAACGAGAGCCGGAAGATCGAAGCTCAGGAAAGGCAACCTGGAGAACACCTTGGAGTGGAACACACCATCTCTCTACACCCCATACCCAATTTGTAGGCCTAATGCAGTGTAGTTTCCAAGAACTACTAAACGAGAGCCGGAAGATCGAAGCTCAGGAAAGGCAACCTGGAGAACACCTTGGAGTGGAACACACCATCTCTCTACACCCCATACCCAATTTGTAGGCCTAATGCAGTGTAGTTTCCAAGAACTACTAAACGAGAGCCGGAAGATCGAAGCTCAGGAAAGGCAACCTGGAGAACACCTTGGAGTGGAACACACCATCTCTCTACACCCCATACCCAATTTGTAGGCCTAATGCAGCGTAGTTTCCAACAACTACTAAACGAGAGCATGAAGATCGAAGCATTGGCGAGGAAACCTGGGGAACACCTTGGAGTGGAACACACCATCTCTCTACACCCCATACCCAATTTGTAGGCCTAATGCAGCGTAGTTTCCAACAACTACTAAACGAGAGCCGGAAGATCGAAGCTCAGGAAAGGCAACCTGGAGAACACCTTGGAGTGGAACACACCATCTCTCTACACCCCATACCCAATTTGTAGGCCTAATGCAGTGTAGTTTCCAAGAACTACAAAACGAGAGCCGGAAGATCGAAGCTCAGGAAAGGCAACCTGGAGAACACCTTGGAGTGGAACACACCATCTCTCTACACCCCATACCCAATTTGTAGGCCTAATGCAGCGTAGTTTCCAACAACTACTAAACGAGAGCCGGAAGATCGAAGCTCAGGAAAGGCAACCTGGAGAACACCTTGGAGTGGAACACACCATCTCTCTACACCCCATACCCAATTTGTAGGCCTAATGCAGTGTAGTTTCCAAGAACTACTAAACGAGAGCCGGAAGATCGAAGCTCAGGAAAGGCAACCTGGAGAACACCTTGGAGTGGAACACACCATCTCTCTACACCCCATACCCAATTTGTAGGCCTAATGCAGCGTAGTTTCCAACAACTACTAAACGAGAGCCGGAAGATCGAAGCTCAGGAAAGGCAACCTGGAGAACACCTTGGAGTGGAATACACCATCTCTCTACACCCCATACCCAATTTGTAGGCCTAATGCAGTGTAGTTTCCAAGAACTACTAAACGAGAGCCGGAAGATCGAAGCTCAGGAAAGGCAACCTGGAGAACACCTTGGAGTGGAACACACCATCTCTCTACACCCCATACCCAATTTGTAGGCCTAATGCAGTGTAGTTTCCAAGAACTACTAAACGAGAGCCGGAAGATCGAAGCTCAGGAAAGGCAACCTGGAGAACACCTTGGAGTGGAACACACCATCTCTCTACACCCCATACCCAATTTGTAGGCCTAATGCAGCGTAGTTTCCAACAACTACTAAACGAGAGCCGGAAGATCGAAGCTCAGGAAAGGCAACCTGGAGAACACCTTGGAGTGGAATACACCATCTCTCTACACCCCATACCCAATTTGTAGGCCTAATGCAGTGTAGTTTCCAAGAACTACTAAACGAGAGCCGGAAGATCGAAGCTCAGGAAAGGCAACCTGGAGAACACCTTGGAGTGGAACACACCATCTCTCTACACCCCATACCCAATTTGTAGGCCTAATGCAGTGTAGTTTCCAAGAACTACTAAACGAGAGCCGGAAGATCGAAGCTCAGGAAAGGCAACCTGGAGAACACCTTGGAGTGGAACACACCATCTCTCTACACCCCATACCCAATTTGTAGGCCTAATGCAGCGTAGTTTCCAACAACTACTAAACGAGAGCATGAAGATCGAAGCATTGGCGAGGAAACCTGGGGAACACCTTGGAGTGGAACACACCATCTCTCTACACCCCATACCCAATTTGTAGGCCTAATGCAGCGTAGTTTCCAACAACTACTAAACGAGAGCCGGAAGATCGAAGCTCAGGAAAGGCAACCTGGAGAACACCTTGGAGTGGAACACACCATCTCTCTACACCCCATACCCAATTTGTAGGCCTAATGCAGTGTAGTTTCCAAGAACTACAAAACGAGAGCCGGAAGATCGAAGCTCAGGAAAGGCAACCTGGAGAACACCTTGGAGTGGAACACACCATCTCTCTACACCCCATACCCAATTTGTAGGCCTAATGCAGCGTAGTTTCCAACAACTACTAAACGAGAGCCGGAAGATCGAAGCTCAGGAAAGGCAACCTGGAGAACACCTTGGAGTGGAACACACCATCTCTCTACACCCCATACCCAATTTGTAGGCCTAATGCAGTGTAGTTTCCAAGAACTACTAAACGAGAGCCGGAAGATCGAAGCTCAGGAAAGGCAACCTGGAGAACACCTTGGAGTGGAACACACCATCTCTCTACACCCCATACCCAATTTGTAGGCCTAATGCAGTGTAGTTTCCAAGAACTACTAAACGAGAGCCGGAAGATCGAAGCTCAGGAAAGGCAACCTGGAGAACACCTTGGAGTGGAACACACCATCTCTCTACACCCCATACCCAATTTGTAGGCCTAATGCAGCGTAGTTTCCAACAACTACTAAACGAGAGCATGAAGATCGAAGCATTGGCGAGGAAACCTGGGGAACACCTTGGAGTGGAACACACCATCTCTCTACACCCCATACCCAATTTGTAGGCCTAATGCAGCGTAGTTTCCAACAACTACTAAACGAGAGCCGGAAGATCGAAGCTCAGGAAAGGCAACCTGGAGAACACCTTGGAGTGGAATACACCATCTCTCTACACCCCATACCCAATTTGTAGGCCTAATGCAGTGTAGTTTCCAAGAACTACTAAACGAGAGCTGGAAGATCGAAGCTCAGGAAAGGCAACCTGGAGAACACCTTGGAGTGGAACACACCATCTCTCTACACCCCATACCCAATTTGTAGGCCTAATGCAGTGTAGTTTCCAAGAACTACTAAACGAGAGCCGGAAGATCGAAGCTCAGGAAAGGCAACCTGGAGAACACCTTGGAGTGGAACACACCATCTCTCTACACCCCATACCCAATTTGTAGGCCTAATGCAGCGTAGTTTCCAACAACTACTAAACGAGAGCATGAAGATCGAAGCATTGGCGAGGAAACCTGGGTAACACCTTGGAGTGGAACACACCATCTCTCTACACCCCATAACCAATTTGTAGGCCTAATGCAGAGTAGTTTCCAACAACTACTAAATGAGAGCCGGAAGATCGAAGCTCAGGAAAGGCAACCTGGAGAACACCTTGGAGTGGAACACACCATCTCTCTACACCCCATACCCAATTTGTAGGCCTAATGCAGTGTAGTTTCCAAGAACTACTAAACGAGAGCCGGAAGATCGAAGCTCAGGAAAGGCAACCTGGAGAACACCTTGGAGTGGAACACACCATCTCTCTACACCCCATACCCAATTTGTAGGCCTAATGCAGCGTAGTTTCCAACAACTACTAAATGAGAGCATGAAGATCGAAGCATTGGCGAGGAAACCTGGGGAACACCTTGGAGTGGAACACACCATCTCTTTACACCCCATACCCAATTTGTAGGCCTAATGCAGTGTAGTTTCCAAGAACTACTAAACGAGAGCCGGAAGATCGAAGCTCAGGAAAGGCAACCTGGAGAACACCTTGGAGTGGAACACACCATCTCTCTACACCCCATACCCAATTTGTAGGCCTAATGCAGCGTAGTTTCCAACAACTACTAAACGAGAGCATGAAGATCGAAGCATTGACGAGGAAACCTGGGGAACACCTTGGAGTGGAACACACCATCTCTCTACACCCCATACCCAATTTGTAGGCCTAATGCAGTGTAGTTTCCAAGAACTACTAAACGAGAGCCAGAAGATCGAAGCTCAGGAAAGGCAACCTGGAGAACACCTTGGAGTGGAACACACCATCTCTCTACACCCCATACCCAATTTGTAGGCCTAATGCAGTGTAGTTTCCAACAACTACTAAACGAGAGCCGGAAGATCGAAGCTCAGGAAAGGCAACCTGGGGAACACCTTGGAGTGTAACACACCATCTCTCTCCACCCGATACCCATTTTGTAGGCCTAATGCAATGTAGTTTTCTACAACTACTAAACGAGAGTCGGAAGACCGAAGCAATGGCAAGGAAACCTGGGGAACACCTTGGAGTGTAACACACCATCTCTCTCCACCCCATACCCAATTTGTAGGCCTAATGCAGCCTACTTTCCGACAACTGCTAAACGAGAGCATGAAGATCGAAGCTCAGGAAAGGCAACCTGGGGAACACCTTGGAGTGTAACAAACCCTCTCTCTACACCACGGAAGGGCTGATTCTTAGGAAGGAAGGCTGTCGGAAAGAAGCAGGGCGCGTCCGAGGGTGATTATATTCTTATTAGGTATATACTCACCCTCGGACGCGCCCTGCTTCTTTATTTGTAATGAATGTTTATTTGCAATGTGGTTTTGACTTACTCTATTTTTTTGGTAAATAATGATTTTATTATTTTCATTGTTTTGCATCTTCTTGGCAATAATATAAAGAAGACGCGACAGGACAACACTTGGTGGATGCCATATCTGTGTTTTAAATTGAAAAAAACTTTCATTTAACTACTTGCAGGAGAAAGTTATTGTAGCTGGTGGCCATTTTTAGTACTGTACCAGATTTTTGTTGTATGTGTTTGTTTTTAATGTTAAAATGTCTGCATTTGATATCTCTCCAGTATTTTCTTTTTTATAAGCAAAATACTTATTTTTATATTTTCTGATGTTGGTTCAAGGGGTACACGGGCAGCAGTAGACAGGTCAGTGGAGGCCTAGTGGAAGGAGGGACCGCAGACAGGCTTCGAAGCCCTAACATAATTAATTGGGCTGGCTGTAGGCAATTTAAAATTGGTTCCAGGGGAACACGGGCAGCAGTAGACAGGTCAGTGGAGGCCTAGTGGAAGGAGGGACCGCAGACAGCCTTCGAAGCCCTAACATAATAAATTGGGCTGGCTGTAGGCAATTTAAAATTGGTTCCAGGAGAACACGGGCAGCAGTAGACAGGTCAGTGGAGGCCTAGTGGAAGGAGGGACCGCAGACAGGCTTCGAAGCCCTAACATAATAAATTGGGCTGGCTGTAGGCAATTTAAAATTGGTTCCAGGGGAACACGGGCAGCAGTAGACAGGTCAGTGGAGGCCTAGTGGAAGGAGGGACCGCAGACAGGCTTGGAAGCCCTAACATAATAAATTGGGCTGGCTGTAGGCAATTTAAAATTGGTTCCAGGGGAACACGGGCAGCAGTAGACAGGTCAGTGGAGGCCTAGTGGAAGGAGGGACCGCAGACAGGCTTCGAAGCCCTAACATAATAAATTGGGCTGGCTGTAGGCAATTTAAAATTGGTTCCAGGGGAACACGGGCAGTAGTAGACAGGTCAGTGGAGGCCTAGTGGAAGGAGGGACCGCAGACAGGCTTCGAAGCCCTAACATAATAAATTGGGCTGGCTGTAGGCAATTTAAAATTGGTTCCAGAGGAACACGGGCAGCAGTAGACAGGTCAGTGGAGGCCTAGTGGAAGGAGGGACCGCAGACAGGCTTCGAAGCCCTAACATAATAAATTGGGCTGGCTGTAGGCAATTTAAAATTGGTTCCAGGGGAACACGGGCAGCAGTAGACAGGTCAGTGGAGGCCTAGTGGAAGGAGGGACCGCAGACAGGCTTCGAAGCCCTAACATAATAAATTGGGCTGGCTGTAGGCAATTTAAAATTGGTTACAGGGGAACACGGGCAGCAGTAGACAGGTCAGTGGAGGCCTAGTGGAAGGAGGGACCACAGACAAGCTTCGAAGCCCTAACATAATAAATTGGGCTGGCTGTAGGCAATTTAAAATTGGTTCCAGGGGAACACGGGCAGCAGTAGACAGGTCAGTGGAGGCCTAGTGGAAGGAGGGACCGCAGACAGGCTTCGAAGCCCTAACATAATAAATTGGGCTGGCTGTAGGCAATTTAAAATTGGTTCCAGGGGAACACGGGCAGCAGTAGACAGGTCAGTGGAGGCCTAGTGGAAGGAGGGACCGCAGACAGGCTTCGAAGGCTTAACATAAGAAAAATGTCAATACAATGGTATTGACAGTGCCAGGCATTGAAGGATGTCAGCGCATAGACTAAACATTGGTGGAGCTGTGAGAGAAAATTTTGCAAGTCGTAGAGCACTGTTTGACCTGGGGGGGGGACTGTCTTGTGGCCGGCGGTACAGGCCCAGGGCCCCTCATATTACAACGGTGTGTCTGACGTTGGGTGCGCACCACCACCGCCAGACACTTTATTGTACTATGAGGGACCTAGTGGCAGTGCTGTCGACCAAAAGCGGGCACACCCACCTCTTCAGACAAACAGTACTCTCACGGGTGCTGGCGCCAAGTGGCGATACCACGGCCCCGTGTGGGGACTTTGGCCATTTAGGGAGGTGTTAACATGTCGGATGCTGGACAATCAGGTGCTGCAAATTACGAGATTGGAAAAGTCGTTCAGAATAGTCCACAGGCAAGACCTTTACATAGGAAAGCTAGGTGTCAGCCGGGCAAGGTGGGGCAAAAGATTTCGAAATCCAGTTGTGGTTCATTTTAATGAAGGTTAGATCATCTACATTTTGGGTAGCCAGACGAGTCCTTTTTTCTGTTAGTATTGAACCTGCAGCACTGAATACTCTTTCTGATAGGACACTAGCTGCCGGGCAAGCAAGCTCCTGCAATGCATATTCTGCCAATTCTGGCCAGGTGTCTAATTTTGATGCCCAGTAATCAAATGGGAATGACGGTTGAGGGAGAACATCGATAAGGGATGAAAAATAGTTTGTAACCATACTGGACAAATGTTTTCTCCTGTCACTTTGAATTGATGCTGCAGTACCTGTCCTGTCTGCGGTCATAGCAAAATCACTCCACAACCTGGTCAGAAAACCCCTCTGGCCAACGCCACTTCTGATTTCTGCCCCTCTAACTCCTCTGGTCTGCTGGCCCCTGCAGCTCGTGTGAGAACGATAACGGGCGCTGTGTGCAGGGAATGCCAGAAGCAAACGGTCAACAAGAGTTGATTGTTTGGTTGCTAATATTAGTTCCAAGTTCTCATGTGGCATTATATTTTGCAATTTGCCTTTATAGCGAGGATCAAGGAGGCAGGCCAACCAGTAATCGTCATCATTCATCATTTTAGTTATGCGTGTGTCCCTTTTGAGGATACGTAAGGCATAATCCGCCATGTGGGCCAAAGTTCCAGTTCTCAAATCTCCGGTTGTGCTTGGTTGAGGGGCAGTTTCAGGCAAATCCACGTCACTTGTGTCCCTCCAAAAACCAGAACCCGGCCTTGCCGCGCCACCAATTTCCAGTGGCCCCGGAAAAGCTTCCTCATTACAAATATAATCATCCCCATCATCCTCCTCGTCCTCCTCCTCCTCTTTGCCCGCTAACTCGTCCTGTACACTGCCCTGGCCAGACAATGGCTGACTGTCATCAAGGCTTTCCTCTTCCTCAGCTGCAGACGCCTGATCCTTTATGTGCGTCAAACTTTGCATCAGCAGACGCATTAGGGGGATGCTCATGCTTATTATGGCGTTGTCTGCACTAACCAGCCGTGTGCATTCCTCAAAACACTGAAGGACTTGACACATGTCTTGAATCTTCGACCACTGCACACCTGACAACTCCATGTCTGCCATCCTACTGCCTGCCCGTGTATGTGTATCCTCCCACAAAAACATAACAGCCCGCCTCTGTTCGCACAGTCTCTGAAGCATGTGCAGTGTTGAGTTCCACCTTGTTGCAACGTCTATGATTAGGCGATGCTGGGGAAGGTTCAAAGAACGCTGATAGGTCTGCATACGGCTGGAGTGTACGGGCGAACGGCGGATATGTGAGCAAAGTCCACGCACTTTGAGGAGCAGGTCGGATAACCCCGGATAACTTTTCAGGAAGCACTGCACCACCAGGTTTAAGGTGTGAGCCAGGCAAGGAATGTGTTTCAGTTGGGAAAGGGAGATGGCAGCCATGAAATTCCTTCCGTTATCACTCACTACCTTGCCTGCCTCAAGATCTACAGTGCCCAGCCACGACTGCGTTTCTTTCTGCAAGAACTCGGACAGAACTTCCGCGGTGTGTCTCTTGTCGCCCAAACACTTCATAGCCAATACAGCCTGCTGACGTTTGCCAGTAGCTGCCCCATAATGGGAGACCTGGTGTGCAACAGTGGCAGCTGCGGATGGAGTGGTTGTGCGACTGCGGTCTGTGGACGAGCTCTCGCTTCTGCAGGAGGACGAAGAGGAGGAGGAGGGGGTGCGAACGGCTACAGCCAACAGTTTCCTAGACCGTGGGCTAGGCAGAACTGTCCCAAACTTGCTGTCCCCTGTGGACCCTGCATCCACCACATTTACCCAGTGTGCCGTGATGGACACGTAACGTCCCTGGCCATGCCTACTGGTCCATGCATCTGTTGTCAGGTGCACCTTTGTGCTCACAGATTGCCTGAGTGCATGGACGATGCGCTCTTTAACATGCTGGTGGAGGGCTGGGATGGCTTTTCTGGAAAAAAAGTGTCGACTGGGTAGCTCGTAGCGTGGTACAGCGTAGTCCATCAGGGCTTTGAAAGCTTCGCTTTCAACTAACCGGTAGGGCATCATCTCTAACGAGATTAGTCTAGCTATGTGGGCGTTCAAACCCTGTGTACGCGGATGCGAGGCTAAGTACTTCCTTTTTCTAACCATAGTCTCATGTAGGGTGAGCTGGACTGGAGAGCTGGAGATCGTGGAACTAGCGGGGGTGCCGGTGGACATGGCAGACTGAGAGACGGTGGGAGATGGTATTGTTGCCGCCGGTGTCCTAGATGCAGTGTTTCCTACTACGAAACTGGTGATTCCCTGACCCTGACTGCTTTGGCCTGGCAAAGAAACCTGCACAGATACTGCAGGTGGTGCGGAAAATGGTGGCCCTACACTGCCGGAAGGGATGTTGCGTTGCTGACTAGCTTCATTGGCCGAGGGTGCTACAACCTTAAGGGACGTTTGGTAGTTAGTCCAGGCTTGCAAATGCATGGTGGTTAAATGTCTATGCATGCAACTTGTATTGAGACTTTTCAGATTCTGTCCTCTGCTTAAGGTAATTGAACATTTTTGACAGATGACTTTGCGCTGATCAATTGGATGTTGTTTAAAAAAATGCCAGACTGCACTCTTTCTAGCATCGGATACCTTTTCAGGCATTGCAGACTGAGCTTTAACCGGATGGCCACGCTGTCTTCCAACAGGTTTTGGCTTTGCCACGCGTTTTGGGCAAGATACGGGCCCGGCCGATGGAACCTGTTGCGATGTTGATGCCTGCTGCGGCCCCTCCTCCTCCGCTTCAGAACTGCTGCCGACTGCACCCTGTTCCCCCAATGGCTGCCAATCGGGGTCAAGAACTGGGTCATCTATTACCTCTTCTTGTAGCTCGTGTGCAACTTCGTCTGTGTCACCGTGTCGGTCGGTGGTATAGCGTTCGTGATGGGGCAACATAGTCTCATCAGGGTCTGATTCTTGATCATTACCCTGCGAGGGCAATGTTGTGGTCTGAGTCAAAGGACCAGCATAGTAGTCTGGCTGTGGCTGTGCATCAGTGCACTCCATGTCAGACTCAACTTGTAATGGGCATGGACTGTTAACTGCTTCACTTTCTAAGCCAGGGACGGTATGTGTAAAGAGCTCCATGGAGTAACCCGTTGTGTCGCCTGCTGCATTCTTCTCTGTTGTTGTTTTTGCTGAAGAGGACAAGGAAGCGACTTGTCCCTGACCGTGAACATCCACTAACGACGCGCTGCTTTGACATTTACCAGTTTCACGAGAGGAGGCAAAAGAGCTAGAGGCTGAGTCAGCAAGATAAGCCAAAACTTGCTCTTGCTGCTCCGGCTTTAAAAGCGGTTTTCCTACTCCCAGAAAAGGGAGCGTTCGAGGTGCAATATTTTTTTTCCCACGACCAGCTGATGCTCCACCACTACCACTACCCTCATTACCAGCTGACAATGAACGCCCCCGGCCACGACCTCTTCCACCAGACTTCCTCATTGTTTTAAAAACGTAAACAAACTAACGGTATTTGTTGCTGTCACACAAATTACATGGTGAGCTATAACTTCAGTATGATTTAGCTACCCCTTTATAGGTGAGTGAGACCACAACGAAAATCAGGCACAATGTTACACACTCTGTTGTTGGTGGCAACAAATGAGAGAGATGCCACACACGCAGGACTGTCACTGAAGCACAAATGTAAATATTAATCTCCCACTGATTTGATTTTTTTTTTTTTCAGGGAGACTTTAGGAAAAAAAAATAATAGAATAAAATGATTTTTTCAGGAAGAATTTAGAAACCAAATAAAATAAAATGATTTTATCAGGGAGAATTTAGAAACAAATAAAACAAAAAAAGGCTTTCTATGGCCCACTGAGTGAGAGATGACGCACACAGGAGTCAGGAGTGGCACACAAGCCCAGAGGCCAATATTTATCTCCCACTGATTGATGTAGTGATTTTTTCAGGTAGATTTTGGAACCCAAATCAAGCTAAAAAAATAATAGGCTTTCTATGGCCCACAATTGGAGAGAGAGGGAGACATGGCACACCCAGGAGTCAAGACTGGCACACAAGTAGAAATGGCAATATTAATCTCCCACTGATTTGATTTTTTTTTTTTTCAGGGAGACTTTAGGAAAAAAACTAATAGAATAAAATGATTTTTTCAGGAAGAATTTAGAAACCAAATAAAATAAAATGATTTTTTCAGGGAGAATTTAGAAAACAAATAAAACAAAAAAAGGCTTTCTATGGCCCACTGAGTGAGAGATGACGCACACAGGAGTCAGGAGTGGCACACAAGCCCAGAGGCCAATATTTATCTCCCACTGATTGATGTAGTGATTTTTTCAGGTAGATTTTGGAACCCAAATCAAGCTAAAAAAATAATAGGCTTTCTATGGCCCACAATTGGAGAGAGAGAGAGAGATGGCACACCCAGGAGTCAAGACTGGCACACAAGCAGAAAGGGCAATATTAATCTCCCACTGATTTGTTTTTTTTTTTTTTTTCAGGGAGACTTTAGGAAAAAAAAATAGAATAAAATGATTTTTTCAGGAAGAATTTAGAAACCAAATAAAATAAAATGATTTTTTCAGGGAGAATTTAGAAAACAAATAAAACAAAAAAAGGCTTTCTATGGCCCACTGAGTGAGAGATGACGCACACAGGAGTCAGGAGTGGCACACAAGCCCAGAGGCCAATATTTATCTCCCACTGATTGATGTAGTGATTTTTTCAGGTAGATTTTGGAACCCAAATCAAGCTAAAAAAATAATAGGCTTTCTATGGCCCACAATTGGAGAGAGAGAGAGAGATGGCACACCCAGGAGTCAAGACTGGCACACAAGCAGAAAGGGCAATATTAATCTCCCACTGATTTGGTTTTTTTTAGGGAGACTTTAGGAAAAAAAATAATAGAATAAAATGATTTTTTCAGGAAGAATTTAGAAACCAAATAAAATAAAATGATTTTTTCAGGGAGAATTTAGAAAACAAATAAAACAAAAAAAGGCTTTCTATGGCCCACTGAGTGAGAGATGACGCACACAGGAGTCAGGAGTGGCACACAAGCCCAGGGGCCAATATTTATCTCCCACTTTTTTTTTTTGTTCCAGGGAAAATTTATAAACCCAATAAAAAAAATAATAAATAGGCTTTCTATGGCCCACTATCTGAGAGAGAGAGAGAGATGGCACGCTTAGGACTGGCACACAAGCCCAAAGGCCAATATTAATCTCCCTTTTTTTTTCAGGGAGAATTTATAAAACCAAAAAAAAAAAAATAAATAGGCTTTCTATGGCCCACTATTTGTGAGAGAGATGGCACGCTCAGGACTGGCACACAAGCCCAGAGGCCAATATTAATCTCCCACTGATTGATTTATTGATTTTTTCAGGTAGAATTTAGAACCCAAATAAAGCAAAAAAAAAAAAAATGGGCTTTCTATGGCCCACTGAGTGAGTGATGATGCACACAGGAGTCAGGAGTGGCACACAAGCCCTGAGGCCAATATTTTTCTCCCACTGATTGATGTAGTGATTTTTTCAGGTAGATTTTAGAACCCAAATCAAGCAAAAAAATAAATAGGCTTTCTATGGCCCACTATTTGTGAGAGAGATGGCACGCTCAGGACTGGCACACAAGCCCAGAGGCCAATATTAATCTCCCACTTTTTTTTTTTTTGCTCCAGGGAAAATTTATAAACCCAATAAAAAAAATAATAAATAGGCTTTCTATGGCCCACTATCTGAGAGAGAGAGATGGCACGCTTAGGACTGGCACACAAGCCCAAAGGCCAATATTAATCTCCCACTGATTGATTTATTGATTTTTTCAGGTAGAATTTAGAACCCAAATAAAGCAAAAAAAAAAAAATGGGCTTTCTATGGCCCACTGAGTGAGTGATGATGCACACAGGAGTCAGGAGTGGCACACAAGCCCTGAGGCCAATATTTTTCTCCCACTGACTGATGTAGTGATTTTTTCAGGTAGATTTTAGAACCCAAATCAAGCAAAAAAATAAATAGGCTTTCTATGGCCCACTATTTGTGAGAGAGATGGCACGCTCAGGACTGGCACACAAGCCCAGAGGCCAATATTAATCTCCCACTTTTTTTTTTTTTGTTCCAGGGAAAATTTATAAACCCAATAAAAAAAATAATAAATAGGCTTTCTATGGCCCACTATCTGAGAGAGAGAGATGGCACGCTTAGGACTGGCACACAAGCCCAAAGGCCAATATTAATCTCCCACTGATTGATTTATTGATTTTTTTCAGGTTGAATTTAGAACCCAAATAAAGCAAAAAAAAAAAAAAAAATGGGCTTTCTATGGCCCACTGAGTGAGTGATGATGCACACAGGAGTCAGGAGTGGCACACAAGCCCTGAGGCCAATATTTTTCTCCCACTGATTGATGTAGTGATTTTTTCAGGTAGATTTTAGAACCAAAATCAAGCAAAAAAATAAATAGGCTTTCTATGGCCCACTGACTGAGAGATGGCACACACAGGAGTCAAGAGTGGCACACAAGCCCTGAGGCCAATATTTTTCTCCCACTGATTGATGTAGTGATTTTTTCAGGTAGATTTTATAACCCAAATCAAGCAAAAAAATAAATAGGCTTTCTATGGCCCACTGAGTGAGAGATGGCACACACAGGGATGGCACTCTAGCAGAAATGTCAATCTTAATCTCCCACAAAAAAAAAAAAAAACAGGGACTGTCCTACAATTACTATCTCCCTGCAGTAATCTCAGCCAGGTATGGCAGGCAGCAATAAGGAGTGGACTGATGCACAAATTAAATAAAAAGTGTGTACAAACAAAAAAGATAGCTGTGCAGAAAGGAAGGAACAACAGGATTTGTGCTTTGAAAAAAGCAGTTGGTTTGCACAGCGGCGTACACACAGCAATGCAGCTATCAGGGAGCCTTCTAGGGCAGCCCAATGAGCTACAGCGCTGAGGGAAAAAAAAAATGTAGCTTCCACTGTCCCTGCACACCGAAGGTGGTGTTGGGCAGTGGAAATCGCTACAGCACAAGCGGTTTGGTGGTTAATGGACCCTGCCTAACGCTATCCCTGCTTCTGACGAAGCGGCAGCAACCTCTCCCTAAGCTCAGATCAGCAGCAGTAACATGGCGGTCGGCGGGAACGCCCCTTTATAGCCCCTGTGACGCCGCAGACAGCAAGCCAATCACTGCAATGCCCTTCTCTAAGATGGTGGGGACCAGGACCTATGTCATCACGCTGCCCACACTCTGCGTTTACCTTCATTGGCTGAGAAATGGCGCTTTTCGCGTCATTGAAACGCGACTTTGGCGCGAAAGTCGCGTACCGCATGGCCGACCCCGCACAGGGGTCGGATCGGGTTTCATGAAACCCGACTTTGCCAAAAGTCGGCGACTTTTGAAAATGAACGACCGGTTTCGTTCAACCCTACTGACCACTTTTGTTGTCCATGGCCACTGAACCAGAGTCATGTGAACATCTTCCTACCTATCAGTATCCTCAGTGCTTTTTTTTAGTAGGCCCGGCGTGACATCATGCATGAATCACGCCACAATGATGATGTCATACCAGGCCCACTAATCAGAAGAGGCAATGAGGATGTCACCAGGTAAGAGGAGATTCACAGGGCTCTGGTCCTACAGCCATGTCCTACCAATGTAGCTATTGGATCAATGTGAAAAAATTTTAAGAACTCTACAATAATACCAGAAATGAAACACGCTCCAAAATGTAGAAGAAAGCCCTCCTATTAGAGTGAAGGAACTACAGCCACAAAACCAGGTCAATTCCATTTTAATAAAGTCTTAGTGTTTGGAATGGCTTGTCTAGAAAGCTCATATAAAGCTGTAAAGTTCAGGCGTGCTCATATTTTTAGCCATGTTGTTTATTGTATATATTTGTTCATTACCTGCAAGCACATGGATCAATGATATCTGAAAATCGTTCTCAATCTTAAAATAACTTTTCATTAACAGTAGTAATATAATTACAAACACGAACAAGAAAAGCACTTGGATGGCACAAGAGTACAACACCACACAGGCTATGGACTTCACAACTTCTGACAACTAGGCGTCACGTAAGCTATGGGTATATTGGTGCTCTGCATAAAAAGCAAAAAGATATATAGTCCAGAAAAGCAGAAAAATATGCGGCACTCACCCAGTAGAAGCTGTATTAACGTGCTCTTTATTGGAACAAGAATGTACATACATCCATTTAGGACATCAGGTGGAGCAGAGGGTGCGGTGATGGAGGCTGGACGACGGCCGTTTCGCAACTAAATGTGCTTCAACGGGTCCACATACCAGGTTACCGACTTCATATCCTTTTATAGGTTTTCCGACATATATAGTAACATAAATTAACGGTGCTACTGTGAAACATAACTATAACAGTGAACGTGCAAAAAGATAACACTAGTAACCATTTTACAGATTGTAACAGAATGTTATAACAAAATATTAAATTAGCACTATATCAACTAATTTCTAATATACACTATAGGAACACTGACATATCTAATTTGTCATTTAATCCGATTCGACCCTGTGCATTAGCGTTTAAAATCCATTTGGCTTCTTTTTGTAAGAGTAACTTATTCTGATCTCCTCCCGAGGCTGGGTATTTAACTATTTCTAAGCCAGCAAAATTTAGTAAATTTGGATTTGCATTATGGACTTCTCTCATATGATGAATTAATCTCAGGCAACCTTTGCCCGTTGAAATAGAGTTATAATGTTCTTTAAACCTAACTGTTAACGATCTTATAGTTTTACCGATATAAAAATATCGGCACGGGCACAGCAAGATATACACGACAAACTTGCTTTTACAAGAAATGAAATCTTTGACACTATGAGTGATTTGACCTATTTGAATAGGGTTCTGAGTAATATGCAGATGACAAAACCGGCAATTGCCGCATCTATGATTCCCTATGGGTGCGCTTTTATTTAGCCAACAATTTCTCGATGTTAAGATTTTATTATGGACAATCAGATCTGATAAATTATGAGCTCGCCTATAGGCAAATTTAGGAGGATTAAGATGTATCGAAGCTAGATCTTTATCGGACTGGAGCACATGCCAATTTTTACGAATAGAGGTATGTATAATATTATCCATATTGCTATGCTTGAAACAAAAACTGAAATTATCTATATCTTGATTAGATGACCCATTTTTAATTTGTCTTTTTCTTCTCAAATAATCATTTTGAGAGCATTTATTAATGCGATTTTCAGCTTCTCTTAAAATATTATACGGATAACCTCTTTTTGTGAAGCGTGTCTTAAGTTCACTAATCTGTTCATTAAATATGATATTATTATTATTTATTTTTCGTAGTCTCACCATTTGGCTAAATGGTAGTCCTCTTTTTGTGTGACTTGGGTGACAGCTATCGAAATGTAGCAAATTATTAGTCGCGGTTTCCTTTCTAAACACCTTAGTTATTATTTCACCTTCAATGATTTCTATTTTTACATCTAGGTATTCGAGATTATTAACTCCAAAAATGGATGTAAACTTCATATTCTCTGTATTCGAAACATTTAGATATTCTACAAAGGAGTTAAATTCATCCTCATTTCCATCCCAAATCAACATCATATCATCCACAAATCTCGTGAAGAAACGAATATGTTTTAAGAAAGGATTATTAGTGCTATTAATATATGTATCTTCAAATATTGCTAAAAACAAATTTGCGTACGTGCAAGAAGTGGGCGTACCCATGGCAGTACCGATCAATTGATTATACCACTTATCCATAAATTTAAAGGAATTATTAGAGAGGATAAAATCCAGACTCTCAATAATAAAAGAGATAATGTCTGTGTCCACATCTCTATTAGAAAGAATTTTCCTGATCGCTTGTATACCTTTCTCTTTCGGGATTCGGGTGTACAAGTTTACTACATCGATTGATGTTAAAGAAAAAGTGGGTTGCCAATCTACTTCTTTAAGAGCTAATATTAAATCACCCGAGTCCTTAATGTATGAAGGAATGGAATATAACAACGGTTTCAATAACCAGTCAATATATTGAGATAGTGGTTCTGTAACTGAGTTTATACCAGAAATTATAGGTCGTCCTGGGGGTTCCTTCATACATTTATGGACTTTAAGAATACTGTACCAATATGGAAATTGTGGGTGTTCGGGGAATAAACTTTCAGCACGCTTTTTCGGTAGCACTCCTTTCTCAACATAACGTCTCAATAATGTTCTTAATTTAGACTTATAGTTTTGTGTGGGATTATTGGGTAGCTGACAATACGTAGTTTTATCATTTAGTTGGGAAAGAGCTTCCTTTATATAATAGTCTCGGTCTAAAATCACGATATTGCCACCTTTATCCGCTCTCCTGATAACAATGTCGTCCCATTTTTGTAAATCTCTCAATGCTCTAGATTCACTACTGCTCAAATTTATTACAGGAGTTTGATATATAATAGCCTCTATGTCTTTGATTACTAAATCATGAAAGAGATCGACAGCGTTACCAGGAGAGACGGGGGGCATAAAACGTGAAGGGATGCCACCTTTAAATGGTTTTCTCTGAGGATCAGATATAATGTCCATACTAGACTGTTGAACGATAGATGGATCATTCAGACTCAAAAGCAATCTACATTCCTCTATGTCGTCTTTATCTTGAGTAATATGTGTCATAAATCCCAGGGGACCAATTTTAGTTTGTGGCTCAGAAACAGCTTCTTGTTCTACATTGGAGGCTCCAAGATTTACTTTTTTATCTTTCTGGAAAAATTTATGAAGGTGCAATTTTCTAACACTCTTAAAGAGGTCAATCTTAAAGTTTGTAAGATCGAAAGTTTCTGGCAGACAATAATTCAAACCTTTCGATAACAAAGAAATATGATCAGCGTTTAGAGTTCTCTTAGAAAGATTCAGAATTTGTAAATCATCTTTTTCTGTATTTATTTCTTCCAGGACACTTGCTTGCGCTTTTTCCGACTGCTTGCGTTTTCTTCCCCCTCGTCTGATTTTCTTTCTAAAGGGATAGCAGGAATAGATTTCTCTGGAGTGGAACAAGTAGCTTCACCTGAGTCCTCAGCTGCACTTGAATCTGAATCTGTGATCCAGCCGTCTTGCTTCTTTTTCTTATAACTCTTATTGCCTTTATAATTACGATTTTTATTATTATTATTAAAAGATTTAAATTGTCTTCTATTTTTATTCCATGTAAAAACTTGTTTCATATCAAAGTCATTTTTATCTCTCAAAAACTTTTCTTTCTTTTGTTGTTTAATTTCTATTTGTAATAAAGTTAATTTTCTTTCTAATTTATTCGTGAAATTTTTATTTTGATTTTCTGACAGTCTTATGGAGAGTTCTATTTTCGCTTTTTCCAAATCTTGACACAACAAAGAATATTCTTTTTCATTTTGTGCTGTTACAAGCAACAGTAAATTACGGGAGCATTGTAAATGTATCTTTTCCCACTCTTCTTGAAAGGACTCATCATGCTGGAATTGCGAAATTTCCTTAAATACCCGTAAACCTCTAGGGACTCTATCACAGTCTATATAAGATTTTAGGGACTTAATAGTCCAAAATAAACGCATCTCCTTTTCGGCAAGCGTCTGGATTTTCATTTCAAGGGTCTTAGTGCTAATAATTTGTAATTCGTCTTTAAGGTTACAATCTGCAAAAAACTCCACCACACCCTCTCGACCTGCTAAAATTCCTTGTTGTTCCACACCTGTGTTGTCTGTTGCGCAAGCGCAAGCAAGTGTCCTGGAAGAAATAAATACAGAAAAAGATGATTTACAAATTCTGAATCTTTCTAAGAGAACTCTAAACGCTGATCATATTTCTTTGTTATCGAAAGGTTTGAATTATTGTCTGCCAGAGACTTTCGATCTTACAAACTTTAAGATTGACCTCTTTAAGAGTGTTAGAAAATTGCACCTTCATAAATTTTTCCAGAAAGATAAAAAAGTAAATCTTGGAGCCTCCAATGTAGAACAAGAAGCTGTTTCTGAGCCACAAACTAAAATTGGTCCCCTGGGATTTATGACACATATTACTCAAGATAAAGACGACATAGAGGAATGTAGATTGCTTTTGAGTCTGAATGATCCATCTATCGTTCAACAGTCTAGTATGGACATTATATCTGATCCTCAGAGAAAACCATTTAAAGGTGGCATCCCTTCACGTTTTATGCCCCCCGTCTCTCCTGGTAACGCTGTCGATCTCTTTCATGATTTAGTAATCAAAGACATAGAGGCTATTATATATCAAACTCCTGTAATAAATTTGAGCAGTAGTGAATCTAGAGCATTGAGAGATTTACAAAAATGGGACGACATCGTTATCAGGAGAGCGGATAAAGGTGGCAATATCGTGATTTTAGACCGAGACTATTATATAAAGGAAGCTCTTTCCCAACTAAATGATAAAACTACGTATTGTCAGCTACCCAATAATCCCACACAAAACTATAAGTCTAAATTAAGAACATTATTGAGACGTTATGTTGAGAAAGGAGTGCTACCGAAAAAGCGTGCTGAAAGTTTATTCCCCGAACACCCACAATTTCCATATTGGTACAGTATTCCTAAAGTCCATAAATGTATGAAGGAACCCCCAGGACGACCTATAATTTCTGGTATAAACTCAGTTACAGAACCACTATCTCAATATATTGACTGGTTATTGAAACCGTTGTTATATTCCATTCCTTCATACATTAAGGACTCGGGTGATTTAATATTAGCTCTTAAAGAAGTAGATTGGCAACCCAATTTTTCTTTAACATCAATCGATGTAGTAAACTTGTACACCCGAATCCCGAAAGAGAAAGGTATACAAGCGATCAGGAAAATTCTTTCTAATAGAGATGTGGACACAGACATTATCTCTTTTATTATTGAGAGTCTGGATTTTATCCTCTCTAATAATTCCTTTAAATTTATGGATAAGTGGTATAATCAATTGATCGGTACTGCCATGGGTACGCCCACTTCTTGCACGTACGCAAATTTGTTTTTAGCAATATTTGAAGATACATATATTAATAGCACTAATAATCCTTTCTTAAAACATATTCGTTTCTTCACGAGATTTGTGGATGATATGATGTTGATTTGGGATGGAAATGAGGATGAATTTAACTCCTTTGTAGAATATCTAAATGTTTCGAATACAGAGAATATGAAGTTTACATCCATTTTTGGAGTTAATAATCTCGAATACCTAGATGTAAAAATAGAAATCATTGAAGGTGAAATAATAACTAAGGTGTTTAGAAAGGAAACCGCGACTAATAATTTGCTACATTTCGATAGCTGTCACCCAAGTCACACAAAAAGAGGACTACCATTTAGCCAAATGGTGAGACTACGAAAAATAAATAATAATAATATCATATTTAATGAACAGATTAGTGAACTTAAGACACGCTTCACAAAAAGAGGTTATCCGTATAATATTTTAAGAGAAGCTGAAAATCGCATTAATAAATGCTCTCAAAATGATTATTTGAGAAGAAAAAGACAAATTAAAAATGGGTCATCTAATCAAGATATAGATAATTTCAGTTTTTGTTTCAAGCATAGCAATATGGATAATATTATACATACCTCTATTCGTAAAAATTGGCATGTGCTCCAGTCCGATAAAGATCTAGCTTCGATACATCTTAATCCTCCTAAATTTGCCTATAGGCGAGCTCATAATTTATCAGATCTGATTGTCCATAATAAAATCTTAACATCGAGAAATTGTTGGCTAAATAAAAGCGCACCCATAGGGAATCATAGATGCGGCAATTGCCGGTTTTGTCATCTGCATATTACTCAGAACCCTATTCAAATAGGTCAAATCACTCATAGTGTCAAAGATTTTATTTCTTGTAAAAGCAAGTTTGTCGTGTATATCTTGTGTGCCCGTGCCGATATTTTTATATCGGTAAAACTATAAGATCGTTAACAGTTAGGTTTAAAGAACATTATAACTCTATTTCAACGGGCAAAGGTTGCCTGAGATTAATTCATCATATGAGAGAAGTCCATAATGCAAATCCAAATTTACTAAATTTTGCTGGCTTAGAAATAGTTAAATACCCAGCTTCGGGAGGAGATCAGAATAAGTTACTCTTACAAAAAGAAGCCAAATGGATTTTAAACGCTAATGCACAGGGTCGAATCGGATTAAATGACAAATTAGATATGTCAGTGTTCCTATAGTGTATATTAGAAATTAGTTGATATAGTGCTAATTTAATATTTTGTTATAACATTCTGTTACAATCTGTAAAATGGTTACTAGTGTTATCTTTTTGCACGTTCACTGTTATAGTTATGTTTCACAGTAGCACCGTTAATTTATGTTACTATATATGTCGGAAAACCTATAAAAGGATATGACGTCGGTAACCTGGTATGTGGACCCGTTGAAGCACATTTAGTTGTGAAACGGCCGTCGTCCAGCCTCCATCACCGCACCCTCTGCTCCACCTGATGTCCTAAATGGATGTATGTACATTCTTGTTCCAATAAAGAGCACGTTAATACAGCTTCTACTGGGTGAGTGACGCATATTTTTCTGCTTTTCTGGAGTAATATAATTACAAAAAGTAAAAGGCAATGAACACTGTTCTTAATATTATGTAGATCTGAATCTCCGAATCATTACTCTCTAGTAGGGTTGAGCGAAACGGATCGGTCATTTTCATAAATCGGCGACTTTTAGGCAAAGTCGGGTTTCATGAAACCCGAACCGATCCTAGTGTGGGATTGGCCATGCGGTACACGATCAGAGCGCCAAAGTCGCGTTTCATATGACGCTGTCACCGCCGTTTTTCATCCAATGAAGGAGGACGCAGAGTGTGGGCAGCGTGATGACATAGGTCTCGGTCCCCACCATCTTTAAGAAGGGCATGGCAGTGATTGGCTTGCTGTCTGTGGCGTCACAGGGGGTATAAAGGGGCGTGCACGCCGACCGCCATCTTACTTCTGCCGATCTGAGCATAGGGAGAGGTGTTGCTGCAGTTAGTCAGAAGCAGGGACAGATTAGGGAGGAAATATAAACCCCCAAACCGCTTGTGCTGGAGCGATTTTCACTGTCCCACACCACCTTTTTGTGCAGGGACAGTGGAGGTCGTATTTTAGTGCAGCAGCTGCATAGCTGTGTGCACGGTGCGGTGCAAACCAAATGCTTTTTTTAAAGCAAAATTTCTGTTGCTCCTTTCTGCACAGTTACCTATCTTGTTTATTTGTTCACATTTTTGTGTTAAGCAGTCCTTTTTATTGCTGCCATACTTGTCCTGAGCTCATTGTAGGGAGCTTGTTATTTTTTTTATTTATTAATTTTTTTAAATAATAATTCCAGCCACTTTCTGGCACGTTCATAGTGTTGTGTTATACCACTGGGCCAGAGTTGTGGTTCTGTGTCTCCCCCCCCAAAAAAAAAAAGGGAGATTAAAATTCGCACACAGTGTATATTCTGCTGTACTGCTAGTGTGTCGTATATATCAGGCAGCCACTTTCTGCCACGTTCATAGTTTACTGTTATACCACTCGGCTAGAGTTGTGCTTCTGTGTCTCCCCCCCAAAAAAAGGGAGATTAAAATTCGCACATAGTGTATATTCTGCTGTACTGCTAGTGTGTCGTATATATCAGGCAGCCACTTTCTGGCACGTTCATAGTTTACTGTTATACCACTGGGCCAGAGTTGTGCTACTGTGTCCCCCCCCAAAAAAAAGGGAGATTAAAATTCGCACACAGTGTATATTCTGCTGTACTGCTAGTGTGTCATATATATCAGGCAGCCACTTTCTGCCACGTTCATAGTTTACTGTTATACCACTGGGCCAGAGTTGTGCTACTGTGTCCCCCCCAAAAAAAAAGGGAGATTAAAATTCGCACACAGTGTATATTCTGCTGTACTGCTAGTGTGTCGTATATATCAGGCAGCCACTTTCTGGCACGTTCATAGTTTACTGTTATACCACTGGGCCAGAGTTGTGGTTCTGTGTCTCCCCCCAAAAAATGAGGAAGTCTGGTTGAAGAGGCCTTGGGCGGGGGTTGTCAGCTGGTACTGATGGTGGTGCTGCATCTGGTGGTAGTGGCAAAAGCACAGTAGCACCGAAGGCTGGAGGTGTTGAGCCTGCGTCATCGTCTGGCTACACAAGGCCTCGAAGGCTCCCTTACCTGGGAGTAGGAAAACAGCTTTTAAAGCCGGAGCAGCAGGAAAAAGTTTTGGCTTTCCTTGCTGACTCAGCCTCTAGCTCTTTGGCCTCCTCTTCCCAAAGTTCAAAATGTCACAGCAGCCAGTCGTCAGTGGATGCTCCCGGTCAGGAACAAGACGTACCCTTGTGTCCTTCTCCCAAACCAAAAGTGAAGGATGCGTCAGGCGACACAACAGGTTACTCCATGGAGCTCTTTACACATACCGTGCCTTGGTTAGAAAGGGAAATTGTACCCTGCCCATTACAAGAAGAATCGGACATGGAGTGCACTGATGCACAGCCACAGCTAGATTATGATGCTGTCCCATCGAGTCAGATCACTACATTGCCCTCGCAGTTTGCTGAGCCAGAATCTGACCCTGATGAGACTATGGTGCCCTGTCCCGAACGCTATAGCACCTTACACGGTGACACTGAGGAAGGTACACATGACATTGAGGAGGAGGAGGTGATAGATGACCCAGTTGTTGACCCAGATTGGCAGCTATTGGGGGAAGAGGGTGGCGCTGCCACTAGCTCAGAAGCGGAGGAGGGTTATCCACAGCAGCACCAATCTACATCGCAACAGCTGTCATCTGGCAGGCGCGTATCAGGCAAAAAACGTTTGACAAAACCAGTTTTAGGACAGCGTGGCCATCCTGTGAAAGTTGCACAGTGTGCTATGCCTGAAAAGGAATTCCATAGTAGGAAGAGTGCAGTGTGGCATTTTTTTGACCAAGATCCCAATGATCAGTCAAAAGTGATCTGTAAAAAATGCTCAAAGACCTTTAGCAGAGGGAAGATTCTTAACAATTTAAATACAACATGCATGCGTAGACATTTAAACAGCATGCACTTGCAAGCCTGGACTAACTACCTAACGTCCGTACCGTTGGTGCACCAGGTCTGAATGAAGGTAGTCAGCACTGCAACATTGCTTCCCTCACTGTAAGCCCACCGGTTAGGACACCAGCAGCAAATGTGGAGGGATCGTCGCTAGGCCAAAGCAGTCAGGGAGTCAGAAGGTTATTGGTAGGAAGCACTGTATGTAGGCCAACATCACCAACTCACTCTCAATCTGCCATGTCCACAACCACCACCACCGCTAGTTCCACCATAGGCATAGGCAGCTCTCCAGTCTAGCTCACCCTAGAAGAGACTCTTGTTAGGAAACGAAAGTACTCATCCTGTCATCCGCGTACAAAGGGTTTGAACGCCCACATTGCCAGACTTATTTCGTTAGAGATGATGCCCTACCGGTTGGTTGAAAGCGAAGCTTTCAAAGCCCTGATGGCCTACGCAGTACCACGCTATGACCTACCCAGTCGCCACTTCTTTGCGAGAAAAGCCATCCCAGCCCTCCACCAGCATGTCAAAGACCGCATTGTCCATGCACTAAGGCAGTCTGTCAGTGGGAAGGTGCACCTCACAACAGATGCATGGAACAGTAGGCATGGCCAGGGACGATACGTGTCCATCACAGCACACTGGGTTAATGTCGTGGATGCAGGGTCCACAGGGGACAGCAATAGTGGGACAGTTCTGCCTAGCCCACGATCTAGGAAACAGTTGGCTGTAGATGTTCACCACCCCACCTCCTCCTCCTCCTCCTCCTCCAGAAGTGAAAGCTGATCCACAGAGCGCTGTCGCACGACCACTCCATCCGCAGCTGCCAGTGGTGTCCCATTACGGAACAGCTAGAGGGAAGCGTCAGCAGGCCGTGTTTGAAATGAAGTGTTTGGGCGACAACAGACACACCGCGGAAGTTCTGGCCCAGTTCTTGCAGCAAGAAACTCAGTCATGGCTGGGCAGTATACAACTTGACGCAGGCAAGGTATTCAGTGATAATGGAAGGAATTTTATGGCTGCCATAGCCCTTTCACAACTCAAACACATACCTTGCCTGGCTCACACTTTGAACCTGGTGGTGCAGTGCTTTCTTAAAAATTATCCAGAGTTACCAGCCCTGCTCCTGAAGGTGTGAAGACTTTGCTCGCACAACCGCCGGTCGCCCGTACACTCCAGCCGTATGCTGAACCATCAGTAATCGCTCAATCTTCCACAGCACCGCCTAATTATCGACGTTGCAACAAGGTGGAACTCCACACTGCACATGGTTCAGAGGCTGTGTGAACAGAGGCGTGCTGTCATGTACTTGTGTGAGGATACGCTTACACGGGCAGGCAGTTGGATGGCAGACATGGAGTTGTCTGGTGTGCAGTGGTCCAAGCTACAAGAACTCTGTCAAGTCCTTCTTTGTTTCGAGGAATGCACACTGCTGGCAAGTGCAGACAACGCCATCATAAGCATGAGCATCCCACTTATGCGTCTGCTGATGCAAAGTTTGACGCACATCAAGGAGCTGGCATCTGCAGCCGAGGAGGAGGGAATCCTTGATGACAGTCAGCCATTGTCTGGTCAGGGAACTGTCCAGGACGAGGTGGCGGTCGAAGAGGATGAGGAGGAGGAGGATGATGGGGATGACTATGTATGGGAGGAGGATGAAACTCAGGGGCCACTTGAAACTGGTGGCGTTGCAAGGTCAGGTACAGGTTTCTTGCGGGACACTTGTGATGTGGATTTCCAAGAAAGTGCTCCTCAACCCAGCAGGACCAGTGAATTGACACCAGGAACATTGGCCCACATGGCTGAGTATGCCTTGCGTATTCTAAAAAGGGACCCCCACATTGTCAAAATGATGACCGTTGACGATTACTGGTTGGCCTGCCTCCTGGATCCACGCTATAAAGGGAAAATGCAAAACATCATGCCACATGAGAACCTTGAGCAAATATTGGCTACCAAACAAGCAACTCTTGTAGACCGTTTGGTTCAGGCATTCCCAGCACACAGAGGTTGTGATGGTCCTCACACTTGCCGTAGGGGGCAACATGGCAGAGGTGCTAGAGGTGCAGAAATCCGAAGTGGCGTTGGACAGAGGGGTTTTCTGACAAGGTTGTGGAGTGATTTTTCAATGACCGCTGACACAGCAGGGACTGCGGCATCTATTCAAAGTGACAGGAGACAGCATTTGTCCAGTATGGTTACAAACTATTTTTCATCCCTTATCGATGTTCTCCCTCACAGGTCATTCCCCTTTGATTACTGGGCATCTAAACTAGACACCTGGCCCGAATTGGCAGAATATGCATTACAGGAGCTCGCTTGCCCTGCTGCCAGTGTGCTTTCAGAAAGAGTCTTCAGTGCTGCTGGTTCAATACTGACCGAAAAAAGGACACATCTGGCTATCCAAAATGTAGATGATCTAACCTTCATTAAAATGAACCAATCATGGATTGCCAATTCTTTTGCCCCACCTTCCCCTGCTGACACGTAGCTTGGGTGATAAATGACTCACTTTTGCCCTCCTCTTACTGACTTTGCCAATTCCTCCATTTGCAGCTGCTGAATGTCCACCATAGGCCATTTTTATACCTACCTAAATGGGCTGACTCCCCCCACAGGACCGTGGTCACCACTTGGCGCAAGCACCCATGCAAGTGCCGTTTGCCTGGACAGGTGGGTGCGCCCACTCTACCTCTACTAAACAAAGCTGAGTTTGAATCTACAGGCTTTTGGCCTCTATCAACAATATGAAACTGCATTTGGCCTGGTTCTTAGTTTGGGCCTAGTGACGTCTGCTGCTGCCTCTTGGTTTCCTCAAAGAAACAAAGCTGAGTTTCAATCTACAGGCTTTTGGCCTCTATCAACCATATGAAACTGCATTTGGCCTGGTTCTTGGTTTGGGCCTAGTGACGTCTGCTGCTGCATCTTGGTTTCCTCAAAGAAACAAAGCTGAGTTTCAATCTACAGGCTTTCGGCCTCTATCAACAATATGAAACTGCATTTGGCCTGGTTCTTGGTTTGGGCCTAGTAACGTCTGCTGCTGCCTCTTGGTTTCCTCAAAGAAACAAAGCTGAGCTTCAATCTACAGGCTTTTGGCCTCTATCAACAATACGAAACTGCATTTGGCCTGGTTCTTGGTTTGGGCCTAGTGACGTCTGCTGCTGCCTCTTGGTTTCCTCAAAGAAACAAAGCTGAGCTTCTATCTACAGGCTTTCGGCCTCTATCAACAATATGAAACTGCATTTGGCCTGGTTCTTGGTTTGGGCCTAGTGACGTCTGCTGCTGCCTCTTGGTTTCCTCAAAGAAACAAAGCTGAGTTTCAATCTACAGGCTTTCGGCCTCTATCAACAATATGAAACTGCATTTGGCCTGGTTCTTGGTTTGGGCCTAGTGACGTCTGCTGCTGCCTCTTGGTTTCCTCAAAGAAACAAAGCTGAGTTTCAATCTACAGGCTTTCGGCCTGTATTTAGAATTTGAAACTGTATTTGCCCTACTAGTTTGGTTGGGCTCTACTAACAGTGTCTGCTGCTGCTTGTTGTTGTCCTCCACTGAACAAAGCAATGCTGCCTGTTTACTCCTGTTACCAATTTTTTTCTGCTTTTAGCCTCCTTTTTTATTTTGGGCCTATATCTGTGTTTCCTCCTCATCCTGCCTATTACCCAGCCACTGCTTCATGGGTCTGCTGCTACATTGACCCAGACCACTACATTCCCCTTGCACTCTACACAGCCAGAATCTGACCCTGCTGAAAGTCAGGTCCCCCTTCCCGCATACTATACCACCTTACACGGGGACAAAGTAGAAGGTGCATATGAAAGTGCAGGTTCCTTCATCGGGTGGGGGGGGCATACTCGTTGGTGACGTCACTGTCACAGGGCCCGTCATAGTACGCAAAAGTGTCACTGCCGGTGGGAGGTGCCCCCGCTGTCAAACACAACGCCGTACTTTGAGGGGCCCTGTGTCAGTGCCAATGCGAACGAGTGGGCCCCCCTGCTTGCTCTGGATCACAGCACTTGCAAAGTTGAAATACTTACCTCTCCCTGCTCCACCGCCGTGACGTATTCCACATTTCCTGGGCCCAAGAAAAAATTGAGCCAGCCCTCCCCCCCCCAACAACTTTAACCAAATGACCCCAAATTTTCAATACCTAACTATTATTATAAGGTTAATTAAGATTGACAAGCTTAAGTAACAAGAATTGATGTTTTTGACATTAAAATGGGCTCTGTAGGTGTTTTTCTGTCCTCCACTCACTGCCGACTTTTATTCCCCATTGACTTGCATTGGGTTTCGTGTTTCAGTCGGCCCCCTGACTTTTCGCAATGATCGGCCGATTTCACCCGACCCGACTTTTTACAAAGTCGGGTTTCGCGAAACCCGACTCGATCCTGAAAAAGTAAAAGTCGCTCAACCCTACTCTCTAGGTTTTCGTGGACCTCGGGCTAAAGAGTCTCAGTGGGCCCCTTTAGCACATACAATGATTCTTGATGCACAGATACAGCAGAGAAATAAAAGTATTGTACAATGCCAAATAGTTCACTTACTTCCTACAATACATGAGTGATATTGTAAATAGCTCAGAAACCGGACAGTATAGTTCTCCATACAGTATTATGGGCACCACATAGTGCTCCATTCAGTATAATGGACTCCATATATTGCTCCATACAGAATAATGGACCCTATATAATGTTCCACAAAGTATAACATATCGCATATATTGCTCCTTACAGTATTATGGGCACCACACAGTGCTCCACACAGAATAATGAGCTTCACATATTGCTTCATACAGAATAATGAGCCCCATATATTGCTCCATACAGAATAATGGGCCCCATATATTGCTCCATTCAGTATAATGGACCCCATATATTGCTCCATGCAGAATAATGTACCCCATATAATGTTCCACAAAGTATAATGAATCACATATATTGCTCCTCACAGTATTATGGGCACCACACAGTGCTCCATACAGAATGTGAGCTTCATATATTGCCTCATACAGAATAATGAGTCAAATATATTGCTCCATTCAGTATAATGGACCCATATGTCGCTCCATAGCGAATAATGGACCCCATATATTGCTCCATTCAGTATAATGGATCCCATATATCGCTCCATACAGAATAATCTGCCCTGTATAATGTTCCACAAAGTATATTGAATTGCATATATTGCTCCATACAGAATAATGAGCCCCATATGTTGCTCTATGCTATATAATGAGCACCATATATTGCTCTATATGGTATAATGAGCACCATATATTGCTCCATACATAATGGGGCCCCATATAATGCTCCATACAGTACATGATGGGCTCTGTTAGGGTTGACGGAACGCACTAAATAAAATATAATAATAAAGTGCGTTCACCACCCAGGGTCCACCGTACAGAGATGTAAAACTGCAGCTAATGTGAACAATCGCAAACTAAAGGTAGCGAAATAGCAACCTCAACGCACAGTGCTATCCATCACACTGTGTTAACAGAAAACTCAGCAGCAAGCTCTGTTACTCCACAGAGCAGCAACGTACCGCAGAGCGCTGAGTGCTATACCCTGTTAACTATCAAAGGAATAAGGCAAATAATGATGCTAGATATGATCCCTATTAAACTCACAGAGGATCAAAGCTCACTAACGGAGCAAGTAGCATACAGTGGTCATACAGTTAGCAACTGCACACAAAAAACTCCTCTCCGGGGGTGCCGGAATTCTAGTGGCTATATGCCAGCCCTGTATTCATTAAAAAAACTCCTCTCCGTAGATGCCAGAATTCTAATGGCTTACAGCTGACCCTGAGCACATGCAGACACAGACCAAACAGTTGCAAAGTTCATACACACATGAACATAAGTTGATACTAGCACACAGGTGTGCGCCATTGAGAGCCTTTTATTCCTAAAGCTCAAGTCCAGACAGACAGGACCTTGCCTGTGGACCCATCTGAAGCTACCACATCACGTGGTACTGCCATGGGGGCAGCTTGTGCCCCAGCCTATGCCAACCTGTTTCTTGGTCTATGGGAGAGATCCCTTTTCCAGTCGGATGGGGTCTCCTCTGTGGACCGAGTGCAGTGTTGGCATAGGTATATTGATGATATTTTCTTTATATGGCAAGGCAGTGAGATTGGCATCAGTGAGTTTGTGGGTCAGCTCAACCGCAACCCATTCAATATCAAATTAACTTATAAAGCACACAGACAAAGAATTGATTTTCTGGATATTTGTTTGGAGGTGGATGAGATGGGGACGTTGCATACGGATGTTTACAGGAAAACTACTTCTGTGAACTCCCTGTTGCATGCGTCCTCATCTCATACCACACATACTATCAAGGCCATCCCAGTTGGTCAGTTTCTCAGGATGAGGCGGATCTGCTCAACGGACCAAAAATTTGAGGCCCAAGCAGCGGATTTGAGGAATAGATTCAAAGCTCGCGGGTACAGCAATCGCTGTATCAAACAGGGATATTTAAGAGCTAAAAAAACAGAAAGACACCAATTATTATTCAAAAAAGAGAAAAAATTAGCTTCAGAGAATTGTGTCAGGTTTATTTCCACATACAACTGCCAGTGGAAAAGGATGCAACAAATAATTAACACTCACTGGTCAGTACTCCTTACTGATCCAGTATTGGCGTCCAATATTCCTGTCAAACCACAATTCACAGCAAAACGTGGTAGGAGCATCAAGGATCTATTGGTTAAGAGCCACTATGTGGCAAAGGTAACCAATCCTCTAAATCCAAGCAATAGGGGCTCAAATTGGGGATGCTATCCGTGTGGGGATTGCCTTGCTTGTAAGGAAAAGAACTTGATCAGGGGCACCCACTTTTCAGCATCAAACGATACAAAAAGATTTCAGACTCGACATCATATAAGCTGTACTAGTACATATGTTGTTTATATGGCCACATGTCCTTGCTCCAAGAGATACGTAGGACTTACATCACGTCAGCTCCGTGTGCGGGTGAGGGAGCACGTAAGGGATATTGCCAACGCGAAGGAAGTGGAGGACGTTGGCATCCTGAAGACTCTCCCTAAACATTTTTGCATGTCACATGCAAGTGACCCTAGAGGCCTGCGGATCTTGGGAACTGACCAGGTTCATTGTGGTAGTAGAGGAGGCAATATAAAATGATTATTGGCACAAACAGAGTGTCGCTGGATAGTGACTTTGAATTCTATGGCCCCTGCGGGACTCAATGAAAAATTGAGTTTCGCCTCGTTTCTATAATTGCTCTTGTCCCCATGTACATGAGCCTGTGCAGTTTCGAATTATCCTGGTGGATCTATCATTATATTTTATGGGTTACGTTTTTTTAAATGTTTGTTTTCTCTTTTATTCATTTGTTGCATTTATACCCTTAGGTTGAGCCTTTAATATGCGGATTCTATTTCTTTTTCTTGGTGGCTTCTAAACACTGTGGCAAGGAACTTATACTCAAAAATTGGAGGATAATGTGCTTCATCCAAGAGGACTGTGCATCCATACATCCCTTGCGTTTAGTCTGGCGTGGATGGCGATTATCTGCAGTGACATTTCACTACTGATTTATAGTAATAAGCTGTATTTTGCATCAGCATTTTATGTTTTTCATGTCTTATTATATGGGATACGTGTTATCCTTTTTCTTTTTATGCATTTTTGTCTAGCACTAAGGTACACTTTCTCGTAGTTGCTGTATTTGCAATTTATTATTATTATTATTATACATTTTTATAGCGCCATTTATTCCATGGCGCTTTACATGTGAATACGAGGCAAATATAGACAAATACATTAAACAATTAGCACATTAGCACATTGTCACTTTATATTGTTTCATCAAATATATGGGCAATTTATTCATAATTATATTTATTGCTCCTTTTTGGGGTTGCCCTCTAATCTTCTTATAGTCATCTGTAAATTGCACACTTTTTACTGTACACTGTCTTACTGGACATACGGGCAGTCTCTTTATACTTAAATTGAGTGTCTCTCTTTAGGGGCTGCTCCTTTGTCGGTAGGACTCATCAACATTATTCACCACAACTCTGCACATACTTGCGTAGTATTTACCACTTTTATAGATCATACGTACCGCATCACATAGAGGGATGTCTGTCCTGCGCTTTCCCTTGTCTTTGCCAGCATCCAATATGGCGGCTGATGTCCTGCGCGTGCGCGCTGTGTCCGCTGGTGGAGTCCCGGCTTTCCGGCGTCATGTACTCAGGTGCGCATGTCCATTGACGTCATAAGGGGATTTCCCCTAGACGTGCGCTCCTGATGAGTGCCGGTGGGCGGGGACACTGTTTCCGGCAGTGGCGGCGGCGCGCGCGCACTAGGGGCATACCGCATAATGAATGCCACTATAAGAACGCCAGCATATTGTTTGCTCACCACATTCCCTTCTTGTGATAAAGCCTACGCGAAACGCGCGTCAGGGGGGTTCACACTCGCATCCCGGCACTTTACTGCTTCCCAGCATGGGTAAGGAATTTTGTATTTAATTTTACTATCTTGTACTTTTGTCTCCCCATATGGAGTCTATGTCACTATGACAACACTTGGGGCAGGGACGCTCTCATAGAGGTAGGATATTGCCTCATACTTATGTCAGGCATATCAGTACAGCAAGAGTCTTGATTACTTATGTAGCAATATATTATTACCATGTCTGGGGTTTATTACGATCCAATTTTTGTACCAGGGATGCAGCATTTTCCTTACTAGGGTTTTTGTCTTTCTTTCTTTGTGTTATAATTTTGTTATTTATATGTAATTTTTGATATTTGTAATAAAGTACACCAACTTTTAATATTTTATGTATGGAACTCCATTTCTTTAAAGTGTCACGCATCACCAGAGCAGCTGAGGTCCGAGCACCAATGAGAAGGTGCCACATCATGGACATGCTCAGTAGGGTGAAATCTGGACTTAGGCTCCAGAGCACAACACTGCACGTGTAAGGCTACGCTCAGACTAGCGTTGTGCGCTGCTGCGTCGGCGACGCAACGCACAACGCACCGAAAAACACGGCAAAACGCACGCAAAAACGCTGCGTTTTGCGACGCGTGCGTTGTTTTTTGCTGAAAATCGGACGCAAGAAAAATGCAACTTGTTGCGTTTTCTTGGTCCGACGCTAGCGGCAAAAAAGACGCACGCGTCGCAAAACGCAACAAACAAAAACGCATGCATCCCCCATGTTAAACATAGGGGCGCATGACGCGTGCGTCGCCGCTGCGTCGCCCGACGCTAACGCGACGCACACTAGCACAACGCTAGTCTGAACGTAGCCTAAACCAGTAGTCACCATAGGCTTGGCTGCAGAGCCAGCAGTAACTACAGATACAGGAAGAGTCTGGGCAAGGCACTGGGACCAGAGTCTGTGCTGAGCAGTCATCCCAGCGGCCGAGTCTGAATGGGAGAACACTGCACCAGACAAGGCTTGGGATCTAACCTGTGCAGTGGGAGAATCCCGGTGCCTAACAGGTGTTAGGGTTTGGCGGAATGCACCAAATATATATTTATAGAGTAATAGATGTGTTCGCAACTCGGGGTCTACCGTGCAGGAGTAAAACTCGCTGCTAGTAGCTGATGGTACTATATGGTGGTATAAGTGAACTCTGTTACTTCATAGAGTAAGTTAAGACAAGAGAATGCTGTGCCCTGTTTACCTCACAGAGGAGCACAGCTACCAAATAGAGCGAACAGTGGTTATACAGTCAGAATAGCACACGCTAAACTTCTCACCAGAGGTGCCGGTATTCTAGGGGCTTATTTCAACCGGGCCCTGAATCCACTCACACAAAACTCCTCACCGGAGGTTCCGGTATTCTACGGGCTTATTTCAGCCGAACCCTGAAACCACAAACATATGACCACACTGGTGTAGAACACATAACTTAGTTGATACTAGCATGCGGCCATGCAAACCTTTTATAGCTGCAGCAACTACAGGACCTTCCTAGAGGACCAATGGGAGCTGCTGTAGTACCTGCGCATTTGACCCCCGACCTCCAATGAGAGGACTTACCCTGGGCATGCTCAGAATGGGAAAAGCAGGACTTGGTCCCAGAGACGTCTGCTTGCCGCTGACCAGTACTTGCTACAATGGCTGAGCCTGGAAAGGCAGTAGTAACCATCCGCACCGTATCAGGCTGAGCCAGACGCTGGGACCGATGTCTCTGCTGAGCAGGCTCCACTGTGGCTGGAGAAGAATGGCAGACCGCAACGGAGATGGTTCGGGATTCCCCCTGTGCAGAGGCGGGAACTCGACCCCTAACAACAGGGCCCATAAAATGCTCCATACATAATGGTCCTGACATAATGCTCCATACAGTATATGATAGGCCCCATTCCATATACAGGGTGGGCCATTTATATGGATACACCTAAATAAAATGGGAATGGTTGGTTATATAAACTTCCTGTTTGTGGCACATTAGTATATGGGAGGGGAAAAGCTTTTCAAGATGGGTAGTGACCATGGCGGACATTTTTGAAGTTGGCCATTTTGGATCCAACTGTATTTTTTCCAATGGGAAGAAGGAACGCACTAAATAGAATATCATATGATGTAAAACTGCAGCTAATGTGAACAATGGCGAACTAAAGGTAGCAAAATAGCAACCTAAAAGCACAGTGTTATCCATCACACTGTGTGAACAGAAAACTAAGTAGCAAGCTCTGTTACTCCACAGAGTGGCAATGTGCTATACCCTGTTAAACTTCACAGGCGTACGGCAAATAATGACACTAGATAAGATCTTTATTAATCTCACAGTAGATCGAAGCTCACTAACGGAGCAGGTAGCATACAGTGGTCATACAGTTAGCAACTGCACACAAAAAACTCCTCTCCGCAGGTGCTGGAATTCTAGTGGCTATACACCAGCCCTGTATTTATAAAAACAAACTCCTCTCCGGAGGTGCCGGAATTCCAACGGCTTACAGCCGACCCTGAGCACATGCAGACACAGATCAAACAGTTGCAAAGTCCATACACACATGAACATAAGTTGATACTAGCACACAGGTGTGCGCCATTAAGAGCCTTGTATACCTAAAGTTCAAGTCCAGACAGAGAGGACCTTGCCTGTGGACAAATCTGAAGCTACCACATCACCAGAGCAGCTGAGGTCCGAGCACCAATGAGAAGGTGCCACATCATGGACATGCTCAGTAGGGTGAAATCTGGACTTAGGTTTCAGAGCACAACATTGCACATAGTCACCATAGGCTTGGCTGCAGAGTCAGCAGTAACTACACATACTGTGCAAAGCAGTCATCAAAGCAAAAGGTGGCCACTTTGAAGAACCTAGAATATAAGACATAATTTCAGTTGTTTCACACTTTTTTGTTAAGTATATAATTCCACATGTGTTAATTCATAGTTTTGATGCCTTCAGTGTGAATGTACAATTTTCATAGTCATGAAAATACAGAAAAATCTTTAAATGAGAAGGTGTGTCCAAACTTTTGGTCTGTACTGTAGTTCTCCATACATAATGAGCCCCATATATTGCTGCATACAGTATATGATGAGCCCTATATATTCCTCAATATATAATGGGTCCCATATAATGCTCTATATAGTATATCATGGGTCCCATATAATGCTCCATACAGTATATGATGCATCTAATATAATGCTCCATACAGAATGGGCCCCATGTAATGCTCCAGTATATGATGACCCTATATATTGCTCCATTTATAATGGGCCCCATATAATGCTCCAGTATATAATGGGCCTCATATAATGCCTCATACAGAATGGGCCCCATATATTGCTCCAACATTAAAAGAAAATTAAAAAAATGAAACACTCACCCCTCCTCGCTGGCCGCTACTCTGCCCCGGACTCCTCAGCGTCTCTGTCTTGCTGCTCTCTGCACTTCTGCACTTCAGAGCAGAGAGTGCGCTATATTGACGTCATAGAGAGAAGAAGGAGAAGGGTATGCAGAAATAGTGATCACCAAAGAGAATAATTGTTTATATATATACAACATTTTTGTTATAACATGATTGATAACATATGAGAAAACAAGCCAATTTTAAATACATTTAAAAAGAAAAACAAGCCAAATAAGGCCTACCAAGACCACAAACAAAAAGAACCTGAAATATGGTCCTTAGTGTTCCCAAAGATGGATTGAGGGGCATATAACAATGAATGACAAAGAGTGTAAACATGGACAAAAAATGCAACAGTGCTAGCTGATACACGCAATAGGAAAATAAGCACAAATTTCAATAGTGCTATATAATGAGTGCTTACCTAGATAGAGCACTAATTGTAAAAAACACAAAGTACACAAATAGCCATAGAAGGGCAGGTCTGTTTCCTATTCCATAAATGCACTGTGTTGAGTGCACAAGGTCCTCAAATCACCTGTCCATGCAAAAATGTCACAACCAACGTGCAGAGAAAATAAAGGATAAGTCAAATAATAGCAGGCAAGATGGTGAATCAAAGAACAGCTATAAAACAATACTTAGCACTAGGATAAATGTCCCTATGCACGCCAAAATGCAATTCATCATGGGGTGAAAGTGAGGCTTTTTATCCATGTTTACATGTTTTGTCTTTCATTGTTATATGCCCCTTCATCCATCTTTGGGATCATTAACAACCATATTTCTGTTTGTTTTGTGTGTGGTCTCGGTAGGCCTTATTTGGCTTGTTTTCTTTTTAAATGTTTTAAAATGTACTTGTTTTCTCATATGTTGTCAATCATGTTGTTATAAAATTCTTTGTATATATATATATATATATATATGAATATATATATATATATATATATATATATATAAACAATTATGCTCTTTGGTGATCATTATTTCTGCATACCCTCTCTCTTTCTTCTTTCTATGTATTTTTTGTATGCATCAGGTTGATCCCAACTGCTTAATTATTTGGGTGGTGCCCACTCCCTTACATTTTCTATATTGACGTCATTGCGCCCTCTGTCCTAAAACATCGCAGAGTCAGGAGACATGGAAGATGCTGCAGAGGAGGAACACAGAGAGGTCAGTTTTGCATGTACCAGGGCTCTGAGCAGTGATGATGTCCCCAACGGTGAGTGTGCCACTTGGCTTGCTCAGGGCCCTGGCACTTGACCGGGTGCGTCAGGTGCTGACGCCGGTCTGGCTAATACCTTAAAGGGGATTTCCACCTATGGTGACTTTTTTTTATCCTTAAATGCATGTATTTAGGGCTAAATAAAATACCGTAATTATAGTTCATTAAAAAGTATCTAATGATCGACTTCTTCACTATTGTCTACTGTTGAGTGCAGAATTACACTGAACAAAAATATAAACCCAACACTTTTGTTTTTGCTCATATTTTTGACGAACTGAACTCAAAGATATAAGACTTTTTCCATGTACTCAAAAGGTCTTTTCTCTCAAATATTGTTCACAAATTTGTCTACATCTGTCTTAGTGAGCCCTTCTCATGTGCTGAGATAATCCATCCACCTCACAGGGTACAGTGCCATTGCACAGCCCTGCATAGGACCATAATAACATCTAACTATTTTACTTGCTACTCACAATTTTCTCCCCTATGAACTTTTCATCCCCCTGATGATGCCTGGACCTGGACACCTAGACTGAAACGCCTAGGGACTTTGTGGGCCATGTATAGTAGGTCTATTCTTGGGTACTGCCCTTATCAGGGCATGAGTCTATGCATGTGGCACAACAGGGGATATTAGGGTTACCTTATCACCTCCCCCTTCTGCCAGTGCCTTTTTACCTTGGGCTATATCCACAACAAAGGATACCGGTGAGACCACTCCATTTTTTACCTGCACTAGTATTGTCATGAGCACTTTCATATTCTAAGCACAGTAATCTGAGTATTAGCACTTTTGCATTGTAACATTTCTACCTCTATGTGTCATGTGTATTCATATGTGCATGGCTTTTTTTAGTATTGTTCAATAAAGCTTATGTTTTCTTGGTCCTCTCATAGGCTGCCGTCACACTTGCAGTATTTGGTCAGTATTTTACATCAGTATTTGTAGCCAAAACCAGGAGTGGAACAATTAGAGGAAAAGTATAATAGAAACATATGCACCACTTCTGTATTTATCACCCACTCCTGGTTTTGGCTTACAAATACTGATGTAAAATACTGACCAAATACTCAATGTGTGACGGCAGCCATAGCTTGATATACAATTATCAAAAGGTGTAAAGGAAGCTTTACTTGTGTAAGAATGTCCAGTCAGTGTTGAATGTTTACTAGAGATGAGAGAATTGATTTAATCTGATCTAAATTTGCGAAAAATTTTTAGAAATTCAACCTATTTGCACTCCACTTTATGTGAATCGCCTGAAATGGGCACCACCATTTTACACATTTCATAACATTACATCAGCCAGAAAATAACCTGATGACCTTGTTCGGGCTTCTCCACAATGCATATAGCTATCACATCACATGATGCAGCACAGCCTATAATTAGGGACTATGATAGCCTCTAGAAAAGCAGAAACAGGAAATGTAGCAGCCTTTTTTAAAAAGTCTTTCATCTTTATTGCTTATATTTATTCTACAATAATATAAAATATGATAAAAGTCTTTCAGGACAAGATTTTACCTCTGTCATATAAAAAGAGATATTTTGCATTAGAAGCCAGAAGCATGAAAGGGGATGATTGACCTTCTGATAAAAGTTTCTTAGTTTCCTAAATATTACTTAATAAGTCTGCCTATCTACTATAGGGCTATAATAAGAATTTTGCAAGATAATACAAAGGGGTTGCCAGCTTTAATGTGACATTTGAGTTTTTAAATACTTAATGAATGCACATTTGTGACTGCTAAGCTGAATCTTTGCCATGGTTATCACAGAATTTGGCTTCCAGTGGAAAGTACACACCTGACTAAACATTAGAACTAATGTTTAAACCAGTTAACTGAGAGCTACCATCTATATGAATCTGTCATAACACAGTCACAACAATACACAGAGATATCAGCTGCTTGCTGACTATCAAGTCAATGCTCAATATATTTAACCCCTTCACCCCAAAGCCTGTTTTCACCTAAGTCACAGGGCCAATTTTTACAATTCTGACCACTGTCACTTTATGAGGTCATAACTCTGAAACGCTTCAACGGATCCTGGTGATTCTGACACTGTTTTCTCGTGACATATTGTACTTCATGATAGTGGTAAAACTTCTTCGATATGACTTGCATTTATTTGTGAAAAAAACAAAAATTTGTCGGAAATTATGAAAATTTAGCAATTTTCAAACTCTTAGTTTTTATGCCCTTAAATTAGAGAGTTATATCACATAATATAGTTAATAAACAACATTTCCCACATGTCTGCTTTACATCAGCACAATTTTGGAAACATAATTTTTTTTTGTTAGGACGTTATAAGGGTTAAAAGTTGACCAGCGATTTCTCATTTTTGCAACAAAATTAGCAAAACCATTTTTTTACGGACCACCTCACACTTGAAGTGACTTTGAGGGGTCTATATGACAGAAAATGCCCAAAAGTGACACCATTCTAAAAACTGCACCCCTCAAGGTACTCAAAACCACATTTAAAAAGTTTATTAACCCTTCAGGTGCTTCACAGGAATTTTTTGAATGTTTAAAAAAATTGAACATTTAACTTTTTTTTCACAAAATTTTTACTTCAGGTCCAATTTGTTTCATTTTACCAAGGGTAACAGGAGAAATTGGACCACAAAAGTCGTTGTACAATTTGTCCTGAGTACGCCGCTACCCCATATGTGGGGGTAAACCACTGTTTGGGCACATGGCAGAGCTCGGAAGGGAAGGAGCGCCATTTGACATTTCAATGCAAGATTTGCTGGAATTGAGATCGGAGCCCATGTCACGATTGGAGAGCCCCTGATGTGCCTAATCTAGATGTGTGGTGAGCACTTTGAACCTCCAAGTGCTTCACAGAAGTTTATAATGTAGAGCCGTAAAAAAAATTTTTTTATTAATTTTCACAAAAAATGATCTTTTTGCCCCAAATTTTTTATTTTCCCAAGGGGAAAAGGATAAATTGGACCCCAAAAGTTGTTGTGCAATTTGTCCTGAGTACGTCGTTACTTCATATATGGGGATAAACCACTGTTTGAGCGCATGGCAGAGCTCGGAAGGGAAGGAGTGCCATTTGACTTTTCAATGCAAAATTGGCTGGAATTGAGATCGGACGCCATGTCGCATTTGGAGAGCCCCTGACGTGCCTTAACAGTGGAAACCCCCCACAAGTGACCCCATTTTGGAAAGAAGACCCCCTAAGGAACTTATCTAGATGTGTGGTGAGCACTTTTAACCCCCAATTGTTTCACTAAAGTTTAGAATGTAACATTGTGAAAATTAAAAAATCATTTTTTCTTTCCACAAAATGATGTTTTAGCCCGCAATTTTTTTTTCCCAAGGGTAACAGGAGAAATTGGACCACAAATGTTATTGTCCAATTTGTCCTGAGTACGCTGATACCCCACATGTGGGGGGGAGCCACCGTTTGAGTGCATGGCAGAGCTCGGAAGGGAAGGAGCACCGTTTGAAATGCAGACTTAGATGGAATGGACTGCAGGTGTCATGTTGCATTTGCAGAGCCCCTGGTGTACCTAAACAGTAGAAACCCACCACAAGTGACCCCATATTGGAAACTAGACCCCCCAAGGCACTTATCTAGATGTGTTGTGAGAGCTTTGAACCAACAAGTGTTTCACTACAGTTTATAACGCAGAGCCGTGAAAATAAAAAATATTTTTTTTTCCACGAAAATGATATTTTATCCCCTATGTTTTTATTTTCCCAAGGGTAACAGGACAAATTGGACCCCAAAAGTTGTTGTCCAACTTGTCCTGAGAACGCTGATACCCCATATGTTGGGGGGAACCACTGTTTGGGTGCACGGCAGAGCTTGGAAGGGAAGGAGCGCCATTTGAAATGCAGACTTAGATGGATTGGTCTGCAGGCGTCATGTTGCATTTGCAGAGCCCCTGATGTACCTAAACAGTAGAAACCCCCCACAAGTGACCCCATATTGGAAACTAGACCCCCCAAGGAACTTATCTAGATGTGTTGTGAGAGCTTTGAACCAACAAGTGTTTCACTACAGTTTATAACGCAGAGCCGTGAAAATAAAAAATATTTTTTTTCCACGAAAATGATATTTTATCCCCTATGTTTTTATTTTCCCAATGGTAACAGGACAAATTGGACCCCAAAAGTTGTTGTCCATCTTGTCCTGAGAACGCTGATACCCCATATGTTGGGGGGAACCACTGTTTGGGCACACAGGAGAACTCGGAAGGGAAGGAGCACTGTTTTACTTTTTCAAAGCAGAATTGGCTGGAATTGAGATCGGACGCCCCCTGATGTGCCTAAACAGTGGAAACCCCCAATTATAACTGAAACCCTAACCCCAACCCTAACCCTAGCCCTAACCCTAACCCTAGCCCTAACCCTAGCCCTAACCCTAGCCCTAGCCCTAGCCCTAACCCTAGCACTAATGGGAAAATGGAAATAAATACATTTTTTTACATTTTATTATTTTTCCCTAACTAAGGGGGTGATGAAGGGGGGTTTGATTTACTTTTATAGCGTTTTTTTGGCAGATTTTTATGATTGGCAGCTGTCACTCACTAAAAGACGCTTTTTATTGCAAAAAATAGTTTTTGCATCACCACATTTTGAGAGCTATAATTTATCCATATTTTGGCCCACAGAGTCATATGAGGTCTTGTTTTTTGCGGGACGAGTTGACGTTTTTATTAGTAACATTTTCGGGCAGATGACATTTTTTGATCGCTTTTTATTCCGATTTTTGGGAGGCGGAATGAACAAAAACCAGCAATTCCTGAATTTCTTTTAAGGGGGGCGTTTATACCGTTCCACGTGTGGTAAAATGGATAAAGCAGTTTTATTCTTTGGGTCAGTACGATTACAGCGATACCTCATTTATGTAATTTTTTTTATGTTTTGGCGCTTTTACACAATAAAAACTATTTTATATAAAAAAATAATTGTTTTTGCATCGCATTATTCTGAGAGCTATAACTTTTTTATTTTTCTGCTGATGATGCTGTATGGCGGCTTTTTTTTTGCGGGACAAGATGATGTTTTCAGCGGTACCATGGTTATTTATATCCGTCGTTTTGATCGCGTGTTATTCCACTTTTTGTTCGCCTGTATGATAATAAAGCGTTTTTTGCCTTGTTTTTTTTTTTTTTTTTTTTTGTGTTGTTCACTGAAGGGGTTAACTAGTGGGATAGTTTTATAGAGCGGGTCGTTACAGACGCGGCGATACCAAATATGTGTACATTTATTGTTTTTTTTTTTTTTACATAAATAAATGGATTTATTGGGAAATGTTTTTTTTTTTTTTTATTTTTTTTACACATTCTATTTTTTTTTTTTTTTTTACTTTCTAACATTGTCCCAGGGTGGGACATCTCTGTATTAGATCAGATCGTTGATCTGACACTGTGCATAGCACACTGTCAGATCAACGATCTGACAGGCAGCTTAGCTGGCTCTCCAGCGCCTGCTCTCAGCAGGCGCCGGCTAGCCAGGTCACTTCATGACCCGGAAGGAGTCCGGCGGCCATCTTGGATCCGGGGACTCCTTCCGGGTCACCGGAGCAACGCGATCTCATTGCGTTCCTCCGGTGGGAGAGCGCAGGGAGCCCCCGTCCCTGCGCGATCCCCCTCTATGCCGCTGTCACTACTGACAGCGGCATCAGAGGGGTTAAATGCCCGCGATCGGCGATAGCGCCGATCGTGGGCATTGCTGCGGGGTGTCAGCTGTCGTATACAGCTGACACCCGCACCCAATCACCGCGGCGCTCAGCGCGAGACCGCGGTGATCGGTGCGCCGTACTAGTACTGCTGCTGGCACTAATGCAGTGCCGGCAGCGCAGTACTAGTACGGCGCATGTCGCGAAGGGGTTAATAGGCAAATTTACATGTGAAATGTTATCTAGTATTCAAATCCTACCAACATTGTCTATAATATTACAGAAATTGCACTGTAGTACTACTTGTATATAGTTGAAGTCATACATTTAGGATAAAGTCATAAAAACTCAGATGTATCCGCTATACAGGCTCTCTGTCAACAAAGTCAGCAAATTATTCAGGATATCTACTATATGACACAAGCAACTTTTCCAGCATATTAGAAATGAACAAATCTGCAAATTAAATGTTTCTTATTATGCTTTAGGGTCTTAAAAAACTAAAATACTAATCTCACTGTTTACCTGTCGTCCGAACGAGCCACCCGTTATTTTCATCTTCTCCATATGTGCAACATGCTTTCGACCTTCTTCACTCGCTAGGGATTCCAGGAGTGACTAGACCTCTGATGTATGTCGCACCACGTGTTGTTTTGACACCTTACAATGTGCATCACCCAAAGAGCTGACTAGGCTACCGGCGATGCTCGTTATACTGTCAGAGGTCTACTTGGCACTGAAACCCAAGAACAGAGTGAAGAACATTGAAGTGAATGCTGCATGGCGGGAAAAAGCCAAAAGAAGATACTTGGAGGTGCAAAGGACGGGACAGAGGGCTGGAGTAGCGGCTGGACAGGTGAGTGACGAAGTATGATGTTCTTATTTAACCATTTTCCTTGCCCTTTACAATTCAGCAAAATGGAGGCCAACTGGTTGCTATATTGCTGAATTCGTATAAAGCAAATTGCTAAAATTATGGATTCTGGAGAATCTGAGCAATTGCATTAGGCCTATTCAATTCATCTCAAATAAATTCACTCATCTTTATTCACTATATCAAAATTCCACTTGGTTCAATAATGCCTGCTTTCTGTCTACAATCGTAACTGCAAGCAGGGATCATTATTGAACTGTGAAGCCTTTTCGAATTTAGCAATGAATAGTTGTTTTCCTTTAAGTTTAAATTACAGACACAATTTGCTATATCATTATTAACAAAAAATATATCTACAAGTATTTATCTATATGTCTATTTATTGCTTTCCATGATAGCTTTTTTGTATTTGTCTCTTTTGCATTTATGTCTAATATGTTAATATTTTTACCTGTGTGCACGTTTCCTTGTTTTTTTTCCAGCCTAGCGGGCAGTATTTATTGTACACTACTCAATATGGAAATTGCAACACCAAGACGTAAACCTCATGAAATTATGCAAATCATAGGATGATTAGACATGTTTATGACATGCAAATTATGAAAATAAGGTAAGGAAATAATATTTTCAAAATATCCTGATTTATTCTGTATTAAGTATAAGCATCATGCACATAAATACACATAGTTTATCCATATGGCATGAAATCAATGTGGATATTAATGGTTGTGGAATGTTCTGCCACCCTGAATGCACTTTGCACAGTAATCACCACGATCTGCTGCTAGCAGCTCCCATTGACCAATGACATCGCAGATGTGCTTGATGGGAGGCAAATTCGGAGATGTTGCAAGCCATGGTAAAGGCCACACAGACTGCACTGTAGCATGAGCAATATGTGGCCTGGCTTTGTTGTATTGAAAAAGCAGCTTCTGGGACTATTGGTTTTAGCATATCATGCACTGGAAAATGTGAAAAAAAAAATCCAAATGCGGTGAAATTGCAAAAAATGTGCAATTTCACAGTTGTTTTTTGGAGGTTTTTTTTTAACATGTTCACCAAATGCTAAAACTGACCTGCCATTATGATTCTCCAGGTCATTACGAGTTCATAGACACCAAAGACCATAGACACCAAACAGCTGACATGTGACGGGAAAGATATGGGCTCAGCAACAGAGCCCACATCAAAGGGAGAGATTCTGACGTGGGAATATTATTATGCCCAGTGTCAGAAAGGGGTTAAATGAAATCTGTCATCCTCAAAATGCATGTAAAATTACCATATTTTTCAGACTATAAGGTGCACCGGACCATAAGACGCATCCCAAATTTTAAGGAGGAAGATAAGAAAAAAAATGTTTTAAATAAAATGGCAATGCCTTCTAGTTCCATTTCACTGTAGCTAATCAGTGGGTCGGTGGCGGTGGAGCGAGGTCACAGGAGGCAGGGTTGCTGCTTCAGTAGGCCGGCATCAGCAGGAATGGGGCGATGCTGTGGGTCCCAGGTTGGGAGGAGGGGATGTCCCGACGCTGCAAAACTAAGGGTCCTGGGCTCTCCTAAGATGTCAGTACTGACCGGAATCCTCCTTCTCATTGATTTCCCTGTGGTAAGCTTTGAGAAAATGGTCAACAGAGGCAGCAAATGTGCAGATTGAGATCTTGGGAGATGAGATCTCCAGAAGAGATCTCAATCTGTGCATGCGCTGCCTCCAGGGGCCATTTTCCCAATGCTGACATCCCGGAAATCGATGGAAAGGAGGACTCCGGTCATTGCCAAAATCTTAGTAAAGCCCAGGGCACTCAGCTTTGCAGTGCCAGGACACTCCGTGCTCCCACCCAGTGGCCCGCATAATCACATAATCCTGCCACCACCGGCCTCCTGAAGCAGCGACCCTGTCACCTGTGACCATGCCCCACTCTAGTCTCCCCCCTTTAAATACCTTTGGATTATAAGACGCACCAACATTTTCCTCTCAAATTTTGGAGAAAAGAGTGCATCTAATAATCAAAAAATATTAAACAGTTATGTAGGGGGACCCAATCAGCCTACATTTTAGTTTTTTAGTAACGGAGAAAATTATTTATATTTTATAGACAAATGAGGAGGTTTCAGCGCACCCTGACATGGCTCAGGACTCAGTGTACCATTACGACACCTCAATTTGCTTTCTGACTCCTTTCACCAGTCCTGATTGATAGTGCTCACTTTCCCACAAAGAGCGCTTTCTGACACCAGTCTGTGGTACACTGACACACACAGAGTGCTTGTCAGAGCAATCTCATCCCTATCTCCTCTCATGCCTTCAATAGGACTTGTCTCCTGGTCAAAAGAGACCAGTTTTTACCTCTTGTTTTATTGCAGTTGCTAACTTGAATATTCATGTTTTTGTTTGTTTTAATCTGCCATATGGTTAAAGAGATTTGGGCCTTTTTATATAGTGTGGATTTTAATGGACTTTAGAAGGGGGCATTACTAATTATACAGGGAAGTCTAAAGATATATTCACAGAAAACACAGTGAGCCACACCCCTTTGTAAAGACTATAAAAACTAGCACTAAATGAAAATGCTCATGTTTGGGACCATATAGTGGGTTCAAAAAAGGTACACCCGAGTAAGCAGTGCACTGAAAATAGGAGCAAAAACTGTCACCTTTGACCTACTAACAAGTCCTCTTTAAGCAGTTTAACAAGCGTTTTGTTACAGGATGTTTGGTTAACTGCCTATATGAACATTAATGTTCATAAAAAATGTTTCGGTATTTGAAGTTTTGATTTGCATTGTGTAGTTAGTTAGCAAAAACGTAAAACAAAAAATAAAGAGTATAATTAACAAGTGATTCATGGTGGCTTGATAGTAACATTAAATATTAAGAAAGAAATACAACTACGATGTAGAAATACATGCTGGGCAATTTAATATTTATCATTTTGGATTTACTGTCTTGTGAGACTGAGGTTTAGAGTTAATAATCCCAGCACTAATAATAGCAATAGATTTCACACGTATGATAAAGTGAGCTCTTCTGCTAAACTGGAAACTTACCAAAAAATACAGTATTTCAAAATAAGTAAGACTAAGAAGGCAAACGGGAAAACAGAAGAGACTAAAGTTGTATGTCAACACAAAAGCTTCCATGAATAGGAGAAAAGTGTAAAAGTAACTACGAGGTCAAAGTACTGATGTATTATTAACCCAAAGCAATAAATCTTGTTTTATCTGGAATAATGAATATACTCGGTTCCAAGAATAACAGCCTAAGGAGTGTTAATAAGAATGTTGGTTTTCAAGATAGTAACAAAACAGAATCTGGTTATTGGTTATTGTGGGGTCAGCCATGGTTTATGCCAAAGATAACAAAAATATAAGTATTCTGCAAATGGAAAAATCAGCAAGTCAAAACCTATTCAATTTACCACAAGACATACATTTTTAAGGGAAAAAATGTTGATTTATTCTTCTAAAAATCAGTATGCATTGCATTGTGGTTATTGTGGTGGTGGTGGTGGTGAGGGGTGGGGAGTATTTTGAAATTTGGGGACCGGAAAAATATACTTTGTGGGTCTCCTTTAACTAGCTCAGAAGATTGATATCCTTGTATGAATTTGTGAATATGTTCAGTTTTAAAATTAATGTAAGCATAGCTAAAATTAGCACCTAATTATTGATGTTCACACATGTAAGGGAAAAGGGCAGAAGCTGATACATTACCTTAAGACTAGTGTAGGACCTGAGGGGTGAAGCAAGATGCTCAAAACACCATACACAGTCCTGTGTCTTAAATTGCACTCTTAGGCCCTGCACTGTTTCCCATTATATATAGATAAGAGGACAATATCTAAATATATATGAGTGTATATGTGTATATCTGAGCATCTGACAATAAAATACCTCAGCTTCAATAACATTGTTCGCCAACTTTAAAGTGTTGGTCTGGTACCTAAAATGTAATTTGCTTTATTACACAATACTCTATACTTCTTCCTATTTGGCTAATCCATAAATGTTTTTTTTTTTACTACCCTTACAGTGACATTTCATTTCAAAGGAGTCTCAAACAGGATGTCACAAGAGGCTCGAGCTGTACTCAATTCCTTACAGAGTCTTTTGCCCCTCTTGGAACAGGATGAGGATTCTTTTAAGGGTAGTGCTTAAAGTGGTGGAGCACTGCTGGTGTCAGAAGCAGAGTGCCGGCGCTGCACTCACATCTGCTGCAGCTGCTATCACCATAAATTTAGGACATCTTCAGATGCCAGCAATGCAAGAAATTGCAGTAAGTAACTACAGCACTGCCTCTGCCTCTGTTTCCTTTACAATTAGAAGCATTTTTCCAAGTTTCCTTCCTTATCATCTTATTCTTTCTTCACCTTTTGGTCTGTCTACTTGTCCTCTGTATCCACTGTTTCTCACTACTACACTACAACCAAGCTTAGCAGGAGTGGTAATAAATGTCGCAGCGAAGAGAGTGCAGCCCCAGCCTTCCGTGACCTCCTGTTTGAGACTCCTCTAAAATGAAACAGCACAGGAAGTGCAGTAATAAAAAATATACATTTTGGGATAAGAGAGATAGTGAAGAGAAGTGTAAGGCATTGTATAGCAAAACTAATTACAAAAGTGGTTAGGGTGTAAAAATATATATTTAGAAAGAACATTTTAGGTACATTGTTCGCCAACTTTAAAGTGTTGGTCTGGTACCTAAAATGTAATTTGCTTTATTACACAATACTCTATACTTCTTCCTATTTGGCTAATCCATAAATGTTTTTTTTTTTACTACCCTTACAGTGACATTTCATTTCAAAGGAGTCTCAAACAGGATGTCACAAGAGGCTCGAGCTGTACTCAATTCCTTACAGAGTCTTTTGCCCCTCTTGGAACAGGATGAGGATTCTTTTAAGGGTAGTGCTTAAAGTGGTGGAGCACTGCTGGTGTCAGAAGCAGAGTGCCGGCGCTGCACTCACATCTGCTGCAGCTGCTATCACCATAAATTTAGGACATCTTCAGATGCCAGCAATGCAAGAAATTGCAGTAAGTAACTACAGCACTGCCTCTGCCTCTGTTTCCTTTACAATTAGAAGCATTTTTCCAAGTTTCCTTCCTTATCATCTTATTCTTTCTTCACCTTTTGGTCTGTCTACTTGTCCTCTGTATCCACTGTTTCTCACTACTACACTACAACCAAGCTTAGCAGGAGTGGTAATAAATGTCGCAGCGAAGTGAGTGCAGCCCCAGCCTTCCGTGACCTCCTGTTTGAGACTCCTCTAAAATGAAACAGCACAGGAAGTGCAGTAATAAAAAATATACATTTTGGGATAAGAGAGATAGTGAAGAGAAGTGTAAGGCATTGTATAGCAAAACTAATTACAAAAGTGGTTAGGGTGTAAAAATATATATTTAGAAAGAACATTTTAGGTACTGGACCACCTCTTTAATTTCTGGACTGGCAGATAGGAGATATTTGTAGATCGCAGTTTAAAAAGTCTCTTTCATCACAGAATGACTGTTTAAACTAAGTCTCACTGCTCAATGTTTCACGGAGGGGTCAATAATTTAAATACACCTCCCTGCTTGCTTGTTTTCCATCTATTTCCAACCCCCCTCTTCTTTGATTGACAGCTCCGGATTTACAGAGCCTCAGAAGGGTGGAGATTGATGGAAACAAAGCAGGTGGGTAGGTATATTTAAATTTTTGGCTCACCATGAAGCACCGAGCCACTAGACTTAGTTTGAACAGTCATTCTGTGCTGGCAGAGTCCCTTTAATAAGTCTGACTGACAATAGCAAAAGTACTCCAGCACTATCACTTTGCACCAACTGTCCCCCAAAATGTGTATATGAGGTGCACGGTCACCTTGCCCCATCTGTGTAATCGGCTAGTCTGCTAATCTGGAGATTTAGTCACCTGATCAGTCAAAAAGCAGTGCACTGTATGCTAATTAAATCTATTGATCACTCATGCCGATTAGTCCAAGTCCAAGTTTACATAACCTCGTCATTTTTGATGTGCATGTTGCCACTTGGACCAAGCTTGTTACTTGACCTTGTGTTGGATTCTTCCATGGTATGTTGTGTACTCAGGGCTGTTTGCCTTCTCTTTTGCTTGCCAATCTGGAACTTGCTTACTACAGGCTACTATTGACCATGCCTTGCTCCTGCCTGATTTCTGCCACATGTCCTTCATGCCTTTAACGTCTACCCGCTTGGCTTCTTTTTAGAACATAGTTCTATCTTTGCCCAAACCTTGATCTTCAGCTGTAAACTGTCAAATTACAACTACACCAGGATCTGTAACCTAAGGACTCCATGAAGTGAACTCTAAATCCATGTCTAGGTGCTAGAGCGCGAATAATACTAAGAATGTCTTGGACCCACTGCCTGGTTAAGTGTTTTTCAGTAAAGATAGTCAGAGCAGTACCAGAAGCAAAAAAAATACTTTCTCCGCACTACATTTTATCACTCACTGGCTATGGAAACATCAAATGTCCCTAAATTTGGGGTCTATTTCTTAAAGACTGCCATGGTGATCACAACTAGGGATAGTTACTGAATGAGATTTGTTTATGATCTAAGAAGAGTGAAAAGGTGTTGGAACAACAGGCAAAGTGCTAATGTACTCTACTTGTATTCGCACTATATTTAATTAAACTGTGATTATAAATTTAAAAAAATCAGTAAAAATTAAAATATGAATTAAAAGAATACAAGTCGAGCTGTGTCAGCAAATCCTGCAGTACTTGTTGTAAAGCCTTTTTTTCTATAATGCTGCTGTTGGTTATTTGAACATGTCTGATTTCTAGCAACACAACTCTTATGATGCCCACACACGTTATCATTGTCAGCAGAATGATGCTTTCTCTGATGGTTCAGCCGACAGTCATCTCAGTTGACTCTACCATACAGTGGGTACGAAAAGTGTTCATACCCCATTACAATTTTCACTCTTTGTTTCAGTGCAGCCATCTGGCAAATTCCAAAAATATGTGCTATTTCAGTTTTCCTTTTCATTAAATTTGCTAAAATTTCTACATTTCTGATGTTTTTTCAATCAAGATGGGGTGCAGAGTGTACATTAATGTGAAAAAAAAGCTTCTGAATTTACCAAATGGCTGCAATGAAACAAAGGGTTAACAAATTAAAGGGGACTTAATACTTTCCATACTCACTGTATATATGTGTGTATATATATATATATATGTATATATATATATATACATATATATATATATATATATATATATATACAGTACAGACAAAAAGTTTGGACACACCTTCTCACACCTTCTCATTTAAACATTTTTCTGTATTTTCATGACTATGAAAATTGTACACTCACACTGAAGGCATCAAAACTATGAATTAACACATGTGGAATTATATACTTGTGAAACACTTCACTGTCACCAGACCTGAACCCAATCGGGATGGTTTGGGGTGAGCTGGACCGCCGAGTGAAGGCAAAAGGGCCAACAAGTGCTAAGCATCTCTGGGAACTCCTTCAAGATTGTTGGAAGACCATTCCCGGTGACTACCTCTTGAAGCTCATCAAGAGAATGCCAAGAGTGTGCAAAGCAGTCATCAAAGGAAAAGGTGGCTACTTTGAAAGACCTAGAATATAAGCCATAATTTCATTTGTGCCTTTATTGATGAGGTCCTGTTGGGGATACCTTGGCTACGGTACCACTCTCCTCACATCGAGTGGTCCTCAGATAGGATTCTGGGATGGGGTGAATCTTGTGGGGGTAGGTGTCAAAGGGAGTGCGTTCACGTTGCTACTACAGAAGTACCCGCAGATCTATCCTCTCTCCCCAAGCAATATTGGTCCTATGCGGACGTGTCCTCCAAAAATGCGGCGGAGACCCTTCTGCCCCATCGCCCCTATGACTGTCCTATTGATCTCTTGCCTGGTGCTGAGCCTCTCCGGGGTCGAGTCTATCCGTTATCTCTCCCGGAGACGGAGGCAATGACTCAGTACATTCAAGAGAATCTGGCAAGAGGGTTCATCAGGAACTCAGTGTCACCTGCTGGGGCAGGGTTCTTTTTCGTGCAGAAGAAGAATGGGGAACTACGTCCATGCATAGACTACAGGGGTCTTAACGCCATCACTGTTAAGAATAAGTATCCTCTGCCCCTGATTTCTGAGCTTTTTGATAGGCTACGGGGAGCTAAGGTATTTACCAAATTAGATCTGCGGGGTGCTTATAACCTGATTCGCATCCGTGAGGGGGACGAATGGAAGACGGCGTTTAACACCAGAGATGGGCACTATGAGTACCTGGTGATGCCCTTCGGACTCTGTAATGCCCCAGCCGTTTTCCAAGACTTTGTCAAAGACATCTTCCGGGATATGCTTTCCACCTCGGTCGTAGTCTATCTGGATGATATTCTCATCTTTTCTCCAGATACTGACTCCCACTGGAGAGATGTTGGCAGAGTCTTCGACCTCTTACGGGCAAATTCTCTCTATGCAAATTTGGAGAAGTGTATGTTTGAGCAGGAGTCTTTACCTTTCCTGGGCTATATCATCTCCGCCCAGGGATTGGCTATGGATCCTGCCAAACTACAGGCTGTGATGGACTGGCAAGAACCCCATTCACTTACAGCGGTGCAGCGATTTATGGGGTTCATTAATTATTACCGCCAGTTCATTCCCCACTTCTCAACTTTGGTAGCCCTCACCAAAAAGGGAGCAAATCCCAAATTGTGGTCAGAAGAGGTCTCCAGGGCCTTTTCTTCTATTAAGTCCCATTTTGCTAGCGCTCCCATCCTACATCGTCCCGATGTTGATAAGCCGTTCATAATGGAGGTGGATGCCTCTTCCGTTGGTGCAGGAGCAGTCCTCTTCCAAAAAGATGCTCAAGGTCGGAAGCATCCATGCTTCTTCTTCTCCAAGACCTTCACACCTGCGGAGAGGAATTATTCCATTGGGGACAGGGAGTTGCTAGCGATGAAGCTGGCTTTCTCGGAATGGAGACGTCTCTTGGAGGGGCCTCGTTTTCCCTTTCAAGTCTTCACGGACCACAAAAATTTGTTATATCTGCAAACAGCCCAGCGGCTAAATTCTCGCCAGGCCAGATGGTCCTTGTTCTTCTCCCGGTTCTAATTCACCCTTCATTTTTTCGCTGGGGAGAAGAACATTCGTGCTGACGCTCTCTCTCGCTCTGTTGTGTCATCTGTGGAGGAGGAAGAGGAGCCTCGGCTTATTGTCCCTTCAGAGAGCCTGAGAAGCGTAGCGCCAGTTTTGCTAGAATCTGTTCCTCCGGGCAAGACTTTTGTGCTCATTAATTTGCGACCGGAGGTTCTCTCTTGGGCTCATTCATCCAGGGTGGGTGGATACTTTGGGACAAAGAGGACATCTGAGCTGCTGGTGAGGACGTACTGGTGGCCACATATGGTCCGGGACATCAGAGATTATATTCAGGCGTGTCTCCTGCGCCAAAAATAAATCTCCTCGTCAACGGCCAGCTGGGTTACTCTATCCCTTGCCGGTGGCAGACAGGCCCTGGGAGATGGTCGGGATGGACTTTGTTGTGGGTATACCCAAGTCTCGCGGCTGTACCATCATTTGGGTCATCACCGATCATTTCTCAAAAATGGTGCATTTGGTGCCACTACCACGGTTACCTTCTGCACGGGCCTTGGCAGCGTTGTTCATTAAACACATCTTCCACCTACATGGTATGCCAGACAAAATTGTCTGTGACCGGGGTCCCCAGTTTGCATCTCGGTTCTGGAGAGAGCTCTATCATCTTCTCAGCATTGAGTTAAATCTCTCTTCCGCATATCATCCCGAGACGAATGGGTTGTTAGAGAGGGCCAACCAGACCTTGGTCACATATCTGCGACATTTTGTCTCAGCCAGGCAGGATGACTGGGCATTCTTGCTATCATGGGCAGAGTTCACACTGAACAACGCCGTAGCCGACTCCACTGGACAAACCCCATTCCTCCTCAACTATGGTCAGCATCCGTGTGTCCCTGTGCCTATGCCCGTGTCTTCCAACGACTTCAGGGTGGCAGACTGGGCTGTGGAGGCACGGGATATTTGGGACCGCACTCAGGATGCCATTCGGGCCTCCAAGGAGAGAATGAGGTCCTCCGCCGATGCACATCGGCTCCCCACTCCAACCTTTGCTCCTGGCGACTTGGTGTGGCTCTCCGCCCATAACATCAGGCTGCGAGTTGAGTCCAAGTTTGCACCTCGCTACTTGGGCCCTTTCAAGGTCCTCGAACAGGTTAATCCTGTGGTCTATCGTTTGGCCCTTCCGCCACACCTGGGTATCACCGACACCTTTCATGTGTCCCTCTTGAAACCCGTATACATGTCCCAGTTTTCCGAGTCATCTGCTGGGACATCGGGTTCGTCTACGGACGATTACGAGGTGAATGCTATTTTGGGGTGCAAGGTGGTACGTGACAAAAAATTTTATTTGGTGGATTGGAAGGGATATGGTCCTGAGGACAGGTCCTGGGAGCCTGCTGAACACATTCGGGCTCCGCAGCTCATTGCCGCCTTCGAGCGTAGCGAGGCCCAAGGAGAGGGGGCCCTAGGAGGGGGGTAATGTTAGGGGTCGAGTTCCCACCTCTGCACAGGGGGAATCTCGGGCCATCTCCGCTGCGGTCTGCCATTCTTCTCCTATCACAGTGGAGCCTGCTCAGCGGAGACGTCGGTCCCAGCGTCTTGCTCAGTCTCACTCTGTACAAAGAGTTACTGCTGCTTCTCCGGCTTCTGCCATTGAAGTCAGTGCTGGGCAGCGGCGAGCAGACGCTTCTGAGACTAAGTCCTGCTTTTCTCGTTCTGAGCATGCCCTGAGTAAGACCTCTCAGTGGAGATCGAGGGTTACATGGTCAGATACTGCAGCTAAGTCCATTGGTCCTTTTCTGGAAGGTCCTTTAAGTGCTAGGACTAAGTCCTGCTTTGCACACTGAGCATGCCCAGGGCAAGATCTCTCAGTGGAGATTTAGGGTCACATGCTCAGGTATGGCAGTCTCTCATTGGTCCTTCGAGGAAGGTCTTTTACTTGCTGCAGCTATATAAGGCTCGCATGGCCGCACGGCCATGCGCTAGTGTCAATTCATATATGTACTTTGCGCCAGTGTGGTTATGCATGACTGTGTTCAGGGACCCGGCTGAAATAAGCCCCTAGAATACCGGCACCTCCATTGAGGAGATTGTATGAGTGTGTTAAGGGACCCGGCTGAAATAAGCCCCTAGAATACCGGCTTCTCTGGTGAGGAGATTGCGTGTTGCATAACCACTGACTGCTATCAGCTTGGCAGTAAGCTTGTGCTCCTGTGAGGCTAACAGGGCGCAGTGCTTCCCTTTCACGGCTACTCTGTGGAGTAACAGAGCTAGTCTATACCACCAAACAGTGCCGCTATTTGCTAGCAGCAGGTTCCTCCTGCACGGTGGACCCCGGGCTGCGAAAGCACCATTAATAATAAACATCTCTATTTTCTCGGTGCGTTCCGCTAGCCCTAACACCTTCCGTGTGAATATACAATTTTCATAGTCATGAAAATACAGAAAAATCTTTAAATGAGAAGGTGTGTCCAAACTTTTGGTCTGCACTTTATATATTAAAGAAAATGAGTGGGATCCCCTATATTATTATTAAATAGCTGACAGCTGAGGGCTGATGTTTATAGTCTGGGAACAGAGTAATAAGAAGTAATAAACATGAAGCTTCCCACACTATTACTATGCAAATTGCCTCTTCAGAGAAAAAGAGGACTATTAACTCATAGATTCTTAGCCTTTACTGGCTACTAACTAAGAGTGACCCACCATAAGAAAAAATTACGTGGGATCCCCCTATAATTAATAACCAGCAAAGGCTAGTCAGACAGCTCCAAGCTGATATGAATAGCCTATGAAGGGCCATGGATATTGGTCACCTCCCAGACTAAAAACATCAGCACTCAGTCACCTCAGAAATTCATTACATGTGCTAATTCTGGCACTTAGCCTCAGCTCTTCCTGCTTGCCTTGGTGTGGTTGCAAGTGGGGTAATAGTATTGGGGTTGAGGTCAGCTTTCTCGTGTCAGGTGACATCAATCCCATTGGTTAGTAACGAAGAGGCATGTATAAGACATCCCCATTACTAACCCCATAGCCATATGTAATAAAGACACAGGAACACAGAAAAGTCATTTATTTGAAATAAAAACTTGCCATCACTTTTTTACCTATTATTAATATCCAAAGAAAAACAAAAAAACAAAGACATCTTCACCTATTCCATTGATAATCCATTTGTCCCATGATGAGCCCAATTCAGTTACATCTGGATGCTTTGCTGAGCAGTGACATGAAATGAGACCACTCAGCCTGGCATCCAGAAGACATTGAGCTGCGTGTGCGAACGCAGCTTCAGTGCCAAGCGCTAATGTCAGAAAGGTGACTGGAGTTCATAGATGAACTCTGTTCACCTCACTGATGTTATCGCTCGCTGTGTGAGAATTTTGTAAGAAGATGACCATATTTGTGGATCCATGTTATGCTATGGGGCTGTGCACATGTCTAATTTTTTTCTCAGATGAAGTCTGTTTGAGAAAAAAATGGAAGCATGCTCAATTTGTATCTGATATTCGGACTGCACTCGGTCACGCAAATCAATGAGTCTGTGAAAAAATTGGACTCCACTCGGATGACATCTTAGTGTGGTTTGATTTTCATGGACTGACAGAATGGAGAACATGGAGGTTTTTTTTACCATCTTCTCCTCAACCAAGATTATAGGAGCACACTATGATCACACTATGATCACACTCAGATCAGAGTGTGATTAGCATAATCAGCCCAATTCTCTTGAATGAGAGAAAATATGTTGTCCGACCCCTGCTTTACACTGACAGAAGCCTTGTTAGAAACCACTGCTTTTAGCAGGACCTAACAGGCTACTGTACCTGGTAGAACTGGGGGTTATTCTTTGACCTCTGATTCATATGACAGCCATCAGCACTATGTGTTATCATAATGCGGAGGGAGTATAGGAGTGGGAGTGGGAGCCTTCGTTCTCTACATTTAGAGGGTAGAACAGCCAGGGTGTTACTGCTGGAAGTAGGCCTTCAGTGAAGATGAGCTCCATAGGTGATCATGTTGGGTACAGCTCCAGTGCCCACACATACACTAAAACATACCAGTGCACCCATTTTTGTGAACTTCTTTCCAAATAAGGATTAATATTACACCTTATTTTGGGAAGGGATTAAATACAAATGCACACCTACCTTAATTCATAATATTATAAATATCCTAGCACAGGCTTAAACATTTTAGAGTGTACAGGGGCAAAATGTATCCTCAATGTAACGTTAAGTAATATGTCACTACTCTATAAATAAATCTAATTATAATAAAGTATGTAACAAAGTAGAGCAATAAAGTCAACATATAATTATGTTTGATGTGAATAACCTTTTTGCACAGGACAAACCACATTTCTGCTTCTTGAAATATAAGTAAACCTAACAATGTGAGTCAGTTACCAGCATCTAGCGTGGAACGGTCCTCCACAGCTGACTCCCATTTGCATCCTTCTATACCATTAGAAACAGATTGGTACAATCATCTGTTACTCATTTGAAAGTAACAAAAATTCTAAACGAGTATCATTTGTATCTTGGCATGTTAGACTTTTCAATGAATCATCAAAACACCGATGATTTAATAACTCTTTAAAGCCCAGCTGCTGCTTTTTATTGCCGAGTGGCTGTTTACACAATGGTAATATCATTATTGTTTAGGTCTTAATGGAAATTTTGCCACACAATTCGACTGAGATGACTTTTTTAAAGTAATTTTGGGAGATTAGAAATAAGGGTCTGCGCCACTGTTATCCACATGATTTCACTGGTATTGTAGCTCAGTGCCACTGCAATACTCTACACAACTGGCGATTCTGGGTATTCTAGATAAGTGCTGCATGTATAATGAACGTTATCATTTATCTTTAACATATGGGAAATAAATAAGTATTTTTAGTTTAATTGTAGTTGTATGTTTTACAATAGAATAAACCTACAGAGCAATAAACAGCCTAGTACTTGGTCTAAGGGCATATTAAGGAAAACCAAAAAGAGGTTAAATGCAAGACAAAAAAATATATAAAAATATATCCATTATTAAATGTACCAATAAAAGCCAAAAAGGGCACAATGCTAAAAGGGATCAGGCAAACTGACATGTGTGATGCAGTGACCCCTGCTACAGCTAGGGGGCACTGCATGTGTTCCTCATGATATGCATGGAGGCATATCTGTAGTTGTAATGGTTGAACTTGCCACACACACCTCCCACCTATGGGACTGGCAACAAGTATATAATGTGACCATGTGGGTCACATGGGGAAAAATGGATGGACCTGAATGGTCTGTGTGCCAGGTCCTAGAGGGCCTCTGTGTTGGGAGGTCCTGGGAGTAGGACTAGATCCCTGAAGAGTACATGGGGGAGGCCTTGGACCTGGGGGCCTGTGTGTTAAACGGTCCCAGATGGGGATGGACATCCTAAATAATGCACAGAGAGGACGCGTGTGCAGAGTCCGTGATAGCACTGCGTTAGGGGAAGCTACAGCCCATCTGAGGATCTGGACTGTCAGGTGGCCTGGTGAGCAAGGCATTGCCCGGGATGGTGATCCCAGTTCGGCAGCTTCCCTGAGAGAGAGAGAGAGAGTACTGACAGGAGTCAGTGTATGGAGCAGGAGCTCCTAGAAGGTAACCCAGCGTATGGGGTGCTGTGCGGTCACCCACGGCAACTGGTCAGATAAGGATCAGCATGTTTAGAGACCGCGACCCAATGTCATATGCGCTATATGACTAGGGACATTGATGAACTGTTCGGTGTACGGACACCCATGGTAACTGGACAAAGTGAGAGGTCCAGCATGTTTATTGTCCGTGAGATAAAGCTGAATATGAAGTGTCTAAAGATAAAGCTGCAACTTAATGTCACCGGTTAGTGCCTATTGTGTTCTATGAAGTGTATATGATGAACTGTGCATAATCAGGTTTATGATGCCATAATAAATCGTGTGGACTGTTTAAGTAGAAAAACCGTACCTAACTGCTTTAATCCCGTGCCAAGTGAGTGTCCCCCAATACACTCAGTAAGTGCAATCTAACACATGGTGCACATAAATGTAAGTGCACAAATATATATAAGTACAAACATATGATAATAAAGAATAGTAAAGATGGCCGTAATAAGTTTTCATTCAAAGTGCAAAAGTGTAGAGATGCTAAATTAGGTAGGACTCCAGAGGAGAGACAAAATGTGACAAAAAATGTCAATCCATGAAAATATATGGAAATGATGATGGTTATAAGACGTATAACCACTAGTGTATACTCGTTGCTCGGGTTTTCCCGAGCATGCTCGAGTGGTCTCCGAGTATTTGTTAGTGTTCGGAGATCAAGTTTTTGTTGTCGCAGCTGCATGATTTATGGCTGCTAGACAGGCTGAATACATGTGAAGAATGCCTGTTTGTTAGGGAATTCTCACATGTGTTCAGGCTGTCCAGCAGCCATAAATCATGCAGCTGAGGCCAAGAAAACTAAATCTCCAAGCGCTAACAAATACTCGGAGATCACCCGAGCGTGCTCGGGAAAACCCCAGCAATGAGTATACTCGCTCATCAGTAATAACTACTCCAAATAAGAGTACTGCAAATCAAAAAGAAATAGCTGGTTGAGTGAAAGAAATTTAAGCAACAAAAAAGTGAATAAACACTCATATTACCAAAGTCATGTTCAATAATAATAGTAAGCACCAAAATACAGCCATCTAAGAGATAAAATACGAGTACAATGCCTTGCAAAAGTTTTCGGCTCTCTGGAACCTTCCAACCTTTTTTCCACATATCATGCTTCAAACAAAGATACTAAATGTGAATTTTTGGTGAAGAATCAACAACAAGTGGAACACAATTGTGAAGTTGAACGAAATGTATCGGTTATTTTACATTTTTGTGGAAATTCAAAAACTGAAAAGTGGGGCATGCAATATTATTTGGCCCCTTTACTTTCAGTGCAGAAAACTCACTCCAGAAGTTCATTGTGGATCTCTGAATGATCCAATGTTGTCCTAAATGCCTAATGATGATACATATAATCGACCTCTGTATAAATGCACCTGCTCTATGATAGTCTCAGGGTTCTGTTTGAAGCACAGAGAGCGATACTGTTGTGAAAAAGTTTAAAGCTGGATTTGGATACAAAATGATTTCCAAAACTTTAAAGATCCCAAGGAGCACTGTGCAAGTGATCATATTGAAATGGAAGGAGTATCATACCACTGCAAATCTACCAATATCCGGCTGTCCCAATAAAACTTTCATCTCAAACAAGGAGAAGACTGATCAGAGATGCAACCAAGAGGCCCATGATCACTCTGAATGAACTGCAGAGATCTACAGCTGAGGTGGGACAGTCTGTCCATAGGACAACAATCATTCGTAAACTGCACAAATCTGGCCTTTATGAAAGAGTGGCAAAAAGAAAGCCATTTCTCAAAAAGATCCATAAAAAGTATTGTTTAAAGTTTGCAACGAGCCACCTGGGAGACACACCAAACATGTGGAAGAAGGTGCACCGGTCAGATGAAACCAAAATCGAACTTTTTGGCAACAATGCCAAACATATAATTTGGCGTAAAGGCAACACAGCTCATCACCCTGAACACACTGTTAGGACTGGCTGAATGCACCAAGTACAAGATGAAATGGAACTAGGTGCGTTCGCAGTCCGAGGTCCACCGTGAAGGTAAAAACCCTGCTGCCTGTAAGACGGACTATTTGGCGGTACTACAAGTATACACGCACGTGTTAACTGCACCCTGCGTGAAGGAAGCGATCCTGTTGCGTCACAGGACCGCGGTACCGCACATAGAGCGCGAGCAATAAGTCAGCGAACTCAACCCCAACTAGGATTGAAGTCCGATTAGACACTTGCTGGCACAACACCGCAACTGGGTGTGTAAGGAAACTAAATAATAATATAAAGGCACAAGAGTGCGTGCGGTGCCGCACAGACGGACGCCACTAACCACCCAGGCTTGGGTCAGGAAAGCGCACAGCAAGCGCACGGCGCCGTACAGGCGGACACAGCAACTGATAGCTGTAATGTGTGTTACGTGCTGTTGGATAAGTCGGGCGCTAGATAGCAAACATACACCTTCCGCGAACAGACATTCAATAGGGAGGGTATTTAAAGAGCGACTTTCACTCACAACACACACACATATTTACAAGACAATACTAGCGCATGGCCGTGCGGTCATGCGCAGTTTATATAGCTGCAGCACAGGAAACAGCTACAGAAGTTTTGCCCTTTCAGGACCTGCCAAAAGGACCAATGGGATGTGCTGCAGTACCTGAGCATGTGACCCTCGATCTCCAACAGGAGATCTTGCCCTGGTCATGCTCAGTGTGTGCAAATAAGGACTTAGATCCAGAAACGTCCACTCGCCGCTGCCCAGCACTGGCTTCAATGGCAGAAGCAGGAAAAGCAGCAGTAACTCTTCGCACAGAGTCAGACTGAGCGAGACGCTGGGATCGACGTCCCTGCTGAGCAGACTCCACTGCGGCTGGAGGAGAATGGGAGACCGCAGCGGAGACGGATCGAGATTCCCCCTGTGCAGCAGAGGAAACTCGACTCCTAACATTACCCCCCCTCCTAGGGCCCCCCCCCTCCTTGGGCCTCGCTACGTTCGAAGGCAGCAATGAGCTGCGGGGCCCGAATGTGCTCAACAGGCTTCCAGGACCTGTCCTCGGGGCCATAACCCTTCCAGTCTACCAAATAAAATTTTTTGCCACGTACCACCTTGCACCCCAAAATAGCGTTCACCTCATAATCGTCCGTAGACGAACCCGATGTCCCAGCAGATGACTCGGAGAACCGGGACATATACACGGGTTTCAAGAGGGACACATGAAAGGTGTCGGTGATACCCAGGTGTGGCGGAAGGGCCAAACGATAGACCACAGGATTAACTTGCTCGAGGACCTTGAATGGGCCCAAGTAGCGAGGAACAAATTTAGTGGACTCAACTCGCAGCCTGATGTTATGGGCGGAGAGCCACACCAAGTCGCCAGGAGCAAAAGTCGGAGCGGGGCGCCGATGAGCATCGGCGGAGGACCTCATTCTCTCCTTAGAGGCCCGAATGGCATCCTGAGTGCGGTCCCAAATATCCCGTGCCTCCTCAGCCCAGTCTGCCACCCTGCGGAAGACACGGGCATAGGCACAGGTACCCGTGGATGCTGACCATAGTTGAGGAGGAATGGGCTTTGTCCAGTGGAGTCGAGAAGTCGAGGAGAGAAGGTTTTTCCACCAACATAGAAGAGGATTCTTTACTGTTAGGGCAGTGAGAATCTGGAATTGCTTGCCTGAGGAGGTGGTGATGGCGAACTCAGTCGAGGGGTTCAAGAGAGGCCTGGATGTCTTCCTGGAGCAGAACAATATTGTATCATACAATTAGGTTCTGTAGAAGGACGTAGATCTGGGGATTTATTATGATGGAATATAGGCTGAACTGGATGGACAAATGTCTTTTTTCGGCCTTACTAACTATGTTACTATGTTACTATGTTACTATGAGTCGGCTACGGCGTTGTTCAGTGCAAACTCTGCCCATGATAGCAAGGATGCCCAGTCATCCTGCCTGGCTGAAACAAAATGTCGCAGGTATGTGACCAAGGTCTGGTTGGCCCTCTCTACAAACCCATTCGTCTTGGGATGATATGCGGAAGAGAGATTTAACTCAATGCTGAGAAGACAACAAAGCTCTCTCCAGAACCGAGACGCAAACTGGGGACCCTGGTCACTGACAATTTTGTCTGTCATGCCGTGTAGGCGGAAGATGTGTCTTATGAACAACGCTGCCAAGGCCCGTGCAGAAGGTAACCGTGGGAGCGGCACCAAATGCACCATTTTCGAGAAATGATCGGTAATAACCCAAATGATGGTACAGCCGCGAGACTTGGGCAAACCCACTACAAAATCCATACCGGCCATCTCCCAGGGCCTGTCTGCCACCGGCTAGGGATAGAGTAACCCAGATGGCCGTTGTCGAGGAGACTTATTTTTGGCGCATGAGACACACGCCAGAACGTAATCTCTGACATCTCGGACGATATGCGGCCACCAGTACGTCCTCGCCAGTAGCTCAGATGTCCTCTTTGTCCCAAAGTGTCCACCCAACCTGGATGAATGAGCCCAAGAGAGAACCTCCGGTCGCAAATTAATGGGCACAAAAGTCTTGCCCGGAGGCACAGACTCTAGCGAAACCGGCGCTACGGTTCTCAGGCTCTCGGAAGGGGCAATATGCCGAGGCTCCTCTTCCTCCTCCTCAGTTGACATAAGGGAGCAACAGAGAGCGTCAGCACGGATATTCTTCTCCCCGGCGAGAAAATGAAGGGAAAAGTGGAACCGGGAGAAGAACAAGGACCATCTGGCCTGGTGAGAATTTAGCCGCTGGGCTGTCTGCAAATAGACCAAATTTTTGTGGTCCGTGTAAACTTGGAAGGGAAACCGCGCACCTTCCAGAAGGTGTCTCCACTCCGAAAAGGCCAACTTCATTGCTAGCAACTCCCTGTCCCCGATGGAGTAGTTTCTCTCCGCTGGCAAGAAGGTCTTAGAGAAGAAGAAGCATGGATGCTTCCGACCTTGAGCATCCTTTTGATAGAGGACTGCTCCAGCACCAACGGACGAGGCATCCACCTCCATTAGGAATGGCTTATCCACATCGGGATGATGTAAGATGGAAGCGCTAACAAAGTGGGACTTAATACAAGTGAAGGCCTTGGAGACCTCTTCCGACCACAATTTGGGATTCGCTCCCTTCTTCGTGAGGGCTACCAAGGGAGCTACCAGAGTTGAGAAGTGGGGAATGAACTGGCGGTAATAGTTTATGAACCCCATAAAGCGCTGCACCGCTGTAAGAGAATGGGGCTCTTGCCAGTCCATCACAGCCTGTAGTTTGGCAGGATCCATAGCGAATCCCTGGGCGGAGATGATATAGTCCAGGAAAGGTAAAGACTCCTGCTCAAACATACACTTCTCCAACTTTGCATAAAGAGAGTTTGCCCGTAGGAGGTCGAAGACTCTGCCAACATCTCTCCGGTGGGAGTCAATATCTGGAGAAAAGATGAGAATATCATCCAGATAGACTACAACTGAGGTGGAAAGCATATCCCGGAAGATGTCGTTGACAAAGTCTTGGAAAACGGCTGGGGCATTACAGAGCCCGAAGGGCATTACCAGATACTCATAGTGCCCATCTCTGGTGTTAAACGCCGTTTTCCATTCGTCCCCCTCACGGATGCGAATCAGGTTGTAAGCACCCCGCAGATCTAGTTTAGTAAACACCCTTGCTCCCCGAAGCCTATCGAAAAGCTCAGATATCAAGGGCAAAGGATACTTGTTCTTAACGGTGATAGCGTTAAGACCCCTGTAGTCTATGCATGGACGTAGTTCCCCATTCTTCTTCTGCACGAAAAAGAACCCTGCCCCAGCAGGTGACACCGACTTCCTGATGAACCCTCTTGCCAGATTCTCTTGAATGTACTGAGACATAGCCTCCGTCTCCGAGAGAGATAATGGATAGACTCGACCCCGGGGAGGCTCAGCACCAGGCAAGAGATCAATAGGACAGTCATAGGGGCGATGGGGCGGAAGGGTCTCCGCCGCCTTTTTGGAGAACACGTCTGCATAAGACCAATATTGCTTGGGGAGAGAGGATAGATCTGCAGGTACCTCTGTAGTAGCAACCTGAACGCACTCTCGGTGACACCTACCCCCACAAGATTCACCCCATCCCAGAATTCTGCCTGAGGACCACTCATAGTAACATAGTAACATAGTAACATAGTTAGTAAGGCCGAAAAAAGACATTTGTCCATCCAGTTCAGCCTATATTCCATCATAATAAATACCCAGATCTACGTCCTTCTACAGAACCTAATAATTGTATGATACAATATTGTTCTGCTCCAGGAAGACATCCAGGCCTCTCTTGAACCCCTCGACTGAGTTCGCCATCACCACCTCCTCAGGCAAGCAATTCCAGATTCTCACTGCCCTAACAGTAAAGAATCCTCTTCTATGTTGGTGGAAAAACCTTCTCTCCTCCAGACGCAAAGAATGCCCCCTTGTGCCCGTCACCTTCCTTGGTATAAACAGATCCTCAGCGAGATATTTGTATTGTCCCCTTATATACTTATACATGGTTATTAGATCGCCCCTCAGTCGTCTTTTTTCTAGACTAAATAATCCTAATTTCGCTAATCTATCTGGGTATTGTAGTTCTCCCATCCCCTTTATTAATTTTGTTGCCCTCCTTTGTACTCTCTCTAGTTCCATTATATCCTTCCTGAGCACCGGTGCCCAAAACTGGACACAGTACTCCATGTGCGGTCTAACTAGGGATTTGTACAGAGGCAGTATAATGCTCTCATCATGTGTATCCAGACCTCTTTTAATGCACCCCATGATCCTGTTTGCCTTGGCAGCTGCTGCCTGGCACTGGCTGCTCCAGGTAAGTTTATCATTAACTAGGATCCCCAAGTCCTTCTCCCTGTCAGATTTACCCAGTGGTTTCCCGTTCAGTGTGTAATGGTGATATTGATTCCCTCTTCCCATGTGTATAACCTTACATTTATCATTGTTAAACCTCATCTGCCACCTTTCAGCCCAAGTTTCCAACTTATCCAGATCCATCTGTAGCAGAATACTATCTTCTCTTGTATTAACTGCTTTACATAGTTTTGTATCATCTGCAAATATCGATATTTTACTGTGTAAACCTTCTACCAGATCATTAATGAATATGTTGAAGAGAACAGGTCCCAATACCGACCCCTGCGGTACCCCACTGGCCACAGCGACCCAGTTAGAGACTATACCATTTATAACCACCCTCTGCTTTCTATCACTAAGCCAGTTACTAACCCATTTACACACATTTTCCCCCAGACCAAGCATTCTCATTTTGTGTACCAACCTCTTGTGCGGCACGGTATCAAACGCTTTGGAAAAATCGAGATATACCACGTCCAATGACTCACCGTGGTCCAGTCTATAGCTTACCTCTTCATAAAAACTGATTAGATTGGTTTGACAGGAGCGATTTCTCATAAACCCATGCTGATATGGAGTTAAACAGTTATTCTCATTGAGATAATCCAGAATAACATCCCTCAGAAACCCTTCAAATATTTTACCAACAATAGAGGTTAGACTTACTGGCCTATAATTTCCAGGTTCACTTTTAGAGCCCTTTTTGAATATTGGCACCACATTTGCTATGCGCCAGTCCTGCGGAATAGACCCTGTCGCTATAGAGTCCCTAAAAATAAGAAATAATGGTTTATCTATTACATTACTTAGTTCTCTTAGTACTCGTGGGTGTATGCCATCCGGACCCGGAGATTTATCTATTTTAATCTTATTTAGCCGGTTTCGCACCTCTTCTTGGGTTAGATTGGTGACCCTTAATATAGGGTTTTCATTGTTTCTTGGGATTTCACCTAGCATTTCATTTTCCACCGTGAATACCGTGGAGAAGAAGGTGTTTAATATGTTAGCTTTTTCCTCGTCATCTACAACCATTCTTTCCTCACTATTTTTTAAGGGGCCTACATTTTCAGTTTTTATTCTTTTACTATTGATATAGTTGAAGAACAGTTTGGGATTAGTTTTACTCTCCTTAGCAATGTGCTTCTCTGTTTCCTTTTTGGCAGCTTTAATTAGTTTTTTAGATAAAGTATTTTTCTCCCTATAGTTTTTTAGAGCTTCAATGGTGCCATCCTGCTTTAGTAGTGCAAATGCTTTCTTTTTACTGTTAATTGCCTGTCTTACTTCTTTGTTTAGCCACATTGGGTTTTTCCTATTTCTAGTCCTTTTATTCCCACAAGGTATAAACCGCTTACACTGCCTATTTAGGATGTTCTTAAACATTTCCCATTTATTATCTGTATTCTCATTTCTGAGGATATTGTCCCAGTCTACCAGATTAAGGGCATCTCTAAGCTGTTCAAACTTTGCCTTCCTAAAGTTCAATGTTTTTGTGACTCCCTGACAAGTCCCCCTAGTGAAAGACAGGTGAAACTGTACAATATTGTGGTCGCTGTTTCCTAGATGCCCGACCACCTGCAGATTTGTTATTCTGTCAGGTCTATTAGATAGTATTAGGTCTAAAAGTGCTGCTCCTCTGGTTGGATTCTGCACCAATTGTGAAAGATAATTTTTCTTGGTTATTAGCAGAAACCTGTTGCCTTTATGGGTTTCACAGGTTTCTGTTTCCCAGTTAATATCCGGGTAGTTAAAGTCCCCCATAACCAGGACCTCATTATGGGTTGCAGCTTCATCTATCTGCTTTAGAAGTAGACTTTCCATGGTTTCTGTTATATTTGGGGGTTTGTAACAGACCCCAATGAGAATTTTGCTACCATTTTTCCCTCCATGAATTTCAACCCATATGGACTCGACATCCTCATTCCCTTCGCTAATATCCTCCCTTAAAGTGGACTTTAGACAAGACTTTACATAGAGACAAACCCCTCCTCCTCTCCGATTTTTACGATCCTTTCTAAACAGACTGTAACCCTGTAAGTTAACTGCCCAGTCATAGCTTTCATCTAACCATGTCTCGGTTATTCCCACTATGTCAAAGTTACCTGTAGATATTTCTGCTTCTAGTTCTTCCATCTTGTTTGTCAGGCTTCTGGCGTTTGCGAGCATGCAGTTTAGAGGATTTTGTTTTGTTCCAATCTCCTCACTGTGGATTGTTTTAGAAATGTTCTTACCTCCCTTCTGAGTATGTTTTCCTGGGTCGTCTTTGTTCGAGTCTAATGTTTTTCTTCCCGTCCCCTCTTCTTCTAGTTTAACGCCCTCCTGATGAGTGTAGCGAGTCTTCTGGCGAATGTGTGTTTCCCAGGTTTGTTGAGGTGTAGTCCGTCTCTGGCGAGGAGTCCATCATACCAGTAATTCACACCGTGGTCCAGGAATCCAAATCCTTGTTGTCTGCACCATCGTCTTAGCCAGTTGTTTGCATCAAGGATCCTGTTCCATCTCCTGGTGCCATGCCCGTCTACTGGAAGGATAGAAGAAAAAACTACCTGTGCATCCAGTTCTTTTACTTTCTTCCCCAACTCTTCAAAGTCCTTGCAGATTGTCGGTAGGTCCTTCCTTGCCGTGTCATTGGTGCCAACATGTATCAGAAGAAATGGGTGGACGTCCTTGGAGCTGAAGAGCTTTGGTATCCTATCGGTCACATCCTTGATCATCGCACCTGGAAGGCAGCATACTTCTCTTGCAGTTATGTCCGGTCTGCAGATGGCTGCTTCGGTGCCTCTCAGTAGTGAGTCTCCCACCACCACCACTCTTCGTTGCTTCTTGGCTGTACTTTTTGCTGTCACTTGTTGCTGTGTGCCCTTTTCTTTCTTGCTTGCTGGTATTGCTTCATTCTTAGGTGTGCCATCTTCATCCTCTACAAAGATTTGATATCGGTTCTTCAGTTGTGTGGTTGGTGATTTCTCCATGGTCTTCTTGCTTCTTTTGGTCACATGCTTCCACTCATCTGCTTTTGGAGGTTCTCTGACACTTTTTGCACCTTCTGTGACCAGTAGAGATGCTTCTGTTCTGTCTAGAAAGTCTTCATTCTCTTTGATGAGTTTCAAAGTTGCTATTCTTTCTTCCAGACCCCGCACCTTTTCTTCTAAAAGGGCCACTAGTCTACACTTCTGACAGGTGAAATTGGATTCTTCTTCTGGTCGATCTGTGAACATGTAGCACATGCTGCAGCTCACCATGTAGGTTGTCACATCTGCCATGTTGCTCCTAGATCCTGCTGACTTGCTGTGTGTTTTCCTTCTTGTGTAATCTACTCAGCCAAGCTCTCTTGCAATAATGTCCTACAGGCAAAAATTCGATGTGAGGATAGTGGTACCGTAGCCAAGGTATCCCCAACAGGACCTCATCAATTCCCTCAGGAATGATGAGCAGAGATATAATCTCCTGATGGGATGGCGACATGGACAGAGTAAAAGGGATGGTCTGATGTGTTATCGGTGAGGGCAGTGTCGACCCATTCACCACTCGTACCGTTACTGGTTGAGGTAGCATAACCAGGGGTATTGCATGACGTTGGGCGAAGGCAGAAGACATAAAATTGCCCTCCGCCCCAGAATCCACGCAGAGCTCTACCGAGTGGGAGGATGAGCCTAATGTTATTGTCCCCTTAAAGGACAATTTGGAGGCAAACGTCGCCGTGTCTAGTGTACCTCCACCTACTACCACTAGACGCTGACGTTTCCTCGTCCGCTGGGAACATCTGGTGGCAAGATGTCATGACTGCTGGCACACATGACAAACCTGGAGTGCACGAGCGGTCCGGGACTTAGATCCCGCTCGTGACACTACCATAGGCTCATGGGACTCAGGGGCCTGGACTGGAGATTCCAAAGGTTTGGCGAAGGTGGGAGCCAGCCGAAACCCCTGCCTACACTGGGCTCGCTCTAACCTCCGCTCGTGAAAACGGAGGTCAATACGAGTGGATACTGTTATTAATTCCTCCAGTGTGGCGGGAATCTCCCTAGTGGCCAGAGCGTCCTTAACGTGGTTAGCCAGCCCCCTCCAAAATATAGGAATAAGGGCTTTATCCGACCACTCCAGCTCAGATGCTAGGGTGCGGAAGTGTACGGCAAAATGGCTGACCAAGGACGAGCCCTGAGTCAATGCCAACAGTTGGAGCGCCGTATCATGGGTGACACGAGGTCCTAAAAAGACCTGTTTCAGAGTGCTCAGGAATAACGGAGCACTCTGCACCACATGATCGCCACGCTCCCACAGCGGCGTAGCCCACTGCAACGCCCTGTCCGACAGGAGAGACACGATAAACCCCACCTTTGCCCGCTCGGTAGGGAAACGAGAGGCCAGAAGCTCGAGATGTATAGAGCACTGACTCACGAAACCCCTACAAGACTTACTGTCACCAGAAAATTTCTCTGGTAGCGGGAGGCGAGATAGAGTCGGAACAGGGGTGGCAGTAGACAAGGTAGCTGCAGCCACGCTAGCAGCCTTAACAGCGACAGCAGTGACATCCACAGCTGAGGTTGAACGCTCTAGAGCCGCCAACCTTCCCTCCAGCTGCTGGATGTACCGCTGTAAACGCTGATCGTCCGCCATTTACTAGCCAGACCTTGGCGCTAGTATTATGTTAGGACTGGCGGAACGCACCAAGTACAAGATGAAATGGAACTAGGTGCGTTCGCAGTCCGAGGTCCACCGTGCAGGTAAAAACCCTGCTGCTAGTAAGACGGACTATATGGCGGTACTACAAGTATACACGCACGGGTTAACTGCACCCTCCGTGAAGGAAGCGATCCTGTTGCGTCACAGGACCGCGGTACCGCACATAGAGCGCGAGCAATAAGTTAGCGAACTCAACCCCAACTAGGATTGAAGTCCGATTAGACACTTGCTGGCACAACACCGCAACTGGGTGTGTAAGGAAACTAAATAATAATATAAAGGCACAAGAGTGCGTGCGGTGCCGCACAGACGGACGCCACTAACCACCCAGGCTTAGGTCAGGAAAGCGCAGAGCAAGCGCACGGCGCCGTACAGGCGGACACAGCAACTGATAGCTGTAATGTGTGTTACGTGCTGTTGGATAAGTCGGGCGCTAGATAGCAAACATACACCTTCCGCGAACAGACATTCAATAGGGAGGGTATTTAAAGAGCGACTTTCACTCACAACACACACACATATTTACAAGACAATACTAGCGCATGGCCGTGCAGTCATGCGCAGTTTATATAGCTGCAGCACAGGAAACAGCTACAGGAGTTTTGCCCTTTCAGGACCTGCCAAAAGGACCAATGGGATGTGCTGCAGTACCTGAGCATGTGACCCTCGATCTCCAACAGGAGATCTTGCCCTGGGCATGCTCAGTGTGTGCAAATAAGGACTTAGATCCAGAAACGTCCACTCGCCGCTGCCCAGCACTGGCTTCAATGGCAGAAGCAGGAAAAGCAGCAGTAACTCTTCGCACAGAGTCAGACTGAGCGAGACGCTGGGATCGACGTCCCTGCTGAGCAGACTCCACTGCGGCTGGAGGAGAATGGGAGACCGCAGCGGAGACGGATTGAGATTCTCCCTGTGCAGCAGAGGAAACTCGACTCCTAACACACACCATCCCCACTGTCAAACATGGTGATGGCAGCATCATGGTTTGGGTCTCCTTTTCTTCAGCAGGGACAGGGAAGATAGTTAAAATTGATGGGAAGATGGATGGAGCCAAATACAGGACCATTCTTGAAGAAAACCTGTTGGAGTCTGCAACAGACCTGAGACTGGAGATTTGTCTTCCAACAAGACAGTGATCACAAACATAAAGCAAAATCTACAATGAAATGGTTCACAAATAAACGTATCCAGGTTTTAGAATGGCCAAGTCAAAGTCAAGACCTCAATCCAATCGAGAATCTGTGGAAAGAGCAGAAAACTGCTGTTCACAAACGATCTCCATCAAACCTTACTAAGCTCGAGCTGTTTGCAAAGGAACAATGGGCAAGAATTTCAGTCTCTCGATGTACAAAACTGATACTGTTGTTTTTAAACCAGGTATTGGTACTTTTCTCAGTGTGGACAGGTGCCAAGTCCTGCTGGAGAATTAAATTTCCATCTCCAAAAAGCTTGTCGGCTAGGGAAGAATGAAGAAGTGCTCTAAAATTTCCTGGTAGACGGCTGTACTAACTTTGGTCTTGATAAAACACAGTGGACCTACAAAAGCAAAATACATGTCTCTCCAAACCATCACTGATTGTGAAAACTTCACACTAGACCTCAAGCAGCTTGGATTGTGTGCCTCTCCACTCTTCCTCCAGACTCTGGAACCTTGATTTCCAAATTAAATGCAACATTTACTTTCATTTGAAAACAACATCTTGGACCACTGAGCAACAGTCCAGTTCTGTTTCTCCTTGGTCCAGGTAAGACGCTTCTGGCGTTGTCTATTGGTCATGAGTGGCTTGACACAAAGAATGCAACACTTATAGACCATGTCCTGGATACATCTGTGTGTGGTGGCTCTTGAAGCAATGACTCCAGCAGCAGTCTACTCCTTGTGAATCTCCCCCTAATTTTTGAAAGGCCTTTTCTTAACAATCCTTTCAAGGCTCCTTTTATCCCTTTTGCTGTGCACCTTTTTTAACCACACATTTTCATTCCACTCCACTTTCCATTAATATGCTTGGATATAGCACTCTGCGAACAGCCAACTTCTTTATCAATGACCTTTTGTGGCTTACCCTCCTTGTGGAGTGTGTCAATGACTGCTTTCTGGACATATGTCAAGTAAGCAGTCTTCCCCATAATTGTGGAGCCTACTGAAACAGACTAAGGGACCTTTTTAAATGCTCAGGAAGCTTTTGCAGGTGTTTTTTATTAATTATTATAATTTACTGAGATAATTACTTTTGGCTTTTCATGGGCTGTAAGCCATAATCATCAACATTAACATAAATAAACAACTGAAATAGACCACTCTGTTTATAATGACTCTATATAATATTGTATATGAGTTTTACTTTGTGTATTGAATAACTGAAATAAATTAACTTTTTGATATTTTGTGAGAAGCATCTGTACATATATAATTTTTTTCTCACAAAGTCCAAGCAGCATAAGCAGTAGAATACAATTTTATTATAGAAAGTAACATTAGGTTTTTAATAATCATTCAATGAAAATGTTATTGCTTTTTTTGTCTAAATGCATTTTTGAGGTATTCCCTCATCTGTGCAAACATGAAGGCCATGCTTACCCTTTTATCGTTTACAAAGGGAAGCAAAAAGGAAATGAAATAGAAGCAGTAAGTAAGGTCATTCCAAGCTTAGCAAGCACTGCTTGACTCCTGATCTCCCACTCAGAAATGTCTACATAGTACCAGGTAAGACATAGAAACTGCAGATCTTCTCATGTAAGATATGGAGAAAGCTATAAATTCTGCAAAATATGAGTCAAATGAATTGCTCATTGTCCTGGATTTGAGCCACTTTAAGACATAAACCCTGACACATCTGGCTGGAAATTTGGAATTCTGCACATGAATTTGATCTATTTGATTACTGACTCATAATAAATTTTAAACATTTATATGAGCAATGTGAATTATATTTTGATATCAAAATTCAAGATTTCTGGCTCTAGAGTTGCATACACTGAATGCTTAAGATAGTATTGATCACACAGTGCATGCAACACCATATACAAATAACCACATAGAACAAGCTTACACAGGAGAACTTTTTATTTGATCAGGTTGATAGGTAAGTCAAAACATAAACAGACAGACATAAAGAAGAGAAAATATATGGAAAGCCTTTTTGTACTATAGCCGTTTGAACAATTATTTTTTGTTTGACAATTAATTTTTTTACATTACCATTTTTTCTGGAAATTATTGTTATTGACTAAGCTTCCTTTTTTAGGGGATGGAAGTTTTTTTACATTGTTTATGTGCAGATTAAATAATATGTAATTTTTTATATGTGTTATAAAGATTGAAGCAATATAATTAGGGATGAACGAACGTGCTCCATGAAACCTGGTCATTACTCGATTATCACAGTGCTTGGATGTATTTGTGAGTAATGGGCGGTGATCCATGTGAAATGGAGGGGAAATATAGCTGGAATGCAGTGTGTGTGATCCAAGAAGGAAGGGAGCACGATGAACTCTTTTTGAGGAGTGAACAGGCCTGGGAAAGGCTTCTTGAGGTAGCTCAAGATTGAGCTACTACCTCACCCAAGACATCGTACAGTCCCTGGGTTTCTCCACCTCATATTCGTGAGCCGCCACTTGTGTAGGTGACACAGGGGGCTGTTGTCCATTTCTATATGTTGGGAGCTCCAGCGCTACCTAACGCCAGGTCACTTACAGCCCATGCACATAGGATTCAAGCTCCAGGAAGCAGGTGGAGGCAGTCCATCCAGCTTCAAGAGGAAGGAAAAGAAGAAGTGGACACCAGAAGAGGATTACTGTATTACACTGCTTATATATTTTTCCTGGCTTTGTATTTTGTGCAAAGTCTTTATGAATGTATAAGTACCGCAAGTACACTTTCAAAATATTTGAATGAGGCCTGGCAGTAGTTGCCTTTCAGGGGTCAATGGATGCACCTCCTCATAATTTTTGTCTGGCTTTGCACTTTCTGCAAATCCTTTATGAGTATGTAAGTACAAAAAGCACACTTTTCAAAATATGTATGTTCAAAAAAATTTTATGGACTCAATGACTCATCTATATAATTTAACATGGTTATTGTTGTATTATGGTGGTATATAAAACAAAAAGAGTAGAAAAATATTTCTGGATTTGATTACTCATCCATAGAGTATTATGTGCTTTCTGTCACATTTTTGGCGATATGTAATGCTACAAAAAATGTAAAAAAATTGTGCTTGTTTGTTTACATTTCTTATATATACACTATTCTGTGTTCTGGGGTACATTTTTGCGATATATAACACTTCAAAAAAGTTTCAAAATTTTGTTGGGTTACATTTTTCAGCCATACAATATAACGTGTTCTTTGGTGCATTTACTTGGTATAAAACCCTCAAAAAACCTGTTTACAAATTAATCGGTATTATATTGCTCATTCATAGACATTTATATATTCTTGGGTAGATTTCAATGGTATATAAGCCTCAAAAAATTTGTTCAAAATTTTATCGGTATTATATTGCTCACCCATAGACTATTCAGTGGTCTGGAGTACAGCATACAAAATGCTTCATAAAGTCATTTACTTTATTAAATTCCAATAAAAGTGATTCAGCTGGAATGTCACAACTCCATGGGGGAGAAATAGATAGAAATATGTGATTTAGACCCTAGGGTCTCTAATCATTGCATAAACAGCTCTGGCAAAAATTAAGAGACCATTGCAAAATGTTCAATACGAAAATGAAGGAAAAAACGTGGCAACACTCACCGATCCCGTTAAGCAGATTGTGTCTTTTTATTCAAGCGATGATGACACCGTATTCACGGCTCGGGGGAGAAAAACATACAAGAGGTGAGCGGGGAGAGGACAACAGCCGTTTCGCGCCTACACCGGCGCTTCTACGGGTCCACGCTGCAATACAACACCGCCAGGTGAGATAAGTGCACAGGAGCCTGGATATGGAAGCGACAATATCGGCACTGTCCACATCTATGATTCCCTTTCGGTATAATCTGTTCTAACCACGTACTTTTGCGTTCTGTTATACGGTTACGGACTAAAACATCTCTAATCCTTATTAGATTATACCGAAAGGGCTCCTGTTTTAAACATTCGTCCCTGTACACATCGTGTCCAACAATTAATCACCTGCAGGACAGATTACGTAGTATACGTTATTTTCTGTCCCTGCAGGAGATTTTATATAGGCAAGACAATCCGCAAATTATTTACACGTTTTAGGGAACACCAAAGATCTATCCATTCAGGGAAAGGTGTTCCCAGGCTTATTCAACATATTAAAGATTGTCACGCAGGGGATCCTAATGTATTAACTTTTGCAGGGATCGAAAAAGTATTCCTACCAAAACAAGGAGGTGACCTACAAAAGCTTTTGTTACAGCGTGAGGCTAGATGGATAATGAGAACAAAAGCAACAGGTCCGGCCGGACTTAACGAAAAAATTGACATGTCGGTGTTTTTATAAAGCTTGGATCAAACGAATGGTTAGATCAGCACGATTAGTATTATAATCTCTCGTTCTTATTGGTGCTTTTCTTCATTCCTTTTTCTAAAAATTGACTGGATTTCAATAATAATGATAATAATGACGGGATATGATTCGGATACAAGACCAGCTTGTTAAATTGATTATTCATATAATGGTATATATAAAAAACGCAAAGTTTGAATAACTAGTCCTGTTTGCATTGGCTGTGCAATGACTGCACATTGTATGTAGTTTATATCCACTTTTTATGCTAATTTTGTTACTCTAGGTGTATGTATAATATCGCAATGTCCAAGTCGGTTTATTTTGTTTTTAAAAAGTGTGTGTAATTTCACTTACCTTCCTAACGTGCACCTGATTTCTGCCTGCGCTGGATAGGATACACGTCATAGGGGGCGGTGCTGATGCACTTATCTCACCTGGCGGTGTTGTATTCCAGCGTGGACCCGTAGAAGCGCCGGTGTAGGCGCGAAACGGCTGTTGTCCTCTCCCCGCTCACCTCTTGTATGTTTTTCTCCCCCGAGCCGTGAATACAGTCTCATCATCGCTTGAATAAAAAGACACAATCTGCTTAACGGGATCGGTGAGTGTTGCCACGTTTTTTCCTTCATTTTCGTATTGATACACTTTTGCTGTGTGTTCAAACGTGAGCACCTCTCTGGACATTCTGAGCTCAGTAGTTCCTCTAGTGATCCCACTGTCATTTCTTGTCATCAGGCTGTGCGGCTTTTTCTATTTTTGTATATTGCAAAATGTTCAGTTTGTCTAATTTTTCTCTTTATAGGTACAGTACAGACCAAAAGTTTGGACACACCTTCTCATTTAAAGATTTTTCTGCATTTTCATGACTATGAAAATTGTTAATTCACACGGAAGGCATCAAAACTATGAATTAACACATGTGGAATTATATACTTAACAAAAAAGTGTGAAACAACTGAAAACATGTCTTATATTCTAGGTCCTTCAAAGTAGCCACCTTTTGCTTTGATGACTGCTTTACACACTCTAGGCATTCTCTTGATGAGCTTCAAGAGGTAGTCACCGGGAATGGTTTTCACTTCACAGGTGTGCCCTGTCAGGTTTAATAAGTGGGATTTCTTGCCTTATAAATGGGGTTGGGACCATCAGTTGTGTTGAGCAGAAGTCTGGTGGATACACAGCTGATAGTCCTACTGAATAGACTGTTAGAATTTGTATTATGGCAAGAAAAAAGCAGCTAAGTAAAGAAAAACGAGTGGCCATCATTACTTTAAGAAATGAATGTCAGTCAGTCCGAAAAATTGGGAAAACTTTGAAAGTGTCCCCAAGTGCAGTTGTAAAAACCATCAAGCGCTACAAAGATGCTGGCTCACATGAGGACCGCCGCAGGAAAGGAAGACCAAGAGTCCCCTCTGCTTCTGAGGATAAGTTTATCCGAGTCACCAACCTCAGAATTCGCTGGTTAACAGCAGCTCAGATTAGAGACCAGGTCAATGCCACACAAAGTTATAGCAGCAGACACATTTCTAAAACAACTGCTAAGAGGAGACTTTGTGCAGCAGGCCTTCATGGTAAAATAGCTGTTAGGAAACCACTGCTAAGGTCAGGCAACAAGCAGAAGAGAATTGTTTTGGCTAAAGAACAAAAGGAATGGACATTAGACCAGTGGAAATCTGTGCTTTGGTCTGATGAGTCCTAATTTGAGATCTTTGGTTCCAACCACTGTGTCTTTGTGCGACGCAGAAAAGGTGAACGGATGGACTCTACATGCCTGATTCCCACCGTGAAGCATGGAGGAGGAGGTGTGAAGGTGTGGGGGTGCTTTGCTCGTGACACTGTTGGGGGTTTATTCAAAATTGAAGGCATACTGAACCAGCATGGCTACCACAGCATCTTGCAGCGGCATGCTATTCCATCCGGTTTGCGTTTACGTGGACGATCATTTATTTTTCAACAGGACAATGACCCCAAACACACCTCCAGGCTGTGTAAGGACTATTTGACCAAGAAAGAGAGTGATGGGTGCTACGCCAGATGACCTGGCCTCTACAGTCACCAGACCTGAACCCAATCGAGATGGCTGGGGTGAGCTTGACCGCAGAGTGAAGGCAAAAGGGCCAACAAGTGCTAAGCATCTCTGGGAACTCCTTCAAGATTGTTGGAAGACCATTTCCAGTGACTACCTCTTGAAGCTCATCAAGAGAATGCCTAGAGTGTGCAAAGCAGTCATCAAAGCAAAAGGTGGCTACTTTGAAGAACCTAGAATATAAGACATATTTTCAGTTGTTTCACACTTTTTTGTTAAGTATATAATTCCACATGTGTTAATTCATAGTTTTGATGCCTTCAGTGTGAATGTAAAATTTTCATAGTCATGAAAATGCAGAAAAATCTGTAAATGAGGTGTGTCCAAACTTTTGGTCTGTACTGTATATTTTTGAGTCAAATGTAAATTGTTCATTTACTCTATAAACTTCTGACAACATGTCTCCGAATTTCCAAGCAATAAATTTGGTATTTTTTTCTGAAAAGGAGAAATGGTAAAAAAAAGTGCTTTCAGACCTCAAATAATGCAAAGAAAACAAGTTCATAATAATTTCGAAGCAACAATGCTAATGTTTTAACTCAGGAAGAGTTCAGAAATCAATATTTTGTGGAATAACCATGATTTTTAATCACAGCTTTCATGCATGCTTTCTACCAGTTTTTCACACTGCTACTGGTGCAAAATTGTAAGCAGTTCTTCTTTGTTTGATGGCTTGTGACTATCTATCATCCTCTTGATTACATTCCAGAGTTTTTCAATTGGGTTCGGGTCTAGAGACTGGGCTGCCCATGACAGGGTTTTGGTGTGGTGGTCTCCTAATTTTCACCAGAGTTGTACATAGTGCTTTATACCATATTCTGTTTGGAACACATGGACTCACGGTGTCCAATCAGAGTAGATGCATGAACAAAATAAAACCATATATTATTAAACCATAAAAACAGTATTTTGAGATCGCTAACCCGGTCTATACTTATGACAGAACATGAGGTAGCATCACCTACTTGGTGAAGTGAAAAATGCTTGGAGGCTGACAAACATTTGGATGTAACTTTATTAGCCACATTCGATCAATGGAGTCTGATGCAGTTTTTTAACGGACCTGTAGTGTAGCCTATGTATTGGACATTGCAGGTTTGGCACGTAATCAAATATAATATGTAAGACAAATTGTGGTTAATGAAATTGTGCACTTTGTATGTTTTATTTGTAACTGATGAAGTAAAATGAGTTGATTTGGTAATATGTTGGCAGTATGTGTAAATTGCATGGCCGCACATAAAAAATCCTGTCGTGGAGCCAAGTTCCTTTGGGGGAGTTATTGTCATTGACATAAAGAGTAGAGATGAGCAAACTTGTTCAGAAAACGTTTGCCAACCTCAAATTCAACATGAACACATCACATTCACATTCAAGTTTGGTTTCCAGCGCATTTTTCCTCAAATTCAGCAAAATTTGGTCACAGTCAGGTAATTGATCACGTTTCAAGTAATGCTTTTGATAGGATTTTGACTAGGATAGTGGTTCTGTATGATGAGCGGGGGGACATATTTTTTAAGGGAAGGGGGTGTGAATAAGTCAGAGGAGCGGCAGCGGAGTGGAAATTTTTTTTTATTAACGTATTGTGTGCATATTCTGGCCGACAATTAGCGTGCAGAAACCATCCACAATGTCCAGCCACAAGGGCATCGCATGTCCCTCTCCATATATAAAGCGGACATGTTGCTTTGCTGGTGCCATTTTCTCAGTGTAACAGCACAGAAAGGTGGCTCTTGCTGCTGCTGCAAATTGTCATATAGATAGATATGATCCTATCTTGTGTGAAATCGATCTTCGCGCATCTAACTAGTTTGAGCTAATAATGTTATGCAAGCAGGAGTCCACATTTACCATTTAAAATCGTTTGGGCTAATATTGTGTTGCAGTCAGGAATCAGGAGGTCACATTTGCTAATCAAAATCATTAGGTCTAATATTGGGGGGCAAACAGGAGGCATCATTTGCTAATAAAAATTGTTAGGGCTAATATTGGGATTCAGCCAGGAGGCACCATTTACTAATCAAAATTGTTAGGATATTTTTGAGGCGCAGCCACGAGGCCCACAGTGCTAATCAAAATCATTAATGCTAATATTGGGGTGCACCTAGGAGACCCTATTTGCTAATCAAAATCGCTAGCACTAATGTTAGGTCTCGAGTTCCCGCTTCTGCACAGGGGGAATCTCGAGCCATCTCCGCTGCGGTCTCCCATTCTTATCCAGCCGCAGTGGAGTCTGCTCAGCAGGGACGTCGGTCCCAGCGTCTTGCTCAGCCTCACGCTGTACAGAGAGTTACTGCTGCTTCTTCAGCTTCTGCCATTAAAGTCAGTGCTGGTCAGCAGCGAGCGGACTTCTCTGGGACTAAGTCCTTGTCTGCACACACTGAGCATGCCCAGGGCAAGATCTCTCGTTGGAGATCGAGGGTCATGTGCTCAGGCTCTGCAGCACATTCCATTGGTCCTCTTGGCAGGTCTTGGAAGGGCAAAGTTTCTGTGGCCACTTCCTGTGCTGCAACTATATAAACTGCGCATGACCGCACAGCCATGCGCTAGTGTACAATTGTTAATGTGTGTATGTTGTGAGTGCAAGTCGTCCTTGGATACCCCTACCCTATTGAATGTCTGTTCGCGGAAGGTGTATGGTTGCTTTCTAGCGCCCGACTTAGCCTACAGCACGAATCACACATTACAGCGTCCAGTTGCTGTGACCGCCAGTACGGCGCCGTGCACTTCCTCTGTGCTTTCCTTACCCAAGCCTGGGTGGTTAGTGGCGTTCGTCAGTGCGGCACCGCATGCACTCTTGTGCCTTAAAATCGTTATTTAATTTCCTTACACACCCAGTTGCGATGTTATGCCAGCAAGGGTCTAATCGGACTTCAATACTAGTTGGGGTTGAGTTCGCTGACTACTTGCTCGCGCTCTATGTGCCGCGATCCTGTGACGCAACAGGATCGCTTCCTTCACGTTGGGTGAAGTTTAACCCACGTGTGTATACTTATGAGTACCGCCATATAGTCCGTCGTTACTTGGCAGCAGGTTCCATCTCTGCACGGTGGACCCCGGGCTGCGAACGCACCATACTCTATCTGTCTTAATATTTGGTGCGTTCCGCTAGCCCTAACAACTAATATTAGGTTGCAGCCTGAGGCCCCTTTGCTAATCAAAATTGTTAGGGCTAATATTGGAGTGCAGGCACCAGGCTCCAATTGCTAATCAAAATCATTTGGGCTAATAATTTTGTGCAGGCACACTATCTCAGAAAATAAATACTGTTCATTTAGTGATTGGTGGCTGACAGGTCTGGGCCTAGGATTGTAAAACAGCTGGTTAAAAGAGGGGAAGGTACATAAAACATGAGTGGGAAAAAGCGAGGTCGTGGTGGGAGCGGAAATAGGCTTGGTGTTTGATATGCTCTCTTTTGAGACTTGAACTTGCGACCTCACAGCCACCAGATAGGCGCTTTTACTCACAAAGCAAGAAAAACATTCTGCCATCAACCATTGTTAAACAATTGGTGTTTGATGTGTACTGTTATGTTTGCTAATGACAGGTGTTATGAAGGCAATCCAGAAACACAGTGTGCTTAGCGATCAGAGCGCACACAGTGATCTGACAAATACCCAAAAATACAAGAACGAGCTCTGAGACGTGGAAACTCTGTAGACTGCACACCTGATCCTATCCTAAACACAACTAAAAGCGGCTGTGGATTGCGCCTAACAACTACCTAGGCAACTCGGCACAGCCTAAGAAACTAGCTAGCCTGAAGATAGAAAAATAGGCCTGACTTGCCCCAGAGAAATTCCCCAAAGGAAAAGGCAGCCCCCACATAGAATGACTGTGAGTAAGATGAAAAGACAAAACGTAGGGATGAAATAGATTCAGCAAAGTGGGGCCCGATATTCTAGGACAGAGCGAGGACAGTAAAGCGAACTTTGCAGTCTACAAAAAACCCTAAAGCAAAACCACGCAAAGGGGGCAAAAAAAACCCACCGTGCCGAACTAACGGCACGGCGGTACACCCTTTGCGTCTCAGAGCTTCCAGCAAAACAAAAGACAAGCTGGACAGAAAAAAAGCAACAAAAAAGCAAAAAGCACTTAGCTATACAGAGCAGCAGGTCACAGGAACAATCAGGAGAAGCTCAGATCCAACACTGAAACATTGACAAGGAGCAAGGATAGCAGCATCAGGCGGAGTTAAGTAATGAAGCAGTTAACGAGCTCACCAGAACACCTGAGGGAGGAAGCTCAGAAGCTGCAGTACCACTTGTGACCACAGGAGTGAATTCAGCCACAGAATTCACAACAGTACCCCCCCCCTTGAGGAGGGGTCACCGAACCCTCACCAGAGCCCCCAGGCCGACCAGGATGAGCCGCATGAAAGGCACGAACAAGATCGGAAGCATGAACATCAGAGGCAAAAACCCAGGAATTATCTTCCTGAGCATAACCCTTCCATTTAACCAGATACTGGAGTTTCCGTCTAGAAACACGAGAATCCAAAATCTTCTCCACAATATACTCCAATTCCCCCTCCACCAAAACCGGGGCAGGAGGCTCAACAGATGGAACCATAGGTGCCACGTATCTCCGCAACAACGACCTATGGAATACATTATGTATGGAAAAGGAGTCTGGGAGGGTCAAACGAAAAGACACAGGATTGAGAACCTCAGAAATCCTATACGGACCAATAAAACGAGGTTTAAATTTAGGAGAGGAAACCTTCATAGGAATATGACGAGAAGATAACCAAACCAGATCCCCAACACGAAGTCGGGGACCCACACGGCGTCTGCGATTAGCGAAAAGTTGAGCTTTCTCCTGGGACAAGATCAAATTGTCCACTACCTGAGTCCAGATCTGCTGCAACCTATCCACCACAGAATCCACACCAGGACAGTCCGAAGACTCAACCTGTCCTGAAGAGAAACGAGGATGGAACCCAGAATTGCAAAAAAATGGAGAAACCAAGGTAGCCGAGCTGGCCCGATTATTAAGGGCGAACTCAGCCAACGGCAAAAAGGACACCCAATCATCCTGGTCTGCAGAAACAAAACATCTCAGATATGTTTCCAAGGTCTGATTGGTTCGTTCGGTCTGGCCATTAGTCTGAGGATGGAAAGCCGAGGAAAAGGATAGGTCAATGCCCATCCTACCACAAAAGGCTCGCCAAAACCTTGAAACAAACTGGGAACCTCTGTCAGAAACAATATTCTCAGGAATGCCATGCAACCGAACCACATGCTGAAAGAACAAAGGTACCAAATCAGAGGAGGAAGGCAATTTAGCCAAGGGCACCAGATGGACCATTTTAGAAAAGCGATCACAGACCACCCAAATGACTGACATCTTTTGAGAAACGGGAAGGTCAGAAATGAAATCCATCGAAATATGTGTCCAAGGCCTCTTTGGGACCGGCAAGGGCAAAAGCAACCCACTGGCACGAGAACAGCAGGGCTTAGCCCTAGCACAAATCCCACAGGACTGCACAAAAGTACGTACATCCCGTGACAGAGATGGCCACCAGAAGGATCTAGCCACTAACTCTCTGGTACCAAAGATTCCAGGATGACCAGCCAACACCGAACAATGAAGTTCAGAGATAAGTTTATTAGTCCACCTATCAGGGACGAACAGTTTCTCTGCTGGACAACGATCAGGTTTATTCGCCTGAAATTTTTGCAGCACCCGCCGCAAATCAGGGGAGATGGCAGACACAATGACTCCTTCCTTGAGGATACCCGCTGGCTCAGATAAACCCGGAGAGTCGGGCACAAAACTCCTAGACAGAGCATCCGCCTTCACATTTTTAGAGCCCGGAAGGTACGAAATCACAAAGTCGAAGCGGGCAAAAAATAACGACCAACGGGCCTGTCTAGGATTCAAGCGCTTGGCAGACTCGAGATAAGTCAAGTTCTTATGATCAGTCAATACCACCACGCGATGCTTAGCTCCTTCAAGCCAATGACGCCACTCCTCGAATGCCCACTTCATGGACAGCAACTCTCGATTGCCCACATCATAATTACGCTCAGCGGGCGAAAACTTCCTGGAAAAGAAAGCACATGGTTTCATCACTGAGCAATCAGAACCTCTCTGTGACAAAACCGCCCCTGCTCCAATCTCAGAAGCATCAACCTCGACCTGGAACGGAAGAGAAACATCTGGCTGACACAACACAGGGGCAGAACAAAAACGACGCTTCAACTCCTGAAAAGCTTCCACAGCAGCAGAAGACCAATTAACCAAATCAGCACCCTTCTTGGTCAAATCGGTCAATGGTTTGGCAATGCTAGAAAAATTACAGATGAAGCGACGATAAAAATTAGCAAAGCCCAGGAACTTTTGCAGACTTTTCAGAGATGTCGGCTGAATCCAATCCTGGATGGCTTGGACCTTAACTGGATCCATATCGATAGTAGAAGGGGTAAAGATGAACCCCAAAAATGAAACTTTCTGCACACCGAAGAGACACTTTGATCCCTTCACAAACAAAGAGTTAGCACGCAGGACCTGAAAAACCATTCTGACCTGCTTCACATGAGACTCCCAATCATCTGAGAAGATCAAAATGTCATCCAAGTAAACAATCAGGAATTTATCCAGATACTCACGGAAGATGTCATGCATAAAAGACTGAAACACAGATGGAGCATTGGCAAGTCCGAACGGCATCACTAGATACTCAAAATGACCCTCGGGCGTATTGAATGCAGTTTTCCATTCATCTTCTTGCCTGATTCTCACCAGATTATACGCACCACGAAGATCTATCTTAGTGAACCAACTAGCCCCCTTAATCCGAGCAAACAAGTCAGATAACAATGGCAAGGGATACTGAAATTTAACAGTGATCTTATTAAGAAGGCGGTAATCAATACACGGTCTCAGCGAACCATCCTTCTTGGCTACAAAAAAGAACCCTGCTCCCAGTGGTGATGACGATGGGCGAATATGTCCCTTCTCCAGGGATTCCTTCACATAACTGCGCATAGCGGCGTGTTCGGGCACGGATAAATTAAATAATCGACCTTTAGGGAATTTACTACCAGGAATCAAATTGATAGCACAATCACAATCCCTATGCGGAGGTAGAGCATCGGACTTGGGCTCTTCAAATACATCCTGATAATCAGACAAGAACTCTGGGACCTCAGAAGGGGTGGATGACGAAATCGACAAAAATGGAACATCACCATGTACCCCCTGACAACCCCAGCTGGATACCGACATGGAATTCCAATCCAATACTGGATTATGGGTTTGTAGCCATGGCAACCCCAACACGACCACATCATGCAGATTATGAAACACCAGAAAGCGAATAACTTCCTGATGTGCAGGAACCATGCACATGGTCAGCTGGGCCCAGTATTGAGGTTTATTCTTGGCCAAAGGTGTAGCATCAATTCCTCTCAATGGAATAGGACACCGCAAAGGCTCCAAGAAAAACCCACAACGTTTAGCATAATCCAAATCCATCAGATTCAGGGCAGCGCCCGAATCCACAAACGCCATGACAGAAAACGACGACAAAGAGCATATCAAGGTAATGGACAGAAGGAATTTGGACTGTACAGTACCAATGACGGCAGACCTAGCGGACCGCTTAGTGCGCTTAGGACAATCAGAAATAGCATGAGTGGAATCACCACAGTAGAAACACAGACCATTCAGACGTCTGTATTCCTGCCGTTCAACTCTAGTCATAGTCCTATCGCACTGTATAGGCTCATCGTACAGCAATCCGAGCGCCAGGAAAAACGCATCGACACTACTCAATGCAGGGTCTCCTGGCGCAAGAGAAAATGCCCAGTCTTGAGGGTCGCCACGCAAAAAAGAAATAATAATCAAAACCTGTTGAATAGGATTACCAGAAGAATGAGGTTTCAAGGCCAGAAATAGCTTACAATTATTTTTGAAACTTAGAAACTTAGTTCTATCTCCAAAAAACAAATCAGGAATAGGAATTCTTGGTTCTAGCATAGATTTCTGATCAATAGTATCTTGAATTTTTTGTACATTTATAACGAGATTATCCATTGAAGAGCACAGACCCTGAATATCCATGTCCACACCTGTGTCCAGAATCACCCAAATGTCTAGGGGAAAAAAAAAGTGAACACAGAGCAGAAAAAAAAAATGATGTCAGAACTTTTTCTTTCCCTCTATTGAGAATCATTAGTTTGGCTCCTTGTACTGTTATGTTTGCTAATGACAGGTGTTATGAAGGCAATCCAGAAACAGTGTGCTTAGCGATCAGAGCGCACACAGTGATCTGACAAATACCCAAGAATACAAGAACGAGCTCTGAGACGTGGAAACTCTGTAGACTGCACACCTGATCCTATCCTCAACACAACAAAAAGCGGCTGTGGATTGCGCCTAACAACTACCTAGGCAACTCGGCACAGCCTAAGAAACTAGCTAGCCTGAAGATAGAAAAATAGGCCTGACTTGCCCCAGAGAAATTCCCCAAAGGAAAAGGCAGCCCCCCACATATAATGACTGTGAGTAAGATGAAAAGACAAAACGTAGGGATGAAATAGATTCAGCAAAGTGGGGCCCGATATTCTAGGACAGAGCGAGGACAGTAAAGCGAACTTTGCAGTCTACAAAAAACCCTAAAGCAAAACCACGCAAAGGGGGCAAAAAAACCCAACCGTGCCGAACTAACGGCACGGCGGTACACCCTTTGCGTCTCAGAGCTTCCAGCAAAACAAAAGACAAGCTGGACAGAAAAAAAGCAACAAAAAAGCAAAAAGCACTTAGCTATACAGAGCAGCAGGTCACAGGAACAATCAGGAGAAGCTCAGATCCAACACTGAAACATTGACAAGGAGCAAGGATAGCAGCATCAGGCGGAGTTAAGTAATGAAGCAGTTAACGAGCTCACCAGAACACCTGAGGGAGGAAGCTCAGAAGCTGCAGTACCACTTGTGACCACAGGAGTGAATTCAGCCACAGAATTCACAACAGTGTACATGGGTTAGGTGATAATGTTACTGAAGGATCTACTGAACAAACACTGTCTCATCCTATCCAAACACAACTGACAACATCTGTTACTGGACGGGCTACTCGACTCCCTCTTTTTGGCAACCACACAGCGGTACGCCTTGCAGATGAGGGTCCTAAAGAGCATGTGCTTCTCTGGATGGCAAGCACTGCATCGAGTGGCCTCTCTTCTTCCTCCACCTTGACATCACACACAGTAAAATCCTCAGAGGTGGCAACCCAATCACCCTTATTTTCCCCCAAGTCACAACCCTCCAACCGCCTAACTGACTGTAAGGAACCACAGATGGGCAAGTCTGCAGAGCTGCTCACACATTCTATTCCATAGGCATATAAGGTCCTCTCCAAAGATTTACAGAATCTAGAGGAGAAAAGAATCTGCACCGATGCCCAAAATTTTTACTGCTGTATCGGAGGCCGGATGAAGTAGGGTCCAAGCAGAATCCAGACCCTTATCACCAGACATTAACCCACGGGGGTGGAGGAGATATTGATGAGACTCAGATACCTGAGGCGCACGTGGACTGTACTGTGGTGTCAGGGATGAAAGAGGAGGATGTTGACTCTCAGGGCGAGGTGTGTGGGAACAAAAGAGGATGCTGATGAGGTTGTAGATCCCACTTAGAGTGAACCCAGAGGTATGCAGCTGAGTATCTTAGCAGATGAGGTGGAGGAAGATGAGGAAGTTAAGTTGCAGCTTGCCACACAGACAAGGAGTGATGCAAGCATGACAAGCAATGCATTGTCAGTCACAACTATGGCTGTGGCCAACACCAGTTGCAAGTCTGCAGCTCGCATGGGCGGCAACGTTTCCCTAGCCTGGGCCTTTTTTCAGACCACAAAGGGTGACCCAATTCCCGTTATCTGCCAACTTTGCAAAAAATGACTTGGTAGAGGCAAAAATTGCAATAATTTAACTACTACATGCATGAACCGGCACATGCACGATGTACATGCCTTCGTCTAGGAATCACACTGTGCCAAAATGTGTTCCAGTGGGCCTGGTCAACCACTAGCCATCCCATCAACCTCATCTGCTGCTTCTTGCTCCGTCAAAATGGCAAGTGTTACACTGTTCTACGACCGCAGAACCTCCACTTGTTTAACCCCTACAGTTGGGATGAGAGCGCTTCAGCTGTTACAGAAATGTAAATGCCTGCGCTTTTTGTTACAATGAACACACCATATGTTTCTCAATCGACCATAACATCTCCTGTACTCCATACTCCACCATCTCTCATCACAGCTGTCAGCCCTCGGTCCCGCAGTTGTAGTCACGTAAAAGAATGTTTCCTCCTACACATGCCAAAGATAAGAGCTTTAACGCCACCATCTCCAATATGTTGGACATGGAAATGCTACCTTTCTGCCTGTTGGACACAGACGGTGTTCGAAATTTTATGGCGATTGCAGTCGCCATTACCAGTTGCCCAGTCACCATTATTTCTCTAAGAAAGCTGTGCCTGTGCTACATCAGCATATTGTACTCAACATCACCCGTTCCCTGAAAAAATCTATGTCTGCCAGGGTGCATTTCATTACTGACACCTGGACGAGCAAACACAGGCAGGGGTGTTACATTTCACTGACTGGGCAATAGGTGACTCTGGTGGCTGTGGGGGCAGGTGGGCAAGGGGCTGCTCAATAAGTTTTGGAATTCCCAAGGGTTGCATAACAAACCTCTATATCTAACACTTCCTCCACTGCATCTGGCTCCTCCACCTCCTCTAGGGCCTCGACTGGCACCCTCTCTTAATAGGACACGCATTCCAGCAGTGTAGAGAGAATCCCCCCACATCCGTACTGCGCAGCCAAACTCTCCATAATCGGGCAGTTTTTACATTGATATGCCTTCGAGATAGCAGTCACAAACCGAGTTAGAGCAATGACTATCTTCACTGGACATGGAGCCAGGGAAGGCCATGTGCAATAACAGTTCAAACCTTGTGGCGACCCTACGCCGGGGCAGCCATGCACACCTGTTAGTGAAGGTGCAGGAGCTGAGGAACAAATGGAGGATGAAGAGGAACAGTTTATGGATGCACAATAGTCAGGAAATTGAGAGGATAGTGATCCACTTTCTGTTGTCCATGGATGGCAGAACGGGACGGAGGAAGCAAGCTTGAATATTGCACTAATCTGTTAGATCCTCGGTACAAGAGTAAATTTTGCCAGATGCTTCCCCCTTGGAAAGGGACGCAAGCATGCTGGAGTATCGAAACATGCTTGTAGACAATCTTAAGGGTGGCTTTCCTCAAGACAACAGTGAGGCACACAGTGTGAATTACCGTTATAGCCATACAACCCATTGAATTATCAATGCAAAAAAAACTAGCAGCAGTGTAAGTGGCATAAGCAATTTCAGTGAGTCGTTTCACACATTTGTTTAGATCAGCCCATGCACCAGCAGAACAGAGTACAAGTCTGACAAGTTGTGAATGACTAGAGGATGGTGCAGGAGTATCTCAAGCTCAATATCAATGTCATAAGGGGGAATTTGGACCCTTTTGCATTTTGGTCTTCAAAAATGGAAGTGCTTGACTGTCATGCCTTGGAGGTTTTGTCATGCCCAGAGAACCAGGCCTACGACTATAACTCATCTACCTGTTACTGATCAATGATTCAGGTAGAAATGCTGGTCTAAGCTCAGTCCCATGCATCCACGCTGCACAATTATACTATTTGTACTCTGGGTCAATCGACACCACTTTTCCTGATGTCTGCCCCTAATTTGAGCTGTTTGGGAAGATGTTTGTTTCTCCCTTAAGGTGTAGTCTATACGTTCGGTTTTGCCTCTCATTGAATCCAATGGGGTTCGGGTATGTTCGAAGAACAATTCGGTGAACATTGGGACATTCGCCTAACCGAACCTAGAAAGGTTCGCTCATCTCTAATAAAGACTAGGGGATAAAATACTACCTAACATAGGGTGTTTTTGGGTCATAAATCTTATTGGATCATGGGGGATTTTTTTAAGTTTAGCAAAAGTGTTTCTGTATGATATTCTTAATTTTTGTAAATTGAGATGTGTAAGTAGCCACAAAAGTGATCTGATTTGAAATATATAAAGGTTGTATGCTTTTTTCTTTAAAAATATATTGCCTGATCATGTGTTGTATCGTGTTTTGTGCCCGCACTTTTGGTCTCATATTCTTTGTTGTACTGTAACTGCTTCTGATTGAAATTTAATATCAGATGATATGTTTCTTTTTGTGCAAATCAATTCCCCCAACAGAATACTTTTTATCGTTTGTTTAATGGCAACATCATGTCACTCTAAAGTGTCATTAATAGCCAATTTTTTTTGTACGGCATAGCTGGGACTCCTTTGGGGTAATGAGAAAGGGTGATGTCCAGAAAATTTATGCTGCAATCAAGAATATCTGAAATGAATTGTAAGTTCATTTTGTTATCATTTAGGTAATCTGTAAACTGTATAGCAGACTCTCTTGAACCCTTCCATATCAGGAGGAGGTCGTCAATGTACTAACCATACCACCTGACATGGGAGGAAAAGGGTTTTTAATCTGAGAAACTGTAAAGTTTCTCCCAATGGGACATGTAAATATTGGAGATTGAGGGGAGAAACTCGTACCATGGATGCTCCTTGCCTCTGGAAATAAAAAGTCCCAACAAATGAAAAGTAGTGATGTAATAAAAAAAAATTGACTGCTCTTATCAAAAACTTTTGAATAGCAGAGAGATAATTACTGTACAAATTAATATGGTGTTAGGACTGGCGGAACGCACCAAGAAAGATGTAATAGATGCGTTCGCAGTCCGGGGTCCTCCGTGCAGGTGAAAACCTGCTGCTAGTAAATGGCAGCGTAATATGGCGGTGGAAGCGAACCCGGTAAAGCCACAGGTCCACAATACCGCACTAAAGAGTGCAAGCAAGGAGTCAGCGAACACAACCCCAAGACTCAGGATTGAAGTCCGATTAGACCACTTGCTGACACAACACCGCAACTGGGTGTGTTAGGTAACAATAATAATTAGAGCACCGAAGTGCGAACTGTGCCGTGCTGGCAGACACCACTAAGCACCCAGACGTGGGTCAGGAAGCGCACTACTGGTGCGTGGCGCCGCACTGGCGGTCACAGCAATAGACGCTGATACGTGTGTGACACGTTGAGTGGTTAGTCGGGCGCTAGATAGCAGCCATACTCCATACGCGAACAGTCATACAATAGGGTAGGGGTATTTAATGAACGACTTGCACTCACAACAAACACACGTATACAATTGTACACTAGCGCATGGCCGTGCAGTCATGCGAAGCTTATATAGCTGTAGTACTTTCAGGACCTTCCAATAAAGGACCAATGGGCAGCTGCCACAGAAGTTAGCCCTTTCAGGACCTGCCAGGAGGACCAATGGGAACCACTGCAGCATCTGAGCATGTGACCCTTGATCTCCAACGGGAGATCTCACCCTGGGCATGCTCAGAAGGGAAAAAGGAGGACTTAGTCCCAAAAGCGTCCGCTCGCTGCTGCCCAGCACTGGCTTTAATGGCAAAAGCTGGAGAAGCAACAGCAAGCCTAAGCACAGAGTGAGACTGAGCCAGACGCAAGGACCGACGTCTCTGCTGAGCAGATTTACCTGCAGCAGGAGAGGAATGGGAGACCGCAGCAGAAGCGGCCCGAGATTCCCCCTGTGCAGAAGCGGGAACTCGACCCCTAACATATGGTATATTAAAGAAGTTATGGCTATCTGAGGAGAGATACTGGGATAAAGTCCAACTACATCACAAGAAAGCCATATGCAGTTTTATTGTCACTTTGTTCCATCTAGTGATGAGATGACATGTTTCGCATCACGGAACTCAGCTTTTCTCCCATATTCCCTATACCAGCCACAATTGGAGGAAATGTATTTTTCTGAACTTTAGGGTAACAAATGAAATATGGGAATAATAGGAAATTGTGTTACCAGATCTTTAGATAATTTTTCAGTTAAAGCCCCCATACTGTCCCTGTTCTTTCAAAAATTATCAAGTTCTTTTTGAAATTTATTGGTAGGACTTAAGCTTAATTCCTGGTAGACATTGACATATTTTAATTGATCATAATTAGTGATGAGCGAGTATACTCGTTACTTGGGTTTCCCCGAGCATGATCGGGTGGTCTCCGAGTATTTTGGCGTGCTCGGAGATTTAGTTTTCGTTGCTGCAGCTGCATGATTTGCAGTTGCTAGACAGGTTAAATACATGTGGGAATTCTGTAAAAAAACAGGCAGCCCCCACATGTATTCAGGCTGTCTAGCAGTCGCAAATTATGCAACTACGGCAACAAAAACTAAATTTCCGAGCACGCCAAAATACTCGGAGACCACCCAAGCATGCTCGGAGAAACCCATGTAATGAGTATACTCGCTCAATACTAATCATAATTCATCTGTTCATATAATCCCACATTCAGCTGAACCTCTGCACCCCTCTGGTTTGCCTGTCTAATTCCCAGATCTTTGCTCTTTTTAAGTTCTCTAATGGCCATTCTTTCTTCATATGTGACATTAGATGGAATATCTTGTCCTGAATAGATAATTTTAAATACATACAGTTCTTCTTCTATTGCTTCTTGAAAGGCATTGAGGATACCTTGACAATAATGACAATAATTCTCGAAAACGATCTTAGCTGCACATAACAGGATTTTTTAAGTGTTGCCATGCAATTTGCACATGTTTCCAACATATTACCAATTAAACCCATTTTACTTCATCAGTTACAAATAAAACATACAAAATACACAATTTCATTAACTGAAATTCATCTTACATATTTGATGCACTGCAATGTCCAGTACATAGTGTGCACTACTGGTCCATTAAAATACCGCATCAGACGCCATTTATCAGGTGCACCAAATAAACTTAAATCCAAACGTTTGGCCGCCTCCAAGCATTTTTCACTTCACTATGTAGGTGATGCTACCCCATGTTACATCAAAGGTATAAAGCGGGTTAGCAGACCACAGAGAGGAGACAACCATAACAATTACTCAATCAGGAGACCTGGTGGATTTACCTGTTACAAACCAGGACACTGCAAGGCATGAATGTAAGACATGGTTTGATATACCATTATGTTTGATTATTTTCCCCCTGCTCCCACTGTTCTCATATAATTTTAGTTTATATGTCTATCCATCTCAAAATATTGTTTTTAGGGTTTATAATACATGGTTTTATTTTGTTCATAAATTTACTAGTTCCAAACAAGATATGAATAGCGTTTGTATATTCATTTTTCCCCCATTTGGTTGTGACATTCCAGCTGAATGAGTTTTATTGGAATTTAATAAAGTAAGTGATTTTAGTAAGTCTTTTGAATGCTGGATTTTTTGACATGTTTGCAACTCCCCGTAGCACTGTAGGCTTTCTAAGCACCAAACTTCAGAGTGGGTGAGCTACACTTTTCTTTCTTTTTTAGTGCATAACCCTCAAAAAACTTGTTCAAAATTTTATCTGCATTATATTACTCATCCATAGGGTACTACGTCTGCTTGGGTACACTTTGTTGCTATAAAAGTCTCTAAAACTTGGTCCAAAATTTTTTGGTATCACATTGCTCATCCACACAGTATAACATGTTTCTTGGGTACATTTTGTTGCTATATAAGCCTCAAGAAACTTGTTAAAAAAGTATTGATATTATATTGCTCATCCATAGGGTATTCTTGGGTACATTATGTTGGTATGTAACCCTCAAAAAACTTGTTCAAAATTTTTTGGTATTACATTACTCATCCATAAGGCATTACATCTTCTTGGGTACAGTTTGTTGCTATATAGGTCTCAAAAAACTTGTTAAAAATTTATAGGCTTCATATTGCTCCTCCATAGACTTTTACATATTCTTGGGTAGATTCCAGTGGTATATAAGCCTCAAAAACTTGTTTAAAATTAATCGGTATAATATATTGCTCATCCATAGACTTTTACATATTCTTTGGTAGATTTCGTTGCTATATAAGGCTCACGTTGCAGATTTGGTGCGTTTTTTTCACGTATTACGGAAGGGATTTATGAGAAAACCTGAAGCAAAACCTGATGCCAGCAAAGTGAATGAGAAACCTAAAGTGCACTTGCAGATTTGGTGCACAATATAATCTGCAGCATGTCAATTCTCTGTGCATTTTTGCCCTGCATTTTCACCATTGACTTCGCTCAAACCAATCAAAAATGCATTGCACCAAAAAGAGCATTTTTGCAGCTACGTTTTTCCTGCCAAGAGGTGCAGAAATGGCGCAGAACTTTTACTCAATGTACGCACATAGCTTTATCAATATTGATATTATATTGCTCACCCATAGATTATTCTGTGCTCCGGAGTACATTTCCTTGGTATATAACCCTCAAAAGTGATTTGCCTTTCTGAGTCTAGGAGTACTAATATATGACCATTTATTTAGTCGCCATGACAGCACCACGAGAGAGGGGATCCGCCCTTCAGGGGCAGGACACCTACAGACATAAAAGGGGGCACCTCTCTCCCGCATCAGTTGGTTTCCTGTCCCTGGCAGGGGAACCTCTTCAGACAGGCCTTATAAAGAAGGTCGAAGAAATGAAGATAACCCAGTCCTGGCAGGCGAATTCAGGTAGCGGGGGTCCACTACCTCGTCTGTCCAGGACGCCGGAAGCACCACACAGCAGGGGAACTGCTGGTGTTGGTGTCAGCAGAGAGGGGCAGCTTTTATTTAAATGCTTGCCTCTTAAGTGATCCGTCACCGTCAGGTACCAGGGAGTATAAGGGGTCTTCTGCTGTGGCCGCGCCCTGGGGTCCACCCGGGGTCTGCCTGCGGCCTGGCGAGGATGTGCGCGTCAGTCCGGGGGGGCGTGGGTTCCTCGACCGCGCGTTGGCTTGCTCACCACGGTCGCGACCAGAAGGGGCGTGTCCGGATGATGCGGCTGTCAGGGCGGCCTGATGACACCACGGGGCATGCGCAGTGGGACCGCGCCGGCTGATAACGTCACTATCGCGTCTGGACCTGATCCAGGTACCCGGCGATTATGTGGTGGAGGCAGGTTTGCGGATGGACCTTTGGAGGGGGGTGAAGGCCTGTTTACCGTTGGTCCAGGGCGCGGTCCTGGGGGAGGCACTCCAACATTTAAACATGGTACCGGGCAGATCACCTGGAAAACCTGCTGACCCCCATCAGGGGGCGGTACCTTGGGGGCATATTTAATGAGGAGTCTGACGACTGCTGAGTGCTTCTGACTCATTGTAATGATGGAGTCGCCGGAGCAGGGAGCACCACTGCCTGACAAGCAGCAGCAGCATATTCAGCCCATTGAGGATCCTCAAATTATATCACAGCGGTGATCTAGTGGTGGAGACAAGAATATCCAAAAATCGAGGCAGAGCAAGTCCTCAAGCCGTAAAACATCGCCGGCTAGGAAGGACCTCCCACTGATTACGGTACCAATCACTGCACATTCGGGTAAGTGATCTATGTGAAAGTTCACTTACTGATTTCCTGTTCCTCCTTATATTCCCTCTCTCCTTGTTAGGAGAGAAAATTTTCCGCCAAAGCCAGACATAGGGAGTGCGCCGAATGTGGGTAACCACTCCCAGATCGCCATGACAGAAAGCTATGTAAACCCTGCATACAACGCTTAATTGAGGAAGCCCCTAACCTTACTTCCACTCTAAGGGATATGGTTAGACAGGAAGTTAAAGGTTCTATTGAATCCATGTCCCAGAAAACGGATGTCAGGAGAAGCAAACATATTAGGTCCCCAGTTTCAGATTCATCCTCTTCATCCATAAAGACCGACTACGTTCACTCCTTCTTGCCGCTAGACAGAGTTAACCATTTAGTTAAAGCGGTAAACAACACAATTGGGATCGAAGAGACCCAGTTGGAATGCTCCATGCAGGGCATTACGTTTAAAGGCCTAGATCGAAAATCCCGAAGGTCTTTTCCGGTGGTGGATAAGATAAATACATTGATACATTGATTACAAGGGAGTGGAAAAAAACCCAAAAGGAAAGGTTCGCTTCCACCGGCATTTAAGAGGAGATATCCATTCGAGGAGGAAGCTTCATCCTCATGGGACAAGGCTCCAAAACTGGACGCAGCAGTGGCTAAGGCGTGTAAAAGGACCTCTCTTCCATTTGAAGATCTAGGAAATCTAAAAGATTCACTAGATAGGAAGGCTGACGTTTTCCTGAAAGGGGCTTGGGAAACATCAGCAGGATCCCTAAAGGTACCTTCACACTAAGCAACGCTGCAGCGATACCGACAACGATGTCGATCGCTGCAGCGTCGCTGTTTGGTCGCTGGAGAGCTGTCACACAGACAGTTCTCCAACGACCCACGATTCCGGTAACCAGGGTAAACATCGGGCTACTAAGCGCAGGGCCGCGCTTAGTAACCCGATGTTAACCCTGGTTACCATCATAAAAGTAAAAAAAACAAACACTACATACTTACCTTTGCTGTCTGTCCCCGGCGCTCTGCTTTCCTGCACTGACTGTGAGCACAGCGGCCGGAAAGCAGAGAGGTGACGTCACCGCTGTGCTTTCCGGCTGGCCGGCGCTCACAGCCAGTGCAGAGAAGCACAGCGTCGGGGACAGACAGCGAAGGTAAGTATGTAGTGTTTGTTTTTTTTAACTTTTACGCTGGTAACCAGGGTAAACATCGGGTTACTAAGCGCGTCCCTGCGCTTAGTAACCCGATGTTTACCCTGGTTACCAGTGAAGACATCGCTGAATCGGCGTCACACACGCCGATTCAGCGATGTCTGCAGGGAGTCCAGCGACAAAATAAAGTGCTGGACTTTCTGCAGCGACCAACGACATCACAGCAGGATCCTGATCGCTGCTGCGTGTCAAACTGAACGATATCGCTAGCCAGGACGCTGCAACGTCACAGATCGCTAGCGATATTGTTCAGTGTGAAGGTACCTTAAGACCAGCGATTGCAGCCACTTGCACAGCACGGTCAGTGATGGTGTAACTTGACCGCTTAGAGGATCAACTCAAAAATAAGGCTCCCAGGAATGAGATCCTATCCTCCCTACCTATAATTCAGGAGGCAGCAGCTTTTCTGTCAGACGCATCGGCAGATTCTGTTAAATTAGCCGCCAGATTTTCAGCCCCTTCTAATGCAGCCTGTAGAGCTCTCTGGATTACATTTTGGCCACAAGATTTGCAAGCCAGAAAAAAACTGTATAGCATTCCATGTGAAGGGGCACATTTATTTGGACTAGTTCTTAATGAACTATTAGAAAAGGTGGGTGATAATAAGAAACGGTTCACTTACCAAGGAAGATCCTCTTATAGACGGGATTACAATAAAGGATGGTTTAGCAGCAGAAGGTCGAATAGAGAAAGACCCAGATAAGATAATAATAGAAGGAAAGGTAGAGGATATATGTTTAATACCTCTCGGGACTATAAAAAACCTCAATGACTGCCGGACCAGGTAGGGGGTAGGCTTTCAGCCTTCTATCCTGCCTGGTTACAAATTTCCAATAGCCCATGGATTCTCAGTCTTATTGAAACTGGCCTAAAGTTTGAGTTCCAACAGATTCTTCATGATAAATTTACTTTATCACCCATCTGTTCTTCTTCTGCAGAACAATTGGCACTAGATTCAGAAGTTCAGGAACTTCAGAAAAAAGGGGTTCTGATTAAAGTGCTCGCGGTACAAAGAGGTAAAGGGTTCTACTCCCCTCTCTTTCTGGTCAAAAAACCTGAAGGATCTTTTCACACGATCATTAATTTGAATAAATTTTTGCTGGTCCCATCTTTTGAGATGGAATCAGTAAAGACAGCAATAAAACTTCTCTTTAACAATTGCTTCATGGTTGTCCTAGATCTGAAAGACGCCTGGGCTCAATATCATACCAGAACACTACAGTGGGACATTTTACAGAATTCCCTTTGCATAAAAGGTCATCTTGACAGTAAATTTTCATTGTCTGTTGAATCCATTCAATCACTACATTGGTGGACACACGTAACAAATTTACGTAGGGGGGTTCCTTGGACAAATTATATAACTCGGATAATAACTACAGATGCTAGCCCCAGGGGATAGCGGGCACACGTGGAAAGTAGTTCGGTCCAGGGGCTGTGGTCTCCGTCCGAACAGAGTTTGTCATCCAATCTAAAGGAGTTATTAGTGGTAGAATGCGCGTTAAGTAGTTTTCTTATACCCCTACAGGGTCGGCACGTCAGACTTTTCTCCGACAACCAGGTAACCGTAGCCTACATTAACCATCAAGGAGGTACTCGGTCCGGTTCATTAATGGAGATCGCGGATCGTATTTTTCAGATGGCCGAAAATCATCTACTATCACTCACGGCTCTTCACATAAAAGGGAAGTACAATAGCATGGCCGACTATCTAAGCCGCAACCAACGAAGACAGGGAGATTGGACACTAAACTCATCCATCTTCAATCAGATCATACAATTGTGGGGATGTCCAGACATAGATCTCTTTGCCAACTGAGGAAACAGAAAGCTACATCGATTCTGCTCCTTAAACCCCAGAGACAATCCGTACGCGGTAGACGATCTTCTAATCCCATGGCACTTCTCGCCTATGCATTTCCCCCTCTGAACTTAATCCAAATAGTTCTGAGGAAAATACGGAAAGACGGGGTCCAAATAATCCTGATAGCCCTGTTCTGGCCCAGAAGATCATGGTTTCCTTGGCTGAGGAAGATGTCCATTTCCCAGCCATTAATTCTTCCAGAAATACCAAATCTCCTCTCCCAGGGCCCAATCCTCCATCCACGAGTGGCCAATTTACATCTAGCGGCATGGAATTTGAAAGGTCATTACTAAGGGGGAGGGTTTTTTTTACGGGACCTGGTAAATACATTACTTAAAAGTAGAAAAGACTCTACAACAAACATTTATGTCAGGATTTGGAAGAAATTCTTATCAGTTTCAGAAATACGAATTGGTCAGGAACCCTGTATTAACCAAATTTTAGAATTCCTGCAAAAAGAATTAGATATGGGCCTAGCCACAAGTATGCTTAGGGTTCAAGTATCGGCTCTAGGGGCATTATACAATAGAAATTTGGCCAGCAATCATTGGATAGTCAGGTTCTTCAAGGAAGTTACAAGATCTACACCAATCATTAAACAAAAATTTTTACGGGCATAAGAAATGAATGGCACCAGGAAAACACTTACAGCTCCAGTGGGGTGCGTGAAAAAAAATCGATTCCCATATAAACCCACAGCATGCGGTTAATGCGTGGTGGTGCAACACTTTGGAAAGCCTTCACGCCAGCACAATCAGCCGTCGTCCTACTCTCCCCGCACCCTCACCGCCTACAGCCACCAGTCGAGTTTTATGGTATGCCTGTAAATGGATTCTTGATACATTAAAGAAAATTCACTATGATTAAATGGTGAGTGCCGCTTTTTTCTGTTGTTTTGGAATTAAACAAAAAGTAGTTCCATGGGATCTAAATCTTGTTCTCTCAGCTTTAACGCAAGCTCCGTTTGAGTCTATTGATGATGCACCAATTAAAATCCTATCCTTGAAAACAGCTCTCTTGGTTGCGCTTACATCCGCGGGAAGGATTAGTGATATACAAGCTTTGTCCAGACAGTCTCAGTACATGCAGTTTAGGGAAGATAGAGTTGTTATGAGAGCTGATCCTCTTTATCTTCCAAAGGAAGCTTCAAAATTTCATAGGTTACAAGAGGTTCCCTCATTTTGTCCTAATCCCACTAATGATAAGGAACATAAATTTCACACTTTGGATGTTAAAAGATGTCTTCTTAAATATATTTCAGCTACAAACGCTTTGAAAAAAGATAATTCCCTATTTATATCCTTCCAGGGGGTTAGAAAGGGACTTAAAGTATCTAAAAACACACTGGCTAGATGGATCAGGGAGGCACTATCTCTGGCTTATACAGCAGGTGGCATGGAGGTCCCAGAAGGTGTCAAAGCTCATTCCACTAGAGCCGTGTCCACATCATTGGTGGAGAGATCTGAAGTGTCGATTGAAGACATTTGTAAGGCGGCCACATGTTCTTCTCCACTACTTTCTTTAGACACTATAGACTAGATCTCGGTAGCTCCTCTGATCTCACGTTTGGGAGAAGGGTGCTTGAAGTTGTCCCTCCCTTGTTCTTCTTACTTCTCTGAAAGTCTCTCGTGGTGCTGCCATGGCGACTGAATAAATACGTAAGCTACTTACTGGTAGCGGTGCTTTTCCGGAGCCCATGACAGCACGCTTATATTCCCTACCCTTTTTTCTCGTATGGGTCAACACTTTCTTTTCCTTTAAGTGCTAAAGTTTGCTCACATGGTGAATTGTACCATATATTAAGTTGTTTTTATGCTACTAACCTAGGAGGCCCTCTCATGCTCTGTAAACCAACTTATGAGGGAGAGAGGAGCCGCCCTTTTATGTCTGTAGGTTTCCTGTCCCTGAAGGGCGGATCCCCTCTCTCGTGGTGCTGTCATGGGCTCCTGAAAACACCGCTACCGGTAAGTAGCTTACGTATTTTAACAGAATGTGTATGAGGCCCTCCTTTATGTCTAAAACAGGGTGTATCTGAGTATCTAATTTTTAGCAGGTCTTGCTTCCTTCATAAATTAAATTGAAATTTCCAATTTAAAAAAATCAATTTTAGTTTACTTAATTATAGTTTTTTAAAAAATCATTTAAAAATGTTGCCTTATATACAAGTCATTATACAGGAAAAACGTTTCTTAACATTTTTTCCTGTAAAATGCAATTTTTTGTCAATTTGGAATGTTTTATTGTCACTCCTTAAAGTGCAGTAAAAGTGTGACACCATTGTCCTCAACAGCAATCTGGGAGTCAGAGATACTTCTCCATGCTGTCCCCCTTCCATTCAGCACTTTTCCCATCTATTTGAAATTTCCACTGCACCCCCCAGACCTCTTTGTAGAGTTTGGCAAAAAAAAAAGACTCCCAATATACTCATTACTCGAAAAGAGTAGTGATGAGCGAGTATACTTATTGCTCGGGTGGTCTCTGAGAATTTGTTAGTGATCGGAGATTTAGTTTCCGTTGCCGCAGCTGCATGATTTACGGCTGCTAGACAGGATGAATACATGTGAGGAATGCCTGTTTGTTAGGGAATTCCCACATGTGTTCAGGCTGTCCAGCAGCCATAAAACATGTAGCTGAGGCCAAGAAAACTAAATCTCCGAGCACTAACATATACTCGGCGATCACCCGAGCAACGAGTATACTCGCTCTTCACTAGAAAAGAGCATTCGTGTATTAAGACTTGCTTGGTTCAAGCTACAAGTACCCAAGCATTTTACTGTTCGCTCATCTCTTAACGTTTATTTTGAAGATTTAATACAAAAATGCCACTTTTTACTGTGCAAATTTTTTCATAACATGTATTTAACTGTTTATATAGTCATTGTCTATAACATGAAAGCATCAGTTAAAGAAAAAATATATATATACTTTAAAGCATACGTGTGCATTTTGCACAGATTCTGACCTAACACAGTGTTAGGGATGGCGGATCGCACTAAATATAAATTATGATGAAGTGCGATCGCCACCCGGGGTCCACCATGCAGAGATGGAAAACCGCAGCTAGAAAACAATAGCAGAAGCGTGCGGCAAGCGATCTCGAATACACACGGGGTTAAATGTCACCCTGTGTGAATTGAAACTAATTATCCAACTCTGTTAGCTTCACAGAGGGGTATAAACGGAAATACAGCTGTCCTTAGACAGTATGGCACAGCTAGATGCCAAGCTAATGAAAATGGCACTACTGTAACTTCACAGGTGAACGCAACCCTCTCAGGTGCAAGGAAACAGGTAGTGGACACAGTCACAGTGTATGCACACACAGAAACTCCTCTCCGGAGGTGCCGGAATTCTAAAGGCTATGCCCTGAGCACATGCAGACAAGTCCACACTACCGTAATGCTCCACACACACACACATGACATAAGTGATCTTAGCGCACCAGCGTGCGTTCCAAAGAACCTTGTATATATTCCGCTTAAGTCCAGTCAGGAAGGATTAGACTGAGCAAGACGCTGAGACTGACATCTTTACTGAGCAGCTCCTACTGCTCGGAGAAGAATGGGAGACTGCAGAGGCAGACAAGGCTTGGGATCTACCCCGTGCAGTGGGAGAATCCCGGTGCCTAACACACAGAGACAGGTCCAGACTTTGAAGAATCTATTGTAACCAAAGACAAAGCAGATTTCATTTTTTTCAGGTAGGGTAATAAATTCAACTAGAAGGTGTTTACTTTAAAACCGCTTTTATAAATGATGCTTTTTAAAGGGGTTGTCCAGATTGGGCACGAAAGTCTGCAGTCACTTTATATGACTGCAGGCTTGCAAATACATTGCACACCATTCTTGTTGTCAGCAATGAGACCGAGTGGTCATGTAACCATAAGTTTGCATACACAACCATAAGCCAAACGTAATCATAAGCATATTTGCAGCCACATTCCAAATAGATGTGTGAAACCTCGCTCAAGTCACATGTGTTGAGTGATGCCGAACACGTCTAGTCAGACTGTGGCCAGGAGTAAGCATATTGCATACTTGTGGTCACATGACAGCCCACTCCTGGCATCGCCACCAGAGAATCCTGACAGCAAGAGCCATATGCGATTTAAGTATATAAAAGTCTGAAGTTACATACAGTGACTGCAGACTTTTGTTCCAAACTTGGACAACTGCTTTAAGCTTGTTACCTCTTGGTAACCTGTGAACATCTTGCAATCTTAACGTATTTTGATTTATGTTATACATTTAAAAAAGGACATACAGTGGCATGTAAAAGGTTGGGCACCCCTGGTAAGTTGGCACATTACCTCTGTGTTTTAGGCAAAAAATATATGTATTGTCATCTTTTACATTTTAAAACTTACAAAAAGTCAGATGGGCCAATGTAAAAGTTTGGGCACCCTGCATGATTAGTATCACAGCTTGCAAACGCTTAATGTAGCCAGACCAGAGTCTTTCAATTCTTGTTTGAGGGATTGTCATCCAGTCTTCCTTGGAAAATTCTTCTAGTTCTGTGAGATTCCTGGGTCATCTTGCATGCACTGCTATTTTAAGGTCTAGACACAGATTTTCAGTAATGCTCAGATAAGGTTACTGTGAGGGCCATTTTCAGTAATGCTCAGATAAGGTTACTGTGAGGGCCATTGTAAAACATTAAGTTTGCGCATTTTGAGGTAGTCTATTGCGGATTTGTCATGTTTTTAGGATCTTTATCCAGTTGTAAAAGCCATCCTCTTTTCAGCTTCAGCTTTTTTACTTGTACAGATGATGTTCTGTTTGCATCAAGAATTTTCTGAAATTTCATTGAATCCATTCTTTCCTCTTTCCATGAACTGTTACCCATGCCATTGGCTAAAACACAACCCCAAAGCATGATTGATGCATCCCCACGCTTATTGGTTGGCAAAGTGTTATTTTCCTGAAATTCTGTGCCCACCTTTTTGATCATTGTGGTAAAAGTGTTCTATTTTAACCTCATCGCCCCACAGGACTTGTTTCAAAAATGCAACAGGATTGTTTATGTTAGAACACAAAAGTGAAGCTATATGGGCACCAGTCCAAATTCATCATTATAAATATATATCTCGAATACTCATTTATGAAATAGCCACTTACAGCAAATGTTGGAGGTACTATGCATAAGACATAACTTGAAATGTTGGTAGAGAAAGAAGAAAAATCGCACTCACCACAAGCTGCAGTAATACAGTCCTTTAATCCAACATACGTGCTCGGAGAGGCGGTGGGCAAGGGGAGTGCAGGGGAGATAAAAAATGGATCACAGACGTTTTGTGCTACAGATTGTACTTCTACGGGTCCAATAGTGCAATCACATGAAACCATTTCCTTTTACAAGGTAAGCAGCCTCCACCTCTGCATCTGTTCTGTGCCAGGAATTAACACGTACCATTAACCCCTTTACCCCCAAGGGTGGTTTGCACGTTAATGACCGGGCCAATTTTTACAATTCTGACCACTGTCCCTTTATGAGGTTATAACTCTGGAACGCTTCAACGGATCCCAGTGAATCTGACAATGTTTTCTCGTGACATATTGTACTTCATGACAATGGTAAAAATTCTTTGATAGTACCTGCGTTTATTTGTGAAAAAAACGGAAATTTGGCAAAAATTATGAAAATTTCGCAATTTTCCAAATTTGAATTTTTATGCAATTAAATCACAGAGATATGTCACACAAAATACTTAATAAGTAACATTTCCCACATGTCTACTTTACATCAGCACAATTTTGGAACCAAAATTTTTTTTTGTTAGGGAGTTATAAGGGTTAAAAGTTGACCAGCAATTTCTCATTTCTACAACAACATTTTATTTTAGGGACCACATCTCATTTGAAGTCATTTTGAGGGGTCTATATGATAGAAAATACCCAAGTGTGACACCATTCTAAAAACTACACCCCTCAAGGTGCTCAAAACCATATTCAAGAAGTTTATTAACCCTTCTGGTGCTTCACAGGAATTTTTTGAACGTTTAAATAAAAATGAACATTTAACTTTTTTTCACAAAAAATTTAATTCAGCTCCAATTTGTTTTATTTTACCAAGGGTAACAGGAGAAAATGGACCATTGTTGTACAATTTGTCCTGAGTACGCCAATACCCTACATGTGGGGGTAAACCACTGTTTGGGCACATGGCAGAGCGCGGAAGCGAAGGAGCGCCATTTGACTTTTCAATGCAAAATTGACTGGAATTGAGATGGGATGCCATGTTTCGTTTGGAGAGCCCCTGATGTGCCTAAACATTGAAACCCCCCACAAGTGACACCATTTTGGAAAGTAGACCCCCTAAGGAACTTATCTAGAGGTGTGGTGAGCACTTTGACCCACCAAGTGCTTCACAGAAGTTTATAATGTAGAACCGTAAAAATAAAAAATCATATTTTTTCACAAAAATTATCTTTTCGCCCCCAATTTTTTATTTTCCCAGGGGTAAGAGAAGAAATTGGACCCCAAAAGTTGTTGTACAATTTGTCCTGAGTACGCTGATAGCCCATATGTGGGGGTAAACCACTGTTTGGGCGGATGGGAGAGCTCGGAAGGGAAGGAGCGCCGTTTGACTTTTCAATGCAAAATTGACAGGAATTGAGATGGGACGCCATGTTGTGTTTGAAGAGCCACTGATGTGCCTAAACATTGAAACCCCCCACAAGTGACACCATTTTGGAAAGTAGACCCCCTAAGGAACTTATCTAGAGGTGTGGTGAGCACTTTGACCCACCAAGTGCTTCACAGAAGTTTATAATGCAGAGCCGTAAAAATAAAACAAAATTTTTTTCCCACAAAAATTGTTTTTTTAGCCCCCAGTTTTGTATTTTCCCGAGGGTAACAGGAGAAATTGGACCCCAAAATGTGTTGCCCAATTTGTCCTGAGTGCGATGATACACCATATGTGGGGGGAACCACTGTTTGGGCACATGGGAGGGCTCGGAAGGGAAGGAGTGCCATTTGAATGCAGACTTACATGGAATGGTCTGCAGGTGTCACATTGCGTTTGCAGAGCCCCTAATGTACCTAAACAGTAGAAACCCCCCACAAGTGACACCATTTTGGAAAGTAGACCCCCTTAGGAACATATCTAGATGTGTGCTGAGCGCTTTGACCCACCAAGGGCTTCACAGAAGTTTATAATGGAGAGCCGTAAAAATAAAACAAAATTTTTTTCCCACAAAAACTATTTTTTAGCCCCCAGTTTTGTATTTTCCCGAGGGTAACATGAGAAATTGGACCGCACAATTTGTTGTCCAATTTGTCCTGAGTGCGTTGATACCCCATATGTGGGGGGGAACCACTGTTTGGGCGCATGGGAGGGCTCGGAAGGGAAGGAGCTCCATTTGGAATGAGGACTTAGATGGAATGGTCTGCAGGTGTCACATTGCATTTGCAGAGCCCCTAATGTAACTAAACAGTAGAAACCTCCCACAAGTGACACCATTTTGGAAACTGGACCCCCTAAGGAACTCATCTAGATGTGTTGTGATAGCTTTGAACCCCCAAGTGTTTCACTACAGTTTGTAACGCAGAGCCATGAAAATTAAAAAAAAAATCTTTCCCCCCAAAATTATTTTTTAGCCCCCAGTTTTGTATTTTCCCGAGGGTAAGAGGAGAAATTCGACCCCAAAAGTTGTTGTCCAATTTGTCCTGAGTACGTTGATACCCGGTATGTTGGGGGGAACCACCGTTTGAGCGCATGGCAGAGCTCGGAAGGGAAGGAGCGCCATTTGGAATGCAGACTTAGATGGAATGGTCTGCAGGCGTCACATTGCGTTTGCAGAACCCCTAATGTACCTAAACAGTAGAAACCCCCCACAAGTGACCCCATATTGGAAACTAGACCCCCCAGGGAACTAATCTAGATGTGTTGTGAGAACTTTGAATCCCCAAGTGTTTCACTACAGTTTATAATGCAGAGCCGTGAAAATAAAAAATCTTTTTTTTTTCCTACAAAAATTATTTTTTAGCCCCCAGTTTTGTATTTTCCCAAGTGTAACAGGATAAATTGGACCCCAAAAGTTGTTGTCCTATTTGTCCTGAGTACGCTGATACCCCATATGTTGGGGTAAACCCCTGTTTTGGCACACGGGAGAGCTCAGAAGGGAAGAAGCACTGTTTTACTTTTTCAACGCAGAATTGGCTAAAATTGAGATCGGACGCCATGTCGCGTTTGGAGAGCCCCTGATGTGCCTAAACAGTGGAAACCCCACAATTATAACTGAAACCCTAATCCAAACACACCCCTAACCCTAATCCCAACAGTAACACTAACCACACCTCTAACCCTGACACACCTCTAACCCTAATCCCAACTGTAAATGTAATCTAAACCCTAACTGTAACTTTAGCCCCAACCCGAACCCTAACTTTAGCCCCAACCCAAACTGTAGCCCTAACCCTAGCCCTATCCCTAGCCCTAACCCTAACCCTAGCCCGAACCCTAGCCCTAACCCTAGCCCTAACCCTAACCCTAATGGGAAAATGGAAATAAATACATTTTTTTTATTTTTCCCTAACTAAGGGGGTGATGAAGGGGGTTTGATTTACTTTTATAGCGGGTTATTTAGCGGATTTTTATGATTGGCAGCCGTCACACACTGAAAGACGCTTTTTATTGCAAAAAATATTTTTTGCGTTACCACATTTTGAGAGCTATAATTTTTCCATATTTTGGTCCACAGAGTCATGTGAGGTCTTGTTTTTTGCGGGACGAGTTGACGTTTTTATTGGTAACATTTTCGGGCACGTGACATTTTTTGATCACTTTTTATTCCAATTTTTGTGAGGCAGAATGACCAAAAACCAGCTATTCATGAATTTCTTTTGGGGGAGGCATTTATACCGTTCCGCGTATGGTAAAATTGATAAAGCAGTTTTATTCTTCGGGTCAGTACGATTACAGCGACACCTCATTTATATCATTTTTTCTGTGTTTGGGCGCTTTTATACGATAAAAAATATTTTATAGAAAAAATAATTATTTTTGCATCGCTTTATTCTCAGGACTATAACTTTTTTATTTTTTTGCTGATGATGCTGTATCACGTTTTTTGCGGGACAAGATGACGTTTTCAGCGGTACCATGGTTATTTATATCTGTCTTTTTGATCGCTTGTTATTCCACTTTTTGTTCGGCGGTATGATAATAAAGCGTTGTTTTTTGCCTCGTTTTTTTTTTTTTCTTACGGTGTTTACTGAAGGGGTTAACTAGTGGGCCAGTTTTATAGGTCGGGCCGTTACGGACGCGGCGATACTAAATATATGTACTTTTATTGTTTTGTTTTTTTTATTTAGATAAAGAAATGTATTTATGGGAATAATATTTTTTTTTTTTCATTATTTTGGAATATTTTTTTTTTTTTTTTTACACATTTGAAAAATTTTTTTTTAACTTTTTTACTTTGTCCCAGGGGGGGACATCACAGATCGGTGATCTGACAGTTTGCACAGCACTCTGTCAGATCACCGATCTGATAGGAGTGCAGGCTGCTTCACAGTGCCTGCTCTGAGCAGGCTCTGTGAAGCCACCTCCCTCCCTGCAGGACCCGGATCCGCGGCCATCTTGGATCCGGGGCTCGAGCAGGCAGGGAGGGAGGTAAGACACTCGCAGCAACGCGATCACATCGCGTTGCTGCGGGGGGCTCAGGGAAGCCCGCAGGGAGCCCACTCCCTGCACGATGCTTCCCTGCACCGCCGGCACATCGCGATCATCTTTGATCGCGGTGTGCCAGGGGTTAATGTGCCGGGGGTGGTCCGTGACCGCTCCTGGCACATAGTGCCGGATGTCAGCTGCGATAGGCAGCTGACACCCGGCCGCGATCGGCGGCGCTCTCTCCGTGAGCGCCGCCGATCGCGCTGGATGTACTATCCCGTCCATGGTCATGGGGGCCCACCCCACCTCGACGGGATACTACGTCCGATGTCAGAAAGGGGTTAAAAACATAAACATCAAATATACATAAACACTCAAGTGACTTAATAGAAAAACAACATATCTATTGTTCAGTCCTAACGGACATTGGGTATAAGTGATTAAGATCCACCTAACTTATTTTCTCATTAATTGTAAATTATGGTTTTCATCTTTTATGGGATATTTTACTCTTTCTAACGCCGCAAAGCAGAGGAGATTCGGATCGGCATTATGGCATTCTTTTATATGTTTTATCAATCTAAGAACTCCCTTTCCAAAACTAATGGAACGATAATGCTCCCTAAACTGGACAAATAAGGATCTAATTGTTTTCCCTATATAAAAAAAGGACAGGGACAAAAGATTACATATACTACGAGCTTAGTTTTGACACAGCAAGTAATGGGTGCTAATTGAAATGAAGTGTCAGAACAATGACCACATTTAAAAATCCCCTTTGGGAGACCACTTTCTTTTTGTCTGTCTCTAATCTATTAATAACTAGTAGATCACACAGGTTGCTAATTCTTTCATATGAGAATAAAGGTTTTTGTATTGCTTTATCGTTTAAATCATTGTTGCGCTCTATAAGATGCAATTTCTTCTTATTGCTGAATGGACAATTCATCCATATTTGTGTGTTTAAAGGGAACCTGTCACCTGAATTTGGCGGGACCGGTTTTCGGTCATATGGGCGAAGTTTCCGGGTGTTTGATTCACCCTTTCCTTACCCACTGGCTGCATGATGGCCGCAATATTGGATTGAAGTTCATTCTATGTCCTCCGTAGAACACGCCTGCGCAAGCCAAAATTGCATGCAACCAGCGGGTAAGGAAAGGGTGAATCAAACACCCGAAAACTTCGCCCATATGACCGAAAACTGGTCCCGCCAAATTAAGGTGACAGGTTCCCTTTAAACATAAACGCAAATCTGTCTGAATCTTCTGTTTTATTATTTTTCTTACTTAATACGTCTCTGGGTTTTTGGCAAAACTTTTTGTAATGCTTCATCTAACAGTGTGGGGGGATAACCTCTCTTCAGAAAACTAGCTCCCAGCTCGCTGGAATGTTTCTGCAAAATGTAGTCATAATTGTTAATTTTTCTTATTCTCATTGATTGATTATAAGGAAGGCTTCTTTTAGTATGTAAAAGGTGAATAATATTAAAGTGCAACAATGAATTTTGAGTCTCTTGAAACCGGTGTTTCTGCTGAGCATCTACTACTCTGTGCTCTGACTACCATGTGGTGTTAACCCCATCTGGCTCACGTCCAGTACGGTGGTGCTTGCACCATCACGCTTGAGTTCCTTCCTAGGTCCGATGCCTGGAGCCTGATGACTGCAGTCTGAAACCTGATGATCGCTGCCTGGAGCTTGGAGCCTGATGACTGGTGGTGCCTGTAGGTCATGTTGGATGTCCAGAATCGAATGACTCCTGTCTGATGTCTGCCGGTGACCCTGGGTCCAGATGTCCTGATGCCCTGTCTGTACCCGGATGTTCTGCCTGTGTCCTGATGACTTAATGGACCCTGATGTCCTGATGTTCTCGTGTGTCCTGATCTCTTGCCTGCACCCTGATGACCTTGTGTTCCCTGATGTCCTGATGTCCTTCCTGTGTTTGATGTCCTGATGGAACTGAGTACCTGGGCTGCCAAGCCAGTGTCCCAGCTGATGACCTGGGCTGCCACGCCAGTGTCCCAGATGTCTATCCAGTATTTCTGTGTCCTGATGCCCTGCCTGTGTCCTGAGGTCTTTCCTGAGTCCAGATGTCCTGATGTACTGTCTGTATCCTGATATCTTGCCTGCGTCCTGATGTCATCATGTACCCTGATGTCCTGCCTGTGTCCTGATGTCCTGCCTATTTGTGCCTCAGTGATCCGTTGGTTCCTTGGAGTCCACTGGGTGGTACCCTTCTGGAGGTGTGGAATCGGGAGCCAGACATCACCATGTTTTGGTTTATGTACTGTGTGACTTTACTCAGCTTTGCTCAGCTGCCACAGAACCCCGGTCTCTGCCCTCCCCTAGTTGGGTAGGCCCGGGTCCCCCTCTGCGGTTTAAAGGGTCCATATTGCATCCCCGGGGGACGCGCGCCCCACGCCTTCTAAGGTTGGTCGGCTTGGTGGCGTCTATGGGCTGGGCCGCATCTGCGGCTGCAGCTGAACGTGACAGAAGCTCAGGCCTCAGATACAGCTGAGCATATATGGATAGTGGGACTGTTTCCGAGCCCCTCTTGGCCAGCGAATGATATGGCTTGTATCCCAGCTGGGAGTGGACTGGATTGCTCAACCCTGCACTTGGTTAGCGGTTTAGATTTATGGAGCAATGAACTCTGCTGCTTGTGAACTGGGACTTACCGCCTTTCCCAAGAAAAGTTTCTGTGTATTTTTTGGGACTTCAGAAGGGGGGGGCTTTAAGAGGGGATAATATCACGCCGTTCTGTCTGTTCCTGGTTTTCGGCGTGGCAATGCATATGTTTCCTTTAACCCTTTACTCTTTTCCCCCTAATTTGAGCAGGGATACTGTTGGCTGTTACCTGGATGGAGCCTTCTCAGTTCTCTGCTCTGCTGTGCAGCCGTACATGGGTGGTTAGGTCTTTTCTATTGCATGACCTTCCTGATGTGTGGTCCCTGGTTGCTGCTGTGGAAGCTGTCCGCGGGTTGAGAGGTCATTTACAGCTGGTGCATAACTTTCCACGTGTGTCAGTGCATGCAGTCACAGCCTGGTGCCCTGAGCCTAAGTTCTGGCACTGATTGTGCTGTAATGGTTTCTGTGTGTGCTAAGGGTGTGCACGGCCACACCTCCCCTGCTTTTATCAGGGTTAGTGTGTGTACTTGAAATGCTGTCCCCAGCCAATTGCTGAGGGGCAGCTCCTATATAAAGTTCCCCTGCCCTATGGGCGAGGCCTGAGCTACTCACAAAGCTCCTGAACTTTGCTATATGTGTTTGTGTTTTTGCACCTCTCCTGTCTATGTTTTGGTACCAAAGTCCTTGCCTTGATTCCTGTTTTGTCCTGTTCTGGCACCTGTCCTGGAGGCGGTATATCCAGGCCCGAATCCTTGATTCTGTACCTGTCCTGTACCTGAACCTGTCTGAACTGTGTCTGCTGTGATTATGTTCCTGGAATCCCACTGCATCTGGAGCCCCACTCCCAGTGACTTTTAGTCTCTTGAAACCGGTGTTTCTGCTGAGCATCTACTACTCTGTACTCTGACTACCATGTGGTGTTAACCCAGTCTGGCTCACGTCCAGTACGGCGGTGCTTGCACCATCACGCTTGAGTTCCTTCCTACTGTAGGTCCGATGCCTGGAGCCTGATGACTGCAGTCTGGAACCTGATGAACACTGCCTGGAGCGTGGAGCCTGATGACTGGTGGTGCCTGTAGGTCGTGTCGGATGTCCAGAACCAAACGACTCCTGTCTGATGTCTGCCGGTGACCCTGGGTCCAGATCCCCTGATGTCCCGTCTGTACCCTGATGTTCTGCCTGTGTCCTGATGACCTCATGGACCCTGATGTCCTGATGTTCTCGTGTGTCCTGAAGTCTTACTTGCATCCTGATGACCTCATGTTCCCTGATGTCCTGATGTCCTTCCTGTATTCGATGTCCTGATGTAACTGAGTACCTGGGTTGCCACGCCAGAGTCCCAGCTGATGACCTGGGCTGCCACGCCAGAGTCCCAGATGTCTATCCAGTATTTCTGTGTCCTGATGCCCTGCCTGTGTCCTGTTGTCCTGAGGTTTTTCCTGAGTCCAGATGTCCTGATGTCCTGTCTGTATCCTGATGTCTTGCCTGCGTCCTGATGTCCTTGTGTACACTGATGTCCTGCCTGTGTCCTGATGTCCTGCCTACGTGTGCCTCGGTGATCCGTTGGTGCATTGGAGTCCACTGGGTGGTACCCTTCTGGAGGTGTGGAATCGGGAGCCTGAAATCGCCATGTTTTGGTTTATGTACTGTGTGACTTTACTTTAGCAAACTTTACTTTATCTATACCTGAAGTTGTGTGGTGTAATCAAGTCCTACGTGTCTCGTTTCTTGTCCACATGCTCAGCTGCCACAGAACCCCGGTCTCTGCCCTCCCCTAGTTCGGGTAGGCCCGGGTCCCCCTCTACGGTTTAAAGGGTCCATACTGCGTCCCCGGGAGACACGCGCCCCACGCCTTCTAAGGTTTGTCGGCTTGGGGGCGTCTATGGGCTGGGCCGCATCTGCGGCTGCAGCTGATCGTGACAGAAGCTCAGGCCTCGGACACAGCTGAGCATGTATGGATGGTAGGACTGTTTCCGAGTCCCTCTTGGCCAGCGAATGATAAGGCTTGTATCCCAGCTGGGAGTGGACTGGATTGCTCAACCCTGCGCTTGGTTAGCGGTTTGGATTTATGGAGCAATGAACTCTGCTGCTTGTGAACTGGGACTTACCGACTTTCCCAAGAAAAGTTTCTGTGTATTTTTTGAGACTTCAGAAGTCCCCGGGGGACTCACGCCCCACGCACTTAGTCTGTCTTCCACTGTGACAGTGACTGAATCTATCCTCAATGCTTTTGGCGACCAAGAGGTAATGAAAATGACTTGTGGACCTTCGGTATATAATATCTGTCAGGTTTACACGGGAATTCTGGTAAAAGTTTCAACTTGTTGTCTTAGAAATGTCCTTAGTTGATTTTTATATTTATTCATTGGATATGGTGATCTGTTAAATTATTGACTTCATTATTCTGGAAGCCAATATTTGCTGATCCTTCCTCGAGACTTGCTTCCTTTATGTTCCTATTCCGATGTTCCCAGGAGCACATATCTCCTCTAGTGCTTTTCTAAATGGATCTGACCATTGGTGGATGTAGTGAGAATTGTTGTAAAATACATCTCTCGTCCTGCAGATATTTCCTCTGCAGCGCTGAAATCAGAATCTGTAGTCCATCTGTCTTGATTAGGGCATCTTCTATATTGCTTGAATGATTTAATTTCATTAAATGTATTTTTATTTTTGAAAAGACATTTTTTTCCAAGCAAAAATTTGCTGATTGTCAAAGTTACTCTTATCTCTAGTAAACTTTTCGTTCTTTCTTTATTTTATTTCCGCTTGCGCAGGTACCAATTTTTTGTCCAGTTTTGTGGAAAAGGTGTTCAACTTAATGTCAGTGAGTCGAGTTTTAATTCCAATTTAGCTTTTTCTAATTCATTTAGTAAGTCAGAATATTCTTTTTCAATTCTTTTTAAGACCAAATTTAAAAGTTTCTGAGAACATTCAAGGTGGATCTGTTCCCATTGTTTACAGAAAATCTCATCATGAAATTGTGAGATTTCTATAAAGATCCGGAGTCCTCGTGGCACCCGTGCCAATTCATCATATGATTTAACAGACATTATAGTCCAAAATAAAATGTTTTTCTTTTTCCTAGAGAATGCTAATCTTGTTTTCTAAGTTTTTTGTGCCCCTGACTTGACTATCTTGTTTGAAGTTACAGTCCATAAAAAAAAAATTCTATATAGGGAAAAAAAATAGATCCTTATTTGTCCAGTTAAGGGAACATTATCGTTCCATTAGTACAGGAAAGGGAGTTCCTAGATTGATAAAACATATGAAAGAATGCCATAACGCCGATCCAAATCTCCTCTGCTTTGTGGGTAAAGAGTAAAATATCATGTAAGAGGTGGAAACCATAATTTACTATTAATGAGAAAATACAAGCAAACCAAGAAAGCAGTAATAAAACTGGTAACTAAATGAAGTGAACCATAAATATACTAAAATTTAACATTTACTAATGAAATTAGAAGAATTTTTTAATGAGAAAATAAGTTAGGTGGATCTTAAACACTAATGTCCAATGTCCAATAGGACTGAACGATAGATTAGATATGTTGTTTTTTAATGAATTCACTTGAGTGTTTATGCATATTTCATGTTTATGTTGTTAATGATGTTGTTAATGGTATGTGTTAATTCCTGGCACAGAAGAGGTGCAGAGGTGGAGGCTGCTTACCTTGTAAAAGGAAGTAGTTTCACATCATTGCACTATTGGACCCGTTGAAGCACAAGCAATAGGACGAAATGGCTGTCGTCGATTTTTTTTCTCTCCACAGCACATCCCTCGCCTACCACCTCTCCCGGCAAGTATGCTAGATCATAGGACTGTATTACTGCAGCTCATGGTGAGTGCTAATACTCTTCGTTCTCTATACACGTTTATTGTTTAGATATTGTTTTGTAAACTTTTGATGCTTAATTTTTTTGGGGTGAGGACACAGGAGAAGCTTTCTTCTCATTACTCTTCCATGATGGCCATATTTGTGCAGGTGTCATTGAACAATAGAACAATGTACCACAACTCCAGCATCTACTAAATCTTTCTGAAGATTTTACACTGCCTTTGAGAAAGCACATGAGCGAAACGCACGTTGGGGTGTTTGCGGTGGTGTCTGTGACTTCGCACATCATAGCATGGTTAAGCACTGATGCTGCAACAACTTCAACTGTATGACCAATTGGACTATTTTTGAAACTTACTTCAGGCACACATGAAATGTCCATTGCCAATTACACTGCTTATGGTGATCTGCATTTGGTCTGATGTGGCACTATTGCCTTATACTTTATTTTTGACTCGTCACCACCCCATCTCTCCATACTTGATATATCATCCTTGTTACAAACCTCATTAATATGTCCTCTTTTTGTATGATATCTGGTTTTAAAATTTATGTTCAATAAACTTTATTGATTTTATATTATCGTGTGAGTGGTTCATGGATACTTTGTATCCATCTATAGGCAGTATAAATCATTCTTTTGCAGCCAAACGGGGGTTCTGATTTACCTCTCCAGCAATCTTTAGAGCAGCTTTCACTTAAATTTTGCTTGGTCTTCCAGACCTTATCTTGACCTCCACTTTGTTATCTTCGTATAGCCTTCTGCTTTGGCCTCCACCACTTTTATTATCAAAGTCCTGGGCAATTGCTTCGAAAAACTCATGGATGCGGTTTTTGGCACAAGGTTAGAGGAAGCTGGGTTTTTATAAAGCTGGGAAATTTGTATCACCTGGAATTTCCTAACAATGATAGTGAACAAGTCATTGCCCTAACAAGCTAATTATGATATCAAACCTTGGTCAAAGTTATCTGAGCACATAAATCTCCACGAGGTCCTCAAACTTTGACATTGGCCCATTTCTATTTTTTTGTTATTTAAAATTTAAAAATGACAAAATATTTTATTTTTTTGTCTAAAATACAAAGGAAATGTGTCATCTTTAACTTTAGGCCTTTTAGTGATCATTTCATCTTCAACTTGCTTAACAATAACAGTAATTTTAACCAGGGGTGCTAAAACTTTTACATGGCTATGTATTTGCAATATAAATGTTTTATTTTATTTTAAAATCCTATTATGTTCACACTGATTCAAGATCCATGCTTCACTACATTTTATAACCATTGAGTTCATGCCAGTACTGCTGACATTGATGTCTGATGTATCAATCCAAGACAATCCTCTCGTCTCAGCACTTGTCTTTGAAGCAATGTGTTGACAGTTAATACTTGAACGCTGACATCCGACACTCAAGAGAGTCATCCAGTAAGGCTGTCATGCTCTAGGCAGATTAATAAAAAATGCTCAAGGCCACAAACCCTAACTGCCTAGGGACATCATTTAGCACCTGCTCATAGCTCAATGAGCATGAGCTCAACCTTCCATACTCTGAATCATTGCTGTTAGAAGTCATGTCACAAAACATCACAAAATAACGAGTCTCCTAAAACACTTAGCAGCTAAAACAACCAAGTGCTAAGAATAAACGATTTTGAGACTCAAACCAAAGCCAAGACTCACAAAAAACAAATCTAGTTCAAAATCCCAACTTAATTCTAGTCTATTTACAATAGTAAAAATAGACTTTTAGATTTATAAAAATGTAAATCTTTATGATGGAAAATATAAAATAAATATACTACATAGTTAAATTGCTCTTGCTTTTCATGCACTCAAAGTCAAATCGACTTCCTTCTGATAACTCCTTTAGACGGAGCAAGAGGCATTCTGCAATTCTGGCTGATAATAAACACAATATTATAGTATTAACCCCTTCATGACCCAGCCTATTTTGACCTTAATGACCTGGCCGTTTTTTGCAATTCTGACCAGTGTCCCTTTATGAGGTAATAACTCAGGAACGCTTCAACGGATCCTAGCGGTTCTGAGATTGTTTTTTCGTGACATATTGGGCTTCATGTTAGTGGTAAATTTAGGTCAATAAATTCTGCGTTTATTTGTGATAAAAACGGAAATTTGGCGAAAATTTTGAAAATTTCGCAATTTTCACATTTTGAATTTTTATTCTGTTAAACCAGAGAGTTATGTGACACAAAATAGTTAATAAATAACATTTCCCACATGTCTACTTTACACCAGCACAATTTTGGAAACAAAATTTTTTTTTGCTAGGAAGTTATAAGAGTTAAAATTTGACCAGCGATTTCTCATTTTTACAACAAAATTAGCAAAACCATTTTTTTTAGGGACCACCTCACATTTGAAGTCAGTTTGAGGGGTCTATATGGCTGAAAATACCCAAAAGTGACACCATTCTAAAAAATGCACCCCTCAAGGTGCTCAAAACCACATTCAAGAAGTTTTTTAACCCTTCAGGTGCTTCACAGCAGCAGAAGCAACATGGTAGGAAAAAATGAACATTTAACTTTTTAGTCACAAAAATTATCTTTTAGCAACATTTTTTTTATTTTCCCAATGGTACAAGGAGAAACTGAACCACGAAAGTTGTTGTCCAATTTGTCCTGAGTACGCTGATACCTCATATGTGGGGGTAAACCACTGTTTGGGCGCACGGCAGGGCTTGGAAGGGAAGGAGCGCCATTTGACTTTTTGAATGAAAAATTGGCTCCACTCTTTAGCGGACACCATGTCACGTTTGGAGAGCCCCCGTGTGCCTAAAAATTGGAGCTCCCCCACACGTGACCCCATTTTGGAAACTAGACGCCCCAAGAAACTTATCTAGATGCATAGTGAGAACTTTGAACCCCCGGGGGCTTCACAAATTGATCCGTAAAAATGAAAAAGTACTTTTTTTTCACAAAAAAATTCTTTTAGCCTCAATTTTTTTCATTTTCACATGGGCAACAGGATAAAATGGATCCTAAAATTTGTTGGGCAATTTCTCATGAGTACACCGATACCTCACATGTGGGGGTAAACCACTGTTTGGGCACATGGTAAGGTTCGGAAGGGAAGGAGCGCCATTTGACTTTTTGAATGAAAAATTATCTCCATCGTTAGCGGACACCATGTCGTGTTTGGAGAGCCCCCGTGTGCCTAAACATTGGAGCTCCCCCACAAATGACCCCATTTTGGAAACTAGACCCCCCAAGGAACTTATCTAGATGCATATTGAGCACTTTAAACCCTCAGGTGCTTCACAAATTGATCTGTAAAAATGAAAAAGTACTTTTTTTTTCACAAAAAAATTCTTTTCGCCTCAGTTTTTCATTTTCACATGGGCAATAGGATAAAATGAATCCTAAAATTTGTTGGGCAATTTCTCCCGAGTACGCCGATACCTCATATGTTGGGGTAAACCACTGTTTGGGCACACGGCAGGGCTCGGAAGGGAAGGCGCGCCATTTGACTTTTTGAATGGAAAATTAGCTCCAATTGTTAGCGGACACCATGTCGCGTTTAGAGAGCCCATGTGTGCCTATGCATTGGAGCTCCCCCACAAGTGACCCCATTTTGGAAACTAGACCCCCCAAGGAACTTATCTAGAAGCATATTGAGCACTTTAAACCCCCAGGTGCTTCACAGAAGTTTATAATGCAGAGCCATGAAAATAAAAAATAATTTTTCTTTACCCCCTCAGGAGCCGGACCAACCCCCCAACATAAACATGCAGGTTGTAAATCTTTCCTCAAGGGTGCTATCAAATATTGAAGTGGCACTATTGAGTAAGGGTCTTTCTTTTGTACCCAGTTCCGATATGGATATATTTGAAGTGATCAAAGACGTGAATTTATTTGTAAGACGCCTTAAGTGGAAAAAATTCTTCTTAAAGGAAGAGAGGAAACAATGTGCAGATTTAGGTATCACAGAGGATTTATTGCATGATGTGCGTCTATTGTTCCATCTGGGCGACATAGACCCAAACACCGAAGGTTTGGGGCCTTTTACAAAACTAAAAAATAAGAGTTCCACCATGCCTCCACCTATGGGAGATCTAAGCTCCATTGACATCTTTTTGAATCTAGTTACAGAGGATCTCATGAGGATATCAGACAAAAAGAGTAAGAACCCTCATAACCTTTCCAAAAGTGAAATGGACTGCCTATGTGACTTAGAAAAGGACAAAAATATCACAATAAAGCCCTCTGATAAGGGGGGAAATGTGGTAGTGATGGACACACAAGATTATTACAACTTGTGTCTTTCGCTTTTGAAGGGGAAGGAAGAATATAAAGTACTGCCACATAACCCCCTTAAGCAATTTGAATGTGAGTTAAAGTCCATCCTTGAGGAGGGCTTCAGAGAAGGAGTAGTGAGCAAGGACGAGAGGGATTTTTTGTCACCGAAGCACCCAGTAACACCTACTTTTTATTGTCTTCCCAAAATTCACAAAGGGACAAATCCCTTGAAGGGACGCCCGATTGTTTCAGGCAATAACAGCGTCACTGAAAATCTTGGTATCTATGTGGACAAGATTTTAAAACCATTTGTGGGAGCTTTGAATTCCTATGTGCGGGATACCACGGATTTGTTACTCAAATTGGAGGGTATCTACCTTGACCCAGATATGATCCTGGGCAGCATTGATGTGGAGGCGCTGTACTCGTCGATTCCACATGACAAGGGTCTGATGGCTGTGGGCCATTATCTTGGCACAAGAGGTACACAATATGACAGACATAATAATTTTGTCATAAAGGCTTTGGAATTTTGTCTTACTCGAAATGTTTTTCTGTTCGACCGTAAGTACTTCCACCAGCTCAGGGGCACTGCGATGGGTAGCCCTTGTGCGCCTTCGTATGCAAATCTGCTCCTGGGCTGGTGGGAGGAAACGGTCGTCTTCGGAGATACCTTGACCCACCCTGAGGAGAGAATAGTTCTGTGGCTGAGGTATATCGATGACGTGTTTGTGATTTGGAAAGGAGGAACCACTGAGTTTGGGAATTTTGTTGAGGGGCTCAATATCAATGATTTGGGTCTCCGCTTCACTTATGAAGCAAGTACCACCAGTTTGGCATTCTTGGATATACGCATCGATAGACGTCCCAATGGTGAATTGATCACAAGTACACACAGAAAGGACACAGCCACGAACTCTCTCCTCAGGTGGGAAAGCAGTCACCCCGCTCCTTTGAAGAGAGGTATCCCTAAGGGACAATATTTTAGAGTACGCAGAAATTGCTCAAACAAAGATATGTTCCAGAAACAAGCTAGGGACCTAAAAAAATCGGTTCTTAGAAAGGGGCTATCCAGAGGGTGTACTGAATAGAGCGTATAAAGAATCATTGAGAAAGGAAAGGAAAGACTTATTGACATCTAAACCTAACTCTGATGAAGAAAATACCATACGCTTTATCACCAGGTATTCCAACGGAGCAAACCAGATTAGAGAAATTTTCCAGAGACACTGGCCAATTTTACACATGGACAGAGACATTAAGAAATATGTCCCACCAATACCTCAAATCACCTATAGAAGGGGGAAATCCCTACGTGATAGATTGGTCCACAGCCATTTTGACCCTTGCAGCGGCTCGGGTTCAACAACAAACCAGATAAAGGGCTGTTACAGATGTGGGAGCTGTAAAAGTTGTGCCTCCATTCAATCTGCAAAAAGGTTTATAGGGAATATCACAGGCACTGTATATACAATTCGGCATTTTATTAATTGTCGTACCAAAGGGGTCATCTACAAGGCCACGTGTGAATGTGGCCTTGAATATGTGGGTAAGACGAAAAGAGAATTTCGCAAGAGGGTTGGTGAACACCTTCGTGATATTGCTAACAAGCGAGAGACCCCAGTGGCATCCCACATGAATGCATTTCATCAGGGCAACCCCAAAAAAATCCACTTTATTGGTATCGACAAGATAGTGCCTCCACAAAGAGGTGGAGATTGGGATAAGTTAATACTCCAAAAGGAAACTAGGTGGATTTTCATGCTTAGGACGGTACAACCATTAGGGCTGAATGAGACACAATCATATAGTTGTTTTTTGTAATACCTATTGTCACATCATCTATTGTCACACTGTCTTTGTTCTGCACCCTACATCCCTGGAATTTCAAATTTGATAGGGATATACATTAGGGCTAGTCGTCGTGGAGTGGGGGCGCCTTGTGCGAAGGTTTTAGGGTGCCAACCCCCGCGAGAGGTAGAGATATATCATAGGGAAAATCTATTTTAATCCTTACCCACCCTCGTGTTGATAGGACATTTGAAGTAATTTCGAATATACCTATTCTCTATCTTGCTCTAGCTATCCTATGTAGGAATGAGGGCTTTATAGGGAAAGGTATTTTGGGACAGTCGACGTCGAGTGGGGGCGCCACATGCGCAGGGCTCTTTTAGGGTGCCAACCTCCGCGGTAGGTAGGGTAAGGAGGGTAGGTACACGACGGTAGGGTATCCATAGGGTCACTGTTTCCCACGTTTGGGGGAGGTGATGGAATGTGGGGCCCCGCATATGGCAATTCCCTCCTTTGATTACTCTAAACTCAATTAAACAATAACTTTGAGAATATTTGGTCCATACAGGGTGAAAATTCGGTTTGCACTATCCCTCTCGTCCTTGCTTGCTCCCTAAAGTATTTAAAAAGGTATTGAAAAGGTATTGAAAGTACTGTAAAATAATAGGTCTCTTATTTGGGTTAGTTTTCCTGGTCCTCCGTGACATTTAGTCATAGAAAATGCTGGGATATCTATGAATCATGCCAATTGGTGAACAGGATGGGTGATTTCACCACTTTTCCTGTTAGTAAGGCGTCCATCTCTTTGGGGCGGCATAATCTAGGGTGAATTGAACTAGGGCTGCATATATGAATGGACACCTTAGGGGACTAAATAGCATGAACGCATGCATTTGCGTCCAATTTCTTTTCTTTAATAATGTCCGGCAGGAGCCTGCTTATACATGTAAGGTGATAACTGCCCCTGTTACGGTGGTGCGCATGCGCCGCTGAGCAGGGATTCTTGGTGTGTCATGAAGCAGGAGAATGCCTCCAGCTGTCCGGCAATGCAGGGGGAAGCCCGGTGTGCGCGTCACACGCCAGGGGGCGGAGCTAATTGTAGCGCGGCACCGAGCTGAATTTATAAATTACACAGAAGGGAGAGACCTGCAATGGCAGCAGCATTTCTCCCCTGATGAATCTTTGAGTGAAGAAACGCGTCAGGAGACGCCGCTTTGCAGCATTGCATCTCCACACCGGGGTCTGGTATGAGGTGGATGACGAGAGGTGGACGGCTTGCGATGGCAGAGCTGAACAGGCGGTGAGATCCACCCAATATATGCTTTGGTTCGGTTCATTCAGCTCTATGCATCGCAGCGTCTTGGAGTTAATATATCCCACTGTCATTAACCCTGAAAGCTGCCATAGTTTAACCCATCAGGGAACACTCATGCATACGTTGAAATGAGTTATGTGTATCCTGAATAGATAGATGGGTATTTATGACTATTTTTGGTAGCATCTGGAGATGTTTTTAGGATAGTTTGCCATATTGCACTGACACCATTCCATAGGTTTAGTTCCTACAGGTATGTATCATATTTATATGTTATGTGATTTTGACAATATTTGGTACATATAGCCCAAGTATCTTTATTTTCCAAAACAGTTCAGTGACAAGTAACAGAGAGAGCTGTGTTGGGGCTTTAGTAGACAAGGTTGTGAGGAGGTTTATCCTACCTTAGGCATATCCGTTGTCTAAATATCCATATTTTGGTATACAATTGTTGGCCCTCAGATTATGATCCTATTATTTGCTTTTGTGATCATAGGGTAACAATGGTGGATTGGTAGTGACAGTTAGTGTAATCTGGTAGCTGTATCTGTTGTTAGTCTTGTCTTGTTTCCCCATTCTGTGTAGGTATAGGGCACTCAGCACTTTTTGGTTCCTGTCTGTCTTTATATGTGTTTTTTTTTTTCCTTTTGGTATATGTGCCATTGAGGCTTTTTAGATTAGACCTAATAAAGGTTAATTTTTATCCATTTGCTATATTGGTACAATTTCTATTTTTGGATATATACACCACGCTTACTTTATATTTGATATTGGCATGGCAGGATTTCTCAGCACAGGAATTGACACAAATCAGTGGGTCACGGAGGCTAAGGAGGTTTTCTCTGAGAGATCCTATACCCAGAAAAAGTATGTCCCTTCATTTAATGCCGCTTTTAAAGAGGTAACTAGGGTATACAAGGACCAAATAGCTTCGTGGTGGGAGGTACAGAGTTTAGACAATTACATTAAGTCTGGCATTGTCCCGAGACATCTAAGGATTACCCTGGCACCAGGCTATCGATACAAAAACCCCAGTTTACTAGCTAAGTGGGAGAGAGAAGCCACAGCAAGTTCCCTTAGGTTGATGGGACTTTTGCTGGAGGAAGAAAAACAAAATTTAAATGTTTTGAATGAATCCTTAAAAGAGCACATTGATATAACGAAAAAGTTTTCCTCTGAACCTGAATTCTCTAAAAAAGAGATTCAACTGCAGAACTCAGTAGAGAGATTCCAATATCATCTGAAGGACAAAAAACATAAATTCTTTATGAGAGATCTTCAGGAATTTAAGGACAATAGAGCTTACTCATTTTCCGCCAGTAAATTTCCTCGTAAGATAGAGACTGATATTTCATCATCGGAGGCGGAGATTTCTGATGGGGAGGGTAGACCCGGTGGACAGAGAGGAAAGGGTAAAAACAGAGGAAAAGGAGGTAGCTGGGGGCGTGGTGGAAACAAAAGATCCCCGGTTAGGAGCAATTTTTTAGATCTGAGTTACCCCCTCAGGAGCCGGACCAACCCCCCAACATAAACATGCAGGTTGTAAATCTTTCCTCAAGGGTGCTATCAAATATTGAAGTGGCACTATTGAGTAAGGGTCTTTCTTTTGTACCCAGTTCCGATATGGATATATTTGAAGTGATCAAAGACGTGAATTTATTTGTAAGACGCCTTAAGTGGAAAAAATTCTTCTTAAAGGAAGAGAGGAAACAATGTGCAGATTTAGGTATCGCAGAGGATTTATTGCAGGATGTGCGTCTATTGTTCCATCTGGGCGACATAGACCCAAACACCGAAGGTTTGGGGCCTTTTACAAAACTAAAAAATAAGAGTTCCACCATGCCTCCACCTATGGGAGATCTAAGCTCCATTAACATCTTTCTGAATCTAGTTACAGAGGATCTCATGAGGATATCAGACAAAAAGAGTAAGAACCCTCATAACCTTTCCAAAAGTGAAATGGACTGCCTATGTGACTTAGAAAAGGACAAAAATATCACAATAAAGCCCTCTGATAAGGGGGGAAATGTGGTAGTGATGGACACACAAGATTATTACAACTTGTGTCTTTCGCTTTTGAAGGGGAAGGAAGAATATAAAGTACTGCCACATAACCCCCTTAAGCAATTTGAATGTGAGTTAAAGTCCATCCTTGAGGAGGGCTTCAGAGAAGGAGTAGTGAGCAAGGACGAGAGGGATTTTTTGTCACCGAAGCACCCAGTAACACCTACTTTTTATTGTCTTCCCAAAATTCACAAAGGGACAAATCCCTTGAAGGGACGCCCGATTGTTTCAGGCAATAACAGCGTCACTGAAAATCTTGGTATCTATGTGGACAAGATTTTAAAACCATTTGTGGGAGCTTTGAATTCCTATGTGCGGGATACCACGGATTTGTTACTCAAATTGGAGGGTATCTACCTTGACCCAGATATGATCCTGGGCAGCATTGATGTGGAGGCGCTGTACTCGTCGATTCCACATGACAAGGGTCTGATGGCTGTGGGCCATTATCTTGGCACAAGAGGTACACAATATGACAGACATAATAATTTTGTCATAAAGGCTTTGGAATTTTGTCTTACTCGAAATGTTTTTCTGTTCGACCGTAAGTACTTCCACCAGCTCAGGGGCACTGCGATGGGTAGCCCTTGTGCGCCTTCGTATGCAAATCTGCTCCTGGGCTGGTGGGAGGAAACGGTCGTCTTCGGAGATACCTTGACCCACCCTGAGGAGAGAATAGTTCTGTGGCTGAGGTATATCGATGACGTGTTTGTGATTTGGAAAGGAGGAACCACTGAGTTTGGGAATTTTGTTGAGGGGCTCAATATCAATGATTTGGGTCTCCGCTTCACTTATGAAGCAAGTACCACCAGTTTGGCATTCTTGGATATATGCATCGATAGACGTCCCAATGGTGAATTGATCACAAGTACACACAGAAAGGACACAGCCACGAACTCTCTCCTCAGGTGGGAAAGCAGTCACCCCGCTCCTTTGAAGAGAGGTATCCCTAAGGGACAATATTTTAGAGTACGCAGAAATTGCTCAAACAAAGATATGTTCCAGAAACAAGCTAGGGACCTAAAAAATCGGTTCTTAGAAAGGGGCTATCCAGAGGGTGTACTGAATAGAGCGTATAAAGAATCATTGAGAAAGGAAAGGAAAGACTTATTGACATCTAAACCTAACTCTGATGAAGAAAATACCATACGCTTTATCACCAGGTATTCCAACGGAGCAAACCAGATTAGAGAAATTTTCCAGAGACACTGGCCAATTTTACACATGGACAGAGACATTAAGAAATATGTCCCACCAATACCTCAAATCACCTATAGAAGGGGGAAATCCCTACGTGATAGATTGGTCCACAGCCATTTTGACCCTTGCAGCGGCTCGGATTCAACAACAAACCAGATAAAGGGCTGTTACAGATGTGGGAGCTGTAAAAGTTGTGCCTCCATTCAATCTGCAAAAAGGTTTATAGGGAATATCACAGGCACTGTATATACAATTCGGCATTTTATTAATTGTCGTACCAAAGGGGTCATCTACAAGGCCACGTGTGAATGTGGCCTTGAATATGTGGGTAAGACGAAAAGAGAATTTCGCAAGAGGGTTGGTGAACACCTTCGTGATATTGCTAACAAGCGAGAGACCCCAGTGGCATCCCACATGAATGCATTTCATCAGGGCAACCCCAAAAAAATCCACTTTATTGGTATCGACAAGATAGTGCCTCCACAAAGAGGTGGAGATTGGGATAAGTTAATACTCCAAAAGGAAACTAGGTGGATTTTCATGCTTAGGACGGTACAACCATTAGGGCTGAATGAGACACAATCATATAGTTGTTTTTTGTAATACCTATTGTCACATCATCTATTGTCACACTGTCTTTGTTCTGCACCCTACATCCCTGGAATTTCAAATTTGATAGGGATATACATTAGGGCTAGTCGTCGTGGAGTGGGGGCGCCTTGTGCGAAGGTTTTAGGGTGCCAACCCCCGCGAGAGGTAGAGATATATCATAGGGAAAATCTATTTTAATCCTTACCCACCCTCGTGTTGATAGGACATTTGAAGTAATTTCGAATATACCTATTCTCTATCTTGCTCTAGCTATCCTATGTAGGAATGAGGGCTTTATAGGGAAAGGTATTTTGGGACAGTCGACGTCGAGTGGGGGCGCCACATGCGCAGGGCTCTTTTAGGGTGCCAACCTCCGCGGTAGGTAGGTTAAGGAGGGTAGGTACACGACGGTAGGGTATCCATAGGGTCACTGTTTCCCACATTTGGGGGAGGTGATGGAATGTGGGGCCCCGCATATGGCAATTCCCTCCTTTGATTACTCTAAACTCAATTAAACAATAACTTTGAGAATATTTGGTCCATACAGGGTGAAAATTCGGTTTGCACTATCCCTCTCGTCCTTGCTTGCTCCCTAAAGTATTTAAAAAGGTATTGAAAAGGTATTGAAAGTACTGTAAAATAATAGGTCTCTTATTTGGGTTAGTTTTCCTGGTCCTCCGTGACATTTAGTCATAGAAAATGCTGGGATATCTATGAATCATGCCAATTGGTGAACAGGATGGGTGATTTCACCACTTTTCCTGTTAGTAAGGCGTCCATCTCTTTGGGGCGGCATAATCTAGGGTGAATTGAACTAGGGCTGCATATATGAATGGACACCTTAGGGGACTAAATAGCATGAACGCATGCATTTGCGTCCAATTTCTTTTCTTTAATAATGTCCGGCAGGAGCCTGCTTATACATGTAAGGTGATAACTGCCCCTGTTACGGTGGTGCGCATGCGCCGCTGAGCAGGGATTCTTGGTGTGTCATGAAGCAGGAGAATGCCTCCAGCTGTCCGGCAATGCAGGGGGAAGCCCGGTGTGCGCGTCACACGCCAGGGGGCGGAGCTAATTGTAGCGCGGCACCGAGCTGAATTTATAAATTACACAGAAGGGAGAGACCTGCAATGGCAGCAGCATTTCTCCCCTGATGAATCTTTGAGTGAAGAAACGCGTCGGGAGACGCCGCTTTGCAGCATTGCATCTCCACACCGGGGTCTGGTATGAGGTGGATGACGAGAGGTGGACGGCTTGCGATGGCAGAGCTGAACAGGCGGTGAGATCCACCCAATATATGCTTTGGTTCAGTTCATTCAGCTCTATGCATCGCAGCGTCTTGGAGTTAATATATCCCACTGTCATTAACCCTGAAAGCTGCCATAGTTTAACCCATCAGGGAACACTCATGCATACGTTGAAATGAGTTATGTGTATCCTGAATAGATAGATGGGTATTTATGACTATTTTTGGTAGCATCTGGAGATGTTTTTAGGATAGTTTGCCATATTGCACTGACACCATTCCATAGGTTTAGTTCCTACGGGTATGTATCATATTTATATGTTATGTGATTTTGACAATATTTGGTACATATAGCCCAAGTATCTTTATTTTCCAAAACAGTTCAGTGACAAGTAACAGAGAGAGCTGTGTTGGGGCTTTAGTAGACAAGGTTGTGAGGAGGTTTATCCTACCTTAGGCATATCCGTTGTCTAAATATCCATATTTTGGTATACAATTGTTGGCCCTCAGATTATGATCCTATTATTTGCTTTTGTGATCATAGGGTAACAATGGTGGATTGGTAGTGACAGTTAGTGTAATCTGGTAGCTGTATCTGCTGTTAGTCTTGTCTTGTTTCCCCATTCTGTGTAGGTATAGGGCACTCAGCACTTTTTGGTTCCTGTCTGTCTTTATATGTGTTTTTTTTTTTTTTCCTTTTGGTATATGTGCCATTGAGGCTTTTTAGATTAGACCTAATAAAGGTTAATTTTTATCCATTTGCTATATTGGAATCAATGGTGGCGCCATGTTGCGTTTGGAGACCCCCTGATGTGCCTAAACAGTGGAAACCTCTCAATTCTAACGCCAACACACCCCTAACCCTTATCCCAACTGTAGCCGTAACCCTAACCACAACCCTAACCGCAACACACCCCTAACCACAACCCTAACCCCAACACACCCCTAACCCTAACCACAACCCTAATTCCAACCCAACCCTAACCCTAAGGCTATGTACCCACGTTGCGGATTCGTGTGAGATTTTTCCGCACCATTTTTGAAAAATCCGCGGGTAAAAGGCACTGCGTTTTACCTGCGGATTTACTGCGGATTTCACCTGCGGATTCCTATTGAGGAATAGGTGTAAAACGCTGCGGAATCCGCACAAAGAATTGACATGCTGCGGAAAATACAACGCAGCGTTTCCGTGCGGTATTTTCCGCACCATGGGCACAGCGGATTTGGTTTTCCATAGGTTTACATGGTACTGTAAACCTGATGGAACACTGCTGCGGATCCGCAGCGGCCAATCCGCTGCGGATCCGCAGCCAAATCCGCACCGTGTGCACATAGCCTAATTCTAAAGGTATGTGCACACGCTTCGGAAAACGCTGCGGATCCGCAGCAGTTTCCCATGAGTTTACATTTCAATGTAAACCTATGGGAAACAAAAATCGCTGTACACATGCTGCGGAAAAACTGCACGGAAACGCAGCGGTTTACATTCCGCAGCATGTCACTTCTTTCTGCGGATTCCACAGCGGTTTTACAACTGCTCCAATAGAAAATCGCAGTTGTAAAACCGCAGTGAAATGCGCAGAAAAACCGCGGTAAATCTGCCATAAATCCGCAGCGGTTTAGCACTGCGGATTTATCAAATCCGCTGCGGAAAAATCCGCAGAGGACCAGAATACGTGTGCACATACCGAAACCCTAACCCTAACCCTAACCCTAACCCTACCCCTAACCCTACCCCTAACCCTACCCCTACCCCTAACCCTACCCCTAACCCTACCCCTAACCCTAACCCTAACCCTAGTTCTAACTCCAACCTTAGTGAAAAAAAAAAAAAATTATTTATTTTATTATTGTCCCTATCTATGGGGGACAAATGGGGGGGGTCATTTACTGTTTTTTTATTTTGACCACTGTGATAGATTATATCACAGTGATCAAAATTCACATTGGAACGAATCTGCCGGCCGGCAGATTCGGCGGGCGCACTGCGCATGCGCCCGCCATTTTGGAACCAGGATCGGTAAGTATAAGGGGGGGAGATCAGGGCACAGGGGGGGGAGATCAGGGCACGGGGGGGCGTCGGAGCACGGGGGGGGAGGGATCGGAGCATGGGGGAGAGTGATCGGTGTGCGGGCGGGTGGATCGGTGTGCAGGGGGGGTGGATCGGTGTGCAGGGGGGGTGGTTCGGAGCACGGGGGGGGATCGGAGTGCGGGGGGGTTTGATTGGAGCACGGGGGGGTGTGATTGGAGCACGGGGGGAGCGGACAGGAGGACGGGGGAGCGGAGCACAGGACGGAGGGGAGCGGGCCACAGATCGGGGGGCTGGGGGGGCGATCGGTGGGGTGGGGTGGGGGCACATTAGTATTTCCAGCCATGGCCGATGATATTGCAGCATCGGCCATGGCTGGATTGTAATATTTCACCATTTTTTTAGGTGAAATATTACAAATCGCTCTGATTGGCAGTTTCACTTTCAACAGCCAATCAGAGCGATCGTAGCCACGAGGGGGTGAAGCCACCCCCCCTGGGCTAAACTACCACTCCCCCTGTCCCTGCAGATCGGGTGAAATGGGAGTTAACCCTTTCACCCGATCTGCAGGGACGCGATCTTTCTGTGACACAGCATATGCGTCACAGGTCAGATTGGCACCGACTTTCATGACGCATACGCTGTGTCACAGGTCGGGAAGGGGTTAAACCATTGCTTTAAAGAGAATATCTCAGCAGGGTTTTTCTATGTAACCTGAGAGCACCATGATGTAGGGGCAGAGATCCTGATACCAGGGCTGTGTCACTTACTGGGCTGTGTTTTGCTGTTTCAATACAATCAGCGCTATATCAGCAAGAGATTATGACTACAGGACAACTGTCCTCATGCCTGCTAGTCTAGCCCTGCCCCCACCACTGATTGGCTGCTCTCTGTCACTATACATTGTACAATGAAAGCTGCCAATCAGTGGTGTGGGTGGGGTTATACACATGTCAACAACTGAGCTCTGCTAGATCTGCAGCAGAGAAAATGATAAGTCTATCACAACTGCTGCACCCAGTAAAGTGATCAGGATCACAAAGTTAATCTTTGCTTCCACCTTGCAAGCATAAACAATACAATATGTTAGGCCACCAATGCAAGATGTATGTGAAAATGTGAAAAAAAATTGAAAAAAAGGGCAATTGATCAAATTATTTAGGGGAAACATTGTTTTAAATAGTGTCTATTCTGAACAAAATTACTGTATTAATGTATGAATTGTGCTCTGAACTAAGATTAATCATGAATTCATAAAAAAATTCACAATTACAAATATAAAATAGCAGGGGGGAATTGAATTGGCCTGCATTGTTCATTGATCCCACTGATTCTGAGATAGTTTTTTAGCAACATGTTGTACTTCATGATAGTGGTAAAATTTATTTGATATGATTTGCGTTTATTTGTGAAAAAAATGGAAATTTGGCCAAAAAGTTTGAACATTTTGCAATTTTCAAACGTTCAATTCTTATGCCCTTAAATCCGAGAAAAATGTCACACAAAATAGTTAATAAACAATATGTTAGGGGTCGAGTTCCCGCTTCTGCACAGGGGGAATCTCGAGCCACTTCCGCTGCGGTCTCCCATTCTTGTCCAGCCGCAGTGGAGCCTGCTCAGCAAGGACATCGGTCCCAGCGTCTTGCTCATTCTCACTCTGTTCTGAGAGTTAGTGCTGCTTCTCCAGTCTCTGCCATTAAAGTCAGTGCTGGTCAGCAGCGAGCGGACTTCTCTGGGACTAAGTCCTTGTCTGCATGTACTGAGCATGCCCAGCGTAAGGTCTCCCGTTGGAGATCGAGGGTCATGTGCTCAGGCTCTGCAGCACATTCCATTGGTCCTCTTGGCAGGTCCTAGAAGGGCAAAAGTGCTGTGGCCACTTCCTGTGCTGCTGCTATATAAACTGCGCATGACCGCACGGCCATGCGCTAGTATTGTCTTACAATTGCTTATGTGTGTATGTTGTGAGTGCAAGTCGTCCTTGGAAACCCCTACCCTATTGAATGTCTGTTCGCGGAAGGTGTATGGCTGCTACCTAGCGCCCGACTTAGCCTACAGCACTAAACACACATCACAGCGTCCTGTAGCTGTGCCTGCCAGTACGGCGCCGTGCGCCTGCCTTGCGCTTTCCATACCCGAGTCTGGGTGGTTAGTGGCGTCCGTTAGTGCGGCATCGCTCGCACTCTTGTGCACATAGATTTCTTAAGGTTCTCTACACACCCAGTTGCGGTGTTACGCCAGCAAGGGTCTAATCGGGCTCCAATCCCTTCTGGGGTTAAGTCCGCTGACCACTTGCTCGCGCACTAGTGCGGTACTGCGGTCCTGTGAATTAACAGGATCGCTTTCTTCACGCTGGGTGAGGTTTAACCCACGCGTGTATACTTTAGTGTACCGCCATATTGTCTGCTAATTGCTAGCAGCAGGTTCTCACCTGCACGGTGGACCCCGGACTGCGAACGCACCTTTATCATCTGTCTTGGTGCGTTCCGCCAGTCCTAACAGAATACTAGCGCCAGGGTCTGGCTAGTAAAATGGCGGACGATCAGCGTTTACAGCGGTACATCCAGCAGTTGGAGGGAAGGTTGGCGGCTTTTGAGCGTTCAACCTCAGCTGTGGATGTTACTGCTGTCGCTGTTCAGGCTGCAAGTGTGGCTGCAGCTACCTTGTCCACTGCCGCTCCTGTACCGACGCTATCTCGCCTCCCGCTACCAGAGAAATTTTCTGGTGACAGTAAATCCTGTAGGGGTTTCGTGAGTCAGTGCTCAATACATCTCGAGCTTCTGGCCTCTCGTTTCCCTACAGAGCGGGCTAAGGTGGGCTTTATAATTTCCTTATTGTCGGACAGGGCGTTGCAGTGGGCTACGCCGCTGTGGGAGCGTGGCGATCATGTGGTGCAGAGTGCTCCGTTATTCCTGAGCACTCTGAAACAGGTCTTTCTAGGACCTCGTGTCACCCATGACACGGCGCTCCAACTGTTGGCACTGACTCAGAGCTCGTCCTTGGTCAGCCTTTTTGCCGTCCATTTCCGCACTCTGGCATCTGAGCTGGAGTGGTCGGATAAAGCCCTTATCCCTATATTTTGGAGGGGGCTGGCTGACCACGTTAAGGACGCTCTGGCCACTAGGGAGATTCCCGCCACACTGGAGGAGTTAATAGCAGTATCTACTCGCATTGACCTCCGTTTTCACGAGCGGAGGTTAGAGCGAGCCCAGTGTAGGCAGAGGTTTCGGCTGGCTCCCACCTTCGCCAAACCTTTGGAATCTCCAGTTCTGGCTCCTGAGTTCCAGGGACCTAAGGTGGTGTCACGAGCGGGATCCAAGTCCCAGACTGCTCGTGCACTCCAGGGTTGCCATGTTTGCCAACAGTCAGGACATCTTGCCACCAGTTGTCATCAGCGGTCGAGGAAACGTCAGCGTCTAGTGGTAGTAGGTGGAGGTGCACTAGACACTGCGACGTTTGCCTCCAAATTGTCCTTTAAGGGGACAATTACCTTTGGCTCATCCTCCCACTCGGTAGACCTCTGCGTGGATTCTGGGGCGGAGGGCAATTTTATGTCTTCTGCCTTCGCCCAACGTCACGCAATACCCCTGGTTATGCTATCCCAACCAGTAATGGTACGAGTGGTGAATGGGTCGACACTCCCCGCACAGATAACACATCAGACCATCCCTGTTACTCTGTCCCTGTCGCCATCCCATCAGGAGATTATTTCTCTGCTCGTCATTCCTGAGGGTATTGATGAGGTCCTGTTGGGGATACCTTGGCTACGGTACCACTCTCCTCACATCGAGTGGTCCTCAGGCAGAATTCTGGGATGGGGTGAATCATGTGGGGGTAGGTGTCACCGAGAGTGCGTTCAGGTTGCTACTACTGAGGTACCCGCAGATCTATCCTCTCTCCCCAAGCAATATTGGTCTTATGCAGACGTGTTCTCCAAGAAGGCGGCGGAGACCCTTCCGCCCCATCGCCCCTATGACTGTCCTATCGATCTCTTGCCTGGTGCTGAGCCTCCCCGGGGTCGAGTCTATCCATTATCTCTCCCGGAAACGGAGGCAATGTCTCAGTACATACAAGAGAATCTGGCAAGAGGGTTCATTAGGAAGTCAGTGTCACCTGCTGGGGCAGGGTTCTTCTTCGTGCAGAAGAAGAATGGAGAACTATGTCCATGCATAGACTACAGGGGTCTTAATGCTATCACAGTTAAGAACAAGTACCCTTTGCCGTTGATATCTGAGCTTTTCGATAGGCTTCGGGGAGCTAGAGTGTTTACGAAACTAGATCTGCGGGGTGCTTACAACCTGATTCGCATCCGTGAGGGGGACGAGTGGAAAACGGCATTTAACACCAGAGATGGGCACTATGAGTATCTGGTGATGCCCTTCGGGCTCTGTAATGCACCTGCCGTTTTTCAAGACTTTGTCAACGACATCTTCCGGGATATGCTTTCCACCTCGGTTGTAGTCTATCTGGATGATATTCTCATCTTTTCTCCAGATATTGACTCCCACCGGAGAGATGTTGGCAGAGTCTTCGACCTCCTACGGGCAAACTCTCTTTACGCAAAGTTGGAGAAGTGTGTGTTTGAGCAGGAGTCCTTACCTTTCCTGGGCTATATCATCTCCGCCCAGGGATTGGCTATGGATCCTGCCAAACTACAGGCTGTGATGGACTGGCAAGAGCCCCATTCTCTTAAAGCGGTGCAGCGCTTTATGGGGTTCATAAACTATTACCGCCAGTTCATTCCCCACTTCTCAACTCTGGTAGCTCCCTTGGTAGCCCTCACCAAGAAGGGAGCGAATCCCAAATTGTGGTCGGAAGGGGTCTCCAAGGCCTTCACTTCTATTAAGTCCCACTTTGCTAGCGCTCCCATCTTACATCGTCCCGATGTGGATAAGCCATTCCTACTGGAGGTGGATGCCTCGTCCGTTGGTGCTGGAGCAGTCCTCTACCAAAAGGATGCTCAAGGTCGGAAGCATCCATGCTTCTTCTTCTCCAAGACCTTCACGCCAGCGGAGAGGAACTACTCCATCGGGGACAGGGAGTTGCTAGCAATGAAGTTGGCCTTTTCGGAGTGGAGACACCTTCTGGAAGGTGCGCGGTTTCCCTTCCAAGTTTACACGGACCACAAAAATTTGGTCTATTTGCAGACAGCCCAGCGGCTAAATTCTCGCCAGGCCAGATGGTCCCTGTTCTTCTCCCGGTTCCACTTTTCCCTTCATTATCTCGCCGGGGAGAAGAATATCCGTGCTGACGCTCTCTCTCGCTCCCTTATGTCAACTGAGGAGGAGGAAGAGGAGCCTCGGCTTATTGTCCCTTCCGAGAGCCTGAGAACCGTGGCGCCGGTTTCGCTAGAGTCTGTGCCTCCGGGCAAGACTTTTGTGCCCATTAATTTGCGACCGGAGGTTCTCTCTTGGGCTCATTCGTCCAGGGTGGGTGGACATTTTGGGACAAAGAGGACATCTGAGCTACTGGCGAGGACGTACTGGTGGCCGCATATGGTCCGGGATGTCAGGGATTATGTTCTGGCGTGTGTCTCCTGCGCCAAAAATAAATCTCCGCGTCAAAGGCCAGCTGGTTTGCTCTATCCCTTGCCGGTGGCAGATAGGCCCTGGGAGATGGTCGGGATGGACTTTGTTGTGGGTTTGCCCAAGTCTCGCGGCTGTACCATCATTTGGGTCATCACCGATCATTTCTCAAAAATGGTGCATTTGGTGCCGCTGCCGCGGTTACCTTCTGCACGGGCCTTGGCAGCGTTGTTCATCAGACATATCTTCCGCCTACATGGTATGCCAGACAAAATTATCAGTGACCGGGGTCCCCAGTTTGCGTCTCGGTTCTGGAGAGAGCTCTGTCGTCTTCTCAGTATTGAGTTGAATCTCTCTTCCGCTTATCATCCCGAGACGAATGGGTTGGTAGAGAGGGCCAACCAGACCTTGGTCACATACCTGCGACATTTTGTTTCAGCCAGGCAGGATGACTGGGCATCCTTGCTATCATGGGCAGAGTTTGCACTGAACAACGCCGTTGCCGACTCCACTGGACAAACCCCATTCCTCCTCAACTATGGTCAGCATCCACGGGTACCTGTGCCTATGCCCGTGTCTTCCGCCGACTCCAGGGTGGCAGACTGGGCTGTGGAGGCACGGGATATTTGGGACCGCACTCAGGATGCCATTCGGGCCTCTAAGGAGAGAATGAGGTCCTCCGCTGATGCTCATCGACGCCCCGCCCCGACCTTTGCTCCTGGCGACTTGGTGTGGCTCTCCGCCCGTAACATCAGGCTGCGAGTTGAGTCCACTAAATTTGCTCCTCGCTACTTGGGTCCATTCAAGGTCCTCGAGCAGGTAAATCCTGTGGTCTATCGTTTGGCCCTTCCGCCACGCCTGGGTATCACCGACACCTTTCATGTGTCCCTCTTGAAACCCGTGTATATGTCCCGCTTTTCCGAGTCATCTGCTGGGACATCGGGTTCGTCTACGGACGATTATGAGGTGAACGCTATTTTGGGGTGCAAGGTGGTGCGTGGTAAAAAATTCTATTTGGTGGACTGGAAGGGTTATGGGCCCGAGGACAGGTTCTGGGAGCCTGTTGAGCACATTCGGGCTCCGCAGCTCATTGCTGCCTTCGAACGTAGCGAGGCCCAAGGAGGGGGGGGCCCTAGGAGGGGGGGTAATGTTAGGGGTCGAGTTCCCGCTTCTGCACAGGGGGAATCTCGAGCCACTTCCGCTGCGGTCTCCCATTCTTGTCCAGCCGCAGTGGAGCCTGCTCAGCAAGGACGTCGGTCCCAGCGTCTTGCTCATTCTCACTCTGTTCTGAGAGTTAGTGCTGCTTCTCCAGTCTCTGCCATTAAAGTCAGTGCTGGTCAGCAGCGAGCGGACTTCTCTGGGACTAAGTCCTTGTCTGCATGTACTGAGCATGCCCAGCGTAAGGTCTCCCGTTGGAGATCGAGGGTCATGTGCTCAGGCTCTGCAGCACATTCCATTGGTCCTCTTGGCAGGTCCTAGAAGGGCAAAAGTGCTGTGGCCACTTCCTGTGCTGCTGCTATATAAACTGCGCATGACCGCACGGCCATGCGCTAGTATTGTCTTACAATTGCTTATGTGTGTATGTTGTGAGTGCAAGTCGTCCTTGGAAACCCCTACCCTATTGAATGTCTGTTCGCGGAAGGTGTATGGCTGCTACCTAGCGCCCGACTTAGCCTACAGCACTAAACACACATCACAGCGTCCTGTAGCTGTGCCTGCCAGTACGGCGCCGTGCGCCTGCCTTGCGCTTTCCATACCCGAGTCTGGGTGGTTAGTGGCGTCCGTTAGTGCGGCATCGCTCGCACTCTTGTGCACATAGATTTCTTAAGGTTCTCTACACACCCAGTTGCGGTGTTACGCCAGCAAGGGTCTAATCGGGCTCCAATCCCTTCTGGGGTTAAGTCCGCTGACCACTTGCTCGCGCACTAGTGTGGTACTGCGGTCCTGTGAATTAACAGGATCGCTTTCTTCACGCTGGGTGAGGTTTAACCCACGCGTGTATACTTTAGTGTACCGCCATATTGTCTGCTAATTGCTAGCAGCAGGTTCTCACCTGCACGGTGGACCCCGGACTGCGAACGCACCTTTATCATCTGTCTTGGTGCGTTCCGACAGTCCTAACACAATAGTTGCCACGTGTCTACTTTTTATCAGCACAATTTTTTAGGAAATTATAAGGGTTAAATGCTGACCAGCGATTTCTCATTTTTCCCACAAAATTTACAAAACCATGTAGAGGTACCTCATACAGTGCTTGGGGTGCTGCCGTCACCATGTATGGTGGTCAAGAAAAAGACATCCCTCTTGTCCTTGTACTTGACCATCAGCCGGTTGTCGCTACATTGGGCTCTGCTCTCACCCTTAGCCCCTCACAAATAGCATCTTAGGGCGGCCTATCTGATTTTTGCAGACAGTACTGCAGGATGCGGTAGTTCATAAAAGTTATCTATAGAGAGGTGATAACCTTGATCCAGCAGTGTGTCTCCAAATCTCACACAATTTTCCCACTCACTTGCAGGGGGAAATTCAGGGGTTCAATCCGGGAGTCCTTCCATTCATAAACCCTACACTTGTGGCCCTCATACTGGGCAGCTATTGTCAGAATTTGAGCATTTCCTTGCAATGGAATAGGAATTCATCCACGCAGATGTTCCTTTGGGGCACGGACACCTCAGCAAACTTGTTGCTGAAATGCCCAAGACCCTCAAAGTTGGGGTCATCTTGGGGAGGACACCGCGCATTATCATTATAATGCAAGAATTCTTGGATGGCTTCAAAATATTTATGGGTCATGGCCATGCGGAATAGTGCAAATATTGCAAATTTGTGACTTCTTCAGTATCTCCATGTGAAGGACAAGGCCCCAAAATATCATAATTTTGACTGTGTCTACAGGAGTCCAGTTACAAAATAATGAAGATCGGTTTTGTGCCAAAAATTGCTGGCTGTACAAATTTGTTTGTCCCACCCTGAGGTTTACAAAATCCTCAGAGAAAAAGACTTTGAAAAAGTCCATTTCTGTGAGGCAGGTGGTGTCAAATTTAGTTTCTGATTGCGCCACAAAATTAGGAATTAGTGGCTCATTCTGAGGAAGAGGTGCATACAGAGTCAGTCATGGGGGTGCTGGTTCAGTTTCTGGTCTGTGGTGTCTGCATGGTGGTTCAGCATCACTTGACGAAGAGGTCGATGAAAAATAAAGGAAAGTGAGATTGTCTACCTCACTGTTACTGACGAAGGAAAGGAAGGCTTATGCCTCCTCCGCTTTGTGAGTACCAAATTTTATTCAGTTGTGTGTATGAGTGCTTATTTTTTATTTAGAAAAGAAAAGAATCAAGAAAAAGGGGAGAGGGGTACAAGAGGGGAAAATTGGGGGAGCGGGTGTTAGGGCTAGCGGAACGCACCAAATACTAAGACAGATAGAGTATGGTGCGTTCGCAGCCCGGGGTCCACCGTGCAGAGATGGAACCTGCTGCCAAGTAATGACGGACTATATGGCGGTACTCATAAGTATACACACGTGGGTTAAACTTCACCCAGCGTGATGGAAGCGATCCTGTTGCGTCACAGGATCGCGGTACCGCACATAGAGCGCGAGCAAGTAGTCAGCGAACTCAACCCCAACTAGGATTGAAGTCCGATTAGACCCTTGCTGGCACAACACCGCAACTGGGTGTGTAAGGAAGCTAAATAACTATATTAGGGCACAAGAGTACATGCGGTGCCGCACTGACGAACGCCACTAACCACCCAGGCTTGGGTAAGGAAAGCACAGAGGAAGTGCACGGCGCCGTACTGGCGGTCACAGCAACTGGACGCTGTAATGTGTGCTTCGTGCTGTAGGATAAGTCGGGCGCTAGATAGCAACCATACACCTTCCGCGAACAGACATTCAATAGGGAAGGGGTATCCAAGGACGACTTGCACTCACAACAAACACACGTATGCAAATGTACACTAGCGCATGGCCGTGCGGTCATGCGCAGTTTATATAGTTGCAGCACAGGAAGTGGCCACAGAAACTTTGCCCTTCCAAGACCTGCCAAGAGGACCAATGGAATGTGCTGCAGGGCCTGAGCACATGACCCTCGATCTCCAATGGGAGATCTTGCCCTGGGCATGCTCAGTGTGTGCAGACAAGGACTTAGTCCCAGAGAAGTCTGCTCGCTGCTGACCAGCACTGGCTTTAATGGCAGAAGCTGAAGAAGCAGCAGTAACTCTCTGTACAGAGTGAGACTGAGCAAGACGCTGGGACCGACGTCCCTGCTGAGCAGACTCCGCTGCGGCTGGATATGAATGGGAGACCGCAGCGGAGATGGCTCGAGATTCCCCCTGTGCAGAGGCGGGAACTCGAGACCTAACAGCGGGGGATTGGGACGAATGAGGAGAGATCAGTCAAGGCTCAGGGATCAGGACCTCTTCTTTCTTCTTAGCAGGAGAAGGCACAGACAGTAGCAGGAATTATGATGTCACAGGCTTCTGTGGCACGACAAGGCCCAGCATGGTGCACAGAAGGACACAGTGACTGTCCCGAGCAAATCCAAAGCTAGACTGAGGATGTACAGGGCAGTCACTTGCAGGATACAGGACGTCTGAATGCTGATTGGTACGATCGATGTCATCGTTGATTGCACTAATCAGGGCTTGCCCTGGTGATGCAGGTATTGCCATGCAGCAGTCAATGATTGGTGCTCTTACAGCACCAATCCTAGGCTGGACATCAGTGCTTCAGGGAATCTGATTGTGAGACACTGAGAAACGCTGCAAATCACAGTGATCATAGTTGCTGGGAAATGTCACCACTCCCCGAGACGCCATGTGCCCTGAGATAAGATGTTGCTGGAATGTTAATGTTGACACCGCAACTGTGGTCGCGGTGCTGCTTTAAAGATATGACATATCCATATGTCGAAGATCATTAACAGCCAGGCGACCTGGACTTATGGATAAGTTTGTAAAGGAAAAAACACAAAAATGTTTTTGATCAAAAATAGCATAAAAGCCATCCCACATGAACATGCGCTTATGAGCTGTATGTGTACCAACTCAAGTGAAGCTCAATTTTTGTGTGTTTTCTTTGTATTATTGCATTCTGTGCAAGCCGGGGTGTTGCCTCCCTGTTTCTGAGCTAGAGATTGTATATAAGGCTTCCCCAGACTAATGTTTCACTGGTTGGGCCCAGTTCTTTTGTCTGGCCTTATTCATGTATGGACCATCCCGATCAGAGTTACCTTGTCGTGGTGCGATGGCTTTTATGCTATTTTTGATCAAAAACAGTAATACTAAAAACTTTGTTATTTAAATGCAGTTTTTGCTTTTTATTTACTTAGTTACAGCAGGGTTTTTGCTAATTTTTTTCTCTTGTAGGTTATAAATTTGTAAAGGGGTTACTTCCTTAACACATTGGTTGGGTATTGAGTTGGTTGGGCATTGTTTACTTTCCCACATTGGTAGGGAATTGAGTTGGTATGGCATAGTTTACCTAACACATTAATAAGAGCATTGAGTTGGTAGGGCATTGTTTACTTTCACATATATCACAAAACTAATTAAACTGTACTAATACTAAAATCTATCCTCATGTGATTAATAGCAAGACATTATGGTTTAAACTTGGGAACATCACAAAAATAAATGCTTAACCTGCGTTTTTTTCACCAAAAACACTTTTTTATGGGTGAAAAAATGCCGCAATGATGCTGTAAAAGCACTGAAATAATTGACATGCTGCTGTTTTAAAAAATGGAATAGTTTTCCAATTCGGTTTGGAAAAAACAAATAAGAATGTGCATGGGATTTTTGATATCTCATAGCTTTTGCTGGTACTGTAAAAAGCAGTTTTTAATTTGCATTAAAAAACTACCAAAAAAAGCAGCAAAAATGCAATGAATGAAAATAGCATTACAATACACATACCATAGTTTTTGAATTATATGATGCACTTTTTCCCCCAAAACTTGGAGGGAAAGAGGAGTGTGTCTTATAATCGGAATGTAGCTTACCGGCTGCATTGCAGGGATGCTGCTGTGGGAAGTTGCGGCGGCAGCAGCAGTGGGGTGATGTTCGGGATCCAAGGCGGGTAGAGGAGGGTGTTTGGCGGTGTGGGGACTCTGCAGACATTTTGTGAAAGCCTGATGACACTGTACTTTCCATGGTTTTCAATGCGGTGGATTTCAGGAAATGGCCGCCTCCAGCGGTACATGTGCAGATTTAAATCTCGGTGCCAAAACCTCAATCTGCGCATGGGCGGCTGGAGGCAGCCATTTTCATGAAGTTCACTGCATTGAAAATCATGGAGAGTGCAGGGGTTTTGCTCTTTCACATTCATCTTCTAATTAACCCCTTCACCCCAAAGCCTGTTTTCACCTAAGTGACAGGGCCAATTTTTACAATTCTGACCACTGTCACTTTATGAGGTCATAACTCTGAAACGCTTCAACGGATCCTGGTGATTCTGACATTGTTTTCTCGTGACATATTGTACTTCATGATAGTGGTAAAACTTCTTCGATATGACTTGCATTTATTTGTGAAAAAAACAAAAATTTGTCAGAAATTATGAAAATTTAGCAATTTTCAAACTCTTAGTTTTTATGTCCTTAAATTAGAGAGTTATATCACATAATATAGTTAATAAACAACATTTCCCACATGTCTGCTTTACATCAGCACAATTTTGGAAACATAATTTTTTTTTGTTAGGACGTTATAAGGGTTAAAAGTTGACCAGCGATTTCTCATTTTTGCAACAAAATTTGCAAAACCATTTTTTTACGGACCACCTCACACTTGAAGTGACTTTGAGGGGTCTATATGACAGAAAATGCCCAAAAGTGACACCATTCTAAAAACTGCACCCCTCAAGGTACTCAAAACCACATTCAAAAAGTTTATTAACCCTTCAGGTGCTTCACAGGAATTTTTTGAATGTTTAAAAAAATTGAACATTTAACTTTTTTTTCACAAAATTTTTACTTCAGGTCCTATTTGTTTCATTTTACCAAGCGTAACAGGAGAAATTGGACCACAAAAGTCGTACAATTTGTCCTGAGTACGCTGATACCCCATATGTGGGGGTAAACCACTGTTTGGGCACATGGCAGAGCTCGGAAGGGAAGGAGCGCCATTTGACTTTTCAATGCAAGATTTGCTGGAATTGAGATCGGAGCCCATGTCAGGATTGGAGAGCCCCTGATGTGCCTAAACAGTGGAAACCCCCACAAGTGACACCATTTTGGAAAGTAGACCCCCTAAGGAACTAATCTAGATGTGTATTGAGCACTTTGAACCTCCAAGTGCTTCACAGAAGTTTATAATGTAGAGCCGTAAAAAAAAATTTATATTAATTTTCACAAAAAATGATCTTTTTGCCCCAAATTTTTTATTTTCCCAAGGGTAACAGGATAAATTGGACCCCAAAAGTTGTTGTGCAATTTGTCCTGAGTACGTCGATACTTCATATATGGGGATAAACCACTGTTTGAGCGCATGGCAGAGCTCGGAAGGGAAGGAGTGCCATTTGACTTTTCAATGCAAAATTGGCTGGAATTGAGATCGGACGCCATGTCGCATTTGGAGAGCCCCTGACGTGCCTTAACAGTGGAAACCCCCCACAAGTGACCCCATTTTGGAAAGAAGACCCCCTAAGGAACTTATCTAGATGTGTGGTGAGCACTTTTAACCCCCAATTGTTTCACTAAAGTTTAGAATGTAGCATTGTGAAAATTAAAAAATCATTTTTTCTTTCCACAAAATGATGTTTTAGCCCGCAATTTTTTTTTCCCAAGGGTAACAGGAGAAATTGGACCACAAATGTTATTGTCCAATTTGTCCTGAGTACGCTGATACCCCACATGTGGGGGGGAACCACCGTTTGAGTGCATGGCAGAGCTCGGAAGGGAAGGAGCACCGTTTGAAATGCAGACTTAGATGGAATGGACTGCAGGTGTCATGTTGCATTTGCAGAGCCCCTGATGTACCTAAACAGTAGAAACCCACCACAAGTGACCCCATATTGGAAACTAGACCCCCCAAGGAACTTATCTAGATGTGTTGTGAGAGCTTTGAACCAACAAGTGTTTCACTACAGTTTATAACGCAGAGCTGTGAAAATAAAAAATATTTTTTTTTCCACGAAAATGATATTTTATCGCCTATGTTTTTATTTTCCCAAGGGTAACAGGACAAATTGGACCCCAAAAGTTGTTGTCCAACTTGTCCTGAGAACGCTGATACCCCATATGTTGGGGGGAACCACTGTTTGGGTGCACGGCAGAGCTCGGAAGGGAAGGAGCGCCATTTGAAATGCAGACTTAGATGGATTGGTCTGCAGGCGTCATGTTGCATTTGCAGAGCCCTTGATGTACCTAAACAGTAGAAACCCCCCACAAGTGACCCCATGTTGGAAACTAGACCCCCCAAGGAACTTATCTAGATGTGTTGTGAGAGCTTTGAACCAACAAGTGTTTCACTACAGTTTATAACGCAGAGCCGTGAAAATAAAAAATATTTTTTTTTCCACAAAAATGATATTTTATCCCCTATGTTTTTATTTTCCCAAGGGTAACAAGACAAATTGGACCCCAAAAGTTGTTGTCCAACTTGTCCTGAGAACGCTGATACCCCATATGTTGGGAGGAACCACTGTTTGGGCACACAGGAGAACTCGGAAGGGAAGGAGCCCTGTTTTACTTTTTCAAAGCAGTATTGGCTGGAATTGAGATTGGACGCCATGTCGCGTTTGGAGAGCCCCTGATGTGCTTAAACAGTGGAAACCCCCAATTATAACTGAAACCCTAACCCCAACCCTAACCCTAGCCCTAACCCTAACCCTAGCCCTAGCCCTAACCCTAGCCCTAACCCTAGCCCTAACCCTAGCCCTAATGGGAAAATGGAAATAAATACATTTTTTTACATTTTATTATTTTTCCCTAACTAAGGGGGTGATGAAGGGGGGTTTGATTTACTTTTATAGCGTGTTTTTTAGCGGATTTTTATGATTGGCAGCCGTCACACACTAAAAGACGCTTTTTATTGCAAAAAATAGTTTTTGCATCACCACATTTTGAGAGCTATAATTTATCCATATTTTGGCCTACAGAGTCATATGAGGTCTTGTTTTTTGCGGGGCGAGTTGACGTTTTTATTGGTAACATTTTCGGGCAGATTACATTTTTTGATCGCTTTTTATTCCGATTTTTGGGAGGCAGAATGAACAAAAACAAGCTATTCATGAATTTCTTTTGGGGGAGGCGTTTATACCGTTCCACGTGTGGTAAAATGGATAAAGCAGTTTTATTCTTTGGGTCAGTACGATTACAGCGATACCTCATTTATGTAATTTTTTTTATGTTTTGGCGCTTTTACACAATAAAAACTATTTTATATAAAAAAATAATTGTTTTTACATCGCATTATTCTGAGAGCTATAACTTTTTTATTTTTCTGCTGATGATGCTGTATGGTGGCTTTTTTTTTGCAGGACAAGATGACGTTTTCAGCGGTACCATGGTTATTTATATCCATCGTTTTGATCGCGTGTTATTCCACTTTTTGTTCGCCTGTATGATAATAAAGCGTTGTTTTTTGCCTTGTTTTTTTTTTTTTTTTTTTTTGCGGTGTTTACTGAAGGGGTTAACTAGTGGGATAGTTTTATAGAGCGGGTCGTTACGGACGCGGCGATACCAAATATGTGTACATTTATTGTTTTTTTTTTTTTTTACATAAATAAATGGATTTATTGGGAAATGTTTTTTTTTTTTTATTTGGGGATTTTTTTTAATTTTTTTTTACACATTCTATTTTTTTTTTTTTTACTTTCTAACATTGTCCCAGGGTGGGACATCTCTGTATTAGATCAGATCGTTGATCTGACACTGCATAGCACACTGTCAGATCAACGATCTGACAGGCAGTTTAGGTGGCTTTCTGGCGCCTGCTCTGAGCAGGCGGCGGCTAGCCAGGTCACTTCATGACCCGGAAGGAGTCCGGCGGCCATCTTGGATCCGGGGACTCCTTCCGGGTCACCGGAGCAACGCGATCTCATTGCGTTGCTCCGGTGGGAGAGCGCAGGGAGCCCCCGTCCCTGCGCAATCCCCCTCTATGCCGCTGTCACTACTGACAGCGGCATCAGAGGGGTTAAATGCCCGCGATCGGCGATAGCGCCAATCGTGGGCATTGCTGCGGGGTGTCAGCTGTCATATACAGCTGACACCCGCACCCGATCACCGCGGCGCTCAGCGCGAGACCGCGGTGATCGGTGCGCCGTACTAGTACTGCTGCTGGCACTAATGCAGTGCCGGCAGCGCAGTACTAGTACGGCGCATGTCACGAAGGGGTTAAAACACTCTATCATTACTCCATTTAAAAAAAAACCCTCTCTAGATCCACCCTGCACATTATAACTACAGACCAGTCTCTAAACTCCTTTTCATCTCTAAACTCTTGACGCACCTGGTCTACTCCCGCCTTACCTGTTACCTCTCCACTCATTCTCTCCTAGATTCATAACAGTATAGCTCCGCCCCTACATTCTCAACACACTGACCAACGACCTTCTGACAGCAAAACCTAACAGTGACCACTCTCTGCACATTCTTCTCCACCTCTCTGCAGCTATCAACAATGTTGACCACCACCTCCTAATCTCTATTATCAACCTATGTCATGAGCTTTGCTGCTTTTGTGGTCATGTCTGCATGAGGTCAGGGTTAGCAGAAATAAGCCCTTAGAATACCGGCACCTCCGGTGAGGAGTTTTGTGTGTTTGAATTCAGGGCTGGCGTATAGCCACTAGAATTCCGGCTCCAAAGGAGAGGTGTTTGTGTGCTTTGCTGACTGTGTGACCACTGTTTGCTCTTTGCTCAGGTAGCTGTGATCCTCTGTGAGGTTAACAGGGCACAGCATTTTCCTATCTATGCGATTCTGTGAATTAACAGAGTTAGCTTATACCACCATATGGTGCCGCCAATTCTAGCAGCAGGTTCGTCTCCTGCACGGTAGACCCCGGGTTGCAAACTCACCTATTATTACTTATATATATATATACTCGGTGCGTTCCGCCAACCCTAACAGTTTGATATATTTATTCCAATTTTTGGAGGTGATGTGACAAAACATCCCCAGCAATTCTGGGACTGTTCTTGTCCCCCCATTCATCCACCATTCATTGATAAATAATGTGCTAGTTTTATGAACAGTCAGCATGTGTTCCGTGCAGCTTATCAGTGTTGCCAGTACTAGTTAAGTCACTGCTCGGTAAAATGAGACTTCTTGGGTACTGAGGTCACTGATCATGTGCCGCCTTCTTCTAAACAAAATAAGAAAGGACTGCAGGTATGTCGTGGGAAGAGGTGGTGAGATTTGATGAGTGGATCAAGCAAGATCACAGTCTGCCAAATTTATTCCCCGCAAATGTAATATCTCCTATTAAGTTGTGACATCACAATGTGTGCCAAGACTTTGTGACTCACACTCTCGGATGGTACTTACAGATGTGACTAGGACCTGCATCCCAGGTCTAGTCCCAACCTACAGTAGAGTGAGATGCCTGAGGTTTCAGTTTGTGACAGTGGTAAAAATAGCCACGGGAGGAGAGTGAGCACTTGAGGTGATTGGTGTGGTATAAATTTTTTTTGTTTTCAACTAAAGATGAGCGAACTGGAACTGTAAAGTTAGGGGTTCATACCAGACGCCTAGTGTCCGTTGATGAACGCCAAACATTGACTTCTCCCAGAAGTCCATTTTAATGTTTGGAGTTGAGAGAGAAGAGAATCTCTGTGTGGGTACTCAGCTTTCCTTCAAAGCTCCCTAGCCCTTACCAAGACCATTTTACAGCCCCAAGGTTCAGGTCCCTATTGTCTTCTATGAGGTTTGGGTTCAAGTTCAGGTAGAGTTCAGGTACACAAACCAAACTTTCTACTTAAGTTAGGTTATCCTGACGAATCCAAATACCCAAAGGTCCGCTCATCCCTATTTTTAACCTTTCGCTGGACCTCTGTAGTTGAACCAGTTCAGTGGGCCTCCATTTTTATGAATTCACTGGGAGTAATTTCAATAAAATCTACATTCTGTAAAATACAGATTTTTGTAAAATTTGAGTATAAAAATCAATACTAAAGAAAAACCTGTAGCGCTCACAACAAATTATACCTGCAGCAAACAGAATTGCGGTACCACCCACCGCAAACAAATAGATAAATCTAAAAAAAGGGAAACAAACTGTCTGCGCTGAAAAACCCGTCAGAGGACCACAGAGCAAAGTAAGTGGGCACAGTAAATAAAAAAAAAACAAAAAAAAAAACGGAAAATAGTATTCTAGCAATACACGCTCAAACTACCTCATGCCGCAAGATACATAGAATACAGTTAAAAGTATATAGCTACCTGAGGGGGCAGTCAGAGGGAACAAGAATCCTGCAATGTAACCTTCTCGAGACGCTTGAATTAAGCGAAAAAGATGAAGTGCCGGATGATTTCTGATCAATAAATGTTGTAGAGCCGGGTACAGATCTTGAGTGGCGCTGTACGTGTTCTGCCAACTCCAAGAATTGCAGGAATCCAGTCTGTACACATTGACTCCTCCTCATACTCCAGTTCCTCTGAATCAGCGCTGCAGGAGCGGTCACAGTCCACCTCCACATGGACCCGTGAATGCTTACCTGTTACGACCGATATGAGCACAGCCGTGGCCAAACGTCAACAGGCCGTATTGAAATTAATTTCTTTGGGGAATCGAAGCCACACAGCGCAGGAGCTCTAGAATGCCATCAAGCAGGAGAGCGACGTGTGGTTTGTGCCAGCGAATCTTCAGCCAGGCATGGTAGTGTGGAACAATTACCGAAATCTGGTGGCACCTCTGGGCCTAGGCAGCCTCACTCACATCTCATGTCTGGCACATGTGCTCAACTTGGTCGTGCAGAGTTTTTTAGGGACTATCCAGATCTTGATGCACTGCTGCACAAGGTCCGCCTAGAGTGTGCTCACTTGCGGTGTTCCAGCATGGCAAGATCACGCATTGCAGCTCTGCAGCGCTGATTCCGCCTTCCGAAACATCACACCATATGTGACCTACCCCCCAGGTGAAATTCAACGTTACATATGTTGGAGCAGTTGTGTGAGCAGCAGGCAGCAGTAATGGAGTACCAGCTGCATCAGGCACAAAGAAGTCGTACTGCGCTCCGTTCAGACTTCACAACCACTGAGTGGGCCACTATGAAGGACATCTGCCAGGTTTTGCGTGCCTTCGATGATTCCACGTGGATGGCAAGTGCAGATGATGCACTAGTCAGCATGACTATCTCCCTTATATGCCTGCTTGAAAAAACACTGCAAGCGCTAAGGGATGAGGTTGTGGAAGAAGTGGAGGATGAGGAGTCACAAATGCCATCTGCTTCTGGACAGTCTGCACAATGTGGTTCCTCAAAAAGGCCTAGGCAGGGGACACTTTGTGAGGAGGATGAGGTGGAGTCAATGGAGGAGGAACACATCTGTCCAGAGGAGGGAGTTACACAATGCTCCAGTAGTCAGTATGTAGAGCGAGGATGGGGTGATGCAGAGCAGGTAGTGATCACGCCAAAAGCAGGGGACAGCGTTTCTTGGCCAGTTGGCAGTCTGCAGTGTATGGTTGATTTCATTGCTGCAGTGCCTGAGAAACGACCGCCACATCGCCCACATTCTCAACATGGCTGATTATTGGGTGTACACACTCCTAGATCCTCACTACCAGGACAACTTACAAAACCTCATAACACCGTTGAACGGGGAGCATAAAATGTGGGAGTACCAAGACACACTGGTGCATTCCATCATCTTCTCCAGCCCAACCGAGAGCAGTGCTGCTAGTGCTTTACAAAGCAGCTCAGTGCGTCGAGGCAGTTGAGGAAGCTCTGCACAAAGAGGGAGCAGAAGCAGTGCCTCAGCACAAGGCCAGACCAGTATGGCCCAACTGTGGCAAAGTTGTGGGTGCCTGCCACAAATGTCTACACCATCACAGACGGCTCCAGTCAGCAGGAGACAATGATTCCGTCAGATTGTGACAGACTACATGTCTTGCCCTCTCAGTGTACTCCCAGATGGCTCATCCCCCTTCAAGATTTGGGTCTCAAAGCTGGATACATGGCCAGAGCTTAGCCAGTACGCAATGGAGGTGCTGGCTTGCCCTGCTGCTAGTGTATTTTCGGAACGCGTCTTCAGTGCCGCAGGTGGTGAGCTAACAGTCCGTCGCATGCGACTATCCTCCGATAACGTTGACCAGCTTACTTTTCTGAAAATGAACAAGGCCTGGATTTCGCAGGAATTTGCCACTCTTCTTCCAGATTAAATAAATGGTTGGCAACAGTATCCATGTCTCCTGCTGTGTTCATGTTTCTACCACCTGAACTGTAATCCCTGGGCTCCAACACCACCAGTTGCTGCTCTGAAGTGCCGTCTGCACAGTCAACACATGAACCAGTGTTATAGGATTCGATAACGTCAGCTGATACCCGTCTGTGTATCCGGTAATTTCTCCTGTTCCGTCCACACTCACACTACAACTGATATTAAACTAGCTCAAATTAGGCCTCTGCCTACACTCTGCTACTCCTGGATTCCCTGGGCTCCAACTCCGCCTTTTGCTGCTCAGAATTGCCGTCTGCACAGTCAACACTTGCTGCCATATTATTGGGTTTCACTAGTATAGAAAAATAGGAGACAAAAAAAGCGCAAATAGGGTCTTATCCCCAGGATTGTTTCTAATCAATTGTGAGAGAACTGCTCACCTGGTGGTACACAGTGCAGGCGTGTAGTTTGTCAGCTGCTGCAGATCCACAGGTCGGCGCTGCGACCTCTCAGAACCGTTATAATAGATAAAATGTGGATTATCTTTGTGTGGAAACTTCCTGAAGAAGAAGCCATGAGCTTCGAAACACGTTGAATAAACCACCCGAACATCTTACAAGTATATCTGGATCTATTATTTGTCGCAGTAGCGTGGATGTAATCCACATTTCATCTATTATAATGATTATTGGGTTTCAGTAATGCCAGCTGCTCCCCTGCTGCGTGTGCAGCAATTTCTCCACTCAGTTTCTAGCAATGACCCTGAGCTCCAACTCCCCCAGTTGCTGCCCGGAAGTGCTGTCTGCACAGTCAACAGTTGCTCCTCTGTTATTGGAGTTCAGTAACACCAGCTGCTCCCCTGCTGTGTGTGCAGCAACTTCTTTACTCAGTTTCTAGCATTGACCCTGGGCTCCAACACCGCCAGTTGCTGCTCGAAAGTGCTGTCTGCACAGTCAACACTTGCTGCCGTGTTATTGAGGTTCAGTAATGTCAGCTGATCCCCTGCTGTGTATCTGGCAATTTCTCCTGCTCCCTCCACACTCACACTACTACAGAAATTAAAGGGAACCTGTCCCCCTTCAGGCATTTGTAACTAAAAGAGCCACCTTGTGCAGTACTAATGCTGCACAAGGAAAACGTGGCACTTTTAGTTATGCTCCTTGCACACGCTGAACTAAACACTTATAAAATGTGTCCCCTCATACCATGAAAGTCCCAGATGCTTTCCTTCCTAATTAGACGGGGCACAGCTGTCATTCATACCCCCTTGGCGCCGTGCACCGCCTCCTGAGCGTTATTTCAATCTGTCCTGGAGTCTGCACTGTTATTTTATCCCTTGGCCATGCGCAGTTAGCACTGCCCGTCTTCTGACATAATTTGATGTCAGGCTGACTGCACCTGTGCAGCCACGCTGCCCGAGATCCCGCCCCGCAGTGTCTTCTGATTTATTCACACTGTGGGGCTGGTATTCATGGGCATGCGCAGTGCATATCTTCGCCTCTCACTCATCTTCCTCCACCTGCTTCAGACTGTGCGGCGTCAGCTGATCCCTAATTGCCATGGCATGCGCCTGTAGGACTGTGGGTTTTCGGTAACTACAGCCGACTCGTGGCCCAGCAAGTTTTTTTTTCCTGTGGAGCTTCTGCTGCCTATCTGAGTTCCAGCACCATTAGCTGGTTCTTTGGAAGACAATCTAGAATAGGTCCCCCTGGTTCCAGTTCCGTCAGCTGGTTCAAGGCAGAGCCTTTGGCTTAGGTGCCTCCTTCTGGGTATCCGAGTTCCACCAACGTCGGGTGGTCCTTGGTAGTGCTTTTTGGCGCGGGTACTTCCTGCTTAGTAACCGGGTTCCAGTACCGTCAGCTGGTCCTCGGTAGTTCCATTGGCTCTTGTATCTTCTGCTACCCATCCAGGTTCCAGGACCGTTAGCTGGTTCTCGGCAGTGTCTTTTGCTCTTGTGCCTTCTGCTCCCCATCCTGGTTCCAGTACCGTCAGCAAGTTTCAGGCATAGCCTTTGGCTTAGGTGCCTCCTTCTGGGTATCCGAGTTCCACCAACGTCTGGTGGTCATTGGTAGTGCTTTCTGGCATGGGTACCTCGTGCTTAGTAACCGGGTTCCAGTACCGTCAGCTGGTCCTCGGTAGTTCCATTGGCTCTTGTACCTTCTGCTACCCATCCGGGTTCCGGTACCGTCAGCTGGTTCTCGGCAGTGTCTTTTGCTCTTTTACCTTCTGCTCCCCATCCTGGTTTCAGTACCGTCAGCTGGTTCCAGGCAGAGCCTTTGGTGTTGTGAATTCTGTTGTTGAGCTCCCTCCTGTGGTCGTGAATGGTACTTCGGCGAGTTCTGTCCATGGACTCCCTCTGGTGGCTGTGAGTGAAGCTGCTGCTTCTGAGGTTCCTTACACAGGTGACGCTGTTTATCCTTTGGTTGGCTGCTCTATTTAATTCCACTCAGATCGTTACTCCATGCCAGCTGTCAATGTTCCTGTGCTGGTTCAGTTCGCTCTTGGATCTTTCTGGAGACCTGTCTCTTCCTGCAAGAAGCTAAGTCCCCGTTTGTTATTTTCTGTTCTTGGTTTTCCAGTCCAGCTTGCTTTCATGATTTTGTCTTGCTAGCTGGAAGCTCTGGGATGCAGGGTGGCGCCTCCGCACCGTGAGTCGGTGCGGGGGTCTTTTTGCACACTCTGCGTGGTCTTTTGTAGTTTTTGTGCTGACCGCAAAGATAGCTTTCCTATCCTCTGTCTATTTAGTTAGCCTGGCCTCCCTTTGCTAAACCTGTTTCATTTCTGTGTTTGTGACTTTCATCTTAACTCACAGTTAATATTTGTGGGGGGCTGCCTTTTCCTTTGGGGAAACTTCTCTGAGGCAAGGTAGGCTTTATTTTCTATCTCTAGGGCTAGCTAGTTCTTAGGCTGTGCCGAGGCGTCTAGGCCTGTTAGGTACGCTCCACGGCTATTTCTAGTGTGTGTGATAGGATTAGGGATTGCGGTCAGCAAAGTTCCCACTTCCCAGAGCTTGTCCTGTGAGTTTAACCATCAGGTCATTCCTGGTGCTCCTAACCACCAGGTCATAACAGTACAGCTGGCCAAAAGTATTAATGCATCTCAATAGAGGGATAGGAGAAGCTCTGAGTCCATTTTTTTTTCTTTGCACTGTGTTTTGTCTTTCTTTTCCCCTAGACCTTTGGGTGGTTCGGGACACAGGTGTAGAGATGGACATTCAAGGTCTGTCCTCTTGTGTGGATCATCTCACTGCAAGGGTACAAAACATTCAAGATTTTGTGGTTCAGAATCCTATGTTAGAGCCTAGAATTCCTATTCCTGATTTATTTTCTGGGAATAGATCTAAGTTTCTGAATTTCAAAAATAATTGTAAACTGTTTCTAGCTTTGAAACCCCGCTCCTCTGGTGACCCCGTTCAACAAGTAAAAATCATTATTTCGTTGTTGCGTAGTGACCCTCAAGACTGGGCATTTTCCCTTGCGCCAGGAGATCCTGCATTGCGTGATGTTGATGCGTTTTTTCTGGCGCTTGGATTGCTTTATGATGAACCAAATTCAGTGGATCAGGCAGAGAAAATCTTGCTGGCTTTGTGTCAGGGTCAGGATGAAGCGGAGGTGTACTGTCAGAAGTTTAGAAAGTGGTCTGTGCTTACTCAGTGGAATGAGTGTGCCCTGGCTGCAATTTTCAGAAAGGGTCTTTCTGAAGCCCTTAAGGATGCCATGGTGGGATTTCCCACGCCTGCTGGTCTGAATGAGTCTATGTCCTTGGCCATTCAGATCAATCGGCGCTTGCGTGAGCGCAAAGCTGTGCACCATCTGGCGGTATTCTCTGAGCATAGGCCTGAGCCTATGCAGTGTGATAGGACTTTGACCAGAGTTGAACGGCAAGAACACAGACGTCGGAATGGGCTGTGTTTTTACTGTGGTGAATCCACTCATGCTATCTCCGATTGTCCTAAGCGCACTAAGCGGTTCGCTAGGTCTGCCACCATTGGTACTGTACAGTCTAAATTTCTTTGGTCCGTTACTCTGATTTGCTCTCTGTCGTCCTATTCTGTTATGGCATTTGTGGATTCAGGCGCTGCCCTGAACTTGAAGGACTTGGAGTTTGCCAGGCGCTGTGGTTTTCTCTTGGAGCCCTTGCAATATCCTATTCCATTGAGAGGAATTGATGCTATGCCTTTGGCCAAGAATAAGCCTCAGTACTGGACTCATTTGACCATGTGCATGGCTCCTGCACATCAGGAGGATATTCGCTTTTTGGTGTTGCATAATCTGCATGATGTGGTCGTTTTGGGGTTACCATGGCTACAGGTCCACAACCCAGTATTGGATTGGAAATCAATGTCTGTGTCCAGCTGGGGTTGTCAAGGGGTACATGGTGATGTTCCATTGCTGTCAATTTCGTCTTCCACTACTTCTGAAGTCCCTGAGTTTTTGTCGGATTACCGGGATGTATTTGATGAGCCCAAATCCGGTGCCCTACCTCTTCATAGGGATTGTGATTGTGCTACTGAGTTGATTCCTGGTAGTAAGTTTCTTAAGGGTCGACTGTTCAATTTATCGGTGCCAGAACACATAGCTATGCGGAGTTATATAAAGGAGTCTTTGGAGAAGGGTCATATTTGCCCGTCGTCTTCACCATTGGGAGCAGGGTTCATTTTTGTGGCCAAGAAGGATGGCTCTTTGAGACCTTGTATTGATTTCCGCCTTCTTAATAAGATCACAGTCAAATTTCAGTATCCTTTGCCGCTGCTGACTGATTTATTTGCTCGGATTAAGGGGGCTAGTTGGTTCACCAAGATAGATCTTCGAGGGGCATATAATCTTGTGCGAATTAAACAGGGCGATGAATGGAAAAAAGCATTTAATACGCCCGAGGGCCATTTTGAGTACCTGGTTATGCCATTCGGGCTTTCTAATGCTCCTTCTGTGTTTCAGTCCTTTATGCATGACATCTTTCGAGAGTACCTGGATAGATTCATGATTGTATATTTGGATGACATTTTGGTCTTTTCGGATGATTGGGAGTCTCATGTGAAGCAGGTCAGAATGGTGTTCCAGGTCCTTCGTGCAAATTCCTTGTTTGTGAAGGGGTCAAAGTGTCTCTTTGGAGTTCAGAAGGTTTCATTTTTGGGTTTCATTTTTTCCCCTTCTACTATCGAGATGGACCCTGTTAAAGTTCAGGCCATTTATGATTGGACTCAGCCGACATCTGTGAAGAGCCTGCAGAAGTTCCTGGGCTTTGCTAATTTTTACCGTCGCTTCATCGCTAATTTTTCTAATATTGCTAAACCGTTGACTGATTTGACCAAGAAAGGTGTTGATGTGGTCAATTGGTCCTCTGCGGCTGTAGAGGCTTTTCAGGAGTTGAAGCATCATTTTTCTTCTGCCCCTGTGTTGTGCCAGCCAGATGTTTCACTCCCGTTTCAGGTCAAGGTTGATGCTTCTGAGATTGGAGCAGGGGCTGTTTTGTCGCTAAGAAGTTCTGATGGCTCGGTGATGAAACCATGTGCCTTCTTTTCTAGAAAATTCTCGCCTGCTGAGCGCAATTATGATGTTGGCAATCGAGAGTTGTTGGCCATGAAGTGGGCATTCGAGGAGTGGCGACATTGGCTTGAAGGAGCTAAACATCGCGTGGTGGTCTTGACGGATCACAAGAATTTGACTTATCTCGAGTCTGCCAAACGATTGAATCCTAGACAGGCTCGATGGTCGCTCTTTTTCTCCCGTTTTGATTTTGTGGTTTCATACCTTCCGGGATCTAAGAATGTGAAGGCTGATGCCCTGTCAAGAAGTTTTGTGCCTGACTCTCCGGGTGTTCCGGAGCCGGCGGGTATTCTTAAGGAGGGGGTAATTTTGTCTGCCATCTCCCCTGATTTGCGGCGCGTGCTGCAGAAGTTTCAGGCTGATAGACCTGACCGTTGTCCAGCGGAGAGACTGTTTGTCCCTGATAGATGGACTAGTAGAGTTATCTCTGAGGTTCATTGTTCGGTGTTGGCTGGTCATCCTGGAATCTTTGGTACCAGAGATTTGGTGGCTAGATCCTTTTGGTGGCCTTCTTTGTCACGGGATGTGCGTTCTTTTGTGCAGTCCTGTGGGACTTGTGCTCGGGCTAAGCCATGCTGATCTCGTGCCAGTGGGTTGCTTTTGCCCTTGCTGGTCCCGAAGAGGCCCTGGACGCATATTTCCATGGATTTTATTTCTGATCTCCCTGTTTCTCAAAGGATGTCGGTCATTTGGGTGGTTTGTGATCGCTTCTCTAAGATGGTCCATTTGGTACCCTTGTCTAAATTGCCTTCCTCCTCTGATTTGGTGCCATTGTTTTTCCAGCATGTGGTTCGGCATTCCAGAGAACATCGTCTCGGACAGAGGTTCCCAGTTTGTTTCGAGGTTTTGCGGTCCTTTTGTGCTAAGATGGGCATTGATTTGTCTTTTTCTTCGGCTTTCCATCCTCAGACTAATGGCCAAACCGAACGAACTAATCAGACTTTGGAAACATATCTGAGATGCTTTGTTTCTGCTGATCAGGATGATTGGGTGTCCTTCTTGCCTTTGGCTTAGTTCGCCCTTAATAATCGGGCCAGCTCGGCTACATTAGTTTCTCCTTTTTTCTGTAATTCTGGTTTCCATCCTCGTTTCTCTTCAGGGCAGGTTGAGCCTTCGGACTGTCCTGGTGTGGATACGGTGGTGGACAGGTTGCAGCAGATTTGGACTCATGTGGTGGACAATTTGACATTGTCCCAGGAGAAGGCTCAACGTTTCGCTAACCGCCGGCGCTGTGTTGGTCCCCGACTTCGTGTTGGGGATTTGGTTTGGTTGTCATCTCGTCATGTTCCTATGAAGGTTTCCTCTCCTAAGTTTAAGCCTCGTTTCTTTGGGCCATATAAGATTTCTGAAGTTCTTAATCCTGTGTCATTTCGTTTGGACCTTCCAGCTTCTTTTGCCATCCATAATGTGTTCCATAGGTCGTTGTTGCAGAGACACGTGGCGCCTATGGTTCCCTCCGTTGATCCTCCTGCCCCGGTGTTGGTCGAGGGGGAGTTGGAGTATGTGGTGGAGAAGATTTTGGATTCTCATGTTTCGAGACGGAAACTCCAGTACCTGGTCAAGTGGAAGGGTTATGGTCAGGAAGATAATTCCTGGGTTTTGCCTCTGATGTTCATGCTGCTGATCTAGTTCGTGCCTTTCATTTGGCTCATCCTGATCGGCCTGGGGGCTCTGGTGAGGGTTCGGTGACCCCTCCTCAAGGGGGGGGTACTGTTGTGAATTCTGTTGTTGAGCTCCCTCCTGTGGTCGTGAATGGTACTTCGGCGAGTTCTGTCCATGGACTCCCTCTGGTGGCTGTGAGTGAAGCTGCTGCTTCTGAGGTTCCTTACACAGGTGACGTGGTTTATCCTTTGGTTGGCTGCTCTATTTAACTCCAGTCAGATCGTTACTCCATGCCAGCTGTCAATGTTCCTGTGCTGGTTCAGTTCGCTCTTGGATCTTTCTGGAGACCTGTCTCTTCCTGCAAGAAGCTAAGTCCCCATTTGTTATTTTCTGTTCTTGGTTTTCTAGTCCAGCTTGCTTTCATGATTTTGTCTTGCTAGCTGGAAGCTCTGGGATGCAGGGTGGCGCCTCCGCACCGTGAGTCGGTGCGGGGGTCTTTTTGCACACTCTGCGTGGTCTTTTGTAGTTTTTGTGCTGACCGCAAAGATACCTTTCCTATCCTCTGTCTATTTAGTTAGTCTGGCCTCCCTTTGCTAAACCTGTTTCATTTCTGTGTTTGTGACTTTCATCTTAACTCACAGTTAATATTTGTGGGGGGCTGCCTTTTCCTTTGGGGAAATTTCTGAGGCAAGGTAGGCTTTATTTTCTATCTCTAGGGCTAGCTAGTTCTTAGGCTGTGCCGAGGCGTCTAGGCCTGTTAGGTACGCTCCACGGCTATTTCTAGTGTGTGTGATAGGATTAGGGATTACGGTCAGCAAAGTTCCCACTTCCCAGAGCTTGTCCTGTGAGTTTAACCATCAGGTCATTCCTGGTGCTCCTAACCACCAGGTCATAACACTTTGGCTTAGGTGCTTCCTTCTGGGGATCTGAGCTCCACCATCGACTAGGGGGTCCTTGGTAGTGCTTTCTGGCATGGGTACCTCCTGCTTAGTAACCAGGTTCCAGTACCGTCAGCTGGTCCTTGATAGTTCCATTTGCTCTCGTACCTTCGGCTACCCATCCGGGTTCCAGTACCGTCAGCTGGTTCTTGGCAGTGTCTTTAGCTCTTGGACCTTCTGCTCCACATCCTGGTTCCAGTACCGTCAGCTGGTTCCAGGCAGAGCCTTTGGCTTAGGTGTCTCCTTCTGGGTATCCGAGTTCCACCAACGTCTGGTGGTCCTTGGTAGTGCTTTCTGGCACGGGTACCTCCTGCTTAGTAACTGGGATCCAGTACCGTCAGCTGGTCCTCGGTAGTTCCATTGGCTCTTGTACCTTCGGCTACCCATCCAGGTTCCAGTACCGTCAGCTGGTTCTCAGCAGTTCCTCAGCCTTCTTGTACCTTCTGCTACATTTCCAAGTTCAAGCTTTTGGAAATGGTTTTTGCTAATCACTCTGGATTTCCCTGACGACGACCCTAAAGACGACGAACCTGAAGACCACCCCGAAGAAGACGACGACCCCGGAGACGACGACCCTGGAGACGACAACCCTGGAGACGATGACCCTGGAGACGACGACCCTGAAGACCAAGAAGCAGAACAAGAAGTTGCAGAACAAAAAGCAGAAGAACATTAAGCATAAGACTAAAAATCAGAGCAAAAGATATTATCTAAATAATAAGCAGAAAAAGACTAAGCAGTGTATGGGGGTGAGTCTGTTCTTAATCGTTGTGCCCCTGGAAAAAACTTGCTGCTGAAGGCCAAGCTGAACGCGGACAAATCCTGTTGTAAATCTTTTGTGACATGCAGAACGGAAGGTGTAATCTTCTAACTTTTATAGATAACAACTACAGGAATGCCAGTCACAAATAAGAATATGATGAAGAAGCATATGAAGAAGATGAAGAAGTAGAATATGAAGATTAATAGTTGAATAAAAAGAATATGAAGAATGTAAAAAAAAAGAATAATAGGAAGAAGGTGTAGAAAAAGAAGATGAATAAGGTGAAGGATAAGTTGATGAAAAAGATGCTGCTGCTGAGGATGATGAAGAAGAAAGTGGGGGAGAAGTAAAAAAGAAGGTGAAGAGCATGGAAGTAGTGAAACATAAATATCTGGCAAAATATAAAAAATCTTAACATAGTCAACATCGTTGTAACTCCAAACGTCTTTAAAAAAAAATTAATTCCTGCTATTCCACTTGATTGGGCTAAACCTCTATGCCATTAATGCCTCCTCTACCTCCCCCAATACATCCTACATTATTCTTAGTTGTTTTCTTTTATGTAGAATTAACCTACAAAAAAAGAAACGGTTTATTTTAATTCCGATATTTTTGTCCCATTGACTTGCATTGGTATCGGGTATTGGTGATATCCGATATTTTTTGGATATCGGCCGATCGAATCCGATACCAATATTTCTGAATATCGGAAGGTATCGCTCAACACTATTTATATCTTATCCAAAAATGTTTATTTCAATAGTTGCATGTTAAATACCAGACCTTCATCTACAGAAATACATTTCTATATGTGACAAGGCGTGGACTCTGCATTGCAATACAGTGTTCATAGAAAAATCTTTAATATATAATATAAAGTATGTAGGATACATAATATTTAAATAAAATAGGGCTACAAAAATCTTATATAAACCCATATTCTCCAACAGAGCAAAATAGTGAGCAACAAGTGCATAGTATAGTAGCATATCATAATCGTTTGCAAGAAAGAAAAGACACAAATCATTGGAAACAAGTCTATATGATCACAGATGTTTAGGCACTGTTTCAGAATCGTGGGTCTGGAATAAATCTGTCTGACACATTTGTCTCAGCGAATGGTAAATCAAAGTTACGACAAACTCGCTTTGCTATATACCGCTGTGGCCAAAAATTTTGAGACTGAAACACATCTTGAATTTCTCAAAGTTTACTGCATCAGTATTTTTAGATATTTTAGTCAGATGTTTCTAACCTTGCTGAAGTACAATTATAAGCATTTCATAAGTTGTTACACTTTCATTGACAAGTAGATCATTTTCATGCTGAGATTCAACTTTCACATAATTGTCACTTATTTTGCAAGTCTTTGTATTTTGCCCTACAAAGATGGATATCACTTTCTGGTCCAAATCCTGACTGATGGCAAAACATTCCTGTTAGTGCTTGAAGTTCATCACAATTTCTGTGCTTCTGTTTGTCCACCTATTTTCTGAGAATTGTCCACAAGTTCTCAATGGGATAGAAATATGGTGAGTTTCCTCGCCATGGACTCAAAATTTCAATGCTTTGTTCACTGAGCCAATGAGTTATCACTTATGCCTTGTGACATGGTGCTCCATAATGCTGGAAAAAGTATTGTTCGAATCAACACCAAATTTCTCCTGGATTGTTGAGAGGAGTTGGTCTTGAATGATGTTTAGATACCATTCTTTACTCACCGCAGTGTTCTTACGCAAAATTATGAGTGCTCACGCTGCCTTGGATGAAAAGCAACCCCACACATGAAGGGCCTTAGCATGCTTTACTGTTGAAATGCACATGACTCCTGGTAGCACTCATAATTTCTTCTCTAGACAATCATTCATACAAATGAACAAAACAGTCCAACTGAGGATTCATCAGGAAATATGTTTTACCCAGTCCTTAAATATGCAAAATGTCAAGAGAGCAAGGCTCGTTAAAGGGTGAACATTGACTTTTAGGATTGATACCTCCAATAGGTGGCACTAGAGTTCTAGTCCTCTTCCTCTTTGAAAACACAATTTGCATATTTATTTCCCAAGAGGATCTTTGCAAAGGCTTAAAAGTCTGCTCACCTTTGCATGCCAAGCTTGACATGTAACTCTCTGCAAGGAGAAACATTACTCCATGGCACCCCGTCCTTAGCAATAAATTGATGTTTTTCCTGGAGAAGTGGCTGCTTTACTGCCCTATTTGACATCTGGCCAGCCTCAAAAGGCCTTCACCTTGTTATGCATTGATTACCTGCCTGCTGTTGCCATTCCTGAGCAAGCTCTGCACTGGTGTTAAACTGATCCTGTAGCTGAATCCTCTTTAGGAGTTGGTCCTGGCAGTTACTTAACTTTCTTGAGTGCCCTGAAACCTTCTTCACAGCAAATTAACCTCTCTCTCTTTGAAGTCCTTCATGATCTAAAAAATGTTGGATTTAGAAGCAATTTTCCAACAGCAATGTCCTTGCCTGTAAAGCCCATTTGAAACAAAGCACTGATGTCTTACACATGTTTCCGTGAAGGTAACACCTGCAGCAGCACCAAAATTGTTATATCTGGCTGTCCATTTAAAAAAAAAATCCAGTATAACAGTTTTGAAGACACAAAATTGTATCTTAATTAATCAGATTATTTTTAGCAAGCCAAAAAGAATAGACTGTTAGCTTTTGAATTGAAGCATTTCTTTCTGGTTGCTCAAGAAAACAGACTTTTCCCTGTGTAAGCCTGTAATATTGACTTGTAAGTTGACATTTGATAAAACACATTGTGCTCTTATCCTTGATGACTAGTGATGTTTACTGATATGCTAATTATGCATTGTCTAGGCCAGATAGTTTGTTGACTAGAGGAGGAAAAACTATGAAAACTTGATCTCATCTCCATTCTTACCCATCATGCTAATACTGAATGAAGGACACTTGTTAATTATAAAAAGAGGTTACACGCCTTTATACAGAGACAGAGAAAGCCAAAAATTCAGCCAAGACATTCAAACAGCCCGATACAGCACAGCAGCCAAGACAGCATGGCCCCTCACGATGGACACAGATTTATCATTCTACAGGATGCTGGCTTAGGGGTCCTCAGCCCCGGCTGGAAGAACACAGAGCTGCTCCATTGACCATCACTGAACCATGGATACATTTGGAGAAAGACAGGATTGGGATCCGCCGGTCACCTGGCTCCATGGAGATGTTTGGAGAAGCCAGTTTGTGACCCATGGGTCAATTGGCCTTGTACCTAAATGGACTGTCTTCTTCCTAATCTTGTCATTACCTCCTCTCTGTGTGCGTGCCACAGGTGGTGTAATCGACCCTGGAAGATGAAGCCAGGTTATGACCCTCCGGTCAACTGGCCCTTGTACCTGATTGGACTGTCTTCTTCCTAAGCTTGTTATTACATCCACTCTGTGTGCATACCACAGGTAGGGTAGTTGACCCTGGAAGCTCTGAAGTAACAGCCGCCATTATCTTATTGAGTCAGCAGAAAGGTGAGACTCTGTAATGTGCACTCTCTTGGGTATTTTCTGGAACCGTTCTACGTGTTATCTGCCTGTTTTGTGGCTCAATAAAATATTGCACATACTGTCTTACCCTCACCCTGGGTAATCTGCGCAGCATTATGCCCACGTTAAAGGGAGCGTGGGCATGCAGAGGGATGATCCTTAGTCCATGTGGCTTCAGCTACCGGTCTTGGGCACCCGCCGACTGCCCGTGATTCCACACAGTACATGCCTATAAAATTCAGACTTTTAATTCCTTATAATATTGTTATTGTTCTCAACTTTTACCCTATACTAACTCTGATATTGCCCTGCTTTCAGTCTCGGTCCTGAAATCTGATCTTTGATGCCTGTTGTTCATTTCTGATTTTGACACATTTGAAGCCTTGCCTTCCTCATCTTGTCTTCTAGCCTGGTTGCACTCTTGGTAATGATCTTTGTTTTTGCTCCTGACTGTGTGTCAGTTTTTCTCAGAGCATATGCTTCTAGTCTATGACTTTTCTGAGAACACCATGGAACTCAAACAAGTAAAGTACACTCCTTCAAGAGGGAATTAAACTGATGATACAGTTATGATGACCAATTTTTATACACCTTATTTTGGAATTATGTGGTCAGAAATCCTCTATTCATGATTCTTAAAACAAAGAGTGGTTACAAACAGCATTTCTTAATTTGGAGGACCTGCCAAGTCCTACATCACGCAGACAGACCATTAATTTGAATGAACATATTAATTTGATCTATGAGGAGCATACCAAGGGAAAATTTGTTACCAGCTTATTTTCAATGGACTACTCAATTATACAAAAATTGGCCAAAGTGGGCAATCTACTTCATTGTGAATATTGATGTTATACATGCAGATCTGCCTTTGTATTCTAGACATGATGGCAAGGACATAATGCTTCATAGTAGAAAAAAAGACTACTTGCAATGTATTAAAAAGAAACTATGGAAGATATAAAGTTTACTTCTCTAACAACCTGTCTGCATGGAAAGTTTTGCAGCAGACAGAATATGAAGGTCTCCTGCTCAGTGTGTATTCACATCAGTAACCTGTGACCTTGTTGATCTAACCAGTAAGTAGACCTTTAAATAAAGGGTGGTTTCTCGGTGGCACTTTTACAATTTAAGCAGTGTTTCCCAAACTCCAGTCTTCATGGTCCACAACAGATCATGTTTTCAAGACTCCGAGTCCTTAGTATTGTACAGAAGCTGTGGCAATTTCTGATGCCTTGATGATAATTCCTGTGACACTTGAAGTAAAGAGAAGGTGACACTCACCGGTCCTTTAAAATCCACAGTTTTATTCAAAACTTTACATTAAAATCATCAGCTTGGATGAGTGTAGTAAATAGGATGGACATATGTTCCACACTCTTCCCTGCTTTCAGTTTTAATGTGACATTTTGAATAAAACTGTGGATTTCAAAGAGCCGGTGAGTGCCACCTTCTCTTCGTTTCAAGTTTCACATGGATTGCTTCTGGTGAGAACCCGGTTCCTCTCGGTGTGACTGCTTTGCCCACATTTCATATGTATGGAAACTTACATATTTTTGGTAATTATTTAACCACCTGTGCAATACTAGGCAAATTCTAAAAACATGATGTGTCAGGGGCCATTTGGTTTAGTTTTGGGAGCTATGACTTAAATTATATCTTGGCAATTACAATGTTTTCCTGCAAATTTTTAGTTTTCTGTTTGGCAATTAAAAATATGTTTTAAATCTTGGTTTTATTATGAACATATAAAAAGGTTTGACCAAAGATTGTCATCATCAAATGTGACCATAGGTTCTCAATGCCTAGTAGCAATAGGAATGGAGTCAAACAGTGCTAGATATAGTCTTCAAGGGACCCACAGCAGCCACATCATCATCTGTCTATATGGTATCTACAACCTTGATGTTGGCTACTCACCATTTTGTGAACCTGTTCTTAGAAAATGTTTTATACTGACTTCTCCTAAAGGAGATGTATGATTTGTGTAGTAGGTGAGATAAAGGAATTACAATAGTTTTTTTTGTTCAATATTTCTTGAAATGGAGGAGACTTAGAGCGAACCTATCTCCAATATTTTAATGTCTGTAAAATTACTTTGTATCTTGTGTATCTCTTCATTCTGTGACAGACTCATCCATAGGGTGCAAGCATTGTTAGTGAATCTGTCATGGGCTAAATATTACAGGTTGAAAGGTAATGCTATTTCCCATCACATTTTAAAGACTTTTTTCCTATTCTTATGTATTCATATTTTATGTAGTCATTCACAGGATTGGTGAAGTACAAGAGGTCAGATACCTTCCAATCATACAGTGATGATTGCTAATGCTAGATGAGATTACTCCTTTAAGTAGACTCTAAAACACGTGTATCTTCCGTTCATATGTATGGAAAAAACTAGCCTATAACAGATCACTGATAATTCTGCTGCATTTTGTTTTCAATGGAAATTGCATTGCGTCTATTGAGTATTACCCAAGCAGAGAAACACATATCAGTTCTTGCTTTTACTGTATGACTAGCCCAAATAAATACCAGTTAATAAAGAAACTCTACAAGGCAATACTAGAACTTTAAGTATTTATTTGAAATAATATGCTGACTCTGATAGAGCTATTAACCTAATGTGTTTTCTCATGAAAACAAGTCAAACATCTCGGGCAGCACGGTGGCTCAGTGGTCAGTACTGCAGCCTTACAGCACTGGGGTCCTGGGTTCAAATCCCACCAAGGACAGCATTTGTAAGGAGTTTGTATGTTCTCCATGGGTTTCCTTCAGCTTCTCCAGTTTCCTCCCACACTCCAAAGACATACTGATAGGGAATGTAGTTTGTAAGCCCCAATGGGGACAGTGCCGATAATGTCTGTAAAGTGCAGTGGAATTAATTGCGCAATATAACTGACTAAGTAAACGTTCTACAAAAGATTAAAAAGTAGCAATCATAAAAAAACACATCTTAGCAGTCTTTAAATCTCTTGTATCATTTGTTTAACACAGGGTAATAATATATGTCCCACAGTGCAAATTTGGTATCTAGAAATCCGAGTGAACAGATGAAAGCCAAGGTTAATAAACTTCACGCCCCAACAACATAAACAAAGAACTGATCGCTCTCTGCCTTTAGAGAATGCAAAAGCGCAATGTATTTTACAATCATTAGGACACACAGCCTGTTCTCACTACATAAGATTCTAGTGTACCTGTTCTCTAATTGCGGACCATGTGCTTGTGTTTCGCATCTGGAAAAACTGCACTTGGATTCGTCCCAAATGTGAAATTTGAACTGTTCACCACTCTTTGCTGATGTATCATATAAGGAGAAAAGCCAAAGATACACATGGAATGCTAAGCCCTTTGCAGCCATGAAAAACACACAATATCAGCTTATATAGCTGTGAGTAATCTTCTGTGGCTTGCTATAGAAACAGATTTTTAGAATTTGTGAAGCTAATTAACTAGTTTGGCAAAGACCAGAATTTGTAGAACAAACATGTCACATATATAAGGATAGTAAGGAAAGTACGTAAGTATGAGAAAGTTCCATGCGTGTGTAGTTTTTTGCTGACATAGTTATTTCTTTATCCTACACATCAGCGAGTAAAAAATAGGGAAAACAGCAAAATGAACTAACTTTATAATCCACAATGTCTACTTGCACATGAGATTGGTTCAACTGCTCTTTGATCAAATGAAGATAAATTAAAACAGATAAGAAATAAAAGCTTCAACCAAGTTATTTCCCTTATGAAACAGATGCATAAAGTATAATGATTTCAAGAGCTATCGTGCTGCTAAAATATGATTTGTCTCTGTAGAAATGAGTTTTACAAAAGACTTTCAAAGTGAAAGTCAACAGACCACAGAGTAGTACCTACAAAGTGGCAGTCTACAGACCACAGAGGAGAACCTACAAAGGGACAGTCAATAGACTACAGCGTAGTACCTACAAAGGGGCAGTCAACAGACCACAGAGTAGTGCCTACAAAGTGACAGTCTACAGACCACAGAGGAAAACCTACAAAGGGGCAGTCAACGGACTACAGCACAGTACCTACAAAGGGGCAGTCAACAGACCACAGCATCGTACCTACTAAGGGGCAGTGAATCAATAGTCCACAGAGTAGTATCTACAAAGTGGCAGTCTACAGACCACAGAGGAGGACCTACAAAGTGGCAGTACGCCTGTGCACTCCGTGCGCTAAATACTTAGTTTGGTTAGTGGCGTTCGCCAGTGCAATGCTGCTTGCACTCTGTGCACTAACTCTATTAGTTTAGAGCTTATTCAGGCATTGCTATGCGACACCGAGCATCTAGTGGACTTAGATAGACTCATACCCCTGCGTCCTTGGGGCAGAGGCTTGTGGCCTAACACTAGTGCTAATACCGATGTGCCCTGTGACGGCTAACAGGGTATGGTATTGGTATTCTGCAGTATAGTAGCACTGTGAGGTAATAGAGTTCATCGCAACTACACACCGGGTGGCTGTTAACCCACGTGTGTCCAGTGTGATACTGCCATATTGTGTCTGCCATTACCGAGCAGCAGTTAACATCTCTGCAAGGTGGACTAAGGACTACAAGCGCACCTTATTACTATCTTTATATTTATTTGGTGCATTCCGCCAGCCCTAACACAGTCAACAAACCAGAGAATAGTACGTACAAAGGGGCAGTCTACAGACCACAGAGGAGGACCTACAAAGTGGCAGTCAACAGACCATAGAGTCGAACCTACAAAGGGGCAGGCAACAGATGAGTAGGACCTATAAAGGGGTCAGACAACAGACCACCGAGTAGGACCTGCAAAGCGGCAGTCAACAGACCATGGTGTAGTACCTACAAAGGGGCAGTCAACAGACCACAGAGTTTTATCTATAAAGTGGCAGTTGTTATGAATAGGTAATTCAGAACCACAATGGACCTAGAAGTTCAGAGCACACAAAGTGACCTGACAATAACCAAAAAACATAGGACGAGCTCTGAGACGTGGAAACTCTGCTGACCGCAATCCCTAATCCTATCCAACCACACTAGAGGCAGCCGTGGATTGCGCCTAACGCTCCCTATGCAACTCGGCACAGCCTGAGAAACTAACTAGCCCTGAAGATAGAAAAATAAGCCTACCTTGCCTCAGAGAAATACCCCAAAGGAAAAGGCAGCCCCCCACATATAATGACTGTGAGTTAAGATGAAATTACAAACACAGAGATGAAATAGATTTAGCAAAGTGAGGCCCAACTTACTGAACAGACTGAGGATAGGAAAGATTGCTTTGCGGTCAACACAAAACCCTACAAACAACCACGCAGAGGGGGCAAAAAGACCCTCCGCACCGACTAACGGTACGGAGGTGCTCCCTCTGCGTCCCAGAGCTTGTTCACTACATGAGCCCAAATCTGCTGCAACCTGTCCACCACAGTATCCACACCAGGACAGTCCGAAGACTCAACCTGCCCTGAAGAGAAACGAGGATGGAACCCAGAATTGCAGAAAAACGGCGAAACCAAGGTAGCCGAGCTGGCCCGATTATTAAGGGCGAACTCAGCCAACGGCAAAAAGGACACCCAATCATCCTGATCAGCAGAAACAATGCATCTCAGATATGTTTCCAAGGTCTGATTGGTTCGTTCAGTCTGGCCATTTGTCTGAGGATGGAAAGCCGAGGAAAAAGACAAATCGATACCCATCCTAGCACAAAAGGCTCGCCAAAACCTCGAAACAAACTGGGAACCTCTGTCAGAAACGATGTTCTCTGGAATGCCATGTAAACGAACCACATGCTGGAAGAACAATGGCACCAAATCAGAGGAGGAAGGTAATTTAGACAAGGGTACCAAATGGATCATCTTAGAGAAGCGATCACAAACCACCCAAATGACAGACATTTTTTGAGAGACAGGGAGATCCGAAATAAAATCCATAGAGATATGTGTCCAAGGCCTCTTCGGGACCGGCAAGGGCAAAAGCAACCCACTGGCACGAGAACAGCAGGGCTTAGCCCGAGCACAAATCCCACAGGACTGCACAAAAGAACGCACATCCCGCGACAGAGACGGCCACCAAAAGGATCTAGCCACTAAATCTCTGGTACCAAAGATTCCAGGATGACAAGCCAACACCGAACAATGAACCTCAGAGATAACTTTATTCGTCCACCTATCAGGGACAAACAGTTTCTCTGCTGGGCAACGATCAGGTTTATTAGCCTGAAATTTTTGCAGCACCCGCCGCAAATCAGGGGAGATGGCAGACACAATTACTCCCTCTTTGAGAATACCCGCCGGCTCAGACAAACCCGGAGAGTCGGGCACAAAACTCCTAGACAGGGCATCCGCCTTCACATTTTTAGAGCCCGGAAGGTACGAAACCACAAAGTCAAAATGGGAGAAAAACAGCGACCAACGAGCCTGTCTAGGATTCAACCGTTTGGCAGACTCGAGATAAGTCAAGTTCTTGTGATCAGTCAAGACCACCACGCGATGCTTAGATCCTTCAAGCCAATGATGCCACTCCTCGAATGCCCACTTCATGGCCAGCAACTCTCGATTGCCAACATCATAATTTCGCTCAGCAGGCAAAAACTTCCTGGAAAAGAAGGCGCATGGCTTCATCACCGAGCAATCAGAACCTCTTTGTGACAAAACAGCCCCTGCTCCAATTTCAGAAGCATCAACCTCGACCTGGAACGGAAGCGAAACATCTGGTTGACACAACACAGGGGCAGAAGAAAAACGACACTTTAACTCTTGAAAAGCTTCCACAGCAGCAGAAGACCAATTGACCACATCAGCACCCTTCTTGGTCAAATCGGTCAATGGTTTAGCAATACTAGAAAAATTACAGATGAAGCGACGATAAAAATTAGCAAAGCCCAGGAACTTTTGCAGACTCTTCAGAGATTTCGGCTGAGTCCAATCATAAATGGCCTGGACCTTAACAGGGTCCATCTCGATAGTAGAAGGGGAAAAAATGAACCCCAAAAATGAAACCTTCTGAACACCAAAGAGACACTTTGATCCCTTCACAAACAAAGAATTAGCACGCAGGACCTGGAACACCATTCTGACCTGCTTCACATGAGACTCCCAATCATCCGAGAAGACCAAAATATCATCCAAGTATACAATCAGGAATTTATCCAGGTACTCTCGGAAGATGTCATGCATAAAGGACTGAAATACTGATGGAGCATTGGCAAGTCCGAATGGCATAACCAGGTACTCAAAATGGCCCTCGGGCGTATTAAATGCAGTTTTCCATTCATCGCCCCGTTTAATACGCACAAGATTATATGCACCACGAAGATCTATCTTGGTGAACCAACTAGCCCCCTTAATCCGAGTAAACAAATCAGATAGCAGCGGCAAGGGGTACTGAAATTTGACCGTGATTTTATTTAGAAGGCGGTAATCAATACAAGGTCTCAGCGAACCATCCTTCTTGGCCACAAAAAAGAACCCTGCTCCCAATGGCGATAACGACGGGCGAATATGACCCTTCTCCAAGGATTCTTTGACGTAACTCCGCATAGCGGCGTGCTCAGGTACAGATAAATTAAACAGTCGACCCTTAGGAAACTTACTACCAGGAATCAAATCGATAGCACAATCACAATCCCTATGCGGAGGTAGGGCATTGGACTTGGGCTCATCGAATACATCCCGGTAATCAGACAAGAACTCTGGGACCTCAGAAGGGGTGGATGATGAGATAGACAGAAATGGAACATCACCATGTACCCCCTGACAACCCCAGCTGGACACAGACATTGATTTCCAATCTAATACTGGGTTATGGGCTTGTAGCCATGGCAACCCCAACACGACCACATCATGCAGATTATGCAACACCAGAAAGCGAATATCCTCCTGGTGCGCAGGAGCCATGCACATGGTCAGCTGGGTCCAATACTGAGGCTTATTCTTGGCCAAAGGCATAGCATCAATTCCTCTCAATGGAATAAGACACTGCAAGGGCTCCAAGACAAATCCACAGCGCCTAACAAACTCCAAGTCCATCAAATTCAGGGCAGCGCCTGAATCCACAAATGCCATGACAGAATAGGAAGACAAAGAGCAGATCAAAGTAACGGACAAAAGAAATTTCGACTGTACCGTACCAATGGTGGCAGACTTAGAAAACCGCTTAGTGCGCTTAGGACAATCGGAGATAGCATGAGTGGAATCACCACAGTAGAAACACAGCCCATTCTGACGTCTGTTTTCTTGCCTTTCAGCTCTGGTCAAAGTCCTATCGCACTGCATAGGCTCAGGTTTATGCTCAGATAATACCGCCAAATGGTGCACAGATTTGAGATCTGATTGGCCAAAGACATAGACTCATTCAGACCAGCAGGCATAGGAAATCCCACCATGACATCCTTAAGGGCTTCAGAGAGACCCTTTCTGAAAATAGCTGCCAGCGCACATTCATTCCATTGAGTTAGCACGTACCACTTTCTAAACTTTTGACAATAAATCTCTATCTCATCCTGACCCTGACACAGAGTCAGCAAATTTTTCTCTGCCTGATCCACTGAATTAGGTTCATCGTACAGTAATCCGAGCGCCAGAAAAAACGCATCAATATTACATAATGCAGGATCTCCTGGCGCAAGGGAAAATGCCCAGTCTTGAGGGTCGCCACGTAATAAAGAAATAATGATCTTAACTTGTTGAACTGGGTCACCAGAGGAGCGAGGTTTCAAAGCCAGAAACAGTTTGCAATTATTTTTGAAACTCAGAAATTTAGCTCTATCTCCAGAAAACAAATCAGGAATAGGAATTCTTGGTTCTAACATAGAATTCTGAGCCACAAAGTCTTGAATATTTTGTACTCTTGCAGTGAGATGATCCACACATGAAGACAGACCTTTAATGTCCATCACTACACCTGTGTCCTGAACCACCCAAATGTCTAGGGGAAAAAAAAGGCAAAACACAGTGCAAAGAAAAAAAAATGGTCTCAGAACTTCTTTTTTCCCTCTATTGAGAAGAATTAGTACTTTGGGCCTCCAGTACTGTTATGAATAGGTAATTCAGAACCACAATGGACCTTGAAGTTCAGAGCACACAAAGTGACCTGACAATAACCAATAAACATAAGACGAGCTCTGAGACGTGGAAACTCTGCTGACCGCAATCCCTAATCCTATCCAACCACACTAGAGGCAGCCGTGGATTGCGCCTAACGCTCCCTATGCAACTCGGCACAGCCTGAGAAACTAACTAGCCCTGAAGATAGAAAAATAAGCCTACCTTGTCTCAGAGAAATACCCCAAAGGAAAAGGCAGCCCCCCACATATAATGACTGTGAGTTAAGATGAAATTACAAACGCAGAGATGAAATAGATTTAGCAAAGTGAGGCCCAACTTACTGAACAGACCGAGGATAGGAAAGATTGCTTTGCGGTCAACACAAAACCCTACAAACAACCACGCAGAGGGGGCAAAAAGACCCTCCGCACCGACTAACGGTACGGAGGTGCTCCCTCTGCGTCCCAGAGCTTCCAGCAAGCAAGAAAAACCAATATAGCAAGCTGGACAGAAAAAACAGCAAACAAAAACAACACAAGCAAAACTTAGCTTATGCAGGATAGAAAGGCCACAGGAACGATCCAGGAGGAAGCAAGACCAATACTAGAACACTGACTGGAGGCCAGGATCAAAGCACTAGGTGGAGTTAAATAGAGCAGCACCTAACGACTTAACCTCATCACCTGAGGAAGGAAACTCAGAAGCCGCAGTACCACTCACATCCACCAACGGAAGCCCATAGACAGAATCAGCCGAAGTACCACTTGTGACCACAGGAGGGAGCTCGACCACAGAATTCACAACAGGCAGTGTTCTGACCACAGTGTAGTACCTACAAAAGAGCACTCAACAGACATCAGAGTAGTACCTACAAAGTAGCAGTCTACAGACCACAGAGGTGGACCTACAAAGTGGCAGTCAAAAGACCACGGTGTAGTACCTACAAAGGGGCAGGCAACAGACCACAGAGTAGGATCGACAAAGGGGTCAGACAACAGACCACAGAGTAGGACCTACAAAGGGGCAGTCAATAGATAACAGGGTAGTACCTGCAAAGAAGCAGGCAACAGACCAAATAGTAGTACCTACAAAGGGGTAAGACAACAGACCACAGTGTAGTAACTACAAAGGGGCAGTCAACAGAACACAGAGTTTTACCTATAAAGAGGCAGTCTTCTGAACACAGTTTAGTACCTACAAAAGGGCAGTCAACAGACATAAGAGTAGTACTTACAAAGTGGCATTCAACAGATAACAGAGTAGTACCTACAAAGGGGTCAGACAACAGACCACAGAGTAGGACCTACAAAGGGGAAGTCAACAGACCACAGAGTTTTATCTATAAAGTGGCAGTCTTCCGACCACAGCATAGTACCTACAAAGGGGCAGGCAACAGGCCACAGTGTAGAACTTACAAAAAGGCAGGCAACAGACCATAGAGTAGTACCTACAAAGTGGCAGGGAGCAGACAACAGAGTAGTACCTACAAAGAGCAGTCTAAAGACCACAGCATAGTACTTTAAAAGGGGAGGTGAATAGACCACATAGTAGTACCTACAAAGTGGCAGTCTACAGACCACAACATAGTACCTTCAAAGGGGCAGTCAACAGACCACAGGGTAGTACCTACAAAGGGGCAGTCAACAGACCACAGAGTAGGACTTACAAAGGGGCAAACAACAGACTACAGAGTAGTAACTACAAAGTGTCAGGCAGCAGACAACAGAGTAGTACCTACAAAGAACAGCCTACAGACAACAGAGGAGGACCTACAAAGGGGCACTCAATAGACCACAGAGTAGTACCTAGAAAGTGGCAGTCTACAGACCACAGCGTAGTACCTTCAAAGGGTCAGTCGACAGACCACAGCGTAGTAGCTTCAAAGGGGCACACAACAGACCACAGCGTAGTATCTTCAAAGGGGCAGGCAACAGACCACATAGTACTTGCAAATGGGCAGGCAACAGACCACAGAGTAGGACCTACAAAGGGGCAGGCAACAGACCACAGAGTAGGACCTACAAAGGGGCAGTCAACAGACCACGGTGTAGTACCTACAAAGGGGAAGTCAACAGACCACAGAGTTTTATCTATAAAGTGGCAGTCTTCCGACCACAGCATAGTACCTACAAAGGGGCAGGCAACAGGCCACAGTGTAGAACTTACAAAAAGGCAGACAACAGACCATAGAGTAGTACCTACAAAGTGGCAGGGAGCAGACAACAGAGTAGTACCTACAAAGAGCAGTCTAAAGACCACAGCATAGTACTTTAAAAGGGGAGGTGAATAGACCACATAGTAGTACCTACAAAGTGGCAGTCTACAGACCACAACATAGTACCTTCAAAGGGGCAGTCAACAGACCACAGGGTAGTACCTACAAAGGGGCAGTCAACAGACCACAGAGTAGGACTTACAAAGGGGCAAACAACAGACTACAGAGTAGTAACTACAAAGTGTCAGGCAGCAGACAACAGAGTAGTACCTACAAAGAGCAGCCTACAGACAACAGAGGAGGACCTACAAAGGGGCACTCAATAGACCACAGAGTAGTACCTAGAAAGTGGCAGTCTACAGACCACAGCGTAGTACCTTCAAAGGGTCAGTCGACAGACCACAGCGTAGTAGCTTCAAAGGGGCACACAACAGACCACAGCGTAGTATCTTCAAAGGGGCAGGCAACAGACCACAGAGTAGTACTTGCAAATGGGCAGGCAACAGACCACAGAGTAGGACCTACAAAGGGGCAGGCAACAGACCACAGAGTAGGACCTACAAAGGGGAAGTCAACAGACCACAGAGTTTTATCTATAAAGTGGCAGTCTTCCGACCACAGCATAGTACCTACAAAGGGGCAGGCAACAGACCACAGTGTAGAACTTACAAAAAGGCAGACAACAGACCATAAAGTAGTACCAACAAAGTGACAGGGAACAGACAACAGAGTAGTACCTACAAAGAGCAGTCTAAAGACCACAGCATAGTACCTACAAAGGGGCAGTCAACAGACCACAGAGTAGGACTTACAAAGGGGCAAACAACAGACTACAGAGTAGTAACTACAAAGTGTCAGGCAGCAGACAACAGAGTAGTACCTACAAAGAGCAGCCTACAGACAACAGAGGAGGACCTACAAAGGGGCACTCAATAGACCACAGAGTAGTACCTAGAAAGTGGCAGTCTACAGACCACAGCGTAGTACCTTCAAACGGTCAGTCGACAGACCACAGCGTAGTAGCTTCAAAGGGGCAGACAACAGACCACAGCGTAGTACCTTCAAAGGGGCAGACAATAGACCACAGCGTAGTAACTTCAAAGGGGCAGTGGACAGACAACAGTGTAGTACCTACAATGGGGCAGTCAACAGACCACGGTGTAGTACCTATAAAGGGACAAGCAGTAGACCACAGAGGAGGAGCTACAAAGGGGTCAGACAACAGACCACAGAGTAGGACTTACAAAGGGGCAGACAACAGATTACAGAGTAGTACCTACAAAGTGGCAGGCAGCAGACAACCGAGTAGTACCTACAAAGGGGCAATCAACAGACCACACAGTAATACCTACAAAGTGGCAGTCTACCAACCACAGCATAGTGCCTACCAAAGGGCAGTCAACAGACCACAGGGTAGTACCTACAAGGGGCAGTCAACAGACCACAGAATAGTACTTACAAAGTGGCAGTATTCAGAACACAAAGTAGTGGTTGCAAGCTTGCAGTCACCAAATCACATAATAGTGGCTGAAAAGGAGCAGTCTACAGAATACAAACCAGCAGCTACGAAGACATGGTCTACTAACCAAAATGTATTGGATAAAAGTTTCAGTCTCCAGACCACAAAGTACTGGCTACAAATAAGAAGTCAGAATACAGCAAAGTACTGGCAAAAAAGTGGCATTCTATAGTACAAACATTTATTCAGCACATCACAAAGTAGTAGGCTGTCTACAGAATACAAAGTAGTACATAGTAACATAGTAACATAGTAACATAGTTAGTAAGGCCGAAAAAAGACATTTGTCCATCCAGTTCAGCCTATATTCCGTCATAATAAATCCCCAGATCTACGTCCTTTTACAGAACCTAATAATTGTATGATACAATATTGTTCTGCTCCAGGAAGACATCCAGGCCTCTCTTGAACCCCTCGACTGAGTTCGCCATCACCACCTCCTCAGGCAAGCAATTCCAGATTCTCACTGCCCTAACAGTAAAGAATCCTCTTCTATGTTGGTGGAAAAACCTTCTCTCCTCCAGACGCAAAGAATGCCCCCTTGTGCCCGTCACCTTCCTTGGTATAAACAGATCCTCAGCGAGATATTTGTATTGTCCCCTTATATACTTATACATGGTTATTAGATCGCCCCTCAGTCGTCTTTTTTCTAGACTAAATAATCCTAATTTCGCTAATCTATCTGGGTATTGTAGTTCTCCCATCCCCTTTATTAATTTTGTTGCCCTCCTTTGTACTCTCTCTAGTTCCATTATATCCTTCCTGAGCACCGGTGCCCAAAACTGGACACAGTACTCCATGTGCGGTCTAACTAGGGATTTGTACAGAGGCAGTATAATGCTCTCATCATGTGTATCCAGACCCCTTTTAATGCACCCCATGATCCTGTTTGCCTTGGCAGCTGCTGCCTGGCACTGGCTGCTCCAGGTAAGTTTATCATTAACTAGGATCCCCAAGTCCTTCTCCCTGTCAGATTTACCCAGTGGTTTCCCGTTCAGTGTGTAATGGTGATATTGATTCCTTCTTCCCATGTGTATAACCTTACATTTATCATTGTTAAACCTCATCTGCCACCTTTCAGCCCAAGTTTCCAACTTATCCAGATCCATCTGTAGCAGAATACTATCTTCTCTTGTATTAACTGCTTTACATAGTTTTGTATCATCTGCAAATATCGATATTTTACTGTGTAAACCTTCTACCAGATCATTAATGAATATGTTGAAGAGAACAGGTCCCAATACTGACCCCTGCGGTACCCCACTGGTCACAGCGACCCAGTTAGAGACTATACCATTTATAACCACCCTCTGCTTTCTATCACTAAGCCAGTTACTAACCCATTTACACACATTTTCCCCCAGACCAAGCATTCTCATTTTGTGTACCAACCTCTTGTGCGGCACGGTATCAAACGCTTTGGAAAAATCGAGATATACCACGTCCAATGACTCACCGTGGTCCAGCCTATAGCTTACCTCTTCATAAAAATTGATTAGATTGGTTTGACAGGAGCGATTTCTCATGAACCCATGCTGATATGGAGTTAAACAGTTATTCTCATTGAGATAATCCAGAATAACATCCCTCAGAAACCCTTCAAATATTTTACCAACAATAGAGGTTAGACTTACTGGCCTATAATTTCCAGGTTCACTTTTAGAGCCCTTTTTGAATATTGGCACCACATTTGCTATGTGCCAGTCCTGCGGAACAGACCCTGTCGCTATAGAGTCCCTAAAAATAAGAAATAATGGTTTATCTATTACATTACTTAGTTCCCTTAGTACTCGTGGGTGTATGCCATCCGGACCCGGAGATTTATCTATTTTAATCTTATTTAGCCGGTTTCGCACCTCTTCTTGGGTTAGATTGGTGACCCTTAATATAGGGTTTTCATTGTTTCTTGGGATTTCACCTAGCATTTCATTTTCCACCGTGAATACCGTGGAGAAGAAGGTGTTTAATATGTTAGCTTTTTCCTCGTCATCTACAACCATTCTTTCCTCACTATTTTTTAAGGGGCCTACATTTTCAGTTTTTATTCTTTTACTATTGATATAGTTGAAGAACAGTTTGGGATTAGTTTTACTCTCCTTAGCAATGTGCTTCTCTGTTTCCTTTTTGGCAGCTTTAATTAGTTTTTTAGATAAAGTATTTTTCTCCCTATAGTTTTTTAGAGCTTCAATGGTGCCATCCTGCTTTAGTAGTGCAAATGCTTTCTTTTTACTGTTAATTGCCTGTCTTACTTCTTTGTTTAGCCACATTGGGTTTTTCCTATTTCTAGTCCTTTTATTCCCACAAGGTATAAACCGCTTACACTGCCTATTTAGGATGTTCTTAAACATTTCCCATTTATTATCTGTATTCTCATTTCTGAGGATATTGTCCCAGTCTACCAGATTAAGGGCATCTCTAAGCTGTTCAAACTTTGCCTTCCTAAAGTTCAATGTTTTTGTGACTCCCTGACAAGTCCCCCTAGTGAAAGACAGGTGAAACTGCACAATATTGTGGTCGCTATTTCCTAAATGCCCAACCACCTGCAGATTTGTTATTCTGTCAGGTCTATTAGATAGTATTAGGTCTAAAAGTGCTGCTCCTCTGGTTGGATTCTGCACCAATTGTGAAAGATAATTTTTCTTGGTTATTAGCAGAAACCTGTTGCCTTTATGGGTTTCACAGGTTTCTGTTTCCCAGTTAATATCCGGGTAGTTAAAGTCCCCCATAACCAGGACCTCATTATGGGTTGCAGCTTCATCTATCTGCTTTAGAAGTAGACTTTCCATGCTTTCTGTTATATTTGGGGGTTTGTAACAGACCCCAATGAGAATTTTGTTACCATTTTTCCCTCCATGAATTTCAACCCATATGGACTCGACATCTTCATTCCCTTCGCTAATATCCTCCCTTAAAGTGGACTTTAGACAAGACTTTACATAGAGACAAACCCCTCCTCATCTCCGATTTTTACGATCCTTTGTAAACAGACGGTAACCCTGTAAGTTAACTGCCCAGTCATAGCTTTCATCTAACCATGTCTCGGTTATTCCCACTATGTCAAAGTTACCTGTAGATATTTCTGCTTCTAGTTCTTCCATCTTGTTTGTCAGGCTTCTGGCGTTTGCGAGCATGCAGTTTAGAGGATTTTGTTTTGTTCCAATCTCCTCACTGTGGATTGTTTTAGAAATGTTCTTACCTCCCTTCTGAGTATGTTTTCCTGGGTCGTCTTTGTACGAGTCTAATGTTTTTCTTCCCGTCCCCTCTTCTTCTAGTTTAACGCCCTCCTGATGAGTGTAGCGAGTCTTCTGGCGAATGTGTGTTTCCCAGGTTTGTTGAGGTGTAGTCCGTCTCTGGCGAGGAGTCCATCATACCAGTAATTCACACCGTGGTCCAGGAATCCAAATCCTTGTTGTCTGCACCATCGTCTTAGCCAGTTGTTTGCATCAAGGATCCTGTTCCATCTCCTGGTGCCATGCCCATCTACTGGAAGGATAGAAGAAAAAACTACCTGTGCATCCAGTTCCTTTACTTTCTTCCCCAACTCTTCAAAGTCCTTGCAGATTGTCGGTAGGTCCTTCCTTGCCGTGTCATTGGTGCCAACATGTATCAGAAGAAATGGGTGGACGTCCTTGGAGCTGAAGAGCTTTGGTATCCTATCGGTCACATCCTTGATCATCGCACCTGGAAGGCAGCATACTTCTCTTGCAGTTATGTCCGGTCTGCAGATGGCTGCTTCTGTGCCTCTCAGTAGTGAGTCTCCCACCACCACCACTCTTCGTTGCTTCTTGGCTGTACTTTTTGCTGTCACTTGTTGCTGTGTGCCCTTTTCTTTTTTGCTTGCTGGTATTGCTTCATTCTTAGGTGTGCCATCTTCATCCTGTACAAAGATTTGATATCGGTTCTTCAGTTGTGTGGTTGGTGATTTCTCCATGGTCTTCTTGCTTCTTTTGGTCACATGCTTCCACTCATCTGCTTTTGGAGGTTCTCTGACACTTTTTGCACCTTCTGTGACCAGTAGAGATGCTTCTGTTCTGTCTAGAAAGTCTTCATTCTCTTTGATGAGTTTCAAAGTTGCTATTCTTTCTTCCAGACCCCGCACCTTTTCTTCTAAAAGGGCCACTAGTCTACACTTCTGACAGGTGAAATTGGATTCTTCTTCTGGTCGATCTGTGAACATGTAGCACATGCTGCAGCTCACCATGTAGGTTGTCACATCTGCCATGTTGCTCCTAGATCCTGCTGACTTGCTGTGTGTTTTCCTTCTTGTGTAATCTACTCAGCCAAGCTCTCTTGCAATAATGTCCTACAGGCAAAAATTTTGGTGATGCTTTCGAAGCAGCTGGTCCTGGCTGTACCCAACGATCTTCTAGCTTAGGGAGACTTCGCTGTAGCTTTGTAGGGGATAAAAGTGTCTTTTGGTCTTCTATCTACAAAGTAGTGGCTACAAAGTGGAAGTTTATTGACCACAAAGTGGTTGCAGAGACCACTTTGCACTTTTGCTTTAGCAAATGGCAAAAAATGAATCGTAACTTAGGAAATAAATAGCATACAGTAAATACTTATAGTATGTTCACACATGACTGATGTATTGAAGAAATACATATGACTTACAAATGTCTGAATATAGTTTGTAAAATCTATGTACATGCTGTAACATAATTCAGTTGTATTTGGTATAATTAGTTATTTGTTTTCAATTCTCATTCTACTTGTTTATTTCCCAATTACAAAAAGTTTTGGAATATGTGTAACACATGAACATTATTATTTAGATTTAGAAACTGTAGCATTACATCCTTTCTTCTTTTTTGTTTCCATTTGAATGTAAATTTTAATTATGTATAGATATATGAAAAAGTTTGGGCACCCCTATTAATCTTAAGCTTAATGTTTTATAAAAATTGTTTTTTTGCAACAGCTATTTCAGTTTGATATATTTAATAACTGTTGGACACAGTAACGTTTCTGCCTTGAAATGAGGTTTGTTGTACTAACAGAAAATGTGCAATCTGCATTCAAACAAAATTTGACAGGTGAATAAGTATGGGCATCCCACCAGAAAAGTGACATTAATATTTAGTAGATCCTCCTTTGGCAAAAATAACAGCCTCTAGTCGCTTCCTGTAGCTTTTAATGAGTTCCTGGATCCTGGATGAAGGTATTTTTGACCATTCCTCTTTACCAAACAATTCCAGTTCAGTTAAGTTTGATGGTCGCTGAGCATGGACAGCCCTCTTCAAATGATCCCACAGATGTTCAATGATATTCAGGTCTGGGGACTGGGATGGCCATTCCAGAACAGTGTAATTGAATGCCTGAGTAGATTTGGAGCGGTGTTTTGGATCATTGTCTTGCTGAAAGATCCATCCCCTGCGTAACTTCAACTTTGTCACTGATTCATGAACATTATTGTCAAGAATCTGCTGATACTGAGAGGAATCCATGCATCCCTCAACTTTAACAAGATTCCCAGTGCCGGCATTGGCCACAAAGCCCCAAAGCATGATGGAACCTCCACCAAATTTTACTGTGGGTAGCAAGTGTTTTTCTTGGAATGCTGTGTTTTTTGGCCGCCATGCATAACGCCTTTTTGTATGACCAAGCAACTCAATCTTGATTTCATCAGTCCACAGGACCTTCTTACAAAAAGAAATTGGCTTCTCCAAATGTGCTTTTTCATACCTCAGCCGACTGTTTGTGGCGTGCTTGCAGAAACGGCTTCTTTCGCATCACTCTCCCATATAGCTTCTCCTTGTGCAAAGTGCGTTGTATAGTTGACTGATGCACAGTGACACCATCTGCAGCAAGTTGATGCTGCAGCTCTCTGGAGGTGGTCTGAGGACTGTCCTTGACTGATCTCACCATTCTTCTTCTCTGCCTTTCTGATGTTTTTCTTGGCCTGCCACTTCTGGCCTTAACAAGAACTGCACCTGTGTTCTTCCATTTCCTTATTATGTTCCTCACAGTGGAAATTGACAGGTTAAATCTCTGAGACAGCTTTTTGTATCCTTCCCCTGAACAACTACTGTATGTTGAATAATTTTGTTTTCAGATCATTAGACAGTTGTTTTGAGGAGCCCATGATGCCACTCTTCAGAGGAGATTCAAACAGGAGAACAACTTGCAAGTGATCACTTTAAGTAGCTTTTCTCATGATTTCATACACCTGCCTATGAAGTTCAAAGCTCAATGAGGTTAGAAAACCAAAAAAAGTGCTTTAGTAAGTCAGTAAAAAGTAGGTAGGAGTATTTAAAACAAGAAAATGATAAGGGTGCACATACTTATGCACCTGTCAAATTTTGTTTGAATGCAGATTGCACATTTTCTGTTAGTACAGTAAGCCTCATTTCAAGGCAGAAACATTACTGTGTCCAACAGTTATTAGATATATGAAACTGAAATAGCTGTTGCAAAAAAAAAACAATTTTTATAAAACATGAAGCTTAAGATTAATAGGGGTGCCCAAACTTTTTCATATAACTGTATATTTTACCCTTCTATGCTAACCATCTCAATTTCACTTTTTTTATGTATTTTTATTTGTGCACTCTCTAACCTTGGCAGCAGGCAGATAAAATCTCATCATTTAACAGAATAATTCTGTATAAGGTGGAATCGGACTTGTATCAGAACTGATATGCTCCAATTTAGATGAAACATTAAATTAAACAATAAGTACACTTTAAAGGGAATGTTTAATCAGAAAATAACCAATTGTTTAAATCCGATTTTTGTGTTAAATGTATTTTCTTTTAATTTTTGGCACGGTTTCATTTCATATTTCAATCGTCATACAAAAATATATATCTTGCAATCTACAGATCAAATAGATCAATGCATGCCAATAAATATTCAACAGCCTCCAAATCTGGTGGTCCATGATGCCCATGTGTGCAATGGCACTGTCTGCACACTTGTTAACAGATTAGCTGAACAGAATCATGTAACAGCAAGGCTATAGCATATGCAATAGCGACTGCCATGATGATGTGAGGATGCTATACTGTAGAGTTGATTAGTCTGTGCAAACAACATGACTATGTAATATAGTGATGTGTTTGAATATTTAATGGGTGAGGCATTATCTACTTGATCAGCACATCACAGCTTTAAGAATATGTAAAGTGCTGCAGAATATATTGGCGATATATAAATAAAATTATTATTATATGAACATCAGCAAGTTTTGGTTTATACACTAAAGACATATATACATGTCGTCAAAATTGTTGGTACCCCTCGTTTAGTGACAGAAAAACCCACAATGGTCACAGAAATAACTTGAATCTGACAAAAGTAATAATAAATAAAAGATCTATGAAAATGAACAAATGAAAATCAGATATTGCTTTTCAACCATGCTTCCACAGAATAAAAAAGATATATAAAACTCATGACATTATTATTATTTATTATTATAGCGCCATTTATTCCATGGCGCTTTACATGTGAGGAGGGGTATACATAAAAAAACAAGTACAATAATCTTGAACAATACAAGTCACAACTGGTACAGGAGGAGAGAGGACCCTGCCCGCGAGGGCTCACAATCTACAAGATGACATAGGCCTGGACAGAAATGATGGTACCCCTGAAAATAATGTGACAAAATGGACATGTTAAATCAAGGTGTGTCCACTAACTAGCTTCACAGGTGTCAATAACCTTGGAATCAGTGAGTGGGCCTGTATATAGGGCTACGGATACTCACTGTGCTGTTTGGTGACATGCTGTGTATCACACTCAACATGGACCAGAGGACGAGAAGGAAAGAAAATGATAGACATACATGTTAAAGGTAAAAGTTATAAGACCATCTCCAAGCAGCTTGATGTTCCTGTGACTACAGTTGCACATATTATTCAGAAATTTAAGATCCATGGGACTGTAGTCAACCTCCCTGGATGTGGCCACAGGAGGAATATTTATGACAACTCAAAGAGACGGATAATATGAATGGCAACAAAAGAGCCCAGAAAAACTTCTAAAGAGATAAAAGGTGAAGTTCAAGATCAAGGAACATCAGTGTCAGATTGCACCATCCATCATTGTATGAGCCAAAGTGGACTTCATGAGACGACCAAGGAGGACACCATTGTTGGAAAAAAAAACCTTAAAAAGCCAGACTGGAATTTGCCAAACTACATGTTGACAAGCCACAAAGCTTCTGGGAGAATGTCCTATGAGACTAGACAAAAATGGAACTTTTTGGCAAGGCACCTCAGCTCTATGTTCACAGATGGAAAAATTAAGCATATCAAGAAAAGAACACTGTCCCTACTTTGAAACATGGAGGAGGCTCTGTTATGTTCTGGGGCTGCTTTGCCGCATCTGACACAGGGTGTCTAGAATCTGTGCAGGGTACAATGAAATCTCAAGACTATCAAGGGATTCTAGAGAGAAATGCTGCACAGTGTCAGAAAGCTTGGTCTCAATCGCAGGTCATGGGTCTTGCAACAGGATAATGACCCAAAACACACAGCTAAAAACACCCCAGAATAGCTAAGAGGAAAACATTGGACTATTCGGAAGTGGCCTTCTATGAGCCCTGACCTAAATCCTATTGAGCATCTTTGGAAAGAGCTGAAACATGCTGTTTGGAGAAGGCAACCATCAAACATGAGACAACTGGAGCAGTTTGCTCTTCAGGAGTGGGCCAAAATACCTGTCGAAAGGTCCAGAAGTCCCATTGACAGTTACAGGAATCGTTTGATTGCAGTGATGGCCTCAAAAGGTTGTGCAACAAAATATTAAGTTAAGGGTACCATCATTTCTGTCCAGACCTATTTCATGAGTTTTTTTGGTCTAAAAATGCTGTGGAAGCATGGATGAAAAGCAGTGTCTGACTTTCATTTGTTCATTTTCATAGATCTTTTATTTATTATTACTTTCGTCAGATTCAAGTTATTTCTGTGACCATTGTGGGTGTTTCTGTAATTAAACGAGGGGTAGCAACAATTTTGACCACGTGTGTAAAGGTAGGTTTAGTAGAGGTACTGTTCCACAACTAGGAAATTGCCATTTTTTTCATTGGTTAAAATTATTAATGTACTTATTCATATATACATTTGCTTGTGCGATATGGATTACTACAATCATTAATATATTTGTGTTCCTATTATCTCTATTTTTATTTATTTACTGTACCTTAGTAGATTTATTTGCTTTACCTATTTGTAAAAGACGTCTTATATGTTTTGTAAATATATTAAAAAAATTACACTATGGTTCAACGCCCATTCCAGAAGCTGTAACATGACACCTCTAGGTGATTTTTGACCCATTTTTGGGCAGCCATTTTACAGGCAAACTGTTACCAGGTTTTCGCTACCTAATCTGAGCGCAGCATAATGCAGAGTCAAAGACCTTAAATCCAGAAATGTATCACCTATTGGGCTTCTTGTTGTGGTTTTCATAAAATTACTGTTTTATCAGCAGAAGATTATCAGTAGAGGACTATTAAACCTGCAGTCATGTAGTCCAACCACGCCCCCATCACTGATTGGCAGCATTCTGCCTTATGACTGAATGCAAAGAAAGCTGACACATTGTGTGAGTGAGGTTATACAGAGCTCAGCATTTCGATGACTCGTAAAACTGCAGCAGATACAGTTAGGGCTAGGGTTGAGCGAAACGGGTCGTTCATTTTCAAAAGTCGCCGACTTTTGGCAAAGTCGGGTTTCATGAAACCCGATCCGACCCCTGTGCGGGGTCGGCCATGCGGTACGCGACTTTCGCGCCAAAGTCGCGTTTCAATGACGCGAAAAGCGCCATTTCTCAGCCAATGAAGGTAAACGCAGAGTGTGGGCAGCGTGATGACATAGGTCCTGGTCCCCACCATCTTAGAGAAGGGCATTGCAGTGATTGGCTTGCTGTCTGCGGCGTCACAGGGGCTATAAAGGGGAGTTCCCGCCGACCGCCATGTTACTGCTGCTGATCTGAGCTTAGGGAGAGGTTGCTGCCGCTTCGTCAGAAGCAGGGATAGCGTTAGGCAGGGTCCATTAACCACCAAACCGCTTGTGCTGTAGCGATTTCCACTGCCCAACACCACCTTCGGTGTGCAGGGACAGTGGAAGCTACATTTTTTTTTTTCCCCTCAGCGCTGTAGCTCATTGGGCTGCCCTAGAAGGCTCCCTGATACCTGCATTGCTGTGTGTACGCCGCTGTGCAAACCAACTGCTTTTTTCAAAGCACAAATCCTCTTGTTCCTTCCTTTCTGCACAGCTATCTTTTTGGTTTGTACACACTTTTTATTTAATTTGTGCATCAGTCCACTCCTTATTGCTGCCTGCCATACCTGGCTGAGATTACTGCAGGGAGATAGTAATTGAAGGACACTCCCTGTTTTTTTTTTTTTGTGGGAGATTAAGATTGACATTTCTGCTAGAGTGCCATCCCTGTCTGTGTCATCTCTCACTCAGTGGGCCATAGAAAGCCTATTTATTTTTTTGCTTGATTTGGGTTATAAAATCTACCTGAAAAAATCACTACATCAATCAGTGGGAGAAAAATATTGGCCTCAGGGCTTGTGTGCCACTCTTGACTCCTGTGTGCATCATTACTCACTCAGTGGGCCATAGAAAGCCCATTTTTTTTTTTGCTTGATTTTGGTTCTAAAATCTACCTGAAAAAATCAATAAATCAATCAGTGGGAGATTAATATTGGCCTTTGGGCTTGTGTGCCAGTCCTAAGCGTGCCATCTCTCTCTCTCAGATAGTGGGCCATAGAAAGCCTATTTATTTATTTATTTTTTTATTAGGTTTATAAATTTTCCCTGGAAAAAAAAAAGTGGGAGATTAATATTGGCCTCTGGGCTTGTGTGCCAGTCCTGAGCGTGCCATCTCTCTCACAAATAGTGGGCCATAGAAAGCCTATTTATTTATTTTTTTTTGGTTTTATAAATTCTCCCTTAAAAAAAAAAGGGAGATTAATATTGGCCTTTGGGCTTGTGTGCCAGTCCTAAGCGTGCCATCTCTCTCTGTCTCTCAGATAGTGGGCCATACAAAGCCTATTTATTATTTTTTTTATTGGGTTTATAAATTTTCCCTGGAACAAAAAAAAAAAGTGGGAGATAAATATTGGCCTCTGGGCTTGTGTGCCACTCCTGACTCCTGTGTGCGTCATCTCTCACTCAGTGGGCCATAGAAAGCCTTTTTTTGTTTTATTTGTTTTCTAAATTCTCCCTGAAAAAATCATTTTATTTTATTTGGTTTCTAAATTATTCCTGAAAAAAATCATTTTTTTTGTATTTTTTTTTTCTAAAGTCTCCCTGAAAAAAAAAACAAAAACAAATCAGTGGGAGATTAATATTGCCCTTTCTGCTTGTGTGCCAGTCTTGACTCCTAGGTGTGCCATCTCTCTCTCTCTCTCCAATTGTGGGCCATAGAAAGCCTATTATTTTTTTTAGCTTGATTTGGGTTCCAAAATCTACCTGAAAAAATCACTACATCAATCAGTGGGAGATAAATATTGGCCTCTGGGCTTGTGTGCCACTCCTGACTCCTGTGTGCGTCATCTCTCAGTGGGCCATAGAAAGCCTTTTTTTGTTTTATTTGTTTTCTAAATTCTCCCTGAAAAAATCATTTTATTTTATTTGGTTTCTAAATTCTTCCTGAAAAAATCATTTTATTCTATTTTTTTTTCCTAAAGTCTCCCTGAAAAAAACAAAAAAAAAACAAATCAGTGGGAGATTAATATTGCCCTTTCTGCTTGTGTGCCAGTCTTGACTCCTGGGTGTGCCATCTCTCTCTCTCTCTCCAATTGTGGGCCATAGAAAGCCTATTATTTTTTTTAGCTTGATTTGGGTTCCAAAATCTACCTGAAAAAATCACTACATCAATCAGTGGGAGATAAATATTGGCCTCTGGGCTTGTGTGCCACTCCTGACTCCTGTGTGCGTCATCTCTCACTCAGTGGGCCATAGAAAGCCTTTTTTTGTTTTATTTGTTTTCTAAATTCTCCCTGAAAAAATCATTTTATTTTATTTGGTATCTAAATTCTTCCTGAAAAAATCATTTTATTCTATTATTTTTTTTTCCTAAAGTCTCCCTGAAAAAAAAAAAAAATCAAATCAGTGGGAGATTAATATTTACATTTGTGCTTCAGTGACAGTCCTGCGTGTGTGGCATCTCTCTCATTTGTTGCCACCAACAACAGAGTGTGTAACATTGTGCCTGATTTTCGTTGTGGTCTCACTCACCTGTAAAGGGGTAGCTAAATCATACTGAAGTTATAGCTCACCGTGTAATTTGTGTGACAGCAACAAATACCGTTAGTTTGTTTACGTTTTTAAAACAATGAGGAAGTATGGTGGAAGAGGTCGTGGCCGGGGGCGTTCATTGTCAGCTGGTAATGAGGGTAGTGGTAGTGGTGGAGCATCAGCTGGTCGTGGGAAAAAAAATATTGCACCTAAGTCTGGAGCTGTGGAGCCAGGTTCGTCGTCTGGCTACACAAGGCCTCGAACGCTCCCTTTTCTGGGAGTAGGAAAACCGCTTTTAAAGCCGGAGCAGCAAAAGCAAGTTTTGGCTTATCTTGCTGACTCAGCCTCTAGCTCTTTTGCCTCCTCTCGTGAAACTGGTAAATGTTAAAGCAGCGCGTCGTTAGTGGATGTTCACGGTCAGGGACAAGTCGCTTCCTTGTCCTCTTCAGCAAAAACAACAACAGAGAAGAATGCAGCAGGCGACACAACGGGTTACTCCATGGAGCTCTTTACACATACCGTCCCTGGCTTAGTAAGTGAAGCAGTTAACAGTCCATGCCCATTACAAGTTGAATCTGACATGGAGTGCACTGATGCACAGCCACAGCCAGACTACTATGCTGGTCCTTTGACTCAGACCACAACATTGCCCTCGCAGGGTGCTGATCAAGAATCAGACCCTGATGAGACTATGTTGCCCCATCACGAACGCTATACCACCGACCGACACGGTGACACAGACGAAGTTGCACACGAGCTACAAGAAGAGGTAATAGATGACCCAGTTCTTGACCCCGATTGGCAGCCATTGGGGGAACAGGGTGCAGGCGGCAGCAGTTCTGAAGCGGAGGAGGAGGGGCCGCAGCAGGCATCAACATCGCAACAGGTTCCATCTGCCGGGCCCGTATCTTGCCCAAAACGCGTGGCAAAGCCAAAACCTGTTGGAGGACAGCGTGGCCATCCGGTTAAAGCTCAGTCTGCAATGCCTGAAAAGGTATCCGATGCTAGAAAGAGTGCAGTCTGGCATTTTTTTAAACAACATCCAATTGATCAGCGCAAAGTCATCTGTCAAAAATGTTCAACTACCTTAAGCAGAGAACAGAATCTGAAAAGTCTCAATACAAGTTGCATGCATAGACATTTAACCACCATGCATTTGCAAGCCTGGACTAACTACCAAACGTCCCTTAAGGTTGTAGCACCCTCGGCCAATGAAGCTAGTCAGCAACGCAACATCCCTTCCGGCAGTGTAGGGCCACCATTTTCCGCACCACCTGCAGTATCTGTGCAGGTTTCTTTGCCAGGCCAAAGCAGTCAGGGTCAGGGAATCACCAGTTTCGTAGTAGGAAACACTGCATCTAGGGCACCAGCGGCAACAATACCATCTCCCACCGTCTCTCAGTCTGCCATGTCCACCGGCACCCCCGCTAGTTCCACGATCTCCAGCTCTCCAGTCCAGCTCACCCTACATGAGACTATGGTTAGAAAAAGGAAGTACTTAGCCTCGCATCCGCGTACACAGGGTTTGAACGCACACATAGCTAGACTAATCTCGTTAGAGATGATGCCCTACCGGTTAGTTGAAAGCGAAGCTTTCAAAGCCCTGATGGACTACGCTGTACCACGCTACGAGCTACCCAGTCGACACTTTTTTTCCAGAAAAGCCATCCCAGCCCTTCACCAGCATGTTAAAGAGCGCACCGTCCATGCACTCAGGCAATCTGTGAGCACAAAGGTGCACCTGACAACAGATGCATGGACCAGTAGGCATGGCCAGGGACGTTACGTGTCCATCACGGCACACTGGGTAAATGTGGTGGATGCAGGGTCCACAGGGGACAGCAAGTTTGGGACAGTTCTGCCTAGCCCACGGTCTAGGAAACAGTTGGCTGTAGCCGTTCGCACCCCCTCCTCCTCCTCTTCGTCCTCCTGCAGAAGCGAGAGCTCGTCCACAGACCGCAGTCGCACAACCACTCCATCCGCAGCTGCCACTGTTGCACACCAGGTCTCCCATTATGGGGCAGCTACTGGCAAACGTCAGCAGGCTGTATTGGCTATGAAGTGTTTGGGCGACAACAGACACACCGCGGAAGTTCTGTCCGAGTTCTTGCAGAAAGAAACGCAGTCGTGGCTGGGCACTGTAGATCTTGAGGCAGGCAAGGTAGTGAGTGATAACGGAAGGAATTTCATGGCTGCCATCTCCCTTTCCCAACTGAAACACATTCCTTGCCTGGCTCACACCTTAAACCTGGTGGTGCAGTGCTTCCTGAAAAATTATCTGGGGTTATCCGACCTGCTCCTCAAAGTGCGTGGACTTTGCTCACATATCCGCCGTTCGCCCGTACACTCCAGCCGTATGCAGACCTATCAGCGTTCTTTGAACCTTCCCCAGCATCGCCTAATCATAGACGTTGCAACAAGGTGGAACTCAACACTGCACATGCTTCAGAGACTGTGTGAACAGAGGCGGGCTGTTATGTTTTTGTGGGAGGATACACATACACGGGCAGGCAGTAGGATGGCAGACATGGAGTTGTCAGGTGTGCAGTGGTCGAAGATTCAAGACATGTGTCAAGTCCTTCAGTGTTTTGAGGAATGCACACGGCTGGTTAGTGCAGACAACGCCATAATAAGCATGAGCATCCCCCTAATGCGTCTGCTGATGCAAAGTTTGATGCACATAAAGGATCAGGCGTCTGCAGCTGAGGAAGAGGAAAGCCTTGATGACAGTCAGCCATTGTCTGGCCAGGGCAGTGTACAGGACGAGGTAGCGGGCGAAGAGGAGGAGGAGGACGAGGAGGATGATGGGGATGATTATATTTTTAATGAGGAAGCTTTTCCGGGGCCACTGGAAATTGGTGGCGCGGCAAGGCCGGGTTCTGGTTTTTTGAGGGACACAAGTGACGTGGATTTGCCTGAAACTGCCCCTCAACCAAGCACAACCGCAGATTTGAGAACTGGAACTTTGGCCCACATGGCGGATTATGCCTTACGTATCCTCAAAAGGGACACACGCATAACTAAAATGATGAATGATGACGATTACTGGTTGGCCTGCCTCCTTGATCCTCGCTATAAAGGCAAATTGCAAAATATAATGCCACATGAGAACTTGGAACTAATATTAGCAACCAATCAACTCTTGTTGACCGTTTGCTTCTGGCATTCCCTGCACACAGCGCCCGTGATCGTTCTCACACGAGCTACAGGGGCCAGCAGACCAGAGGAGTTAGAGGGGCAGAAATCAGAAGTGGCGTTGGCCAGAGGGGTTTTCTGACCAGGTTGTGGAGTGATTTTGCTATGACCGCAGACAGGACAGGTACTGCAGCATCAATTCAAAGTGACAGGAGACAACATTTGTCCAGTATGGTTACAAACTATTTTTCATCCCTTATCGATGTTCTCCCTCAACCGTCATTCCCATTTGATTACTGGGCATCAAAATTAGACACCTGGCCAGAATTGGCAGAATATGCATTGCAGGAGCTTGCTTGCCCGGCAGCTAGTGTCCTATCAGAAAGAGTATTCAGTGCTGCAGGTTCAATACTAACAGAAAAAAGGACTCGTCTGGCTACCCAAAATGTAGATGATCTAACCTTCATTAAAATGAACCACAACTGGATTTCGAAATCTTTTGCCCCACCTTGCCCGGCTGACACCTAGCTTTCCTATGAAAAGGTCTTGCCTGTGGACTATTCTGAATGCCTTTTCCAATCTCGTAATTTTCTGCACCTGATTGTCCAGCATACGACATGTTTACACCTCACTAAATGGCCAAACTCCCCACACGGGGCCGTGGTATCGACACTTGGCGACAGCACCCGTGAGAGTGCAGTTTGTCTGAAGAGGTGGGTGAGCCCGCTTTTGGTCGACGGCACTGCCACTGGGTCCCTCCTAGAACAATAAAGTGTCTCTGGCGGTGGTGGTGCGCACCCAACGTCAGACACACCGTTGTAATATGAGGGGCCCTGGGCCTGTACCGCCGGCCACAAGACAGTTTCCCCCCACCCCAGCTCAAACAGTGCTCTACCACTTGCAAAATTATCTCACAGCTCCACCAATGTTTAGTCTATGCGCTGACATCCTTCAATGCCTGCCACTGACAATACCATTGTATTGACATTTTTGTTATGTTAGGCCTTCGATGCCTGTCTGTGGTCACTCCTTCCACTAGGCCTCCACTGACCACACCACTGCTGCCCGTGTACCCCTGGAACCAATTTAAAATTGCCTACAGCCATGTGTTATTATTTTAGGCCTTCGATGCCTGTCTGCGGTCACTCCTTCCACTAGGCCTCCACTGACCACACCACTGCTGCCCGTGTACCCCTGTAACCAATTTAAAATTGCCTACAGCCATGTGTTATTATTTTAGGCCTTCGATGCCTGTCTGCGGTCACTCCTTCCACTAGGCCTCCACTGACCACACCACTGCTGCCCGTGTACCCCTGTAACCAATTTAAAATTGCCTACAGCCATGTGTTATTATTTTAGGCCTTCGATGCCTGTCTGCGGTGACTCCTTCCACTAGGCCTCCACTGACCACACCACTGCTGCCCGTGTACCCCTGGAACCAATTTAAAATTGCCTACAGCCATGTGTTATTATTTTAGGCCTTCGATGCCTGTCTGCGGTGACTCCTTCCACTAGGCCTCCACTGACCACACCACTGCTGCCCGTGTACCCCTGGAACCAATTTAAAATTGCCTACAGCCATGTGTTATTATTTTAGGCCTTCGATGCCTGTCTGCGGTCACTCCTTCCACTAGGCCTCTACTGACCACACCACTGCTGCCCGTGTACCCCTGGAACCAACATCAGAAAATATAAAAATAAGTATTTTGCTTATAAAAAAGAAAATACTGGAGAGATATCAAATGCAGACATTTTAACATTAAAAACAAACACATACAACAAAAATCTGGTACAGTACTAAAAATGGCCACCAGCTACAATAACTTTCTCCTGCAAGTAGTTAACTGAAAGGTTTTTTCAATTTTAAACACAGATATGGCATCCACCGAGTGTTGTCCTGTCGCGTCTTCTTTATATTATTGCCAAGAAGATGCAAAACAATGAAAATAATAAAATCATTATTTACCAAAAAAATAGAGTAAGTCAAAACCACATTGCAAATAAACATTCATTACAAATAAAGAAGCAGGGCGCGTCCGAGGGTGAGTATATACCTAATAAGAATATAATCACCCTCGGACGCGCCCTGCTTCTTTCCGACAGCCTTCCTTCCTAAGAATCAGCCCTTCCGTGGTGTAGAGAGAGGGTTTGTTACACTCCAAGGTGTTCCCCAGGTTGCCTTTCCTGAGCTTCGATCTTCCGGCTCTCGTTTAGTAGTTGTTGGAAACTACGCTGCATTGGGCCTACAAATTGGGTATGGGGTGTAGAGAGATGGTGTGTTCCACTCCAAGGTGTTCCCCAGGTTGCCTTTCCTGAGCTTCGATCTTCCGGCTCTCGTTTAGTAGTTGTTGGAAACTACGCTGCATTAGGCCTACAAATTGGGTATGGGGTGTAGAGAGATGGTGTGTTCCACTGTAGAGAGATGGTGTGTTCCACTCCAAGGTGTTCCCCAGGTTTCCTCTCCATCGCTTCGATCTTCCGGCTCTCGTTTAGTAGTTGTTGGAAACTACGCTGCATTAGGCCTACAAATTGGGTATGGGGTGTAGAGAGATGGTGTGTTACACTCCAAGGTGTTCCCCAGGTTTCCTCTCCATTGCTTCGATCTTCCGGCTCTCGTTTAGTAGTTGTTGGAAACTACGCTGCATTAGGCCTACAAATTGGGTATGGGGTGTAGAGAGATGGTGTGTTACACTCCAAGGTGTTCCCCAGGTTTCCTCTCCATTGCTTTGATCTTCCGGCTCTCGTTTAGTAGTTGTTGGAAACTACGCTGCATTAGGCCTACAAATTGGGTATGGGGTGTAGAGAGATGGTGTGTTACACTCCAAGTTGTTCCCCAGGTTTCCCCTCCATTGCTTCGATCTTCCGGCTCTCGTTTAGTAGTTGTTGGAAACTACGCTGCATTAGGCCTACAAATTGGGTATGGGGTGTAGAGAGATGGTGTGTTACACTCCAAGGTGTTCCCCAGGTTTCCTCTCCATTGCTTCGATCTTCCGGCTCTCGTTTAGTAGTTGTTGGAAACTACGCTGCATTGGGCCTACAAATTGGGTATGGGGTGTAGAGAGATGGTGTGTTCCACTCCAAGGTGTTCTCCAGGTTGCCTTTCCTGAGCTTCGATCTTCCGGCTCTCGTTTAGTAGTTGTTGGAAACTACGCTGCATTAGGCCTACAAATTGGGTATGGGGTGTAGAGAGATGGTGTGTTACACTCCAAGGTGTTCCCCAGGTTTCCTCTCCATTGCTTCGATCTTCCGGCTCTCGTTTAGTAGTTGTTGGAAACTATGCTGCATTAGGCCTACAAATTGGGTATGGGGTGTAGAGAGATGGTGTGCTCCACTGTAGAGAGATGGTGTGTTCCACTCCAAGGTGTTCCCCAGGTTTCCTCGCCAATGCTTCGATCATCATGCTCTCGTTTAGTAGTTGTTGGAAACTACGCTGCATTAGGCCTACAAATTGGGTATGGGGTGTAGAGAGATGGTGTGTTCCACTCCAAGGTGTTCTCCAGGTTGCCTTTCCTGAACTTCTATCTTCAGGCTCTCATTAAATTGTGGTTAAACGGAACAACTGCATTTGGCGTACTAGTTGGTTTGGGGCCTACTATCGGTGTCTGCCGCTCCTTGCTGTTCTCCTGGTTTCCTGTCCTGAAATTCCATTTTCAGGCGCTCGTTAAGTAGTTGTTAATGTTAGACTGCATTTGGCCTACTAGTTGGGTTGGGGCCTACTATCGGTGTCTGCCACTCCTTGCTGTTCTCCTCCACTGAACAAAGCTGTGCCGCCTGTTTACTACTGTTGCCAATTTTGAACTGCATTTCGACTACTTACTGATTTGGGCCTACTCTCTGTGTCAGCCTCTCATTCCAGTTGTCCTCCACTGCAATGCCCCCTGATTAGTCCTGTGTTACCAATTTTGAACTGCATTTAGCCCACTTTATTCTTTGGGCCTATATCTGTGTTTCCTCCTCATCCTGCCCATTGCCCAGCCAGTGATAGATGAGTCTGCTGGTACATTGACCCATAACGCAACATTTCCCGTGCACGCTACACTGCAAGATTGTGACCCTGCTGAAAGTCAGGTCCCCCTTCCCGCATACCATACCACCTTACACGGGGACAAACAGGAAGGTGCAGATGAAAGTGCAGGTTCCTTCATCAGGTGGGGGGAGGAATACTAGTTGGCGACGTCACTGGCACAGGGCCTCTCATGGTACGCAAAAATGTTGCTGCCGGTGGGAGGCGCCCCCGCCGTGCAAACACACCGCTGTACTTTGAGGGGCCCTGTGGCAGTGCCAATGCCAACGAGTGGGCCCCCCCTGCTTGCTCAGGTTCACAGCACTTGCAAAGTTGAAATACTTACCTCTCCCTGCTCCACTGCCATGACGTGGTCCAGATTTCCTGGGCCCACTAATTAATTGAACCAGCCCTACCCACCACAACTTTAGCCAAATGACCCCCAATTTCAAATGCCTTCCAATTATTATAAGGTAAATTACGCTTGACAAGCTTCATTAAGAAGAATGGATGGTTTTGACATTAAAATGGGCACTCTAGGTGTTTTCCTGGCCCCCACTCACTGCCGACTATGCTGCCCCATTGACTTGCATTGGGTTTCGTGTTTCGGTCGATCCCGACTTTACGTCATAATCGGCCGATTTCACTCGACCCGACTTTTGAGATAGTCGGGTTTCGCGAAACCCGGCTCGACTCTAAAAAGGTCAAGGTCGCTCAACTCTAGTTAGGGCCAGAAATATTTGGACAGTGACACAATTTTCGCGAGTTGGGCTCTGCATGCCACCACATTGGATTTGAAATGAAACCTCTACAACAGAATTCAAGTGCAGATTGTAACGTTTAATTTGAAGGGTTGAACAAAAATATCTGATAGAAAATGTAGGAATTGTACACATTTCTTTACAAACACTCCACATTTTAGGAGGTCAAAAGTAATTGGACAAATAAACATAACCCAAACAAAATATTTTTATTTTCAATATTTTGTTGCAAATCCTTTGGAGGCAATCACTGCCTTAAGTCTGGAACCCATGGACATCACCAAACGCTGGGTTTCCTCCTTCTTAATGCTTTGCCAGGCCTTTACAGCCGCAGCCTTCAGGTCTTGCTTGTTTGTGGGTCTTTCCGTCTTAAGTCTGGATTTGAGCAAGTGAAATGCATGCTCAATTGGGTTTAGATCTGGAGATTGACTTGGCCATTGCAGAATGTTCCACTTTTTGGCACTCATGAACTCCTGGGTAGCTTTGGCTGTATGCTTGGGGTCATTGTCCATCTGTACTATGAAGCGCCGTCCAATCAACTTTGCAGCATTTGGCTGAATCTGGGCTGAAAGTATATCCCGGTACACTTCAGAATTCATCAGGCTACTCTTGTCTGCTCTTATGTCATCAATAAACACAAGTGACCCAGTGCCATTGAAAGCCATGCATGCCCATGCCATCACGTTGCCTCCACCATGTTTTACAGAGGATGTGGTGTGCCTTGGATCATGTGCCGTTCCCTTTCTTCTCCAAACTTTTTTCTTCCCATCATTCTGGTACAGGTTGATCTTTGTCTCATCTGTCCATAGAATACTTTTCCAGAACTGAGCTGGCTTCTTGAGGTGTTTTTCTGCAAATTTAACTCTGGCCTGTCTATTTTTGGTATTGATGAATGGTTTGCATCTAGATGTGAACCCTTTGTATTTACTGTCATGGAGTCTTCTCTTTACTGTTGACTTAGAGACAGATACACCTACTTCACTGAGAGTGTTCTGGACTTCAGTTGATGTTGTGAACGGGTTCTTCTTCACCAAATTAAGTATGCGGCGATCATCCACCACTGTTGTCATCCGTGGACGCCCAGGCCTTTTTGAGTTCCCAAGCTCACCAGTCAATTCCTTTTTACCCAACTGTTGATTTTGCTACTCCAAGCATGTCTGCTATCTCTCTGATGGATTTTTTCTTTTTTTTCAGCCTCAGGATGTTCTGCTTCACCTCAATTGAGAGTTCCTTTGACCGCATGTTGTCTGCTCACAGCAACAGCTTCCAAATGCAAAACCACACACTTGGAATCCACCCCTGACCTTTTAACTACTTCATTGATTACAGGTTAACGAGCGAGACGCCTTCAGAGTTAATTGCAGCCCTTAGAGTCCATTGTCCAATTACTTTTGGTCCCTTGAAAAAGAGGACGCTATGCATTACAGAGCTATGATTCCTAAACCCTTTCTCCGATTTGGATGTGGAAACTATCATATTGCAGCTGGGAGTGTGCACTTTCAGCCCATATTATATATATAATTGTATTTCTGAACATGTTTTTGTAAACAGCTAAAATAACAAAACTTGTGTAACTGTCCAAATATTTCTGGCCCTAACTGTACATCAGTGATTTAATGAAAAACACAACATGAAATTCAAATCTCATGCTGTTCTCAGATGAGGTGACAGATTCTCTTTAACCCCTTCCTGACCCATGACGCCACGTAGGCGTCATGAAAGTCGGTGCCAATCCGACCCATGACGCCTATGTGGCGTCATGGAAAGATCGCGTCCCTGCAGATCGAGTGAAAGGGTTAACTCCAATTTCACCCGATCTGCAGGGACAGGGGGAGTGGTTCTTCCACCCAGGGGGGGTGGCTTCACCCCCCCGTGGCTACGATCGCTCTGATTGGCTGTTGAAAGTGAAACTGCCAATCAGAGCGATTTGTAATATTTCACCTAAAAAAACTGGTGAAATATTACAATCCAGCTATGGTCGATGCTGCAATACCATCGGCCATGGCTGGAAACACTGATGTTCTCCCCCAACCCCACCGATCGCCCCCCCAAGCCACCGATCTGTGGTACGCTCCCCTCCGTCCTGTGCTCCACTCCCCCGTCCTCCTGTCCGCTCCCCCCGTGCTCCTATGCCAACCACCCGTTCTCTGAGGCCCCCCCGTGCCCTGATCTCTCCCCCTTATACTTACCGAGGCTCCCGGTGTCCGTCCATCTTCTCCATGGGCACCGCCATCTTCCAAACCGGCAGATTCGTTCCATGTACATTTTGATCACTGTGATAAAACCTATCACACCCCACGGCTACTTCTAGTTGCGGTGATAAGATCAGGGTTTGCAGTCAGTATAGTTACCACCTACTCCAATGAAAGTTTTCATGCTGCTCCAAGGTCACCTGATCATAACAGGAATCCGAAGAAAGAAGTGAAATGTGCAGAATGTAAACCGCTGCGTTTCCGCGCAGTTTTTTCCGCAGCATGTGCGCAGCGTTTTTTGTAAACTCATGGGAAACTGCTGCGGACCCGCAGCGGCGGAAACGCCGTGGATCCGCAGCGTTTTCCGCATCATATGCACATACCCTGAGAATTAGGATATGTGCACACGGTGCGGATTTGGCTGCGGATCCGCAGCGGATTCATAGCAGTTTTCCATCAGCTTTACAGTTCCATGTAAACCTATGGAAAACCAAATCCGCTGTGCCCATGGTGCGGAAAATACCGCGCGGGAACGCTGTGTTGTATTTTCCGCAGCATGTCAATTCTTTGTGCGGATTCCGCAGCGTTTTACACCTGTTCCTCAATAGGAAGCCACAGGTGAAATCTGCACAAAAAACACTGGAAATCCACGGTAAATCCGCAGGTAAAACGAAGTGCCTTTTACCCGCGGATTTTTCAGAAATGGTGCGGAAAAATCTCACACGAATCCGCAACGTGGGCACATAGCCTTAGGGTTAGGGTTGGAATTAGAGTTAGGGTTGGAATTAGGGCTAGGGTTGGAAATAGAGTTAAGATGAGGCTTGTGGTTAGGGCTATGGTTAGGGGTGTGTTGGGGTTAGGGTTGTGATTAGGGTTATGGCTAGAGTTGATATTAGGGTTAGGGGTGTGTTGGGGTTAGTGTTGGAGTTAGAATTGAGGGGTTTCCACTGTTTAGGCACATCAGGGGTCTCCAAACGCAATATGGCGCCACCATTGATTCCAGCCAATCTTGCGTTCAAAAAGTCAAATGGTGCTCCCTCCCTTCCGAGCCCCGACATGCGCCAAAACAGTGGTTTACCCCCACATATGGGGTACCATCATATTCGGGACAAACTGGGCAACAACTATTGGGGTCCAATTTCTCCTGCTACCCTTGTGAAAATAAAAAACTGCTTGCTAAAACATCATTTTTGAGGAAAGAAAAATTAATTTTTTTATTTTCACGGCTCTGCGCTATAAACTTTTGTGAAGCACTTGGGGGTTCAAAGTGCTCACCACATACCTAGATAAGTTCCTTTGGGGGTCTAGTTTCCAAAATAGGGTTACTTGTAGGGGGTTTTTACTGTTTAGGCACATCAGGGGCTCTGCTAATGCAGCGTGACGCCCGCAGACCATTCCATCAAAGTCTGCATTTCAAAACGCCACTACTTCCCTTCCGAGCCCCGACGTGTGCCCAATCAGTAGTCTACCCCCACATATGGGGTATCAGCATACTCAGAACAAACTGGGCAACAATTATTGGGGTCTAATTTCTCCAGTTACCCTTGTGAAAATAAAAAAATTGCTTGCTAAAACATCATTTTGAGGAAAGAAATTTTTTTTTTTATTTTCACGGCTCTGCGTTGTAAACTTCTGTGAAGCACTTGGGGGTTCAAAGTGCTCAACACATATCTAGATAAGTTCCTTGGGGGGGTCTAGTTTCCAAAATGGGGTCACTTATGGGGGGGTTCTACTGTGTATGCACATCAGTGGCTGTGCAAACGTGACATGATGCCCTCAGACCATTCCATCAAAGTCTGCATTCCAAAACATCACTACTTCCCTTCTGAGCCCCGACGTGTGCCCAAACAGTGGTTTCCCCCCACATATGGGGTATCAGCGTACTCAGGACAAACTGGACAACAACTTTTGATGTCCAATTTCTCCTGTTACTCTTGTGAAAATAAAAAATTGCGGGCTAAAAAATAATTTTTGAGGAAAGAAAAATGATTTTTTATTTTCATGGCTCTGCGTTATAAACTTCTGTGAAGCACTTGGGGGTTTAAAGTGGTCACCGCACATCTAGGTTAGTTCCATGAGAGGTCTAGTTTCCAAAATCGGGTCATATGTGGGGGAGCTCAAATGTTTAGGCACACAGGGACTCTCCAAACGCGACATGGTGTCAGCTAACGATTGGAGCTAATTTTTCATTCAAAAAGTCAAATGGCGCTCCTTCCCTTCCAAGCCCGGCCATGTGCCCAAACAGTGGTTTACCCCCACATGTGAGGTATCACTCTACTCAGGAGAAATTGCCCAATAAATTTTAGGATCCATTTGATCCTGTTGCCCATGTGGAAATGAACAAATTGAGGCCAAATTAATTTTTTTGTGAAAAAAAAGTACTTTTTCATTGTTAAGGATCAATTTGTGAAGCACCTGGGGGATCAATGTGCTCACTATGCATCTAGATAAGTTCCTTGGGGGGGTCTTGTTTCCAAAATAGGGTCACATGTGTGGGAGCTCCAATGTTTAGGCACACAGGGGCTCTCCAAACACGACATGGTGACCACTAACGATTGGAGCTAATTTTTCATTCAAAAGTCAAATGGCGCTCCTTCCCTTCTGAGCCTTGCCGTGTGCACAAACAGTGGTTTGTGACCACATATGAGGTATCGGTGTGCTCAGGAGAAATTGCCCAACACATTTTAAGATCCATTTTATCCTGTTGCCCATGTGGAAATGAACAAATTGAGGCTAAAAGAAATTTTTTGTGAAAAAAAAGGATTTTTTCATTTTTACGGATCAATTTGTGAAGCACCTGGGGGTTCAAAGTGCTCACTATGCATATAGATAAGTTCCTTGGGGGGTCTAGTTTCCAAAATGGGGTCACTTCTGGGGGAGCTCCAATGTTTAGGCACACAGGGGCTCTCCAAACGCGACATGGTGTCCGCTAAAGATTGGAGCCAATTTTTTATTGAAAAAGTCAAATGGCGCTCCTTCCCTTCCGAGCCCTGTCGTGCACCCAAAAAGTAGTTCCCCCCACATATGGGAAATCGGCGTACTCAGGACAAATTGTACAATAACTTTTGAGGTCCAGTTTCTCTTTTTACCCTTGGGAAAATAAAAAAATTGTTGCTAAAAGATCATTTTTGTGACTAAAAAGTTAAATGTTCATTTTTTCATTCCATGTTGCTTCTGCTGCTGTGAAGCACCTGAAGGGTTAATAAACTTCTTGAATGCACCTTGAGGGGTGCAGTTTTTAGAATGGTGTCACTTTTTGGTATTTTCAGCCATATAGACCCCTCAAACTGACTTCAAATGTGAGGTGGTCCCTAAAAAAATGGTTTTGTAAATTTCGTTGTAAAAATGAGAAATTGCTGGTCAAATTTTAACCATTATAACTTCATAGCAAAAAATAATATTGTTTCCAAAATTGTGCTGATGTAAAGTAGACATGTGGGAAATCTTATTTATTAACTATTTTGTGTCACATAACTCTCTGGTTTAACAGCATAAAAATTCAAAATTTGAAAATTGCAAAATTTTCTAAATTTTAGCCAAATTTCCATTTTTTTTCACAAATAAATGCAAAAATTATTGACCTAAATTTACCACTAACATGAAGCCCAATATGTCACGAAAAAACAGTCTCAAAACCGTTAGGATCCGTTGAAGCGTTCCCGAGTTATTACCTCATAAAGGGACACTGGTCAGAATTGCAAAAAAATGGCCAGGTCACTAAGGTCAAAATAGGCTGGGTCATGAAGGGGTTAAGAAAATACAAAACTGCAATCTGGATGGTTTAGAATGGTAAATCTAGAAAATTGGAACTGCATTACTGCCATATAAAATAGGTAAGTGCTATATTACATACATATGGGATTTAGGAAAATTGGAAATGCAATATTGCTATAGGAGAATTTACAGTAAAAAGAAGGTACTAAGCACATAGTTTGGCCAATGTATTTAAGCCCAACTGCATCATCAATGCGTACCTTATAGTTGGGTCCTTGTCCTGATAAGATACCTCTCTTGGACTAAAAAGCCTACAATATGTGGGGCAGGAAGCAACCAGCTAGTTAAAACCACCTGAATCTGATGGGATTGGGCGTCGGAGTACACATGTCACATGAGTTTGCCACAAACAGAAAAACTGACCAGCACATCCCAACTAGTGTGAACAGATGCCAGCTAATACAAGAATTATAAAAAATACAAAGCTGCACTCTGGATAGTAATAATAATAATAATAATAATAATAATCTTTATTTTTATATAGCACTAACATATTCCACAACGCTTTACAGACATTGTCATCGCTGTCCCCGATGGGGCTCACAATCTAAATTCCCTATCACTATGTCTTTGGAATGTGGGAGGAAACCGGAGTACCCGGAGGAGACCCACACAAACACGGAGAGAACATGCAAACTCTTTGCAGATGTTGTCCTTGGTGGAGTTTGAACCCAGGACTCCAGCGCTGCAAGGCTACAGTGCTAACCACTGCGCCACCATGCTGCCCTCTGGATTGTTTAGAATGGTAAATCTAGAAAACTGGCCAATGTTCTAGGTCAGTTTTTCCATTGTATACCATTGCTTCACTATGAATTGTAAATCAGGGCCATGAGAAACAAGAGCTGACACTTTCTTCCTCCCATTTATTTTATGAGCCTCTGCTGTGATGCAGCTACCTCCCGTGAAGTAGTCAGAAGGAATAGTAAACAACAGGTTGTTGTGGTGATACTTCTTCATCCCTGTGTAGTTAGCCTTTCTGTCTTCAAGAGCCACACAAGGCAATGTTGCATACTTTTCAGATCCTATGTTTTTTTTATTCTGTGACATGTCTAGGTTTCATAGATATGGGAAACATTTTTTAGAATCTTGGCGCAGTGCCGAATACAACGCATTCATTATCTCAGAACTAATATTGGACAGGTGGATAAAGTTGCATATGACATGTCTCATATGTATAGAAAATTGTGATAGGAAATATAGCGTTAATAATTCCCACCTAGGACTGCCAGGGCGGCAGATATCGTTAAGATTGGGGGTCTCACCATTTTTGGTATCTGAACCTGTGTTTAATTTACCGACGTATCTGAGGTCACCAAGGGATGTATGTGGGAATGGTTGGTACTTGGTAAAAGCAGCTTCTGGCCTACAACCATTGTTCAATACTGGGAGAAACATCATGGTGTAATGATTGTGTCATTTTCTAAATGGAGTGCTCCCTTCGCAAGATCTGCACCATTCCTATAACAACAGATGGAGTAACTTTCTTTTGCTTATTTCTTTCATTTTTATGTAACTGTATATATTGTATTGACTTGTCCCCTTTGCAACATCTTTTGCATATTTTTGCAAGCACTGCTTAATTTTTGTATTAAACATATAAAATGTTATAGCTTTGCTCATCTTGCTCTACAAACCCCACCCCTGAAGCCTTGTGAGGCTCAATCTTACCAGTAAAGGGCATCCAATCGGCCTGCTACAAACTACTGGTGGTGGCAGCTGGTTTTTCTTTAGGCACAGCTTAGAGGTGGCCATACTGAAGTATAAATATACCCAAGTGTTTTAATCTGTCTAGGTGGTTGCTGGTGAAAAATGGAATCTGATATGCATATATGTTCACTGTTAGCCCAAACAGGCTTAGTAACAATAGTAGTCGCTGACTTGTCCATCAATCTTCAGTCAATTGTTTAATTGCACTGACAACTGGTGGCAGTGGTGGGATATACTTCTGAACTTTTGACAAATTGGGGGCAGCGGTGGGATCGGTAGTGTCAGTTCCTGACAAACTGGTGGCAGCGGCGGAATCGGTAGTGGCGTGCATTACAAATTAGTGGCAAACATAACACTGTTCCTGATATCTGATTCTTGAATACTAATAAATAAAGAGGGAAAAAAAGGGGAAAAGAAAAAATATACAAAATACATAAATATGCAGCAGGACGGAGGTCTCATACTTATTTAACCAAGTAGCTGTTAGGAGTCGAGTTTCCTCTGCTGCACAGGGGGAATCTCGATCCGTCTCCGCTGCGGTCTCCCATTCCCCTCCAGCCGCAGTGGAGTCTGCTCAGCAGGGACGTCGATCCCAGCGTCTCGCTCAGTCTGACTCTGTGAGAAGAGTTATTGCTGCTTCGCCAGCTTCTGCCTTTGAAGCCTATTCTGGTCAGCAGCGAGCGGACTTCTCTGGGACTAAGTCCTTATCTGCACACACTGAGCATGCCCAGGGCAAGATCTCCCGTTGGAGATCGAGGGTCATGTGCTCAGGCTCTGCGGCACATTCCATTGGTCCTCTTGGCAGGTCCTAGAAGGGCAAAAGTTCTGTAGCCATTTCCTGTGCTGCAGCTATATAAACTGCGCATGACCGCACGGCCATGCGCTAGTATTGTCTTACAATTGATATGTGTGTATGTGTGAGTGCAAGTCGTTCTTGGTTACCCCTTCCCTATTGAATGTCTGTTCGCGGAAGGTGTACGGTTGCTATCTAGCGCCCGACTTAGCCTACTACACTAAACACACATCACAGCGTCCTGTAGCTGTGCCTGCCAGTACGGCGCCGTGCGCCTGCCTTGCGCTTTCCATACCCAAGTCTGGGTGGTTAGTGGCGTCCGTTAGTGCGGCATCGCTCGCGCACTTGTGCGCTTATATTTCTGAAGGTTCTCTACACACCCAGTTGCGGTGTTGTGCCAGCAAGGGCCTAATCGGGCTTCAATCCCTTCTGGGGTTAAGTCCGCTGGCCACTTGCTCGCTCTCTAGTGCGGTATTGCGGTCCTGTGAATTAACAGGATCGCTTTCCTCACGCTGGGTGAGGTTTAACCCACGCGTGTTTACTTTTGTGTACCGCTATAGAGTCTGCAAATTGCTAGCAGCAGGTTCTCACCTGCACGGTGGACCCCGGACTGCGAACGCATCTTCGTCACCTGTCTTGGTGCGTTCCGCCAGTCCTAACATAATACTAGCGCCAGGGTCTGGCTAGTAAATGGCAGACGGTCAGCGTCTACAGCAGTACATCCAGCAGCTGGAGGGTAGGTTGGCGGCTCTCGAGCGCACAACCTCAGCTGTGGACGTTACTGCTGTCGCTGTTCAGGCTGCAAGTGCAGCTGCAGCCAGTTTGTCCGCTGCCACCCCTGCTCCGACCTTATCCCGTCTCCCGCTTCCAGACAAGTTTGCTGGTGACAGTAAGCCATGTCGGGGATTCGTGAGCCAGTGCTCCATACATCTCGAGCTGCTGGCTGCACGTTTTCCTACGGAACGGGCGAAAGTGGGATTCATTATATCTCTCTTGTCGGGCAGGGCGTTGGAGTGGGCAACGCCGCTTTGGGAACGTGGTGATCGTGTGGTGCAGAGTGCTCCTATCTTCCTGGACGCTCTGAGTCAGGTCTTTCTGGGACCTCGTGTCACCCACGATACCGCGCTCCAATTGTTGGCAATTACTCAGGCTTCGTCCATGGTCAGCCAGTTTGCCATCCTATTCCGGACTCTAGCTTCTGAGCTGGAATGGCCGGATAAAGTCCTTATTCCGGTGTTCTGGAAAGGACTGGCAGATCATGTGAAGGACGCCTTGGCCACCAGGGAGATTCCCGCCACACTGGAGGAGCTTATTACTATAGCTACCCGCATCGATCTCCGTTTTAACGAGCGGAGGTTGGAGCGGACCCAGTGTAGGCAGAGGTTTCGGCTGGCTCCCATCTTTGCCAAACCTCTAGAATCTCCTGTTATGGCGTCCGACTCCCATGAGGCCATGGAGGTTTCTCGAGCGGGATCTAGGTCTCAGACCGCTCGAGTACCTGTGCTATGTAAAAATTGCCAGCAACCGGGACATTTCGCTAATAAATGTCCACGGCGGTCGGGAAAACGATCGCGTCTAGTGTCCATTGGAGGAGGTTCACTGGACACCGCGGCATTTTCCTCAAAATTGTCCTTTAAAGGGACAATCCTGTTAGGCACATCCACTCTTACAGTAGAGCTTTGTGTGGATTCAGGAGCAGAGGGAAATTTTATGTCTTCTGCTTTTGCTCAGCGCCACGCAATACCTCTGGCTATGCTAGCCAAACCAGTAACCGTGAGAGTGGTGAATGGGTCGACACTTCCATTACAGATCACACATCAGACTGTCCCTTTCACGTTAGCCATGTCCCCATCCCACCAGGAGACTATTTCCCTTCTTGTCCTTCCCGAGGGAATGGATGAGATTCTGCTGGGAATGCCCTGGCTTCGTTTCCACTCCCCACATATTGAGTGGACCTCTGGGAGGATATTGGGTTGGAGTGAATCCTGTAAGGGCAGATGTGTGAAAGAGTGCGTTCAGGTTTCCACCACTGAGATACCCGCAGATCTCTCTACTCTCCCCAAACACTATTGGTCTTATGCAGACGTCTTTTCCAAAAAAGCCGCGGAGACCCTTCCGCCTCACCGTCCCTATGACTGTCCTATAGATCTCTTGCCTGGAGCAGAACCTCCTCGGGGACGTGTCTATCCCCTCTCTCTCCCGGAAACGGAGGCTATGTCCCAATACATCCAGGAGAATTTGGCAAGAGGATTTATTAGGAAGTCAGTGTCACCAGCTGGGGCAGGGTTCTTCTTCGTACAGAAGAAGAATGGAGAGTTGCGTCCTTGCATAGACTACAGGGGTCTTAACGCCATCACCGTTAAAAATAAGTACCCGCTGCCCCTGATTTCTGAGCTTTTTGATAGGCTACGGGGAGCTAAGGTATTTACCAAATTAGACCTGCGGGGAGCTTATAACCTGATTCGCATTCGTGAGGGGGACGAATGGAAGACGGCGTTTAACACCAGAGATGGGCATTATGAGTATCTGGTGATGCCCTTCGGGCTCTGTAATGCCCCAGCCGTTTTCCAAGACTTTGTCAACGACATCTTCCGGGATATGCTTTCCACCTCGGTCGTAGTCTATCTGGATGATATTCTCATCTTCTCTCCAGATATTGACTCCCACCGGAGAGATGTTGGCAGAGTCTTCGACCTCTTACGGGCAAACTCTCTTTACGCAAAGTTGGAGAAGTGTGTGTTTGAGCAGGAGTCTTTACCTTTCTTGGGCTATATCATCTCTGCCCAAGGATTGGCTATGGATCCTGCCAAACTACAGGCTGTGATGGACTGGCAAGAACCCCATTCACTTAAAGCGGTGCAGCGCTTTATGGGGTTCATTAATTATTACCGCCAGTTCATTCCCCATTTCTCAACTTTGGTAGCTCCCTTGGTAGCCCTCACCAAGAAGGGAGCAAATCCCAAAGTGTGGTCTGAAGAGGTCTCCAGGGCCTTTTCTTCTACTAAGTCTCATTTTGCTAGCGCTCCCATCCTACATCGTCCCGATGTCGATAAGCCGTTTATAATGGAGGTGGATGCCTCTTCCGTTGGTGCTGGAGCAGTCCTCTTCCAGAAGGATGCTCAAGGTCGGAAGCATCCGTGCTTTTTCTTCTCCAAGACCTTCACACCAGCGGAGAGGAATTATTCCATCGGGGACAGGGAGTTGCTAGCGATGAAATTGGCTTTCTCTGAGTGGAGACATCTCTTGGAGGGGGCTCGTTTTCCCTTTCAAGTATTTACAGACCATAAAAATTTGCTATATTTGCAAACAGCCCAGAGGCTAAATTCTCGCCAGGCCAGATGGTCCTTATTTTTCTCCCGATTCCACTTCACCCTCCATTATGTCGCTGGGGAGAAGAACATTCGAGCTGATGCTCTTTCTCGCTCTGTTGTGTCATCTGAGGAGGAGGAAGGAGAGCCTCGGCTTATTGTTCCTTCTGAGAGCTTGAGAACCGTGGCTCCGGTGTCGCTTGAGTCTGTGCCTCCAGGCAAGACTTTTGTGCCCATAAATTTGCGACCGGAGGTTCTCTCTTGGGCTCATTCCTCCAGGGTGGGTGGACACTTTGGGACTAAAAGGACATCTGAGCTGCTGGCGAGGACGTACTGGTGGCCGCATATGCTGCGAGATGTCAGGGATTATGTTCTGGCGTGTGTCTCATGCGCCAAAAATAAGTCTCCTCGACAACGGCCGTCTGGGTTACTCTATCCCTTGCCGGTGGCAGACAGGCCCTGGGAGATGGTCGGGATGGACTTTGTAGTGGGTTTGCCCAAGTCTCGCGGCTGTACCGTCATTTGGGTAATTACCGATCATTTCTCGAAAATGGTGCACTTGGTGCCGCTCCCACGGTTACCTTCTGCACGGGCCTTGGCAGCGTTGTTCATAAGACACATCTTCCGCCTACACGGCATGCCAGACAAAATTGTCAGTGACCGGGGTCCCCAGTTTGCGTCTCGGTTCTGGAGAGAGCTTTGTCGTCTTCTCAGCATTGAGTTAAATCTCTCTTCCGCATATCATCCCGAGACGAATGGGTTGGTAGAGAGGGCCAATCAGACTCTGGTCACATATCTGCGACATTTTGTTTCTGCCAGGCAGGATGACTGGGCATCTTTATTACCATGGGCAGAGTTCGCCCTTAATAACGCTGTAGCCGATTCCACCGGTCAGACTCCTTTCCTCCTTAATTACGGCCAGCATCCGCGGGTTCCTGTGCCTATGCCCGTGTCCTCTGCTGACTCCAGGGTGGCAGACTGGGCAGTGGAGGCACGGGACATTTGGGACCGCACTCAGGATGCCATTCGGGCCTCGAAGGAGAGAATGCGGTCCTCCGCCGATGCACATCGGCGCCCTGCCCCGGCCTTTGCTCCTGGCGACTTGGTGTGGCTCTCCGCCCGTAACATCAGGCTGCGAGTTGAGTCCACTAAGTTTGCTCCTCGCTACTTGGGCCCATTCAAGGTCCTCGAGCAGGTTAATCCCGTGGTCTACCGCCTGGCTCTTCCTCCACGCTTGGGTATCACCGACACCTTTCATGTGTCCCTCTTGAAACCCGTATACATGTCCCGGTTTTCCGAGTCATCTGCCGGGACATCGGGTTCGTCTACGGACGATTACGAGGTGAACGCTATTTTGGGGTGCAAGGTGGTACGCGGCAAAAAGTTTTATTTGGTGGATTGGAAGGGTTATGGTCCAGAGGACAGGTCTTGGGAGCCTGCTGAAAACATTCGGGCCCCACAGCTCATTGCTGCCTTCGAGCGTAGCGAGGCCCAAGGAGGGGGGGGCCCTAGGAGGGGGGGTAATGTTAGGAGTCGAGTTTCCTCTGCTGCACAGGGGGAATCTCGATCCGTCTCCGCTGCGGTCTCCCATTCCCCTCCAGCCGCAGTGGAGTCTGCTCAGCAGGGACGTCGATCCCAGCGTCTCGCTCAGTCTGACTCTGTGAGAAGAGTTATTGCTGCTTCGCCAGCTTCTGCCTTTGAAGCCTATTCTGGTCAGCAGCGAGCGGACTTCTCTGGGACTAAGTCCTTATCTGCACACACTGAGCATGCCCAGGGCAAGATCTCCCGTTGGAGATCGAGGGTCATGTGCTCAGGCTCTGCGGCACATTCCATTGGTCCTCTTGGCAGGTCCTAGAAGGGCAAAAGTTCTGTAGCCATTTCCTGTGCTGCAGCTATATAAACTGCGCATGACCGCACGGCCATGCGCTAGTATTGTCTTACAATTGATATGTGTGTATGTGTGAGTGCAAGTCGTTCTTGGTTACCCCTTCCCTATTGAATGTCTGTTCGCGGAAGGTGTACGGTTGCTATCTAGCGCCCGACTTAGCCTACTACACTAAACACACATCACAGCGTCCTGTAGCTGTGCCTGCCAGTACGGCGCCGTGCGCCTGCCTTGCGCTTTCCATACCCAAGTCTGGGTGGTTAGTGGCGTCCGTTAGTGCGGCATCGCTCGCGCACTTGTGCGCTTATATTTCTGAAGGTTCTCTACACACCCAGTTGCGGTGTTGTGCCAGCAAGGGCCTAATCGGGCTTCAATCCCTTCTGGGGTTAAGTCCGCTGGCCACTTGCTCGCTCTCTAGTGCGGTATTGCGGTCCTGTGAATTAACAGGATCGCTTTCCTCACGCTGGGTGAGGTTTAACCCACGCGTGTTTACTTTTGTGTACCGCTATAGAGTCTGCAAATTGCTAGCAGCAGGTTCTCACCTGCACGGTGGACCCCGGACTGCGAACGCATCTTCGTCACCTGTCTTGGTGCGTTCCGCCAGTCCTAACAGTAGCTAGGTCTAGGATATTTCTAAACATAATCCAAGGTGCCCAGGTTCCATAACTTTATCCGTATTACCTGAGATTTAGCCTATTAATTCAGCACGTGATGTAGGTTCCTCTTGTTTCCAGTACCTAGGGATCAGCTTCCTAGCTGCAGTTAGAAAGTGCTTGAGCAGACTCCTTTTATATCTAGAAATTGAAATGTCACTCAAAGATAAAAGAGCTATCTCCATTGAGGGTCGGATCTTGTTCATGGCTTGTTAAGTAATTTGAACTCTGCTCCAGAAATGACTTGTAGGTGGGCAAGTCCACCATAGGTGAACGTAAGTTCCTTTCTCCTTTATGCATCGCCAACATATATCTGAGGCTGAGGAAAATAAAGAGTGGTATAGTTGAGGGACACCTATACCATCTTGATAAAACCTTGTAGTTCCTCTCCTGTGACAGTGAGCAAAGTGAAGACTTATGGGTGAGAAGAAGTATTTTGGAACTTACTTCCAAGGAAGAGGTCTCCATATCTCTCCTTCCTACTTTGAAAAAAACAAAGGTGGGGGGGTTATTATTAATGATCCGATCATCCTGAAGTATTCCATACAGTGATGAGATGTTATGTCCCGTAAGGTCAGCAGCCAGATAGAGACCCTCAAAGTGGGAAAGAGGACTGAAGATATCAGCCTGTGATGACAAAAATCTTATAAAACTCCTTAGTTGTGCATGGAAAAAACAAGTATCTGGGGTGGATGTTGGAGTTAGGAAAAAACAATGTATTGGTCTAACGAGATATACAGTCCGGCAAAATAGGATAACGAGATATAAAATCATGCAAAATAGGATGTTTGTTCCTGGATTTATTTAGAAATGTTGTTCTATTAGGCCCTGCTGGAAATAACGGGTTATCATAGAGAGACATTAAGGGTCCAGGTACTGAAGTGAGGTGAAAGAACCTATTATCTCTTCTAACAAAGTAAGTGAGATTTTTACTATAAAATGGGAGAGCGTTGATATTTACATATGTGATAGTCAAGGCCCAAAGAGTTGCAAGGGGATAAGATTTAGATTGGGATAGCTCTAATTCTACTCATTTCTATTTCCCACTCTGGTGGAATATGTCGGAAATACATGTCCTTAATGAAGTGTAATTGCAAAGGAGAAAATCTGTGAGGCCTGCACCTGCCTGTTTTAATCTGCTCTGCAGGATAAACGTTAGTGTTTATGTGACCAGATAAATTTAGTTACGGTGGACATAAGATATAAGAAAAAGGAAGCAGGTAGGCAAAGGAGAATTGTCTGAAAGAAGTAGAAGAGGCGAGGCAAAAAGGTCCAATTTTATTGTGTTAATCCTTCCTTCCTTTGGAGTTTATTCCATTTCTCAAGATCTTGCTCAGCTTTAGGTGGTGCACTAAAAAAAATTGGCATTGTAAAAAAGACATGGATCCACAGTTATTTTAACACCTACATAGGTAAGAGATTCAGTTTTCCATCTAAAAGGAAAGGAAGAACACAACTGGGCAACTAATGTTGATAGGAGAGAAATGGTAAGCATATCCAATTTGTGGGAATTCTATTTTGAAGTTGCTGAGGGTACGAAATTTATGTAACACAGATATATTTGGTAAGCTAGTAGTAGGAGAAGTAATACAGAAGAGAAGGTAATCTCCAAAAGAATTTTTAAGTGATCACTGTCATTTCAACAAACTTTAGATTGCCAACAATATCAAAAGTGTAATGTAAAAAAGTGTTTTTTTTTTTGTGAAAAAATTCTTCTAATGTTATGGCCAAAAGTTGTCTTCTTTCTAAGCTTGCAGACTACTGCCTGCTGTCAAGATTGATCCAAATATAGCTACAGACAAGCAGGATGGGTTACAGAAAGTGACCCCCATGTCTTGATATGCCTGCTGCTTCTTTCTCTGCTCTTAAACAGAAACAGGACCTCTTGTTGCAAGCAGCCCCTCTATAGTACATAGTAGTACAAAGTAGAAAACAAAGAGCAATCGTTTGATTTTCAATACTATCACTGTGTCACCTGCCTCACTGTCACTGAGCACTGAATATTATGCAAGTCAGGATGCAGTCATGATTGCAAAACTGAAAAATGAACTGTAACCCAGCTTTTCCACAGCTTTGCATCATGTTAATAAAATGCAATGCATTGTAGGAAGTAATATAAAGGAAGTCACGAGTACATACTAGAGATGATCGAGTGTGCTGGTCACTACTCGCAACTTGCTGAAACATCAGTGTGCTCAGGATGCTTGTTACTCAGCAAGTATTTTTTGAATGTTCGAGCGGGAGCTCGAGTACCCGCCCCTCATGTTTGGTGCTTTGTAGGCAGGCAATGAACAGTGGGGATTGCCTAACAGTCACACTGTACCCCGGACACAGGCAAAGTAGGGAGAGGTGCTGGTGAGAGAGGGACAGAATTGATCCTTAGTCTGCTGAACCACCGCACGACCAGCTCTATCCTCTCCTAGCGTATCCTCACCCATCCCCTTTAGACTGTGAGCCCTCACAGGCAGGGTCCTCTCTCCTTCTATACTTGTATGTGCCTTGTTTTGCTTATGCTTATTGTGCTTGTCTATATCTGCCCCTTTCATATATAAAGCGCCATGGAGTAAATGATGCTATAAAAATGTATAATAATAATAATAATGAAAATAATTGTAGCTGCGTATTAGCCAGAGATTCAACCACATTTATATTTCTGTTAAGTACAACAACAGCCCTTCTTGGCGATAATTAGAATCAACAGTAATACTGCTGTTAGCAGCACTTAGGGAGAGTTGTGTTGAAGGGATTGTGTAGGACAGGATAGGGTCAATTTTTACATCTTTATGCTGCAGCTTGCAACTGATACCAAAACTCCTTCTCAGCGGTAATAATATTCTTTTTGCTCTTAATCCTGCAAATTGTTCTGAACAGGAAAATATTATACACCAATTTTACTGCAGCAGTTGTGCCTCAAAAGAATACAGCCAGACTTGGTTGGATCTCAATAGCATCGCTATATTGATACTGAAGTCTTATATGTCCATCTGAAGTGGGCAAATTTGCCTGGCATTGTAATATTCCATTTTTTTTAGCAGTGAAATTTTATATGGCATGTATCATGCTACAGTTCGGCCTCAAATCCCTCAAAAAAAGAAACTGTTTGTTAAAAAAAAATCGCATTGCTACATTTATACTGCAGTCTCATACATCCGTCTGAGGTGTGCAAATCTGCCAGGCATTGTAACACGCCATTTTTTTGAACTGTGAAATTTTGTATGGCATTTAGCATACTACAGTTGGGCCTCAAAACTCCCCCAAAAAAGAAACTGTTAAAAAATTTGCATTGCTACAGTTAGGTCCATATATATTTGGACAGAGACAACATTCTTATAATTTTGGTTATAGACATTACCACAATGAATTTTAAACAAAACAATTCAGATACAGTTGAAGTTCAGACTTTTAGCTTTCATTTGAGGGTATCCACATTAAAATTGGATGAAGGGTTTAGGAGATTCAGCTCCTTAACATGTGCCACCCTGTTTTTAAAGGGACCAAAAGTAATTGGACAATTGACTTCAAGGCTATTTCATGGACAGGTGTGGGCAATCCCTTCGTTCTGTCATTCTCAATTAAGCAGATAAAAGGCCTGGAGATGATTTGAGGTGTGGTGCTTGCATTTGGAAGGTTTTGCTGTGAAGTAAACATGTGGTCAAAGGAGCTCTCCATGCAGGTGACACAAGCCATCCTTAAGCTGTGAAAACAGAAAATACCCATCCGAGAAACTGCTACAATATTTGGAGTGGCAAAATCTACAGTTTGGTACATCCTGAGTAAGAAAGAAAGCACTGGTGAACTCATCAATGCAAAAAGACCTGGGCGCCCACGGAAGACAACAGTGGTGGATGATCGCAGAATAATCTCCATGGTGAAGAGAAACCCCTTCACAACAGCCAACCAAGTGACCAACACTCTCCAGGAGGTCGGTGAATCAATATCCAAATCTACCATAAAGAGAAGGCTGCATGAAAGTAAATACAGAGGGTTCACTGCACGGTGCAGCCACTCGTAAGCAACAAGAATAAAAAGGCTAGACTGGACTTTACTGAAAAAAAATCTAAAAAAGCCAGCACAGTTCTGGAAGAACATTCTTTGGACAGATGAAACCAACATCAACCTCTACCAGAATGATGGAAAGAGAAAAGTATGGCGAAGGCGTGGTACAGCTCATGATCCAAAGCATACCACATCATCTGTAAAACACGGCTGAGGCAGTGTGATGGCTTGGGCATGCATGGCTACCAGTGGCACTGGGTCACTAGTGTTTATTGATGATGTGACACAGGACAGAAGCAGCCGAATGAATTCTGAGGAATTCAGAGCCATACTGTGTGCTCAGATCGAGCCAAATGCAGCAAAGCTGATTGGTCGTTGTTTCATACTACAGATGGACAATGGCCCAAAACATAAAGCCAAAGCATCCCAGGAATTTATTAAAGCAAAGAAGTGGAATATTCTTGAATGGCCAAGTCAGTCACCTGATCTCAGCCCAATTGAGCATGCATTTCACTTGTTAAAGACTAAACTTCAGACAGAAAGGCCCACAAACAAACAGCAACTGAAAACCACCGCAGTGAAGGCCTGGCAGAGCATCAAAAAGGAGGAAACACAGCGTCTGGTGATGTCCATGAGTTCAAGACTTCAGGCAGTCATTGCCAACAAAGGGTTTTCAACCAAGTACTAAAAATGAACATTTTATTTAAAACTATTGAATCTGTCCAATTACTTTTGGCCCCTTTAAAAACAGGGTGGCACATGTTAAGGAGCCGAAACTCCTAAACCCTTCATCCAATTTTATTGTGGATACCCTCAAATGAAAGCTGAAAGTTTGAACTTCAACTGCATCTGAATTGTTTTGTTTAAAATTCAATGTGGTAATGTCTATAACCAAAATTAGAAAAATGTTGTCTCTGTCCAAATATATATGGACCTAACTGTATATTAATACTTCAGTCTGGTCCATCTGACATATGCAAATTTGCCTGGCATTGTAATACAGCCTTTCTTTTGAGCAGTGACTTTTTATATGGCATTTATCATGCTGAAGTTGGGCCTCGAGCCCCTCCCCCAAAAAACTTATCTGAAAAAACTGCATTGCTATATTAATACTGCAGTCTTATATGTCCATCTGAAGTGGGCAAATTTTGCTGGAATTGTAACACTGCAATTTCTTTCATCAGTGACATTTTATATGGCATTTATCATGCTAGAGTTGAGCCTCAAAACACACACAAAGAAACTTTGGTTACAAATAGCATTGATATATTGATACTACAGTCTTGTGTCAATCTGTAATGAGCACATTTTGTTGGCTTTGTAATACTGTTTGCAACGTTATCTCAACAGAGATATATCATATGCAATTTAAAATGTGCAAGGTGCTTGGTAAGGGATGGGGAAGTGGATGTGATGCTAATGGAGGATGTGGGCAAGGAGAAACTGTGCCTGTTGGGGGGAGCACAACAAACACACACATCATATCGATCTAGCTTCCTGTCCCGCTTTGCAGGGGGGCGCGGAACACCACTCTTGAAGCCAGCTCAGTGTGAAAAGGTTGTTGGATGGATTGCAGATGCTTCCAGTCACTTTGGCAGCATCACACGGTCAACCACATGGTTTAGACTCAGAAGCCGTGATTCTGGACCACATAATCTTCACCCTGATCCTCCTTCCTCCCACTATGCTAAGTGCATGGAGACAAGTTATTCCACACTTGGACACTCCGAAGAACTGTTCACATTTCCTTTTATAAATTTTGGCCTCTTACTCTATAAAAGGGACATGAGGAGATCGCATGCAGCGATGCTCAAATATTTGAACAGCAATACTCACAAGAAGGTGACGGTGGGAAAATTACTGTCGCAAGAGCTTGATGATGATGACACAAAACTGACAGCAAGTGGAGGAGGACCAGTGTGCGGAAGTGGAAGACGAGGTGGTGAATGAAGAAGTCACTGACCCAACCTGGGAAGGTGACATGCAGAGCGAGGACAGCAGTGCACAAGGGGAGGTTTCCGCAGCACTACAACAGGCAAGAAGAGGTAGTGCAGTGGTCAGAGATATAAGGTGGGCAACTGATCCCCAGCGCACCAACATGGGTGAAGTTGCCAAGCCAAGGATTAAGTGTTCCTGAGTCTGCCACTTTTTTAAAGACAGTCAAGTTAACCAAAAGCAGAGGCAGCACAAATACCAGCCTGACCACCATCAGCATGCTCTGGCACTTGCAAGCAAAGCACCCGAATACTTGGGCTGAACATCAGGGTCCAGAAACAGTGTCTGTGGGTAACACCACTGCCTCTTCCTCTGTTCTATGAGCACACTGATCCCCTGTCCATGACAAAAGCGAAAATGCCTCACATCCTGCACCTGTCACTGCCCATGTCCAACCACCGTCAGCAACCACATCCACGTACTTGTGCCAGAAGAGCAGTCAGCTGTCCTTACCCCAGTCCTTGAAGGGCAAGCGTAAATACGCAGCCACCCACTCACAGGCTACAAAGCTAAATGACCATATTTCCAGACTACTTGCCTTGGAAAATGTTGCTGTTTAGGCTTGTGGCGACAGAACCTTTCTACAAACTCATGGTGGTGGCTATCCCTCGGTACATGGTCCTAGCCACCACTATTTCTCTCTGTGTGCCATCCCCACCTTACACAAGCACGTGTCCCATAACATCAGCTGTGCCCTGACCAACGCTATGACTAAGAAGTTCTATTTAACCACAGATACCTGGACAAGTGCTTGTGGCCAGGAATGCTACATTTCCCTGATGACACACTGGGTGAACATTGTGGAAGCCAGGACCCAATTGGACCCTGGGATGGAACACATGCTAACGACACATAGGATTGCAAGCCCTAGTTCAATCAGGGTTGCCCCACTTTCTACAGCAGTTCCTGCACCTCCTCCACCATCTCACAAACATCAACATCAGTCGCAAGCTAGAAGCACTGCAGCACTGCCTCAACTAAGCGGCAACAAGCTGTGCTGAAGGTAAGGCTACTTTCACACTAGCGTCGGACTCGACCCGTCGCAGTGCATTGGGCCGAGGTTCCGACGTTAGCAGTGAATGCGCCGCACAATGGAGGCAATGGATGCATTTTTCCTGTGCATCCGCTGCCCCATTGTAAGGTGGGGGCGGAGTTACAGCCGTGCATGCGCGGTCGGAAAAAGCGGTCCGTCGGCAGGAAAAAAACGTTACATGTAACGTTTTTTGCTCCCGGCGGTCCGCCACAACACGGCGCAACCGTCGCACGATGGTTGCGACGTGTGTCAATGCGTCGCAATGCGTCGCTAATGTTAATCTATGGGGCAAAAACGAATCCTGCAAACAACTTTGCAGGATGCGTTTTTTCCCATAAATGACGCATTGCGATGTATTGCAAAAAACGCTAGTGTGAAAGTAGCCTAATCTGCTAAGGTGACAAACCATGGAGTTATTGAAAGGTCAAACAGACAAGACCAGAGGAACAGGAGCTGGTTACCTGTGCTACAGACAGTAGTACCCACACCACCTTCATCCCATCTGTTTAGCATAGATGGACTGAAAATGAGGAGGAAAGGGAGGATGAAGAGGATGAGTATGAGGATGAGGAAGACAACATGGACAGTGACCCTCTTGATGGGGACAGGGTCAGGGAGGTCTTGGCTGTTGGCAGTCTGACACACATGGCTGGGTTTATGTTCCACGGCATTTCCCGTGACCCTTGCGCTGTATGCCTTTTGGCCAACATTAATTAGTGGTTGGTCACCCTTCTAGAGTCAAGGAGAACTTTACATGTCTTCTTCCCGTGGCCAAGATGTCTAAGAAAATGTTGCCATACCAGAAGGACCTAGGAGAAGAACTATTAAAAAAAATCCCATGTGACAAAGCTGATGGCAGAGGTCACGCTGATGGCAGAAGTGGAGACTAGGGAGACACACACCAGATGCTGCAGAGGCAGGGGAACACTCTCAAAGGCCTGGGATAGTGTTCTCAGACCCTCCCAGTGTCCGAGCCCTGATGCTTAGGGCACTCTGACAAGGAGGGAAAAGTTTTGGAACATGCTGAATGACTACCTTGCCAACTGTACCAGAGTTATCTCTAATTCCTCTGTGCCTTAGAACTACTGGGTATCAAAGCTAAACACGTGGCATGAATTGCTTCTCTACAACTTGGCCTGCTCTGCCACTAGCATTTTGTCAGAACAGGTTTTTAGTGCCGTCAGAGGTATTATAACCAATAGGCACATTCGCCTTTCAACTGTAAATGCTGACAGGCTGACTCTTATCAAAATGAACAAGGGCTGGATTGGGCCATACTTCTGTACTTCACTGGATGACAGCAGCAAAACATAATGTTAGGGTTGGTGGAACGCACTGAATATATATTTATTAGAGGAAATTGATGCGTTCGCAACCCGGGATCCACTGTGCAGGAAAGCACCTGCAGCTACAGTAGATATGGAGGTACTATATAGTGGTATAAACAGACTCTGTTACTTCACAGAGTCTGTTAGCAAAGAAAACGCTGTGCCCTGTTTGGCTCACAGAGGCACACAGCTACTTAGTAGAGCAGATGGTGGTCATGCAGTCAAATGCAAACATGAAACTCCTTGCCGGAGGTGCCAGCATTCTAGGGGCTTATTTCAGCCGGGTCCCTGACTGCATACAAAACATGACCACACTGGCGCTGAGCTCATACATAAATTGACACTAGCGCATGGCCGTGTGGTCATGAGAACCCTTTATAGCTGTAGCACCTAAAGGACCTTCCAAGAAGGACCAATGGAAGGCTGCCACAGAACTTGATCAGGTACAGGGCCTTCCTGGAGGACCAATGGAAGTTGCTGCAGTACCTGAGCATGTGACCCTTGATCTCCACTGAGAGATCTTGCCCTGGGCATGCTCAGTGTGTGCAAAGCAGGACTTAGTCCCAGAAAAGCCTGCTCGCCACAGACCAGTGCAGGGTACAATAGTAAAGCCTGGAGAGGTAGCAGTAACCCTTTGCACAGTATCAGATTCAGTGAGACGCTGGGACCGACGTCTCCGCTGAGCAGGCTCCACTGCGGCCGATGCAGAATGGGAGACAGCAGCAGACATGGTTCGAGATTCCTCCTGTGGAACTCGACTCCAAACATTACCCCCCCTCCTAGGGCCCCTACCTTGAGCCTCGCTACGCTCAAAAGCTGCAATGAGCAGCGGAGCCCGAATGTGCTCCACAGGTTCCCAGGTTCTATCTTCTGGATCGTGACCCTTCCAGTCCACCAGATAAAATTTCATGTACCACCTTGCATCCCACGATAGCATTCACCTCAAACTCATCTGTGGATGAACCCGATGTCCCGGCAGATGACTCAGAAAACCGGGACATATGAACGGGTTTTAAGAGGGAAACGTGAAAAGTGTCGGTGATACCAAGGCATGGAGGAATAGCCACACGGTAGACCACAGGGTTGACCTGTTCCAGAACCTTGAACAGGCCAATGTAGCGAGGTGCAAACTTAGTGGACTCAACTCACAGCCTGATGTTACAGGCGGAGAGCCACACTAAGTTGCCAGGAGCAAAGGTCGGAGCGGGGCGCCGGTGTGTATCAGCAGAAACCCTCATTCTCTCCTTGGAGGCCCAGATGGCATCCTGTGTGCGGTCCCAAATGTCACAAGCCTCCAGCGCCCAGTCTGCCACCCTAGAATCGGTGGATGACACGGGCATGTGCACAGGGACATGCGGATGCTGGCCGTAATTAAGGAGAAAAGGAGTCTGCCCAGTGGAATCGGCTACGGCATTGTTCAAGGCAAATTCCGCCCAAGGTAGCAAAGATGCCCAGTCATCCTGCCTAGCAGAGACAAAACGCCGCAAGTATGTCACAAGAGTCTGGTTGGTCCTCTCTACCAACCCATTCGTCTCGGGATGGTATGCAGAAGAGAGATTCAACTCTATGCTGAGTAAATGGCAGACCTCTCTCCAAAACCGAGACGCGAACTGGGGACCCCGGTTGCTGACAATTTTATCAGGCATTCAATGTAAACAGAAAATATGCTTTATGAACAACGCCGCCAAGGCCCGTGCAGAAGCTAACCATGGAAGAGGCACCAAGTGCACCATTTTAGAGAAATGATCGGTGACAACCCAGATAACGGTGCAGCTATGAGACTTGGGTAAGCCCACCACGAAGTCCATCCCGACCATTTCCCAGAGCCTGTCTGCCACCGGTAGGGAGTAAAGCAACCCAGCAGGCCGTTGCCGAGGAGACTGATTCTCGGCGCAGGAAAAACACGCCCAAATATAGTCCCCGACATCACAGGCCATATGCGGCCACCAGTACGTTCTCGCCAAAAGCTCAGATGTCCTTTTGGTCCCAAAATGCCCACCCACTCTGGACGAGTGAGCCCAAGCGAGAACCTCCGGTCGCAAATTCGCTGGCACGAAAGTATTGCCCAGGGGCACAGACTCTAGCGATACCGGAGCTACAGTTCTCAGGCTCTCAGAAGGGACAATAAGCCGAGGCTCCTCCTCCTCCTCAGATGACACTACGGAGTGGGAAAGAGCGTCGGCGCGAATGTTCTCCCGGAGAGAAAATGAAGAGTAAAATGAAACCAGGAGAAGAACAGGGACCATCTAGCCTGGCGAGAATTCAGCCGCTAGGCCGTCTGTAGATATACCAAGTTCTTGTGGTCAGTGAATACCTGGAAGGGAAAGCGAGCTCCCTCCAAGAGGTGTCTCCACTCTGAGAAAGCCAACCTCATGGCTAGCAACTCCCTGTCCCCGATGGAATAATTCCTCTCCGCTGGTGTGAAGGTCTTGGAGAAGAAGCAAGGATGCCTCCGACCTTGAGCATCCTTCTGGAAAAGGACTGCACCAGCACCAACGGATGAGGCATCCACCTCCATGATAAATGGCTTATCTACATCGGGGCGATGTAGAATGGGAGCGCTAGCGAAGTGTGACTTAACCGAGAGGAAGGCTTTGGAGACATCCTCCGACCACAACTTGGGATTTGCTCCCTTCTTGGTGAGGGCAACCAAGGGAGCTACCAAAGTTTAGAAGTGTGGGATGAACTGACAATAATAATTAATGAACCCCATAAAGCGCTGCACCGTTTTAAGTGAATGGGGTTCCTGCCAGTCCATCACAGCCTGTAGCTTGGCAGGATCCATAGCCAAACCCTGGGCAGAGATGATATAACCAAGGAAAGGCAAGGACTCCTGCTCAAACACACACTTCTCCAACTTGGCGTAGAGGGAGTTTGCCCGTAAGAGGTCGAAGACCTTGCTAACATCTCTCCTATGGGAGTCAATATCTGGAGAGTAGATGAGAATATCATCCAGATAGACTACGACCGAGGTGGTGAGCATATCCCTGAAGATCTCGTTCACAAAGTCTTGGAAAACGGCTGGGGCATTACAGAGCCCGAAGGGCATCACCAGATATTGATAGTGCCCATCCCTGGTGTTAAAAGCCGTCTTCCATTTGTCCCCCTCACGGATGCGAATCAGGTTGTAAGCACCCTGCAGATCTAATTTTGTAAATACCCTTGCTCCCCGTAGCCTATCAAAAAGCTCAGATATCAGGGGTAATGGGTACTTATTCTTAACGGTGATGGCGTTAAGACCCCTGTAGTCTATGCATGGACGTAAGTCTCCAGTCTTCTTCTGCACGAAGAAGAACCCAGCCCCTGCAGGTGACACTGACTTCTTAATGAATCCTCTTGCCAGATTCTCTTGGATGGACTGAGACATTGCCTCCAAGAGATAACGGATAGACTCGACCCTGGAGAGGCTTAGCACCAGGCAAGAGGTCAATAGGACAGTCATAGGGGCGGTGAGGCAGAAGGGTCTCCGCAGCCCTTTTGGAGAACACGTCCGCATAGGGCCAATAATGCTTGGGGAGAGAGGAAAGATCTGCGGGTACCTCTGTTGTAGCAACCTGAGCACACTCCCTCTGACATCTACCCTCACAGGATTTACTCAATCCCAAAATTCTCTCTGAGGACCACTCTATATGAGGAGAATGATAGCATAGCCATGGTATCCCCAACAGGACCTCATCAATTCCCTCAGGAATGACTAATAGAGAGATAATCTCCTGATGTGATGGAGACACAGATAGAGTGAAAGCCCAAGCTTTCAGCCCAAGTTGTGAGGGAGCATTTTTTTTCTCTTATTTATTTTGCCTTATATACAAGTCATAAGTCATTATCCTGGAAAAAATGTTTCTTAACATTTTTTCCAGTCAAATCCATTTTAACCCCTTCAAGTCGCGGCCCTTTTTCGTTTTTGCGTTTTCATTTTTCACTTCCCTCCTTCCCAGAGTCATAACTTTTTTATTTTTCCATCAATACAGTCATGTGAGGGCTTATTTTTTGCGGGACGAGTTGTACTTTTGAATGACACCATTGGTTTTACCATGTCTTTTACTAGAAAACAGGAAAAAAATTCCAAGTGCGATGAAATTGCAAAAAAAGTGCAATCCCACACTTGTTTTTTGTTTGGCTTTTTTGCTAGGTTCGTTAAATGCTAAAACTAACCAGCTATTTTGATTCTCTAGGTCATTACGAGTTCATAGACATCTAACATGTCTAGGTTGTTTTATCCAAGTGGTGAAAAAAAATTCAAAACTTTGCTTAAAAAAAAAGTGCCATTTTCCGATACCCGAAGCGTCTCCATTTTTCGTGATCTGGGGTCGGGTGAGGACTGATTTTTTGCGTGCCGAGCTGACGTTTTTAATGATACCATTTTGGTGCAGATACGTTCTTTTGATCGCCCGTCATTGCATTTTAATGCAATGTCACAGCGACCAAAAAAACGTAATTCTGGCGTTTCGGATTTTTTTCTCGCTACGCTGTTTAGCGATCAGGTTAATGCTTTTTTTTTATTGATAGATCGGGCGATTCTGAACGTGGCAATACCAAATACGTGTAGGTTTTCTTTTTTATTGTTTTATTTAGGATGGGGCGAAAGGGGTGTGATTTAAACTTTTATATTTTTTATATTATTTTCATATTTTTAAAAACATTTTTTTTTTACTTGTGCCATGCTTCAATAGCCTCCATGGGTGGCTAGAAGCTGGCATAGCCTGATCGGCTCTGCTACATAGCAGCGATCATCAGATCGCTGCTATGTAGCTGAAATGCAGGTGTGCTGTGAGCGCCGACCACAGGGGGGCGCTCACAGCAGGCCGGCATCAGTAACCATAGAGGTCACAAGGACCTCTATGGCTACCTTCCTGATGCATCGCCGACCCCCGATCATGTGACGGGGGTCGGCGATGACATCATTTCCGGCTGCCCGGCCGGAAGCGCCGGTTAAATGCCGCTGTCTGCTTTTGACAGCGGCATTTAACAGGTTAATAGCGGCGGGTGAATAGCGATTTCACCCGCCGCTATTGAGCGCACATGTCAGCTGTACAAAACAGCTGACATGTCGCGACTTTGATGTGGGCTCACCGCCGGAGCCCACATCAAAGGAGGTGACACGGCATGCGCAATAATAGTACGGCGCATGTCGTGAAAAGGTTAAGTGCAGTTTTGTATTTTTTATTGTCAGCCTATAAAAGTGGTGTAATACTCTGACAACATTTTTCCCAGGAGCGACCTGGGATTTTAGAGATGCTTCCAGAGGTCTTCCTGATGCTACCTCCATGCCATCTCAGCACTGTTTCCATAATTTTCAGCAATTTTTAGACCCCTTTGAGACCTCCAGGGTGGCGGGGCGGAAAAATGATTGCGTTTCAAATTGACTTCCATTATACGCATTACTTGAGCCTTATGATTTGCTATACTCCAGTAATGAGTACCCATAGCATTTTAGTGCTCACTCATCACTAGTGCTGGCAGTTCAACCAACATAGTACATACTCCCTGGTCTTCAGGGAAATTATAGAAGAGTTTTAGTGGATCAGGAAGTTGCGGGGGTAGAGGAGCATAAGAACGATTGAGTCACACGTATTGCTCAGGCAGGAACATTCTTCCACACAAACACTCTCCAAATCCTGGAGGTTCCGTGCGTTCCTTCTATGAATTCTGAGGTTTAATTCCTTCCATAAACTAAATTCATATTTTGATCAGAGACCACTCTTTATGTGCAGAGTACACAACTTTCCACTTACGTAAATTAAATTGAAATTTGAGACTTCGTAATATTTCATAACAATGTGCATAGTAAACCACAAGCCTGTGTCTAAGAATAAAAGCTGCATTATTATAAACGATTTGGTAAAAATGTTAAAAAACACAAAAATGTAATTATATTGGACAAAAATCATGCAAGTTATACATATGGTGTAATAGAAGGCATCATTTGTAAGGACCACATGAAGGGGTTGAGCTTCAGTATAGATTCCACCATATTCTCCTATGTTTCTGGTGGCTCCAAAATCTTTCTCTTGTTCCTGATTACCACTGCATATTGGAGGGAAAAGAAAAGGTAATGTATTATGTTTTCAAAGAACATTTTTGCTATATTTAAGCATAAATCTGATCAGAGAAATAGACATTGAGCAGACAGAAAACTTACATGCGTGTAGGTAGTACAAAAAAAGAGTAAAGATAATTGACCTCAATTTTCCTCATTCATGTATAGTCTGCCTATAATACGTGCATAGCCAATACTGAAAAAACATTTGCAATATTGGAGAAAATTATGTGGTTTGGGTTTCATGTTATATTTTGGAGAAAGAATACCAAAGGTCTAAACCGCAAACCTGGGCATCACAGAACTGTCAAGTCATTAATTCACCCACACGGACTTGTTATAGAACAGAGCACTAATTTATATCAGCTGAACAAATGTAGAGGGAGCTCTGAGGTTTTCACTTATGGTAACATTTTAATTCTACAAGGCAGGTTGGCACACATGTCTTAGCTAGAATAAGAACTGAAACTTCATGTTACACACCACGGAGATCTAATCTAATCTATATAACCTACATCAATACAATAACATTAGACACTGCGTAAAACCAGGATCACATTTGCCAAGGAGGCAAGATGAGCATCTCGTCTGAGGCAGCGGTATGACATATCTCTCAAGGGGTGGCATCTTGCTGCCCCCTGAGAATGTGATTTTGCCAGTCCTCCAAACCAGTTGTTAAACTGACAGACGGCTTGGAAAACTGTTAAAACGCCAGTTCTTCTGTCTGCATTTAAGTGTATTTGTACTTTTCACGTACAAATACAATTGAAACTCTGATTGCTGGCACTGTAGTTAGTGTGAGTCCACAATATGGTGGGGACATTATGCAGAGGGGAGAAAAGCGTGAGAATGGGCACAGTATGGAAAGTGAGCAGTGTGAAGGACTGCTATGGGGACTCCGGCAGCATGCACTTTCGCTAATTTGTTCTTGGGCCTCTTCGAGGAGCAATACATCTATGCTAATCAAAACATGTATTCCAAACATATCAAACAGTATTATAGGTACGTGGACGACATGTTCTTCGTTTGGGATGGAGATGAGGCGACGTTTTCCTCTTTTGTTGAATATCTTAATAACAACACGATGAACATGTCATTTACATCAGAATATGGGGGGACATGCCTCAATTTCTTAGACGTGACCGTGGAAATAAAAAAAGGAGTTTTAAGTACAACACTTTACCGGAAACCAGTGGCTACTAATTCCGTACTCCATTATAAAAGCTATCATCCCTCTCACGTTAAACGGTCGTTGCCATACAGCCAACTTCTGCGCGTAGGTAGAACAAACAGTACTCAAGAAGGCGTAGACCTTCAATCTAGTGAACTATGCCAGAGATTCGAAAGAAGGGGTTATCCCACAAAATTGCTGGATGAGGCCAGAAAAAAGTTAAGCACTAATAAGGTGATAACTAACAGTCCAATAGGAAAACGATTCAATTTTTGTTTTCAGTTCAGCCCGGTTGATGGTGTCATACGGAATGCCATAAGAAGAAATTGGCACATTCTCGAGAAGGATAGAGATCTCGTAGATATAGTTAAAAGAGGCCCACTTATATCCAATAAACGTAGCACTAATCTGAGGGACGTTTTGGTACGTAACAGATTATCCAGCGATAGGAATAACTGGTTGAGTTCCAGTGCGCCCAAGGGTAATTTTCGTTGTGGACATTGCCCTTGTTGTAAACATCATGCTACGGGACGAAGCTTAAGTATTGGTCCTATTAAACATGTTGTAAACATGCTTATTACTTGCAAAACGAAGTACGTTGTTTACGTAATATTTTGTCCTTGTGGACGGTTTTACATCGGCAAAACCATACGATGTTTATATATGCGTTTTCGGGAGCATTGCAATACAATCGCCACGGGTAAAGGAGTACCGCGTTTAATCAACCATGTTCGCGAGACGCATAGCGGGGACCCTAGCGTGTTGACATTCGCAGGCATAGAAAAAGTCACCCTCCCTGGTAGAGGGGGTGATTTGCATAACATATTGCTAAGGAAAGAGGCAAGATGGATTATGCGGACAGACGCGATGGGCCCTTTAGGCTTTAACGACAGGGTGGATATGTCCATTTTTCTTTAGTGGCCTCTTGAGATTGCTAGCCGTCTTCCTCCGTGAGGTGCAATAAATATATCTCATGCACCTGTATAATCGTCTAGACTCTAATTTTAGTCAGATTACAGCACATTGTTAGTTTGATGATGTATATGTTAATGTCATTTTTTCCTTAATAGCCCTGATCTTCTGTCATAGATTTGGTGTTTTTTAAATGTCTTTTAAATATTTATCACTGTGTGTTAGAGTCTCGTCACGCAGTGGGGAGTAATCAGTGGACGACGGGGGGAAGTGAGTGGGGGGGAGGAGCTTTTTGTCTCACCTTTCCCTATTTCTCCCGGCGTCTCTGATGGCACCTTCACTGACCCGTTGAAGCGCCAGCCAGGCGTGAAACGGCCGTCGTCTCGCTTTGCTGCACTCTCTGTACAGCACCCCCGGTCGTGAAGATGTACAGCACGATGTTTGAATAAAGATTCCTGCACTCTATTTTCTTATATATTCATTAATACATATTATAGAATACCCGATGCGTTAATACAGACCACACAATGTATAACAGTGGCCACGCAGTATATAACACAGCCACGTACTATATAACACAGCCCATGCAGTATATAGCAGCCACGCAGTATATAACACAGGCAACGTAGTATATAACACAGGCCATGCAGTATATAGCACAGCCCATGCAGTATTTAGCAGTCACGTAGTATATAACACTGCCCACACAGTATATAGCAGCCACGTAGTATATAACACTGCCCACGCAGTATATAACAGTGGCCACATAATATATAGCACAGCCCATGCAGTATATAGCACAGCCCATAGAGTATATCACACAGCCCACATAGTATATAACACTGCCTATGTAGTATATAGCAGCCACGCAGCCACGCGCTGACTGCGGGGAGTAAGGAGCGGCCATTTTCTTCCGGACTGTGCCCGTCGCTGATTGGTCGTGGCTGTTTTGCCATGACCAATCAGCGACTTGGATTTCCATGACATACAGAGGCCGCGACCAATGAATATCCGTGCCAGAAAGAAGGAAAGACAGAAAGACGGAAGTGACCCTTAGACAATTATATAGTAGATCATACAGCTTTAGACCTCAATGTGTTTCACCAATAAAAGGATCATCAGGAGGTGAGATGAATTGATGTCTTATTATGAAGTCAAGTAGATATTATCAGTGTTTTACTAGAGCATCCCAGGGACCGCCACGATGAGCGGGGGGTGCCATATCCGCTGAAAAGTAGGGTGCCAACCTCCGCTGTTTAGGCAGGTGTCCAGTATATAGGAGACAATTTAAGGTAAACATATGGGTCTTTTTTTATTTATTTACATTTATCTTGTTTTATCATTGCATTGCAGTTAGATTAACTATTTCCAGCAATTTTCTTACATTGCATTTACAGGACATTTGTTGCTTTCTGCTACATCGTGATGTTTTGCCCTGGTACGTGGTGTTAAGCTCTATTGATTATGTAAGATTATTGTGTGTCTCCTATCACTTACATATAGGGTTTTCCAGGGTTGGGAGGTACAGCCACAGAGGCGTGGGGGCACCATTTGTGTGGCTATACCTGTAGGGTGCCAACCTCTGCTAAGAGTCAGGAACAAAGGCTAGGAAATATTTTATAGGGTTGACCTAGAGGGCGTGTGGTGTATGTCTTTTCGTGATTGTTGTTAGTCTCTTTTTTAATTATCTTTAATAAAAGTTAGATTTTATATTTTTATGGGGGTCCATCCATGTTAGCCATCACTATTCTGAACCTACTACCTTTCAGTTACATTCTATAATTATGTACTGATGATGTCTCCAGTGCTGTATCCCTGTACCGTTATTGGATCTGATCCTGTACACAAGTAGCAATCCATAACTTGTCAGAAGGCTGCATGGCTATGATAATAAGTTTTGCGCTGACTGACAAGTTAAGGATTACTTCATTGATATTTACTTAAGAAATGTATTAGAAGTTCCCTGTCACTGCTATTTTAGCTCACCTGTGAAACTCAACCACAGGCTCTGAGCTTCATAGGAAACCGCAATTGCAGTGTATAGTAGCAGCGATCAGACAATCACAGGTTCAATTCTACTAAGGGAACTAAAAAATAAAGTAAAAAATAAGAAGTTTTCCCTCATTAAAAACAAATGTATTAGAAATTTGCATATTTGGTATCGTGGCATACATAAAGATCCAGTCTATCAATAATTGACCTGTAAAGGAAAAATAAAATCTAAATTCTAGAATTGTTTTTTCACAAAATATCCCTAAAAAAAACTATAAAAAAAATCAAAACATTGTATGTACCCCAAATTTCTATGAGTGAAATCAGCTTACCATGAAAAAACAAGCAACTCCACAGAAGCAAAAATAACAATGTCAAAGGTCACAAAAAGCAATATCATAAAACACAATGTTTGGAGTTTTTTTTTCTTAACCCTGTGTTTATTGTTATGCTGTAATGTCCATTGTCTGTATACGTCCCGTCTATAATGTAAAGTGCTGCGGAATATGTTGGCGCTGTATAAATAACAAATTATTATTATTATAAAAAAATGTATGAAACTTTGGTATCGAATTAGTCATATTGATCGAGATAATCATTTTCACAGCATATTTTTTATCATGCAATGAATACTGTATAAGCCAAAAAGGTGACTGAATTATTAGGTTTATTACCTTTTATAATTTACATGTTTATAACGTACTGCTGAAAGTGGCGCCATTTCACTTTTCACCTCAGGCAGCAGTAAACCTAGAACTAGGGCTGCATGAAATCTGAGGTCACAATATTTTTTTGTTGATTCATACCAGACGTGTTATAAGGCTTGCACTGTTTCTCTGTATAACATTATTCTTCAAACTAGAGTGTATGAAAAACTGCTAAAAAATTGACTACTTAGTATGGCACTCTTAATCTCAAAGAAAAGTGGGCTATTGTGCTGTTCCAAAGATTGTACTTGTTTCAGTTAAGTAAGCAAAATATATAAAACTTCCTTGACACGTGCAGCTTTTAGAATTTGAAAGGGGTTTCAAATACTTGCAGTTCCTTGGGAAAGTATTCGGCTCTCTGGAACTTTTCAACCTTTTCCCACATATCATGCTTCAAACATAAAGATACCAAATGTAAATTTTTGGTGAAGAATTAACAGCAAGTGGAACACAATGGTGAAGTGGAATGAAATTTATTGGTTATTTTAAATTTTTGTGGAAATTCAAAAACTGAAAAGTAGGGAGTGCAATATTATTCGGCCGCTTTACTTTCAGTGCAGCAAACTCACTCCAGAAGTTCATTGTGGATCTCTGAATGATCCAATGTTGTCCTAACTGCCTAATGATGATGTTAGGGCTGGAGGAATGCACCGAGTTAATTTGAGAGATGTTATTTGGTGCGTTTGCAGCCTGGGGTCCACTGTGCAGGAGAGGACCTGCTGCTGGCAAATGGCGGACCTATATGGCGGTAGAAACCCACTCTGTTACTTCACAGAGACGCTGTGCCAGATCTCACTCTGACCTTCGGTGGCTTTTAAGCTGACGCCACGAGTCAGCAGCTGATACCTTGGCAACTAAGAAAAGCGGAACCCTGTTGACTTCACAGGAGTATCCAGCAACTGCCGAGCTGTTGGCAGTGTGTGGAAAAACAAACATACAATCTCCTCACCGGAGGAGCCGGTATTCTAGGGGCTTATTTCAGCCGGGGCCCTAAATCCATGCACACAATCTCCTCCCCGGAGGTGCCGGCATTCTAGGGGCTTATTTCAGCTGAGTCCCTGAACACACATAAATGTGACCACACTGGCGCATGCACATAACTGATACAATACTAGCGCATGGCCGTGTGGTCATGAGAGCCTTAAATAGCTGCAGCAAGTACAGGACCTTCCAAGAAGAACCAATGAGAGGCTGCTACAGAGCCTGAGCACCTACAGGACCTTCCTAGAAGGACCAATGGATTTAGCTGCAGTATCTGAACATGTGACCCTCAATCTCCACTGAGAGATCTTACTCTGGGCATGCTCAGAATGAGAAAAGCAGGACTTAGTCCCAGAAGCGTCTGCTCGCCGCTGCCCAACACTGACTTCAATGGCAGAAGCAGGAAAAGCAGCAGTAACCCTTTGTACAGAGTCAGACTGAGCAAGACGCTGGGACTGACGTCTCTGCTGAGCAGGCTCCACTGCGGCAGGAGAAGAATGGGAGACCGCAGCGGAGATGGCCCGAGATTCCCCCTGTGCAGAGGCGTGAACTTGACCCCTAACAGATGATAAATATAATCCACCTGTGTGTAATCAAGTCTCTGTATAAATGCACCTGCTCTGTGATAGTCTCAGGGTTCTGTTTGAAGCACAGAGAGCATCATTAAGTCCAAGGAACACAACAGGCAGGTCCGTGATACTTTGTGGACAAGTTTAAAGCTGGATTTGAATACAAAATGATTTCCAAAACTTTAAACATCCCAAGGAGCACTGTGCAAACGATAATATTGGAATGGAAGGAATATCATACCACTGCAAACCTACCAAGACCTGGCCGTCCCTCTAAACTTTCATCTCAAACAAGGAGAAGACTGATCAGAGATGCAGCCAAGAGGCCAATGATCACTCTGGATCAACTGCAGAGATCTACAGCTGAGGTTGAACAGTCTGTCAATAGGACAACAATCAGTCATACACTGCACAAATCTGGCCTTCATGGACGAGTGGCAAGAAGAAAGCCATTTCTCAAAGATATCCATAAAAAGTATAGTTTAAAATTTGCAACAAGCCAACTGGGAGACACACCAAACATGTGGAAGAAGGTGCTCTGGTCAGATGAAACCAAAATCAAACTTTTTGGCCACAATGTCAAACGATATGTTTGGCGATAAAGGCAACACAGCTCATCACCCTGAACACACCATCCCCACTGTCAAACATGGTGGTGGCAGCATCAGGGTTTGGGCCTGCTTTTCTTCAGCAAGGACAAGGAAGATGGTTAAAATTGATGGGAAGATGGATGGAGCCAAATACAGGACCATTATTGAGGAAAACCTCTTGGAGTCTGCAAAAGACCTGAGACTGGGAAGGAGATTTGTCTTCCAAAAAGACAATGATCCCAAACATAAAGCAAAATCTACAATGGAATGGTTCACAAATAAACGTATACAGGTGTTAGAATGGCCAAGTCAAAGTCCAGACCTCAATCCAATCGAGAAGAGCTGAAAACTGCTGTTCACAAACGATCTCCATCAAATCTCACTGAGCTTGAGCTGTTTGCCAAGGAAGATTGGGCAAGAATTTCAGCCTCTCGATGCACAAAACTGATAGAGACATACCCCAAGTGACTTGCAGCTGTAATCGCAGCAAAAGGTGGCGCAACAAAGTATTAAGTTAAAGGGGCCAAATAATATTGCACGCCCCACTTTTCAGTTTTTGAATTTCCACAAAAATATAAAATAACCAATACATTTCGTTCAACTTCACAATTGTGTTCCACTTGATGTTGATTTGGTATTTTTATGTTTGAAGCATGATATGTGGGAAAAGGTTGAAAAGTTCCAGGGAGATGAATACTTTCGCAAGGCACTGTATGCCAATTTGCTATTTCTTATCGATCTTATGTAATTGTACCAGGTGCAGAGAAAAATTATCTGGCCACTAAGGCATTAAGTGGAAAAGAAAAGAAATGAGGAAAAAAAATCCTGTGTGTACCCCCCCCACCCCCCCCTCTGCGATGGGCAAGTGCTTAAATGTACAAAGTTCGTTATTCATGTTTGTTTCCCCTTTTCTTTCCTTAGGTACCGGGGTGGGACAAACTCCTCTCTAGCACATGATGAATATGAATGATAAGGTGAGCTCTGGTTCCATCACAGTTGCCTCTTTTAATGTTAAAGGCCTTAATGCGCCTGCAAAAAGAAACCAAATTTTCACTCTTTTAAAGAAACAAAAAACTAAGGTAGCCTTCCTCCAAGAAACACACTTTAAAAATGGTAGAACCCCTAATACTTCCTTCTCCCCTTACCCAACTTGGTTCAGTAGTTGTAACTCTTCTGCATCCAAAGGTGTTAGTATTGCACTAAAAAAAGGTTTACCATTCTCACTCAGGGATACATTGAGTGATCATGAAGGGAGATATATTTTTGTCAAGGGTCACCTAGCCAACACTTTAGTTACTTTTGCCAACCTTTATGCACCTAATAAACATCAGGTCCAGTGGATTACAAAAACTTTTGAGGTGCTGCAACTCTTCACTGAAGGGTTACTAATTATGGGAGGTGACTTTAATATCACTTTGGACCCTGAGATTGACTCCTCAAGCGGTCTTTCCTTCATATCACAGAAAGCGAGACACAACCTACTAAACAAGTTATCTACCCTCCATCTTATCGACCCATGGCGTATTATTCACCCCACCACTAAAGATTTTACTTTCTTTTCCCATCCTCATTCATCCTATCACCGCATTGATCTCATCTTGATCCAGTCACGATCCATCAGTCTAGTTAAATCCACCAATATTGGCCAAATAACAATATCTGACCATGCCCCGATCTTTATAGATATTGCCATTGACACCTTACCCCGCCCTGCAACATCCTGGAGACTAAATGAATCCCTAATGGATAATCCACAAAATTTGGAAAAAATAAAATATACGATGTTGCGTTATTTTATAGAAAATGTCGCAGACGGTCCACTTACACCCAATATATGGGAAGCACACAAAGATGTTCTTCGAGGGGAACTCATATCAATCGGTGCCCACGCAAAAAAACAAAGGGAGAAAGAAATGATGTCCCTTCTGCATCAAATAGCAATCACAGAACGCCTCCACAAAAAAACTAACACCCAGAATCTACAACGGGACCTAGTGGCCCTTCGTAACAAATTAAAAGATTTGCTTAACATTAAATCTGCAAAGATCTTCTTGCATTGTAAACACCGATTCTATGTACACGGAAATAAGAATAGCAGACTGACTTCTCATCTACTTAAAAAGCAGAGGGAAAACAAATTTATAAAGCATATATTTAAAGACCCAAACACGAGGGTTGACAGGTCTGAAGATATTGCAGGGACGTTCAGATGCTACTACCAATCCCTCTACAATTTAGAGCCCCTGACCCCATGAAAGACTGTATAACTGCGGCAGATAGGATCCAGGAATTCCTGGCCCCACTTTCTCTCCCGAAAGTCCAAATCAAAGAACATTCGGCCCTCTTAGCCCAAGTCACTTGCCAAGAAGTTAGTGACACTTTACAAAACATGGCAATCAATAAGACTCCAGGCCCGGACGGCTTCCCAATGTCCTATTATAGAAAATTCTCAGACATACTCCTCCCACGCTTGACCTCTCTTTTTAACTCCTTCCTCGCAGGAAACCCCCCAACTAAACAAACTTTAGAAGCACACATATCTGTTATCCCAAAGGAGGGGAGAGAGGGTAGCCAACGTGGTAACTATCGCCCAATATCTTTGTTGAATTCAGATTTGAAACTTTGGCAAAAATCCTTGCATCAAGGATCAACATCGTCCTCGAGTCCCTGATTCACCCTGATCAAGTGGGCTTTGTCAGGGGGCGAGAGGGTAAAGACAATGCCCTAAAAATTCTTCTAGCCATTTCACATGCCAAACGCTCTGGAACCCCGTTGGCTTTGTTATCTACTGATGCCGAGAAAGCCTTTGACAAAGTCAGTTGGCACTACATGGTATGCACTTTACGGAAGTTTGACTTCCCCCAACCTTTTATTGATGCCATCATGACTCTGTACTCTTTTCCAACCGCGAGAGTCAGAGTCAACGGGTTACTTTCAGACTCCTTCGGGATCAGGAATGGAACCAGACAAGGCTGCCCTCTCTCCCCCACCCTCTTTGTGCTAGTTATGGAGACTTTAATACAAAGAATAAGACAGGAGGAGTCGATCAGAGGTCTAACCGTGGAACAAACAGAATTTAAAACAGCTGCTTTCGCGGATGACCTTATGGTCGTGATCTCAAATCCCAGGACTGCTTTTCCCTCTATCTTGAAACTTCTTGACGAGTTTGGGGTCATCTCCAACTTCAAAGTTAATATGCACAAATCGGAAGTCATGAATGTTTCGTTACCGGTCGAGGCAGTCTTGGACCTCAAAAAGTCTACCCCCTTCAAATGGCTCGCAGTCAAACTGAAATATCTAGGAGTCTTTCTCACTGCTGATCCCACATCTCCGTATAAACACAATTTTGTACCCCTTCTGGACAATCTCCAAACACTTCTTAAATCCTATGACTTGCCATTTCTCTCATGGATCGGGAGGATAAACATAATTAAATCGTACATATTACCAAAAATATTCTACCATATGACCATGATTCCCATACCTCTCCCCAAATCTTTCTTCACTTTAGCCAATAAAATAGTCAACAGATACGTGTGGAGGGGCAGGAGGGCTAGACTACCCATCAAAATACTCTCGCTCCCGAAAAAGAAAGGTGGTCTTGGACTCCCTAACTTTAAGACCTATTACCAGGCGGTCCATCTAGCTAGATGGATGTGCCTGGTTAAATCAAGACCTGACCCAAAATCCCTAATCTTGAACGCTTGTTAATGGGAGGTGAAGTGGAGAAATATCTCTGGACCTCTGCTGCCCCCCCCCCCACAAAATTTTCTGTGGGAAATAACCAGCAACGCCCTGACTATAAGGAAGAAGCTAGTCCAGAACAATTGGCCACGTTGCCTTTTTTTGGACAGTATGCCTCTGGGGGTCATACCCTGGCTCATTGAGCCAAAATATATAGACACATTTGACCTCTGGAAATCCTTGCCGTCCCTCCCAATCTCACAACTACTCTCCAATCAAATTAGTTGCACTAACAGTTGGCCTCGAGACGCTAAGAAGCAACCCAAAGATTTCATTCAAATCCACCATGTACAATATATTATTTCTAAGCTTAGGTCAGACATCCAGACAAATTCAGATTGGCTTTGGCTGGAACTTCTACTTAGAATCAACCCCACACCCCCTAAATTAATTTCTAAACTATACCATAACTTAATCTCCCCTAAATCCCACTTTAAGCTCCTATATATCTCCTCATGGGAGTCTGAGCTGAACATATCTCTCTCCAATAGAGAAATAGCGCAAGTCTTAGAGCACTCACATGGGTTCTCCAGATGTGTCTTGCTCCAGGAGAATGCCTTCAAAGTCCTCTCCAGATGCTACAGAACCCCTGAGTCGCTCTACCACTTTGGCCTCTCGGACTCTCCTCTTTGCTGAAATTGTATGAAATCTAGAGGCTCTTTGGCGCACATTTTTTGGTCATGCCCAATTATCGCTAAATTTTGGGAGATTTTTTACAGACTCCGCCAGATGAAACTAATAACGCAGAGCCTGACCCCTCAAGAGGTTCTACTGTCACTCCCCACGAAGTCCTACAAACCTAAGAAACACGATCTATTCCCCCTTCTAATAGCCGCAGCCAAGCACTTGATCGCCTTACATTGGAGACAAACATCCCCCTCTCACATCAATGAATGGCTTAAAAAAGTCCAGGATATCTATAGGATGGAAGAGTTGACCAGCTGGGATTCACACACGCATGATAAATTCTTTCGTATATGGTTGCCCTGGCAGCTAGCATCTCAAGCTACCCCTTAGTACCCCAATGTACTTTTCTCCTTACACAACACTTGGTTGTGCTACCTTGATTTCCTAAGGCTCCTTTACTGCACTGTGATGGATCCAGATACAGCTCAATTACCTAGTCGATTTAGTCAGGCTCAATATTTGCCCTGTCTTGGCTTTCTAATTGGTCAAAATTAGCTGCTCTGCTCCCCGTGTGTTTATGGTTTCATTCTGACCGTCTTCTCTCTAACGAGGGATCTTTGTTTAGGGAGTTCTGTTTGATCGCTTCTCCCCCCCCCCCACTCCCCGGTACCACACCCACCCCCCTCTTCCCTTCCTTCTTATTTTTTATTCTTCTTTGTTTGTCTTATTGTTTTTGTTGGTTTTTATTTCTAAACGATATCTTACTGAGATTTATGTCAAGGATTGTGTAGCCTATTTACCTGGATCGCACATTGGTACTACCATAACCAGAACTGTGGTCACTTCCGGCTATTAATCCGCAATGAGGGTGCTGCCGAAACTCTACAATATATTCCATTTTAAATATGTATCTACCCTCAGCAGATTCATGTAACTTGTATGATTGTTTATTTGTTTATACATCTTGAAAAGTAGAAAATAAAAAATAAAAAAATAAAAAAAATCCTGTGTGTTTTGTTTAAAGACAGATACAAATCGATGACTTTTATACATGTAGTATTTCATGTGCACTAACAAGACCACTACTTCATGAACATGGACCACTTCAGACTAAAACTACATCAACATTAATATTCAGTGTTTTATAAAGTAAATTCCTATGAATTAAGTCCCAGGTATGTTTTCCGACTCTAGGTAGCTCTCCGGAGAGGACATTCTTCTTACGGGATGTGATTTGTACAATTTTCCCTCAAAAACATTGTCTAAAGTTCTACTGCTTGGTGTTGTGTCTTGGAGAACATGGACCAGGGGACCACAAGTTGCCATAATCAATGGATTTGCTAAAAATATCTGCACCATCCAAGCATTTGTCTAAGGGTACCGTCACACAGTGCAATTTTGATCGCTACGACGGCACGATTCGTGACGTTCGAGCGATATAGTTACGAGATCGCAGTGTCTGACACGCTCCTGCGATCAGGGACCCCGCTGAGAATCGTACGTCGTAGCAGATCGTTTGAAACTTTCTTTCGTCGTCTAGTGTCCCGCTGTGGCGGCATGATCGCATGGTGTAACATATATCGTATACGATGTGCGCATAGTAACCAACGGCTTCTACATCGCACATACGTCATGAAATTATCGCTCCAGCATCGTAGATTGCAAAGTGTGACAGCAGTCTACGACGCTGGAGCGATATTGTTACGATGCTGGAGCGTCACGGATCGTACCGTCGTAGCGATGAAAATTGCACTGTGTGACGGTACCCTAAGAGAAAATAGAAGATAAGCTCTTGTGCGTTCAAGGACAAGAAAACATCAGCAACATGATAATATTGATACAGTGCAGAGATGCATTGCTATGCAGTCACTGTATTAAATAACCACATAACTGTGCCCGACTGGGTAACCAACCTCTCACATATTATATGGACATGTTAAAGACAGGCATATTATTTAAGTAGGATCTTGGGTATGGGGTAATGTATTTACAGCAGATGACACATGGTTACAATTAACTGTCAGCTATGCAATTTTCTACTGACTTTTATTTCACAATACTTTACTTTCTGTTATTGTTTTATGTTTTTGACTACAAGAATATAAGAAATACTTGATGTAGAAAACAAGCAATGAAGCGTTTGCCAATTTGCAAACAGTAATCTAGGAGTGGACACCTAAAAATGATTTATTTTTTTGGCAGGATTTGGCCTGGAATGTGTTTCCATGTTGGTTGTAAATTCTTCTTAAGTGCCTTGGGTTGTTGACTAGGGATTAAGAGGAATTTAAGGTCTATGACCTGAAGCAGAAGCAACAGCTTGTCTGTAGAACAGACTATATCATGTCAACTCCCAACTTGAAGATTTCTGACAAATAGCAGGTGTGGAGCGGGTGTCTTATACACTTGCTGGCCTCAGTGATCTCTTAGAGCAATAGAAAATCCTGGATGATTTGTGACATGGACTTTACTTAACACTATGATTCCATCTTTTACTCTTTTATTTTTGTTCTTTTGATTATAAAAGAAACTATTTAGACTCTTGTTACTTAGAAGAGGTATTAAACTAATAAAACATATATATTAGATGTAATCTTACTTGCATGAGACTCCGGAATTCTCATTTTTTTTTCACTGTTAGCCACAGTGCTATTGTTTTTCCACTGTGCTAGAATGGAAGCAGGAAAATATACCTTCAATGAGTACCTGTGATGAGTCTCTCCTTTCATCTGACCTGCTCAATTTGAGTACCAAGTGCTCAAGCATTTTAGTGGTCAATCATCTCTACTAAGTGGCCAAAAAGAGCTGCATCACATGACATGGCTTCCACAATCACCTGACCTAAACCCAAATGAGATGGTTTCGGTTGAAATGGACTACAGAATAAGGGCAAAACAGCTAACAAATACTCAAACTTTTGGAAGCCATTACAAGTAACTACCTGATGAAGCTACTTGAGAGAAAGCCAAGGGTGTGTAAAGTTGTCATCAGAGTAAAACCAAAAAAGTTTCCACACTGAGGCTTTCGTCTTCATCATTCCCCCGTACCTGCAAGTGACAGTGGATACGTTCACTTGCATCACATCCTGCCCAGCTCATGGGGTTACCATTTGCAGAAGCTACTATAGTCCTCTCTTTGGAGAAATTTCCCACTTTTGTATCCTCAGATATCAACCAGAGGAAAAGGAAGCTGAAGGACAGTCCAGGTGTGAATCGCTCAAAGAAGAAGGTGGACTAAGTCAGTGAAGAAGCATTGTCAGAGGCTAAGGTTGTAGAGCAGAATGTACAGGAATTGACGACTTCTCAGACAATGAAATTTCACTAATGTGTTTTGGAAAGTTGGCTAACAGGAACAAGGGCTTGTCATAAATAATTATATATTAAGCTAACTACCCATCCAGTCATTCATGCTCAAAACTTGTGCAAATATACACTACCATTCAAAAGTTTATGGTCACTTAGAAATTTCCTTATTATTGAAAGAAAAGCACAGTTTTTTCCAATGAAGCTAACATTAAATGATTCAGAAATATACTCTATGCATTGTTAATGTGTTAAATGTCTATTCCAGCTGCAAACATCTGGTTTGTAATGTAATATCTTCATAGGTGTATAGAGGCCCATTTCCAACAACCATCACTCCAGTGTTCTTATGATACTTTGTGTTTGCTAAGACAGGCTAATGGATGGTTAGAATACCCTTGAAAACCCTTGTGCAAGTATGTTAGCACAGCTGAAAACAGTTTGGCTGATTAGAGAACCTAAAAACCTGACCTTCCTTTGAGCTAGTTGAGAATCTGGAGCATTACCTTTGCTGGTTCCATTAAACTCGCAGAATGGCCAGAAAAAAAGAACTTTCATGTGAAACTCGACAGTCTATTCTTGTTCTTAGAAATGAAGGCTATTCCATGCGAAAAGTTGGCAAGACCCTGAAGATTTCCTACAATGGTGTGTAGTACTCGCCTTCTGAGGAGAGCACAAACAGGCTCTAACCAGAGTAGAAAGAGAAGTGGGAGGCCCCGCTGCACAACTGAGCAACAAGACAAGTACATTAGAGTCTGTAGTTTGAGAAATCGGCAACTCACAGGTCCTTCATTAAATAGTACACGCAAAACGCCAGTGTCAATGTCTACAGTGAAGGGGCGACTACGGGTTGCTGGCCTTCAGGGCAATGTGGCCAAGAAAAATCCATATCTGAGACTGATTAATAAAAGGAAAAGATTAATATGGGCAAAAGAACACAGACATTGGACAGAGGAAGATTGGAAAAAAGCGTTATGGACAGATGAATCCAAGTTTGATGTGTTAGGATCACACAGAGGAACCTTTTCGAGACGCAGAACAACTGAAAAGATTGTGGAAGAGTACCTGACGCCATCTGTTAAGCATGGTGCAGGTAATGTGATGGTCTGGGGTTGCTTTGGTGCTGGTGAAGTGGGAGATTTGTACAAGGTAAAAGAGATTTTGAATAAGGAAGGCTATCACTCCATTTTGAAACACCATACCATACCCTGTGGGCAGCGCTTGATTGGAGCCAATTTCATCCTACAACAGGACAATGACCCAAAGTACACCTACAAATTATGCAAGAACTTTTTAAGGAAGAAGCAGGCAGCTGATATTCTATCTGTAATAGAGTGACCAGCGCAGTCACCAGATCTCAACCCCATTGAGCTGCTGTGGGAGCTGCTTGACCGTATGGTACACAAAAAGTGCCCATCAAGCCAAACCAACTTGTGGGAGGGGCTTCTGGAAGCATGGGGTGAAATTTCTCCAGGTTACCTCAGCAAATTAACTGCTAGAATGCAAAAGGTCTGCAATGCTGTAATTGCTGCAAAGGGAGCATTCTTTGATGAAAGCAAAGTTTGAAGGAGAAAATTATTATTTCAAATAAAAATCTTTTTTTCAAACCTTGTCAATGTCTGGACTAGATTTTCAATTCATTTGGCAACTCATTTGATTAATAAAAGTATGAGCTTTCATGGAAAACACAAAATTGTCTGGGTGACCCTAAACTTTTGAATGGTAGTGTAGATATTGCCCAAAATGCTCTTTTGTGGAAGAAACATTTTTGTAGGACCTTTGGGATTGTCACATTGCAAAGAGTGTGCTGGACTTCCTAAAACATGAACTCAAAGTCTCTGTAGCAAGGAACAGCCTACCATTACATGGGGTGGTTTTACGGCTCTTTTTTTAAAGTGGATTTTCTAAGCCACAGGTCAGGTTAACCATGGCTGGACTAGTAGGACAGCATGTGGAACTTCAAGGACTAGTAGAACTGGATATGCAGAATGGCACATGGATTAGCTCAGCTGTAAGTGTGAAATGCAGCAGCGCCAATTGTGTGGACAGCACCTATGACAGTGATGAGCAGAAGTAATGAGCGAATATACTCGTTCCTCGAGATTTCTCAAGCATGCTTGGGGGTCCTACGGGTATTTTTCAGTGCTCAGAGATTTAGTTCTTCTTGCTGCAGCTGAATGATTTACATCTCTTAGCCAGCATAAGTACAAGTGGGGGTTGCCTAGTTGCTAGGGAATCCCCACATGTACTTATGCTGGCTAACAGATGTAAATCATTCAGCTGCGGCAAGAAAAACTAAGTCTCTGAGCACTAAAAAATACTCGGAGGACCCCCGAGCATGCTCGAAAAATCTTGAGTAATGAGTATATTTGCTCATCACTAATGAGCAGGTAATTAATTATCTTGATGCAGCAGATTCTGAAGTGCAGACAACAATATAGCTAGAGTCCTGGCAAGGATGTGTTGGCATTATGCACTTGCTACCTGAATACTCAGCACCTGAGCCACTTGAACTGGCTTTAAAAGGTCTTAGAATATGACATCAGATATGCATGCCTGGGTAACTATATTGACCCAATGAGGGTCAACATAGGGAGCTGGCCATACTGGAAAGAGGAATCACAGTTGTTTCATTCAATATTTCCTAAGGATCATTCTTTTGGGATCCTTGTTTAAAGGAAGAACGTGTCCATCCAAGAATCATCCAAAGTCTGCTCAGAGACAAAGATATCTTTGACAGTCCAGATGTTGATGAAGAGGATTAAACCCCTCTCCACTTTCCCTCTCCCTCTTGTGTGTTATCTCTCAATAAAGCTTCAGGTCTGTGCTTTACCTTCCCTATCCCCTTTTCCCATACCCTTTTCACTATCTCAGTCTTTAATGCTTTATTGGTTGATTTGTTTTAGTAATATAGTATCTATTTAGGAGTGATAGTGAAGTTTGGAGGTATGATATACAGTGCAAAGTAATATGTACTGTACCTTGTGCTCTCTTAATATTTGTGGAAAGTGTTTTTATATATTTTGTGCTGCTTCTTACATTTCACTGTGTTGCAGTGAATGCATGCTTATGATTGATGACTGATTAGGTGCACAAGGATGGGGGGGAGATAGCACCACAGTGAAGACTGGTAGAGTGGATCCAGCTGAGAATGACGGTATAGTCTATAGCATATAAAAATAGAGATGCTATTCCTGTCTGGCTCCTTCCAAACCTTCTACAGTTTGTCTGCAGCTTCCACTGACTTGTGAATATCATGCTCACATAATGTGTGAAAGATTTTCATCATGACATTATTTGTTAGGTTTGATTCAGGCGGAGTAGATGTGGTCAAAAGTTGCCTTTGGTGGGTTCTACTTTTGTAGGGCTGTAGATGTATGGACAGTGACAATTTGTACATTAAATAACTTGGCATATGAATACTATTGCAATAACATTTTTAAATGAAGTATTACCCCTTTTACCAAAATAAATATATTTACAACAGAGTTTGTATTTTGTATACTTTGTTAAAAAGACGTATGAGTGATTCCTTGTATGACCCCAAAGTGATCGTTCAGCTAAGGCATAATGATGTTTCTATATACAACTTTTGCTTTCACCAATGTATATACACTCCATCACTGAACACTGAACACATATGCAAGTGGGTGGATTGTAAAAAAATGAATCCGGCAGTCACAGCTGGTGATAATTTAGCTAAAAGCAATTTTCACATGATTCGTTGTGCCAAAATAGTTCATCCAAATTTGGTGTCTTTTGTCAAAGTGTATTAAATGACACCAGCCTGATTCTGTGTATGTTTAATGCAGACATTGATAGTAATCATGACATCATGTCTTTCTCAAACTATAGTTATGGCATTCCAATAAACATTTACATGCATAAATTGGCCAATTCGTGTTTGCCCAGCGGCCAATGACAAGGTGACATTCTCTGCTGGGAACCTAACTTAATATTATACCTCTGGTGGGCCAAAAAAATACAATTGTATGGGTAGGTAGGATAAAACTTGAAATTGCCATAGGCTGATGGATGAAGTGCTCAGTCAGAAGACTGGTGTATGCAAATATCAAAAAATTGGCTGCCACTCTGTAACACTATAGCATGCAAGCATACTATGGAAAAGTATACTTTTTTTTAATGTACGCAACAGCCATTAATAAGAAGTTATGGAAGAGATAGCTTTCTAACAGTGACCCTAGGATTTTCTATTCTTAGGATAAGTAATCAAAGTTAGATCAAGGGAGTTTGGCTCCCAGTACCCCCACCAATCAGCTGATAGAAGGCATACCATGCATACAATGTGTAATGGCCCTGATCAGTACAATGACTCTCTCCCATTCATTTGCATGAGAGGTAACTCTTATAGTACCAATTGAGGTGACCCCTTTAATTGGATGATTAGTGAAGGAGGGGTGCTGGTATTCAGTCCTAAAAACTTTTAAATTGTTTTACAATACTAGACCACTTGTACAGTACAACACTTCTGTTACTATTATTAGTTATTCATGTTTTTTTGCACAGTAAATTGCATCTAACAGATTTACAAGCTGGCTGATTTTATACCCAACTGTCAAAACTTTCCATTGATGGCAGATCTCCCTGGCACGCTCCTGAAATCAAACTAAATGTTGGGTTCTAAGTAGTAACGTTTCTCCTTGTGGAGAGTGACATGCCTTGCATGCCAGTGTGAGGAGGCTTATGAGCTGCTTTGACTTTCTCCCAGAAATTCATAAGCATAGTACTACCTTCAGTCAATTTCATTTATTGAGTCCTTCGAAGAGATCCGGCATCACTGGGAAAAAATATGCAAAATAACTCTCTTCTAGAAAAAAAAGTGCCTCCTTTAGATGCTGCTCTCCTTTTAAGAGTTGACATAAATATAAAGAGCCTAAATAAAACATGGAAGGGAAGGACTGAAATTCTCATGTTTCTACTAAGTACCTGTCACTCTGGAGACATCTGAAATTTCATCAAATTCTGGGCATGCGAAAGGCATCAAATCAGTCTAACATCTATTTCACCACCAATATGACTTATTCTATGCCTTGCCTGAATGATGCATAAGATATAACCTACTTGTACTCCCACTTTTTGTTCCATTGCCAGATTACAGGGGCATCCTGAAGCCCAAAGAGTTTGATTTATTCAACCCCTCAAATGCTTTACATGTTTTAATGAGAGATACCTCTGGAAAGTATATTCTTTCATTAGTCTATTTGTGGCTGAGAAATAGTGTCCTGGGTTCAGAGGTGGCATATTCTCTTTCAAAATAGGGAAAAAGAATTTCAAAATCCAGCCTTATCTCAAAATTTCATTGAAGTTTGGTGCCTGGTACTCAGACCATTTAAAGGTACCAGGAATCTCATGTTAAATAAATTAATTTGGCTAAGTATGGATTTAATATGCCCCAATATCAAAATATCCCAGAAAGACTCGATACTTGAACAAGATGTAAGGCACCCCAGGCAGCATTATCCATCAGTAGAGTTGAGCGACCTTGACCTTTTTAGAGTCGAGCCGGGTTTTGCGAAACCCGACTATGTCCAAAGTCGGGTCGAGTGAAATCGGCCGATTATGACGTAAAGTCGGGATCGACCGAAACACGAAACCCAATGCAAGTCAATGGGGCAGCATAGTCGGCAGTGAGTGGGGGCCAGGAAAACACCTAGAGTGCCCATTTTAATGTCAAAACCATCCATTCTTCTTAATGAAGCTTGTCAAGCGTAATTTACCTTATAATAATTGGAAGGCATTTGAAATTGGGGGTCATTTGGCTAAAGTTGTGGGGGGTAGGGCTGGTTCAAGTAATTAGTGGGCCCAGGAAATCTGGACCACGTCACGGCAGTGGAGCAGGGAGAGGTAAGTATTTCAACTTTGCAAGTGCTGTGAACCTGAGCAAGCAGGGGGGGCCCACTCGTTGGCATTGGCACTGGCACAGGGCCCCTCAAAGTACAGCGGTGTGTTTGCACGGCGGGGGCGCCTCCCACCGGCAGCAACACTTTTGCGTACTATGAGAGGCCCTGTGCCAGTGACGTCGCCAACTAGTATTCCTCCCCCCACCTGATGAAGGAACCTGCACTTTCATCTGCACCTTCCTCTTTGTCCCCGTGTAAGGTGGTATGGTATGCGGGAAGAGCAACCTGACTTTCAGCAGGGTCACAATGTTGTTGTGTAGCGTGCACGGGGAATGTTGCGTTATGGGTCAATGTACCAGCAGACTCATCTATCACTGGCTGGGCAATGGGCACGATGAAGTGGAAACACAGATATAGGCCCAAAGAAGAAAGTGGGCTAAATGCAGTTCAAAATTGGTAACACAGGAATAACCAGGGGGCATTGCAGTGGAGGACAACTGGAATGAGAGGCTGACACAGAGAGTAGGGCCAAATCAGTAAGTAGTCGAAATGCAGTTCAAAATTGGCAACCGTAGTAAACAGGCGGCACAGCTTTGTTCAGTGGAGGAGAACAGCAAGGAGTGGCAGACACCGATAGTAGGCCCCAAACCAACTAGTAGGCCAAATGCAGTCTAACATTAACAACTACTTAACGAGAGGCTGAAAATGGTATTTCAGGACAGGAAACCAGGAGAACAGCAAGGAGTGGCAGACACCGATAGTAGGCCCCAAACCAACTAGTACGCCAAATGCAGTTGTTCCATTTAACCACAATTTAATGAGAGCCTGAACATAGAAGCTCAGGAAAGGCAACCTGGGGAACACCTTGGAGTGTAACACACCATCTCTCTCCACCCCATACCCATTTTGTAGGCCTAATGCTGTGTACTTTTCTACAACTACTAAACGAGAGTCGGAAGACCGAAGCAATGGCAAGGAAACCTGGGGAACACCTTGGAGTGTAACACACCATCTCTCTCCACCCCATACCCAATTTGTAGGCCTAATGCAGCCTACTTTCCGACACCTACTAAACGAGAGCATGAAGATCGAAGCTCAGGAAAGGCAACCTGGTGAAAACCTTGGAGTGTAACACAACCTGTCTCTACACCCCATACCAAATTTGTAGGCCTAATGCAGCGTAGTTTCCACCAACTACTAAACGAGAGCCGGAAGATCGAAGCTCATGAAAGGCAACCCGGGGAACACCTTGGAGTGTAACACAACCTCTCTCTACACCACGAAAGGGCTGATTCTTAGGAAGGAAGGCTGTTGTAAATAAGCATTGCGCGTCCGAGGGTGATTATATTCTTATTCGGTATCTACTCACCCTCGGACGCGCCATGCTTCTTGATTTGTAATTAATGTTTATTTGCAATGTGCTTTTGACTTACTCAATTATTTTTTTAATTATTGATTTTATTAAATTAATAGTTTAACATCTTATTGGAAATAATTTAAAGGAGACGCGACAGGACAACACTCGGTGGATGCCATATCTGTGTTAACAACTCCAAAAAACTTTCAGTTAACTTCTTGCAGGAGAAAGAAATTGTAGCTGTTGGACCTTTGTAGTACAGTTCCAGATATTTGTTGTGTGTTTGTTTTGATTGTTAAAATGTCTGCATTTGAGATCTCAACACGATCTTATTTTTTATAATCAAATTAATTTTTTAAATATTTTATTAGGTTGGTTCAAGGGGTACACGGGCCGCAGTAGACAGGTCAGTGGAGGCCTAGTGGAAGGAGGGACCGCAGATGCGCCACTGTTTCACCCATACACAATTAGTAGGCCTAATGCAGCGTAGTTTCCAACAGCTACTAAACGAGAGCCGGAAGATCGAAGCTCAGGAAAGGCAACCTGGGGAACACCTTGGAGTGTAACACAACCTCTCTCTACACCACGGAAGGGCTGATTCTTAGGATGGAAGGCTGTTGTAAATAAGCATTGCGCGTCCGAGGGTGATTATATTCTTATTCGGTATCTACTCACCCTCGGACGCGCCATGCTTCTTGATTTGTAATTAATGTTTATTTGCAATGTGCTTTTGACTTACTCAATTATTTTTTTAATTATTGATTTTATTAAATTAATAGTTTAACATCTTATTGGAAATAATTTAAAGGAGACGCGACAGGACAACACTCGGTGGATGCCATATCTGTGTTAACAACTCCAAAAAACTTTCAGTTAACTTCTTGCAGGAGAAAGAAATTGTAGCTGTTGGACCTTTGTAGTACAGTTCCAGATATTTGTTGTGTGTTTGTTTTGATTGTTAAAATGTCTGCATTTGAGATCTCAACACGATCTTATTTTTTATAATCAAATTAATTTTTTTTATATTTAATGTTGTTGGTTCAAGGGGTACACGGGCAGCAATAGACAGGTCAGTGGAGGCCTAGTGGAAGGAGTGACGGCAGACAGGCATCAAAGGCCTAACATTGGGCTGGCTGTAGGCAAGTTAAAATTGGTTCCAGGGGAACACGGCCATCAGTGGCCTGGTCAGTGTAGTTGTAGTTGAAAGAACGGGACGCAGACAGGCTTCGAAGGCCTAACATAACAAACTTGGGCTGGCTGTAGGCACTTTTAAATTTGTTCCAGGGGTACATGGGCAGCAGTGTATGGTCAGTGGAAGTCTAGTGGAAGGAGTGACCGCAGACAGGCTTCGAAGGCCTAACATAACAAACTTGGGCTGGCTGTAGGCACTTTTAAATTGGTTCCAGGGGTACACGGGCAGCAGTGGTCTGGTCAGTGGAAGTCTAGTGGAAGGAGTGACCGCAGACAGGCTTCCAAGGCCTAACATAACAAACTTGGGCTGGCTGTAGGCACTTTTAAATTGGTTCCAGGGGTACACGGGCAGCAGTGGTCTGGTCTGTGGAAGTCTAGTGGAAGGAGTGACCGCAGACAGGCTTCGAAGGCCTAACATAACAAACTTGGGCTGGCTGTAGGCACTTTTAAATTGGTTCCAGGGGTACACGGGCAGCAGTGGTCTGGTCAGTGGAAGTCTAGTGGAAGGAGTGACCGCAGACAGGCTTCGAAGGCCTAACATAACAAACTTGGGCTGGCTGTAGGCACTTTTAAATTGGTTCCAGGGGTACACGGGCAGCAGTGGTCTGGTCAGTGGAAGTCTAGTGGAAGGAGTGACCGCAGACAGGCTTCCAAGGCCTAACATAACAAACTTGGGCTGGCTGTAGGCACTTTTAAATTGGTTCCAGGGGTACACGGGCAGCAGTGGTCTGGTCTGTGGAAGTCTAGTGGAAGGAGTGACCGCAGACAGGCTTCGAAGGCCTAACATAACAAACTTGGGCTGGCTGTAGGCACTTTTAAATTGGTTCCAGGGGTACACGGGCAGCAGTGGTCTGGTCAGTGTAGTAGTTGTAGAAAGAAGGGACCGCAGACAGGCTTCGAAGGCCTAACATAACAAAAATGTCAAAACAATGGTATTGTCAGTGCCAGGCATTGAAGGATGTCAGCGCCTAGACTACACATTGGTGAAGCTGTGAGAGATAATTTTGCTAGTGGTAGAGCACTGTTTGAGCTGGGGGGGGGAACTGTCTTGTGGCCGGCGGTACAGGCACAGGGCCCCTCATATTACAACGGTGTGTCTGACGTTGGGTGCGCACCACCACCGCCAGAGACACTTTATTGTACTATGAGGGACCCAGTGGCAGTGCCGTCGACCAAAAGCGGCCACACCCACCTCTTCAGACAAACAGCACTCTCAAGGGTCCAAGCGCAAAGTGGCGATAGCACGGCCCCGTGTGGGGAGTTTGGCCATTTCGTGAGGTGGAAACATGTCGTATGCTGGACAATCAGGTGAAGAAAATTACGAGATTGGAAAAGTCATTCAGAATAGTCCACAGGCAAGACCTTTTCATAGGAAAGCTAGGTGTCAGCCGGGCAGGGTGGGGCAAAAGATTTTGAAATCCAGTTGTGGTTCATTTTAATGAAGGTTAGATCATCTACATTTTGGGTAGCCAGACGAGTCCTTTTTTCTGTTAGTATTGAACCTGCAGCACTGAATACTCTTTCTGATAGGACACTAGCTGCCGGGCAAGCAAGCTCCTGCAATGCATATTCTGCCAATTCTGGCCAGGTGTCTAATTTGGATGCCCAGTAATCAAATGGGAATGACGGTTGAGGGAGAACGTCGATAAGGGATGAAAAATAGTTTGTAACCATACTGGACAAATGTTGTCTCCTGTCACTTTGAATTGATGCTGCAGTACCTGTCCTGTCTGCGGTCATAGAAAAATCACTCCACAACCTGGTCAGAAAACCCCTCTGGCCAACGCCACTTCTGATTTCTGCCCCTCTAACACCTCTGGTCTGCTGGCCCCTGGAGCTCGTGTGAGAACGATCACGGGCGCTGTGTGCAGGGAATGCCAGAAGCAAACGGTCAACAAGAGTTGATTGTTTTGTTGCTAATATTAGTTCCAAGTTCTCATGTGGCATAATATTTTGCAATTTGCCTTTATAGCGAGGATCAAGGAGGCAGGCCAACCAGTAATCGTCATCGTTCATCATTTTTGTAATGCGTGTGTCCCTTTTGAGGATACGCAAGGCATAATCCGCCATGTGGGCCAAAGTTCCCGTTGTCAAATCTGCGGTTGTGCTTGGTTGAGGGGCAGTTGCAGGCAAATCTACGTCACTTGTGTCCCTCAAAAAACCAGAACCCGGCCTTGCCACGCCACCAATTTCCCGTGCCCCCGGGAAAGCTTCCTCATTAAAAATATACTCATCCCCATCATCCTCCTCATCCTCCACCTCCTCTTCGCCCGGTACCTCGTCATGTACACTGCCCTGACCAGACAATCGCTGACTGTCATCAAGGCTTTCCTCTTCCTCTGGTGCAGACGCCTGATCCTTTATGTGCGTCAAACTTTGCATCAGCAGACGCATTAGGGGGATGCTCATGCTTATTATGGCGTTGTCTGCACTAACCAGCCGTGTGCATTCCTCAAAACACTGAAGGACTTGACACATGTCTTGAATCTTCGACCACTGCACACCTGACAACTCCATGTCTGCCATCCTACTGCCTGCCCGTGTATGTGTATCCTCCCACAAAAACATAACAGCCCGCCTCTGTTCGCACAGTCTCTGAAGCATGTGCAGTGTTGAGTTCCACCTTGTTGCAACGTCTATGATTAGGCGATGCTGGGGAAGGTTCAAAGAACGCTGATAGGTCTGCATACGGCTGGAGTGTACAGGCGAACGGCGGATATGTGCGCAAAGTCCACGCACTTTGAGGAGCAGGTCGGATAACCCCGGATAACTTTTCAGGAAGCACTGCACCACCAGGTTTAAGGTGTGAGCCAGGCAAGGAATGTGTTTCAGTTGGGAAAGGGAGATGGCAGCCATGAAATTCCTTCCGTTATCACTCACTACCTTGCCTGCCTCAAGATCTACAGTGCCCAGCCACGACTGCGTTTCTTGCTGCAAGAACTCGGACAGAACTTCCGCGGTGTGTCTATTGTCGCCCAAACACTTCATAGCCAATACAGCCTGCTGACGTATGCCAGTAGCTGCCCCATAATGGGAGACCTGGTGTGCAACAGTGGCAGGTGCGGATGGAGTGTTTGTGCGACTGCGGTCTGTGGACGAGCTCTTGCTTCTGCAGGAGGACGAGGAGGAGGAGGAGGAGGAGGGGGTGCGAACGGCTACAGACAACTGTTTACTAGACCGTGGGCTAGGCAGAACTGTCCCAAACTTGCTGTCCCCTGTGGACCCTGAATCCACCACATTTACCCAGTGTGCCGTGATGGACACGTAACGTCCCTGGCCATGCCTACTGGTCCATGCATCTGTTGTCAGGTGCACCTTTGTGCTCACAGATTGCCTGAGTGCATGGACGATGCGCTCTTTAACATGCTGGTGGAGGGCTGGGATGGCTTTTCTGGAAAAAAAGTGTCGACTGGGTAGCTCGTAGCGTGGTACAGCGTAGTCCATCAGGTCTTTGAAAGCTTCGCTTTCAACTAACCGGTAGGGCATCATCTCTAACGAGATTAGTCTAGCTATGTGGGCGTTCAAACCCTGTGTACGCGGATGCGAGGCTAAGTATTTCCTTTTTCTAACCATAGTCTCATGTAGGGTGAGCTGGACTGGAGAGCTGGAGATCGTGGAACTAGCGGGGGTGCCGGTGGACATGGCAGACTGAGAGACGGTGGGAGATGGTATTGTTGCCGCCGGTGCCCTAGATGCAGTGTTTCCTACTACGAAACTGGTGATTCCCTGACCCTGACTGCTTTGGCCTGGCAAAGATACCTGCACAGATACAGCAGGTGGTGCGCTAAATGGTGGTCCTACACTGCCGGAAGGGATGTTGCGTTGATGACTAGCTTCATTGGCCGAGGGTGCAACAACCTTAAGGGACGTTTGGTAGTTAGTCCAAGCTTTCAAATGCATGGTGGTTAAATGTCTATGCATGCAACTAGTATTGAGACTTTTCAGATTCTGACCTCTGCTTAAGGAAGTAGAACATTTTTGACAGATGACTTTGCGCTGATCAATTGGATGTTGTTTAAAAAAATGCCAGACTGCACTCTTTCTAGCATCGGATACCTTTTCAGGCATTGCAGACTGAGCTTTAACCGGATGGCCACGCTGTCCTCCACCAGGTTTTGGCTTTGCCACGCGTTTTGGGCAAGATACGGGCCCGGCAGATGGAACCTGTGGCGATGTTGATGCCTGCTGCGGCCCCTCCTCCTCCTCTGCTTCAGAACTGCTGCCGCCTGCACCCTGTTCCCCCAATGGCTGCCAATCGGGGTCAAGAACTGGGTCATCTAATAACTCTTCTTGTACCTCCTGCGCAACTTCGTCTGTGTCACCGTGTCGTTCGGTGGTATAGCGTTCGTGATGGGGCAACATAGTCTCATCAGGGTCTGATTCTTGATCAGCACCCTGCGAGGGCAATGTTGTGGTCTGAGTCAAAGGACCAGCATAGTAGTCTGGCTGTGGCTGTGCGTCAGTGCACTCCATGTCAGATTCAATTTGTAATGGGCATGGACTGTTAACTGCTTCACTTTCTAAGCCAGGGACGGTATGTGTAAAGAGCTCCATGGAGTAACCCGTTGTGTCGCCTGCTGCATTCTTCTCTGTTGTTGTTTTTGCTGAAGAGGACAAGGAAGTGACTTGTCCCTGACCGTGAACATCCACTAACGACGCGCTGCTTTTACTTTTACCAGTTTCACGAGATGAGGCAAAAGAGCTAGAGGCTGAGTCAGCAAGATAAGCCAAAACTTGCTCTTGCTGCTCCGGCTTTAAAAGCGGTTTTCCTAATCCCAGAAAAGGGAGCGTTCGAGGCCTTGTGTAGCCGGACGACGAACCTGGCTCCACAGCTCCAGACTTAGGTGCAATATTTTTTTCCCCACGACCACCTGATGCTCCACCACTACCACTACCCTCATTACCAGCTGACAATGAACGCCCCCGGCCACGACCTCTTCCACTAGACTTCCTCATTGTTTTAAAAACGTAACCAAACTAACGTTATTTGTTGCAGTCACACAACTTACACGGTGAGCTATAACTTCAGTATGATTTAGCTACCCCTTTACAGGTTGGTGAGACCACAGCGAAAATCAGGCCCAATGTTACACACTCTTTTTTTGGTGGCTGCAAATTAGAGAGATGCCCCACACGCAGGACTGTCACTGAAGCACAAATGTTAATATTAATGTCACACTATTATTTTTTTTTTATTTTTATTTTTTTCAGGAACACTTTAGAAACCCCCCCCAAAAAAAAAAAATAGATTTTTGCAGGGAGAATTTAGAAAACAAATGTAACAAACTATATGCTTTCTATGGGCCACTGAGTGAGAGATGACGCACACAGGAATCAGGAGTGGCACACAAGCCCAGAGGCCAATATTTTTCTACCAATGATTGATGGAGTTATTTTCTCTGGTAGATTTTGGAACCCAAATCAAGGAAAAAAAATGTAGGCTTTCTATGGACCACAATTGGAGAGAGAGAGAGAGAGAGAGAGATGGCACACCCAGGAGTCAAGACTGGCACACAAGCAGAAAGGCCAATATTAATCTCCCACTGTTTTTTTTGTTTGTTTTTTTTTTTTTTTTTTTCAGGGAGACTTTAGAAAAAAAAATAATAAAAAAAATATGATTTTATCAGGAAGAATTTAGAAACCAAATAAAATAAAATGATTTTTTCAGGGAGAATTTATAAAACAAATAAAAACAAAAATAGGCGTTCTATGGCCCACTGACTGAGAGATGACGCACACAGGAGTCAGGAGTGGCACACAAGCCCAGAGGCCAATATTTTTCTACCAATGATTGATGTAGTTATTTTCTCTGGTAGATTTTGGAACCCAAATCAAGGAAAAAAAATATAGGCTTTCTATGGACCACAATTGGAGAGAGAGAGAGAGAGAGAGAGAGATGGCACACCCAGGAGTCAAGACTGGCACACAAGCAGAAAGGCCAATATTAATCTCCCACTGTTTTTTTTGTTTGTTTTTTTTTTTTTTTTTTCAGGGAGACTTTAGAAAAAAAAATAATAAAAAAAATATGATTTTATCAGGAAGAATTTAGAAACCAAATAAAATAAAATGATTTTTCCAGGGAGAATTTATAAAACAAATAAAAACAAAAATAGGCGTTCTATGGTCCACTGACTGAGAGATGACGCACACAGGAGTCAGGAGTGGCACACAAGCCCAGAGGCCAATATTTTTCTACCAATGATTGATGTAGTTATTTTCTCTGGTAGATTTTGGAACCCAAATCAAGGAAAAAAAATATAGGCTTTCTATGGACCACAATTGGAGAGAGAGAGAGAGAGAGAGAGAGATGGCACACCCAGGAGTCAAGACTGGCACACAAGCAGAAAGGCCAATATTAATCTCCCACTGTTTTTTTTTTTTTTTTTTTTTTTTTTTTCAGGGAGACTTTAGAAAAAAAAATAATAAAAAAAATATGATTTTATCAGGAAGAATTTAGAAACCAAATAAAATAAAATGATTTTTTCAGGGAGAATTTATAAAACAAATAAAAACAAAAATAGGCGTTCTATGGCCCACTGACTGAGAGATGACGCACACAGGAGTCAGGAGTGGCACACAAACCCAGAGGCCAATATTTTTCTACCAATGATTGATGTAGTTATTTTCTCTGGTAGATTTTAGAACCCAAATCAAGGAAAAAAAATATAGGCTTTCTATGGACCACAATTGGAGAGAGAGAGAGAGAGAGAGAGAGAGAGAGAGAGATAGATGGCACACCCAGGAGTCAAGACTGGCACACAAGCAGAAAGGCCAATATTAATCTCCCACTGTTTTTTTTGGTTGTTTTTTTTTTTTTTTTTTCAGGGAGACTTTAGAAAAAAAAAAAATAAAAAAAATATGATTTTATCAGGAAGAATTTAGAAACCAAATAAAATAAAATGATTTTTTCAGGGAGAATTTAGAAAACAAATAAAACCAAAAATAGGCGTTCTATGGCCCACTGACTGAGAGATGACGCACCCAGGAGTCAAGACTGGCACACAAGCAGAAAGGCCAATATTAATCTCCCACTGTTTTTTTTTTTTTTTTTCAGGGAGACTTTAGAAAAAAAAATAATAAAAAAAATATGATTTTATCAGGAAGAATTTAGAAACCAAATAAAATAAAATGATTTTTTCAGGGAGAATTTAGAAAACAAATAAAACCAAAAATAGGCGTTCTATGGCCCACTGACTGAGAGAGAGAGAGAGATGGAACGCTTAGTACTGGCACACAAGCCCAAAGGGCAATATTAATCTCCCTTTTTTTTTCCAGGGAGAATTTCTAAAACCCAAAAAAAAAAAAAAATAGGCTTTCTATGGCCCACTATTTGTGAGAGAGATGGGACGCTCAGGACTGGCACAGATGGCACGCTCAGGACTGGCACAGAAGCCCAGAGGCCAATATTAATCTCCCTTTTTTTCTGGGAGAATTTATAAAACCAAAAAAATATTTAAATAGGCTTTCTATGGCCCACTATTTGTGAGAGAGATGGCACGCTCAGGACTGGCACAGATGGCACGCTCACAACTGGCACACAAGCCCAGAGGCCAATATTAATCTCCCTTTTTTCAGGGAAAATTTATAAAACCAAAAAAAAAATTAAATAGGCTTTCTATGGCCCACTATTTGTGAGAGAGATGGCACGCTCAGGACTGGCACAGATGGCACGCTCACAACTGGCACACAAGCCCAGAGGCCAATATTAATCTCCCTTTTTTCAGGGAAAATTTATAAAACAAAAAAAAAATTAAATAGGCTTTCTATGGCCCACTATTTGTGAGAGAGATGGCACGCTCAGGGCTGGCACAGATGGCACGCTCAGGACTGGCACACAAGCCCAGAGGCCAATATTAATCTCCCTTTTTTTCAGGGAGAATTTATAAAACCAAAAAAAAAAATAAATAGGCTTTCTATGGCCCACTATTTGTGAGAGAGATGGCACGCTCAGGGCTGGCACAGATGGCACGCTCAGGACTGGCACACAAGCCCAGAGGCCAATATTAATCTCCCTTTTTTTCAGGGAGAATTTATAAAACCCAAAAAAAAATAAAATAGGCTTTCTATGGCCCACTATTTGTGAGAGAGATGGCACACTCAGGACTGGCACACAAGCCCAAAGGCCAATATTAATCTCCCACTGTATTTTTATCAGGGAGAATTTATACACCCCACAAAAAAAAATACAGAAAAATGAAAAGGCTTTCTATGGCCCACTATGTGAGAGAGATGGCACACACAGGGATGGCACTCTAGCAGAAATGCCAAATTGCCAATCTTAATCTCCCACCAAAAAAAAAAAAAAAAAAAAAAACAGGGAATGTCCTACAATTACTATCTCCCTGCCTGCAGTAATCTCAGCCAGGTATGGCAGGCAGCTACTATCTCCCTGCCTGCAGTAATCTCAGCCAGGTATGGCAGGCAGCAATAAGGAGTGGACTGATGCACAAATGAAATAAAAAGTGTGGACAAACAAAAAAGATAGCTGTGCAGAAAGGAAGGAACAAGAGGATTTGTGCTTTGAAAAAAGCAGTTGGTTTGCACAGCGGCGTACACACAGCAATGCAGCTATCAGGGAGCCTTCTAGGGCAGCCCAATGAGCTACAGCGCTGAGGGGAAAAAAAAAAAAAAAAAAAAAAACTTCCACTGTCCCTGCACACCGAGGGTGGTGTTGGACAGTGCAAATCGCTGCAGCACAAGCGGTTTTGTGGTTAATGGACCCTGCCTAACGCTATCCCTGCTTCTGACAAAGCGGCAGCAACCTCTCCCTAAGCTCAGATCAGCAGCAGTAAGATGGCGGTCGGCGGGAACGCCTCTTTATAGCCCCTGTGACGTCGCAGACAGCAAGCCAATCACTGCAATGCCCTTCTCTAAGATGGTGGGGACCAGGACCTATGTCATCACGCTGCCCACACTCTGCGTTTACCTTCATTGGCTGAGAAATGGCGCTTTTCGCGTCATTGAAACGCGACTTTGGCGCGAAAGTCGCGTACCGCATGGCCGACCCCGCACAGGGGTCGGATCGGGTTTCATGAAACCCCGACTTAGCCAAAAGTCGGCGACTTTTGAAAATGTTCGACCCGTTTCGCTCAACCCTATCCATCAGTATAAGACCCTGTAAGGCCCATGTCTTTTAAGGGAAGATAACAGAATTGATTGCTAAGACTTGGTGAATTAATATTCCCAAAAGTCCCCGATCTTTACCTTTACATTCGATTACAAGTAAAATTAATCCACCAATTAGGCCACCTGCACACATTGAGTAGTCAGTTTTTTACCACAGTATTTGTAAGCCAAAATCAGGAGTGGAACACTCAGAGGAAAAGTATAATAGAAACACGTCACCACTTCTGCATTTATCACCCACTCCTGGTTTTGGCTTACAAATACTGAGCTAAAATACTGACCAATTACTGAGGTATAATACTGACCAAATACCGAATGTGTGCGTGTGGCCTTACAGTTCATACATTAATAGTGACAGAAAAGCAGTGCCATTTATTGTAATGTCTCCAAACTTCAAGGTTTAAACATTTGAGTATTTTCCTGTGGAGAGATTAAAAAAAAAAAATTCTGGTTCTAGAATCAATAAATGGGGCCTAAAACGTAACATTTAATGTCAAATTTTAAAATGATCAACATTTACAGGCCCTTCTCACAAAATTAGAAAATCAGGAAAAAGTTAATTTATTTCAGTTTTTCAATATAAAAAGTAAAACTCATATATTATATAGAGTAATCACAAACAGAGTGATCTATTTCAAGTGTTTATTTATGTTAATCTAGATGATTATGGCTTACAGCCAATGAAAATGGTATGGTATGGTTTTTTTTTTTGAGTTTTTTCTATGTTAGCTGTTTTTTTATATAAGTGGTAGGACTCGCAAGTAATAAGAACCCGTAACGTGGGTTGCGAGCTTATCTATTTTGGCTAAATATTAACCAATGCCTCATTCAATGTATTTATCATATGCATTAATTTTTTGCACTTTTTATCATATCATTTTTTTGGAGGATTTGGCCAGGCCTCATTTTGTTGGCTTGGTTTACTGGGGCATCTGTCCCTGTGTGCTGCATATTATAGTGCTGGGTAGCCTGCCTGTTAATACAGGGGCGTCATTAATAGGCTGCAAACCAGACACTGTGCATCACACTTACATGTGTGACTGGCGTCCTATGCGAGTTATATCAATGTGCATTTTTTCTACTAGGCAGCTAACCTCTTCAATGTCTGGCTAATGTGGGGGTGGCTGGTTTTATCAGTAGTTTCCATTTGTGCTGCCCCTTGCCTTTATCAGTGGAGGCCTGCTGCATCCTGCTAGATGTGCATTTGTCATCGGACAGGGTTTTGGGAAGGCCGTATATTATGGTATGTGTTTTTTTTAGTTTTTTCTATGTTAGCTGTTGCAGCCAATGAAAACCCAAAAGTCGTTATCTCAGTAAATTAGAATAATTAACAAAAATGCCTGCAAAGGCTTCCCAAGCATTTCAAAAAGTCCCTTAGTCTGTGCCAGTAGGATCCACAATCATGGGGAAGTCTGCTGACTTGACAGATATCCAAAAGGCAGTCATTGACACACTCCATAAGGAGGGTAACCACAAAGGTCATTGCTAAAGAAGCTGGCTATTCACAGAGTGCTGTATCCAAGCATAGTAATGGAAAGTTGAGTGGAAGGAAAAAGTGTGGTAGAAAAATAGAAAAAGGTACACAAGCAACCGGGATAACAGCAGCCTTGAAAGGATTGTTAAGAAAAGGCCATTCAAAAATTTGGGAGACATTTACAAAGAGTGGACTGCTGCTGGAGTCATTGCTTCAAGAGCTACCACACACAGACGTATCCAGGACATGGGCTACAAGTGTCGCATTCCTTGTGTCAAGCCATTCATGACCAATAGACAACGCCAGAAGTGTCTTACCTGGGCCAAGAAGAAAAAGAACTGGACTGTTGCTGAGTGGAAATCAAGGTCCCAGGGTCTGGAGGAAGAGTGTTCAGGCACACAATCCAAGCTGCTTGAGGTCTAGGGTAAAGTTTCCACAATTAGTGATGGTTTGGTTAGCTTTGTCATCTGCTGGTGTAGGTCCACTGTGTTTTAGCAAGACCATAGTCAACACAACCGTCTATCAGGTAATTTTAGAGCACTTTACGCATCCCTCTGCTGACAAGCTTTTTCGAGATGGAAATTTCATTCTCCAGCAAGACTTGGCACCTGTCCACACTGCCAAAAGTACCAATACCTGGTTTAAAAACAACAGTACCACTGCGCTTGATTGGCCAGCAAACTTGCCTGACTCTAACCCCATAGCGAATGTATGGGGTATTGTCAAGAGGAAGATGAGAGACACCAGACCCAACAATGCAGATGAGCTGAAGGTTGCAATCAAATCAACCTGGGCTTCCATAACACCTCAGCAGTACCACAGGCTGATCACCTCCATGCCATGCCACAATGATGCAGTAATTGATGCAAAAGGAGCCCCTACCAAGTATTGAGTGCATTCACTGAACATACATTTCAGTAGGCCAACATTTTGGATTTTAAAAACATTTTCCAAGCTGGTGTTATAAAGTATTCTAATTTACTGAGATAATGACTTTTGGGTTTTCATTGGCTGTAAGCCATAATCAATAATAGTATTTCCAGGAATCCATCCTGACAGCACCATAGAGGTTGTCTTCTTATCCAAAGCGGGACAGGAAACCACGAGTATAAAAGGACCCTCCCCCTACCAACCGTCAGTGATTTTCCAAAGTGCCATAGCTGGATGGATGCCAAAAGGAATATTTTATTTAAACACAAAACAAGATACAAATGTTTACATCACATTAGTTTTTAGTAAATTAGCATGGGAAGGGAACTAACAGTGCTGTCAGGATGGATTCCTGGAAATACTATTACTGGTAAGACTAATTACCGTTTTCCAGGTCATCCACCTGACAGCACCATGGAGGAGTACCAAAGCAGACTACTTCCTAGGGTGGGAATACTGCCTGGAGTACCTTTCTGCCAAACCCTAATTGCGTTGACATTACGTCTAGTTTATAATGTTTGGAAAAAGTACTAAGATTAGTCCAGGAAGCAGCGTTACAAATTTGATCTGCTGAAGCCCCCCTTTTTTCTGCCCATGAGGCTGCCATTGATCTAGACGAGTGTGCTTTGATATATCCCGGTGAATCTTTCCCCCGAGCTTTATAAGCCGAAATTATTGTGGATCTAATCCATCTCGTGATCGTGGATTTAGACACCTTTTTACCCTTATTTGGGCCTCTAAACTGAACAAAAAGATTATTATCTATCCTCCAGGGTGCCGTAACCTCTAGATATTTAAGAACCGTTTCTCTAACGTCCAGGTTATGGTAAAGAGTCTCTTCGCCGAAGTAATGGCTACAAGAAAGGCCATTTTAGGGACAATTTACCTATGTCTAGATTATCCCCCAAGTCATACTGATGTTTACATAGTTCATTAAGAACTAAATTTAAGTCCCATGGTGGGACAGTTTTCCTTATTAACGGTTTTAATCTTGCAACTGCCCTGGAAAACCGACTAATCCAGGGGTGGGCCAATAAAGTACAGTCATAAAAGACACTAAGGGCCGCTATTTGTACCCTTAAAGTACTGGGTCTAAGACCTGCTTTAAACCCCGCCTGTAAAAAATCAAGGATTTTAGGTACATTAGGGTGGTCAGTATCGACTGTCGTTTCTCCACAATAACTGCAGAATTTTTTCCAAATTTTGGTATAAATGGAAGAGGTTACTGGCTTGCTGCTTGCTTTTAATGTGGAAATCACTTCATCCGATAAACCCTTTGCTCTTAGAACTTGCTGTTCAGCATCCAGGCCGACAAACGAAGAGTTTCTGGATTCTGGTGGAGAATGGGAGTTTGAAAGAGTAGATCTGTCCTTCGTGGAAGAATGTCTCCCTTGACATTTTCTTCAGTAAGGGAAACCAACTTCTCTTTGGCCAGAACGGTACTACAAGTAGGACTTTGGCTCTGTCTTCTGCAATTTTCCTGAGAGTCCTTGGTATTAGTGCAAGCGGAGGGAATGCATACAACAGGCCTCTGTTCCATGATTGGGAGAAGGCATCGACTCCAGCCGGGTTCTCCTGAGGGTTCAGTGAGTAAAAGACGCTGACCTTTGCATTCTGTCTGGTTGCAAAGAGGTCCACCTCTGGGTTCCCCAAACGATGACATAAGTTTTCGAAAACCTCGTTGTTTAGCTCCCATTCTGTCGATAGAACTGTCCTCCTGCTCAGGAAATCCGCCACTTGGTTTCTGGAACCTTGTAGATGTACCGCTGAGACCGAGAGTACCATCCCTTCTGCCCATCTGAAGATTTGTTCTGCCAACTGCTGCAGAGCCATGTGTCTCGGACCACCTTGATGTCGAAGGAAAGCAACTGCTGTTATGTTGTCCGAGAGTACTTTCACATGTTTGTTCCTTACCAAGGCCTGCGCTGAAGATAGAACCTTCCAGACTGCGAGCAGTTCTCTGAAATTTGAGGATTGTCTGCTGTTTTCCCGGGTCCACTGACCCTGGTAATACCTTCCCTGGATGTGACCTCTCCAGCCTTGTTGACTTGCGTCCGTGGTAATTATAACTTCGGGAACACGATTCCAGGCCACTCCTTGCCTCAGATTTTTGGGATCTGTCCACCAACGTAACGAAGTCTTCACTTGGATTGGTAGCTGTATTACTTTGTCCAGCGACCCCTGTCTTCTGTCCCAGGATGAGAGAATCGCCTGCTGAAGCCGTCGGGAATGAAATTGACTCCAATTTACACAGGGTATGCAGGCCGTCATCAGCCCCAGGATCTTCATGGCTTCCCTGATGGAAACTCTGATCTTCGTGAATTGACGAATCCTGTTCACTATGCCACACAGTTTTTCTTCCGGTAGAAAAGACATTCTCACACTTGAGTCTAGTAAGACTCCGAGAAATTTTATTCTCTGTTTGGGTATTAGATCGGATTTTGCCCAATTTACGATCCACCCCAAATTCTGCAGTGTGGAAATTAAAAACTGACAGTCAGACCTGAGTTGATTTACCGTGTATGCTACCACCAAAAAATCATCCAGATACGGAATGACTATGATATCTCGATTTCTTAGGAAGGCTACCACCTCTATTATAATCTTCGTAACGATTCTTGGGGCTGAGGCTAGGCCAAACGGAAGACAGCGAAACTGGTAATGGAAGACCCTGCCTTCTTTTTCTTCTGCGAACCTCAGATATTTTTGGTGGTTTAGGTAAATAGGGACGTGGTAATATGCACTCTTTAAATCTAGAGTGCACATCACCACCCCTTTGTCTAGGAGGGGAATCGTGGATTTTATAGATTCCATTTTGAATCATTTGTATACTACCCATGAATTTAGGTGTTTGAGATTTATAATAGTCCTTGATTCCCCCGAGGGTTTTATTATGGAAAAAAGATTTGAATAAAACCCTTGTCCTATTTCTTGGGGAGGTACTGGGACTATTGCAGCTGTTTTTAGCAGGTCTTGAATATCAACCCACATGGGAGAGGTTGGGACGAGGTGGGAGCTGGAGATTAGGAATTTTTGTGGGGGCGGCGAAGAAAATTCTATCCTGTAACCCTAAGCAATTAGTTGTAACACCCACGGGCTTGTAGTGATTTTTTGCCAGCCTTCCAGAAACCTGGTTAAGCGCCCCCCTACACTGGTGGCGTCATTTTCTGTGGTAACCAGATGCTGAACCTGAAAAGGTAGACTCTTTACTCTTGGTTCTAGCCTCCCCACCTTTCGGGTAGCTCCATCTCCCTTGTTTCCCTTTCCCTCTATAGTCAGTTCTCTGATTGAAACGGGACCTACGAAAGGGCTGAAACTTTTTGCGTTTCTCTTCCGGGAACCCCTATTTATCATCTGACGCTTTCTATAAGATGTCATCTAGTACTGGCCCAAATACCCTTCCACCTGAAAATGGGATGGCGCAAAGCTTATTCTTGGAATGTACGTCCCCTGACCAGTTTTTGAGCCAGATGGCTCTTCTGGCCGCATTTGACAGGGATTGACTCCTAGCCGTAAACCTTACTGTTTCCGCCGATGTGTCCGCTAGAAAATCTGTTCCCATTTTTAGAAGGGAAAAGTATTTCAATATAGCTTCCCTAGGGGTTTTAGATGAAAGTTGATCTGCTAGATCATCTACTCATAAGTGCATAGAACGTGCTACTGATGTCGCCGCTATATTTGCACGCATTACAGCTACTGAGCTCTCCCAGGCTCTTTTTAAGAGACTGTCCGCTTTCCTATCCATAGGCTCCTTTAGGTTAGAGGAGTCTTCGAAGGGTATAGCGGTTCTTTTGGAGACTCTAGCTAAAGGGATGTCTATTTTGGGAATGTCCTCCCAATCCTTGACCTCCGCTGGATCAAACGGGAGACGAAGTTTGAAGTCCTTTGGAATAATCAGACGTTTCTCCACCTCCTCCCATTCTTCTAGAATCATCCCGCGAATATGAGAATTTACAGGAAAAACTTTTGAAGTCTGAGCCCGTAACCCACCAAACATCTCATCCTGTATTGAACAAGATGTTGGGGGTTCTTCGATTTGCATGGTGTGTCTCACTGCACCTAGTAACTCGTCTGTGTCCATAGAAGAAAATAAGTATTTCTTCCCTCTCTCTGGAGGATCTCTAAACTCGTCTTCCTCCAGATCCGACTTGGACAAAGCTCCTTCAGATGTAGAGTCTGAATCCCTCATTCTCTTCCTATTATCCGGCTGTGAGGGTTGAGGAGTCAATAAGTTAGAGACTGACGCCTGTACCTCCTCCCTGATAATAGCCCTCATGTTAGACATCAGAGAGGCTTGCTCTTCACCCACCATGCGGTTAGTGCAGGGTTCACAAAGGGGTTTTTGCCACGACTCTTTCAGTTTTACGAAACAAATGGGACACTTCTTACATCTCCCCATTTTCTTAACCTCCTTCTTATCCATGGAGGTAGGGGCCACCTATAAGACAGAAGCAGCCCCGTTTTAGAAGGTTGCATCTATGACTGGGTGCTAGGAATTAGTAGTTGCCCTCTTTAGGGGACTTACGTGTGCCTGTCTTTCAGTCTCCATCCTGGCGGTATCCTCCATTTCGGACTATGCCCAGGATTAGAGGCGTCCCTACCCCCTTTACCTTATATCCTCTGCTTGTCTCCTGCCCCGGAAATGACTCCGTCTTCCTTCACAGTGACGGAGACGCCGACCCCGCCCACCGCTGACCACAACCCGGAAGTAACTATGCTGGGCTGCAGCATGCAGCCGGTGATGTGGCTATGGCGGTGTACTGCAGGACCGCATGAAAAGATGCCCGTACACAGAGGTGGACCCGGACCGGAGAAGGCTTGGGCGACGCGCACGGTCGAGAGCCTCCACAGGAGGAAACGACCGGCGATCCCAGGAGCAGCGCTGCACTGGGTAAGCTGAGGGACCCTGAGTCGGGTTTCAGCGCACGGGGATCTTGCAGTGGGAAGGGTATTAAGGGCCTAAACCACCCGATCCACACCCCCCGAATGGAGCCTGCCGGAGTCTCGCAGTTCCTATCCACAGTGGGACAGGAAAAACACTGACGGTTGGTAGGGGGAGGGTCCTTTTATACTCGTGGTTTCCTGTCCCACTGCGGATAAGAAGACAACCTCAATGGTGCTGTCAGGTGGATGACCTGGAAAAATGAATTAGATCACTCTGTTTGTAATGACTCTCTATATGAGATTCACTTTTTGTATTGAAGAACTTAAATAAATTAACTTTTTTGATGATATTTTAAAGGGACTCTGTCACCTGAATTTGGCGGGCTATGTAAATGCCCTGTGTCTGATCCGATGGGCGGTGTTTCCTCTTCTTTCATTCACCCCTTCCTTTCCTGTCCGCAATATTTTCTTGAAGTTGAGTAGGTTTCCTCTGTAGTTCACGCATGCGCAATGCAATCTTGCCTTGCGCACGCGCAGTATGCTTTGCCCAAATGCAGGCAAAGCCGAAAAGCATTACTGTGCATGTGCCGCCGCATTATGTCCCAAAACACAGCGAAATACTTCCGGGACATAGTGCGGCGGCGCACTATGCTGAACATTCGAGGAGTATAATATCCCCTATTTTTTTCTATACACCTAGTAGAAATCAGGCCAGTAATTAAACAAGTATCTGAGCACTAAAGGGAATGACACCCATTGAGGCACTAAATGGCAAAGAAGCACATTGCCCATTTGTAGTGATTAGTGATCCCGTAGATATTTGGGTTTGCTGACTTTTTTTTTTTTTTTTACAAAAGTCCAGTTCAGGGCCCGATCTTAACCCCGGACAACGAACCCTATATAAGTCAACAGGGACTCAAACTTCAGTCCTGTAAAATGGCTGTAAGGGATAGAGGGCTGCAAAATGAAGAAAAATGGGGGTAAAAGCAGGGCAATTACCCTGCAAACAAATGTGGATAGAGAAATTACTTAAATAAGTTCTGTCATTATAGCAATCATGGTAAAAAAGGAAGAAAATGAATAACATTAACATTTTAATGCTACTGCCAGTCCAGAAAAAAAATTTCACCTTCACCCACAGAGCATACTTTCACATTTCAACCACAGATGCTGATAACAAATTTCTCCCACAAAGCAAGTTTCCACATTTACCCCACAGAAGCTGATAACAAATTTCCCCCACAGAGCATTTATTTGCATTTCCCCACAGAAGCAGATAACAAATTTCACCCACAGAGCATGTTTTCCCATTTTCCCCAGAGAAGCTGATTAAATCTTTCATACCCAGGCAATAGGACAAAGTACTTCCACAAGCATGGTTGCAGAGAACACACAGCAGCTTAAAGGCACAGTACTCCCACAGATATGGGTTAAAGAATACATGCAGTGGCTTTTGGCACAGTACTCTCACAGATATTAGTTTAAGAATACACGCAGTGGCATTTTAGCACAGTACTCCCACAGATATGAGTTAAAGTGTATACACAGTGGCTTTTGGCACAGTAAACCTGCAGGTATGGGCTGCAGAGTACACGCAACAGCTTAAAGGGACAGTACTGCAAAACCTAATACTGTCCCTCACTTCAGCTGCATCCTGTCCCTTTTGCATTTACTTATTTTCCTTTTTGTAATTTTTAAGATTTAAAAACAATCACAATCTATATATTTTCTTGCCAAAAATACAAAGTAAATTTGTCATCTTTAGTTTTAACGCTTTTAGAGGTCCTCTTAACTTGTTTAACAGTTCACAATAACAGTGATTTTGACCAGGGGTGCCCAAAGTTTTACATGCCATTGTAGCTCCAAGTGGAGAAAGAAGTGGATGTGGCAGTATGGGTGGAAAAGGCAAAAGAGGAGTAATCCAACTTTTTTTGTATTTTTTTATGGAACTGACTTAAAACAACCTAACATAATAACATAGAAACATAGTTAGCAAGGCCGAAAAAAGACATTTGTCCATCCAGTTCAGCCTATATTCCGTCAGAATAAATCCCTAGATCTACATCCTTCTAAAGAACCTAATAACTGTAAGATACAATATTGTTATGCTCCAGGAAGACATCCAGGCCTCTCTTGAACCCCTCGACTGAGTTCGCCATCACCACCTCCTCAGGAAAGGAATTCCAGATTCTCACTGCCCTAACAATAACCTAGATTTAACTAAACTAAGGCTAGCTATCTAGAACCACAAGGTGTAGGTCCAAGTGGAGGAAGAGGTGGAAATGGCAGTATGGGTGGAAGAGGCAGAAGAGGTAGCCAACACAGTAGTTTGGGCATTTTGTTTGGGAAGGGGGAACCTAAATGAAATGAATGGCAAATAGAGGTTGAATACTGGCTGGGTGTGGCAGGTATGGTTGTCTACCCATCCAAAGGTACGGACAAAACCTGTGGAAAACACGCCTGGTTCATTTTAAGGAATGACGTGCTAAACACATGTTCTGAAATGACACTTGCACCAGGACATGCCAGCACCTCTAAAGCATAAAGGGCAAGCTCAGACCACGTGTCCAATTTGGAAACCCAGAAGATAAATGGGGCAGACCCATCTGTTATTATGTGGAGATGACGTATGGACATGTACTCAATCACTATTTTGTTGTAATACTGGCTGCTGCTCATAAGAATCCTACTACACGATAGTGTTGTATGTGATGAAATGCTCAAAGTTTTGTAAACATTTCAGTCATGCTAACCCTGCCTTCCGAGGTGTTGGCGGTAGGGTTGAGCGAAACGGATCGGGCAAATTGAAAAATCACCGACTTTCGGCAAAGTCGGGTTTCGTGAAACCCGACCCGATCCTAGTGTGGGATCGGCCATGAAGTCGGCGATCAGCGTGCCAAAGTCGCGTTTCGTATGATGTTTTCAGCGCCATTTCTCATCCAATGAAGGAGGACGCAGAGTGTGGGCAGCGTGATGACATAGGTCTCGGTCCCCACCATCTTAGAGAAGGGCATGACAGTGATTGGCTTGCTTTCTGCGGCATCACAGGGGCTATAAAGGGGCGTGCACGCCGACCGCCATCTTACTTTTGCCGATCTTAGCATAGGGAGAGGTTGCTGCAGCTGCATAAGAAGGGATATAGTTAGGGAGGGAAGATTAACCCCGAAACTGCTTGTGCTGTAGCGATTTCCACTTCCAACACCACCTTTTCTTTGCAGGGACAGTGGAGTTTATATTTTTGTGCATCAGCGCTATAGTTTATTAGGCTGCCTTACAAGGCTCCCTGATAGCTGCATTGCTGTTTGTACGCCGCTGTGCAAACCAACTGCTTTTTTAAAAGCAAAAATTCTGTTGCTCCTTTCTGCACAGTTCTCTTGTTTATTTGTCCACACTTTTGTGTGCAGCAGTCCTTTTTATTGCTGCTATACTTGTCCTGAGATCATTGTAGGGAGATTGAAATTGTACTACAACCCTTGTATTTTTTGTTTTGCCACTTACATTGTGTAGTGTAATACACTACGCCTGAGTTTTGTTGCAGTCTCCCCCCAAAAAAGGGAGATTTAAATTGGCACTAAGTGGATCTACGTCACTTCTGTTAGTTTGTCTTATATCTTCCAGCCACATTCTGCCACTTACATTGTGTAGTGTTATACACTGGGCCTGATTTTTGTTGCAGTCTCCCCCCCAAAAAAAGGGAGATTTAAATTGGCACTAAGTGGATCTACATCAGTTCTGTTAGTTTGTCGTACATCTTCCAGCCACGTTCTGCAACTTACATTGTGTAGTGTAATACACTGGGCCTGAGTTTTGGTGCAGTCTCCCCCCCAAAAAAGGGAGATTTCAATTGGCAATAAGTGGATCTACGTCAGTTCTGTTAGTTTGTCGTATATCAGCCAGCCACGTTCTGCCACTTACATTGTGTAGTGTAATACACTACACCTGAGTTTTGTTGCAGTCTCCCCCCCCCCCCAAAAGGGAGATTTAAATTGGCACTAAGTGGATCTATGTCACAGTTCTGTTAGTTTGTCGTACATCTTCCAGCCACATTCTGCCACTTACATTGTGTAGTGTAATACACTGGGCCTGAGTTTTGGTGCAGTCTCCCCCCCAAAAAAGGGGAGATTTAAATTGGCACTAAGTGGATCTACGTCACAGTTCTGTTAGTTTGTCGCACATCTTCCAGCCACGTTCTGCCACTTACATTGTGTAGTGTAATACACTGGGCCGAAGTTTTGGTGCAGTCTCCCCCCCAAAAAAGGGAGATTTAAATTGGCACTAAGTGGATCTACGTCAGTTCTGTTAGTTTGTCGTATATCAGCCAGCCACGTTCTGCCACTTACATTGTGTAGTGTAATACACTACGCCTGAATTTTGTTGCAGTCTCCCCCACCAAAAAAAGGGAGATTTAAATTCTCCACAATTTTATATACACCTTCTACCTTGTTTCATAGTACCATATAATGGTTGTCATTTTGGTTAGATTTTTCCAAAAGTGAGGAAGTCTGGTGGAAGAGGCCATGGGCGGTCGTTGCCAGCTGATACTGATGGTGGTGGTGGAGCATCTGGTGGTAGTGGGAAAAGCAAAATAGCACCAAAGGCTCGAGGTGTTGAGCCAGCATCATCGTCTGGTTACACAAGGCCTCGAAGGCTCCCTTATCTGGGAGTAGGAAAACAGCTTTTAAAGCTGGAGCAGCAGGAAAAAGTTTTGGCTTTCCTTGCTGACTCAGCCTCTAGCTCTTTCGCCTCCTCTTCAGAAGGTTCGAAATCTAAAAGCAGCGAGTCATCAGTGGATGCTCCCAGTCAGGAACAAGTCACTTTCTTGTGTTCTTCACCCAAATCAAAAGTGAAGGATGCGGCATTCAACACTACAGTTTACTCCATGGAGCTCTTTACACATACCGTGCCTGGGTTAGAGAAGGAAATTGTTAAATGCCCATTACAAGACGAATCGGACATGGAGTGCACAGATTCAAAGCCACAGCTAGATGATTATGCTGTTCCATTGACTCAGATCACCACATTGCCCTCGCAGTGTACTGAGCCAGAATCTGACCCTGATGAGACTATGGTGCCCTGTCTCGAACGCTATAACACCTTACACGGTGACACAGAGAAAGGTGCACATGACATTGAAGAGGAGGTGATAGATGACCCATTTGCTGACCCAGATTGGCAGCCAATGGGGGAAGAGGGTGCCGCTGCCAGTAGCTCGGAAGCGGAGGCGGATGATCCGCAGCAGCCATCTACATCGCAACTGCTTTCATCTGGCAGGCCCATATCTGGCCAAAAATGTTTGTCAAAACCAAAAACAGTGTTAGGACAGTGTGGCCATACGGTGAAAGTAGCACAGTGTGCAATGCCTGAAAAGGTAATCCATAGTAGGAAGAGTGCAGTGTGGGAATTTTTTAACCAAGATCCGAATGATCAGTGCAAACTTATCTGTAAGAATTGCTCAAAGACCTTTAGCAGAGGGAAGAATCTCCTAAATTTAAATACAACGTGCATGCGTAGACATTTAACTAGCATGCACTTGCAAGGCTGGATTAACTACCAAACGTCCAGTACCATTGGTGCACCTGCTCAGAATGAAGGTAGTCAGCAACGCTACATTGTTCCCTCACAGTAAGCCCACCGGTTAGGACACCACCAGCAGCACATGTGGAGGTATCGTCGCAAGGCCAAAGCAGTTAGGGAATCAGAAAGTTCTTGGTAGGAAACACTGTATGTAGGCCAACATCAAGAATACCATCACCAACCCTCTCTCAATCTGCCATGTCCACCACCACCCCCGCTAGTTCCACCATATGCAGCTCTCCAGTCCAGCTCACCCTACAAGAGACTCTCGTTAGGAAAAGAAAGTAGTCATCCTGTCATCCGCGCACACAGCGTTTGAACACCCACATTGCTTGATTAATCTCATTAGAGATCATGCCCTATCGGTTGGTTGAAAGCTAAGCTTTCAAAGCCCTGATGGCCTACGCAGCACCACGCTATGACCTACCCAGTCGACACTTCTTTGCGAGAAAAGCCATCCCAGCCCTCCACCAGCATGTCAAAGACAGCATTGTCCATGCACTGAGGCAATCAGTCAGTAGAAAGGTGCACCTCACAACAGATGCATGGACCAGCGGGCATGGCCAGGGACGTTACGTGTCCATCATGGCGCACTGGGTTAATGTGGTGGATGCAGGGTCCACAGGAGACAGCCATAGTGGGACAGTTCTGCCTAGACCACGGTCTAGGAAACAGTTTGCTTTAGGCGATCGCCACCCCTCCTCCTCCTCCTCAAGTGAAAGCTTGTTCACAGAGCGCAGTCGCACGACCACTCCATCCGCAGCTGCCAGTGTTGCACACGAGGTGTCCCATTATGGAATGGCTAGTGGTAAGCGTCAGCAGGCTGTGCTACAAATTAAGTGTTTGGGCGACAACAGACACTCCGCGGAAGTACTGGCCGAGTACTTGCAGCAAGAAACTCAGTCATGGCTGTGCAGTGTACATCTTGAGGCAGGCAAGGTAGTCAGTGATAACGGAAGGAATTTTAAGGCTGCCATAGCCCTTTCAGAACTTAAACACATACTTTGCCTGGCTCACACCTTGAACCTGGTGGTGCAGTGCTTCCTGAAAAATTATCCGGAGTTACCAGCCCTGCTCCTGAAGGTGCGAAGACTTTGCTCGCATATCCGCCGGTCGCCCGTACACTCCAGCCGTATGCAGAACCATCAGCGATCGCTGAATCTTCCCTAGCACCGCCTAATAATCGATGTTGCAACAAGGTGGAACTCCACACTGCACATGCTTCAGAGGCTGTGCGAACAGAGGCATGCTGTCATTTATTTGTGGGAGGATACACATACACGGGCAGGCAGTTGGATGGCAGACATGGAGTTGTCTGGTGTGCAGTGGTCGAAGCTCCAAGACCTCTGTTAAGTCCTTCAGTGTTTTGAGGAATGCACACAGCTGGTAAGTGCAGTTGACGCCATCATAAGCATGAGCATCCCATTAAAGCGTCTGCTGATGCAAAGTTTGACGCACATCAAGGAGCAGGCGTCTGCAGCCGAGGAGGAGTGAAGAAAGTGCTCCTCGACCCAGCACAAGCAGTGATTTGACACCTGGAACATTGGCCCACATGGCAGAGTATGCCTTGCGTATCCTAAAAAAGGGACCCCCGCATTATCAAAATGATGACCGATGACGATTACTGGTTGGCCTGCCTCCTGGGTCCACAATACAAAGGAAAATTACAAAATATCATGCCACATGAGAACCTTGAGCAAATATTAGCTACCAAACAAGCAACTCTTGTAGACCGTTTGGTTCAGGCATTCCCAGCACACATGGAAAAACCGGAGAAAAACTTGGAGTTTTCGTATAAAAAGTAACAAAAATCTTTATTAAATACCAATCAACAAACAATTAAAAACACAAACAAAGTGATGAAAGTGTTGGTAGACAAAGACACCAGATAAAGGTGGCCCTCAGTACAATATCAGATATATAATTACATCAGTGCAACCATAACATAGATCTATTTGAGATAAAGAACCCCTCCTTAGAGGTATACCGCATGTGCACTACCTTCATTAATGTGAACCAGGGTCATTGCGGCAACAGTCATCAATTTTAGTAACCCACAGGTGTGCTCATTCCACATACCGCCGATAATTTATACAAGGTGCCACTATAGCATACACCCAGCCTGGTGGATATAAGAATGCGTACCAAAGGAGAGCATGTCTCACCTAGAACTGAGGAGCCAACTGCACGTGTGAACTCCTGTTACCAATTTTGAACTGCATTTAGCCTACTTACCTATTTGGGCCTAGTAACTGTGTGAGCCTCTCATTACAGTTGTCCTCCTCCGCTGGACAAAGCTATGCCGCCTGTGTACTCCTCTTACCAATTTTGAACTGCATTTAGCTTACTTTCTTACTTGGGCCTAGTAACTGTGTGAGCCTCTCATTACAGTTGTCCTCCTCCGCTGAACAAAGCTATGCCGCCAGTATACTCCTCTTACCAATTTTGAACTGCATTTAGCCTACTTACTTATTTGGGCCTAGTAACTGTGTGAGCCTCTCATTACAGTTGTCCTCCGCTGAACAAAGCTATGCCGCCTGTGTACTCCTGTTACCAATTTTGAACTGCATTTAGCCTACTTTTTTATTTTAGGCGCAGTCAGCCTGACAACAAATAATGTCAGAAGACGAGCAGCGCTAACTGCGCATGCCCAAGGTTTAACATAACAGCACAGGCTCCGGGACAGATTCAAACAATGCTGAGGAGGCGGTTCCCGGCGCCAAGGGGGTATGAATGACGGCTGTGCTGCTTCTCATTATGAAGGGAAGTCCCACCTCCGGGACGGTTTCATGGTATGAGGGGACACATTTTATAAGTTTTAAGTTCAGCGTGTGCAAGGAGCATAACTAAAAGAGCCACCATTTCGTTGTGCAGCATTAGTGCTGCACAAGGTGGCTCTTTCAGTTACAAATGCCTGGGGGGGCACAGGTTCCCTTTAATTTCTGTAGTAGTGTGAGTGTGGCGGTGGCAGGAGCAATTGCCGGATACACAGCTGGGGATCAGCTGACGTTACTGAAACCCAATAACACGGCAGCAAGTGTTGACTGTGCAGACGGCACTTCCAAGCAGCAACTGGTGGTGTTGGAGCCCAGGGAATCCAGGAGAAGCAGAGTGTAGGCCGAGGCTTGCACTCAAATCAGTTTAAAATATGTTGTTGTGTCAAGGTGGAGGTAGCAGGAGCAATTGCTGGATACACAGCAGGGGAGCAGCTGACGTTACTGAACCCCACTAACACAGGAGCGAGTGTTTTTCTCTGTGCAAACGGCACTTCCGAGCAGCAACTGGTGGTGTTGGAGCCCAGGGTCAATCAGGGTGTAGGCTGAGGCCTAATTGGAGCAAGTTTGATATCTGTCGTAGTGTGAGCGTGGAAGGAGCAGGAGCAATTGCCGGATACACAGCAGGGGAGCAGCTGACGTTACTGAACCCCACTAACACAGGAGCTAGTGTTTTTCTCTGTGCAGACGGCACTTCTGAGTAGCAACTGGTGGTGTTGGAGCCCAGGGATTACAGTTCAGGTGGTAGAAACATGAACACAATAGGAGACCTGGATACAGTTGCCAACCAATTATTTAGTCTGGAAGAGGAGTGGCAAATTCCTGCAAGATCCAGGCCTTGTTCATTTTCATAAAAGTAAGCCGGTCAACGTTATCGGAGGATAGTCGCATGCGACGGTCTGTTAGTACACAACCTGCGGCACTAAAGAGGCGTTCGGATAACACACTAGCAGCAGGGCAAGCCAGCACCTCCAATGCTGGTCAAATGGAAGGGTTATGGCCAGGAGGATAATTCTTGGGTTGTTGCCTCCGATGTTCATGCTGACGATTTGGTTCGTGCCTTTCATTTGGCTCGTCTTAATAGCCTGGGGGCTCTGGTGAGGGTTCGGTGACCTGCTACTGCAACCCTTGACCTACTGTCTCCTTCCCCATAATCCTGTAGAATGTAAGCCCGCAAGGGCAGGGTCCTTTTCCCTCTGTACCAGTCTGTCATTTAGTTTTGTTTACTGTAAGTGATATTTGTATTTTGATGTAACCCCTCCTCATGTACAGCACCATGGAATTAATGTGGCTATATAAATAAATAATAATAATAATAATACAGCAAGTGTAAGATAGCCCTCAGAACTATCATTAACTCCTTCACGACCTTGCCCTTTTCCGTTTTTGCGTTCTCGTTTTCCGCTCCCCTTCTTCCCAGAGCCATAACTTTTTTATTTTTCTGTCAATATGGCCATGTGAGGGCTTGTTTTTTGCGGGACAAGTTGCACTTTTCAATGACATCATTGGTTTTAGCATATCATGAACTGGAAAACGGGAAAAAAATTCCAAGTGCGGTGAAATTGCAAAAAAAGTGCAATCCCACATTTGTTTTTTGTTTGGCTTTTTTGCTAGTTTCACTAAATGCTAAAACTGACCTGCCATTTTGATTCTCCAAGTCATTACGAGTTCATAGACACCAAACATGTCTAGGTTACGTTTTATCTAAGTGGTAAAAAAAATCCAAACTTTTCTTGAAAAAAAAATGTGCAATTTTCCAATACCCGTAGCGTCTCCATTTTTCGTGATCTGGAGTCAGGTAAAGGCTTATTTTTTGCATGTCGAGCTGTTGTTTTTAGTGATACCATTTTGGTGCAGATACGTTCTTTTGATCGCCCGATATTACATTTTAATGCAATGTCGCGGCGACCAAAAAAACGTAATTCTGGCGTTTCAATTTTTTTCTCGCTAGGCTGTTAAGCAATCAACTTAATCCTTTTTTTTATTGATAGATCGGGCGATTCTGAACGCTGCGATACCAAATATGTATAGTTTTGATTTCTTTTATTGTTTTATTTTAAATGGGGCGAAAGGGGGGGTGATTTAACCCCTTAACGACCGCCGATACGCCTTTTAACAGTGGCAGTTAAGGGTACTTAAACCACAGCGCCGTTAACTAACAGCGCTGTGGAAAAAGTGAATAGCGCCCCCCAGAGTCGGATTTTCTCTGGGGTCCCGGTTGCCTGGGGTTGCCGAGACCCCAGAGAACATGATTCGGGGTTTTTTTACCGACCCCTGAGTTGCGATCGCTGGTAATTACCGTTTAACGGCGATCGCAAAAAAAACGTGATTTCCCTTTTAATTTCTCTGTCCTCCGATGTGATCGCACATCAGAGGACAGAGAAATGGGGACCCCGATAGCCCCCTGATACTCACCTGTCTCCCCCGGTGCTCCTCATGGCTCCCGATGAGCGCTGCCATCTTTTTCCGGCAAAAAAATGGCGGGCGCTGTTGCGAATTCTGTTGTCAAGCTCCCTCCTGTGGTCACAAATGGTACTTTGGCTGGTTCTGTCCATGGGCTTCCTCTGGTGGTTGTGAGTGGGACTGCGGCTTCTGAGTTTCCTTCCACAGGTGACGAGGTTAATTCGTTAGCTGGCTGCTCTATTTAACTCCACTTAGATCATTGCTCCATGCCACCTGTCAATGTTCCAGTATTGGTCTAGTTCGCTCCTGGATCATTCTTGTGACCTGTCTTCCCAGCAGAAGCTAAGTTCCTGCTTGTTTTTCTTTTGTTTGCTATTTTTCTGTCCAGCTTGCTATTTTGATTTTTGTCTTGCTTGCTGGAAGCTCTGGGACGCAGAGGGAGCGCCTCCGCACCGTGAGTCGGTGCGGAGGGTCTTTTTGCGCCCTCTGCGTGGTCTTTTTGTAGTTTTTGTGCTGACCGCAAAGTTACCTTTCCTATCCTCTGTCTGTTCAGTAAGTCGGGCCTCACTTTGCTAAATCTATTTAATCTCTGTGTTTGTAATTTTCATCTTTACTCACAGTCATTATATGTGGGGGGCTGCCTTTTCCTTTGGGGAATTTCTCTGAGGCAAGGTAGGCTTTATTTTTCTATCTTTAGGGCTAGCTAGTTCCTTAGGCTGTGACGAGTTGCATAGGGAGCGTTAGGAGCAATCCACGGCTATTTCTAGTGTGTGTGATAGGATTAGGGATTGCGGTCAGCAGAGTTCCCACGTCTCAGAGCTTGTCCTGTATTATTAGTAACTATCAGGTCATTCCGTGGCTCTTAACCACCAGGTCCTTTATTGTCCTAAATACCAGGTCATAACAGTACAGGTGGCCCAAAGTATTAATGCATCTCAATAGAGGGATAAGAGAAGTTCTGAGACCATTTTTTTTCTTTGCACTGTGTTTTGTCTTTCTTTTCCCCTTTACATCTGGGTGGTTCAGGACACAGGTGTAGAGATGGACATTCAGGGTCTATCCTCTTGTGTGGATCATCTCACTATAAGTGTACAGAACATTCAAGACTTTGTGGTTCAGAATTCTATGTTAGAACCTAGAATTCCTATTCCTGATTTGTTTTCTGGAGATAGAGCTAAGTTTCTGAGTTTTAAAAATAATTGTAAACTATTTCTGGCTTTGAAACCCCGCTCCTCAGGTGACCCTGTTCAACAAGTGAAAATCATTATTTCTTTGTTACGTGGCGACCCTCAAGACTGGGCCTTTTCCCTTGCGCCAGGAGATCCAGCATTGCGTGATGTTGATGCCTTTTTCCTGGCGCTTGGATTGCTTTATGACGAACCTAATTCAGTGGATCAGGCAGAGAAAATCTTGCTGGCTCTGTGTCAGGGTCAGGATGAAGCGGAGATATATTGTCAGAAGTTTAGAAAGTGGTCTGTACTCACTCAGTGGAATGAATGTGCCCTGGCAGCAATTTTCAGAAAGGGTCTCTCTGAAGCCCTTAAGGATGTCATGGTGGGATTTCCCATGCCTACTGGTCTGAATGAGTCTATGTCTTTGGCCATTCAGATCGATCGACGCTTGCATGAGCGTAAAGCTGTCCACCATTTGGCGGTATTATCTGAGCATAGACCTGAGCCTATGCAATGTGATAGGACTTTGACCAGAGCTGAACGGCAAGAACACAGACGTCGGAATGGGCTGTGTTTTTACTGTGGTGATTCCACTCATGCTATCTCCGATTGTCCTAAGCGCACTAAGCGGTTCGCTAGGTCTGCCACCATTGGTACGGTACAGTCGAAATTTCTTTTGTCCGTTACTCTGATTTGCTCTTTGTCATCCTATTCTGTTATGGCGTTTGTGGATTCAGGCGCTGCCCTGAATTTGATGGACTTGGAGTTTGCTAGGCGCTGTGGTTTTTTCTTTGAGCCCTTGCAGTATCCTATTCCATTGAGAGGAATTGATGCTACGCCTTTGGCCAAGAATAAGCCTCATTACTGGACTCAATTGACCATGTGCATGGCTCCTGCACATCAGGAGGATATTCGCTTTTTGGTGTTGCATAATCTGCATGATGTGGTCGTTTTGGGGTTGCCATGGCTACAGGTCCATAATCCAGTATTGGATTGGAAATCTATGTCTGTGTCCAGCTGGGGTTGTCAGGGGGTACATGGTGATGTTCCATTTTTGTCTATTTCGTCATCCACCCTTCTGAAGTCCCGGAGTTTTTGTCGGATTACCGGGATGTATTTGATGAGCCCAAATCCAGTGCCCTTCCTCCTCATAGGGATTGCGATTGTGCTATCAATTTGATTCCTGGTAGTAAGTTTCTGTGCCAGAACATGCCGCTATGCGGAGTTATATAAAGGAATCCTTGGAGAAGGGTCATATTCGCCCGTCGTCGTCACCATTGGGAGCAGGGTTCTTTTTTGTGGCCAAGAAGGATGGTTCTTTGAGACCTTGTATTGATTACCGCCTTCTTAATAAAATTACAGTCAAATTTCAGTACCCTTTGCCGCTGCTGTCTGATTTGTTTGCTCGGATTAAGGGGGCTAGTTGGTTCACCAAGATAGATCTTCGTGGTGCGTATAATCTTGTGCGTATTAAACAGGGCGATGAATGGAAAACAGCATTTAATATGCCTGAGGGCCATTTTGAGTACCTGGTTATGCCATTCGGGCTTTCCAATGCTCCATCAGTATTTCAGTCCTTTATGCATGACATCTTCCGAGAGTACCTGGATAAATTCCTGATTGTATATTTGGATGATATTTTGGTCTTCTCGGATGATTGGGAGTCTCACGTGAAGCAGGTCAGAATGGTGTTCCAGGTCCTTCGTGCGAATTCTTTGTTTGTGAAGGGGTCAAAGTGTCTCTTTGGAGTTCAGAAGGTTTCATTTTTGGGTTTCATTTTTTCCCCTTCTACTATCGAGATGGACCCTGTTAAAGTCCAGGCCATTTATGATTGGACTCAGCCTACATCTGTGAAGAGTCTGCAAAAGTTCCTGGGCTTTGCTAATTTTTATCGTCGCTTCATCAGTAATTTTTCTAGTGTTGCTAAACCGTTGACTGATTTGACCAAGAAGGGTGCTGATGTGGTCAATTGGTCTTCTGCGGCTGTGGAAGCTTTTCAGGAGTTGAAGCGTCGTTTTTCTTCTGCTCCTGTGTTGTGCCAGCCTGATGTTTCGCTCCCGTTTCAGGTCGAGGTTGATGCTTCTGAGATTGGAGCAGGGGCTGTTTTGTCGCAAAGAAGTTCTGATGGCTCGGTGATGAAACCATGTGCCTTCTTTTCTAGAAAGTTTTCGCCTGCTGAGCGCAATTATGATGTTGGCAATCGAGAGTTGTTGGCCATGAAGTGGGCATTCGAGGAGTGGCGTCATTGGCTTGAAGGAGCCAAGCATCGCGTGGTGGTCTTGACGGATCACAAGAATTTGACTTATCTCGAGTCTGCCAAACGGTTGAATCCTAGACAGGCTCGTTGGTCGCTATTTTTCTCCCGTTTTGATTTTGTGGTTTCGTACCTTCCGGGCTCTAAGAATGTGAAGGCTGATGCCCTGTCAAGGAGTTTTGTGCCCGACTCTCTGGGTGTTCCTGAGCCGGCGGGTATTCTCAAAGAGGGGGTAATTTTGTCTGCCATCTCCCCTGATTTGCGGCGGGTGCTGCAAAAATTTCAGGCCGATAGACCTGACCGTTGCCCAGCGGAGAAACTGTTTGTCCCTGATAAATGGACTAGTAGAGTTATCTCTGAGGTTCATTGTTCGGTGTTGGCTGGTCATCCTGGAATCTTTGGTACCAGAGATTTGGTGGCTAGATCCTTTTGGTGGCCGTCTTTGTCGCGGGATGTGCGTTCTTTTGTGCAGTCATGTGGGACTTGTGCTCGGGCTAAGCCCTGCTGTTCTCGTGCCAGTGGGTTGCTTTTGCCCTTGCCGGTCCCGAAGAGGCCCTGGACGCATATTTCTATGGATTTTATTTCGGATCTCCCTGTCTCTCAAAAGATGTCGGTCATTTGGGTGGTTTGTGATCGCTTCTCTAAGATGGTCCATTCGGTACCCTTGTCTAAATTGCCTTCCTCCTCTGATTTGGTGCCATTGTTTTTCCAGCATGTGGTTCGTTTACATGGCATTCCGGAGAACATCGTTTCGGACAGAGGTTCCCAGTTTGTTTCGAGGTTTTGGCGATCCTTTTGTGCTAGGATGGGCATTGATTTGTCTTTTTCCTCGGCTTTCCATCCTCAGACAAATGGCCAAACCGAACGAACTAATCAGACTTTGGAAACATATCTGAGATGCTATGTTTCTGCTGATCAGAATGATTGGGTGTCCTTTTTGCCTTTGGCTGAGTTCGCCCTTAATAATCGGGCCAGCTTGGCTACTTTGGTTTCGCCGTTTTTCTGCAATTCTGGTTTCCATCCTCGTTTCTCTTCAGGGCAGGTTGAGTCTTCGGACTGTCCTGGTGTAGATACTGTGGTGGATAGGTTGCAGCAGATTTGGACTCATGTGGTAGACAATTTGACATTGTTTCAGGAGAAGGCTCAACGTTTCGCTAACCGCCGGCGCTGTGTGGGTCCCCGACTTCGTGTTGGGGATTTGGTTTGGTTGTCGTCTCGTTATGTTCCTATGAAGGTTTCCTCTCCTAAGTTTAAGCCTCGTTTCATTGGTCCGTATAAGATTTCTGAGGTTCTCAATCCTGTGTCATTTCGTTTGACCCTTCCAGCTTCTTTTGCCATCCATAATGTATTCCATAGGTCGTTGTTGCGGAGATACGTGGCGCCTGTGGTTCCATCCGTTGATCCTCCTGCCCCGGTGTTGGTTGAGGGGGAGTTGGAGTATGTGGTGGAGAAGATTTTGGATTCTCGTATTTCGAGACGGAAACTCCAGTACCTGGTCAAGTGGAAGGGTTATGGTCAGGAAGATAATTCCTGGGTCTTTGCCTCTGATGTTCATGCTGCCGATCTGGTTCGTGCCTTTCATTTGGCTCGTCCTGGTCGGCCTGGGGGCTCTGGTGAGGGTTCGGTGACCCCTCCTCAAGGGGGGTACTGTTGTGAATTCTGTTGTCAAGCTCCCTCCTGTGGTCACGAATGGTACTTCTGCTGATTCTGTCCATGGGCTTCCTCTGGTGGTTGTGAGTGGGACTGCGGCTTCTGAGTTTCCTTCCACAGGTGATGAGGTTAATTCGTTAGCTGGCTGCTCTATTTAACTCCACTTAGATCATTGCTCCATGCCACCTGTCAATGTTCCAGTATTGGTCTAGTTCGCTCCTGGATCATTCTTGTGACCTGTCTTCCCAGCAGAAGCTAAGTTCCTGCTTGTTTTTCTTTTGTTTGCTATTTTTCTGTCCAGCTTGCTATTTTGATTTTTGTCTTGCTTGCTGGAAGCTCTGGGACGCAGAGGGAGCGCCTCCGCACCGTGAGTCGGTGCGGAGGGTCTTTTTGCGCCCTCTGCGTGGTCTTTTTGTAGTTTTTGTGCTGACCGCAAAGTTACTTTTCCTATCCTCTGTCTGTTCAGTAAGTCGGGCCTCACTTTGCTAAATCTATTTCATATCTGTGTTTGTAATTTTCATCTTTACTCACAGTCATTATATGTGGGGGGCTGCCTTTTCCTTTGGGGAATTTCTCTGAGGCAAGGTAGGCTTTATTTTTCTATCTTTAGGGCTAGCTAGTTCCTTAGGCTGTGACGAGTTGCATAGGGAGCGTTAGGAGCAATCCACGGCTATTTCTAGTGTGTGTGATAGGATTAGGGATTGCGGTCAGCAGAGTTCCCACGTCTCAGAGCTTGTCCTGTATTTTTAGTAACTATTAGGTCATTCCGTGCGCTCTTAACCACCAGGTCCATTATTGTCCTAACCACCAGGTCATAACAGGGCGCATGTGCAGTGCGCCCGCCAGCCGGCACCCGGAGAATCTTTGGGCTCTTGGATGCCGGGGGTAGCCAAGACCCCAAAGAACATGATCGGGGTCGGTTTTTATTGACCCCTGTTTTGCGATCGCCGGTAATTAACTGTTTACCGGCGGTCGCAAAAAAAAAGCGATGTGTAATTCTCTGTCCTCTGATGTGATCGCACATCAGAGGACAGAGAAATAGGGGGATTCGGGGGACCCTATCATACTTACCGATGTCCCTGGGTCCTCCTGCATCCCTACCTGCCCGGCTTCTTCATCGGGAAAGAAAATGGCGGGCGCATGCGCAGTGGGCCCGCCATCTGCCGGCCGGCAGGAGAGAGGAGTTGAGGCTAAAATTAAGGTTAGGGTTAGGGTTGGGGCTAAATTTAGGGTTAGGGCTAGGGTTAGGGTTAGGGCTAGGGATAGGCTTTTTTCACACGTCGGTACAGGGCTGTCGCAATGAATCGGCCCGACGTACCGACGCATGTTGTGAAAACTGTGCACAACGTGGGCAGCGGATGCAGTTTTTCAACGCATCCGCTGTCCAGTTTATGTCCTGGGGAGGAGGGGCAGAGTTACGGCCACGCATGCGTGGAGATGCGTGCGTGGAGATGGCGGATGTGACGTACAAAAAAAATGTTACATTGAACGCGACGTGTGGCCATCCATCGGCAGTACAAGTCTATGGGCAAAAAAGGCATACTGCGGGCACATTTGCAGGATCCGTTTTTTGTCCAAAATGACGGATTGCGAAAATGAAAGCACACTCCAAGTTACTCATGTTGCCGAAAATGTATAAATCAACCGATTGTGCCACAAGTCACACCATGCTAGACATATAAAACTTCCTGGTCCCCGTTGATGACACTTCCAAATCCCATACCTTCAATCAGATTTTTCAACGTTTCAATGTTCTGATCTGATCATTGATGTTGAGATTGATGTTTCATAGGGGACAGAAAATATTTAGTCACACAGTGTGCATGCACAGATAAATCACTCAGTTTGCTTGATACGTGTTCAGTGCAGGCTGAGATATGTAAGAAATGAACACAGTAAATGTCAGACTGGAAGTATGACATGCATAAAACGACATGCAAATTGCTTCTTCAGGGAGGAAGAGGACTTGAACTCTTGTGCCATTTATCGGAAGTAGACACAGCCAAATCAGATCTCATGCTTTGGACCAAGGAGGGGGCAACACCCCGAAACACGGGTCTGCAAATTCAAATTCTGATTTGTCATGGCAAAGTTCATTGATAGTGACTTTTGAGATTGCTACATCCAATAAGTGGCGCTAGAGGTCAAGTCCTCTTCCTCTCTGAAGAGCAAGTTTGCATTTTTAATTTCCCAGAGGAACATTATATGGCATGTCACTCTCCACAAGGAGACAAGTTATAAAACAAAACATGCTGTAAGACCCATTATCTTCTTAAAAAATCATCTAGACCTTTGTTAAATTGCATATTAAAAAATATCTAAAAGTATGGAAAACCTCCTTTAAGTAATAAAGAAGAAATAAACTAACACATGCATTTGGCCAGGAGAAATATCCTTTTTAGTACCGCATATTGTAAGCAATGCTTCTTGGCATTCATGCTTTATCTATTCCAGTCTCTTACTTGGTTTCCTAAAGCCTGAAGACACAGTAAAACTCATCTGACAAAGAACAAATGAGCCTCGTGGAAAGGAAGGGAACATGCTGCCACAGAAAACTAAATAATGACTACGTTGTTTCTGTCAAGATTGGTATTCGGGTTTCAGTGATCAAACAGAAAAGAGGAAACTACTAGAGAAATCTTGATTTTACTGTCACTAACAGAACACTTGGGACATTCTGGGCAGTGATTATTCTTGATCTGTTCCAGGACTTCCCCTGTTTCGGCATACATTTTTAGAAACGATGTACTGTCCCCGTGCTTTCATCATGGTCTGCTGGTTGTGCACACATATTTTTATGTTTATCCTCTTTTCATAAATTAGTAGCTTACAGTCAAATGTGGTCGCACAGCAGATATCTTCCAGCTCGCTCACCCTAACTGATCTGCGCAGCACATGTGTCTTGGTACAATATCAGACCTGTAACTAGTGTCCTTATTTGAAGTTGAGGGGAAGCACATGCCAATAAAACTGTTTCTAATCATACAGAGGAGATGCAGAGAATGTGGTCCACTTGTTACCAGACACAGCTGGGACTTACTTTTGTTGAGTTCTTTGGGCGAGTCTGGAAGCCTCTGCCGCAGCCTTTCTTGTCTCAAACTCTTCTCTTTTAAGTACCTCTCCACTTCCCCTGTAGCCCAGCTCTACCAGCTGACGGGCTAATTCTTCATCCTATATAACAACAGAAATTAATCTGTTTAATTAATCTGAATTTTTACCATTTCCTTCTTTTAAAGGGTAACTGAAATTTGGCTTACAAAATAAATACCGTATAAGTAACGATTAAGGGCATAACTACTTACATAACCAATTTGAAAGTATAACTTTATTAAAGATATTAAAATATTCTTCAAAAAAATCCTATAAATAAAGTGTTCAACAAGGTACAAAAACCTTTACTGAATTCAATATCACAGTCAGTGCAATTACCCACATAGGGGGAATGACTGTTCTCTAAATATCCTACTCTCACCCTTCCTGTCTGTGGAGGTTGGCACACTAGTTCAGCAAGCCAGTGACAAATATCCTTAATGTCCTTAATTCCCCTGGTTATGTGGATAGGCCAGGGGCAGACAGAAAATATATAAAAGATATAGGCATGCTAAGTATATACACACGTGGTCATAATTGTTGGTACCCCTCGTTTAATGACAGAAAAACCCACAATGGTCACAGAAATAACTTGAATCTGACACAAGTAATAATCCATAAACAAACCTATGAAAATGAACAAATGAAAGTCAGAAATTGCTTTTCAACCATGCTTCTACCGAATTTGAAAAAAATAAAACTCATGAAATAGGTCTGGACAAAAATTATGGTACCCCTGAAAATATTGTGACAAAATTGACATGTTAAACCAAGGTGTGTCCACTAATTAGCATCACAGGTGTCTACAATCTTGGAATCAGTGACAGGGCCTGTATATAAATAATAATTAGTAATAATAACAATAATAATATAGGGGCCACAGATACTCACTGTGCTGTTTGGTGACATGGTGTGTATCACACTCAACGTGGACCAGAGGAAGCGAAAGGAAGAGTTGCCTCAGGAGATTATAAAGAAAATTATAGACAAACATGTTAAAGGTAAAAGTTATAAGACCATCTCCAAGCAGCTTGATGTTCCTGTGACTGCAGTTGCACATATTTTTCAGAAATTTAAGATCCATGGGACTGAATCTAACCTCCCTGGACGTGGTTGAAGGAGGAAAATTTATGACAAATCAAAGAGACGGATAATACGAATGGTAACAAAAGAGACCAGAAAAACTTCTAAGCAGATTAAAGGTGAACGTCAAGCTGAAGGAACATCAGTGTCAGATTGCACCATCCATCATAGTCTGAGCGGACTTCATGGGAGACGACCAAAGAATACACCATTGTTGAAAAAAATCATAAAAAAGCCAGACTGGAATTTGAAAAAAACTACATATTGACAAGCTACAAAGCTTCAGGGAGAATGTCCTATGGAGAGATGAGACAAAAATTGAACTTTTTGGCAAGGCACATCAGCTCTATGTTCACAGATGGAAAAACGAAGCATATCAAGAAAAGAACACTTTTCCTACTGTGAAACATGGAGGAGGCTCGGTTATGTTCCGGTGCTCCTTTGCTACATCTGGCACAAGGTGTCTAGAATCTGTGCAGAGTACAATGAAATTTCAAGACCATCAAGGGATTCTAGAGAAAAATGTGCTGCCCAGTGTCAGAAAGCTTGGTCTCTATTAGGGGTCGAGTTCCCGCTTCTGCACAGGGGGAATCTCGAGCCGCCTCCGCTGCGGTCTCCCATTCTTGTCCAGCCGCAGTGGAGTCTGCTCAGCAAAGACGTCGGTCCCAGCGTCTTGCTCATTCTCACTCTGTTCTGAGAGTTACTGCTGCTTCTCCAGTCTCTGCCATTGAAGTCAGTGCTGGTCAGCAGCGAGCGGACGTCTCTGGGACTAAGTCCTTGTCTGCACGTACTGAGCATGCCCAGCATAAGGTCTCCCGTTGGAGATCGAGGGTCATGTGCTCAGGCTCTGCAGCACATTCCATTGGTCCTCTTGGCAGGTCCTAGAAGGGCAAAAGTGCTGTGGCCACTTCCTGTGCTGCTGCTATATAAACTGCGCATGACCGCACGGCCATGCGCTAGTATTGTTTTACAATTGCTTATGTGTGTATGTTGTGAGTGCAAGTCGTCCTTGGATACCCCTTCCCTATTGAATGTCTGTTCGCGGAAGGTGTATGGCTGCTATCTAGCGCCCGACTTAGCCTACAGCACTAGTCACACATCACAGCGTCCTGTAGCTGTGCCTGCCAGTACGGCGCCGTGCGCCTGCCTTGCGCTTTCCATACCCGAGTCTGGGTGGTTAGTGGCGTCCGTCAGCGCGGCATCGCTCGCACTCTTGTGCACATATATTTCCTAAGGTTCTCTACACACCCAGTTGCGGTGTTGCGCCAGCAGGGGTCTAATCGGGCTCCAATCCCTTCTGGGGTTAAGTCCGCTGACCACTTGCTCGCGCACTTGTGCGGTACTGCGGTCCTGTGAATTAACAGGATCGCTTTCTTCACGCTGGGTGAGGTTAAACCCACGCGTGTATACTTTAGTGTACCGCCATACAGTCTGCAAATTGCTAGCAGCAGGTTCTCACCTGCACGGTGGACCCCGGACTGCGAACGCACCTTTATCATCTGTCTTGGTGCGTTCCGCCAGTCCTAACAGAATACTAGCGCCAGGGTCTGGCTAGTAAAATGGCGGACGACCAGCGTTTACAGCGGTACATCCAGCAGCTGGAGGGAAGGTTGGCGGCTCTTGAGCGTACAACCTCAGCTGTGGATGTCACTGCTGTAGCTGTGCAGGCTGCAAGTGTAGCCGCGGCCAGTTTGTCCACTGCCACCCCTGCTCCGACTTTATCCCGTCTCCCACTACCTGACAAGTTTGCTGGCGACAGTAAACTTTGTCGCGGATTCGTGAGTCAGTGCTCTATACATCTTGAGCTCCTGGCGTCACGTTTTCCTACGGAGCGGGCGAGAGTGGGATTTATCCTATCTCTCTTGTCGGGCAGGGCGTTGGAGTGGGCAACGCCACTCTGGGAGCGAGATGATCGTGTGGTACAGAGTGCTCCTCTCTTCTTGGACACTCTGAAGCAGGTCTTTTTAGGGCCTCGGGTTACCCACGACACCGCACTCCAATTGTTGTCCATTACACAGGGTACCTCCGTGGTCAGCCAGTTTGCCATTCAGTTCCGGACTCTAGCTTCAGAGTTAGAGTGGCCAGACAAAGTTCTTATTCCGGTGTTCTGGAGGGGACTGGCAGACCACGTGAAAGACGCCTTGGCCACTAGGGAGATACCGGCCACACTGGAGGAACTTATTTCCGTGTCTACCCGCATCGACCTCCGTTTTCACGAGCGGAGGTTGGAGCGGACCCAGTGTAGGCAGAGGTTTCGGCTGGCTCCAACTTTCGCCAGACCTCTGGAATCTCCTGTCTTGGCGTCAGATTCTCATGAGGCCATGGAGGTTTCTCGAGCGGGACCTAAATCTCTAGCCGCTCGAGTACCCGTAGTTTGTAATAACTGTCGACAACATGGACATTACGCCAATAAATGTCCGCGGCGGTCGGGAAACGATCGCGTCTAGTGGCCATTGGGGGAGGTTCACTAGACACAGCAGCATTCTCCTCCAAACTGTCCTTTAAAGGGACAATCCTGTTAGGCTCCTCCACTCTTACAGTCGAGCTTTGTGTGGATTCAGGAGCAGAGGGAAGTTTCATGTCCTCTGCTTTTGCTACACGTCATGCTATACCACTGGTCATGCTCGCCAAACCAATAACGGTTAGAGTTGTGAATGGGGCGACACTCCCACTGCAAATCACGCACCAGACAGTCCCGTTATCGCTGTCCATGTCTCCTTCCCACCAGGAGATTATTTCCCTTCTTGTCCTTCCTGAGGGAATGGATGAGATTTTGCTGGGAATACCCTGGCTCCGTTTCCACTCGCCACATATTGAGTGGTCCTCAGGGAAAATATTGGGCTGGAGTAAGTCATGTTTGGGCAGATGTGTGAGTGAGTGTGTACAGGTCTCTTCTACCCAGGTACCCGCAGATCTCTCGTCACTTCCCAGGTATTATTGGTGTTATGCAGACGTGTTCTCTAAAAAGGCTGCTGAGACTCTACCGCCCCATCGCCCTTACGACTGTCCTATTGACCTCTTGCCGGGAGCTGAACCTCCTAGGGGAAGGGTATATCCCCTCTCTCTTCCTTAGACGGAGGCTATGTCTCAATACATTCAGGAGAATTTAGCAAGAGGATTTATAAGGAAGTCAGTGTCTCCGGCAGGGGCGGGATTCTTCTTCGTGCAGAAGAAGAACGGGGAGTTACGTCCTTGCATCGATTACAGGGGTCTCAATGCAATCACTATTAAGAACAAATACCCGTTGCCCCTGATATCGGAGCTCTTTGACAGATTAAGGGGAGCTAAAATTTTCACCAAATTAGATCTGCGGGGTGCCTACAATCTGATTCGCATCCGTGAGGGGGACGAATGGAAAACGGCTTTCAATACCAGGGATGGGCACTATGAGTACCTGGTGATGCCTTTCGGGCTCTGTAATGCCCCAGCCGTTTTTCAGGACTTTGTCAACGATATCTTCCGGGATATGCTTTCCACCTCGGTCGTAGTCTATCTGGATGATATCCTCATCTTTTCTCCAGATATTGACTCCCACCGGAGAGATGTTGGCAGAGTCTTCGAACTCCTACGGGCGAATTCCTTATATGCAAAGTTGGAGAAGTGTGTGTTCGAGCAGGAGTCCTTGCCTTTCCTGGGCTATATCGTCTCGGCCCAGGGATTGGCTATGGATCCTGCCAAACTACAAGCAGTGATGGACTGGCAGGAACCCCATTCTCTTAAAGCGGTGCAGCGCTTTATGGGGTTCATAAATTACTATCGCCAGTTCATTCCCCACTTTTCAACTTTGGTAGCTCCCTTGGTATCCCTCACCAAGAAGGGAGCGAATCCCAAATTGTGGTCCAAAGGGGTCTCCAAGGCCTTCTCTTCTATAAAGTCCCATTTTGCCAGCGCTCCTATCTTACATCGTCCCGATGTGGGTAAGCCATTCCTTCTGGAAGTGGATGCCTCATCCGTTGGCGCTGGAGCAGTCCTCTATCAAAAGGATGCTCAGGGTCGGAAGCATCCATGCTTCTTTTTCTCAAAGACCTTCACACCAGCGGAGAGAAATTACTCCATCGGGGATAGAGAGTTGTTGGCAATGAAGTTGGCCTTTTCGGAGTGGAGACATCTCTTGGAGGGTGCCCGGTTCCCATTCCAGGTTTTCACGGATCACAAGAACTTGGTCTATTTACAAACAGCCCAGCGGCTGAATTCTCGTCAGGCCAGATGGTCCTTGTTTTTCTCCCGGTTCCACTTTACCCTACATTATCTCGCCGGGGAGAAGAACATTCGTGCCGACGCTCTCTCTCGCTCCTTCGTGTCAGCTGAGGAGGAGGAGGACGAGCCTCGGCTGATTGTCCCTTCGGAGAGTCTGAGAACTGTAGCTCCGGTTTCGCTGGAGTCTGTGCCCCCGGGCAAGACTTTTGTTCCCATCAATTTGCGTCCGGAGGTTCTCTCTTGGGCTCATTCGTCCAGAGTGGGTGGACACTTTGGGGCTAAAAGGACCTCTGAGCTACTGGCGAGGACGTACTGGTGGCCACATATGGTTCGTGACGTCGGAGACTACGTTCGGGCCTGTGTCTCTTGTGCCAAGAATAAGTCTTCCCGACAACGGCCAGCTGGTTTGTTATACCCTCTGCCGGTGGCAGACAGGCCCTGGGAGATGGTCGGGATGGATTTTGTTGTGGGTTTGCCCAAGTCTCGTGGCTGTACCATTATTTGGGTAATCACCGACCATTTTTCTAAAATGGTGCATTTGGTGCCACTTCCCCGGTTACCTTCTGCACGGGCCTTGGCAGCGTTGTTTGTCAAACACATCTTTCGTCTTCACGGTATGCCAGACAAAATTGTCAGTGACCGAGGTCCCCAGTTTGCGTCTCGGTTCTGGAGAGAGCTTTGTCGTCTTCTCAGTATCGAGTTGAATCTCTCTTCGGCTTATCATCCCGAGACGAATGGGTTGGTAGAGAGAGCCAACCAGACCTTGGTCACATATCTGCGACATTTTGTTTCTGCTAAGCAGGATGACTGGGCATCTTTGCTACCGTGGGCGGAGTTTGCTCTTAACAATGCTGTCGCTGATTCCACTGGACAGACTCCATTCCTCCTTAACTATGGTCAGCATCCGAGGGTACCTGTGCCCATGCCCGTGTCTTCCGCCGATTCCAGGGTGGCAGACTGGGCTGTGGAGGCACGGGACATTTGGGATCGCACTCAGGATGCTATTCAGGCTTCCAAGGAGAGAATGAGGTCCTCCGCCGACGCACATCGGCGCCCCGCTCCAACCTTTGCTCCTGGCGACTTAGTGTGGCTCTCCGCCCGTAACATCAGGCTGCGAGTTGAGTCCACCAAGTTTGCACCTCGCTACTTAGGCCCTTTTAAGGTCCTCGAACAGGTTAATCCTGTGGTTTACCGTCTGGCCCTTCCTCCACGCCTGGGTATCACCGACACCTTTCATGTGTCCCTCCTTAAGCCCGTCTACATGTCCCGGTTTTCTGAGTCATCTACTGGGACGTCGGGTTCGTCTACGGACGATTACGAGGTGAACGCGATCTTGGGGTACAAGGTGGTTCGTGGCAAAAAATTTTATTTGGTGGACTGGAGGGGTTACGGTCCTGAGGATAGATCCTGGGAGCCTGCTGAGTATATTCGGGCTCCGCAGCTCATTGCTGCCTTCGAACGTAGCGAGGCCCAAGGAGGGGGGGGCCCTAGGGGGGGGGGGTAATGTTAGGGGTCGAGTTCCCGCTTCTGCACAGGGGGAATCTCGAGCCGCCTCCGCTGCGGTCTCCCATTCTTGTCCAGCCGCAGTGGAGTCTGCTCAGCAAAGACGTCGGTCCCAGCGTCTTGCTCATTCTCACTCTGTTCTGAGAGTTACTGCTGCTTCTCCAGTCTCTGCCATTGAAGTCAGTGCTGGTCAGCAGCGAGCGGACGTCTCTGGGACTAAGTCCTTGTCTGCACGTACTGAGCATGCCCAGCATAAGGTCTCCCGTTGGAGATCGAGGGTCATGTGCTCAGGCTCTGCAGCACATTCCATTGGTCCTCTTGGCAGGTCCTAGAAGGGCAAAAGTGCTGTGGCCACTTCCTGTGCTGCTGCTATATAAACTGCGCATGACCGCACGGCCATGCGCTAGTATTGTTTTACAATTGCTTATGTGTGTATGTTGTGAGTGCAAGTCGTCCTTGGATACCCCTTCCCTATTGAATGTCTGTTCGCGGAAGGTGTATGGCTGCTATCTAGCGCCCGACTTAGCCTACAGCACTAGTCACACATCACAGCGTCCTGTAGCTGTGCCTGCCAGTACGGCGCCGTGCGCCTGCCTTGCGCTTTCCATACCCGAGTCTGGGTGGTTAGTGGCGTCCGTCAGCGCGGCATCGCTCGCACTCTTGTGCACATATATTTCCTAAGGTTCTCTACACACCCAGTTGCGGTGTTGCGCCAGCAGGGGTCTAATCGGGCTCCAATCCCTTCTGGGGTTAAGTCCGCTGACCACTTGCTCGCGCACTTGTGCGGTACTGCGGTCCTGTGAATTAACAGGATCGCTTTCTTCACGCTGGGTGAGGTTAAACCCACGCGTGTATACTTTAGTGTACCGCCATACAGTCTGCAAATTGCTAGCAGCAGGTTCTCACCTGCACGGTGGACCCCGGACTGCGAACGCACCTTTATCATCTGTCTTGGTGCGTTCCGCCAGTCCTAACAGTCTCAGTCGCAGGTCATGGGTCTTGTAACAGGATAATGACCCAAAACACACAGCTAAAAACAACCAAGAAAGGCTAACAGGAAAACATTGGACTATTCTGAAGTGGCCTTCTATGAGCCGTGACCTAAATCCTATTGAGCATCTTTGGAAAGAGCTGAACAATGCCGTCTGGAAAAGCCAACCTTCAAACACGAGACAACTGGAGCAGTTTTCTCTTGAGGAGTGAGCCAAAATACCTGTCAAGAGGTGCCGAAGTCTCAATCACAGTTACAGGAATCATTTGATTGCAGTGATTGCCTCAAAAGGTTGTGCAACAAAATATTAAGTTACGGGTACCATCATTTCTGTCTAGGCCTATTTCATGAGTATAATTTTTTTTTTAATTCTGTGGAAGCATGGTGGAAAGCAATGTCTGACTTTCATTTGTTCATTTTCATAGATTTTATATTACTTTTGTCAGATTCAAGTTATTTCTGTGACCATTGTGGTTTTTTTTTGTCATTAAACAATTTTGAGCATGTGTGTATATTAAAAGAGAAATGGGTACCTGCGCTAAGTAATCGGAAAAACAAAGAAACAAACCCAAAATTGTCCAAAGAATATTTAAAATGGGTTTATGGGCGCGATAGATGTCCTGGCTAGTTTGGAATTTACTATACTCAATATCCCCTGGGCTCACATTTCCTATCTGTGGAGGTTGGCACCCTAAATCAGCATGCCAGTGGCACCCCCACTCACAAGTCATCTGTTCCTCAGTATCCCTATATGTCCCTAATCCCTCTACTTGAATAGATTATTATTATTATTATTTATTATTATAGCGCCATTTATTCCATGGCGCTTTACATGTGAGGAGGGGTATACATAATAAAACAAGTACAATAATCTTGAAAAATACAAGTCACAACTGGTACAGGAGGAGAGAGGACCCTGCCCGCGAGGGCTCACAATCTACAAGGGATGGGTGAGGATACAGTAGGTGAGGGTAGAGCTGGCCGTGCAGCGGTTTGGTCAATCGGTGGTTACTGCAGGTTGTAGGCTTGTCGGAAGAGGTGGGTCTTCAGGTTCTTTTTGAAGGTTTCGATGGTAGGCGAGAGTCTGATATGTTGTGGTAGAGCATTCCAGAGTAGGGGGGATGCACGAGAGAAATCTTGTATGCGATTGTGGGAAGAGGAGATAATAGGGGAGTAGAGAAGGAGATCTTGTGAGGATCGGAGGTTGCGTGCAGGAAAGTACCGGGAGACGAGGTCACAGATGTATGGAGGAGACAGGTTGTGGATGGCTTTATATGTCATGGTTAGGCTTTTGTACTGGAGTCTCTGGGTGATGGGGAGCCAGTGCAGGGATTGACAGAGGGGAGAGGCCGGGGAATAGCGGGGGGACAGGTGGATTAGTCGGGCAGCAGAGTTTAGAATAGATTGGAGGGGTGCAAGAGTGTTAGAGGGGAGGCCACAGAGCAGGAGGTTACAGTAGTCAAGGTGAGAGATGATGAGGGCATGGACTAGGGTTTTTGCAGATTCTTGGTTTAGGAATGTGCGGATCCGTGAAATATTTTTGAGTTGGAGGCGGCAGGAAAAGGAAAGGGTTTGGATATGTGGTTTAAAGGAGAGATCAGTGTCAAGGATTACCCCAAGACAGCGGGCTTGTGGGACTGGGGAGAGTGGGCAGCCGTTTACTGTAATGGATAGGTTCGTTGGGGAGATCGCGTGAGATGGGGGAAAGATGATGAATTCTGTTTTGTCCATGTTAAGTTTTAGAAATCTAGTGGAGAAGAAGGATGAAATAGCAGACAGACATTGAGGGATTCTGGTTAGTAGGGAGGTGATATCTGGTCCAGAGATGTAGATCTGTGTGTCGTCAGCATAGAGATGATACTGAAAGCCGTGAGATTCTATGAGTTGTCCCAGGCCAAAGGTGTAGATGGAGAAGAGCAGGGGTCCTAGAACTGAACCTTGCGGGACTCCGACAGATAGGGGGCGAGGTGAGGAGGTGGTGTGTGAGTGGGAGACGCTGAATGTACGGTCAGTTAGGTATGATGAGATCCAGGATAGGGCCAATTCTGTGATGCCAAGGGATGAGAGGGTCTGCAGCAGCAGGGAATGGTCCACTGTGTCAAAGGCAGAGGACAGGTCCAGGAGGAGGAGGACAGAGTAGTGTCGCTTGCTCTTGGCGGTTAATAGGTCATTGGTGACCTTAGTTAGGGCAGTTTCAGTGGAGTGGTGTGACCGGAAGCCTGATTGAAAGCGGTCGAAGAAGGAGCAGGAAGATAGATGGGAGGACAGTTCAATATGGACATGTTGTTCCAGTAGTTTTGAGGCAAAGGGGAGAAGTGATATAGGGCGATAGCTAGATACAGAGGATGGGTCAAGAGAGGGCTTTTTGAGGATAGGTGTGATTGTGGCATGTTTAAAGCTTGAGGGGAAAATGCCAGTTGTTAGTGATAGGTTAAAGAGATGGGTTAGGGTTGGGATGAAGACTGTGGTGAGGTTTGGGATGAAGTGGGATGGGAGTGGGTCAAGTGCACAGGTGGTGAGATGCGATCTTGAGAGTAGAGTGGAGAGTCCGTCTTCTGTAATGGTGGAGAAGTTGGTTTTGGAGGTGGAGGGCTGGGTAGTTGGGAGGAAGGGTTCTGGGGGTTGTTTACTAAAATTGTCTCTGATGTTCTCAATTTTCTGCTTGAAAAATGAGGCGAAGTCTTCAGCTGAGATGAGTGGGGAGGGAGGAGGTGCTGGGGGACGGAGGAGAGAGTTGAAGGTGTTGAATAACTGTTTGGGGTTGTGAGACAGGGAGGATATGAGAGATGAGAAGTAGGTTTGTTTTGCTGTGGCGAGCATGGTTTTGAAAGCAGTGAGGGACTGTTTGAATGCGATGAAGTGCTCGATGGAGTGGGATCTTTTCCATCTGCGCTCAGCAGCTCTGGAAGCTCGCCTCAGTTCTTTTGTCATGCTGGTGTGCCAGGGTTGTCTGTTGATTTTGCGAGCTTTGGTATGTGTGAGAGGGGCAAGAGATTCCAAAGCTGCAGCTATTGTGGTGTTATATAGAGCGGCAGCATCATCCGCATTGTGTAGGGAGCTTATGTCTGTGAGAGGGAGGAGGGATTCAGAGAGTGAGTGAAGATCAAGGTGTTTAAGATTTCTGCGAGGGTGAGAGAGTTTGTGGGGTGGGGGTTGTAGACAAGGAGTGGAAAGGGAAGAGAATGTAAGTAGGTTGTGGTCAGAAAGAGGAAGAGGTGAGTTTGAGAGGTTGGATAGGGAGCAGAGGCGGGTGAGAATGAGGTCCAGTGTGTGACCATCTTTGTGGGTGGCTGTAGAAGACCATTGAGTGAGGCCAAAGGAGGAAGTGAGAGATAGAAGTTTAGTGGCAGCTGAGAGGGAAGTGTCAATGGGGATGTTGAAGTCGCCCATGATGATAGTGGGGATGTCGGCGGCGAGGAAGTGGAGTAGCCAGGTGGTGAAGTGGTCGAAGAAGGTGGTGGCTGGCCCTGGGGGACGGTAGATGACAGCCAGTTGGAGGTTGGAGGGGGAGTAGATGCGCACAGAGTGCACCTCAAAGGAAGGGAGGATAACAGAGGGTGGCAGTGGGATTGGGGCGAAGGAGCAGTTATCTGACAGGAGAAAACCAACTCCTCCGCCATGCTTGCTGCTGGGGCGGGGTGTGTGAGAAAGGTGGAAGCCACCGTAAGAGAGTGCCGCAGGGGAGGCTGTGTCAGAAGGGGTGAGCCAGGTTTCAGTGATGCCGAGGAAGGAGAGTTTGTTATTGATAAAGAGGTCATGGATAAATGGAAGGGAGAAAAGGCAGAGAGAAAAAATATTCAGTACATAGGCAGTCTCAGTATTTCTCATAGAAGGGTCTAAGTATATCCACTAAACCATCAGATATAAAAAGATTCCAAGCAAGCCATGGGTTTGCAGGATAAGTCAAATAAACACCAACAGAAGTTTCTTTTGCCAAAGGATCTCTCTAAACTATGTCAAAGTGAGCAATTAAGAGGTATTTATAAGGTCAGATATATAGTCATATATCAACATATACACAACAACATACCACCACTACCAAGATATCGGTACGACAATAGTTCATACAATAAGAGACAATTTAGTAACTTATACGTAGGTGAAAACACAATTACATCCAATATAATAATTATAATGTTATCATAGATGAAAATATAAAATGACAGACCATGCACCATGATAATTATCAGTCCACATATTCTTCTGGGTTACATCTTGATGTGATAAGATCTACAGTAGAGTCCAAAAGTTTGGACACACCTTCTCATTTAAAGATTTTTCTGTATTTACATGACTATGAAAATTGTACATCCACACTGAAGGCATAAAAACTATGAATTAACACATGTGGAATTATATACTTAACAAAAAAGTGTGAAACAACTGAAATTATGTCTTATATTCTAGGTTCTTCAAAGTAGCCAACTTTTGCTTTGATGACTGCTTTGCACACTCTTGCCATTCTCTTGATGAGCTTCAAGAAGTAGTCACCGTCTATGGTCTTCCAACAATCTTGAAGGAGTTCCCAGAGATGCTTAGCACTTGTTGGACCTTTTGCCTTCACTCTGCGGTCCAGCTCACCCCAAACCATCTCGATTGGGTTCAGGTCTGGTGACTGTGAAGGCCAGATCAAATAGCCCTTACACAGCCTGGAGGTGTCTTTGGGTCATTGTCCTGTTGAAAAGGAAATGATGGTCCAACTAAACTCTAACTGGATGGAATAGCATGCCGCTGCAAGATGCTGTGGTAGCCATGCTGGTTCAGTATGCCCTCAATTTTGAAAAAATTCCCAATAGTGTCACCAGCAAAGCACCCCACACCATCACACCTCCTCCTCCATGCTTCACGGTGGGAACCAGGCATGTAGAGTCCATCCGTTCACCTTTTCTGCGTCGCACAAAGACATAGTGGTTGGAACCAAAGAGCTCAAATTTGGACTCATCAGACCAAAGCACAGATTTCCACTGGTCTAATGTCCATTCCTTGTGTTCTTTAGCCCAAACAAGTCTCTTCTGCTTGTTGCCTGTCCTTAGCAGTGGTTTCCTAGCAGCTATTGTACCATGAAGGCCTGCTGCACAAAGTCTCCTCTTAACAGTTGTTGTAGAGATGTGTCTGTTGCTAGAAATATGTGTGGCATTGACCTGGTCTCTAATCTGAGCTGCTTTTAACTTGAGATTTCTGAGGCTAGTGACTCGGATAAACTTATCCTCAGAATAGTCTCAGGTGACTCTTGGTCTTCCTTTCCTGCGGCAGTCCTCATGTGAGCCAGTTTCTTTGAAGCGCTTGATGGTTTTTGCAACTGCACTTGGGGACACTTTCAAAGTTTTCCCAATTTTTCAGACTGACTGACCTTCATTTCTTAAAGTAATGATTGCCACTCGTTTTTCTTAGCTGCTTTTTTCTTGCCATAATACAAATTCTAAGAGTCTATTCAGTAGGACTATCAGCTGTTTATCCACCAGACTTCTGCACAACACAGCTGATGGTCCAACCCCATTTATAATGCAAGAAATCTCATTTATTAAACCTGACAAGGCACATCTGTGAAGTGAAAACCATTCCCGGTGACTACCTCTTGAAGCTCATCAAGAGAATGCCTAGAGTGTGCAAAGCAGTTATCAAAGCAAAAGGTGGCTACTTTGAAGAACCTAGAATATAAGACATCATTTCAATTGTTTCGCAATTTTTTGTTAGGTATTTAACTCCACAAGTGTTAATTCATAGTTTTGATGCCTTCAGTGGGAATGTACAATTTTCATAGTCATGAAAATACAGACAAATCTTTAAATCAGAAGGTGTGTCCAAACCTTTGGTCTGTACTGTATGTTCAAAGGATCAGAATATAAATCTGTTGAAATCCCACTATATCTTCATTCAAAGTTGGCAACCCCTGACATCATGAAACCTATGCCTGTAAGACACAAATCAATAGTGGGCAGATAACGGACAACAGCTATGTGAAGTTTGGTCTATGGGCAATTGTAAAATCCCGATAAAAAATACGGCGGCAATCTTGAACTTCTGCGATCAGGAGTGAAGACGTTGCATAAGTTGGGAATTTCATAAGATCCTGAAGGGCTGATGACATCCCACAACCCGGCCCACGTGAGGTCACCATGGGGCGAGGGATGGTGTGGATGTTACAAAAGGTGCTGATAAAAGGTCAAGACAATTTCTGATCTGTTTTAATTTAGAGAGATACACATTGGTGTATGCATGAATTCTGTTCACTGAACGGAATCCAATCAAAGTGCTCTCTTGCTAAATCGAATAATCTCTGTGATCTGTGTAGTAAGTTCTTTTGTTGCTTCCTTTTATTTTCTGTAATTGTATATGCAGTATTGTTTGTCCTCTTTGTAAAATCTTTTGCATATTTTTGTTTTTGTTTATAAACACTTCCAATAGTTTTGGATTAAATATAAAATTTAATACTTATGTTCCTTTTGTTCTGTAACTCGCACCCTGAAGACATACACTATCAGAACCAGAACCAGGCCACCAGTCATCCTGTATAAAACACAACTTGTGGTAGCAGCGAGTAGTCTTCAGTTATCGTGGAGTTCGCATTGACTGTATCAGGAGTATATACATATATTCCATGTATTGGAATCCGAGGTGAACATACTGTACGCTGTTAGTTTCCTAATAACAGCCCTATTAGTGATCATCAGTCAATCACGCAATTGTCTGGATGATAGAGAGGCAGCAGAGAGCTATTTGCTCCAAAGATAACAGTGGGTAGATCTGCATGACCTCCCAGGTTGTAATCTTTGACAGATTGGTGGCAAGCAGTGGGATATTTCAGAACATCAGGGCTCTGGTTTGAGAAATCATCCCTGTTACTGAAAACTTGCATGGTTCTTGTGAGAATTTTGTGCAAAGTTTGAGGAATCAGATTCAGTGTTTTAATTTTTTTTATCTCAGACTGTTGCAAGATGATGCAGAGCCAGTCCATCACCTGAGCACCGAAGAACGGGAGGCCAGCCAAGGCGCAGGTGGCTGCAGAGTTTCAACCTGTGAATACTAGCCATACCCGCAACCAGGGTAGTGTGAACCACCACCTGCAAATGATAACTCGATGCAAAGGTTCGAGAGGGGCATCTGAACCTGATTCAGCAGTTATGAGAGGCTGAGAAAGCTGAGTGTCAAGTCTAGTGACAAGCCAACGCCGAGTGGGAGCAGCGACAGTACAAGCTGGAGTAAGCCCAAATCCAGAGATATCCACACCACTGAGCCAAGATTTGCAATGCCAACAGTCTCAAACCCCGCACTGAGCATTTTCCTATGATAGACAAGGATGAGGACGTGGACATATTTGTGCAGGGGGGTTGAAAAAACCTGCAGACAGTACCAGCTGCCTGAGGACCAGTGGACCTGATATTTAACCTCAGAGCTCTGAGGAAAAGCTCTGGAGGTGTTTGCCTCTCTCCTGCGAGACTAAGATGGAGAGTATGAGGTGAGGTCATCAAACAGGCCCTGATAAAGTACCAACTGACACCAGAGATGTACTGCAAAAACTTCCAGGCCCTTCAGTATGGACCATAGAACAGCTACAGGGATATGGTGCATGGGCTCACAACCATCTTCAAGCAGTAGATCCAGGGACTATCAGTTACCACCTTCGAGGAATTGCAGGACCTGATGATGAAAGACCAGTTCTTTCATATCTACCCTGTGAAGGTGCGACAGTTCGTGCTGATCCAGGAGCCAAACGAGGCTGCTAAAGCAGCACAGATTGCAGATGGCTATTAGGCCAGACATACACCTGAGGTGCGGAAGTCAGTCATCGCAAGCTGGAAAGGGTGTAAGTCGACAATCATCCCCTTAGCCTTCTGGGGTCCTGTCCCATCTTCTGGCACCAGGCCTGCATCTGACTCCCGCCAGTGCTATACCTGCAACCAAACTGGTCACATCAGCCTAGTGTGCCCATAGAGGCAACACAATACTCTTGGGCTTAAGGACACCGACGCAGGACATACCCTCATCCATCCTGAGTTTGTGCTACTGGAAGAATTAATCCCTGGGAAGACCCTGACTGTTGAGGGGTTTGGAGGTGTTTGCCATTTCTTACTGATGGCCCAAGTTTTCCTGGATTGGTATGCAGGGACGGAGACAAGGCAAGTGGAAATTTCCAAGAACCTCCCCACAAATGTGTTACTGGGAAGTGATCTGGAACGTCCAATACCTGACAACCGTTCAAGATTTGACATGTCATGCATTACAATGGTTATTACTGTGAACATGAATGTTATGCATAAGAAAAATGTGTTCTGTAGTAAAGGAGAACTCAGCCACGTCACACTTCAGGGTGATGTTGCTGAGGATCCCCTAAAAAGAGCCAGTATAAGTGGCGATGGGGACAGGGATCGCGAAGCAGGTGATACCATGCCGCTGAACACTGTCACGATGGACAGTGATATGACCGGTGGTAGCTGCCACATAATTAGCATGGCTCCTAAGGTAAAAGGGGAGGATGGGCAGAAGCATGAGGATCATAAGGAAGGCTGTCACATGCAGCTGGCCAGGGTCACGACGGACAGTGACATGGTCAGTGGTAGCTGCCCCATAATTAGCACAGCACTTACGATAACAAGGGAGGCAGGAAAGGTCTAACCCCCAGACTGTCCGGTTGGTGGGAATGTGTGTCCCACAACTGATCAAAGTGACAAAAAGGTGCCTTCTGTCAGGGCGATGGGAAAATATTACTCAAAGCCTGTCAGGGGTGTGGTAAAATTGTACCCCGAGTCTGTCAGGATGGTGGGAAGGAGTGTCCCACAACTTCTCAGGGTGATCAGAGAGCAAGATTGGTTAGAGTGGCAGGAACGTAGCATTCACAGTTTCTCAGAGGGTTGGGAGAGTTGGGTCCACAGTCTGTCACAAAAATAGGAAAACGCCGTTATCCCCCAGAGAGACGGCTTATCTAGCATCTGTCAAATGTGGCCTGAGAGACAAGAATACAAAAAATAATTTTTTGGGACCTTCATCATCCAGCTGGATAACAGGCCCTGTTATGTGGGGGCCTTAGCGTCACTTCTGGCTACCTCTAGCCAGGAGTCTCAGACCTGACTATTGAGGTCAGGAGACTGAGATGGCCACTCCAGAACCTTCACTTTGTTCTGCTGTAGCCAATGACAGGTCGACTTGGCCTTGTGTTTTGGATCGTTGTCATGTTGGAACGTCCAAGTACGTCCCATGCACAGCTTACCGGATGATGAGTTCAAATTTGTCTACAGTATTTGCTGATAACATTCTGCATTCATCTTTCCTTGAATTTTGACCAAGTTTCCTGTGCTTTTGTAGCTCAGACATCCCCAAAACATCAGCGATCGACCTCCGTGATTTACAGTAGGAATGGCGTTCCTTTCATCATAGGCCTTGTTGACCTATCTCCAAATTCTACATTTATGGTTGTGGACAAGTTAAATTTTGATCTTATCACTCTAAATTACATTGTGGCGAAAGTTTTGAGGCTTGTCTCTGTGCTGTTTTGCGCATTGTAGGCGAAATACTTTGTGGCATTTGCACAGTAATAGCTTTCTACTGGCAACTCAACCATGCAGCCCATTTTTCTTCAAGTGCCTCCTTATTGTGCATCTTGAAACAGCCACACCGATAGTTTTCAGAGAGTCCTATATTTCAGTTGATGTTATTTGTGGGTTTTTCTTTGCATCCCGAACAATTTTCCTGGCATTGTGGACAACATGTTTGTTGGTCTACCTGACCGTAGTTTTGTTTTTACAGAGTCCCTAATTTTCATTTGTTAATCACAGTTTGAAAGCTGCTGACTGGCATTATCAATTCTTTGGACATCATTTTGTATCCCTTTCCTGTTTTATACAGTTCAAATATCTTTTCCCATAGATCCATTGATAATTATTTTGCTTTCCCCATGATTCACAATCCAGAAACGTCAGTGGCTGGATGAAAGATGCAAGAGTCTGTCTGGATCCCAGAAACTCACTCAGCTTTTATGCACACATACTGATTACAAGCAAACAGGTCACGTGTGAGGATGTTACCTTTAGTAGCCATTCAAACCCATTTGTGTCAACTTCTGTGAATGCGATCAGGCCAATATCACCAGGGTATGTGAACTTTTGATCAGGGTCATTTGGAAGTTTTGGGTTGTCATTATGATTTAAAAAGAGAAAACACAGTAGTTTGACAATAAATGGCTTCACCCAACCACTAACCATGAGTGGAGAAAAAGTTTTGGTGCTATCATTAATATTCTCTGCAAAAAGGACAAGAAAGCAAGGATTCTACAGGGGTATGTAAACTTTTGAGCACAGCTGTAACCCCCTCGGAGAGGCTCATCTCCACATCCCAGAAGGAGAGGGTATGATGGGATCCAGGAAGGATGTTCCGTAATGCAGGCTTGTGGGTGATCTATAAATCAGCCACCATGCTCCCTCAAAAATGAGGAGATGCCATAGAAAATATTAAAATTTCTGAAGCCACTAGTGAGGGGGGCATTGACTCCCCTCTTTCCTCCTCCTCTCACTCGGAAATTGCACTAGCAAAAATAGCTGACAGTTTGAGTCTCGTAGAATTAGAATGGTACAATAGGCATAAAGAAGCAGGAAATTAGGTATAGCTGGATAGTGAAATATTAATTAACATGCAGGCAGCAGTGCCAATGAGAATGTCTATTGTGCGTAGACAAAGGTGTTTAGTTTGGACAGGCAATTAAGGCAGGAAAGGTCTTTAAAGGGAATCTGTCACGTAATTTTGGGCCTATAACATTCTGTATTGTTGCATTCTGTGCAAGCCGGAGTGTGGCCTCCCTGTTTCTGAGCCAGAGATTGTATATAAGTCTTCTCCAGTCTGGTGTTCCCTGGTTGAGCGCAGTCCTTTTGTCTGCCCTTATTCATACTGAGGTCACATTGACACATGGTAAGGTTTTAATATTAGACAGTGTAGGAATGTCCCGATCAGAGTTACCTTGACGTGGTGGGATGGCTATTGTGCTATTTTTTGATCAAAAAGCAGTATTACTAAAAACTTTGTGTTATTTAAATGTACTTTTGCTTTTTTACTTAGTTACATCAGGGTTTTTGCTTACTTTTTCTCTTGTAGGTTTTAACATTCTGTAACGCTGTAGATAAAACCCCAATGTAACCTGAAAGATAAGCAAAACCAGTTTGATTTCTACCTGACCTTTCCTGACGCCTGTGCACTGCAGCACTTTGCTCTGCCCTCAACAGGAGCCGCGACAGGAAGCAAAGAGGACCTCATCGCATGAAGATGGGAGGCGCTGGACCTGTTTCAAGGGGTGGCATAAATGACTTGCAGTCACTGACCACTCTCACTACTCACCATCTACGAATCTCTATTGGGTTATCTTTTGCACTATTCATCTTCGTGGCTGCGATGTTCTCTATTTTATTCGATTTCTTATTTTTCTTCTTCTTCCTCCCCCCTCCCTATTTATCTCTACTGATATATAGAGGTCTGATTTATGTTTTCTGAAGGATTCCACATGTGGTTCCAGGTAATAATGACCTTTCATTATGGGGTGTAATCTTGGTTTCAATGCCGTTAGCCCGGTGGACATTAGGTGAGACTTTGGACATTTGTAGTTACAGCATCTCGGATGGAGCGCATGCATACTGATGTTCTGGAAATGTTGCTGACGATGGTGCCACTCCATGGCGGTGGGCAGGGCGCTGGGCTGGTACTCCACCCACATGCCTGTGTGGTTTCTGGGCCGTTCTTGGCATCTTACCACCTTCTGTGGCGCCCTCGTCCACCTTACCTGATCCAGTACTGTCAGTACTTGCATGCGCCGATCATCGGCCACTATACCCGGTTTTTAGCTGTTTTACTTAGACAGATTGCAACTTTAGTACAAATACCGGCATTTTCTTTTCTGATCCCCTGCCTGCTATGATCACATGACTTAACTATCTACATGTGATCAAATGCCTTGCAATGAAACTAAAAATATCGGCAGCCTTTGTACCGACTTCCTGCTGTCTGCGGTCACATGACTTAGAGTGACCAATCACAACAAAACAAACCCGTGTTTAAAAGGGGCATGTTTAGGTTGTGATGCCACTCCTCCCGACAAAGGCACGCCACCGAAACGCGCGTAAGGGAAGTGGCACCATCACCTGGGCTTAGATAAGTTGTTCGCACATGTATTTTTAGGGGTTTTGTTAACCTTTTCTGGCAGTTTTGGTGCTTCTCTTCATTACTATCTGCTGAATCTACATGAGCACGCTATATGATTCTATTTGTTTGACTTAATGGTATGGACTATTAGTGTCCCGCTCTATTCAACTTGGATTTAGTATAGACATCTAATTTACTCAATGCCATTTAGTTGTTATTTCTAGACTTTCCTGCCCAGAGTGGTGCCACCTAAATCTGTTTGACTCTTTTTCAAGCACCATTGGCTACTTTTTAATAATTATATTTGTATTTGTTGTTTTTCTTACTAATAAAGTTTTGTACTTCGTTCATTATGTTTTTTTGTCTATATGCCCATCAGACAGGAGCACACCGGGACCACCCTTGGGTGAGTATAATCTAAAGGTACCTTCACACTGAGCAACTTTAGAACGAGAACGACAGCGATCCGTGACGTTGCAGCATCCTGGATAGCGATCTCGTTGTGTTTGACACGCAGCAGCGATCAGGATCCTGCTGTGACATCGCTGGTCGTAGCTAGAAGTCCGGAACTTTATTTAGTCATCAGGTCCGCGTGATTCTTCATGCTTGACAGCAAAAGCAACAATGCCTGCAATGTTTTTTCATGGAGCTAACAACAAGCGAGAACGATAAGTACGTCACTGGATCGCTCCTGCATCGTTCTGCTGTTGCCGTGTTTGACGTCTCTTAGCGACCTAAACAGCGACGCTGCAGCGATCGGCTCGTTGTCTATATCGCTACAGCGTCGCTTAGTGTAACGGTACCTTAACTTGTTTTTCTTATCTTTCAGGTTACATCGGGGGCTTATCTACAGCATTACAGAATGCTGTAGATAAGCCCCTGATGGCAGTGGCCGCAGTTTATAGGCCCAAAATTAGGTGACAGATTCCTTTTAATACCTCTAAGACGCATGTTAATTCTCCCATATATACTGCTCATATTTGGCCCCTGCCTGTGCAGATTACAGCTCATCGATAGAGGTGCTGAGGGTCAGACCTGATATTGATTACCTATGTCCTATGAATTGTTCAGCCCTTCATTAACCCTGATAGGACTATCCTTTTAAGAATATAGTAGTAAGGTTGCTACTAGCACCCAGTTAACTTGAAAAAGTAATGGGCCTACGGTGCCTTGAAGTTTCTCTTTTTACTGCCATTGCTCATTCCTACTCCGTACAGCATGAATAAAGGTCCTCATGCCTCACATATTGGTGCATCTTTGATGCCCAACTTTTGCTTCCAATATACTGCAAGAACTAAAGTATATTGTACAAAAGATCAAGTGATCCCTATAACAAATGTAAAAAGCAAAATGAAATATATTTTCTAAAAAAACAAAAATAAAAACAGTTAATTTCTCCACCTTTTCCCAGAATGTTAATGAATTCTTTTTAAAAAAAGCAACATAATTGCTATCACTTGTAACGCCGGCATCCCTGCATGATCCCCCTCCCTCTTTCCAGCAGGAACACCGACATACTCACTGGCACAATTGCTCAATGGCGTCTTCTGCCACAGTTCCATGCTTCTGGTGCCTGTGCATGTCTCGCAGGTATCCCAGAATTGCACTTAGGGTGCACACACGCTCCCCACTTCTTAATGGGGGTGCGTGTGCGCATTCTGGAAATGTCCCCTGCCTACAGCTGGGAGGCATCCGGTATTTAAAGCATTCTCCCCTGTAGGGACGTGCCTTAGCAACGTTAATTCCTAGTTGATGTTTGTACCATCCAGTCTGTGGTCAGGTCCCTGTTCCTGAATCCATCCTTTCTGAACCTGTTTCTAAGCATCCTATATGAACCTATTACTAAGCCCGTCCTGTCAGAACCTGATCCTGAAATGATCCTGCATAACAATGCACCTGCAGCCTCTGCCAGTGTTCCAGAACCTGTCTCATCTAAACCCGGAGTCCGTCCCATCTGAACATCCTGTTCTGTCTGAACTGGTTATGATGCCATTGTCTTGCTGGCCCAGAGTAGGTACACAGTCAGCCTTTCCCGGTTATCAGGAAGGGGTCTGTTCACTCTGGGGGCAGAGCTACCACGCGCACAGGGAGGCCATCCCATTCTGAAGTAGTAGGATGTGTGGGGATGCGGGACACCATATCTGCCATGGATTTCACTGGGACGCTGTGTTCGTTGGTTGTAAGGCAACGCAGGAAGCTGCTGTGTCTGGTAGTAGGCAGTGGTGGGATTGTGTCCATTCAACACCTGACCATTTCCTTAAGCATCAGGCGGGCTATTTAACCCTTTTTCCAGCTAAGGTCTGTGCTTTTTATTGCAGTTCATATGAGTTGTGGTGGTGAGTGCTACTTTCAGTTTTGGTTGCTCTCTTTCAGGGTTGGTCTGAGTGTTCCCATCCTTTTCTCTTAGTGCTACACTCCCAGGGTTTCTCGCAGAAGCACCTACCTGTTCTTGACTTGGCTCCGGTCACATCACCAGATGCCAGTTGCCCAGCAACAGCAGGCACAACAGCAGGCCTGGGAAGGGATCTGCCCAAAGTCTCCCTTTTATTACTGGGAGCTGGGTGAAGAGTATCCCAGCACTTTAAGGCTTGTCTAGCTGGAGCAGTTTGTGCCAAGTGCGTCTGTGGCTGTGCCTTTTTCGGTTTAGTGCCAGGCTTGCTGGGTCTCTCTGCAATTGCTCATAACACTGCATAATCCTTGAGCTGGCCATATTTTCAGGGGATCTATTTGTTCTGTGCCCTGTTTAATAACAATTGTCTTGTTACATAGGTACCGACATAGTAGGCTTTTGGGCACTCCCTGCCCTTTGAAACTTGTTGTGATGCACATAATGCACAATTTTTACTAAGTTCAGAAATAATTCACAGTACCCTTACTTAATCATGATGACTTAATGAAAAAAGTAGAATGTAAAGTGAAATAACTGAACTGGGTGGGTATAGAAAGTTAGGCTAGAAGGCAATTCATTGTATTGTGTAATATAATTAATCTTGTATTTAAAAAGTTAATGAACTTATTGTCCCTTGTACAAGGGAATCAGGAGATTTTTGACTTATCTAAAACCAACACTCAAGTTTCTTGGTAGGCTATCGCTTAGATAAGTGATGGAATACTTAAATATTTAACATGGTCTTAAAATGGTAGTAAGTAAATAGTTAAGTAATAGACTAGGCGGGCTACTGTTTGTTTTAGATTAGGATGAGTTCATCTAAGTTTGCTATCAAATACTAAATACATGTATAAACTGGTCTTAACAAGGCCATCGATTGCTTGGAAGATGTTTATTATATAAAGTGACCATTTTTTGTACAATGTAATCTTTTTTTAGCTGTATTTTTGCATGAATAACGCACCTCAGGTCACTTGCGTTTTTCCTTGCATTTTTTATCCAGTTTTGTCTTTCTTTGGAATGTTAGATTAGGTGTGCAAAGTGATAGATAGATAGAAAGATAGATAGATAGATAGATAGATAGATAGATAGATAGATAGATAGATAGATAGATAGATAGATGTGCGTGTGTAGTTTTGCATTAATCATATAAATAAATGGAAACAAATTAAGTGTCAGAGCTTTGTGGGATCATTTTTACAAATAAATTGGTGAACAAGAGACTGTCTCGTTGTGTTTATTTCTGTCTTTTTATGTTTTTCAGGAATACATTCCTGGACTACATTGGATTGGTGGATTACTGCGGCTCTGCATGGAATTTTTTTTTTCCAGTAAAGTTGTGAACGAGGGATAGTATGGGGGACGTCTTTATTCAAATAAAGTGTTTTTTTTTTCTATGTGTGTGCTTTTATTTTTTATTACCAGGTTAGTAATGGAGGTGTCTGATAGACACCACTCCATTACTAACCCTTGGAGTTTATGGCAGCTGTGATTTTTGATAAATCACTGCTGTCATCAATCCCAACTGCCATTACCCTGATGGCCACCGTTCCTGGACACTAAGGTCGGCGTCACACTTGGCGTATGAAAATACGGTCCATTTTTTACAGGCGTAATATGCAGAAATGATCCCAAAACAGTAATGAGTATGTCATCTGTAGGCAAGGTGTGACTGCGTATTTCACGCATGCAAACCTCCATATGTAATCTGTATGGCATCCGTAATGCGCTCTTTTCACGCAACCTTACAAAATGGACACTTAAGTGTTGAGGCCTGAAATTTAAATCATCATCATCATAAACCTATCTAAGGCCTCTCCAACAGGTGGAACCCTCCCATATGGCCGTTTTGTTGCTGTGCTTGTGTAGGTGTTTTGGTGGTACTTGGGTAACATGTGTAACCTCCTGTATTTCACACAAACTCAGCGGGTGTTATTTAATTGGGTCTTGTCACGCCGCTTTGGGCAGCCACACCCTGTGATAGTTGATCCGCAAGGGAGAAGAATGTGGGTGCATCCACTTTTGAGGCAATGCCTCACTAAAGGGCATTTTCACAGGCTCTCTTCAGCTCTGCGGACACATCCGGACAAATTCTTCCAGTTCTGTCACATGACAATGCTCACATTTGATATCTTGTTGGAGACAGTACGTCCAGGAATAACCAGGATACCAGGATGCGGAAATGTATATCTGCAGAGGAGCATCTTCTCCTTACCCTACGGTATGTATTCACCATCCTCACATACTGTATGTTGATGATGTTTTTGGTCCCATTTTGATTTTCCAAGCATCAGATTTAAATTGCATTATTCAATTTTAACAAAATCAGATACAAATATGTAGTTAATGTTAAATGTTAGTAGCCAGTACAAAAACGACAAAAGAAAATTCTCCAACATTCCAGAAATTGAAAAGAAACTGCCTATCTCATAAAGTGCTTGTGTTTTAAAAATGTTTTCAATATTTTCCCACAATTGTATTAAAACTTGTGACATCTGTGTCTGAACATGCTGGTGCTACCTTTCCGTTTGTCACTAGGTGATGTGGCACTAACACCGTGGATGTCACTGTTCAACAGAAGCATGCTTAAGTTTAACTTTTAGATAGTTGGAATTTGTTATCCTTTCCTCCTATTGTCTGTGTTTTGCAGCAGAAAAATCTTCCAGGCCTCATCAGGAACAGGGCAGAATGTTGAACGAAATATCATACAGGATGACTCCTAGTCAACTACAACTGGGCAACCTAGCAAGCAACACTGACTGAAACATTGTGGCTGCAATGCAATTAGGCAAAGGAACACTTGTTTGCTTCATTCACTGCACACACTTTCAATTCAATGTTTAATGTTTCCCAGTATGTTACTGCTTGGTTCCAATTGGCCAACCAATGCAGGTGAAGAAGGACACGCCCCCAGTGACAAATCACTGATAACACCCCCTTGGAAATATCAAACGATAACCTAAAAACTTTAATATACCTGTAATGGAAAAGAGGAATTTAAAAAAATATCTATATTATATTTACTTCTGTATCCCCAGACTGCTAAATAGGTCCTCTTTAAATTAATTTAAATGAATTTAGAGGCTATAAAAAAGAATCCTAGCTTAGAATAGGGATAGATTTATAAAACAACCCCATTTAGCAATAACTATATGTGTATACAGGAAAAACATGTCAAAATAGAATATTAAGAAAAATGTTGTGAAGTACTGCTCCTTTGATAAACTGCATCAAGGCACTGTATATAAAGAAAACAATGAAGATTTTTGCAGTACTTGGTCTCACCCACAATGCTCTCCACAGTGTGGCGCCCCCTTACATCTCCTCCCTTATTTCTGTCTATCGGCCTAGCCGAGTACTGCACTCTGCAAATGACTTTCGACTAACCTCTGCACTAATCCGTACCTCCCTCTCCCATCTCCAAGACTTCTCCCGTGCTGCGCCAATCCTCTGGAATGCTCTACCCCCCAAAATTAGGACCATTCACAATTTGCATAGTTTTAGGCTCGCCCTCAAAACATATTTGTTCAGAGTGGCCTATCACGTTCCCTAATAAAAGTCATTTTATGTGTAAGGGCACGTGTGTAGCCCAAATCACTATCTCCATCTATCCCCCACTCCCTGAAGATGGCTGGACCATCATTGTAAATACATCATTGCAAATAAGCTCCTGTACTTTGTATCTCCCCCAACTCATTGTAGATTGTAAGCTCTCACGAGCATGGTCATCTTATTGTGCTTTAACTATTGTATTGTTGACGTTGTTACTTATGACTGTTGTGTTTGAAACTGTTAAACTGTAAAGCGCTGTGGAATATGTTGGCGCCATATAAATAAAGATTATTATTATTACATGCCATATCCTAAACACTAACAAGATGCTGTTGTCAAAAATAGCATGATCTGAAAATTGCAAATTTTTAGTTGCAATGTAGTAATATAGTATAACAGTTTTTGCTGTAGGTAAATACAGCAATACAACCCCTGGCAAAAATTATGGAATCACCGGCCTTGGAGGATGTTCATTCAGTTGTTTCTGGCTTTCAGAAACACTAAAAGAAATCAAGAACAAAAAATGTGGTAGTCAGTAATGGTTACTTTTTTAACCAAGCATAGGGGAAAAATTATGGAATCACCCTGTAAATTTTCATACTGAAAAATAACACCTGCATCAAAGTAGATCTGCTCGTTAGTCTGCATCTAAAAAGGAGTGATCACACCTTGGAGAGCTGTTGCACCAAGTGGACTGACATGAATCATGGTTTCAACACGAGAGATCACAATTGAAACAAAGGAGAGGATTATCAAACTCTTAAAAGAGGGTAAATCATCACTTAATGTTGCATAAGATGTTGGTTGTTCACAGTCAGCTGTGACTAAAATCTGGACCAAATACAAACAACATGGGAATTTTGTTAAAGGCAAACATACTGGTAGACCAAGGAAGACATCAAAGCATCAAGACCAGAAATTTAAAGCAATATGTCTCCAAAACAGGAAATGCAGAACAAAACAAATGAGGAACTAATGGATGGAAACTGGAGTCCATGTCTGTGACCGACCTGTAAGAAACCGCCTAAAGGAAATGGGATTTACATACAGAAAAGCTAAACGAAAGCCATCATTAACACCTAAACAGAAAAAAACAAGGTTACAATGGGCTAATGAAAAACAATTGTGGATGACTGGATGAAAGTCATATTCAGTAATGAATCGCGAATCTGCATTGGGCAAGGTGATGATGCTGGAACTTTTGTTTGGTGCCGTTCCAATGAGATTTATAAAGATGACTGCCTGAAGAGAACATGCAAATTTCCACAGTCATTGATGATATGGGGCTGCATGTCAGGTAAAGGCACTGGGAAGATGGCTGTCATTACCTCTTCAATAAATGCACAAGTTTATGCTGATATTTTGGACACTTGTCTTATCCCATCAATTGAAAGGATGTTTGGGATGATGAAATCATTTGATGATTTGATGATAATGCATCCTGCCATAGAGCAAAAACTGTGAAAACAAATTCCTTGAAAAAGACACATAAGGTCAATGTCATGGCCTGCATATAGTCTCAATGTAATTGTAAATCTTTGGTGGAAGTTGAAGAAAATGGTCCATGACAAGGCTCCAACCTGCAAAGCTGATCTGGCAACAGCAATCAGAGAAAGCTGGAGCCAGATTGATGAAGAGTACTGTTTGACACTCATTAAGTCCATGCCTCAGAGACTGCAAGCTGTTATAAAAGCCAGAGGTGGTGCAACAAAATACTAGTGATGTGTTGGAGTGTTTTTTGTTTGTTTTTCATGATTCCATAATTTTTTCCTCAGAATTGAGTGATTCCATAATTTTTGCCATATGCTTGGTTAAAAAAAGTAACCATTACTGTCTACCACATTTTTTGTTCTTTATTTCTTTTACTGTTTCTTAAAGCCAGAAAGTTGCCATTTGAAATGACTTAAGTGTATATGGACTTTTCAAAAGCTTTTGATACGCTGCCACACAAAAGGTTGATACATAGAATGAGAATAATGGGGATAGGGGAAAATGTGTAAGTGGGTTAAGAGCTGGCTCAAAGATAGGAAACAAAGGGTGGTTATTAATGGAGCACACTCGGACTAGGTCGCGGTTAGCAGTGGGGTACCACAGGGGTCAGTATTGGGCCCTCTTCTTTTTAACATATTTATTAATGACCTTGTAGGAGGCATACAGAGCAGAATTTCAATACTTGCAGATGACACTAAACTCTGCAGGGTAATCAATACAGAGAAGGACAATTTTATATTACATGATAATTTATGTAAACTAGAAGCTTGGACTGATAAATGGCAAATGAGCTTTAATGGGGATAAATGTAAGGTCATGCACTTGGGTAGAAGTAATAAGATGTATAACTATGCGCTTAATTCTAAAACTCTGGGCAAAACCGTCAATGAAAAAGACCTGGGTGTATGGGTGGATGACAAACTCACATTTAGTGGCCAGTGAAAAGCAGCTGCTACAAAGGCAAATAAAATAATGGGATGCATTAAAAGAGGAATAGATGCACATGAGAACATAATTTTACCTCTATACAAGTCACTAGTGCGACCACACTTAGAATACTGTGCACAGTTCTGGTCTCCGGTGTATATATAAGAAAGACATAGCTGAACTGGAGCGGGTGCAGAGAAGAGCGACCAAGGTTATTAGAGGACTGGGGGGTCTGCAATACCAAGATAGGTTATTACACTTGGGGCTATTTAGTTTGGAAAAATGATCGCTAAGGGGTGATCTTATTTTAATGTATAAATATATGAGGGGACAGTACAAAGACATTTCTGATGATCTTTTTAATCATAGACCTGAGACAGGGACAAGGGGGCATCCTCTATGTCTGGAGGAAAGAAGGTTTAAGCATAATAACAGACGCGGATTCTTTACTGTAAGAGCAGTGAGACTATGGAACTCTCTGCCGTATGATGTTGTAATGAGTGATCCATTACTAAAATTTAAGAGGGGCCTGGATACCTTTCTTGAAAAGTATAATGTTACAGGTTATATATACTAGATTTCTTGATAGGGCGTTGATCCAGGGAACTAGTCTGATTGCTGTAAGAGGAGTCGGGAAGGAATTTTTTTCCCCAATGTGGAGCTTACTCTTTGCCACATGTTTTTTTTTGCCTTCCTCTGGATCAACATGTTAGGGCATGTTAGATTAAGATATGGGTTGAACTAGATGGACTTAAAAAGTCTTCCTTCAACCTTAATAACGATGTTACTATGTTACTATATTAGTTTTGTGCCATAATCTATGATCTGCTTTTTTTTCTACAAAATTAAACAACTGAATGAACATCCTCCAAGGCCGGTGATTCCATAATTTTTACCAGGGGTTGTATAATGAAATAAGTTATGCAAAGCATAAAAAAGCTCCCATTTTCGGTTTCCTTTGGATTAATGTTACATTAATGTTATATTCTGCTACAGATGGATCTGGATAAGTTGGAAACTTGGGCTGAAAGGTGGCAGATGAGGTTTAACAATGATAAATGTAAGGTTATACACATGGGAAGAGGGAATCAATATCACCATTACACACTGAACGGGAAACCACTGGGTAAATCTGACAGGGAGAAGGACTTGGGGATCCTAGTTAATGATAAACTTACCTGGAGCAGCCAGTGCCAGGCAGCAGCTGCCAAGGCAAACAGGATCATGGGGTGCATTAAAAGAGGTCTGGATACACATGATGAGAGCATTATACTGCCTCTGTACAAATCCCTAGTTAGACCGCACATGGAGTACTGTGTCCAGTTTTGGGCACCGGTGCTCAGGAAGGATATAATGGAACTAGAGAGAGTACAAAGGAGGGCAACAAAATTAATAAAGGGGATGGGAGAACTACAATACCCAGATAGATTAGCGAAATTAGGATTATTTAGTCTAGAAAAAAGACGACTGAGGGGCGATCTAATAACCATGTATAAGTATATAAGGGGACAATACAAATATCTCGCTGAGGATCTGTTTATACCAAGGAAGGTGACGGGCACAAGGGGGCATTCTTTGCGTCTGGAGGAGAGAAGGTTTTTCCACCAACATAGAAGAGGATTCTTTACTGTTAGGGCAGTGAGAATCTGGAATTGCTTGCCTGAGGAGGTGGTGATGGCGAACTCAGTCGAGGGGTTCAATAGAGGCCTGGATGTCTTCCTGGAGCAGAACAATATTGTATCATACAATTATTAGGTTCTGTAGAAGGACGTAGATCTGGGGATTTATTATGATGGAATATAGGCTGAACTGGATGGACAAATGTCTTTTTTCGGCCTTACTAACTATGTTACTATGTTACTATGTTACTATGTTACTAATGTGAGCGGTGTCCACAAAGTTAGGATCAGATTAAACAAAGCAATTTGGCTGAACACTACGACTAAGGAAACGTTTACAGAATTTGTCAAGGTCATCCTCTTTATGAAATACCATACTTTAACTTCTGAAGATGACTGGAAGTAGCAGTAAAGCAAACTAACAAAAGATGAACTGTCTACCAAGGCCATCCACCATATTCACCAATGGTGGTCTATAACACATTACAATGTGAATCCAGTGGAACTTAATTCTCTGTAATATCATGGCTCATATTGAACATATTAGCACTCTCAAGGAAAAAAAGCGTGATTAAAATCCATGAATAATCTACAGATGTCATACAGCATTTTGAAATATTTTACTAAGGGCCAACAATATTATAATTACATTTATCCAGCTTTACAATTCTCTACTTTCATTCCCCCAAAACTGGCAAAAACATTGTTTGGAAAATTTAGTGTTCTATAATAATGTAATAACTTTCCATCCAAGGACAAATTAACATCTTCAAAGCAAACACAAAAGCTTTGGAAGTTTTGAAAACATTTTGACATTTCAAGGCATATTTAATACTATGCATTAGCAGACATAGCTCAATACGTTGTGGCACTCGGGATCCATTGGAGGTCAGACACAGTACTCAGTGTTATTTTATACAATCCATAGAGGCGTGGGTAAGTACATGGAGAGAGCATCATATTGCTTACCATTTTCATTTGGAGGGGCACTAGAGGTAGCAAGAAAGTTTTTCAAGGCTAAATTATAGCATGGTGTGCCACTTAGCCTACACATTTAAGAGGCTTCCACAACCATATCAAAATGATATAGAGAACTATATGGCAAAATCATAGAGGAATTATGTGATAGTTATTCGGTACTGTATAGAGTTATTACATAAGAACAGCATGAAACTTTTATACAAGAAGTGTTATGGCAATACTAATTTTTTCTCTTCTTCAAATAATGGAAGGAGCCCCAAAAATTTTTTGCCCCCAAAAATGTTGCACTATAATTGATCTTGCAATGCAGGCATGTATAACATTCATTTCCTATACGTTAAGGTGCAGTGGATATAAAAATTCTATACACCCCCGTTAAAATGCGAGGTTTTTGCCATGTAACAATCATACTAAGGCCTCCTTCACACGTCAGTGTCTACAGTACGTGTGGTGACAGTTTTCACATGTACTGGAGACATATACATACACAGACACATTTAAATCTTTGGCGCTGCGCACATGTCAGTGTGTTCACAAAGACCGTGTGTCCATGTGACCCACACGTGGACATGTCTATTTTTTTTCTGGCAGCACAGATGTCAATAGGTCCCACGCACATGCACGCTGATGACACATGGATGACATCTGTGAGTCATCTGTGTGACACATAATGGAATGAAATGCTTTGACGGCTGGGAGAAGCAGCACACTCAGCGCTATTCCCAAGTACCGGGTGCTGACTACAACGGTCATCATCCTCAACTGGTCTCCCTGCGATCAGCGAGACCAGGCGATGCTGATGACAGTTGTAGTCAGCACCCACCCCCTGGGAATTGCGGGAAGTTTTCCTTTTTTCCCCATGTTGCGCATTAAACAAATGAAATAAAAAAAATGATGTGGGGTACCCCCAATATTTTAAAACCAGTCGATATAAAGCAGGCAGCTGCAGGCTTCTATTATCAGGTTGGGACAGTCCCTGGTTAAAGAAAGGCCTGTCCACAGCCAATAAATAGAAGCTTGTAGCCACCCCAGAAATGGTGCATCACATTAGGTACGCCAATTCTGGTGCTTTTTTGAGACTCATCCCAATTGCCTTGTTGTGGTGACAATTGGGGTAATATAAAGGTTGTTGACAGCTCTGTTTTGTCAAAAATTACAGCTGCCATTAAGCCCTGGGGTTAGTAAGGGAGAGGTGTAAGTCAGACACCCCTATTACTAACCCTTTAAGTAAAAATCATTAACCACACAAGCAGAAAAGTCCTTTATTTTCAAATTAAAAAAACACACACTCTCTTTAACCTATTTATTTTCGCAAAAAACACCCCTGCAGATTCATCATATCCAGATGGATGTCCCATGATGATTCCCGACTGTGCTACATCCAGAGGCTGTGATGAGCGGTGACATCAGCAACATGACCGCTCACAATGTTTGCCAGAAAACACTGTGAGTAGCGTGATAACCAGCGGAAGAGACAAGCGGTGATGTCATTAAGGTTACTGCAGGTCACAGCCGGCAGTTCTCACGGGAACCTTTGTGTGAGCTGGACAGCTGTGAACTGCAGTAAACTTAAGGTACCGTCACACTTAGCGACGCTGCAGCGATACCGACAATGATCCGGATCGCTGCAGCATCGCTGTTTGGTCGCTGGAGAGCTGTCACACAGACCGCTCTCCAGCGACCAACGATGCCGGTAACAAGGGTAAACATCGGGTAACTAAGCGCAGGGCCGCGCTTAGTAACCCGATGTTTACCCTGGTTACCATCCTAAAAGTAAAAAAAACAAACACTACATACTTACCTACAGCCGTCTGTCCTCCAGCGCTGTGCTCTGCACTCCTCCTGTACTGTCTGTGTGAGCACAGCGGCCGGAAAGCAGAGCGGTGACGTCACTGCTCTGCTTTCCGGCTGACCGACGCTCACAGCCAGTACAGGAGGAGTGCAGAGCACAGCGCTGGAGGACAGACGGCTGTAGGTAAGTATGTAGTGTTTGTTTTTTTTACTTTTAGGATGGTAACCAGGGTAAACATCGGGTTACTAAGCGCGGCCCTGCGCTTAGTTACCCGATGTTTACCCTGGTTACCAGTGAAGACATCGCTGAATCGGTGTCACACACGCCGATTCAGCGATGTCTGCGGGGAGTCCAGCGACCAAATAAAGTTCTGGACTTTCTTCCCCGACCAGCGACAGCACAGCAGGGGCCTGATCGCTGCTGCCTGTCACACTGGACGATATCACTAGCGAGGACGCTGCAACGTCACGGATCGCTAGCGATATCGTCTAGTGTGACGGTACCTTTAACCCCTTTACCCTCGAGGGTGGTTTGCTTGTTAATGACTAGGCCAATTTTTACAAATCTGACCACTGTCCATTTATGAGGTAACACAAAATACTTAATAAGTAACATTTCTCACGTCTACTATACATCAGCACAATTTTAGAACCAAATTTTTTTTGTTAGGAAGTTATAAGGGTTAAAAGCTGACCAGCAATTTCTTATTTTTACAACACCATTTTTTAGGGACCACATCACATTTGAAGTCACTTTGACAGGTCTATATGATAGAAGATACCCAAAAGTGACACCATTCTAAAAACTGCACCCCTCAATGTGCCCAAAACCACATTCAAGAAGTTTATTAACCCTTAAGGTTCTTCACAGGAATTTCTGGAATCTTTAAAAAAAAAACGAACATTTAATTTTTTTTTGCAAAAAATTTACATCAGATCCAAAAAAATTTTATTTTCCCAAGGATAACAGTAGAAATTGGACTCAGAAGTTGTTGAGCAATCCTGAGTACACTGATATCCCATATTTGGGGGTAAACCAATGTTTGTGCGCATAGCAGAGCTCGGAAGGGAAGGAGCGCCGTTTAACTTTTTCAACACAAAATTGCCTGGAATTGAGATCGGACGCCATGTCGCGTTTGGAAAGCCCCTGATGTGCCTAAACAGCAAACCCCCCACAAGTGAACCCATTTTGGAAACTAGACCCCCTAACGAACTTATCTAGATGTGTGGTGAGCACTTTGAACCCCCAAGTGCTTCACAGAAGATTATAGCGTAGAGCGGTGAAAATAAAAAAATCATATTTTTTCCACAAAAATGATCTTTTTTCGTCCCCATTTTTTATTTTCCCAAGGGTAACAGGAGAAATTGGACCCCACCAGTTGTTGTGCAATTTGAGTACGCTGATACCCCATATGTGGGGGTAAACCATTGTTTGGGCCCATGGCAGAGCTTGGAGGGGAAGGAGCGCTGTTTGAATTTTTCAAGGCAAAATTGGCTGGAATTGAGATTGGACGCCATGTTGCGTTTGGAGAGCCCTGATGTGACTAAACAGTGGAAATCCAAACAAGTGACCCCATTTTGGAAACTAGACCCTACAAGGAACTTATCTAGATGTGTAGTGAGCACTTTGAAGCCCCAGGTGCTTCACAGAAGTTTATAATGTTGAGCCATGAAAATAATAAAATCACATTTTCCTCACAAAAATGTTATTTTAGCTCCAAATTTTTCATTTTCATAAGGGTAACAAGAGAAATTGCACTATACAATTTGTTGTGCAATTTCTCTTGAGTGCGCCGATACAGCATATGTAGGGGAATATTACTTTTGAGTTTAATGAAGAAACTAGCGAGTACTTATGATGGAATAACAGAGAAACACCAAGCTAAACGTACATCAGGGTGCTACATGTTTATGGGAGACAAAGTACATGTAAAAGGGAGAAAAAGAGCAATACAAAAATAGGTGTGCACACCTGAAAAATAATCAAAGAATACAAAACTTTATTTCATAACTATGGATACAGAAAACCATTAAGAACATTTAAAAACATGCAAACACAACACAATCATTATCTAACAGCCCTGGCACCATATCAAATGCCTAAATGGCCACAAATGTAGTAAGGAGCAATGAAAAAACAATATTTGAAAGACTCTTGATTGGTAAATGCATATACTAGCTGGCCCGTGCAAAATTTTCACACATTGGTTGTCGGAGGCGCAGGCAATTTCAGGAAAATTAAGCTGGTCAAATGTAAATGTATTTAATGAGATGATGAACACAGAGAGGTATGTGTCTCACTGATATATATATATACATATATATATATATATATATGTATTTTCATGAATTTTTGAGCCCATGGATCCATTATATGTCCATTTTGCAAGTCGGTGAGAAAATCTGGCCATACGGATGTCACACGGATGTTTACATGCGAGAAAATTACATCCTCACACTGCACACGGATGACATACGGATCACTGTTCAGGGAACATTTCTCTGATTCTCGTCCGTGTAAAACGGACCGATTTTTTTTTTATATATTGTGTGTGACTCCAGCCTAACGGAGATCCCCCAACATTAAACATAATGGTATTTTACTGACTGATCAGAAGGGGTCTGATTGTCAGGACCTTGCAAAAGAACAGGGGCAGCATCATTTTTTTCTCCTCTACAGCAGCACTGCCATCTATCTGCAGTGTAGGGAAGTGCAACACAACCCTATGTATGTGAACAGAGCAGCTCCCTGTACAGCAGTGCCACTTTGACAGTAAAAATGATGAAGGAGAATTGACCCCAAAACTGAGCGTAATTACACCATTGTATAATAATTGGGAATATCTCTTTAAAAAAGTAATATCTGCAGATTTTACCTTTTTTTTCCCTACAGTTGGATTTTTTTTCAATTTTTGCAAGGTTGTTTCCACCAATCTCTCCCATCGGGAAACAATGTATAGTCTGAGTTATGTCAATGCTGCAGATTTTTTACTTCGAACCAGAGGTGACTCCAGGTCACCAATAAGCTGCAACCTTAGAAGGAAGATAGACTTTTCAATGACTGTCCAATGATACAGAAAATCTGTTGATTCAGAACCTGTCTTATAGGCTGCATTCATTTACAGAATATCTTCAGTTTTAAAGCTGAAGTCTGAAACGGGTAAAGTTTTACTTTTATTCTACTTCCACATATGTAGCAAATATTTTTTATATGTACCTGCCTGAAATCGACTGGGCAAGGAGTTTGGCAAGCTGGAAAGCCCCCAAAGCAAATGTTAGGATTTGTTCCAGCTTTGTGGTAGTAAGCTTAGGGGTAGTGTGGTACCACCTACAGGTCATTTTTCCTTACTGCAGGTTTATGAAAATTAATGTTTAAAGTGTATTTTGTGATCTCATCATGGATGTGTTTTTTTTGGCTATTTTTTTGCTGAAGGGGGTAAGTTTACCTTTCAAGTGGTGTATCATTTGTGTGTGGGTGCAGTATGAACGGAGATACAAAGTAATCACCGAAAAAGAGTGTTTTGAAATCATATAGGATTCCCCCCTATGTAGAATGGAAATAATAATCATGCATGGTATAGAGGTCAGACTGGGCAACATTTGTGTTATATAAATATGAATGGAAGAAAAACCACCAAAAAAGGCTAAATAATAGGAGAAAATCATATAGTGCTGCTCTTGCATGCATAACAATAGATAGAGAGAGCCTTGTAGTCAATATTACCTCATGTGCTCCATATGTGCTCTAGGCCACAGGAAAATACCAAAGTGAGCAAAAGGAGCACAAGGATCAGGGGTTATGAGGAGATCCCCACAAGGCTCTATCTATTGTTATGCATGCAAGTGCAGAACTATTTGTTTGTTCATTGCTCCTTACTTCATTTGTGGCCATTTAGGCATTTGATATAACACCAGGGGTGTTTCATAATGATTGTGTTGTTTTTACATGTTTTTAAAGGTCTTAATGGATTTGTGTATCCACAGTTATGAAGTAAAGTTTTGTATTCTTTGATTATTAGGTGTGCAAACCTATTTTTGTATTGGTCTTCTCCCTTTTACGAATACTACTTTTGAGGCACAGGGCAAATCTCAGAAGGGAAGAGGCACCATATTGGAGTTCAGATTTTGCTGGAATGGTTTGAGGGTGGCATGTCACATTGGCAGAGCCCCTGAGGTGCCATAACAACATAAACCCCCGGTATGCAAACTCATTTTACAAACTACACTCCCCAATGAATTCATCTAGGGGTGCAATGATCATATTGATTCACACATGCCTCAAAGAATGTTATACCACTGAGTGGTGAGGAAAGAATAAACTTCACTTTTACCACAAAATTGTTGTTTTAGCCCCAAAGTTTTTAATTTTTTCTTAGGGCTAATAGGATATTTTTTACAACAAACTGAGGTCCATTTTTTTTCTGAGTGTGCCAATACCCTACATGTAATCAGGAAATATTTTTCAGGCACAGTGCAATGCTCAGAAGGCAAGGAGCGCCAGATTTTACTGTTATGGTTTGCAGGTGCCATGACCCACTGGGAGAGCCCATGAGGTGCCAGAACAGCAGAACCCCCCATAAGTGACCCCATTTTATGAACTACACCTTTCAATGAATTCATCTAGGGGTATTTTCCAGAAACAAGCAGCAATGAATGTTGCAAAGTGAAAATTGCAAACTGACGTAGTGAGCAGTATGCTCTAGTGACCAGTACGTTGAAGTCACCAGTACGTTATGCCCAACCTGTGCTTCTGGACGCATGCGCCTGTAAGTTAGGTGAGCTCTCATCGCTTTAGAAATGCCAAATGTGGATGCAATAAGTGGTTTAGGTATACCGTGGGCCTCAGAAGGGAGGGGGGCATTGGATTTGGGAGAGGAGAATTTGCTGAATTTTTTTGGCGGGTGAGGAGCCATTTTTGCTTTTCTTGCCTGTGTGCTACCAGTAATGTTGAAGTCCACTATATTTCCATTAACAGATAGCGGACTTGAGTGAGGGCTTGCTTTTGTAGATTGAGTAGAAGCTTTTATTGAGAACATTTTACATAATGTTTGGGATCACATTTGTCTGGCACTCTCTGCTGAGCACTTACTTTGGGGTTTTCATCTAAATCTCCGAGTGGCATGATTCAGATGAAACCCTCAAGGAATCCATTCAATATAATGAGGCAGCAGAGTTACTCCAGACTCCGTCTGGCCTCTGTTCAGTGGTGTCCTTTTCAGATGTGCACAAAACTGTGGTCAATGGCACTTTTATGCAATCCTAAAAAAGACGGATCACAGGTCAGTTGGCATCCACAGTGCCTCCATCTGCCTAATTATAGGAAATCTTCCACCAGATGCTCTGTCTGAATCATGTATTTCAGAGATTAAACACGGAAACCCCAGTGTAAGCGCTCAGTGCAGGATAAATGTGCGCCGAGCCTTACTGCGATCTTTGGGAAGCAGAATGAATAAACAGCATGCGAATAACTGGTTTTATTTATTTTTTACACCGCTTCTCATGTGCTATAAGTGTTTAGACGAGTTTATTCTTCTGGTTTGTGCTATTACAGTGATACCAGATATAGGCCTCTTTAACACGTCCGTGTCTCCGGTATGTGTGGTGGCAGTTTTCACATGGAAACACGTACAAACATAGACCCATTCAAGTGAATGGGTCTGTGCACATCACAGTGTGTTTCCACGGACTGTGTGTTTGTGGGCAAAACACGCTGACATGTCCATTTTAATGTCAGCGCAGGCCACAAAAAGTCCTACACATGGATAACACACATGAATGTCATCCGAGCACAGTGACCGGCGGTGACATCATAGAAGCACAATTCCCAGCCGGACTGAAATGAAGTGAGAACGGATGAGATCCCCGCTAGCTCACGGTGCTCCATGGGGACTGTTGCAGCCCCCAGCTGTGAGTTTTGCCTGGCTGGTTATAGAAAATACAGGGGAACCCACACCGTTTTTTTTCATTTACTTATAGCCCAGGCGGCGGCTGATGAATATCCCCATACCCCCATCAGCCGCTCCAGCTGTCACTGTTATTAGTCGCATCAGGGGTAGGCTGATGGGAGTAATAGTCCCATCAGCCGCCGCCTACTGTCTCTTTTATCACTTAAATATAACTCTCATCATTCTTCCCTGCTCGCGCCGACCGCCCGGTGCCGGGGAACAGCGCTTACTGTAAAGCTTCTTCCCTGGCACCCGTCCATGTGGTACTGATGCGGCACACGAATGCCACACATGTTTCGTAAGTATTACACACACGAACACTGACATCCCTGGTACCGGAAATATCAGGATGTGTGAAAGAGACAGTTTTATAGGTCCGGTTGTTGCGGACGCGGCGATACCAAATATGTGTACTTTTATCGTTTATGTATATTTTTCAATTTATATATTTATTTAGAGATACTGTAAAATATACAGTTGTGCTCAAAAGTTTACATACACTGGCAGAATTTTTGATTTCTTGGCCTTTTTTCACTGAATATATGATAACACCAACACTTTTTCTCCACTCATGGTTAGTGGTTGGTGGTTGGGTGAAGCCTCTTATTGTCAAACTACTGTGTTTTCTCTTTTTAAATCATAATGACAACCCAAAACATTCAAATTACCCTGATCAAAACTTCACATACCCAATTTCTTAGTACCGTATTTTACCATGCCCCTGCTAACATCAATGACAGCTTGAAGTCGTTTGTGGTAGTTGTGGATGAAGTTCTTTATTTTATCAGATGGTGAAGCTGCTCATTCTTCTTGGAAAAAAAAAACATCCAGTTCCTGTAAATTCCTGGGCTGTCTAGCATGAACTGCATGCTTGGGATCTCCCCAGAGTGGATCAATGATATTGAGGTCAGGAGACTGAGATGGGCACTCCAGAACCTTCACTTTGTTCTGCTGTAACCAATGACACGTCAACTTGGCCTTGCGTTTTGGATCGTTGTCATGTTGGAACGTCCAAATACGTCCCATGCGCAGCTATAGGGCTGATGAGCGCAAATTTGCCTCGAGTACTTGCTGATAACATGCTGCATTCATCTTTCCTTGAACTTTGACCAAGTTTGCTGCACCTCTGTAATGCACACATCCCAAATCATCAGCGATCCACCTCTGTGCTTTACAGTAGGAATGGTGTTCCTTTCATCATAGGAATTGTTGACCTCTTTCCATATGTAACGTTTATGGTCGGGGTCTCCGATCCAAAGGCAGAGGGGCTCTCAGCCCTCTGTCAGCTTCCGGGATGCTGCTATCATGTTAGACCGGAGAAATTCAGGGACTAAAGTGCCGGAAACGGTCTATGACCACTACTGGCATCTAGTGACAGGTGTCAGATGTCAGAATCAGCTGACACCCTGAAGCGATAATCAGCACATCCCCCGTGTGCACAGGCGATCGCGATGATGTAATATTCAGTCTATGGTCAAATAGACCCAGGTCACATGGACTGAATATTATGTTTGATGTCAGAAATGGGTTAATGATGTCACCGTTCATCATTGCTGCTGGTACTCACACTGCTCTGTGTGTTCCAGCAGCTGTGGTGAGTGGCAACGTTACTGATATCACCAATCATCACAGCCTCCAGATGTAGCAGAGTTAGAGACTCTAGTTGGACATCCATATGGACTTCAACAGACTATTGTGAATTAATCTTTTTTTGGTAATAAATGGGTAAAAGAAAGAATTTGACTGAGTGCTTTTTATATATACAGAACTTTTGTGTGTGTGCTTCTATCTTTTGACTACGGAGTTAGTAATGGTTCCCCTTTTTAATAACCAGTAAAGGTTAAGCAGACAGCTGTGAGCTGATATTAATAGGCTGGGTAGCTCCATAGTTATTTGCCCCTTCCCAGGCTATTAAGACCAGCTCACAGCTGTCTGCTTTCACTTAGCTGGTTATTAGAAACTAGACTGTGGCCCGATTCTAACGCATCGGGTATTCTAGAATATGCATGTCCCCGTAGTATATGGACAATGATGATTCCAGACTGTGCCCGCCGCTGATTGGTCGAGGCAACCTTTATGACATCATTGTCGCCATGGCAACCATTATGACATCTACGTCGATACTTTGCCCGTCGCTGAATCAGAAACGTGAGATGTCTACGTCCTTTATGACATCATCGTCGCTGTGCCCGTTGCTGATTGGTCGAGGCCTGGCGGCCTCGACCAATCAGAGACGCGGGATTTCTACGTCCTTTATGACATCATCGTCGCTGTGCCCGTCGCTGATTGGTCGAGGCCTGGTGGCCTCGACTAATCAGAGACGCGGGATTTCTACGTCGATGCTGTGCCGGTCTCTGATTGGTCGAGGCCTGGCGGCCTCGACCAATCAGAGAGCCGGCATTTCCAGGACAGACAGACAGACAGACAGACGGAAAAACCCGTAGGCAATTATATATATAGATAAGGGGGACCCCCACCCCATTTCTTTCATTTATATATTTTTTAGCCATTTCTTAAAAAGAAAACACCCAAGTCTGGCTATGTTTTACCAACAGCAGTAACTGGAGCTTTACTCAAGGTAGAGGGAATTATGAACAGTTCCAAATGTCAATGTTGCATCAAAACCTCCAGGCCTCTGCAAAAAGCAGAGAATGAAGAGGAATTACACTTTTCAACACAACAACAATCCTTTACACACTTTTAAATGGACAAAAGGATAGCTTTACCAGAAGAAGTTCACAGTTTTGGAATGGCCCAGTCAGATATAGGATATATCATCTGACAGATTTGGAGCACCACTGCAAGGAAGAGTGGGCACACATTGCCAATACCAGATGTACCGTCCGGATAGACTTCTGCCCAAAAAGACTGAATGCTGTCATAAATTCAAGGAAATTCAACAAAGTATTAGTTTAACCCCTTTCTGCCATTAGACGTACTATCCCGTCGATGTGACCTGGGACTTAATTCCCAGAGATGGGATAGTACATCATAGGCGATCGGCCGAGCTCATGGGGGAAGCGCGGCCGATCGCGGCCGGGTGTCAGCTGATTATTACACGGACCGCTCCCGACACATTAACCCCCGGAACACTGTAATCAAGCATGATCACAGCATTCAGGAGGCATAGGGAAGCATCGTGCAGGGAGGGGGCTCCCTGCGTGCTTCCCTGAGACCCTCGGAACAACGCGATGTGATCGCATTGTTCCGATCATCTCCTTCGTCCTCCTCCCTGCAGGCCCCGGATCCAAGATGGCAGCGGGGGGGCTTACGGGTCCTGCAGGGAGGTGGCTTGCAAGCGCCTGCTGAGAGCAGGTGTCAGCAAGCCTGTAGCACTGTCTGTCAGATCGCTGATCTGACACAGTGCTGTGCAAAGGGTCAGATCAGTGATCTGACACTATACCATGATGTCCCACCCTGGGACAAAGTAAAAAAAAAATATTTACATGTGTAAAAAAAAAATCCTAAATAAAAAAATATATATGTTGTTCCAATAAATACATTTCTTTATGTAAATAAAAAAAACAATAAAACTACACATATTTAGTTACGCCACGCCCATAACGACCCGACCTATAAAACTGTCCCACTAGTAAATTTATAGCCCTCAGAATAAGGCGATGCAGAAATAATTATTTTTTCTATAAAATAGTTTTTATTGTATAAAAGCGCCAAAACATAAAAAAAGATACAATTGAGGTATCGCTGTAATCGTACTGACCCAAAGAATAAAACTGCTTTATCAATTTTACCAAATGCAGAACGGTATAAATGCCCCCACAAAAGAAATTCACAAATTGCTGGTTTTTGTTCATCTAACTAACAAAAATCAGAATAAAAAGCGATAAAAAATTACCAAAAAATGTCAACTCGTTCCGCAAAAAACAAGACCTCACATGACTCTGTGGACCAAAATATGGAAAAATTATAGCTCTCAGAATGTGGAAACGCAAAAAATATTTTTTGCAATAAAAAGCATCTTTTAGTGTGTGACAGCTGCCAAACATAAAAACCCGCTATAAATAGTAAATCAACCCCCCCTTATCACCGCCTTAGTTAGGAAAAAATAATAAAATTAAAAAAAATTTATTTCCATTTTCCCATTAGGGTTAGGGTTGGGGCTAAAGTTAGGGTTGGGGCTATAGTTTGGGGTTAGGGTTTGGATTACGTTTATGGTTGGGTTAGGGGTGTCTCAGGGTTAGGGGTATGTTAGGGTTGGGATTACGGTTAGGGGTGTGTTGGGATTAGGGTTAGGGGTGTGTTGGGGTTTGGGGTGTGGTTAGGGTTGGGATTAGGGTTAGGGGTGTGTTGGGATTAGGGTTAGAGGTGTGTTCGGGTTAGGGTTGGAGTTAGAATTGGGAGATTTCCACTGTTTAGGCACACCAGGGGCTCTGCAAACGCAACATGACGTCCGATCTCAATTCCATCCAATTCTACATTGAAAAAGTAAAACGGAGCTCTGCCGTGCACCCAAACAGTGGTTTACCCCCACATATGGGGTATCAGCATACTCAGGACAAATTGGACAACTTTTGGGGTCCAAATTCTCCTGTTACCCTTGGGAAAATACAAAACTGGGGGATAAAAAATCATTTTTGTGGAAAAAAAAGATCTTTTATTTTCACGGCTGTGCGTTATAAACTTTAGTGAAACACTTGGGGGTTCAAAGTTCTCACAACACATCTAGATAAGTTCCTTTGGTGGTCTAGTTTCCAATATGGGGTCACTTGTTGGAGGTTTCTACTGTTTAGGTACATCAGGGGCTCTGCAAGTGCAACGTGAAGCCCGCAGACCATTCCATCAAAGACTGCATTCCAAAACACCACTTCTTTCCTTCTGAGCTCTTCCATGCTCCAAAACAGTAGTTTTCTCCCACATATGGGGTATCAGTGTACTCAGGACAAATTGGACAAGTTTTGGGGTCCAATTTCTCCAGACACCCTTGGGAAAATACAAAATTGGGGGCTAAAAGATCATTTTTGTGGAAAAAAATGATTTTTTAATTTTCATGGCTCTACATTATAAACTTCTGTGAAGCACTTGGGGATTCAAAGTGCTCACCACAAATCTAGATAAGTTCCTTAGGGGGTCTACTTTCCAAAATGGGGTCACTTTTGGGGGGCTTCCCCTGTTTAGGCACATCAGGGGCTCTCCAAACGAGACATGGCGTCCTATCTCAATTCCAGCCAATTTTGCATTGAAAAGTCAAATGGCGCTCCTTCCCTCCTGAGCTCTGCCATGTGCCCAAACAGTGGTTTACCCCAACATATGGGGTATCAGCGTACTCAGGACAAATTGCACAACAAGGTTTGGGGTCCAATTTCTCCTGTTATCATTGGGAAAATAAAAAATTGGGGGCGAAAAATCATTTTTGTGAAAAAATAAGATTTTTTATTTTTATGGCTCTACATTATAAACTTCTGTGAAGCACTTGGGGGTTCAAAGTGCTCACCACACATCTAGATAAGTTCCTTAGGGGGTCTAGTTTCCAAAATGGTGTCACTTTTGGGGGGTTTCTACTGTTTAAGTACATCAGGGGCTCTGCAAGCGCAACGTGAAGCCCGCAGACCATTCCATCAAAGACTGCATTCCAAAACACCACTTCTTTCCTTCTGAGCTCTTCCATGCTCCCAAACAGTAGATTTCTCCCACATATCGGGTATCTGTGTACTCAGGACAAATTGGACAAGTTTTGGGGTCCAATTTCTCCAGATACCCTTGGGAAAATACAAAATTGGGGGCTAAAAGAACATTTTTGTGGAAAAAAATGATTTTTTAATTTTCATGGCTCTACCTTATAAACTTCTGTGAAGCACTTGGGGATTCAAAGTGCTCACCACACATCTAGATAAGTTCCTTAGGGGGTCTAGTTTCCAAAATGGTGTCACTTTTGGGGGGTTTCTACTGTTCAGGCACATCAGGGGCTCTCAAAACGAGACATGGCATCCTATCTCAAATCAAGTCAATTTTGCATTGAAAAGTAAAATGGCGCTCCTTCCCTTGCGAGCTCTGCCATGCGCCCAAACAGTAGCTTACCACCACATATGGGGTATCGGCATACTCAGGACAAATTGTACAACTTTTGGGGTCCAATTTCTCCTGTTATCTTTGGTAAAATAAAGCAAATTGGATCTGAAGTAAATTTTTTGTGAAAAAAAGTTAAATGATCATTTTTTTAAAACATTCCAAAAACTCCTGTGAAACACCTGGAGGGTTAATAAACTTCTTGAATGTGGTTTTGAGCACCCTGAGGGGTGCAGTTTTTAGAATGGTGTCACACTTGGGTATTTTCTGTCATATAGACCTCTCAAAGAGACTTCAAATGTTATGTGGTCCCTTAAAAAAAAATGGTGTTGTAAAAATGAGAAATTGCTGGTCAACTTTTAACCCTTATAACTCCCTAACATAAAAAATGTTGGTTCCAAAATTGTGCTGATGTGGGAAATGTTACTTATTAAGTATTTTCTGTGACATATCTCTGTGATTTAAGGGCATGATAATTCAAAGTTGGAAAATTGCAAAATTTTCGGCAAATTTCCGTTTTTTCCACAAATAAGCGCAAGTAATGTCAAGGAAATGTTACCACTAACATGAAGTACAATATGTCATGAGAAAACATTGTCAGAATCACCAGGATCCATGCAAGCGTTCCAGAGTTATAACTTCATACAGGGACAGTGGTCAGAATTGTAAAAATTGGCCTGGTCATTAACATACAAACCACTCTTGGAGGTTGAGGGGTTAAGGATGGGTATAGTTATGCAATCACATCAAATGAGTTCTTTATTTTTATTTTTCCACCCGAAAAGATATCAGTTTGTTTTCAATGAAATTGTACAAAGTATGAGTGAAAATAAAGTGACAACAAAGGGAGGAGAAGTTTCGAAATGATTTTTCTTGGTATGGTTTTTTTTAACATGATAAAAACCTGGTCTTTAACAGTGATGTTTATAATTTTTATATCCAATGTATTAATTAGCTCCACTCTAGCAAAAATGTAGAAAGAATAGGCTGGGCTCCATACAGATGGAAAGACTGGGAAGAGAGGTACAGACTTATTCATGGTCCCAATTTTGACAGGACTATCTTGAAAACAGGACCACAAAAGGTTAAAGCATGCATAAGTAGAGCATTTAGTGGCCTTCATTGTAGCAGGTCTTAAATGCCCTAATTTTGGCAATGTAAAATTAAGTATAAAGCTGCAGTTGGAAGATAAAAAAAGAAAGAAATCAACAACTATACAGCCCAGAGATAAATTGCACAAAGAAACATGTATAAACATAATGGTGCCAAAAATTTATACAAATACACCGAAAAGTAATACCTGATACATATGAATTCTGAGGTCCAGATTAGGGTTGAGCAAAATGGATCGGTCAATTTCATAAGTCGCCGACTTTCGGCAAAGTCGGGTTTTGTGATCAGCCACGCGGTCGGCGATCTTCACGCCAAAGTCGCGTTTCATATGACGCGTTAAGCGCCATTTCTCAGCCAATGAAGGTGGATGCAGAGTCTGGGCAGCGTGATGACATAGGTCTCAGTCCCCACCATCTTAGAGAAGGGCATTACAGTCATTGGCTTGCTTTCTGCGGCGTCACAGGGGCTATAAAGGGGCGTGCACACCAACCGCCATCTTACTTCTGCCAATCTGAGCATAAGGAAAGGTTGCTGTAGCTTTGTCTGAAGCAAGGATATTGTTAGGAAGGGAATATTAACCCCCAAACCGCTTGTGCTGTAGCGATTTCCACTGTCCAACACCACCTTTTCTTTGCAGGGACAGTGGAGGCTTTTTTGGGGTGCATCAGCTCTGTAGCTTATTAGGCTGCATTCTAAGGCTCCCTGATAGCTGCATTGCTGTTTGTACACCACTGTGAAAACCAACTGCTTTTTTCAAAGCAAAAATCTTGTTGCTCCTTCTTTTCTGCACAGTTTTCTTGTTTCTTTGTCCACACTCTTGTGTGCAGCAGTCCTTTTTATTGCTGCCATACTTGTCCTTTGATCATTGTAGGGAGATTGAAATTCGACTATAGCCCTTGTATATTTTGATATATCTGTCATCCACTTTCTGCCACTCAAACTGTTGTGTAATACAGTGGGCCTGATTTTTTGCTGCTGTCTCCCACACATAAAAAAGGGAGATTTGTATTTCCACTGAGTGCATCTGCGTCAGTCCTGTTTGTGGCATCTGTCATCCACTTTCTACCACTCAAACTGTGTAGTGTAACACAGTGGGCCTGATTTTTTCCAGCTGTCTCCCACACATAAAAAAGGGAGATTTGTATTGCCACTGAGTGCATCTGCGTCAGTCCTGTTTGTGGCATCTGTCATCCACTTTCTGCCAGTCAAACTGTTGTGTAATACAGTGGGCCTGATTTTTTGCTGCTGTCTCACACACCTATAAAAGGAGATTTAGACTTACAACAAGTTTACGTACACCTTCTAACTGGTTTTACAGCACCATATAACGTTTGTTAGTTTGGTTACATTTTTCCAAGAATGAGGAAGTCTGGTGGAAGAGGTCGTGGCCGTGGTCGGTCATTTCCAGCTGGTAATGATGGTAGTGGTGGTGGAGCATCAGGTGGTCGTTTGGAAAAGCAATATAGCACCTAAGTCTCGAGTTGTTGAGCCAGCGTCATCGTCTGGCTACACAAGGCTTTGAACGCTCCCTTTTCTGGGAGTAGGAAAACCGCTTTTAAAGCCGGAGCAGCAGGAACAAGTTTTGGCTTTCCTTGCTGACTCTGCCTCTAGCTCTTTCGCCTCCTCTTCAGAAAGTGCAAAATTTAAAAGCAGTGCGTCGTCAGTGGATGCTCCCGGTCAGGAACAAGTCGCTTCCTTGTGTCCTTCACCCAGAACAACAGAGAAGGATGCGTCAGGCGACACAACAGGTTACTCCATGGAGCACATACCGTGCCTGGGTTAGAAAGGGAAATTGTTAACAGGCCATGCCCATTACAAGATGAATCGTATATGGAGTGCACAGATGCACAGCCACAGCTAGATTATTATGCTGTTCCATTGACTAAGATCACAACATTGCCCTCGCAGTGTACTGAGCCAGAATCTGACCCTGATGAGACTATGGTGCCCCGTCTCGAACGCTATAGCACCGGCTTACACGGTGACACAGAGGAAGGTGCACATGACATAGAAGAGTAGGTGATAGATGACCCAGTTGTTGACCCTGATTGGCAGCCATTGGGGAAACAGGGTGCCGCTGGCAGTAGCTATGATGCGGAGGAGGAGCCGCAGCAGGCATCAACATCGCAACAGCTTTCATCTGTCAGGCCCGTATCTGGGCAAAAACGTGTGTCAAAACCAAAAACAGTTCTAGGACGGCGTGGCCATCCGGTTAAAGTAGCTCAGTGTGCAATGCCTGAAAAGGTATTCGATAGTAGGAAGCGTGCAGTCTGGCAATTTTTTAACCAAGATCCGAATGATCAGTGCAAAGTGATCTGTAAGAAATGCTCAAGGACCTTTAGCAGAGGTCAGAATGTGAAAAATCTAAATACAACTTGCATGCATAGACATTTAACCACCATGCACTTGCAGGCCTGGACTAACTACCAAATGTCCTGTAACGTTGTTGCACCCGTTCACAATGAAGCTAGTCAGCAAAGCTACATTCCTTCCCTCACTGTAAGCACACCGTTTACCACACCACCTGCAGCAAATGTGGAGGTATCGTCGCAAGGCTAAAGCAGTCAGGAAATCACCAGGTTCTTTGTAGGAAACACTGTATGTAGGCCAACAGCAAGAATACAATAACCAACCCTCTCTCAGTCTGCCATGTCCACCACCACCCCCGCTAGTTCCACCATATGCAGCTCTCCAGTCCAGCTCACCCTACAAGAGACTCTCATTAGGAAAAGGAAGTACTCATCCTCTCATCCGCGTACACAGGGTTTGAACGCCCACATTGCTAGACTTATCTCGTTAGAGATGATGCCCTACCGGTTAGTTGAAAGCGAAGCTTTCAAAACCCTGATGGACTACGCAGTACCACGCTACGACATACCCAGTCAACACTTCTTTGCGAGAAAAGCCATCCCAGCCTTCCACCAGCATGTAAAAGACCGCATTGTCCATGCACTCAGGCAATCTGTCAGTACAAAAGTGCACCTCACAACAGATGCATGGACCAGTAGGCATGGCCAGGGACGCTACGTGTCCATCACGGCACACTGGTTTAATGTGGTGGATGCAGGGTCCACAGGGGACAGCCATATTGGGATAGTTCTGCCTAGCCTATGGTCTAGGAAACAGTTGGCTGTAGGCGTTCGCCCCCCCTCCTCCACCTCCTCCAGCAGAAGCGAGAGCTCGTCCACCGACCGCAGTCGCACGACCGCTCCATCCGCAGCTGCGACTGTTGCACACAAGGTGTCCCATTATGGAACAGCTAGTGGCAAGCGTCAGCAGGCTATGTTGGGAATGAAGTGTTTGGGCGACAACAGACACACCGCGGAAGTTCTGTCCGAGTTCTTGCAGCAAGAAACTCAGTCATGGCTGGGCAGTGTACATCTTGAGGCAGGCAAGGTAGTCAGTGATAACGAAAGGAATTTTATTGCTGCCATAGCCCTTCACAACTGAAACACATTCCTTGCCTGGCTCACACCTTGAACCTGGTGGTGCAGTGCTTCCTGAAAAGTTATCCAGGGTTACCCGACCTGCTCCTGAAGGTGTGCAGACTTTGCTCGCACATCCGCCATTCGCCCGTACACTCCAGCCGTATGCAGAACCATCAGCGATCTTTGAAGCTTCCCCAGCACCGCCTAATAATCGACATTGCAACAAGGTGGAACTCCACACTGCACATGCTTCAGAGGCTGTGCGAACAGAGGCATGCTGTTATGTATTTGTGGGAGGATACACATACACGGGCAGGCAGTTGGATGGCAGACATGGAGTTGTCAGGTGTGCAGTGGTCGAAGCTACAAGACCTGTGTCAAGTCCTTCAGTGTTTTGAGGAATGCACACACCTGGTTAGTGCAGATGACGCCATCATAAGCATGAGCATCCCCCTAATGCGTCTGCTGATGCAAAGTTTGACACACATAAAGGAGCAGGCGTCTGCAGCCGAGGACGAGGGAAGCCATTGTTTGCTCAGGGAAGTCTACTGGAGGATGATGGGGATGAATATTTTTTGGATGAGGAAGCTTCTCAGGGGGCAATAGAAACTGGTGGCGTTGCAAGGTCAGGTTCAGGGTTTTTGAGGGAGACAAGTGACGTTGATTTGCCAGAAAGTGCTCCTCAACCCAGCACAAGCAGTGAATTGACACCTGGAACATTGGCCCACATGGCGGATTATGCCTTGCGCATCCTAAAAAGGGACCTACGCATTATAAAAATGATGATCGATGATGATTACTGGTTGGCCTGCCTCCTGGATCCACGCTACAAAGGGAAATTGCAAAATATCATGTCACATGAGAACCTTGAGCAAATATTGGCTACCAAACAAGCAACTCTTGTAGACCGTTTGGTTCAGGCATTCCCAGCACACAGCGGCGCTGATGGTTCTCACACGAGCTGCAGGGGGCAACATGACTGAGGTGTTAGAGGTACTGCAGCATCAATTCAAAGTGACAGGAGACAACATTTGTCCAGTATGGTTACTATCTATTTTTCCTCCCTCATCGATGTTCTCCCTCACCCATCATTCCCATTTGATTACTGGGCATCCAAAATAGACAGGAAAGAGAAGGAGATCCAGCTCAACGAAATAGTGAAAAATCCATAGTTTATTTCACTTAAAATATAGTGAAAGGACAAAACATCAGCATACAAAAAAATATTATAAAACCAAGGTCAACGCGTTTCCGGTGACTAAGCACCCTTAATCATGAACGTTCGTCTACGCCCTGACACAGCGGTTCCGTGCTCCGAGCTCTTGGGAATGTCGGTATGGTGAGCTGGATTTTGTTTTATCCAAAATAGACACCTGGCCTGAATTGGCAGAATATGCATTGCAGGAGCTTGCTTGCCCAGCAGCTAGTGTGCTATCAGAAAGAGTATTCACTGCTGCTGGTTCAATACTGACCAAAAGAAGGAGTCGCTTGGCTACCCAAAATGTTGATGATCTAGCCTTCATTAAAATGAACCAATCATGGATTTCTAATTATTTTGCCCCACCTTTCCCGGCTGACACCTAGCTTTCCTGTAAAAAGGTCTTTCTTTTGGACTGGTCTTACTGAATGTTCCAATTTCTCCATTTGCAGTTGCTGTATGTCCAGCATACAACATTTTTACACCTCCCAAAATGGGCTGACTCCCCCCACGGGGCCGTGGTCACCACTTGGCGCAAGCACCCGTGAGAGTGCTGTTTGTCTGAAGAGGTGGGTGTGCCCACTTTTGGGCGACAGCACTGGCACAGGGTCCCTCATAGTACAATGAAGTGTCTCTGGCGGTGGTGGTGCGCACCCAATGTCAGACACACCGTTGCAACATGAGGGGCCCTGGGCCAGTACCGCAGGCCATGATAGAGTGTCCCCCCCAAGCTCAAACAGTGCTCTAACACTTGCAAAATTATCTCTCACTGCTCCACCACTGTTTAGTCTATGCGGTTAAATCCTTCAATGGCACTGCCAATGCCAATTTCTTGACATATATGATACTAGCAAAAATATTCAGGGGCCCTGTCCTCCATTTACACCAGTTAATACTTTGTGCCAAATACCACTGTCTGCAAGTCAGCAGAGGAGCCCACCCCTGTACCTAGGTATGCCACCTGTTTATTTGCCAGACATTAACATCTATTTATTATTTTGGACTACTACCTGTGTCAGACACTCCTTCCAATTGTCCTCCGCTGACCACACCAATGCTGCCTGTGTACCCCTGGAACCTATTTAGATCTGCATCGAGCCTACTTTTCTATTTTAGGCCTAGTAAGTCTGTCTGCGGTCCCTCCTGCCAATTGTCCTCCACTGACCACGCCAATGCTGCCTGCGTACCCCTGGAACCTATTTAGATATGCATCGAGCCTACTTCTTTATTTTAGGCCTAGTAAGTCTGTCTGCGGTCCCTCCTGCCAATTGTCCTCCACTGACCACCCCAATGCTGCCTGTGTACCCCTGGAACCTATATAGATCTGAATCGAGCCTACTTTTTTATTTTAGGCCTAGTAAGTCTGTCTGCGGTCCCTCCTGCCAATTGTCCTCCACTGACCACGCCAATGCTGCCTGTGTACCCCTGGAACCTATTTAGATCTGCATCGAGCCTACTTCTTTATTTTAGACCTAGTAAGTCTGTCTGCGGTCCCTCATGCTAATTGTCCTCCACTGACCACGCCAATGCTGCCTGTGTACCCCTGGAGCCTATTTAGATCTGCATCAAGGCAACTTCTTTATTTTAGGCCTAGTAAGTCTGTCTGCGGTCCCTCCTGCCAATTGTCCTCCACTGACCACACCAATGCTACCCGTGTACCCCTGTAACCTTTTTTAAACTGCATTGAGACAACTTTGTGGTGTAAGGCCTACTACCAGTGTCTGCGCTACTCAATATAGCTGTCCTCCTCTTAAAAAAGCTGAGCTGCAATTGTCAGGTTTTCAGCCTATCGGAATTCGAAAGCTGCATTGAGGCTACAAGTTTGGTTGGGTTCTACAAACGGTGTCTGCCGCTCCAAGGTGTTCTCCAGGTTTACTGTCCTGAGCTTCAATCTTCAGGCTCTCATTAAGTAGTTTTGAATATAACACTGCATTTGGCCTACTAGTTTGGTTGGGGCCTACTAACGGTGTCTGCCGCTCCAAGGTGTTCTCCTGGTTCCCTTTCCTGTGCTTCTATCTTCAGGCTCTCATTAAGTAGTTTTTAATATAACACTGCATTTGGCCTACTAGTTTGGTTGGGGCCTACTAACGGTGTCTGCCGCTCCTTGTTGTTCTCCTCCACTGAACAAAGCAGTGCCGCCTGTTTACTACTGTTACCAATTTTGAACTGCATTTAGACTACTTACTGATTTGAGCCTACTCTGTTGTGAGTTCTGTTTTTGGGCTCCCTCTGGTGGTTACTGATGGTACTGGGTGACTGGTCTTTCCTGGGTTTCTGGGTTCCACCTGTTCCATCAGCATATGGGAGTTTCCTATTTAACCTGGCTTTGCTGGCATTTCCTGGCCGGTTATCAATGTATCCAGTGTGTCTTGTTACCTCTGCTCCCTGCTCCTAGAACCTTCTGGTCAAGCTAAGTTTGGATTTTCCTGTTTTGGTGTTTTGCTTTATTTGGTTTTTAGTCCAGCCTGCAGATATGTGATTCTTGCTGCTGGTTGCTCTAGTGGGCTGAAATTGCTCCTCATGTACCATGAGTTGGCACATGAGTTCAAGTAATTTCAGGATGGTTTTTTGAAGGGTTTTTCGCTGACCGCGCAGTTCACTTTTGTATCCTCTGCTATCTAGCTTTAGCGGGCCTCATTTTTCTGAAACTGTTTTCATACTGCGTATGTGCTTTCCTCTCATTTCACCGTCATTATATGTGGGGGGCTGCTATTTCTGTGGGGAATTTCTCTGGAGGCAAGAGAGGTCTGTGTTTCTTCTAATAGGGGTAGTTAGATCTTTGGCTGGAGCGAGACGTCTAGGATCATCGTAGGCACGTTCCCCGGCTACTTTTATTTGTGTGTTAGGTTCAGGGTCGCGGTCAGCTCAGGTTCCATCGCCCTAGAGCCTGTTTGTATCTGTGCTTGTCCTTTAGTGATCCCCTGCCATTGGGATCATGACAGTATAACCGGCCCACAAAGTGTTAATTGTATTGGCTGAAGTAGGAGGATAAGTAGTCTGAGGAAGTTTTTTTTTTTTTTTTTTCTTTCTCTTTCCCTCAGAGTTTGCTGCCTAGCCTTATTGCAGCCTGGCTACTTCCTCCTCCTCTTAATCTTTGAATGGCTCTGATCCCAGCTGTTTATCATGGACGTCCAGAGTTTGGCTTCCAGCCTGAATAATCTTGCCACTAAGGTTCAAAATATACAGGATTTTGTTGTACATGCTCCTATGTCTGAACCTAGAATTCCTGTCCCAGAGTTTTTTTCTGGAGATAGATCTCGTTTTCTGAATTTTAGGAACAATTGCAAGTTGTTTCTTTCTTTGAAATCTCGCTCCTCTGGAGACCCTGCTCAGCAAGTCAAGATAATTATATCTTTCCTGAGGGGTGACCCTCAGGATTGGGCATTTGCATTGGCACCAGGGGACCCTGCGTTGCTTAATGCGGATGCGTTTTTTCTGGCATTGGGTTTGCTCTATGAGGAACCTAACCAAGAGATTCAGGCTGAAAAAGCTTTGTTGGCCCTCTCTCAGGGGCAAGATGAAGCAGAAATTTATTGTCAAAAATTTCGAAAGTGGTCGGTACTTACTCAGTGGAATGAGTGCGCTCTGGCTGCAAAGTTCAGAGATGGCCTTTCTGAGGCCATTAAAGATGTTATGGTGGGGTTCCCTGCGCCTGCTGGTCTGAATGAGTCTATGACTATGGCTGTTCAGATTGATCGGCGTTTACGGGAGCGCAAACCTGTGCATCATTTGGCGGTGTCGTCTGAACCGTCACCTGAGATAATGCAATGTGATAGAATTCAGTCCAGAAGTGAACGGCAAAAGTATAGGCGGAAAAAAGGGTTGTGCTTTTAATGTGGTGATTCAGCTCATGTTATATCAGCATGCTCTAAACGCACAAAAAAGGTTGATAAGTCTGTTGCCATTAGTACTTTACAGTCTAAGTTCATTCTGTCTGTGACTCTGATTTGTTCATTATCATCCATTTCCGTCGATGCCTATGTGGATTCAGGCGCTGCCCTGAGTCTTATGGATTGGTCATTTGCCAATCGCTGTGGGTTTAGTCTGGAGCCTCTGGAAGTCCCTATTCCTTTGAAGGGAATTGACTCTACACCTTTGGCTATGAATAAACCTCAGTACTGGACACAAGTGACCATGCGTATGACTCCCGTTCATCAGGAGGTGATTCGCTTCCTGGTACTGTATAATTTGCATGATGTTCTAGTACTTGGTCTGCCATGGTTACAAACTCATAATCCAGTCCTTGACTGGAAATCAATGTCTGTGTTAAGCTGGGGTTGTCAGGGGGTTCATGATGATGCACTTCCGATTTCTATCGCTTCATCTACTCCTTCTGAGATTCCTGTGTTTTTGTCTGACTATCGGGATGTTTTTGAGGAGCCTAAGCTCAGTTCGCTTCCTCCTCACAGGGATTGCGATTGTGCTATAAATTTAATTCCAGGCAGTAAATTTCCTAAAGGTCGTTTGTTCAATCTGTCAGTGCCAGAGCATACTGCTATGCGGGATTATGTTAAGGAGTCCTTGGAAAAGGGACATATCCGTCCATCTTTGTCCCCTTTGGGAGCAGGTTTTTTTTTCGTGGCCAAAAAAGATGGTTCCTTGAGGCCTTGTATAGATTATCGTCTTTTGAATAAGATTACCGTAAAATATCAGTATCCTTTGCCATTGTTGACTGATTTGTTTGCTCGCATTAAGGGGGCTAAATGGTTCACTAAGATTGATCTTCGGGGTGCGTATAATCTTATACGAATAAAGCAAGGTGATGAGTGGAAAACCGCATTTAATATGCCTGAGGGCCATTTTGAGTATTTGGTAATGCCTTTTGGACTTTCTAATGCTCCTTCAGTCTTCCAGTCCTTTATGCACGATATTTTCCGTGAATATCTGGATAAATTTATGATTGTGTACTTGGATGATATTTTGGTTTTTTCTGATGACTGGGAGTCTCATGTTCAGCAGGTCAGGAAGGTGTTTCAGGTCCTGCGGGCCAATTCCTTGTTTGTAAAAGGCTCAAAGTGTCTCTTTGGAGTCCAGAAGATTTCTTTCTTGGGGTATATTTTTTTCCCCTTCTACTATTGAGATGGATCCCGTCAAGGTTCAGGCTATTTGTGACTGGACGCAGCCTACATCTCTTAAGAGTCTACAGAAGTTCTTGGGCTTTGCTAATTTCTATCGTCGTTTTATAACTAATTTTTCTAGTGTTGTTAAGCCTTTGACGGATTTGACTAAGAAGGGTGCTGATGTTGCTAATTGGTCTCCTGCGGCTGTGGAGGCCTTTCAGGAACTTAAGCGCCGGTTTTCTTCTGCTCCTGTGTTGCGTCAGCCAGATGTTTCGCTCCCTTTTCAGGTTGAGGTTGATGCTTCCGAGATTGGAGCGGGGGCGGTTTTGTCACAGAGAAGCTCCGATGGCTCAGTGATGAAGCCATGCGCGTTTTTTTCTAGAAAGTTTTCGCCGGCTGAGCGGAATTATGATGTTGGTAATCGGGAACTTTTGGCCATGAACTGGGCATTTGAGGAGTGGCGTCATTGGCTAGAGGGTGCTAGACATCGTGTGGTGGTCTTGACTGATCACAAAAATTTGATTTACCTTGAGTCTGCCAGGCGTCTGAATCCTAGACAGGCTCGTTGGTCACTGTTTTTCTCTCGTTTCAATTTTGTGGTTTCATACCTGCCAGGTTCAAAGAATGTGAAGGCGGATGCTCTTTCTAGGAGTTTTGTGCCTGACTCCCTTGGAAATTCTGAGCCTTCTGGTATCCTTAGGGATGGGGTGATTTTGTCTGCTGTCTCCCCAGACTTGCGACGTGCTTTGCAGGAGTTTCAGGCGGGTAAACCTGATCGTTGTCCGCCTGAGAGACTGTTTGTTCCGGATAATTGGACCAGTAGAGTCATCTCCGAGGTCCATTCTTCTGCGTTGGCAGGTCATCCTGGAATATTTGGTACTAGAGACTTGGTGGCCAGGTCTTTTTGGTGGCCTTCCTTGTCGAGGGATGTGCGTTCTTTTGTGCAGTCTTGTGAGGTTTGTGCTCAGGCTAAGCCTTGCTGTTCTCGGGCCAGTGGATTGTTGTCACCTTTGCCTATCCCGAAGAGGCCTTGGACGCACATTTCCATGGACTTTATTTCGGATCTCCCCGTCTCTCAAAAAATGTCCGTCATCTGGGTTGTGTGTGATCGCTTTTCTAAAATGGTTCATCTGGTACCCTTGCCTAAGTTGCCTTCCTCCTCTGAGTTGGTCCCTCTGTTTTTTCAGAATGTGGTTCGTTTGCATGGGATTCCTGAGAACATCGTTTCTGACAGGGGATCCCAGTTTGTGTCTAGATTTTGGCGGACATTCTGTGCTAAGATGGGCATTGATTTGTCCTTTTCGTCTGCATTCCATCCTCAGACGAATGGCCAGACTGAACGAACTAATCAGACCTTGGAAACTTATTTAAGGTGTTTTGTTTCTGCTGATCAGGATGACTGGGTTACCTTTTTGCCGCTGGCCGAGTTTGCCCTTAATAATCGGGCTAGTTCTGCTACCTTGGTTTCTCCTTTCTTTTGTAATTCGGGGTTTCATCCTCGTTTTTCCTCTGGTCAGGTGGAGCCTTCTGATTGTCCTGGAGTGGACATGGTGGTGGATAGGTTGCATCGGATTTGGAGTCATGTGGTGGACAATTTGAAGTTGTCCCAGGAGAAGGCTCAGCAGTTTGCTAATCGCCGTCGCCGCGTGGGTCCTCGACTTCTTGTTGGTCACTTGGTGTGGTTGTCTTCTCGTTTTGTTCCTATGAAGGTCTCTTCTCCTAAGTTCAAGCCTCGGTTCATCGGTCCCTATAGGATCTTGGAAATTCTTAACCCTGTGTCGTTTCGTTTGGATCTCCCGGCATCGTTTGCTATTCATAATGTGTTCCATCGGTCGTTGTTGCGGAAGTATGAGGTACCTGTTGTTCCTTCGCTTGAGCCTCCTGCTCCAGTGCTGGTGGAGGGAGAATTGGAGTATGTTGTGGAGAAGATCTTGGATTCTCGTGTTTCCAGACGGAAACTCCAGTATTTGGTCAAGTGGAAGGGTTATGGTCAGGAGGATAATTCTTGGGTGGTTGCCTCGGATGTTCATGCTGATGATTTGGTTCGCGCTTTTCATAGGGCTCATCCTGGTCGCCCTGGTGGTTCTCGTGAGGGTTCGGTGACCCCTCCTCAAGGGGGGGTACTGTTGTGAGTTCTGTTTTTGGGCTCCCTCTGGTGGTTACTGATGGTACTGGGTGACTGGTCTTTCCTGGGTTTCTGGGTTCCACCTGTTCCATCAGCATATGGGAGTTTCCTATTTAACCTGGCTTTGCTGGCATTTCCTGGCCGGTTATCAATGTATCCAGTGTGTCTTGTTACCTCTGCTCCCTGCTCCTAGAACCTTCTGGTCAAGCTAAGTTTGGATTTTCCTGTTTTGGTGTTTTGCTTTATTTGGTTTTTAGTCCAGCCTGCAGATATGTGATTCTTGCTGCTGGTTGCTCTAGTGGGCTGAAATTGCTCCTCATGTACCATGAGTTGGCACATGAGTTCAAGTAATTTCAGGATGGTTTTTTGAAGGGTTTTTCGCTGACCGCGCAGTTCACTTTTGTATCCTCTGCTATCTAGCTTTAGCGGGCCTCATTTTGCTGAAACTGTTTTCATACTGCGTATGTGCTTTCCTCTCATTTCACCGTCATTATATGTGGGGGGCTGCTATTTCTGTGGGGAATTTCTCTGGAGGCAAGAGAGGTCTGTGTTTCTTCTAATAGGGGAAGTTAGATCTTCGGCTGGAGCGAGACGTCTAGGATCATCGTAGGCACGTTCCCCGGCTACTTTTATTTGTGTGTTAGGTTCAGGGTCGCGGTCAGCTCAGGTTCCATCGCCCTAGAGCCTGTTTGTATCTGTGCTTGTCCTTTAGTGATCCCCTGCCATTGGGATCATGACACTACTCACTGTGTAAGCCTCTCATTACAGTTGTCCTCCACTGAACAAAGCAATGCTGCCTGGTTAGTCCTGTTACCAATTTTGAAATGCATTTAGCCCACTTTATTATTTGGGCCTATATCTGTGTTTCCTCATCTTGCTAATTGCCCAGCCAGTGCTAGATGACTCTGCTGGTACATTGACCCAGACCGCTACATTCCCCTTGCACGCTACACAGCCAGAATCTGACCCTGCTGAAAGTCAGGTTCCCCTACCTGCATACTATACCACCTTACACAGGGACAAAGAGGAAGGTGCAGATGAAAGTGCAGGTTCCTTCATCAGGTGGGGGGGAATACTCGTTGGCGATGTCACTGGCACAGGGCCCCTCATAGTACGCAAAAGTGTCGCTGCCGGTGGGAGTCTCCCCCGCCGTGCAAACACACTGCCGTACTTTGAGGGGCCCTGTGCCAGTGCCAATGCCAACGAGTGGGCCGCCTGCTTACTCAGGATCACAGCACTTGCAAAGTTGAAATACTTACCTCTCCCTGCTCCACTGCCGTGACGTGGTCCACGTTTCCTGGGCCCACTAAATACTTGAACCAGCCATATCCCCCACAACTTTAGCCAAATGACCGTCAATGTCCAATGCCTAACTATTATTATAAGGTAAATTAAGATTGACAAGCTTCAGTACCAAAAATGGATGTTTTTGCCATTTAAATGGGCACTGTAGGTGTTTTCCTGGCCTCCACTCACTGCCGACTATGCTTCCCCATTGACTTGCATTGGGTTTCGTGTTTCGGTCGATCTCCGACTTTTCGCGATAATCGTCCGATTTCACTCGACTTTTGAGATAGTCGGGTTTCGCAAAACCCGACTCGATCCTAAAAAAGTAAAAGTCGCTCAACCCTAGTCCAGATCATTAATGCATGACCATCGGATAGGAGCCCTAAGAAATGCCACCTATCTCCCAGGTTCTGCAGTTCTTCTTTTGATTTGCCAACCATGCATGACATCAGGTAAGAAGGTGGACATTAGGTCTCCCAAGCATTAGCCAAAGAAAACTGACATTCCCAATGAATTTTGTCTTTTAAATTGATTTACATCAACTCCACTCCCTGGCTTGTAGTCAAAATCTAACACCAATGCTAAAAATGTACATTTGTGCATACGCAACATATACCAATGTGGACTATTCCATAATAATCCTTAGTAATGCACATGAGCTCAACTCCTCCAACATATGAATCCTTCCAAATGCATCTCCATGTCCCAATCCATCCATTAAATGTGCTTGTGAGATCATCTTCAGGCAGCGGAGGATGTATGCACTATTACATAGGGTGCAGTTTCACACAATATGGGGCCTGGCTGTAATTCAAAGTGCAACCTTTACACAAACTTCTATCTGAATGTCAGATTAGCTCTGCTGCAAAAATTCCCATCGGGACCATTAGTTACTGGATAATACAATTACATATTTTTGTCCATAACATTACAGTCCTTTCTGCTAAATTTATTACACAAGGACCATGTCAACACTGAGAATTGCCAATAACTTTCTTCAATTGTTAATTTTCAATTAAAATGTTTGATGACATATTTTAATTAAACATTGGAGCCATTATTTATAATAGACATAAGGTAAATTTCCTTTTTTACTTCTCTGCATCTACAAATTGAAGTATGAAGTAATCCACTATCCATTTTCCATCATATCTCCTGATGCCCTCATAACCCCATTAGCTAATATAACTATTTATTAACCCGCCCTATTCTGCTAACTAAAGACCTATCTCTAAGCTCTAATGATGAGCGAGAATACTCGTTACTTGAGATTTCCCGAGCATGCACGGGTGATCTCCTGAGTATTTGTAGTGAGCGGTCACCGTTACCGCTCATTACAGTAATTAATATGCGGCGCCACCCCTATGGGAGGTGGAGCCGCATATTCATTACTGTAATGAGCGGTACCATGTGACAGCTCACTACAGGAAGAAGCTGCAGCGCCGGGGAAGCAGGCAGGGACCTGCAGGGACCGCGCCAGGAGTAGGTGAGTATAATTAGACAGCCCCCGCTCCCCCTCCCCTGCCGACCCCTGGGTATGACTCGAGTATCAGCCGAGAGGGGGACTTTCAGCCCCAAAAAGTGGGCTGAAAATCTCGGCTTATACTCAAGTATATACGGTAAATCTAATGGTAACTACTTCCTGACGATTCGCCTGGATCTCTCAGAAGAATTTGCTCTATAGAACTCAAGGATACTGCTTTGTCTTGGATCTCCTCCTACCTTGCTGACCACACTCTCAAGGTGTTATTTCCTAGTTCTTCTTCCTCTATTATTTCCTTTAGGCTGTGTACAGTTAATGACTACCAGTATATAGAGGATGTATACTTCTAATATATAATTGCCTAGAATACTACTTCCTGCAATTTGTGCCAACTTCCCTGGCTTTGTCCGGAGCTAATGTCCGGAGCTAATGTCCGGAGCTAATGTCCGGAGCTAATGTCCGGAGATAAGTGACGTCAACAGTGTCCAGTGTCTGATTGGTTGCCGCCTGCTGCGAGTGACCAATCAGAAACGTGCCGTACTGTGACACACTCCGCCCGCCATTTTGGTGTGATTTTTGAATTTTTACCTCACAGCAAGTTTCTACTGCGTGGAGGCGGGCCCAGTGACGTTGCTCTTCAAGCTCCTGCCGAATTTCGTCAAAAAAATGATAATACCATTTACCAAAACTATATATATTTAGTTGTGAAGTGGTTCAGTGACATTTTCACACCAATTTTGAACTTTTGTTTGGTGTTTTCTCCATATACTGCCTATTATTTTTGTTCTTTCTTACTATTATTTATTAATTGTATTATTCTTACATTTGAATAAATAAAGTATATATGGATTCTAGACTCCCGATTCTTTAGAATCGGGCTGCCATCTAGTAATAAATAATCATAAAACACACAGCTGAACTATGAATACCACTCAAAAAAAAGATAGGCACCTGTAGTCTCTAAAAAATTCTTACATTTTACTGAAAATAGACAACTAGAATGCATGTAAATTCAACAGTATAATGCAATGGAAGACCACACAGTTATATCTGATTTCTATAGTGCTGCATAATATATGGTAAAATACCAAAAATGATATCTAATATATAATTGCCTAGAATACTACTTCCTGCAATTTGTGCCAACTTCCGTGGCTTTGTCCGGAGCTAATGTCCGGAGCTAATGTCCGGAGCTAATGTCCGGAGCTAATGTCCGGAGATTAATTGCCTAGAATACTACTTCCTGCAATTTGTGCCAACTTCCGTGGCTTTGTCCGGAGCTAATGTCCGGAGCTAATGTCCGGAGCTAATGTGCGGAGATAATGTCCGGAGCTAATGTCCGGAGCTAATGTCCGGAGATAAGTGACGTCAACAGTGTCCAGTGTCTGATTGGTTGCCGCCTGCTGCAAGCGACCAATCAGAAACGTGCCGTACTGTGACACACTCCGCCCGCCATTTTGGTGTGATTTTTGAATTTTTACCTCACAGCAAGTTTCTACTGCGTGGAGGCGGGCCCAGTGACGTTGCTCTTCAAGCTCCTGCCGAATTTCGTCAAAAAAATGATAATACCATTTACCAAAACTATATATATTTAGTTGTGAAGTGGTTCAGTGACATTTTCACACCAATTTTGAACTTTTGTTTGGTGTTTTCTCCATATACTGCCTATTATTTTTGTTCTTTCTTACTATTATTTATTAATTGTATTATTCTTACATTTGAATAAATAAAGTATATATGGATTCTAGACTCCCGATTCTTTAGAATCGAGCTGCCATCTAGTACAATAATAAAGAGATTAGTTACATCTTTGTGGTATGTGATCCTGGTGCCCCGAAGTACGCCCCCTGATAAAGCAAAGTGTGAAAAAAAAGTTAGTTGGGGCACCAGGACCACACACCACACTATTCAGCATAAAAATGTAAGTTATCTCTTTATTATTGTCTATCATTTAACCCCTTCATGACCCAGCCTATTTTGACCATAATGACCTGCAATTCTGACCAGTGTCCCATTATGGGGTAATAACTTAGGAACGCTTCAACGCTTCCACCTATCTACTTTACATCAGCACAATTTTGGCACCAAAGGCTTTTTTGTTAGGAAGTGATAAGGGTTAAAAATTGACCAGCGATTTCTCATTTTTACAATAAAATTTATAAAACCATTTTTTTTAGGGACCAAATCAAATTTGAAGTGACTTTGGGGGGTCAATATGACAGAAAATACCCAAAAGTGACACCATTCTAAAAACTGCACCCCTCAAGCTAATCAAAACCACATTCAAAAAGTTTATTAACCCTTCAGGTGTTTCACAGCAGCAGAAGCAACATGGAAGGAAAAAATGAACATTTAACTTTTTAGTCACAAAAATGATCTTTTAGCAACAATTGACCCTAACATTAGGAAGCAAGTGTGCGAAACACGCGTTGGGGTTTTCTGTCCCACGTTCAGGAGCAGGTCGGTTCAATTGTATAATGTCATCTCTTTTTATTGTATTTGGCCTCATCTTTACCATGAACTAGTATGCTTCTAATCTACTAGGACTTCTTCCTGTATAACCCTCTACATATTATTCTGTACTAATCCAGCAGATGGTACTTACTGGTCACATTGGTTACTGCGGCTAGGGGTTACACTACTCCTTATACCACTTATTGTACCTGTTGCACGTAGCACTTTATTACCTTATTTATCTATGTGATTATATATCACTCCAGAATATTTAGTTTTATCTTCTATGGGAAATTATTTTACCACTTTGTCAGTAATGGTGATTGTGATTTGCTATTTAGTATAAGTGCATTGGGTATTGGATATGATATTAAACCACCCACTTATTGGCTATTGCAGCTTTATTGTGAGGTCATATTTACTGCACTATTTGCAATTTGCAATTAATCTACCAACTACTTGCCCCTCAACAAGAACGTTGTTTGTTTGGAATGGTGACGCATCGAGCCTGAGGGTGTTTGTGACAAAATTGAACAGCAATTCCTTGGGTTTGTACTTCACATTTGAATATCATACTGTGGAGCTTCCACTCCTGGATTTGTTAATTCAAAAAAACCCAGAAGGTATGCTTAATAATAAAGTCTATAGTAAATCCATATTGACAAATACCCTCCTCAGAAGGGAAAGCCACCATCCAGCACCTCTGAGGAGGGGCATTCCTAAAGGTCAATATTTATGCCTTAGGCGAAATTGCACTTTAGAGACTGACTTTTTCGATCAGGCAAATGATCTGCGCAAACGATTCCAACACAAGGGTTACCCACAAGGGGATTACTCACAGTTGACATTTATGGGCATTGATAAAATTGAGAGGCCAAGAAGGGGGGGTAATTGGGACCAGAGGGTGCTACAGTGCGAAACGAGGTGGATTCATCGCCTGAAGACACAGACACCGACAGGTCTCAATGAGACCCTCACTTTCAGTTGCTTCCTGTAATACATGGCCCGAGATAGGGATATCTAGGGCCAGCCATCGCGAAGTGGGGGCGCCATTATTGTTTCCCCTTAGGGTGCCAATCTCCACTGTTTGGCAGGGTTTGATTAGGCTAGAACAACAGGCATATATTTGTGGCACCCGGAGTCTGGTCCATATATCTCTCATATCTCTTCCAATTTTTTCTTTACCTAGTCTCTAACAATATACCCTACTTTCTATTTAGATTTCCCCTCCATCACCTGAGATTGGGGTAATATAGGGTTAGTTAGGGTTCAGTCGTCGCGGAGTGGGGGCGCCATCTCGTTTATTAGGGTGCCAACCCCTGCTGTTAGGTAGGCAACAGTTAAGAAAGAGTAGGGTTAACTAGCATTTGCACTTTTACCCTTGGTGACATTTTACAATTCACGATCCCCATTGTCCTACCATCCATGTTCCAAGATCCATGTTTTTTTTTGTGTCTATTGTGCCTAACGAGTTGAATTGGTACATGTTTTTCTTTCCTCCCTCATTGTTTTGAGTTGGTAGGATAAATCTAGTCTTTACACTCTAAATACCGATTAAATAGATATTGGGGCTGCGATATGTTTCATTTATCTAATGAGATGGCTTTTCGTATTTATTATTATGTCATACGAACCCATAATTCCTCTATAGGTGCCAGTTATTATTTCTGGGAATGTTCTTTTGATTATATATACCGGATATAATAATATAGACTTGCCCATATTTGTTGGTTCCGCTATATCTAGTTGTAGGAAGGAACATAAAATAAACGGTACCACCGGATGTTATGGATGAGATACCGGAAGCGACAGACTTCTTGGCTGCTTGGAAGGTGTAGCGGCAAAGCCGTCTTAAGCTATGTCCGACTTGGATATCCGGATGGCGGGTTCGATGGGCGTATCTATGATGCTTTAGTCTAGGGGCGGGGTTTTCAGATGCTCTGAGATGTCTTCCGGTTATACACACGTGGAACATATGGGATAATGCGGATACAGTTCCGGAAATGATAGAGGCGGGATTGGCAGCCTTCAGGGTCAGTTAACACCTATATAAACCACTGAGACAAGGGTGGCAGCAGACCGTAAGATTATGTTGAACTAGAAGGACGTTTATTCCTTTTAAGGAAAACGCCTTCCTCCCCCAACCTTGCTTTTTCTTTTCCCTCCCCTGATGATTTGAGAAATGAAACGCGTTGGGAAGTTATGGGGAAATGGTAGGATGTCTGGAAGTTCTAGTGGTGGGTTTTGAAGTCTATGGGATCTCTGTTTATCCACCCCCCACCCCCGGACTAACAGAAGCATTTCTAGAGCCATCTCAGAGATCGGGATGAATCGATGCATATGAACCCGGGTGAGACTGTTCCATTATTATAAGTAGATGTTTTTCTGTCCACAACTCTGGTTACTGTATACATGTGGCATTTATATAACATAGAGATGTTTCTCTGCTTATAATAGATATATAGTAGATATGGTGATAAAAGCTATGGCTACATTATAATTCAGGCTGCTCAAGTTTAGTGATTGATAGACTAAGACTTTGAAAAGAATTTGAATTGAACAATACCTGGATTGGGACACATCCACAGTGATTTTTGTGTTCTTTTGGTGTTGTTTGTAGTCTTTTGCTTGTTGTCTTTGTCACCGGTTGTTTTTTAAGGATTATTAATAAAGTGTAATTTTTAATGGATGCACTACTACCTTGCTGTACTTAAATATTGGATTGGTAGATAATTTGTGTAAAATGGTTATTATATGCTCCTTATAAGTGAACCACTTATTGGAATAGCCTGTGTGGCCTCATTGTGGAACTACATCCATTGTACTGTTGACATTGTGCACTTTATTATTATTTGGTCTGTTGATTAGATTCGATGTGATACTATGAACCTTTAGCCTATATACTTAACTCTGTGATTTTCTACACTGACCATACAGATTCTGAGCTTATTGATTTATGTATGTAGTTTATCTGTAGTATTAAATGGCTACTCTGATAAATCCTGCGACATCCTTCACCTGTACGTGGTACTAGTGTGTTGCCTATTTCTCTTTTTTATTGTGTCTCTTATTACTGTGTCTTTATCTATTGATAATTTACAATTGTTGTTCAATCATTTTTTAAAGTATCTCTAATAAATTTACTAAGTATTTTTAGCTCAAGTGTCCATTTCTTTTTGGGTTTTCTGTGTATTCTGCATGGCGGAGCTTGTATATTGCTTGCCCTGTTAGTTGGTTTATTGCTATCAAAGCAACCTGGGCTTCCATAACACCTCAGCAGTGCCACAGGCTGATCGCCTCCATGCCACGATGCACTGATGCAGTAATTGATGCAAAAGGAGCCCCGACCAAGTATTGAGTGCATTTACTGAAAATACATTTCAGTAGGCCAACATTTTGGGTTTTAAAATCATTTTTCAAGTTGGTATTATAAAGTATTCTAATTTACTGAGATAATGACTTTTGGGTTTTCATTGGCTGTAAGCCATAGTCATCAACATTAACAGAAATAAACATCAAATAGATCACTCTGTAATGACTCTATATAATATATGAGTTTCACTTTTTGTATTGAAGAACTGAAATAAATGAACTTTTTGATGATATTCTAATTTAGTGAGAAGCAACTTCATGTAGCCTTGCTGCCACAAAAGGAGGGGGGCTCAAACACATTTCTTGCACAGGGGCCACAAGCTTTGACCGTATGCACATAAAAGATTCTATATCTATATCATTATATAAGGCAAATATGATATTAAATATGGAAGTAATGATTCAGAAATTTAAAAAAACAAACAAAAATAACATATATAAAATATTAGATACATTGACAATTTCATACTGTATACTCTTGAATTATATAATTTTTTAGACACTGATAATTGCTGTAATTAATAAATATGAATAAGGATAGAGTTCAGAATGCTAAATTTGTGTGTAGTAAATAAAAATGTAATTAAAAATATTCTACCATAAATAAAGTAATTGTTATAAAAATATTCTACCAAATAGGAAGAAAAATACAGAATTGTCATTAAAATGAAGGCTTTCTATTTAGCATGTCTTTTCATTACTATTCTTGACGAATACCATGCAATTAATATTTAGGAAATATTGTGGACATTATAAAGAAGGTTACCTTCCCATCCTGCTACATAGAAATATAAATAAGATATTATGCTGGGAAAAAAAACAAATGAACATCTACTGCCATCTAGTGTCTCTGAAAAATGTTTCAGCAAAATCAACAGAAGATATAAAATTAATGAAAATAATCAAGCATTAGCGGAAGCTACATAATAAAACCATATAAAAAAAACTCATCCCGAACATCACCTTATTTAATGTGGTCTCACTGAAAAAACTGTCATTAACCCCTTCACCCCAAAGCCTGTTTTCACCTAAGTGACAGGGCCAATTTTTACAATTCTGACCACTGTCACTTTATGAGGTCATAACTCTGAAACGCTTGAACGGATCCTGGTGATTCTGACACTCTTTTCTCGTGACATATTGTACTTCATGATAGTGGTAAAACTTCTTCGATATGACTTGCATTTATTTGTGAAAAAAACAAAAATTTGTCGGAAATTATGAAAATTTAGCAATTTTCAAACTCTTAGTTTTTATGCCCTTAAATTAGAGAGTTATATCACATAATATAGTTAATAAACATTTCCCACATGTCTGCTTTACATCACCACAATTTTGGAAACATAATTTTTTTTTGTTAGGACGTTATAAGGGTTAAAAGTTGACCAGCGATTTCTCATTTTTGCAACAAAATTTGCAAAACCATTTTTTTACGGACCACCTCACACTTGAAGTGACTTTGAGGGGTCTATATGACAGAAAATGCCCAAAAGTGACACCATTCTAAAAACTGCACCCCTCAAGGTACTCAAAACCACATTCAAAAAGTTTATTAACCCTTCAGGTGCTTCACAGGAATTTTTTGAATATTTAAAAAAATATAACATTTAACTTTTTTTTCACAAAATTTTTACTTCAGGTCCAATTTGTTTCATTTTACCAAGGGTAACAGGAGAAATTGGACCACAAAAGTCATTGTACAATTTGTCCTGAGTACGCCGATACCCCATATGTGGGGGTAAACCACTGTTTAGGCACATGGCAGAGCTCGGAAGGGAAGGAGCGCCATTTGACTTTTCAATGCAAGATTTGCTGGAATTGAGATCGGAGCCCATGTCACAATTGGAGAGCCCCTGATGTGCCTAAACAGTGGAAACCCCCACAAGTGACACCATTTTGGAAAGTAGACCCCCTAAGGAACTAATCTAGATGTGTGGTGAGCACTTTGAACCTCCAAGTGCTTCACAGAAGTTTATAATGTAGAGCCATAAAAAAGATTTTATATTAATTTTCACAAAAAATGATCTTTTTGCCCCAAATTTTTTATTTTCCCAAGGGTAACAGGATAAATTGGACCCCAAAAGTTGTTGTGCAATTTGTCCTGAGTACGTCGATACTTCATATATGGGGATAAACCACTGTTTGAGCGCATGGCAGAGCTCGGAAGGGAAGGAGTGCCATTTGACTTTTCAATGCAAAATTGGCTGGAATTGAGATCGGACGCCATGTCGCATTTGGAGAGCCCCTGACGTGCCTTAACAGTGGAAACCCCCCACAAGTGACCCCATTTTGGAAAGAAGACCCCCTAAGGAACTTATCTAGATGTGTGGTGAGCACTTTTAACCCCCAATTGTTTCACTAAAGTTTAGAATGTAGCATTGTGAAAATTAAAAAATCATTTTTTCTTTCCACAAAATGATGTTTTAGCCCGCAATTTTTTTTTTCCCAAGGGTAACAGGAGAAATTGGACCACAAATGTTATTGTCCAATTTGTCCTGAGTACGCTGATACCCCACATGTGGGGGGGAACCACCGTTTGAGTGCATGGCAGAGCTCGGAAGGGAAGGAGCACCGTTTGAAATGCAGACTTAGATGGAATGGACTGCAGGTGTCATGTTGCATTTGCAGAGCCCCTGATGTACCTAAACAGTAGAAACCCCCCACAATTGACCCCATATTGGAAACTAGACCCCCCAAGGAACTTATCTAGATGTGTTGTGAGAGCTTTGAACCAACAAGTGTTTCACTACAGTTTATAACGCAGAGCCGTGAAAATAAAAAATATTTTTTTTCCACGAAAATGATATTTTATCCCCTATGTTTTTATTTTCCCAAGGGTAACAGGACAAATTGGACCCCAAAAGTTGTTGTCCAACTTGTCCTGAGAACGCTGATACCCCATATGTTGGGGGGAACCACTGTTTGGGCACACAGGAGAACTCGGAAGGGAAGGAGCCCTGTTTTACTTTTTCAAAGCAGAATTGGCTGGAATTGAGATCGGACGCCATGTCGCGTTTGGAGAGCCCCTGATGTGCCTAAACAGTGGAAACCCCCAATTATAACTGAAACCCTAACCCCAACCCTAGCCCTAACCCTAGCCCTAATGGGAAAATGGAAATAAATACATTTTTTTACATTTTATTATTTTTCCCTAACTAAGGGGGTGATGAAGGGGGGTTTGATTTACTTTTATAGCGTTTTTTGGCGGATTTTTATGATTGGCAGCCGTCACACACTAAAAGACGCTTTTTATTGCAAAAAATAGTTTTTGCATCACCACATTTTGAGAGCTATAATTTATCCATATTTTGGCCCACAGAGTCATATGAGATCTTGTTTTTTGCGGGACGAGTTGACGTTTTTATTGGTAACATTTTCGGGCAGATTACATTTTTTGATCGCTTTTTATTCCGATTTTTGGGAGGCGGAATGAACAAAAACCAGCAATTCCTGAATTTCTTTTAGGGGGGGCGTTTATACCGTTCCAAGTGTGGTAAAATGGATAAAGCAGTTTTATTCTTCAGGTCAGTACGATTACAGCGATACCTCATTTATGTAATTTTTTTATGTTTTGGCGCTTTTACACAATAAAAACTATTTTATATAAAAAAAAAATTGTTTTTGCATCGCATTATTCTGAGAGCTATAACTTTTTTATTTTTCTGCTGATGATGCTGTATGGCGGCTTTTTTTTTGCGGGACAAGATGACGTTTTCAGCGGTAGCATGGTTATTTATATCCGTCGTTTTGATCGCGTGTTATTCCACTTTTTATTCGCCTGTATGATAATAAAGCGTTGTTTTTTGCCTTGTTTTTTATTTTATTTTTTTGCGGTGTTCACTGAAGGGGTTAACTAGTGGGATAGTTTTATAGAGCGGGTCGTTACGGACGCGGCGATACCAAATATGTGTACATTTATTGTTTTTTTTTTTTTACATAAATAAATGGATTTATTGGGAAATGTTTTTTTTTTTTTATTTGGGGATTTTTTTTTTTTTTTTTTTTTTTTTTACACATTCTATTTTTTTTTTTTTGAACTTTCTAACATTGTCCCAGGGTGGGACATCTCTGTATTAGATCAGATCGTTGATCTGACACTGTGCATAGCACACTGTCAGATCAACGATCTGACAGGCAGTTTAGGTGGCTTTCTGGCGCCTGCTCTCAGCAGGCGCCGGCTAGCCAGGTCACTTCATGACCCGGAAGGAGTCCGGCGGCCATCTTGGATCCGGGGACTCCTTCCAGGTCACCGGAGCAACGCGATCTCATTGCGTTGCTCCGGTGGGAGAGCGCAGGGAGCCCCCGTCCCTGCGCGATCCCCCTCTATGCCGCTGTCACTACTGACAGCGGCATCAGAGGGGTTAAATGCCCGCCATCGGCGATAGCGCCGATCGTGGGCATTGCTGCAGGGTGTCAGCTGTCATATACAGCTGACACCCGCACCTGATCACCACGGCGCTCAGCGCGAGACCGCGGTGATCGGTGCGCCGTACTAGTACTGCTGCTGGCACTAATGCAGTGCTGGCAGCGCAGTACTAGTACGGCGCATGGCGCGAAGGGGTTAATTAGTGTGGTCAAGAATTTTTGATTAAATGTTAGGAACCATGAAATAATAGGCACATAGCCCATGCAGCTATTATAGGGCTTTTGTACAGCATGAGCCCACTAGAGGTTGGGTCTATCCCCATGTGTATGTATACATAAAGCCTTTGGACAGCAGGGGCAGAGATAAGGTTGGACCTTTTCCATGTGTGTACATAGGTCCTTTAAACAATATGGGCCTAACCCATTTGTGTATAAATGGCTTTTGGAGAACATGAGCCAAGCTGAAGTTGGACTTATGTCATATGTGTATGTAGGTCCTTTAGACATTATGGACCTAGAAGTGGTTGGGTCTAGCCCACGTGCTTATGAAGGGCTTTTCTACAGCATGCACAGTGGCTTGTGAAAGTATTCATCCCCTTGGTATTTTTCGTGTTTTGCTATCTCACAGCATAAAATTTCACCGTTTTTTTTTTTTAAGGGTTTGTAGCAGTTCATGTAAAGAACATGCCTTCAACTGTGAGCATTTTGTTTTCTTTTTGTTGTGAAGCAAACAAATAGGACAAAATAACTGAAATCTTCACTGTGCATAACTATTCACCCCCCCAAAGTCAATACTTTGTAGTGCCTCATTTTGCAGCAATCACAGCTGTATAAGCTTTCCATATCTTGCCAGTGGAATTTTTGCTCATTCCTCAATGCAAAACTGCTCCAATTCTTTCAAGTTAAGGCCCCTTCACATTAAGCGACGCTGCAGCGATACCGACAACGATCTGGATCGCTGCAGCGTCGCTGTTTGGTCGCTGGAGAGCTGTCACACAGACAGCTCTCCAGCGACCAACGATGCCGGTAACCAGGGTAAACATCGGGTAACTAAGCGCAGGGCCGCGCTTAGTAACCCGATGTTTACCCTGGTTACCATCCTAAAAGTAAAAAAAAAACAAACACTAGATACTTACCTACAGCCGTCTGTCCTCCGGCGCTGTGCTCTGCACTCCTCCTGTACTGGCTGTGAGCACAGCGGCCGGAAAGCAGAGCGGTGACGTCACCGCTCTGCTTTCCGGCTGACCGACGCTCACAGCCAGTGCAGGAGGAGTGCAGAGCACAGCGCTGGAGGACAGACGGCTGTAGGTAAGTATCTAGTGTTTGTTTTTTTTACTTTTAGGATGGTAACCAGGGTAAACATCGGGTTACTAAGCGCGGCCCTGCGCTTAGTTACCCGATGTTTACCCTGGTTACCAGTGAAGACATCGCTGGATCGGTGTCACACACGCCGATCCAGCGATGTCAGCAGGAGTCCAGCGACTAAATAAAGTTCTGGACTTTATTCAGCGACCAACGATCTCCCAGCAGGGGCCTGATCATTGGTCGCTGTCACACATAACGATTTCATTAACGATATCGTTGCTACGTCACAAAAAGCAACGATATCGTTAACGATATCGTTATGTGTGAAGGTACCTTTAGATGGTTTCCACTGGTTAACAGCAATCTTCATGTCTGATCACAGATTTTCAATTGGATTAAGGTCTGGGCTTTGGCTAGGCCACTAAAAAACATTTACACTTTTCCCCTTAAACCACCTAAGTGCTGCTTTAGCAGTATGCTTTGGGTCATTGTTTTGGTGGAAGGTGAACCTTCATGCCAGTTTAAAAAATCTGACTAGTTGAAAAATATTTTGCGCAATAATATTCCTGTATTTCGCACCATTCATTTTCCCCTTGACTTGAACCATTTTCCCTCTCCCTGCTGCCAAAAAAACATGGTGTTTTTAGGCTGATGAGCTGTGTTGATTTGGCACCAGATAATGCATTTATCTTAGTGGCTAAAAAGTTCAATTTTTGTCTCCACCTATTTGGGGAGTCTCCCACGTGTCTTTTTGGCAAACTCAAAATGAGCCTTAAAATATTTGTGTGTAAGTAAAAGATTTTTTTCTACTCACTCTTCTATAAAGGCCATCTCTATGGAGTGCACAATATATTTTGGTTGCATGGACAGATAATCCAGTCTCTGCTTGGAACTCTGCAGCTCTTCAGGGTTACATTTGCTCTCTGTGTTGCCTCTCTGATTAATGCCCTCCTTGCTCCGGCTGAGAGTTTGGTAGATGACCCTCTCCTGGCAAGTTTTTTGTGGTACCATGTTGTTTCCACATGAGGATAGTGGATTTGATGGTGCTCTAGGGGACCATCAGAGATTGGGATATTTTTTTTAACCCAACCCTGACTTCTTAACTTTATTCCTAGCTTGTTCGGTCTTCATGGTGTTGTTTGGTTAGTGGTGCCTCTTGCTTAGTGGTGTTGCAGCCTCTGTGGCCTTTCAGAAAAGGTGTGTATACACTGACAGTGTATACACGTCAAGTCACTCTATACCTCAATCCGACACAAAGATTGTATACATGTGGTCCAATTTTTCTTGACATCAAGTAGTTTGGACAGGTTATTTGTGTGATTTTCTCATTAGCGTCTTACATTTTGTCCTTACACACAACTTCTTTATGTTCAGGGATGTTCTCTACCTGCAGCTCCAGGGGACAACAATGGGGGCATCCTGTGCGCCCTCATATGTAAATCTCTTTCTGGGCCTTGGGAGAGAAACATCTTCCAATTTGATCCAGTGGCATTCAGTTCTGGGGTGGTTGCATGGTGGTGGTATATAGACGATGTGCTCCTCATTTAGCAAGGGACCTAGAATGACCTAGACTCTTTCTTCAATCATTTGAATGTAAACGAGCTTAACATCAAATTGACTTACAAAAGCAGCCAACATCCTTATGGAATTATTGGATGTCTCTATAAAGGTGGATTGCTCTGGAAGTATCCAGAAGGACTTGTTCCGCAAAAGTACAGCTGCCAATACCCTATTACATGCAACTTGCCAGCACCTGAGGCATCTACTGAACAACATCCCAACCAGACAGTTCCTTAGAGCCAGGAGGCTATGCTCTAACAACTCTTTATTTGAAAAACTGGCCAAAGATTTATACACAAGGTTGAAAGAAAGTGGCTACGGAATGAAACCACTATGTCAGGCTTATACCAGAGCACACTCCAGTGACTGTGATGACCTTCTGAGAAACAAATCCAGAAAAGAAAAGTTGGTGAACCCCAAGGTATGATATATATTGCATTACAACTCTCGTAGTGATGACATGCACAAAATATTGCAAAAACACTGGCCTGTTCTATCTCTTGATATAACGCTATCGAAACTCATTGGCAACACCCCTGTGACCTACATGAGAGCCTGAAATTTACATGACCAACTAGTACACAGTCACCATAAAGGTGAAAATAAAAAATATATTTTGGCTCCAAGGGCCTAGCATGGGGATGTTCCCCGTGTGTAAAATGTCTAGCATGCAAAAATGTGGACATGGCAAAAGAATTAGTCAATGCAGACTCGAGCAGGAAATTTATCATAACATACAACATTAACTGTACCACTAAAGCGGTGATTACGCTACATGTTTATGTGGACTATATGTTGGGATGATAACCAGATAATTCAGAAGACGGATTTGGGAGCATGTCCTGGATATAGAGGGAGTAAAAGGTGTAGATGACCTCACCACACTTAACCCCTTCATGACCCAGCCTATTTTGACCTTAATGACCTGGCCGTTTTTTGCAATTCTGACCAGTGTCCCTTTATGAGGTAATAACTCAGGAACGCTTCAACGGATCCTAGCGGTTCTGAGATTGTTTTTTCGTGACATATTGGGCTTCATGTTAGTGGTAAATTTAGGTCAATAAATTCTGCGTTTATTTGTGATAAAAACGGAAATTTGGCGAAAATTTTGAAAATTTCGCAATTTTCACATTTTGAATTTTTATTCTGTTAAACCAGAGAGTTATGTGACACAAGATAGTTAATAAATAACATTTCCCACATGTCTACTTTACATCAGCACAATTTTGGAAACAAAATTTTTTTTTGCTAGGAAGTTATAAGGGTTAAAATTTGACCAGCGATTTCTCATTTTTACAACGAAATTTACAAAACCATTTTTTTTAGGGACCACCTCACATTTGAAGTCAGTTTGAGGGGTTTATATGGCTGAAAATACCCAAAAGTGACAACATTCTAAAAACTGCACCCCTCAAGGTGCACAAAACCACATTCAAGAAGTTTATTAACCCTTCAGGTGCTTCACAGCAGCAGAAGCAACATGGAAGGAAAAAATGAAAATTTAACTTTTTAGTCACAAAAATGATTTTTCGCAACAATTTTTTTATTTTCCCAATTGTAAAAGAAGAAACTGAACCAGGAAAGTTGTTGTCCAATTTGTCCTGAGTACGCTGATACCTCATATGTGGGGGTAAACCACTGTTTGGGCGCACGGCAGGGCTTGGAAGGGAGGAGCACCATTTGACTTTTTGAATGAAAAATTGGCTCCACTCTTTAGCGGACACCATGTCACGTTTGGAGAGCCCCCGTGTGCCTAAAAATTGGAGCTCCCCCACAAGTGACCCCATTTTGGAAACTAGACACCCCAAGGAACGTATCTAGATGCATAGTGAGCACTTTGAACCCCCAGGTGCTTCACAAATTGATTCGTAAAAATGAAAAAGTACTTTTTTTTCACAAAAAAAATTTTTAGCCTCATTTTTTTCATTTTCAGTTGGGCAACAGGGTAAAATGGATCCTAAAATTTGTTGGGCAATTTCTCCCGAGTACACCGATACCTCACATGTGGGGGTAAACCACTGTTTGGGCACACGGCAGGGCTCGGAAGGGAAGGCGCGCCATTTGACATTTTGAATGGAAAATTAGCTCCAATTGTTAGCGGACACCATGTCGCGTTTGGAGAGCCCCTGTGTGCCTAAACATTGGAGCTCCCCCACAAGTGACTCCATTTTGGAAACTAGACCCCCAAAGGAACTTATCTAGATGCATATTTAGCACTTTAAACCCCCAGGTGCTTCACAGAAGTTTATAACACAGAGCCATGAAAATAAAAAATAATTTTTCTTTCCTCAAAAATGATTTTTTTAGCCTGGAATTTCCTATTTTGCCAAGGGTAATAGGAGAAATTGGACCACAAATGTTGTTGTCCAGTTTGTCCTGAGTACGAGGATACCCCCTATGTGGGGGTAAACCACTGTTTGGGTGCATGGCAGGGCTCGGAAGGGAAGGCACGCCATTTGGCTTTTTAAATGGAAAATTAGCTCCAATCATTAGCAGACACCATGTCGCGTTTGGAGAGCCCCTGTGTGCCTAAACATTGGAGATGCCCACAAATGACCCCATTTTGGAAACTAGACCCCCAAAGCAACTAACCTAGATGTGTGGTGAGCACTTTGAACCCCCAAGTGCTTCACAGAAGTTTATAACGCAGAGCCATGAAAATAAAAAAAAAATTATTTTTTCAAAAATGATTTTTTAGCCCGCAATTTTTTATTTTCCCAAGGGTAACAGGAGAAATTTGACCCCAAAAGTTGTTGTCCAGTTTCTCCTGAGTACGCCGATACCCCATATGTGGGGGTATACCACTGTTTGGGCACATGCCGGGGCTCGGAAGTGAAGTAGTGACGTTTTGAAATGCAGACTTTGATGGAATGCTCTGCGGGCGTCACATTGCGTTTGCAGAGCCCCTGATGTGGCTAAACAGTAGAAACCCCCCACAAGTGACACCATTTTGGAAACTAGACCCCGAAAGGAACTTATCTAGATGTGTGGTGAGCACTTTGAACCCCCAAGTGCTTCACAGACGTTTACAACGCAGAGACGTGAAAATAAAAAATCATTTTTCTTTCCTCAAAAATGATGTTTTAGCAAGCAATTTTTTATTTTCACAAGGGTAACAGGAGAAATTGGACCCCAGTTATTGTTGCGCAGTTTGTCCTGAGTGTGCTGGTACCCCATATGTGGGAGTAAACCACTGTTTGGGCACACGTCGAGGCTCGGAAGTGAGGGAGCACCATTTGACTTTTGAATACAAGATTGGCTGGAATCAATGGTGGTGCCATGTTGCGTTTGTAGACCCCTGATGTGCCTAAACAGTGGAAACCCCTCAATTCTACCTCCAACACTAACCCCAACACACCCCTAACCCTAATCCCAACTGTAGCCATAACCCTAATCACAACCCTAACCCCAACACACCCCTAACCACAACCCTAACCCCAACACACCCCTAACCCTAACCACAACCCTAATTCCAAACCTAACCCTAAGGCTATGTGCCCACGTTGTGGATTCGTGTGAGATTTTTCAGCACCATTTTTAAAAAATCCGCGGGTAAAAGGCACTGCGTTTTACCTGCGGATTTACCGCGGATTTCCAGTGTTTTTTGTGCGGATTTCACCTGCGGATTCCTATTGAGGTACAGGTGTAAAACGCTGCGGAATCCGCACAAAGAATTGACATGCTGCGGAAAATACAACGCAGCGTTTCCGCAGCATTTTGAAATGGTCAAAATAACAAAAAAATGCATTGCTTGCAGACCTCAAATATTGCAAAAAAACAAGTTCATAATCATTTAGAACCAACAATACTAATGTTTTAACTCAGGAAGAGTTCAGAAATCAATATTTTGTGAAATAACTATGCGAACTCATCATCTTTCCTCCATCTCACGTATCCCCCCTACCTGACCTATCTATTATGGTAAACAGCATCACGCTCTCTCCCGCACCTGAAATCCGCTGCCTCGGGGTAACTCTCGACTCTGCCCTGTCCTTCAAACTGCACGTCCAAACGCTTGCCACCTCCTGTCGCCTCCAACTCAAAAATATTGCCAGAATCCGTTCCTTCCTCAGCCCACAATCTACCAAAACTCTTGTGCATGCCCTCATCATCTCCCGCCTCGACTACTGCAACACCCTCCTCTGTGGCCTCCCAGCTAACTCTCTTGCACCGCTCCAGTCTGTCCTCAACTCTGCTGCCCGCCTAATCCACCTCTCTCTTCACTACTCCCCTGCTTCTCCCCTCTGCAAATCCCTCCACTGGCTCCCAATTCCCCAACGAATCCAGTTCAAACTACTAACACTGATCTACAAAGCCATTCACAACCTGTCCCCTCCATATATCTCTGAACTAATCTCCCAATATCTTCCCTCACGTAATCTTCGATCCTCCCAAGACTTCCTTCTCTCCTCCACACTTATTCGTTCCTCACACAACCGCCTCCAAGATTTCTCCCGAATATCCCCCATCCTCTGGAACTCTATGCCTCAACACGTCCGACTATCCACCACCCTTGGATCCTTCAGACGGAACCTGAAAACCCATCTCTTCAGGAAAGCCTACAGCCTGCAATAACCATTCTGCTGCCTCGCCATCGCCAGAGCCGCCACCTCGCCATCGCCGCTGCCTCGCCCCTACCTTCTGTCTCTTCCCCATTATGCCATAGAATGTAAGTCTGCAAGGACAGGGTCCTCTCCCCTCTGTACCAGTCTGTCACTGTAAACCTGCTTACTGTAAACGATATCTATAACTCTATATGTAACCCCTTTCTCATGTACAGCACCATGGAATTAATGGTGCTATATAAATAAATAATAATAATAATAATAATTTTTAATCACAGCTTTCATGTGTCTTGGCATGCTTTCCACCAGTCTTTCACATTGCTTTTGGGTAACCTAATGCCACTTCTGGTACAAAATTTGTTAGCAGTTCTTTATTTGATGGCTTGTGACTTCCTCTTGATTACATTCCAGAGGTTTTCAATGGGGTTCAGGTCTGGAGATTGGGCTAGCCATGACAGGGATTTGATGTGGTTGTTCACATCTTGATTGACCTAGCTGTGTGGCATGGCGCATTGTCTTGTTGGAAAGAACAGTCCTCAGAGTTGGGGAACATTGCCTGAGCAGAAGGAATCAACTGTTTTTCCAGGATAACCTTGCATGCAGCTTGATTCATACATCTTTCGCAAAGATTAACCTGCCCAATTCCAGCCTCGCTGAAGCATCCCCAGATCAACACCTGGTCGTCTAATGGTTAGACGGAGACCTGGAGAGGCATACAAGCCACAGTGTATTGCATTCACTGTGAAATTTGGTGGAGGATCAGTGATGATCTGGGGATGCATCAGCAAGGCTGGAATTGGGCATGTTGATCTTTGCGAAGGATGTATGAATAAAGCTGCATACAAGTTATCCTAGAAAAACAGTTGATTCCTTCTGCTCAGGCAATGTTCCCCAACTCTGAAGACTGTTTTTTTTCCAGCAGGACAATGTGCCATGCCACACAACTAGGTCAATCAAGGTGTGGATGAAGGACCATCACATCAAATCGCTGTCATGGCCAGCCCAATCTCCAGACCTAAAACCCATTGAAAACCTCTGGAATGTAATCAAGAAGATGGATAGTTACAAGCCATAAATCAAAGAAGAACTGATTACATTTTTGTACCAGGAGTTACATAAGGTCACCCAAAAGCAGTGTGAAGACTAGTGGAAAGCATGCCAAGGCACATGAAAGATGTGATTAAAAATCATTGTTATTCCACAAAATATTGATTTCTGAACTCTCCCTGAGTTTAAACATTAGTATTGTTGTTTCTAAATGATTATGAAGTTGTTGTTTTTTTCTGCATTATTTGAGGTCTGCAAGCAATGCAGTTTTTTGTTATTTTGACCATTTCCCATTTTCAGAAAATAAATACATTTATTGCTTGGAACTACAGAGACATGCCAGTAGTTTATAGAATAAAAGAACAATTTATATTTTACTCAAAAATATACTTATAAAGAGAAAAATCAAACAAACTGAACATTTTGAAGTGGTCTCTTAATTTTTGCCAGAGTTGTATTTACACTGCTAAAAAATTAAAGGGAACACTTAAACAACAAAATATAACTCCAAGGAAATTAAACTTATGTGAAATCAAACTGTCCACTGAGGAAGCAACAGTGTTTGACAATCAATTTCACATGCTGTTGTGCAAATGGAATAGACAACAGATGGAAATTATTGGCAATTTTCAAGACATACTCAATAAAGGAGTGGTTCTGCAGTTGGGTTACCACAGACCACATCTCAGTACCAATGCTTTCTGGATGATGTTTTGGTCACTTTAGAATGTTGGTTGTGCTTTCACACTTGTGGTAGCATGAGACGGACTCTACAACCCACAAGTGGCTCAGGTAGTGCAGCTCATCCAGGATGGCACATCAATGTGAGCTGTGGCAAGAAGGTTTGCTGTGTCTATCAGCGTAGTGTCCAGAGGCTGGAGGCGCCACCAGGAGACAGGCCAGTACACCAAGAGACGTGGAGGGGGTCGTAGGAGGGCAACAACCCAGCAGCAGAACCGCTACCTCTGCCTTTGTGCAAGGAGGAACAGGAGGAACACCCAGAGCCCTGCAAAGGGACCTCCAGCAGGCCACAAATGTGCATGTGTCTGCAAAAACGGTTAGAAACTGACTCCACGAGGATGGTCTGAGTGCCCAACGTCCACAGATAGGGGGTTGTGCGCACAGACCAACACCATGCAGGATGCTTGGTGCTAGCCACAGAACACCAGGATTGGCAAATTCGCCACTGGTGCCCTGTGCTCTTCACAGATGAAAGCAGGTTCACACTGATCACATGAGACAGACAAGACACAGTCTGGAGGCGCCATAGAGAACGATCTGCTGCTTGCAACATCCTTCAGCATGACCGGTTTGGCAGTGGGTTAGTAATGGTGTGGGGTGGCATTTCTTTGGAGGGCCGCACAGCCCTTCATGGGCTTGCCAGAGGTAGCCTGTCATTAGGTACCGAGATGAGATCCTCAGACCCCTTGTGAGACCATATGCTGGTGCGATTGGCCTTGGGTTCCTCTTAAAGGGAACCTGTCACCCCCAAAATCGATGGTGAGGTAAGCTCACCGTCATCAGGGGCTTATCTACAGCTATCTGTAATGCTGTAGATAAGCCGCCGATGTTACCTGAAAGAGGAGAAAAAGATGTTAGATTATACTCACATAAGGGCGGTCCTGCTGCGGTCTGGTCAAATGGGTGGCTAAGGTCCGCTCCGGCACCTCCCATCTTCATTCCATGACGTCCTCTTCTGGTCTTCACGCCGCACCGCAGCCAGAAAGGTCAGAGAGGCCCGGCGCCTTCGCACTGCAGTACTTTGCTCTGCCCTCAAAAGGGCAGACAAAGTACGCCTGCGCCAGAGCCGCAGCGTGAAGACAAGAAGAGGACGTCATGGAATGAAGATGGGAGGCGCCGGAGCCGACCTGAGACACCCATTTGACCAGACGGCAGCGGGACCGCCCCTGGGTGAGTATAATCTAACGTCTTTTTCTCCTCTTTCAGGTTACATTGGGGGCTTATCTACAGCATTACAGAATGCTATAGACAAGCCCCTGATGACGGTGAGCTTACCTCACCATCGATTTTGGGGGCGACAGGTTCCCTTTATTGAAGGACAATGCCAGACCTCATGTGGCTGAAGTGTGTCAGCAGTTCCTGCAAGATGAAGGCATTGAAGCTATGGACTGGCCCGCCCGTTCCCCAGACCTGAATCCGATTGAACACATCTGGGAAATCATGTCTTGCACCATCCACCAATGTCACATTGCACCACAGACTGTCCAGGAGTTGGCGGCTGCTTTAGTCCAGGTCTGGGAGGAGATCCCTCAGGAGCCTCATCAGGAGCATGCCCAGGTGTTGTAGGGAGATCATACAGGCACGTGGAGGCCACACACACTACTAAGCATCATTTCCTTGTCTTCAGGCACTTCCACTGAAGTTGGATCAGCCTGTAACTTCATTTTCCACTTTGATTTTGAGCATCATTCCAACTCCAGACCTCCGTGGGATATTAGTTGTGATTTACGTTGATCATTTTCAGGTTTTATTGTTCACAGAGCAGCGTCCCAGGGTCCTGGTCGTTGCAGTAATGTCATTCTTCCACCAGGGGGAGTGATGTTACGTCTGAAGGCAATAAAGATCACTTTACCAGGTATCACAAACCATTCAACACACTTCACACTTCAGTCCACCAGAGGGGAGCTATGCTCCTATTTATTAGGGCACTCTTCACAATTAGGTATAACTGGTGGTCTGGATAGGAAGTTAGGCAGAAGCTGACTGGGCTTCACCCAGGCAGTACCTGTCAGGCAGACAGAAGGAAGGAGTAACATCTAGCAGTTGCTGACAGAGGGTCCCTGGCAGAGGTGGGATCCTGTCAGAGGCCTAGACAGAAGGCCACGGAGCTGCGACTACCTACCAATGCGGCAGCATCCTAAGGAAGGACACAAAAGAGAATTGTATTGTACAGGGTGAGAAACAAAGTCATAGCAAAAGGAGAGGAAATCAGAAGGAGTTCTGCCCTGCAAAGGCTGCCTCCTTCTGAGGCACAGGATCCGGTAGCCGGAACACCGAGGGAGCAATCGTCTCTATGCCTTGCTCCAGAGACCGGCAGGACAGTTAATTGCACATTGCTGATCTGCACCTATACACAGGAGGCACGGTGGCAACTTGTGGGGGCTGGGGCGTGCTAGAGTCCCTGTAAAAAGCCTCAGGCCATTAGTCATATGGGTTGCTCCTATCCATCTGGGGGACAGAGAGAAAGACATAACATCTAGAACACCAACAACAGTTGTGAGGACCTTACGAGAGGCTCAGCAGTAAGGTACTACAACATCCAGGCGCTAGAGGAAGGCTACTGATTTCCACCTGGATAAGGGGAATCTGGATTTGCCTTCAGACCGGCCAGACTCTGTCAGCCCTGTGATCCGGTGCTCCTTCAGTAAAGGTAAAGAGACTGCAACCTTGTGTCCTCGTTCTTCACTGCGCCTCTCACCATCCACCATCCACACACTGGGAAGCCCTGGGGACATACTTCACCTGTGGGAAGGTATACCATCTAGCTGCCGTAACATCACCCCAGCGGACCCCTAAGCAGTGTCGGTCACCCTGACTGAATACCACAGGTAGCAAATAGATTAATGGCTGCACTCAAAATTAATCTGTGCTAGAGCAAGGAAATGTGCGATACATGAAATGGGAATAGCATAATGGCTTGTGAAATATATGAAAAAACACATGAGATTCTTAGCACAAGATTTGGCCAAAAGTTGTGAGCCCATCCACCAATCGTCAAGGTAATCTCAGAACGGATGGGTACCTGAGCTGACTGCCTAGTGTGAACACTTACCTATGGCTAATAACGTGGTAAAGCCTGCTTATATAGGAAGCTCAGAACCAACTGTGTTAGGATGTAGTTAAAATCACAGCATGGTGAAGGGCGGGGCGTTCAAGTCAGAGAGAAAGACATAACATCTAGAACACCAACATCAGTTGTGAGGAACTTATGAGAGGCTCAGCAGTAAGGTACTACAACACCCAGGTGCTAGAGGAAGGCTAGTGATTTCCACCTGGATAAGGGGACTCTGGATTTGCCTTCAGACCGGCCGGACTCTGCCAGCCCTGTGATCTGGTGCTCTGGACTATGGACGCTGAAGCCTTCAGTAAAGGTAAAGAGACTGCAACCTTGTGTCCTCGCTCTTCACTGCGCCTCACACCATCCATCATCTTCACCTGTGGGAAGCCCTGGGGACACACTTCACCTGTGGGAAGGTATACCATCTAGCTGCCATAACATCACCCCAGCGGACCCATAAGCAGCGTCGGTCACCCTGACCAAATACCACAGGTGGCATCACGAACATTTCCCCTTTAAAGACCTTTCCCCATTTACAACGGACGTCCTGAGGGCCACGGACCGGGTCAGCCACCGTGACATCCTCCCTTTGAGAACTGAAGGGCCCGGCACCGAGTTCCCCTAGCCCTTGGGGGCGATCCAACAGCACATTCCACTATGTAATGAATAAAGATTTACAACTGGAATATTTCATTCAGTGATATCTAGGATATGGGATTTTAGTGTTCCGTTTATTTATTTTAGCAGTGTATATATATGTGTGTCTGTCACTGACATCTATATATCCTATGTGTATATATCTATTCTATCTATCTATTCTAACCCGTCAGAGTGATTTTACTGTATGCGGCACATGAATTGCCGGCTTTTACAAGGAGATCGGTGTGTAAAAATCGGACAGCAATCGCAGGGTCCGAGTGTTGTGTGATTTTTTTTCTCGCACCCATTGACTTCTACTCCGGGGAGTGATCTGATTTATGATTACAATCACACAATGCTGCGAGTTTTTCCGTAAAAGTGGCGTAATGCTCTGACAACATTGCTCTCTGCACCGACCTGGGATTAAGACATGACTACTGGGTTCTTCCCATGTAATTTCCATTGTTTTCAGAAATGTTTAGACTCCCTCCAGGCCTGTGGGGGAAGCACTGGAGAAATGCTCCAGTTTCTCATTGCCTTCCATTATACTCATTACTTGGGTCGAGCACCCGAGCAGTTTAGTGATCGCTCATCACTAATGGTTACATGGGAACACGTTACCAATAATGCTGGCAGAAGCTGCTCTATGATTAAAAGCTACTTCAGTGACAGCAACATATGTCCCACAACAGACATTTTTGGGAGCCTTCTATAAGTACCAGCCCATGACTGGAAATCAGACTGATGAGGAAAGTAAAAGTGAAAGCATATTATTTATTGCTCGTTGCCAAGGTTACATGACACTAACGTAGTCTGTCAGAGGTGGTCGGTCTCCTAGCGAAGGAGCGCAGTGCCTACTAGAGCTTTGGGATGGAGCTTGTAAGCGAGGCTCTGACGGTGGCCACATCACTGGATTTGGTCAGCTTCAGCGCTCCTGAGCTCCTCCACCACTACAGAGGCAAAGCCGTATCTTCTGGCTGCAACTACGCTGCTGGTGGGAACTGTCAATCATGCAGGAGTGCCCGCCCCCATGAGGCGCAGTGTGAAGAATGGAGATGACAGAGCCCCTTTAGGATTGCCATTTTACACGCCAGTAATAAAAAAAAAAGAAAAAAAGGACGTTGATGCCATCTGAGGATGCACATCATTTCACCATTTCAGAATTTTGGCACGTTTGAATCTAAAAAAAAATGTAAAAAATAAATAACCATGTGCAGATTTGGGCCCACATGTACACAATGTGCAGCTTTTCTGGAGTTTCTATACCCAATCTGTGTGGGGGAGGGGTGGCATCAGGTGTAAACTGATGTGTGACACACAGAGCACTTCTGCTTGAGAAGGCGGATCCCAGTCTCCCCGCATACAGCACCGTATACACAGATCACGTGGCACAGTGCAGGCTGATCTAACGAGCCGGCCTCATTGTCACCTCCAGATAGAAGAGATCCAGCGAGGAGATCTGCGAGTCCAGGAAGTCCTCGTACGTGTTGTACTGCGCCACGATCCCGTCCATTGCGGCGCAGCTCTGCTCTTCCTCCATCTTTCAGGCTGACAGCGTCCTTAGCAACGCGGCGGGCTCATAGACCTGGAGCTGCTTACTGTGACGTCACAGAAAATGGCCCAATCACATGCCGGACATGTGTGCTGCTTCCTTTACTGGTAGATAGCAGGGGCTGGTCGGCGGCACACGTGGCTGTCACTGCTTCATCGTGATCAAATGGTTAATTAGCGATTACTACGTCACTGCACGTAGAAGCGTGCGAGGCCGACAGGGGGCGTAAGAGAGCAGGACTCCGCTCACACAGCTAGTTATACAGTACATGCATCATCTATCAACTGGCCCAGTCTCTGATCTATATAGCTTATTATCCAGCCATCTAATTATCTATATGTCTGTATCTAGCTATCACACTAATCATCTATCATCCGTTATCTATATATCTATCTATCTCAATCCCATATCTATCTATCTATCTATCTATCTATCTCATATCTATCTATCTATCTATCTATCTATCTATCTATCTATCTATCTATCTATCTCATATCTATCTATCTATCTATCTATCTATCTATCTATCTATCTATCTATCTATCTATCTCAATCCCATATCTATCTATCTATCTATCTATCTATCTATCTATCTATCTCATATCTATCTATCTATCTATCTATCTATCTATCTATCTCATATCTATCTCATATCTATCTATCTATCTATCTATCTATCTATCTATCTATCTATCTATCTCATATCTATCTCATATCTATCTATCTATCTATCTCATATCTATCTATCTATCTATCTGACTATCTATCTATCTCATATCTATCTATCTATCTATCTATCTATCTATCTATCTATCTATCCCATATCTATTTATCTATCTATCTATCTCATATCTATCTATCTATCTATCTATCTATCTATCTATCTATCTATCTATCTATCTATCTCAATCCCATATCTATCTATCTATCTATCTATCTATCTATCTATCTATCTATCTATCTATCTATCTATCTATCTATCTATCTATCTATCTCATATCTATCTATCTATCTATCTATCTATCTATCTATCTCAATCCCATATCTATCTATCTATCTATCTATCTATCTATCTATCTATCTATCTATCTATCTATCTATAGATCTAACAATTGCAAAAAAGTGAGAGCAGCACAGAAAAGAAAAACAAAAATCAGGGTGCAGGGCCCCTCAGGCATGTACCAAACCTTGTCATAGAAGTCCAAAAATCAGAGGCAGCACACCATTCTGGATCAGGTTATGAAGGTATTCAAATTTAATAGCCCATCATGGCAACGTTTCGGCCCGTGGAGAGCTTGAGAAAGGCTCTCCACGGGCTGAAACGTTGCCATGATGGGCTATTAAATTTTAATACCTTCATAACCTGATCCAGAATGGTGTGCTGCCTCTGATTTTTGGACTTCTATCTATAGATTATCTATCTATCTAACCAATCTCTATCTATCTATAGATCTATCTATCTATAGATCTATCTATCCCATATCTATCTATCTATAGATCTATCTATCGATCTATCTAACTCTTCCATATCTATCTTTCTATCTATCGATCGATCTATGTATTAGTGATGAGCGAGCACTAAAATGCTGGGGTGCTCGTTGCAGGGCCAGCTCCAGGTTTTTGAGGGCCCCGAGCGAAAGAGTCTCAATGGGCCCCCTCTTTAACACATACCACGATTCATGATCGCATATAAACACAACCATGTAGTATATAACACAGCCCATGTAGTATATAACACAGCCCACATAGCATATAACAGCCCATATAGTATATAGCACAGCCACATAGTATGTAACACGGCCCACGTAGTTTATAGAACAGCCATGTAATATATAGCACAGCCCACGTAGCATATAACAGCCCACGTAGTATATAACACGGCCCACGTAGTATATAGAACAGCCATATAGTATATAGCACAAACATGTAGTATACAGCACAGCCCCCCTCCCCCCAAGAATGGCCCCATAGTCCAGTACTCACTGTTAGTTACAAAAAAAAAACACTCCTCACCTCTCAACGTTCCCGCGGCTCACTGCTCTCTCCCTGCTCCGGTCTCGGCGACTGCACTGCCTGACACACAGCGAGTGCGCAATGACGTCATCGTGCACCTGCAGCAGCAGTGTCAGAGGCAGAGGGGAATGATGGGAGAGGGAGAGTCAGGTGACGCTCTCTCCTCCATCATTTGCTTTGAACTTTACCGGCAGAACTTGGGCCAGGAAAGCGCTCTATTAGCGCATGGCGCCGCACTTGCGGACACTGCTAACAGACAGTATCGTGTGCTAGATGTGCGGGATAGCACTGTCAGGCGCTAGGTAGCTTCCACCATTCGCGAACAGTCAACAACACTAGGGATGGGAATGATTCAGAGCTTTCATCCATCGACAGGCAAACATCCACACACAAATTAGCAAGTTTATTCTAGTGCATGGCCGTGCGGCCATGCGAACCTTTTATAGCAGAAGTTCTCCAGGACCTTCCTAGTGGTCCAATAGGAGCTGCTACAGGACCTGAGCATGTGACCCCCGACTTCCAATGAGAGGTCATCCCTTGGGCATGCTCAGAAAAAGAAAAGCTGGACTTCGTCCCAGGAGCGCTTACTCACCCCTGATCAGTAGTGGTTACGATGGCTGAGCCTGGAAGGACATCAGTAACCAGCCACACAGTATCAGCTTGAGCCAGATGCTGGGACTGATGTCTCTGCTGAGCAGGCTCCACTGTGGCTGGAGGAGAATGGGAGACTACAGCGGAGATGGTTCGAGATTCCCCCTATGCAGTGGTGGGAACTCGACACCTAACATAACCCGCCCTACTAGGCCCCCCTGTTATGAACAGGTGATTCAGAACCACAATGGACCTAGTGGTTAAGAGCACGCAAAGTCACCTGATAGTTACTAACATAGGACGAGCTCTGAGACGTGGGAACTCTGCTGACCGCAATCCCTAATCCTATAATACCACACTAGAGGTAGCCGTGGATTGCGCCTAACGCTCCCTGTTATGGCTGGTAATTCAGTACCACAATGGACATAGAGGTCAGTGTTCATACAGTGACCTGGCAATAACCCAAAAAATAAGAACGAGCTCTGAGACGTGGGAACTCTGTTGACCGCAATCCCTAATCCTCTCCAACACAACTAGAGGCAGCCGTGGATTGCGCCTAACGCTACCTATGCAACTCGGCACGGCCTTAGAAACTAGCTAGCCTGAAGATGGAAAATAAGCCTACCTTGCCTCAGAGAAATACCCCAAAGGAAAAGGCAGCCCCCACATATAATGACTGTGAGTTAAGATGAATAGACAAACGTAGAGATGAAATAGATTTAGCAAAGTGAGGCCCAACTTCCTGAACAGAGCGAGGATAGAAAAGGCAACTTTGCGGTCAACACAAAACCCTACAAAATCCACGCAAAGGGGGCAAAAAGACCCTCCGTACCGAACTAACGGCACGGAGGTACACCCTCTGCGTCCCAGAGCTTCCAGCTAGCAGAAAAAACCAATTGACAAGCTGGAATAGAAAAAACAGCAAACAAATAGCAAAGAGGAACTTAGCTATGCAGATAAGCAGGCCACAGGAACACTCCAGGAGGAAACAGGTCCAACACTAGAACATTGACTGGAAGCAAGGATCCAAGCACCAGGTGGAGTTAAATAGGGTAGCACCTAACGACTTCACCATAACACCTGAGGAAGGAAACTCAGAAGCCGCAGTACCACTTTTCTCCACTAACTGAAGATAACAGAGAGAATCAGCCGAAGTACCACTTGTGACCACAAGAGGGAGCTCTGCCACAGAATTCACAACAGTACCCCCCCCTTGAGGAGGGGTCACCGAACCCTCACCAGAGCCCCCAGGACGACCAGGATGAGCCATATGAAAGGAACGAACAAGATCGGGAGCATGGACATCAGAGGCAAAGACCCAGGAATTATCTTCCTGAGCATAACCCTTCCACTTAACCAGATACTGGAGTTTCCGTCTAGAAACACGAGAATCCAAAATCTTCTCCACAATATACTCCAACTCCCCCTCCACCAAAACCGGGGCAGGAGGATCAACAGATGGAACCACGGGTGCCACGTATCTCCGCAAAAATGACCTATGGAATACGTTATGTATGGAAAAAGAATCTGGAAGGGTCAGATGAAAAGACACAGGATTAAGGACCTCAGAAATCCCATACGGACCAATAAAACGCGGTTTAAACTTAGGAGAGGAGACTTTCATAGGAATATGACGAGAAGATAACCAAACCAAATCCCCAACCCGAAGTCGGGGACCCACACAGCGTCTGCGATTAGCGAAACATTGAGCCTTCTCCTGGGACAAGGTCAAATTGTCCACTACATGAGTCCAAATCTGCTGCAACCTGTCCACCACAGTATCCACACCAGGACAGTCCGAAGACTCAACCTGCCCTGAAGAGAAACGAGGATGGAACCCAGAGTTGCAAAAAAACGGTGAAACCAAGGTAGCCAAGCTGGCCCGATTATTAAGGGCGAACTCAGCCAAAGGCAAAAAGGACACCCAGTCATCCTGATCAGCAGAAACAAAGCATCTCAGATATGTCTCCAAGGTCTGATTGGTTCGTTCGGTCTGGCCATTAGTCTGAGGATGGAAAGCCGAGGAAAAAGACAAGTCAATGCCCATCCTACCACAAAAGGCTCGCCAAAACCTCGAAACAAACTGGGAACCTCTGTCAGAAACGATATTCTCTGGAATGCCATGTAAACGAACCACATGCTGGAAAAACAATGGCACCAAATCAGAGGAGGAAGGTAATTTAGACAAGGGTACCAAATGGACCATCTTAGAGAAGCGATCACAGACCACCCAAATGACTGACATCTTTTGAGAGACGGGAAGATCTGAAATAAAATCCATAGAGATATGTGTCCAAGGCCTCTTCGGGACCGGCAAGGGTAAGAGCAACCCACTGGCACGAGAACAGCAGGGCTTAGCCCGAGCACAAATCCCACAAGACTGCACAAAAGTACGCACATCCCGCGACAGAGATGGCCACCAAAAGGATCTAGCCACTAACTCTCTGGTACCAAAGATTCCAGGATGACCAGCCAACACCGAACAATGAACCTCAGAGATGACTTTATTCGTCCATCTATCAGGGACAAACAGTCTCTCCGCTGGGCAACGATCAGGTTTATTAGCCTGAAATTTCTGCAGCACCCGCCGCAAATCAGGGGAGATGGCAGACACAATTACTCCCTCTTTGAGGATACCCGCCGGCTCAGATACACCCGGAGAGTCGGGCACAAAACTCCTAGACAGAGCATCCGCCTTCACATTTTTAGAGCCCGGAAGGTATGAAATAACAAAGTCAAAACGGGCAAAAAACAACGACCAACGAGCTTGTCCAGGATTCAACCGCTTGGCGGACTCGAGACAAGTCAAGTTCTTATGATCAGTCAAGACCACCACGCGATGCTTAGCTCCTTCAAGCCAATGACGCCACTCCTCGAATGCCCACTTCATGGCCAGCAACTCTCGATTGCCCACATCATAATTTCGCTCAGCAGGCGAAAACTTCCTGGAAAAGAAGGCACATGGTTTCATCACCAAGCAATCAGAACTTCTCTGCGACAAAACAGCCCCTGCTCCAATCTCAGAAGCATCAACCTCGACCTGGAACGGAAGCGAAACATCTGGCTGACACAACACATGGGCAGAAGAAAAACGACGCTTCAACTCTTGAAAAGTTTCCACAGCAGCAGACGACCAATTGACCACATCAGCACCTTTCTTGGTCAAATCGGTCAATGGTTTAGCAATACTAGAAAAATTGCAGATGAAGCGACGATAAAAATTAGCAAAGCCCAGGAACTTTTGCAGACTTTTCAGAGATGTCGGCTGAGTCCAATTATGGATGGCTTGGACCTTAACAGGGTCCATCTCGATAGTAGAAGGGGAAAAAATGAACCCCAAAAATGAAACCTTCTGAACACCAAAGAGACACTTTGATCCCTTTACAAACAAAGAATTAGCACGCAGGACCTGAAACACCGTTCTGACCTGCTTCACATGAGACTCCCAATCATCCGGGAAGATCAAAATGTCATCTAAGTACACAATCAGGAATTTATCCAGGTACTCTCGGAAGATGTCATGCATAAAGGACTGAAACACTGATGGAGCATTGGCAAGTCCGAATGGCATTACTAGATACTCAAAATGGCCCTCGGGCGTATTAAATGCAGTTTTCCACTCATCGCCTCGCTTAATACGCACAAGATTATACGCACCACGAAGATCTATCTTGGTGAACCAACTAGCCTCCTTAATCCGAGCAAACAAATCAGAAAACAATGGCAAGGGGTACTGAAATTTAACCGTGATCTTATTCAGAAGACGGTAATCTATACAAGGTCTCAGTGAACCATCCTTCTTGGCTACAAAAAAGAACCCTGCTCCCAATGGCGACGATGACGGGCGAATATGCCCCTTCTCCAAAGACTCCTTCACATAACTCCGCATAGCGGCGTGCTCAGGCACAGACTAATTAAACAGTCGACCTTTTGGGAATTTACTACCAGGAATCAAATCGATAGCACAATCACAATCCCTATGCGGAGGTAGGGTATCGGACTTGGGCTCATCAAATAGATCCCGGTAATCAGACAAAAACTCAGGAACCTCGGAAGGGGTGGGGATTTCCAATCTAATACTGGATTATGGACTTGTAGCCATGGCAACCCCAACACGACCACATCATGCAGATAATACGCAACACCAGAAAGCGAATAACCTCCTGATGTGCAGGAGCCATGCACATGGTCAACTGGGTCCAGTACTGAGGCTTATTCTTGGCCAAAGGCGTAGCATCAATTCCTCTCAATGGAATAGGACACTGCAAGGGCTCCAAGACAAACCCACAACGCCTAGCATACTCCAAGTCCATCAAATTCAAAGCAGCGCCTGAGTCCACAAAAGCCATGACAGAATACGATGACAAAGAGCAGATCAAGGTAACGGACAGAAGAAATTTTGACTGTACCGTACCAATGGTGGCAGACCTAGCGAACCGCTTAGTGCGCTTAGGACAATCAGAGATAGCATGAGTGGAATCACCACAGTAGAAACACAGACCATTCAGACGTCTGTGTTCTTGCCGTTCAACTCTGGTCAAAGTCCTATCGCACTGCATAGGCTCAGGTCTAAGCTCAGGTACTACCGCCAAATGGTGCACAGATTTACGCTCGCGCAAGCGTCGACCGATCTGAATGGCCAAAGACATAGACTCATTCAGACCAGCAGGCATAGGAAATCCCACCATGACATCCTTAAGGGCTTCAGAGAGACCTTTTCTGAAAATAGCTGCGAGCGCACCTTCATTCCACTGAGTGAGTACGGACCACTTTCTAAATTTCTGACAGTATACCTCTATTTCATCCTGACCCTGACACAGAGCCAGCAAATTCTTCTCTGCCTGATCCACAGAATTAGGCTCATCGTACAGCAATCCGAGCGCCAGGAAAAACGCATCGATATTACTTAATGCAGGATCTCCTGACGCAAGAGAAAATGCCCAGTCCTGAGGGTCGCCACGCAAAAAAGAAATAACGATCCTAACTTGTTGACCTGGGTCACCAGAGGAACGAGGTTTCAAAGCCAGAAATAGTTTGCAATTATTTTTGAAACTCAGAAATTTGGTTCTATCTCCAAAAAACAAATCAGGAATAGGAATTCTCGGTTCTAACATAGAATTCTGAACCACAAAGTCTTGAATACTTTGTACTCTTGCCGTGAGCTGATCCACACATGATCCAAAAGCTATGATGGCTAGCACTCAACTAAGGTAAAAGTGACGGTGCTAGTGAAGGGAACCAAAAGTTCCGAAATCACTGAATATAGAGATCACTGCACGCGTTCAAAGGAAGATATTCTTGAAAGTGGAAGTTTATTGATAGTGATATCAAGAATAAGCGACTGGTAAGTTTGACGTTTCGGCCAATAAATAGCCTTGGTCACAACGTCGCTGCAAAAAAAACATAAAGATACAACTATTTACAATTCGGTATATACAAAAAACAATAAAGATCTATACTGTACAATATATACAAGATATATAACAGGTTTAAATAGTACTCATGTACAGAGTAATGTGTTATGTTTGCTAATGACAGGTGTTATGAAGGCAATCCAGAAACACAGTGTGCTTAGCGATCAGAGCGCACACAGTGATCTGACAAATACCCAAAAATACAAGAACGAGCTCTGAGACGTGGAAACTCTGTAGACTGCACACCTGATTCTATCCTAAACACAACTAAAAGCGGCTGTGGATTGCGCCTAACAACTACCTAGGCAACTCGGCACAGCCTAAGAAACTAGCTAGCCTGAAGATAGAAAAATAGGCCTGACTTGCCCCAGAGAAATTCCCCAAAGGAAAAGGCAGCCCCCCACATATAATGACTGTGAGTAAGATGAAAAGACAAAACGTAGGGATGAAATAGATTCAGCAAAGTGGGGCCCGATATTCTAGGACAGAGCGAGGACAGTAAAGCGAACTTTGCAGTCTACAAAAAACCCTAAAGCAAAACCACGCAAAGGGGGCAAAAAAAACCCACCGTGCCGAACTAACGGCACGGCGGTACACCCTTTGCGTCTCAGAGCTTCCAGCAAAACAAAAGACAAGCTGGACAGAAAAAAAAACAACAAAAAAGCAAAAAGCACTTAGCTATACAGAGCAGCAGGTCACAGGAACAATCAGGAGAAGCTCAGATCCAACACTGAAACATTGACAAGGAGCAAGGATAGCAGCATCAGGCGGAGTTAAGTAATGAAGCAGTTAACGAGCTCACCAGAACACCTGAGGGAGGAAGCTCAGAAGCTGCAGTACCACTTGTGACCACAGGAGTGAATTCAGCCACAGAATTCACAACAGTAATGACTCTGTGGGACCATGTAACGAGGTGTGCTAAAATGGGGATAAATGGTGATAACCAAGGGGTATGTTTTTTTTGCAGCGACGTTGTGACCAAGGCTATTTATTGGCCGAAACGTCAAACTTACCAGTCGCTTATTCTTGATATCACTATCAATAAACTTCCATTTTCAAGCAGATCCACACATGATGACAGACCTTTAATGTCCATTGCTACACCTGTGTCCTGAACCACCCAAATGTCTAGGGGGGAAAAAAAAAAAAAAACACAGTGCAAAGAAAAAAAAAATGGTCTCAGAACTTCTTTTTTCCCTCTATTGAGAATCATTAGTACTTTTGGCTTCCAGTACTGTTATGGCTGGTAATTCAGTACCACAATGGACATAGAGGTCAGTGTACATACAGTGACCTGGCAATAACCCAAAAAATAAGAACGAGCTCTGAGACGTGGGAACTCTGTTGACCGCAATCCCTAATCCTCTCCAACACAACTAGAGGCAGCCGTGGATTGCGCCTAACGCTACCTATGCAACTCGGCACGGCCTGAGAAACTAGCTAGCCTGAAGATGGAAAATAAGCCTACCTTGCCTCAGAGAAATACCCCAAAGGAAAAGGCAGCCCCCACATATAATGACTGTGAGTTAAGATGAATAGACAAACGTAGAGATGAAATAGATTTAGCAAAGTGAGGCCCAACTTCCTGAACAGAGCGAGGATAGAAAAGGCAACTTTGCGGTCAACACAAAACCCTACAAAATCCACGCAATGGGGGCAAAAAGACCCTCCATACCGAACTAACGGCACGGAGGTACACCCTCTGCGTCCCAGAGCTTCCAGCTAGCAGAAAAAACAAATTGACAAGCTGGAATAGAAAAAACAGCAAACAAATAGCAAAGAGGAACTTAGCTATGCAGATAAGCAGGCCACAGGAACACTCCAGGAGGAAACAGGTCCAACACTAGAACATTGACTGGAAGCAAGGATCCAAGCACCAGGTGGAGTTAAATAGGGTAGCACCTAACAACTTCACCATAACACCTGAGGAAGGAAACTCAGAAGCCGCAGTACCACTTTTCTCCACTAACGGAAGATCACAGAGAGAATCAGCCGAAGTACCACTTGTGACCACAAGAGGGAGCTCTGCCACAGAATTCACAACAGCTCCCTATGCAACTCGGCACAGCCTGAGAAACTAACTAGCCCTGAAGATAGAAAAATAAGCCTACCTTGCCTCAGAGAAATTCCCCAAAGGAACAGGCAGCCCCCCACATATAATGACTGTGAGTTAAGATGAAAATACAAACACAGAGATGAAGTAGATTTAGCAAAGTGAGGCCCGACTTACTGAATAGACCGAGGATAGGAAAGATAGCTTTGCGGTCAACACAAAAACCTACAAACAACCACGCAGAGGGGCAAAAAGACCCTCTGCACCGACTAACGGTACGGAGGTGCTCCCTCTGCGTCTCAGAGCTTCCAGCAAGCAAGAAAAACCAATATAGCAAGCTGGACAGAAAATATAGCAAACAAAAGTAACACAAGCAGAACTTAGCTTATGCTGGGCAGACAGGCCACAGGAACGATCCAGGAGAAAGCAAGACCAATACTGGAACATTGACTGGAGGCCAGGAACAAAGAACTAGGTGGAGTTAAATAGAGCAGCACCTAACGATTTAACCTCGTCACCTGAGGAAGGAAACTCAGAAGCCGCAGCCCCACTCACCTCCACCAGCGGAGGCTCATAGACAGAACCAGCCGAAGTACCACTCATGACCACAGGAGGGAGCTTGACCACAGAATTCACAACAGTACCCCCCCTTGAGGAGGGGTCACCGAACCCTCACCAGAGCCCCCAGGCCGACCAGGATGGGCCAAATGAAAGGCACGAACCAGATCGGCAGCATGAACATCAGAGGCAAAGACCCAGGAATTATCTTCCTGACCATAACCCTTCCACTTAACCAGGTACTGAAGTTTCCGTCTCGAAATACGAGAATCCAAAATCTTCTCCACTATATACTCCAACTCCCCCTCAACCAAAACCGGGGCAGGAGGATCAACGGATGGAACCACAGGTGCCACGTATCTCCGCAACAATGACCTATGGAATACGTTATGGATGGAAAGAGAAGCTGGAAGGGTCAAACGAAAAGACACAGGATTAAGAACCTCAGAAATCCTATATGGAACAATGAAACAAGGCTTAAACTTAGGAGAGGAAACTTTCATAGGAATATAACGAGATGACAACCAAACCAAATCCCCAACACGAAGTCGGGGACCCACACAGCGCCTGCGGTTAGCGAAACGTTGAGCCTTCTCCTGAGACAATGTCAAATTGTCCACCACATGAGTCCAAATCTGCTGCAACCTATCCACCACAGTATCCACACCAGGACAGTCAGAAGACTCAACCTGCCCTGAAGAGAAACGAGGATGGAAACCAGAATTGCAGAAAAACGGCGAAACCAAAGTAGCCGAGCTGGCCCGATTATTAAGGGCGAACTCAGCCAAAGGCAAAATAGACACCCAATCATCCTGATCGGCAGAAACAAAACATCTCAGATATGTTTCCAAGGTCTGATTGGTTCGTTCAGTCTGGCCATTTGTCTGAGGATGGAAAGCTGAGGAAAAAGACAAATCAATGCCCATCCTAGCACAAAAGGCTCGCCAAAACCTCGAAACAAACTGGGAACCTCTGTCAGAAACGATGTTCTCCGGAATGCCATGTAAACGAACCACATGCTGGAAGAACAATGGTACCAAATCAGAGGAGGAAGGCAATTTAGACAAGGGTACCAAATGGACCATCTTCGAGAAGCGATCACAAACAACCCAAATGACCGACATTTTTTGAGAGATGGGGAGATCCGAAATAAAATCCATAGAGATATGTGTCCAGGGCCTCTTCGGGACTGGCAAGGGCAAAAGCAACCCACTGGCACGAGAACAGCAGGGCTTAGCCCGAGCACAAATCCCACAGGACTGCACAAATGAACGCACATCCCGCGACAGAGACGGCCACCAAAAGGATCTAGCCACCAAATCTCGTACCAAAGATTCCAGGATGACCAGCCAACACCGAACCATGAACCTCAGAGATAACTCTACTCGTCCACTTATCAGGGACAAACAGTTTCTCCGCTGGGCAACGGTCAGGTCTATTAGCCTGAAATTTTTGCAGCACCCGCCGCAAATCAGGAGAGATGGCAGACAAAATTACCCCCTCCTTGAGAACACCCGCCGGCTCAGACAAAGCCGGAGAGTCGGGCACAAAACTCCTAGACAGGGCATCCGCCTTCACATTTTTAGAGCCCGGAAGGTACGAAACCACAAAGTCAAAACGGGAGAAAAACAGCGACCAACGAGCCTGTCTAGGATTCAACCGTTTGGCAGACTCGAGATAAGTCAAGTTCTTATGATCAGTCAAGACCACCACGCGATGCTTAGCTCCTTCAAGCCAATGACGCCACTCCTCGAATGCCCACTTCATGGCCAGCAACTCTCGATTGCCAACATCATAATTACGCTCAGCAGGCGAAAACTTCCTGGAAAAGAAGGCGCATGGTTTCATTACCGAGCCATCAGAACTTCTTTGCGACAAAACAGCCCCTGCTCCAATCTCAGAAGCATCAACCTCGACCTGGAACGGGAGCGAAACATCTGGTTGACACAACACAGGGGCAGAAGAAAAACGACGCTTCAACTCTTGAAAAGCTTCCACAGCAGCAGAAGACCAATTGACCACATCAGCACCCTTCTTGGTTAAATCAGTCAACGGTTTAGCAATACTAGAAAAATTATTGATGAAGCGATGATAAAAATTAGCAAAGCCCAGGAACTTTTGCAGACTCTTCAGAGATGTCGGCTGAGTCCAATCATAAATGGCCTGAACTTTAACAGGGTCCATCTCGATAGTAGAAGGGGAAAAAATGAAACCCAAAAACGAAACCTTCTGAACACCAAAGAGACACTTTGACCCCTTCACAAACAAAGAATTCGCACGCAGGACCTGAAACACCATTCTGATCTGCCTCACGTGAGACTCCCAATCATCCGAGAAGACCAAAATATCTTCCAAGCATACAATCAGGAATTTATCCAGGTACTCTCGGAAGATGTCATGCATAAAGGACTGAAACACTGATGGAGCATTAGAAAGCCCGAATGGCATAACCAGGTACTCAAAATGGCCCTCGGGCGTATTAAATGCTGTTTTCCATTCATCGCCCTGTTTAATGCGCACAAGATTATACGCACCACGAAGATCTATCTTGGTGAACCAACTAGCCCCCTTAATCCGAGCAAACAAATCAGACAGCAGCGGCAAGGGGTACTGAAATTTGACCGTGATTTTATTTAGAAGGCGGTAATCAATACAAGGTCTCAGCGAACCATCCTTCTTGGCCACAAAAAAGAACCCTGCTCCCAATGGCGACGACGACGGGCAAATATGACCCTTCTCCAAGGATTCCTTTACGTAACTCCGCATAGCGGCGTGCTCAGGCACAGACAAATTAAACAGTCGACCTTTAGGAAACTTACTACCAGGAATCAAATCGATGGCGCAATCACAATCCCTATGCGGAGGTAGGGCACTGGACTTGGGCTCATCAAATACATCCCGGTAATCCGACAAGAACTCTGGGACCTCAGAAGGGGTGGATGATGAAATAGACAGGAATGGAACATCACCATGTACCCCCTGACAACCCCAGCTGGACACAGACATTGATTTCCAATCCAATACTGGGTTATGGACTTGTAGCCATGGCAACCCCAACACGACCACATCATGCAGATTATGCAACACCAAAAAGCGAATATCCTCCTGATGCGCAGGAGCCATGCACATGGTCAGCTGGGTCCAGTACTGAGGCTTATTCTTGGCCAAAGGCGTAGCATCAATTCCTCTCAATGGAATAGGATACTGCAAGGGCTCCAAGAAAAACCCACAGCACCTAGCATACTCCAAGTCCATCAAATTCAGGGCAGCGCCTGAATCCACAAATGCCATGACAGAATAGGATGACAAAGAGCAGATCAAAGTAACGGACAAAAGAAATTTCGACTGTACTCTACCAATGGTGGCAGAGCTAGCGAACCGCTTAGTGCGCTTAGGACAATCGGAGATAGCATGAGTGGAATCACCACAGTAAAAACACAGCCCATTCCGTCGTCTGTGTTCTTGCCGTTCAGCTCTGGTCAAAGTCCTATTGCATTGCATAGGCTCAGGTTTATGCTCAGATAATACCGCCAAATGATGCACAGTTTTACGCTCACGTAAGCGTCGATCGATCTGAATGGCCAAAGACATAGACTCATTCAGACCAGCAGGCATAGGAAATCCCACCATGACATCCTTAAGGGCTTCAGAGAGACCCTTTCTGAAAATTGCTGCCAGAGCACATTCATTCCATTGAGTGAGCACAGACCACTTCCTAAATTTCTGACAATATATCTCTACCTCATCCTGACCCTGACACAGAGCCAGCAAGATTTTCTCTGCCTGATCCACTGAATTAGGTTCGTCATAAAGCAATCCAAGCGCCAGGAAAAACGCATCAACATCACGCAATGCCGGATTCCCTGGCGCAAGGGAAAATGCCCAGTCTTGAGGGTAGCCACGTAATAAAGAAATAATGATCTTTACTTGTTGAACTGGGTCACCAGAGGAGCGGGGTTTCAAAGCCAGAAATAGTTTACAATTATTTTTGAAATTCAGAAATTTAGCTCTATCTCCAGAAAATAACTCAGGAATAGGAATTTTAGGTTCTAACATAGGATTCTGAACCACTAAATCTTGAATGTTCTGAACACTTATAGCGAGATTTTCCATCAAAGAGGACAGACCTTGAATGTCCATGTCTACACCTGTGTTCTGAACCACCCTGATGTGAAGGGGAAAAGAAAGACAAAACACAGTGCAAAGAAAAAATTATGGTCTCAGAACTTCTCTTTTCCCTCTATTGAGAAGCATTAGTACTTTGGGCCTCCAGTACTGTTATGAACAGGTGATTCAGAACCACAATGGACCTAGTGGTTAAGAGCACACAAAGTGACCTGATAGTTACTAACATAGGACGAGCTCTGAGACGTGGGAACTCTGCTGACCGCAATCCCTAATCCTATAATACCACACTAGAGGTAGCCGTGGATTGCGCCTAACGCTCCCTATGCAACTCGGCACAGCCTGAGAAACTAACTAGCCCTGAAGATAGAAAAATAAGCCTACCTTGCCTCAGAGAAATTCCCCAAAGGAACAGGCAGCCCCCCACATATAATGACTGTGAGTTAAGATGAAAATACAAACACAGAGATGAAGTAGATTTAGCAAAGTGAGGCCCGACTTACTGAATAGACCGAGGATAGGAAAGATAGCTTTGCGGTCAACACAAAAACCTACAAACAACCACGCAGAGGGGCAAAAAGACCCTCCGCACCGACTAACGGTACGGAGGTGCTCCCTCTGCGTCTCAGAGCTTCCAGCAAGCAAGAAAAACCAATAAAGCAAGCTGGACAGAAAATATAGCAAATAAAAGTAACACAAGCAGAACTTAGCTTATGCTGGGCAGACAGGCCACAGGAACGATCCAGGAGAAAGCAAGACCAATACTGGAACATTGACTGGAGGCCAGGAACAAAGAACTAGGTGGAGTTAAATAGAGCAGCACCTAACGACTTAACCTCATCACCTGAGGAAGGAAACTCAGAAGCCGCAGCCCCTCTCACCTCCACCAGCGGAAGCTCATAGACAGAACCAGCCGAAGTACCACTCATGACCACAGGAGGGAGCTTGACCACAGAATTCACAACACCCCCCCCTCCTTGGGCCTCGCTACGCTCAAAGGCCGCAATGAGCTGCGGAGCCCAAATGTGCTCAGCAGGCTCCAAGGACCTGTCCTCTGGGCCATGACCCTTCCAATCTGCCAAATAGAATCTTTTGCCACGTACCACCTTACATCCCATGATGGCATTCACCTCGTAATCAACCATGGACGAACCCGATGTCCCGGCAAATGACTCAGAAAACCTGGACATGTGAATGGGCTTTAGGAGGGACACATGAAAGGTGTCAGTGATACCTAGGCGTGGAGAAAGGGCCAGATGGTAGACCACAGGGTTAACCTGTTCCAAGACCTTGAAGGGACCCAAGTAGCGAGGTGCAAACTTGGTGGACTGAACACGCAGCCTGATATTACGGGCGGAGAGCCACACCAAGTCGCCAGGATCAAAGGTCGGAGTGGGGCACTGATGTGCATCGGCGGAGGACCTCATTCTCTCCTTGGAGGCCAAGATGGAATTCCGTGTGCAGACCCAAATGTCATGTGCCTCCACAGCCCAGTCTGCCACCCTGAGGTTAGTGGAAGACACGGGCATGGGCACAGGAACCTGCGGATGCTGGCCATAATTAAAAAGGAATGGGGTCTGCCCAGTGGAGTCGGCTAAGGCGTTGTTCAACGCAAACTCCACCCATGGTAGCAAGGATGCCCAGTCATCCTGCGTGGCTGAAACGAAATGTTGTAGGTATGTGACCAGGGTCTGGTTGGCCCTCTCAACCAACCCATTTGTCTCGGGATGGTATGCTGAAGAGAGATTCAGCTCGATGCTGAGTAGATGGCAAAGCTCTCTCCAGAACCGAGACTCAAACTGGGGACCCCAATCACTGACAATTTTGTATGGCATACCGTGTAGGCAGAAAACGTGCTTAATGAACATCGCCGCCAAGGCCCGTGCAGAAGGTAGCTGTGGAAGAGGCACCAAGTGCACCATTTTGGAAAAATGGTCAGTGACTACCCAAATAATGGTGCAGCTATGGGACTTGGGTAAACCCACCACGAAGTCCATCTGATCATTTCCCAGGGCCTGTCTGCCACCAGCAGGGGGTAAAGTAACCCAGCAGGCCGTTGTCGAGGCAACTTATTCTTGCCGCAGGAGACACGCCTGAATATAGGATCCGACGTCACAGGCCATATGCGGCCACCAGTATATCCTCGCCAGGAGCTCAGATGTCCTCTTAGTCCCAAAATGTCCACCCACCCTGGAGGAGTGGGCCCAAGAGAGAACCTCCGGTCGCAAATTAGGTGGAACAAAAGTCTTGCCTGGAGGCACAGACTCTAGCGAAACCAGGGCCACAGTTCTCAATAAGCTGAGTCTCCTCCTCCTCCTCTGATGACACTACGGAGCGGGAGAGAGCATCGGCACGGATGTCCTTCTCCCTAGAGAGAAAATGGAGGATGAAGTGGAACCGGGAGAAGAACAGGGACCATCTGGCCTGGCGAAAGTTTAGCCGCTGGGCGGTTTGTAAATATACCAAATTTTTGTGGTCGATGAATACTTGGAAGTAGTGTTGAGCGAAACGGATCGGACAAATTCAAAAATCGCAGACTTTCGGCAAAGTTGGGTTTCATGAAACCCGACCCGATCCTAGTGTGGGATCGGCCATGAGGTCGGCGATCTTCGTGCCAAAGTCGCGTTTCGTATGACTTTTTCAGCGCCATTTTTCAGCCAATGAAGGAGGACGCAGAGTGTGGGCAGTGTGATGACATAGGTCTCGGTCCCCACCATCTTAGAGAAGGGCATGACAGTGATTGGCTTGCTTTCTGCGGCATCACAGGGGCTATAAAGGGGCGTTCATGCCGACCGCCATCTTCTGCCGATCGTAGCATAGGGAGAGGTTGCTGCAGCTGCATTAGAAGAAGGGATATAGTTAGGGAGGGAAGATTAAGCCCCGAAACTGCTTGTGCTGTAGCGATTTCCACTGTCCAACACCACCTTTTCTTTGCAGGGACAGTGGAGTTTATATTTTTGTGCATCAGCTCTGTAGCTTATTAGGCTGCCTTATAAGGCTCCCTGATAGCTGCATTGCTGTTTGTACGCCGCAGTGCAAACCAACTGCTTTTTTAAAAGCAAAAATCCTGTTGCTCCTTTCTGCACAGTTATCTTGTTTATTTGTCCACACTTTTGTGTGCAGCAGTCCTTTTTATTGCTGCCATACTTGTCCTGAGATCATTGTAGAGAGATTGAAATTGTACTACAGTCCTTGTATTTTTTCATATGTCTTCCAGCCACGTACTGCCACTTACATTGTGTAGTATTATACACTGGGCCTGAGTTTTGGTGCAGTCTCCCCCCAAAAAAAGGGAGATTTAAATTGTCACTAAGTGGATCTACGTCCGTTCTGTTAATTTGTCGTATATCTTCCAGCCACGTTCTGCCACTTACATTGTGTAGTGTAATACACTGGGCCTGAGTTTTGGTGCAGTTTTCCCCCCAAATAAGGAGATTTAAATTGTCACTAAGTGGATCTACGTCAGTTCTGTTAGTTTGTCGTATATCTTCCAGCCACGTTCTGCCACTTACATTGTGTAGTGTTCTACACTGGGCCTGAGTTTTGGTGCAGTCTCCTCCCCAAAAAAGGGAGATTTAAATTGTCACAAAGTGGATCTACATCAGTTCTGTTAGTTTGTCGTATATCTTCCAGCCACGTTCTGCCACTTACATTGTGTAGTGTTATATAGAGTTGAGCGACCTTGACCTTTTTAGAGTCGAGCCGGGTTTTGCGAAACCCGACTATCTCAAAAGTGGGGTCGAGTGAAATCGGCCGATTATGACGTAAAGTCGGGATCGACCGAAACACGAAACCCAATGCAAGTCAATGGGGCAGCATAGTCGGCAGTGAGTGCGGGCCAGGAAAACACCTAGAGTGCCCATTTTAATGTCAAAACCATCCATTCTTCTTAATGAAGCTTGTCAAGCGTAATTTACCTTATAATAATTGGAAGGCATTTGAAATTGGGGGTCATTTGGCTAAAGTTGTGTGGGGTAGGGCTGGTTCAAGTAATTAGTGGGCCCAGGAAATCTGGACCACGTCACGGCAGTGGAGCAGGGAGAGGTAAGTATTTCAACTTTGCAAGTGCTGTGATCCTGAGCAAGCAGGGGGGGCCCACTTGTTGGCATTGGCACTGGCACAGGGCCCCTCAAAGTACAGCGGTGTGTTTGCACGGCGGGGGCGCCTCCCACCGGCAGCAACACTTTTGCGTACTATGAGAGGCCCTGTGCCAGTGACGTCGCCAACTAGTATTCCTCCCCCCACCTGATGAAGGAACCTGCACTTTCATCTGCACCTTCCTCTTTGTCCCCGTGTAAGGTGGTATGGTATGCGGGAAGAGCAACCTGACTTTCAGCAGGGTCACAATGTTGTTGTGTAGCATGCACGGGGAATGTTGCGTTATGGGTCAATGTACCAGCAGACTCATCTATCACTGGCTGGGCAATGGGCACGATGAAGTGGAAACACAGATATAGGCCCAAAGAATAAAGTGGGCTAAATGCAGTTCAAAATTGGTAACACAGGAATAACCAGGGGGCATTGCAGTGGAGGACAACTGGAATGAGAGGCTGACACAGAGAGTAGGGCCAAATCAGTAAGTAGTCGAAATGCAGTTCAAAATTGGCAACCGTAGTAAACAGGCGGCACAGCTTTGTTCAGTGGAGGAGAACAGCAAGGAGTGGCAGACACCGATAGTAGGCCCCAACCCAACTAGTAGGCCAAATGCAGTCTAACATTAACAACTACTTAACGAGAGCCTGAAAATGGAATTTCAGGACAGGAAACCAGGAGAACAGCAAGGAGTGGCAGACACCGATAGTAGGCCCCAAACCAACTAGTACGCCAAATGCAGTTGTTCCATTTAACCACAATTTAATGAGAGCCTGAAGATAGAAGCTCAGGAAAGGCAACCTGGGGAACACCTTGGAGTGTAACACACCATCTCTCTCCACCCCATACCCATTTTGTAGGCCTAATGCAGTGTACTTTTCTACAACTACTAAACGAGAGTCGGAAGACCGAAGCAATGGCAAGGAAACCTGGGGAACACCTTGGAGTGTAACACACCATCTCTCTCCACCCCATACCCAATTTGTAGGCCTAATGCAGTGTAGTTTCCAAGAACTACTAAACGAGAGCCGGAAGATCGAAGCTCAGGAAAGGCAACCTGGGGAACACCTTGGAGTGTAACACACCCTCTCTCTACACCCCATACCCAATTTGAAGGCCTAATGCAGTGTAGTTTCCAAGAACTACTAAACGAGAGCCGGAAGATCGAAGCTCAGGAAAGGCAACCTGGGGAACACCTTGGAGTGTAACACAACGTCTCTCTACACCACGGAAGGGCTGATTCTTAGGAAGGAAGGCTGTTGGAAATAAGCATTGCGCGTCCGAGGGTGATTATATTCTTATTAGGTATATACTCACCCTCGGACGCGCCCTGCTTCTTTATTTGGAATGAATGTTTATTTGCAATGTGGTGTTGACTTTCTCTATTATTTTGGTAATTAATGATTTTATTATTTTCATTGTTTTGCATCTTCTCGGCAATTATATAAAGAAGACGCGACAGGACAACACTCGGTGGATGCCATATGTGTGTTTTCAATTTAAAAAACCTTTCAGTTAACTACTTGCAGGAGAAAGTAATTGTAGCTGGTGGCCATTTTTAGTACTGTACCAGATTTTAGTTGTGTGTTTGTTTTTAATGTTAAAATGTCTGCATTTGATATCTCACCAGTATTTTCTTTTTTATAAGCAAAATACTTTTTTTTTTATTTTATGATGTTGGTTCAAGGGGTACACGGGCAGCAGTAGACAGGTCAGTGGAGGCCTAGTGGAAGGAGGGACCGCAGACAGGCTTCGAAGCCCTAACATAATAAATTGGGCTGCCTGTAGGCAATTTAAAATTGGTTCCAGGGGAACACGGGCAGCAGTAGACAGGTCAGTGGAGGCCTAGAGGAAGGAGGGACCGCAGATGCGCCAATGTTTCCCCCATACCAAATTTGTAGGCCTAATGCAGTGTAGTTTCCAACAACTACTAAACGAGAGCCGGAATATCGAAGCTCAGGAAAGGCAACCTGGGGAACACCTTGGAGTGTAACACACCCTCTCTCTACACCCCATACCCAATTTGAAGGCCTAATGCAGTGTAGTTTCCAAGAACTACTAAACGAGAGCCGGAAGATCGAAGCTCAGGAAAGGCAACCTGGGGAACACCTTGGAGTGTAACACACCCTCTCTCTACACCCCATACCCAATTTGAAGGCCTAATGCAGCGTAGTTTCCAACAACTACTAAACGAGAGCCGGAAGATCGAAGCTCAGGAAAGGCAACCTGGGGAACACCTTGGAGTGTAACAAACCCTCTCTCTACACCCCATACCCAATTTGTAGGCCTAATGCAGCGTAGTTTCCGACAACTACTAAACGAGAGCATGAAGATCGAAGCTCAGGAAAGGCAACCTGGGGAACACCTTGGAGTGTAACACACCCTCTCTCTACACCCCATACCCAATTTGAAGGCCTAATGCAGTGTAGTTTACAAGAACTACTAAACGAGAGCCGGAAGATCGAAGCTCAGGAAAGGCAACCTGGGAAACACCTTGGAGTGGAACACACCATCTCTCTACACCCCATACCCAATTTGAAGGCCTAATGCAGCGTAGTTTCCAAAAACTACTAAACGAGAGCCGGAAGATGGAAGCTCAGGAAAGGCAACCTGGGGAACACCTTGGAGTGTAACACAACGTCTCTCTACACCACGGAAGGGCTGATTCTTAGGAAGGAAGGCTGTTGGAAATAAGCATTGCGCGTCCGAGGGTGATTATATTCTTATTAGGTATATACTCACCCTCGGACGCGCCCTGCTTCTTTATTTGGAATGAATGTTTATTTGCAATGTGGTGTTGACTTTCTCTATTATTTTGGTAATTAATGATTTTATTATTTTCATTGTTTTGCATCTTCTCGGCAATAATATAAAGAAGACGCGACAGGACAACACTCGGTGGATGCCATATGTATGTTTTCAATTTAAAAAACCTTTCAGTTAACTACTTGCAGGAGAAAGTAATTGTAGCTGGTGGCCATTTTTAGTACTGTACCAGATTTTAGTTGTGTGTTTGTTTTTAATGTTAAAATGTCTGCATTTGATATCTCTCCAGTATTTTCTTTTTTGTAAGCAAAATACTTATTTTTATATTTTCTGATGTTGGTTCCAGGGGTACACGGGCAGCAGTGCCCTGGTCAGTGTAGTAGTAGTTGAAAGAATGGACCGCAGACAGGCATCGAAGGCCTAAAATAAAAAAATTGGGCTGGCTGTAGGCAATTTTAAATTGGTTCCAGGGGTACACGGGCAGCAGTGGTGTGGTCAGTGGAGGCCTAGTGGAAGGAGTGACCGCAGACAGGCATCGAAGGCCTAAAATAATAACACATGGCTGTAGGCAATTTTAAATTGGTTCCAGGGGTACACGGGCAGCAGTGGTGTGGTCAGTGGAGGCCTAGTGGAAGGAGTGACCGCAGACAGGCATCGAAGGCCTAAAATAATAACACATGGCTGTAGGCAATTTTATATTGGTTCCAGGGGTACACGGGCAGCAGTGACCTGGTCAGTGTAGTAGTAGTTGAAAGAATGGACCGCAGACAGGCATCGAAGGCCTAAAATAAAAAAATTGGGCTGGCTGTAGGCAATTTTAAATTGGTTCCAGGGGTACACGGGCAGCAGTGGTGTGGTCAGTGGAGGCCTAGTGGAAGGAGTGACCGCAGACAGGCATCGAAGGCCTAAAATAATAACACATGGCTGTAGGCAATTTTAAATTGGTTCCAGGGGTACACGGGCAGCAGTGACCTGGTCAGTGTAGTAGTAGTTGAAAGAATGGACCGCAGACAGGCATCGAAGGCCTAAAATAAAAAAATTGGGCTGGCTGTAGGCAATTTTAAATTGGTTCCAGGGGTACACGGGCAGCAGTGGTGTGGTCAGTGGAGGCCTAGTGGAAGGAGTGACCGCAGACAGGCATCGAAGGCCTAAAATAATAACACATGGCTGTAGGCAATTTTAAATTGGTTCCAGGGGTACACGGGCAGCAGTGGTGTGGTCAGTGGAGGCCTAGTGGAAGGAGTGACCGCAGACAGGCATCGAAGGCCTAAAATAATAACACATGGCTGTAGGCAATTTTAAATTGGTTCCAGGGGTACACGGGCAGCAGTGCCCTGGTCAGTGTAGTAGTAGTTGAAAGAATGGACCGCAGACAGGCATCGAAGGCCTAAAATAAAAAAATTGGGCTGGCTGTAGGCAATTTTAAATTGGTTCCAGGGGTACACGGGCAGCAGTGGTGTGGTCAGTGGAGGCCTAGTGGAAGGAGTGACCGCAGACAGGCATCGAAGGCCTAAAATAATAACACATGGCTGTAGGCAATTTTAAATTGGTTCCAGGGGTACACGGGCAGCAGTGGTGTGGTCAGTGGAGGCCTAGTGGAAGGAGTGACCGCAGACAGGCATCGAAGGCCTAAAATAATAACACATGGCTGTAGGCAATTTTAAATTGGTTCCAGGGGTACATGGGCAGCAGTGACCTGGTCAGTGTAGTAGTAGTTGAAAGAATGGACCGCAGACAGGCATCGAAGGCCTAAAATAAAAAAATTGGGCTGGCTGTAGGCAATTTTAAATTGGTTCCAGGGGTACACGGGCAGCAGTGGTGTGGTCAGTGGAGGCCTAGTGGAAGGAGTGACCGCAGACAGGCATCGAAGGCCTAAAATAATAACACATGGCTGTAGGCAATTTTAAATTGGTTCCAGGGGTACACGGGCAGCAGTGGTGTGGTCAGTGGAGGCCTAGTGGAAGGAGTGACCGCAGACAGGCATCGAAGGCCTAAAATAATAACACATGGCTGTAGGCAATTTTAAATTGGTTCCAGGGGTACACGGGCAGCAGTGACCTGGTCAGTGTAGTAGTAGTTGAAAGAATGGACCGCAGACAGGCATCGAAGGCCTAAAATAAAAAAATTGGGCTGGCTGTAGGCAATTTTAAATTGGTTCCAGGGGTACACGGGCAGCAGTGGTGTGGTCAGTGGAGGCCTAGTGGAAGGAGTGACCGCAGACAGGCATCGAAGGCCTAAAATAATAACACATGGCTGTAGGCAATTTTAAATTGGTTCCAGGGGTACACGGGCAGCAGTGCCCTGGTCAGTGTAGTAGTAGTTGAAAGAATGGACCGCAGACAGGCATCGAAGGCCTAAAATAATAACACATGGCTATAGGCAATTTTAAATTGGTTCCAGGGGTACACGGACAGCAGTGGTGTGGTCAGTGGAGGCCTAGTGGAAGGAGTGACCGCAGACAGGCATCGAAGGCCTAAAATAATAACACATGGCTGTAGGCAATTTTAAATTGGTTCCAGGGGTACACGGGCAGCAGTGCCCTGGTCAGTGTAGTAGTAGTTGAAAGAATGGACCGCAGACAGGCATCGAAGGCCTAAAATAATAACACATGGCTGTAGGCAATTTTAAATTGGTTCCAGGGGTACACGGACAGCAGTGGTGTGGTCAGTGGAGGCCTAGTGGAAGGAGTGACCGCAGACAGGCATCGAAGGCCTAAAATAATAACACATGGCTGTAGGCAATTTTAAATTGGTTCCAGGGGTACACGGGCAGCAGTGGTGTGGTCAGTGGAGGCCTAGTGGAAGGAGTGACCGCAGACAGGCATCGAAGGCCTAAAATAATAACACATGGCTGTAGGCAATTTTAAATTGGTTCCAGGGGTACACGGGCAGCAGTGCCCTGGTCAGTGTAGTAGTAGTTGAAAGAATGGACCGCAGACAGGCATCGAAGGCCTAAAATAAAAAAATTGGGCTGGCTGTAGGCAATTTTAAATTGGTTCCAGGGGTACACGGGCAGCAGTGGTGTGGTCAGTGGAGGCCTAGTGGAAGGAGTGACCGCAGACAGGCATCGAAGGCCTAAAATAATAACACATGGCTGTAGGCAATTTTAAATTGGTTCCAGGGGTACACGGGCAGCAGTGGTGTGGTCAGTGGAGGCCTAGTGGAAGGAGTGACCGCAGACAGGCATCGAAGGCCTAAAATAATAACACATGGCTGTAGGCAATTTTAAATTGGTTCCAGGGGTACACGGGCAGCAGTGACCTGGTCAGTGTAGTAGTAGTTGAAAGAATGGACCGCAGACAGGCATCGAAGGCCTAAAATAAAAAAATTGGGCTGGCTGTAGGCAATTTTAAATTGGTTCCAGGGGTACACGGGCCGCAGTGGTGTGGTCAGTGGAGGCCTAGTGGAAGGAGTGACCGCAGACAGGCATCGAAGGCCTAAAATAATAACACATGGCTGTAGGCAATTTTAAATTGGTTCCAGGGGTACACGGGCAGCAGTGGTGTGGTCAGTGGAGGCCTAGTGGAAGGAGTGACCACAGACAGGCATCGAAGGCCTAACATAACAAAAATGTCAATACAATGGTATTGTCAGTGGCAGGCATTGAAGGATGTCAGCGCATAGACTAAACATTGGTGGAGCTGTGAGATAATTTTGCAAGTGGTAGAGCACTGTTTGAGCTGGGGTGGGGGGAAACTGTCTTGTGGCCGGCGGTACAGGCCCAGGGCCCCTCATATTACAACGGTGTGTCTGACGTTGGGTGCGCACTACCACCGCCAGAGACACTTTATTGTACTAGGAGGGACCCAGTGGCAGTGCCGTCGACCAAAAGCGGGCTCACCCACCTCTTCAGACAAACTGCACTCTCACGGGTGCTGTCGCCAAGTGTCGATACCACGGCCCCGTGTGGGGAGTTTGGCCATTTAGTGAGGTGTAAACATGTCGTATGCTGGACAATCAGGTGCTAAAAATTACGAGATTGGAAAAGGCATTCAGAATAGTCCACAGGCAAGACCTTTTCATAGGAAAGCTAGGTGTCAGCCGGGCAAGGTGGGGCAAAAGATTTCGAAATCCAGTTGTGGTTCATTTTAATGAAGGTTAGATCATCTACATTTTGGGTAGCCAGACGAGTCCTTTTTTCTGTTAGTATTGAACCTGCAGCACTGAATACTCTTTCTGATAGGACACTAGCTGCCGGGCAAGCAAGCTCCTGCAATGCATATTCTGCCAATTCTGGCCAGGTGTCTAATTTTGATGCCCAGTAATCAAATGGGAATGACGGTTGAGGGAGAACATCGATAAGGGATGAAAAATAGTTTGTAACCATACTGGACAAATGTTGTCTCCTGTCACTTTGAATTGATGCTGCAGTACCTGTCCTGTCTGCGGTCATAGCAAAATCACTCCACAACCTGGTCAGAAAACCCCTCTGGCCAACACCACTTCTGATTTCTGCCCCTCTAACTCCTCTGGTCTGCTGGCCCCTGCAGCTCGTGTGAGAACGATCACGGGCGCTGTGTGCAGGGAATGCCAGAAGCAAACGGTCAACAAGAGTTGATTGTTTGGTTGCTAATATTAGTTCCAAGTTCTCATGTGGCATTATATTTTGCAATTTGCCTTTATAGCGAGGATCAAGGAGGCAGGCCAACCAGTAATCGTCATCATTCATCATTTTAGTTATGCGTGTGTCCCTTTTGAGGATACGTAAGGCATAATCCGCCATGTGGGCCAAAGTTCCAGTTCTCAAATCTGCGGTTGTGCTTGGTTGAGGGGCAGTTTCAGGCAAATCCACGTCACTTGTGTCCCTCAAAAAACCAGAACCCGGCCTTGCCGCGCCACCAATTTCCAGTGGCCCCGGAAAAGCTTCCTCATTAAAAATATAATCATCCCCATCATCCTCCTCGTCCTCCTCCTCCTCTTCGCCCGCTACCTCGTCCTGTACACTGCCCTGGCCAGACAATGGCTGACTGTCATCAAGGCTTTCCTCTTCCTCAGCTGCAGACGCCTGATCCTTTATGTGCGTCAAACTTTGCATCAGCAGACGCATTAGGGGGATGCTCATGCTTATTATGGCGTTGTCTGCACTAACCAGCCGTGTGCATTCCTCAAAACACTGAAGGACTTGACACATGTCTTGAATCTTCGACCACTGCACACCTGACAACTCCATGTCTGCCATCCTACTGCCTGCCCGTGTATGTGTATCCTCCCACAAAAACATAACAGCCCGCCTCTGTTCACACAGTCTCTGAAGCATGTGCAGTGTTGAGTTCCACCTTGTTGCAACGTCTATGATTAGGCGATGCTGGGGAAGGTTCAAAGAACGCTGATAGGTCTGCATACGGCTGGAGTGTACGGGCGAACGGCGGATATGTGAGCAAAGTCCACGCACTTTGAGGAGCAGGTCGGATAACCCCGGATAACTTTTCAGGAAGCACTGCACCACCAGGTTTAAGGTGTGAGCCAGGCAAGGAATGTGTTTCAGTTGGGAAAGGGAGATGGCAGCCATGAAATTCCTTCCGTTATCACTCACTACCTTGCCTGCCTCAAGATCTACAGTGCCCAGCCACGACTGCGTTTCTTTCTGCAAGAACTCGGACAGAACTTCCGCGGTGTGTCTGTTGTCGCCCAAACACTTCATAGCCAATACAGCCTGCTGACGTTTGCCAGTAGCTGCCCCATAATGGGAGACCTGGTGTGCAACAGTGGCAGCTGCGGATGGAGTGGTTGTGCGACTGCGGTCTGTGGACGAGCTCTCGCTTCTGCAGGAGGACGAAGAGGAGGAGGAGGGGGTGCGAACGGCTACAGCCAATTGTTTCCTAGACCGTGGGCTAGGCAGAACTGTCCCAAACTTGCTGTCCCCTGTGGACCCTGCATCCACCACATTTAACCAGTGTGCCGTGATGGACACGTAACGTCCCTGGCCATGCCTACTGGTCCATGCATCTGTTGTCAGGTGCACCTTTGTGCTCACAGATTGCCTGAGTGCATGGACGATGCGCTCTTTAACATGCTGGTGGAGGGCTGGGATGGCTTTTCTGGAAAAAAAGTGTCGACTGGGTAGCTCGTAGCGTGGTACAGCGTAGTCCATCAGGGCTTTGAAAGCTTCGCTTTCAACTAACCGGTAGGGCATCATCTCTAACGAGATTAGTCTAGCTATGTGTGCGTTCAAACCCTGTGTACGCGGATGCAAGGCTAAGTACTTCCTTTTTCTAACCATAGTCTCATGTAGGGTGAGCTGGACTGGAGAGCTGGAGATCGTGGAACTAGCGGGGGTGCCGGTGGACATGGCAGACTGAGAGACGGTGGGAGATGGTATTGTTGCCACCGGTGCCCTAGATGCAGTGTTTCCTACTACGAAACTAGTGACCCTGACGGCTTTGGCCTGGCAAAGAAACCTGCACAGATACTGCAGGTGGTGCGGAAAATGGTGGCCCTACACTGCCGGAAGGGATGTTGCGTTGCTGACTAGCTTCATTGGCCGAGGGTGCTACAACCTTAAGGGACGTTTGGTAGTTAGTCCAGGCTTGCAAATGCATGGTGGTTAAATGTCTATGCATGCAACTTGTATTGAGACTTTTCAGATTCTGTCCTCTGCTTAAGGTAGTTGAACATTTTTGACAGATGACTTTGCGCTGATCAATTGGATGTTGTTTAAAAAAATGCCAGACTGCACTCTTTCTAGCATCGGATACCTTTTCAGGCATTGCAGACTGAGCTTTAACCGGATGGCCACGCTGTCCTCCAACAGGTTTTAGCTTTGCCACGCGTTTTGGGCAAGATACGGGCCCGGCAGATGGAACCTGTTGCGATGTTGATGCCTGCTGCGGCCCCTCCTCCTCCGCTTCAGAACTGCTGCCGCCTGCACCCTGTTCCCCCAATGGCTGCCAATCGGGGTCAAGAACTGGGTCATCTATTACCTCTTCTTGTAGCTCGTGTGCAACTTCGCCTGTGTCACCGTGGCGGTCGGTGGTATAGCGTTCGTGATGGGGCAACATAGTCTCATCAGGGTCTGATTCTTGATCAGCACCCTGCGATGGCAATGTTGTGGTCTGAGTCAAAGGACCAGGATAGTAGTCTGGCTGTGGCTGTGCATCAGTGCACTCCATGTCAGATTCAACTTGTAATGGGCATGGACTGTTAACTGCTTCACTTTCTAAGCCAGGGACGGTATGTGTAAAGAGCTCCATGGAGTAACCCGTTGTGTCGCCTGCTGCATTCTTCTCTGTTGTTGTTTTTGCTGAAGAGGACAAGGAAGCGACTTGTCCCTGACCGTGAACATCCACTAACGACGCGCTGCTTTGACATTTACCAGTTTCACGAGAGGAGGCAAAAGAGCTAGAGGCTGAGTCAGCAAGATAAGCCAAAACTTGCTCTTGCTGCTCCGGCTTTAAAAGCGGTTTTCCTACTCCCAGAAAAGGGAGCGTTCGAGGCCTTGTGTAGCCAGACGACGAACCTGGCTCCACAGCTCCAGACTTAGGTGCAATATTTTTTTTCCCACGACCAGCTGATGCTCCACCACTACCACTACCCTCATTACCAGCTGACAATGAACGCCCCCGGCCATGACCTCTTCCACCAGACTTCCTCATTGTTTTAAAAACGTTAACAAACGAACGGTATTTGTTGCTGTCACACAACTTACACGGTGAGCTATAACTTCAGTATGATTTAGCTACCCCTTTACAGGTGGGTGAGACCACAACGAAAATCAGCCACAATGTTACACACTCTGTTGTTGTTGGCAACAAATGAGATGGCACACACGCAGGACTGTCACTGAAGCGCAAATGTAAATATTTATCTCCCACTGATTTGTGTTTGTTTTTTTTAAAAGGGAGACTTCAGAAAAAAAAAAAATTAAAAAAAAATTATTTTTTACAGAAGAATTTATAAAACAAATAAAATGAAATGATTGTTTCAGGGAGAATTTAGGAAAAAAAAAAAAAGGCTTTGTAGGGCCCACTGAGTGAGAGAGGACGCACACAGGAGTCAGGAGTGGCACACAAGCCCAGAGGCCAATATTAATCTCCCACTGATTGATTTAGTTATTTTTTTTGGTAGATTTTGGAACCCAAATCAAGCAAAAAAATTAATAGGCTTTCTATGGCCAACAATTGGGGAGAGAGAGAGAGATGGCACACCCAGGAGTCAAGACTGGCACACAAGCAGAAGGGGCAATATGAATCTCCCACAGATTTTTTTTTTTTTTTTTCAGGGAGACTTGAGAGAAAAAAAAATACCAAAAAAATGATTTTTTTCAGGAATAATTTAGAAACCAAAGAAAATAAAATGATTGTTTCAGGGAGAATTTAGAAAACAAATAAAACAAAAAATAGGCTTTCTAGGGCCCACTGAGTGACAGATGCCGCACACAGGAGTCAGGAGTGGCACACAAGCCCAGAGGCCAATATTAATCTCCCACTGATTGATTTAGTGATTTTTTTTGGTAGATTTTGGAACCCAAATCAAGCAAAAAAATTAATAGGCTTTCTATGGCCAACAATTGGGGAGAGAGAGAGAGATGGCACACCCAGGAGTCAAGACTGGCACACAAGCAGAAGGGGCAATATGAATCTCCCACAGATTTTTTTTTTTTTTTTTTTTTTCAGGGAGACTTGAGAGAAAAAAAAATACAAAAAAAATGATTTTTTTCAGGAATAATTTAGAAACCAAAGAAAATAAAATGATTGTTTCAGGGAGAATTTAGAAAACAAATAAAACAAAAAATAGGCTTTCTAGGGCCCACTGAGTGACAGATGACGCACACAGGAGTCAGGAGTGGCACACAAGCCCAGAGGCCAATATTAATCTCCCACTGATTGATTTAGTGATTTTTTTCAGGTACATTTTGGAACCCAAATCAAGCAAAAAAATTAATAGGCTTTCTATGGCCAACAATTGGGGAGAGAGAGAGAGATGGCACACCCAGGAGTCAAGACTGGCACACAAGCAGAAGGGGCAATATGAATCTCCCACAGATTTTTTTTTTTTTTTTTTTTTTTCAGGGAGACTTGAGAGAAAAAAAAATACCAAAAAAATGATTTTTTTCAGGAATAATTTAGAAACCAAAGAAAATAAAATGATTGTTTCAGGGAGAATTTAGAAAACAAATAAAACAAAAAATAGGCTTTCTAGGGCCCACTGAGTGACAGATGACGCACACAGGAGTCAGGAGTGGCACACAAGCCCAGAGGCCAATATTAATCTCCCACTGATTGATTTAGTGATTTTTTTTGGTAGATTTTGGAACCCAAATCAAGCAAAAAAATTAATAGGCTTTCTATGGCCCACAATTGGGGAGAGAGAGAGAGATGGCACACCCAGGAGTCAAGACTGGCACACAAGCAGAAGGGGCAATATGAATCTCCCACAGATTTTTTTTTTTTTTTTTTCAGGGAGACTTGAGAGAAAAAAAAATACCAAAAAAATGATTTTTTTCAGGAATAATTTAGAAACCAAAGAAAATAAAATGATTGTTTCAGGGAGAATTTAGAAAACAAATAAAACAAAAAATAGGCTTTCTAGGGCCCACTGAGTGACAGATGACGCACACAGGAGTCAGGAGTGGCACACAAGCCCAGAGGCCAATATTAATCTCCCACTGATTGATTTAGTGATTTTTTTTGGTAGATTTTGGAACCCAAATCAAGCAAAAAAATTAATAGGCTTTCTATGGCCCACAATTGGGGAGAGAGAGAGATGGCACACCCAGGAGTCAAGACTGGCACACAAGCAGAAGGGGCAATATGAATCTCCCACAGATATTTTTTTTTTTTTTTTTCCAGGGAGACTTGAGAGAAAAAAAAATACAAAAAAAATGATTTTTTTCAGGAATAATTTAGAAACCAAAGAAAATAAAATGATTGTTTCAGGGAGAATTTAGAAAACAAATAAAACAAAAAATAGGCTTTCTAGGGCCCACTGAGTGACAGATGACGCACACAGGAGTCAGGAGTGGCACACAAGCCCAGAGGCCAATATTAATCTCCCACTGATTGATTTAGTGATTTTTTTTGGTAGATTTTGGAACCCAAATCAAGCAAAAAAATTAATAGGCTTTCTATGGCCAACAATTGGGGAGAGAGAGAGAGATGGCACACCCAGGAGTCAAGACTGGCACACAAGCAGAAGGGGCAATATGAATCTCCCACAGATTTTTTTTTTTTTTTTTTTTCAGGGAGACTTGAGAGAAAAAAAAAATACCAAAAAAATGATTTTTTTCAGGAATAATTTAGAAACCAAAGAAAAAAAAATGATTGTTTCAGGGAGAATTTAGAAAACAAATAAAACAAAAAATAGGCTTTCTAGGGCCCACTGAGTGACAGATGACGCACACAGGAGTCAGGAGTGGCACACAAGCCCAGAGGCCAATATTAATCTCCCACTGATTGATTTAGTGATTTTTTTTGGTAGATTTTGGAACCCAAATCAAGCAAAAAAATTAATAGGCTTTCTATGGCCCACAATTGGGGAGAGAGAGAGAGATGGCACACCCAGGAGTCAAGACTGGCACACAAGCAGAAGGGGCAATATGAATCTCCCACAGATTTTTTTTTTTTTTTTTCAGGGAGACTTGAGAGAAAAAAAAATACCAAAAAAATGATTTTTTTCAGGAATAATTTAGAAACCAAAGAAAATAAAATGATTGTTTCAGGGAAAATTTAGAAAACAAATAAAACAAAAAATAGGCTTTCTAGGGCCCACTGAGTGACAGATGACGCACACAGGAGTCAGGAGTGGCACACAAGCCCAGAGGCCAATATTAATCTCCCACTGATTGATTTAGTGATTTTTTTTGGTAGATTTTGGAACCCAAATCAAGCAAAAAAATTAATAGGCTTTCTATGGCCAACAATTGGGGAGAGAGAGAGAGATGGCACACCCAGGAGTCAAGACTGGCACACAAGCAGAAGGGGCAATATGAATCTCCCACAGATTTTTTTTTTTTTTTTTTTTTCAGGGAGACTTGAGAGAAAAAAAAATACCAAAAAAATGATTTTTTTCAGGAATAATTTAGAAACCAAAGAAAATAAAATGATTGTTTCAGGGAGAATTTAGAAAACAAATAAAACAAAAAATAGGCTTTCTAGGGCCCACTGAGTGACAGATGACGCACACAGGAGTCAGGAGTGGCACACAAGCCCAGAGGCCAATATTAATCTCCCACTGATTGATTTAGTGATTTTTTTTGGTAGATTTTGGAACCCAAATCAAGCAAAAAAATTAATAGGCTTTCTATGGCCCACAATTGGGGAGAGAGAGAGAGATGGCACACCCAGGAGTCAAGACTGGCACACAAGCAGAAGGGGCAATATGAATCTCCCACAGATTTTTTTTTTTTTTTTTCAGGGAGACTTGAGAGAAAAAAAAATACCAAAAAAATGATTTTTTTCAGGAATAATTTAGAAACCAAAGAAAATAAAATGATTGTTTCAGGGAGAATTTAGAAAACAAATAAAACAAAAAATAGGCTTTCTAGGGCCCACTGAGTGACAGATGCCGCACACAGGAGTCAGGAGTGGCACACAAGCCCAGAGGCCAATATTAATCTCCCACTGATTGATTTAGTGATTTTTTTTGGTAGATTTTGGAACCCAAATCAAGCAAAAAAATTAATAGGCTTTCTATGGCCAACAATTGGGGAGAGAGAGAGAGATGGCACACCCAGGAGTCAAGACTGGCACACAAGCAGAAGGGGCAATATGAATCTCCCACAGATATTTTTTTTTTTTTTTTTCCAGGGAGACTTGAGAGAAAAAAAAATACAAAAAAAATGATTTTTTTCAGGAATAATTTAGAAACCAAAGAAAATAAAATGATTGTTTCAGGGAGAATTTAGAAAACAAATAAAACAAAAAATAGGCTTTCTAGGGCCCACTGAGTGACAGATGACGCACACAGGAGTCAGGAGTGGCACACAAGCCCAGAGGCCAATATTAATCTCCCACTGATTGATTTAGTGATTTTTTTTGGTAGATTTTGGAACCCAAATCAAGCAAAAAAATTAATAGGCTTTCTATGGCCAACAATTGGGGAGAGAGAGAGAGATGGCACACCCAGGAGTCAAGACTGGCACACAAGCAGAAGGGGCAATATGAATCTCCCACAGATTTTTTTTTTTTTTTTTTCAGGGAGACTTGAGAGAAAAAAAAATACCAAAAAAATGATTTTTTTCAGGAATAATTTAGAAACCAAAGAAAATAAAATGATTGTTTCAGGGAGAATTTAGAAAACAAATAAAACAAAAAATAGGCTTTCTAGGGCCCACTGAGTGACAGATGACGCACACAGGAGTCAGGAGTGGCACACAAGCCCAGAGGCCAATATTAATCTCCCACTGATTGATTTAGTGATTTTTTTCAGGTACATTTTGGAACCCAAATCAAGCAAAAAAATTAATAGGCTTTCTATGGCTAACAATTGGGGAGAGAGAGAGAGATGGCACACCCAGGAGTCAAGACTGGCACACAAGCAGAAGGGGCAATATGAATCTCCCACAGATTTTTTTTTTTTTTTTTTTTTCAGGGAGACTTGAGAGAAAAAAAAATACCAAAAAAATGATTTTTTTCAGGAATAATTTAGAAACCAAAGAAAATAAAATGATTGTTTCAGGGAGAATTTAGAAAACAAATAAAACAAAAAATAGGCTTTCTAGGGCCCACTGAGTGACAGATGACGCACACAGGAGTCAGGAGTGGCACACAAGCCCAGAGGCCAATATTAATCTCCCACTGATTGATTTAGTGATTTTTTTTGGTAGATTTTGGAACCCAAATCAAGCAAAAAAATTAATAGGCTTTCTATGGCCAACAATTGGGGAGAGAGAGAGAGATGGCACACCCAGGAGTCAAGACTGGCACACAAGCAGAAGGGGCAATATGAATCTCCCACAGATTTTTTTTTTTTTTTTTTTTTTCAGGGAGACTTGAGAGAAAAAAAAATACCAAAAAAATGATTTTTTTCAGGAATAATTTAGAAACCAAAGAAAATAAAATGATTGTTTCAGGGAGAATTTAGAAAACAAATAAAACAAAAAATAGGCTTTCTAGGGCCCACTGAGTGACAGATGACGCACACAGGAGTCAGGAGTGGCACACAAGCCCAGAGGCCAATATTAATCTCCCACTGATTGATTTAGTGATTTTTTTTGGTAGATTTTGGAACCCAAATCAAGCAAAAAAATTAATAGGCTTTCTATGACCCACAATTGGGGAGAGAGAGAGAGATGGCACACCCAGGAGTCAAGACTGGCACACAAGCAGAAGGGGCAATATGAATCTCCCACAGATTTTTTTTTTTTTTTTTTTCAGGGAGACTTGAGAGAAAAAAAAATACAAAAAAAATGATTTTTTTCAGGAATAATTTAGAAACCAAAGAAAATAAAATGATTGTTTCAGGGAGAATTTAGAAAACAAATAAAACAAAAAATAGGCTTTCTAGGGCCCACTGAGTGACAGATGACGCACACAGGAGTCAGGAGTGGCACACAAGCCCAGAGGCCAATATTAATCTCCCACTGATTGATTTAGTGATTTTTTTCAGGTAGATTTTGGAACCCAAATCAAGCAAAAAAATTAATAGGCTTTCTATGGCCAACAATTGGGGAGAGAGAGAGAGATGGCACACCCAGGAGTCAAGACTGGCACACAAGCAGAAGGGGCAATATGAATCTCCCACAGATTTTTTTTTTTTTTTCAGGGAGACTTGAGAGAAAAAAAAATACCAAAAAAATGATTTTTTTCAGGAATAATTTAGAAACCAAAGAAAATAAAATGATTGTTTCAGGGAGAATTTAGAAAACAAATAAAACAAAAAATAGGCTTTCTAGGGCCCACTGAGTGACAGATGACGCACACAGGAGTCAGGAGTGGCACACAAGCCCAGAGGCCAATATTAATCTCCCACTGATTGATTTAGTGATTTTTTTTGGTAGATTTTGGAACCCAAATCAAGCAAAAAAATTAATAGGCTTTCTATGGCCCACAATTGGGGAGAGAGAGAGAGATGGCACACCCAGGAGTCAAGACTGGCACACAAGCAGAAGGGGCAATATGAATCTCCCACAGATTTTTTTTTTTTTTTTTTTTTTCAGGGAGACTTGAGAGAAAAAAAAATACAAAAAAAATGATTTTTTTCAGGAATAATTTAGAAACCAAAGAAAATAAAATGATTGTTTCAGGGAGAATTTAGAAAACAAATAAAACAAAAAATAGGCTTTCTAGGGCCCACTGAGTGACAGATGACGCACACAGGAGTCAGGAGTGGCACACAAGCCCAGAGGCCAATATTAATCTCCCACTGATTGATTTAGTGATTTTTTTCAGGTAGATTTTGGAACCCAAATCAAGCAAAAAAATTTATAGGCTTTCTATGGCCCACTATTTGTGAGAGAGATGGCACGCTCAGGACTGGCACACAAGCCCAGAGGCCAATATTAATCTCCCATTTTTTTTTTTCCAGGGAAAATTTATAAACCCAATAAAAAAAATAATAATAAATAGGCTTTCTATGGCCCACTATCTGAGAGAGAGAGATGGCACGCTTAGGACTGGCACACAAGCCCAAAGGCCAATATTAATCTCCCACTGATTGATTGATTGATTTTTTCAGGTAGAATTATGAACCCAAATCAACCAAAAAAATAAATAGGCTTTCTATGGCCCACTATTTGTGAGAGAGATGGCACGCTCAGGACTGGCACACAAGCCCAGAGGCCAATATTAATCTCCCACTTTTTTTTTTTTTCCAGGGAAAATTTATAAACCCAATAAAATAATAAAAAAATAGGCTTTCTATGGCCCACTATCTGAGAGAGAGAGAGATGGCACGCTTAGGACTGGCACACAAGCCCAAAGGCCAATATTAATCTCCCACTGATTGATTTATTGATTTTTTTCAGGTAGAATTTAGAACCCAAATCAAGCAAAAAAATTAATAGGCTTTCTATGGCCCACTGAGTGAGAGATGGCACACACAGGAGTAAGGAGTGGCACACAAGCCCTGAGGCCAATATTTTTCTCCCACTGATTGATGTTGTGATTTTTTCTGGTAGATTTTGGAACCCAAATCAAGCAAAAGAATAAATAGGCTTTCTATGGCCCACTGAGTGAGAGATGACACAGACAGAGATGGCACTCTAGCAGAAATGTCAATCTTAATCTCCCACAAAAAAAAAAAAAAAAAAAAAAAGGAACTGTCCTTCAATTACTATCTCCCTGCAGTAATCTCAGCCAGGTATGGCAGGCAGCAATAAGGAGTGGACTGATGCACAAATTAAATAAAAAGTGTGGACAAACAAACAAGATAGCTGTGCAGAAAGGAAGGAACAAGAGGATTTGTGCTTTGAAAAAAGCAGTTGGTTTGCACAGCGGCGTACACACAGCAATGCAGCTATCAGGGAGCCTTCTAGGGCAGCCCAATGAGCTACAGCGCTGAGGAAAAAAAAAAAAAAGGGAGCTTCCACTGTCCCTGCACACCGAAGGTGGTGTTGGGCAGTGGAAATCGCTACAGCACAAGCGGTTTTGTGGTTAATGGACCCTGCCTAACGCTATCCCTGCTTCTGACGAAGCGGCAGCAACCTCTCCCTAAGCTCAGATCAGCAGCAGTAACATGGCGGTCGGCGGGAACTCCCCTTTATAGCCCCTGTGACGCCGCAGACAGCAAGCCAATCACTGCAATGCCCTTCTCTAAGATGGTGGGGACCAGGACCTATGTCATCACGCTGCCCACACTCTGCTTTTACCTTCATTGGCTGAGAAATGGCGCTTTTCGCGTCATTGAAACGCGACTTTGGCGCGAAAGTCGCGTACCGCATGGCCGACCACGCACAGGGGTCGGATCGGGTTTCATGAAACTCGACTTCGCCAAAAGTCGGCGACTTTTGAAAATGTTCGACTCGTTTCGCTCAACCCTAGTGTTATACACTGGGCCTGAGTTTTGGTGCATTCTCCCCCCAAACAAAGTGAGATTTAAATTGTCACTAAGTGGATCAACGCCTGTTCTGTTAGTTTGTCGTATATCTTCCAGCCACGTTCTGCCACTTACATTGTGTAGTGTTCTACACTGGGCCTGAGTTTTGGTGCAGTCTCCCCCCAAAAAAAGGGAGATTTAAATTGTCACAAAGTGGATCTACATCAGTTCTGTTAGTTTGTCGTATATCAGCCAGCCACGTTCTGCCACTTACATTGTGTAGTGTTATACACTGGGCCTGAGTTTTGGTGCAGTCTCCCCCCCCAAAAAGGGAGATTTAAATTGTCACTAAGTGGATCTACGTCAGTTCTGTTAGTTTGTCGTATATCTTCCAGCCATGTTCTGCCACTTACATTGTGTAGTGTTATACACTGGGCCTGAGTTTTGGTGCATTCTCCCCCCCAAAAAAGGGAGATTTAAATTGTCACTATGTGGATCAACACCAGTTCTGTTAGTTTGTCGTATATCTTCCAGCCACGTTCTGCCACTTACATTGTGTAGTGTTATACACTGGGCCTGAGTTTTGGTGCAGTCTCCCCCCCAAAAAAGGGAGATTTAAATTGTCACAAAGTGGATCTACGTCCGTTCTGAAAGTTTGTCGTATATCTTCCAGCCATGTTCTGCCACTTACATTGTGTAGTGTTATGCACTGGGCCTGAGTTTTGGTGCAGTCTCCCCCCCAAAAAAGGGAAATTTAAATTGTCACAAAGTGGATCTACGTCCGTTCTGTTAGTTTGTCGTATATCTTCCAGCCACGTTCTGCCACTTACATTGTGTAGTGTAATACACTGGGCCTGAGTTTTGGTGCAGTTTCTTCCCCAAAAAAAGGGAGGTTTAAATTGTCACTAAGTGGATCTACGTCAGTTCTGTTAGTTTGTCGTATATCTTCCAGCCACGTTCTGCCACTTATATTGTGTAGTGTTCTACACTGGGCCTGAGTATTGGTGCAGTCTCCCCCCCAAAAAAGGGAGATTTAAATTGTCAATAAGTGGATCTACGTCAGTTCTGATAGTTTGTCGTATATCTTCCAGCCATCTTCTGCCACTTACATTGTGCAGTTTTATACACTGGGCCTGAGTTTTGGTGCATTCTCCCCCGAAAAAAAGGGAGCTTTAAATTGTCACTAAGTGGATCTATGTCAGTTCTGTTAGTTTGTCGTATATTTTCCAGCCATGTTCTGCCACTTACATTGTGTAGTGTAATACACTAGGCCTGAGTTTTGGTGCAGTCTCCCCCCCAAAAAAGGGAGATTGTCACTAAGAGGATCTACGTCAGTTCTGTTAGTTTGTCGTATATCAGCCAGCCACGTTCTGCCACTTACATATTGTAGTGTTATACACTGGGCCTGAGTTTTGGGTCAGTCTCCCCCCCAAAAAAGGGAGATTTAAATTCTCAACAAGTTTATATACACCTTCTACCTTGTTTTACAGTAAAATATAATGGTTGTTATTTTGGTTAGATTTACTCAAAAATGAGGAAGTCTGGTTGAAGAGGCCGTGGGCGGTCGCTGCCAGCTGGTACTGATGGTGGTGGTGGTGGTGGAGCATCTGGTGGTAGTGGGAAAAGCAAAATAGCACCAAAGGCTCGAGGTGTTGAGCTAGTGTCATCGTCTGGCTACACAAGGCCTTGAAGGCTCCCTTATCTGGGAGTAGTAAAACGGCTTTTAAAGCAGGAGCAGCAGGAAAAAGTTTTGGCTTTCCTTGCTGACTCAGCATTTAGCTCTTTCGCCTCCTCTTCAGAAAGTTCGAAATATAAAAGCAGCGAGTCGTCAGTGGATGCTCCCGGTCAGGAACAGGTCGCTTCCTTGTGTCCTTCACCCAAACCAAAAGTGAAGGATGCGGCAGGCGACACTACAGTTTACTACATGGAGCTCTTTACACATAACGTGCCTGGGTTAGAAAGGAAAATTGTTAACAGCCCATTACAAGATGAATCGGACATGGAGTGCACAGATGCACAGCCACAGCTAGATTATTATGCTGTTCCATTGACTTAGATCACTACATTGCCCTCGCAGTATACTGAGCCAGAATCTGACCCTGATGAGACTATGGTGCCCCGTCCCGAACGCTATAGCACCTTACACGGTGACACAGAAGAAGGTGCTCATGACATTGAAGAGGAGGTGATAGATGACCCAGTTGTTGACCCAGATTGGCTGCCATTGGAGGAAGAGGGTGCCGCTGCCAGTAGCTCAGAAGCGGAGGAGTATGATCCGCAGCAGCTATCTACATTGCAACAGCTTTCATCTGGCAGGCCCGTATCTGGCCAAAAACGTTTGTCAAAAACAAAAATAGTTTTAGGACAGCGTGGCAATCCGGTGAAAGTAGTACAGCGTGCAATGCCTGAAAAGGTGTTCCATAGTAGGAAGAGTGTAGTGTGGCAATTTTTAACCAAGATCCGAATGATCAGTGCAAAGTTATCTGTAAGAAATTCTCAAAGACCTTTCCAAAATTTAAATACAACATGCATGCTTAGACATTTAACCAGCATGCACTTGCAAGCCTGGACTAATTACCAAACGTCCCGTTACGTTGGTGCACCTGCTCAGAATAAAGGTAGTCAGCAACGCTACATTGCTTCCCTCACTGTAAGCCCACCGGTTAGGACACCACCAGCAGCAAATGGGGAGGTATCGTTGCAAGGCCAAAGCAGTCATGGAATCACAAGGTTCTTGGTAGGAAACACTGTATGTAGGCTAACATCATGAATACCATCACCAACCTTCTCTCAGTCTGCTATGTCCATCACCACCCCCGCTAGTTCCACCATATGCAGCTCTCCAGTCCAGCTCACCCTACAAGAGACTCTCGTTAGGAAAAGAAAGTACTCATCCTCTCATCCGCATACACAGGGCTTAAACGCCCACATTGCTAGACTAATCTCATTAGAGATGATGCGCTACCGGTTGGTTGAAAGCAAAGCTTTCAACGCCCTGATGGCCTATGCAGTACCACACTATGACCTACCCAGTCGACACTTCTTTATGAGAAAAGCCATCCCAGCCCTCCACAAGCATGTCAAAGACCGCATTGTCCATGCACTGAGGCAATCAGTCAGTAGGAAGGTGCACCTGACAACAGATGCATGGACCATGAGGCATGGCCAGGGACGTTATGTGTCCATCACGGCACACTGGGTTAAGGTGGTGGATGCAGGGTCCACAGGGGACAGCCATAGTGGGACAGTTATGCCTAGCCCACGGTCTGAAAACTGTTGGCTGTAGGCGTTTGCCACTTCTCCTCTACCTCCTCCTTCAGAATCAAAAGCTCGTCCACAGAGCGCAGTCGCACGACCACTCCATCCGCAGCTGCCAGTGTTGCACACGAGGTGTCCCATTATCGAACAGCTTGTGGTAAGCGTCAGCAGGCTGTGTTAGAAATGAAGTGTTTGGGCGACAACAGACACACCGCGGAAGTACTGGCCGAATACTTGCAGCAACAAACTCAGTCATGGCTGGCCAGTGTACATCTTGAGGCAGGCAAGGTAGTCAGTGATAACAGAAGGAATTTTTTGGCTGCCATTGCCCTTTCAGAACTTAAACACATACCTTACCTGGCTCACACCTTGAACCTGGTGGTGCAGTGCTTCCTGAAAAATTATCCGGGGTTACCAGCCCTGCTCCTGAAGGTGAGAAGACTTTGCTCGCACATCTGCTTGTCGCCCGTACACTCCAGCTGTACGCTGAACCATCAGCCATCGCTGAATCTTCCCTAGCACCGCCTAATAATCGATGTTGCAACAAGGTGGAACTCCACACTGCACATGCTTCAGAGGTTGTGCGAACAGAGGCGTGCTGTAATTTATTTGTGGGAGGATACACATACACGGGCAGGCAGTTGGATGGCAGACATGGAGTTGTCTGGTGTGCAGTGGTCGAAGCTACAAGACCTCTGTCAAGTCCTTCAGTGTTTTGAGGAATGCACACGGCTGGTAAGAGCAGATGACGCCATCATAAGCATGAGCATCCCACTAATGCGTCTGCTGATGCAAAATTTGATGCACATTAAGAAAGTGCTTCTCAACCCAGCACAAGCAGTGAATTGACACCTGGAACACTGGCCCACATGGCTGAGTATGCCTTGCGTATCCTAAAAATGGACCCCCGCATTATCAAAATGATGACTGATGACGATTACTGGTTGGCCTGCCTCCTGGATCCACGATATAAAGGAAAATTACAAAATATCATGCCACATGAGAACCTTGAGCAAATATTGGCTACCAAACAAGCAACTCTTGTAGACCGTTTGGTTCAGGCATTCCCAGCACACAGCGGCGGTGATGGTTCTCACACGAGCTGTAGGGGGCAACATGGCAGAGGTGTTAGAGGTGCACAAATCCGAAGTGGCTTTGGACAGAGGGGTTTTATGACCAGGCTGTGGAGTGATTTTGCAATGACCACAGACATGACAGGTACTGCTGCATCGATTTAAAGTGAGAGGAGACAGCATTTGTCCAGTATGGTTACAAACAATTTTTCCTCCCTTATCGATGTTCTCCCTCACAGGTTATTCCCCTTTGATTACTGGGCATCTAAAATAGACACCTGGCCTGAATTGGCCGAATATGCATTACAGGAGCTCACTTGCTCAGCTGCTAGTGTGCTATCAGAAAGAGTCTTCAGTGCTGCTGGTTCAATACTGACTATAAAAAGGACACGTCTGGCTACCCGAAATGTTGATGATCTAACCTTCATTAAAATGAACCAATCATGGATTTCAAATTATTTTGCCCCACCTTCTCCTGCTGACACATAGCTTGCCTGAAAATTGTCTTGCTTTTGGCCTCCTCTTACTGACTGCTCCAATTCCTCCATTTGCAGCTGCTGAATGTCCACCATAGGCCATTTTTATACCTCCCTAAATGGGCTGACTCCACCCACAGGGCCGAGGTCACCACTTGGCGCAAGCACCCGTGCGAGTGCCGTTTGCCTGGGCAGGTGGGTGTGCCCACTCTTGGGCGATGGCACTTGCACAGGGTCCCTCATTGTACAATGAAGTGTCTCTAACGGTGATGGTGCACAACCAACACCAGACACACCGTCGTAATATGAGGGGCCCTGTGCCAGTACCACCACCCACGAGAGAGTGTTCCCCCCAGCTTGAACAGTGCTCTACCACTTGCAAAACTTACCTCTCCCTGCTCCACCACTGTGTAGTCTGTGCTGTTAAATCCTTCAATGTCAAGTTTGTTGAAATGATAGATGATAGTAAAAATATACAGAGGCCCTGGCCTCCATTTAGACCAGTTAATACTATGCGCCAACTACCACTGTCTGCTATTCAGCAGAGGAGCCCACCCCTGTACTTAGCTATGCCACCTGTTAATTTATGAACAATTTTTTGGCAGACGTTTAGCCCACTTTATTGATTTGGCCTGCTAACTGTGTCAGCCACTCATTACAGTTGTCCTCTGCTGAACAAAGCAATGCCGCCTTTTTAGTTCTGTTACCAATTTTGAACTGCATTTAGCCTACTTACTTATTTGGGCCTAGTAGCTGTGTCTGCCTCTCATTACAGTTGTCCTCCTCCACTGAACAAAGCAATGCCGCCTGTGTACTCCTGTTACCAATTTTTAACTGCATTTAGCCTACTTTTTTATTTTGGGCTTACTAAGTCTGTCTGCGCCACTCAATGCAGTTGTCCTCCACTGAACAAAGCAATGCCGCCTGTGTACTCTTTTACCAATTTTGAACTGCATTTAGCCTACTTTTTTTATTTTGGGCCTACTAAGTCTCTCTGCGCCACTCATTACAGTTGTCCTCCTCCACTGAACAAAGCAATGCCGCCTCTGTACTCCTGTTACAAATTTTGAACTGCATTTAGCCTACTTTTTTATTTTGGGGCCTACTAAGTCTGTCTGCGCCACTCAATACAGTTGTCCTCCACTGAACAAAGCAATGCCGCCTGTGTACTCCTGTTACCAATTTTGACCTGCATTTAGCCTACTTTTTTTTATTTTGGACCTACTAAGTCTGTCTGCGCCACTCAATACAGTTGTCCTCCACTGAACAAAGCAATGCCGAGTGTGTACTCCTGTTACCAATTTTTAACTGCATTTAGCCTACTTTTTTATTTTGGGCCTACTAAGTCTCTGCGCCACTCATTACAGTTGTCCTCCTCCACTGAACAAAGCAATGCCGCCTGTGTACTCCTGTTACCAATTTTAAACTGCATTTAGCCTACTTTTTATTTTGGGCTTACTAAGTCTGTCTGCGCCACTCAATACAATTGTCCTCCTCCACTGAACAAAGCAATGCCGCCTGTGTACTCCTGTTACCAATTTTGAACTACATTTAACCTACTTAATTATTTGGGCCTATATCTGTGTTTCCTTTTCATCCTGCCCATTGCCCAGCCACTGCTTGATGAGTCTGCTGGTACCTTGACCCAGACCACTACATTCCCCTTGCACTCTACACAGCCAGAATCTGACCCTGCAGAAAATCAGGTTCCTTTGCATGGTCAGCTAGTCCTCTCCAGAATACAGGAATGAGGACTTTATCCGGCCACTCCAGCTCAGATGCTAAAGTACGGAAGTGGACAGAAAAATGGTTGACCATGGACAAACATCCAAAGCTGAGGTTGTGTGCTCGAGAGCCGCCAACCTGCCCTCCTGCTGCTGGATGTAACGCTGCAGTCGCTGTTCATCCGCCATTACTAGCCAGATCCTGGTGTTAGGGCTGGCGGAATGCACCAAATAATTATGAGGATGGTATAAGGTGCGTTAGCAGCCTGGGGTCCACTGTGCAGAGATGGAACCTCCTGCTGAGTAATGGCGGAGGGATGCTTGCTCACACGTGTGTTAGACCTCACCCAGTGTAAATGGAAGCAAACTCTGTTTCTTCACAGAGTCACCAAATAAACACTGCGCCCTGATAGCAGTCACAGGGTGCAGCTGAAAGACACTGGTGGGATCCCTATGAATCACCCCCACTAGACTGGTGATTGAACTCGCTCTGACCCTCGGTGGCTTTTGAGCCCGCGCCTGAGGACGCCCTGAGACAGATGCAGAGTCCAAGCAGGAATTCCCACCCTACACTGACCGGTAGTCAGGACAGAACTAGGAATTTACTGCACAAGAGTGCCCAAACTTGGGCCAGGAAAGCGCTCTATTAGCGCACGGCGCCGCACTGGCGGTCACTGCTAACAGATGCAGTATCGTGTGCTAGATGTGTGGGATAGCATTGTCAGGCTTTAGGTAGCTTCCACCATTCGCGATCAGTCAACAGGGATGGGAATGATTCAGAGCTTTCATCTATCGACAGGAATACATCCACACACACTCATTAGCAATTTTAGAATAGCGCATTGCCATGTGGCCATGCAAGCCTTATATAGCCGAAGTCTCCAGGACCTTCCTAGTGGTCCAATAGGAGCTGCTTCAGGACCTGAGCATGTGATCCCCGACTTCCAATAAGAGGTCGTCCCTTGGGCATGCTCAGAATAAGAAAAGCAGGACTTAGTCCCATGAGTGCTTGCTCCCGCTGATCAGTAGTGTTTACGATGGCTGATCCTGGAAAGACAGCAACAACCAGCCACACATTATCAGCTTGAGCCAGATGCTGAGACTGACGTCTCTGCTGAGCAGGCTCCCCTGCGGCTGGAGGAGAATGGGAGACCGTAGCTGATATGGTTTGAGATTCCACCTGTGCAGTGGTGGGAACTTGACACCTAACAGTGGCGAACACAGGTTCATATACATGATGCCAGATTGTGTCCAATGAGATATGTTTGTCCCTAGCAACAGTTCAGAGACAGGGATATAAAAAAATGAAATATAATATAGTATTTCAATATTTTCATGGTATAAATGTATACACTAGGTCATAAAAGGACGGTCCAGAGATACAGTACAGACCAAAAGTTTGGACACACCTTCTCATTTAAAGATTTTTCTGTATTTTCATGACTATGAAAATTGTAAATTCACACTGAAGGCATCAAAAGTATGAATTAACCACCCTTTGTTTCCTATCCCTGAGCCAGCTCTCAACCCACTTGCACATATTTCCCCTATCCCCATTATTCTCATTTTATGTATCAACCTTTTGTGTGGCACCATATCAAAAGCTTTTGAAAAGTCCATATACACTACATCCACTGGGTTCCCTTGGTCCAATCCGGAACTTACCTCTTCATAGAAACTGATCAAATTAGTCTGACATGAACGGTCCCTAGCAAACCCGTGCTGATACTGGGTCATGAGGTTATTCCTCTTCAGATACTCTAGTATAGCATCCCTTAGAATTCCCTTCAGGATTTTACCCACAGTAGAGGTTAAGCTTACTGGCCGATAATTTCCGAGTTCAGTTTTTGTCCCCTTTTTGAATATTGGCACCACATTTGCTATACGCCAGTCCTGTGGTACAGACCCTGTTATTATGGAGTCTCTAAAGATTAAAAATAATGGTCTATCAATGACTGTACAGTTAATTCCTGCAGTACTCGAGGGTGTATCCCATCCGGGCCCGGAGATTTGTCAATTTTAGTGATTTTTAGATGCCATGGCACTTCCTGCTGGGTTAAGCCGGTGACATTTAATTGGGAATTTTTATCACTAGTCATTTTGTCTACCATGGGATTTTCTTGTGTAAATACTGATGAAAAAAAGTCATTTAGCATATTGGCTTTTTCCTCATCCTCATCCACCATTTCACCCAGACTATTTTTAAGGGGGCCAACACTATCATTTTTTAGTTTCTTACTATTTATGTAGTTAAAGAATATTTTAGGATTATTTTTACTCTCTCTGGCAATGAGTCTCTCTGTCTCAATCTTTGCTGCCTTGATTTGCTTTTTACAGAATTTATTTAATTTTTTGTATTTATTTAATGCCTCATCACTACCTACTTCCTTTAATTCTCTAAATGCTTTCTTTTAAATGAGGCTGGGCTGAGTGTAATCACCCTGTATGGTTCCTTGATCCATGTCCTTGTGCTCTGCCTGCAATGCATCCTCTTTAATTGTGAGCAGAGAGGTTTTCAGAATGCTGAGAAGCGGGATGGTGACGTTAATTATGGCGTCATCGTCGCTCACCATCTTGGTGCAGTCCTCAAAGTTTTGGAGGATGGTACATATATCTGACATCCATGTCCACCCCTGAGGTCTTATGTGTGGAGTCTGAAATGAATATCGACGGCATTGTTGATGTTGGCCTCTTCTGCTCACAAATCCTTTCCAACATATGCAGTGTAGAGTTCCAATGCATGGGGACATCACACACCAATCGTTGAGCCGGAAGCTGCAAATGCTGCTGAAGCACAGCAAGGGCGGCTGAAGCTGTAGCTGACTTTCTAAAATGGGCAGGCAGTTGGCATACTCTCACTAGCGGATCTGGCAGCTCCGGGTAGCTTTTCAGAAAATGTTGAACCATAAGGTTAAGCACAATGGCAAGACAAGATACCTGTGTGAGCTTACCTTGCCTCAGAGCTGCCACCAGGTTCCAGCCATTGTCACACACGACCATACCTGGCTGTAGGTTCAGCGATATCATCCAAATATCTGACTGCTCTTTCAGCGCTGTCCACAACTCTTCTGCATTGTGCGGCTTGTCACCTATGCAGATTAGCTTCAGCACAGTCTGTTGCCGCTTGGCTGATGCAGTGCTTCAGTACTTTCAGCTTCTGACTGATGTGTTGATTTCAGAGATGGAGGCTGAAGAGGAGAAGGAGGAGGTGGTGCAGGAGCTGTAGACTGTGGGGGCAACCCTGATTGATGTAGGGCCCACAATTCTCGGCGTGGGGAGGATGTGTTCCATCCCAATGTCTGACTGGGTCCCGGCTTCTGCAATGTTAACCCAGTGTGCCATCAGTGAGATGTACTGTCCCTGCCACAAGAAATTGTCCACGTGTCCGTGGTTAGGTGGACTTTCCCAGTAACAGCAATGTTGTGGGACACATGTTGGTGTAATGCCGGTAGGGCACACCGGGAGAGATAATGGTGACTAAGTACCTTGGGACAGCCATCAGGTTGCGAAAAGCCTAAAAGGCAACATTTCGAGCGCAAACAGAAGAAAAAATGCTAGAATTTAGTACTGTGGCCTGTGGGGCGTTGGCTAGGTATTTCCGCTTGCATTCCAATGACTGGGGTATAGACAACTGAAGGCTGTTCTGGGACAAGGATGTGGACCAGCTTGATGATGGTGCTTCTACGCAAAACAGTGGAAGAAGCAGTGGTCTCACCTGCAGACAGTGTTCTGGAGCCAGGGATTCGGCTCACAAAGTCAGGTGTTTTGCTGACATGGGCCTGATCGTGCTGGTGGTGGTCAGGCTGGTAGTTTTGCTACCCCTGTTGATGCGGGCATGACAGGTGCTGCAAATGGCCTGTTTGGGGTTATCGGCATGGCAGAGTTTTTAAAAAATAACCAGACTCAGGAAGATCTAACAGTTGGAATATCAACTTCCCTCATGTTGGTGTTATGGGGAACGGATGCACGCCTTCTGTCTGTGGCCACTACACTGCTTCTTCCAGCCTGTTGGGGTGATATGCCTCCTTCCCCATGTGTGATGCTGTCCTCGCTCTGCATGTCCTCCTGCCAAGTTGGGTCAGTCACTATGTCATCCACCACCTTGTCTTCCACATCCGTACCCTGCTCCTCCTCCTGACTTTCTGGCAATTGTGTCTCATCATCGTCCACCTCTTGGGACACTTTCCCACCACCACCTTTGTGTGACCGTGGCTGGTCAAAGCTTTGGGCATGGCTACATGCGATCTCATCTGACACCACTTCAAGTTGACTGGCCGAGAGTCCGGTATCTTGAAAGGGAAAACTGAACAGCTCTTTGGAGCAGTGGCGTATCCGGGGGGGGGGGGGGGGTGGGCAGCCGGGGCCTGATGATGTGGCGGTTCAAGAAGGCTCGTCCGCGATCACGGGTGGGACTGCACTTGTCCTGCAGCAGAGCCCCTCCACCGCAGAGAGCCGCACACCACAACTATGGCTGCCGCTGCTCTGTGCACGCAGGGCCTGTGATGAGGTTACAGGAGGGGAGGAGTCAGGAGTCACATGATGAAGGGCCTCCATGTAGTGCAGGACACTGCTGGTTGTCATGGTGCTGGAGGAGGGTAAGCTTTTGTGTGGGGTCAGGAGTGGTTTGTGTGGATGTAGCAGAGCCGTGTGTGTACGAGGTGTACAGAGCGGAGGCATGTGTGCAAGGTGTATGGAGCAGAGCTGGGTGTGTATGAGGTGTACGGAGCAGAGCTGGGTGTGTACGAGGTGTACACAGCGGAACTGGGTGTGTGCAAGGTGTATGAAGCAGAGCCGTGTGTGTACGAGGTGTACGGAGCGGAACTGGGTGTGTGCAAGGTGTATGGAGCAGAGCTGTGTGTGTCCGAGGTGTACGGAGCGGAACTGGGTGTGTGCAAGGTGTATGGAGGGGAGCCGTGTGTACGAGGTGTACGGATCGGTACTGGGTATGTGCAAGGTGTATAGAGCGGAGTCGTGTGTGTACAAGGTGTACGGAGTGGAGCCGTGTGTGTATGAGGTGTACGGAGCAGAGCTGGGTGTGTACGGAGTGGAGCCATGTGTGCAAGTTGAATGGAGCCGTGTGTGTCTATGAGGTGTATGGAGCAGAGCTGGGTGTGTGCAAGGTGCATGGAGGGAGCCGTGTGTGTACGAGGTGTACAAAGTGGAGCCATGTGTGTAAGAGGTGTACAGAGCGGAGCCGGGTGTGTACGAGGTGTACAAAGCGGAGCTGGGTGTGTACGAGGTGTATAGAGCGGAGCCGTGTGTGTACGAGGTGTACAGAGCGGAGCCGTTCATGCGAGGTGTACAGAGCGGAGCCGTGTGTGTACGAGGTGTACAGAGCGGAGCCGTGTGTGTACAAGGTGTATAGAGCAGAGCCGTGTGTGTACGAGGTGTACAAAGCGGAGCCGTGAGTGTACGAGGTGTACGGAGTGCAGCCGTGTGTGCAAGGTGTACGGAGCGGAGTCGTGTGTGTACAAGCTGTACTGAGCAGAGCCGCGTGTGTACAAGCTGTACGGAGCAGAGCCGCGTGTGTACAAGGTGTATGGAGTGGAGCCGTGTGTGCAAGGTGTATGGAGCGGAGTCATGTGTGTCTATGAAGTGTATGGAGCGGAGCTGGGTGTATGCAAGGTGCATGGAGGGGAGCCGTGTGTGTACGAGGTGTACAGAGCGGAGCCATGTGTGTATGAGGAGCACAGAGCAGACCCGTGTGTGTACGAGGTGTACAGAGTGGAGACGTGTGTGTACGAGGTGTATAGAGCAGAGCCGTGTGTGTACGAGGTGTACAGAGCGGAGCCGTGTGTGTACGAGGTGTACAGAGAGGAGCCGTGTGTGTACGAGGTGTACAAAGCGGATCCGTGTGTGTACGAGGTGTACAGAGCGGAGCCGTGTGTTTACAAGGTGTACGGAGTGCAGCCGTGTATGCAAGGTGTACAGAGCGGAGTCGTATGTGTACAAGGTGTACGGAGCAGAGCCACGTGTGTACAAGCTGTACGGAGCAGAGCCACATGTGTACAAAGTGTATGGAGTGCAGCCACGTGTGTACGAGGTGTACGGAGCGGAGCCGTGTGTGCAAGGTGTACGGAGCTCAGCCGCGTGTGTAGAAGTAACTAGGTGTGGCCATTATACTGTACGCAATATGTGTGTGTGTTTGTGCGTGCATGCGTAGCGCTGCGGGTGAATGTGCAGAGTAGGGTTGAGCGAAACGGATCGGACAAATTCAAAAATCGCCGACTTTCGGCAAAGTTGGGTTTCATGAAACCGACCCAATCCTAGTGTGGGATCGGCCATGAGGTCGGCGATCTTCGCGCCAAAGTCGCGTTTCGTATGACGCATTCAGTGCCATTTTTCAGCCAATGAAGGAGGATGCAGAGTGTGGGCAGCGTGATGACATAGGTCTTGGTCCCCACCATCTTAAAGAAGGGCATGACAGTGATTGGCTTGCTTTCTGCGGCGTCACAGGGGCTATAAAGGGGCGTGCACGCCGACCGCCATCTTACTTCTGCAGATCGTAGCATAGAGAGAGGTTGCCGCAGCTTCATCAGAAGAAGGGATATAGTTAGGGAGGGAAGATTAAGCCCCAAAACTGTTTGTGCTGTAGCGATTTCCACTGTCCAACACCCCCATTTTTTTGCAGGGACAGTGGAGGCTATATTTTTGTGCATCATCTCTGTAGCTTATTAGGCTGCCTTATAAGGCTCCCTGATAGCTGCATTGCTGTTTGAATGCCGCTGTGCAAACCAACTGCTTTTTTAAAAGCAAAAAATCCTGTTGCTCCTTTCTGCACAGTTATCTTGTTTATTTGTCCACACTTTTGTGTGCAGCAGTCCCTTTTATTGCTGCCATACTTGTCCACCCTGAACCATGAGGTTAAGCACAATGGCAAGACAAGATACCTGTGTGAGCTTACCTTGCCTCAGAGCTGCCACCAGGTTCCAGCCATTGTCACACACGACCATACCTGGCTGTAGGTTCAGCGATATCATCCAAATATCTGACTGCTCTTTCAGCGCTGTCCACAACTCTTCTGCATTGTGCGGCTTGTCACCTATGCAGATTAGCTTCAGCACAGTCTGTTGCCGCTTGGCTGATGCAGTGCTTCAGTACTTTCAGCTTCTGACTGATGTGTTGATTTCAGAGATGGAGGCTGAAGAGGAGAAGGAGGAGGTGGTGCAGGAGCTGTAGACTGTGGGGGCAACCCTGATTGACGTAGGGCCCACAATTCTCGGCGTGATGAGAATCTGTTCCATCCCAAGGTCTGACTGGGTCCCGGCTTCTGCAATGTTAACCCAGTGTGCCATCAGTGAGATGTACTGTCCCTGCCACAAGAAATTGTCCACGTGTCCGTGGTTAGGTGGACTTTCCCAGTAACAGCATTGTTGAGGGAGCGGGTAATGTTGTGGGACACATGTTGGTGTAATGCCGGTAGGGCACACCGGGAGAGATAATGGTGACTAAGTACCTTGGGACAGCCATCAGGTTGCGAAAAGCCTAAAAGGCAACATTTCGAGCGCAAACAGAAGAAAAAATGCTAGAATTTAGTACTGTGGCCTGTGGGGCGTTGGCTAGGTATTTCCGCTTGCATTCCAATGACTGGGGTATAGACAACTGAAGGCTGTTCTGGGACAAGGATGTGGACCAGCTTGATGATGGTGCTTCTACGCAAAACAGTGGAAGAAGCAGTGGTCTCACCTGCAGACAGTGTTCTGGAGCCAGGGATTCGGCTCACAAAGTCAGGTGTTTTGCTGACATGGGCCTGATCGTGCTGGTGGTGGTCAGGCTGGTAGTTTTGCTACCCCTGTTGATGCGGGCATGGCAGGTGCTGCAAATGGCCTGTTTGGGGTTATCGGCATGGCAGAGTTTTTAAAAAATAACCAGACTCAGGAAGATCTAACAGTTGGAATATCAACTTCCCTCATGTTGGTGTTATGGGGAACGGATGCACGCCTTCTGTCTGTGGCCACTACACTGCTTCTTCCAGCCTGTTGGGGTGATATGCCTCCTTCCCCATGTGTGATGCTGTCCTCGCTCTGCACGTCCTCCTGCCAAGTTGGGTCAGTCACTATGTCATCCACCACCTTGTCTTCCACATCCGTACCCTGCTCCTCCTCCTGACTTTCTGGCAATTGTGTCTCATCATCGTCCACCTCTTGGGACACTTTCCCACCACCACCTTTGTGTGACCGTGGCTGGTCAAAGCTTTGGGCATGGCTACATGCGATCTCATCTGACACCACTTCAAGTTGACTGGCCGAGAGTCCGGTATCTTGAAAGGGAAAACTGAACAGCTCTTTGGAGCAGTGGCGTAATCGGGGGGGGGGGGGGGGGTGGACAGCCGGGGCCTGATGATGTGGCGGTTCAAGAAGGCTCGTCCGCGATCACGGGTGGGACTGCACTTGTCCTGCAGCAGAGCCCCTCCACCGCAGAGAGCCGCACACCACAACTATGGCTGCCGCTGCTCTGTGCACGCAGGGCCTGTGATGAGGTTACAGGAGGGGAGGAGTCAGGAGTCACATGATGAAGGGCCTCCATGTAGTGCAGGACACTGCTGGTTGTCATGGTGCTGGAGGAGGGTAAGCTTTTGTGTGGGGTCAGGAGTGGTTTGTGTGGATGTAGCAGAGCCGTGTGTGTACGAGGTGTACAGAGCGGAGGCATGTGTGCAAGGTGTATGGAGCAGAGCTGGGTGTGTATGAGGTGTACGGAGCAGAGCTGGGTGTGTACGAGGTGTACACAGCGGAACTGGGTGTGTGCAAGGTGTATGAAGCAGAGCCGTGTGTGTACGAGGTGTACAGAGCGGAACTGGGTGTGTGCAAGGTGTATGGAGCAGAGCTGTATGTGTCCGAGGTGTACGGAGCGGAACTGGGTGTGTGCAAGGTGTATGGAGGGGAGCCGTGTGTACGAGGTGTACGGATCGGTACTGGGTATGTGCAAGGTGTATAGAGCGGAGTCGTGTGTGTACAAGGTGTACGGAGTGGAGCCGTGTGTGTATGAGGTGTACGGAGCAGAGCTGGGTGTGTACGGAGTGGAGCCATGTGTGCAAGTTGAATGGAGCCGTGTGTGACTATGAGGTGTATGGAGCAGAGCTGGGTGTGTGCAAGGTGCATGGAGGGAGCCGTGTGTGTACGAGGTGTACAAAGTGGAGCCATGTGTGTAAGAGGTGTACAGAGCGGAGCCGGGTGTGTACGAGGTGTACAAAGCGGAGCTGGGTGTGTACGAGGTGTATAGAGTGGAGCCGTGTGTGTACGAGGTGTACAGAGCGGAGCCGTTCATGCGAGGTGTATAGAGCAGAGCCGTGTGTGTACGAGGTGTACAAAGCGGAGCCGTGAGTGTACGAGGTGTACGGAGTGCAGCCGTGTGTGCAAGGTGTACGGAGCGGAGTCGTGTGTGTACAAGCTGTACTGAGCAGAGCCGTGTGTGTACAAGCTGTACGGAGCAGAGCCGCGTGTGTACAAGGTGTATGGAGTGGAGCCGTGTGTGCAAGGTGTATGGAGCGGAGTCATGTGTGTCTATGAAGTGTATGGAGCGGAGCTGGGTGTATGCAAGGTGCATGGAGGGGAGCCGTGTGTGTACGAGGTGTACAGAGCGGAGCCATGTGTGTATGAGGTGCACAGAGCAGACCCGTGTGTGTACGAGGTGTACAGAGCAGACCCGTGTGTGTACGAGGTGTATAGAGCAGAGCCGTGTGTGTACGAGGTGTACAGAGCGGAGCCGTGTGTGTACGAGGTGTACAGAGAGGAGCCGTGTGTGTACGAGGTGTACAGAGAGGAGCCGTGTGTGTACGAGGTGTACAAAGCGGATCCGTGTGTGTACGAGGTGTACAGAGCGGAGCCGTGTGTTTACAAGGTGTACGGAGTGCAGCCGTGTATGCAAGGTGTACAGAGCGGAGTCGTATGTGTACAAGGTGTACGGAGCAGAGCCACGTGTGTACAAGCTGTACGGAGCAGAGCCACATGTGTACAAAGTGTATGGAGTGCAGCCACGTGTGTACGAGGTGTACGGAGCGGAGCCGTGTGTGCAAGGTGTACGGAGCTCAGCCGCGTGTGTAGAAGTAACTAGGTGTGGCCATTATACTGTACGCAATATGTGTGTGTGTTTGTGCGTGCATGCGTAGCGCTGCGGGTGAATGTGCAGAGTAGGGTTGAGCGAAACGGATCGGACAAATTCAAAAATCGCCGACTTTCGGCAAAGTTGGGTTTCATGAAACCGACCCAATCCTAGTGTGGGATCGGCCATGAGGTCGGCGATCTTCACGCCAAAGTCGCGTTTCGTATGACGCGTTCAGTGCCATTTTTCAGCCAATGAAGGAGGATGCAGAGTGTGGGCAGCGTGATGACATAGGTCTTGGTCCCCACCATCTTAGAGAAGGGCATGACAGTGATTGGCTTGCTTTCTGCGGCGTCACAGGGGCTATAAAGGGGCGTGCACGCCGACCGCCATCTTACTTCTGCAGATCGTAGCATAGAGAGAGGTTGCCGCAGCTTCATCAGAAGAAGGGATATAGTTAGGGAGGGAAGATTAAGCCCCAAAACTGTTTGTGCTGTAGCGATTTCCACTGTCCAACACCCCCATTTTTTTGCAGGGACAGTGGAGGCTATATTTTTGTGCATCATCTCTGTAGCTTATTAGGCTGCCTTATAAGGCTCCCTGATAGCTGCATTGCTGTTTGAATGCCGCTGTGCAAACCAACTGCTTTTTTAAAAGCAAAAAATCCTGTTGCTCCTTTCTGCACAGTTATCTTGTTTATTTGTCCATACTTTTGTGTGCAGCAGTCCCTTTTATTGCTGCCATACTTGTCCTGAGATCATTGTAGGGAGATTGAAATTGTACTACAGTCCTTGTATTTTTTCATATATCTTCCAGCCACTTTCTGCCACTTACATTGTGTTGTTTTATGCACAGGGCCTGAGGCTTGGTTTAGTCTCCCCCCCAAAAAAAGTGAGATTCAAATTGTCACAAAGTGGATATACTGCAGTCCTGTTAGTTTGTGGTATATCAGCCAGCCACTTTCTGCCACTTACATTGTGTTGTTTTATGCACAGGGCCTGTTTTTTTGTTCAGTCTCCGAAAAAAAAAAAGGGAGATTTAAAATCTCAACATGTTTATATACACCTTCTACCTTGTTTTACAGTACCATATAACGGTTGTTATTTTGGTTAGATTTTCCAAAAAATGAGGAAGTCTGTTGGAAGAGGCCGTGGGCGGTCGTTGCCAGCTGGTACTGATGGTGGTGGTGGTGGTGGAGCATCTGGTGGTAGTGGGAAAAGCACAATAGCACCTAAGGCTGGAGGTGTTGAGCCAGCGTCATCGTCTGGCTACACAAGGACTCAAAGGCTCCCTTATCTGGGAGTAGGAAAACGGCTTTTAAAGCCAGAGCAGCAGGAAAAACGTTTTGGCTTTCCTTGCTGACTCAGCCTCTAGCTCTTTCGCCTCCTCTTCAGAAAGTTCCAAATATAAAAGCAGCGAGTCGTCAGTGGATGCTCCCGGTCAGGATCAAGACGATTCCTTGTGTCCTTCTCCCAAACCAAAAGTGAAGGATGCATCAGGCGACACTACAGGTTACTCCATGGAGCTCTTTACACATACCGTGCCTGGGTTAGAACGGAAAATTGTTAACTGCCCATTACAAGATGAATTGGACATGGAGTGCACTGATGCACAGCCACAGCTAGATTATTATGCTGTTCCATTGACTCAGATCACTACATTGCCCTCGCAGTGTACTGAGCCAGAACCTGACCCTGATGAGACTATGGTGCCCCGTCCCGAACGCTATAGCACCTTACACGTTGACACAGAGGAAAGTGCACATGACATTGAAGAGGAGGTGATAGATGACCCAGTTGTTGACCCAGATTGGCAGCCATTGGGGGAAGAGGGTGCCGCTGCCAAGTAGCTCAGAAACAGAGGAGGCTGATCCGCAGCAGCCATCTACATCGCAACAGCTGTCATCTGGAAGGCCCGTATCAGGCCAAAAACGTTTGTCAAAAACAAAAACAGTTTTAGGACAGCGTGGCCATCCAGTGAAAGTAGCACAGCGTGCAATGCCTGAAAAGGTATTCCATAGTACGAAGAGTGCAGTGTGGCAATTTTTTAACCAAGATCCGAATGATCAGTCAAAAGTTATCTGTAAGAAATGCTCAAAGACCTTTAGCAGAGGGAAGAATCTTCAAAATTTAAATACAGCGTGCATGCGTAGACATTTAACCAGCATGCACTTGCAAGCCTGGAATAACTACCAAATGTCCCGTACCATTGGTGCACCTGCTCAGAATGAAGGTAGTCAGCAACGCTACATTGCTTCCCTCACTGTAAGCCCACCGGTTAGGATACCACCAGCAGCAAATGTGGAGGTATCGTCGCAAGGCCAAAGCAGTCAGGGAATCACAAGGTTATTGGTAGGACACACTGTATGTAGGCCAACATCGAGAATACCATCACCAACCCTCTCTCAATCCGCCATGTCCACCACCACCACCGCTAGTTCCACCATATGCACCTCTCCAGTCCAGCTCACCCTACAAGAGACTCTCGTTAGGAAAAGAAAGTACTCATCCTCCCATCCGCGTACACAGGGTTTGAACGCCCACATTGCTAGACTAATCTCGGTAGAGATTATGCCCTACCGGTTGGTTGAAAGCGAAGCTTTCAAAGCCCTGATGGCTTACGCAGTACCACGCTATGACCTACCCAGTCAACAATTCTTTTCGAGAAAAGCCATCCCAGCCCTCCACAAGCATGTCAAAGACCACATTGTCCATGCACTGAGGCAATCAGTCAGTAGAAAGGTGCACCTCACAACAGATGCATGGACCAGTAGGCATGGCCAGGGACGTTATGTGTCCATCACGGCACACTGGGTTAATGTGGTGGATGCAGGGTCCACAGGGGACAGCCATAATGGGACAGTTCTGCCTAGCCCACGGTCTAGGAAACAGTTGGCTGTAGGCGTTTGCCACTCCTGCTCCTCCTCCTCCAGAATCAAAAGCTCGTCCACAGAGTGCAGTCACACGACCACTCCATCCGCAGCTGCCAGTGTTGCACACGAGGTGTCCCATTATCAAACAGCTAGTGGTAAGCGTCAGCAGACTGTGTTAGAAATGAAGTGTTTGGGCGACAGCAGACACACTGCGGGAGTACTGGCCGAGTACTTGCAGCAACAAACTCAGTCAGGGCTGGGCAGTGTATATCTTGAGGCAGGCAAGGTAGTCAGTGATAACGGAAGGAATTTTATGGCTGCTATAGCCCTTTCAGAGCTTAAACACATACCTTGCCTGGCTCACACCTTGAACCTGGTGGTGCAGTGCTTACTCAAAAATTATACGGAGTTTCCAGCCCTGCTCCTGAAGGTGTGAAGACTTTGCTCGCACATCCGCCGGTCGCCCGTACACTCCAGCCGTATGCTGAACCATCAGCGATCGTTGAATCTTCCATGAGCAAATATTGGCTACCAAACAAGCAACTCTTGTAGACAGTTTGGTTCAGGCATTCCCAGCACACAGCGGCGGTGATGGTTCGCACACGAGCCGTAGGGGGCAACATGGCAGAGGTGTTAGAGGTGCACAAATCCGAAGTGGCATTGGACAGAGGGGTTTTATGACCAGGTTGTGGAGTGGTTTCGCAATGACCGCTGACACGACAGGTACTGCTGCATTAATTCATAGTGACAGGAGACAGCATTTGTCCAGTATGGTTATGAACTACTTTTACTCTCTTATCGATGTTCTCCCTCACAGGTCATTCCCCTTTGATTACTGGGCATCTAAAATAGACACCTGGCCTGAATTGGCCGAATATGCATTACAGGAGCTCGCTTGCCCTGCTTCTAGTGTGCTATCTGACAGAGTCTTCAGTGCTGCTGGTTCAATACTGACCGAAAAAAGGACACGTCTGGCTACCCAGAATGTTGATGATCTAACCTTCATTAAAATGAACCAATCATGGATTTCAAATTATTTTGCCCCACCTTCTCCTGCTGACACGTAGCTTGCCTGAAAAATGTCTTGCTTCTGGCCTCCTCTTACTGACTTCTCCAATTCCGCCATTTGCAGCTGCTGAATGTCCACCATAGGCCATTTTTATACCTCCCTAAATGGGCTGACTCCCCCCACAGAGCCATGGTCACCACCTGGCGCAAGCACCCGTGCGAGTGCCGTTTGTCTGGACAGGTGGGTGCGCCCACTCTTGGGCAACAGCACTGGCACAGGATCCCTCATAGTACAATGAAGTGTCTCTGACGGTGGTGGTTCACAACCAATGTCAGACACACCATCGTAATATGAGGGGCCCTGTGCCAGTACCGCCGCCCACGAGAGAGTATTCCCCTCCAGCTCGAACAGTGCTCTACCACTTGCAATACTTACCTCTCCCTGCTCCACCACTGTGTAGTCTGTGCTGTTAAATCCTTCAATGGCACTGCACTGCCAATACAAATTTGTTGAAATGATAGATGATAGCTAAAATATACAGAGGCCCTGGCCTCCATTTAGACCAGTTAATACTTTGCGCCTACTACCACTGTCTACTACTCAGCAGAGGAGCCCACCCCAGTACCTAGCTATGCCGCCTGTTTAGTCCTGTTACCAATTTTGATCTGCATTTAGCCTACTTTAATATTTGGGCCTAATAACTGTGTCTGTGCCACTCATTACAGTTGTCCTCCACTGAACAAAGCTAGGGCTCCTGTTTAGTCCTGTTACCAATTTTGAACTGCATTTAGCCAACTTTTTTATTGTGGGCCTACAAACTGTGTCTGCGCCACTCATTACAGTTGTCCTACACTGAACAAAGCAATACCGCCTGTTTAGTCCTGTTACCAATTTTGAACTGCATTTAGCCTACTTTTTTATTGTGGGCATACAAACTGTGTCTGCGCCACTCATTACAGTTGTCCTCCACTGAACAAAGTAATGCCGCCTGTTTAGTCCTGTTACCAATTTTGAACTGCATTTAGCCTACCTTTGTATTTGGGCCTACTAATTGTGTCTGCGCCACTCATTACAGTTGTCCTCCACTGAACAAAGGTAGGCCGCCTGTTTAGTCCTGTTACCAATTTTGAACTGTATTTAGCCTACTTTTTAATTGTGGGCCTACAAACTGTGTCTGCGCCACTCATTACAGTTGTCCTCCACTGAACAAAGCAATGCCGCCTGTTTAGTCCTGTTACCAATTTTGAACTGCTTTTAGCCTACTTTTTATTTTGAACCTACTAACTGTGTCTGCGCCACTCATTACAGTTGTCCTCCACTGAACAAAGCTATGCCGCCTGTTTAGTCCTGTTACCAATTTTGAATTGCATTTAGCCTACTTTATTATTTGGGCCTATATCTGTGTTTCCTCCTCATCCTGCCCATTGCCCAGCCACTGCTAGATGAGTCTGCTGGTACATTGACCCAGACAACTACATTCCCCTTGCACTCTACACAGCCAGAATCTGACCCTGCTGAAAGTCAGGTTCCCCTTCCCGCATACTATACCACCTTACACGGGGACAAAGAGGAAGGTGAAGATGAAAGTGCAGGTTCCTTCATCAGGTGGGGGGGCATACTCGTTGGCGACGTCACTGGATCAGGGCCCCTCATAGTACGCAAAAGTGTCTCTGACAGTGGGAGGCACCACCCGTCGTCAAACACACCTCCGTACTATGAGGGGCCCTGTGCCAGTGCCAAGTGCCAATGAGTGTCCCCCCCCCCCCGCTTGCTCAGGATCACAACACTTGCAAAGTTGAAATACCTCTCCCTGCTCCACCGCCGTGACGTATTCCGTGTTTCCTGGGCCCACGAAAATCTTGAGCCAGCCCTACCCCCCCACAACTTTAGCCAAATGGCCCCCTGTTTTCAATGCCTATTATTATAAAGTAAATTAAGATTGACAAGCTTAAGAAATAAGAATTGATGTTTTTGGCATTAAAATGGACACTGTAGGTGTTTTCCTGTCCTCCACTCACTGCCGACTTTGATTCCACATTGACTTGCATTGGATTTCGTGTTTAGGTTGGCCCCCGACTTTTCGCAATAATCGGCCGATTTCACCCGACGAAACTCGACTCGATACTAAAAAGTAAAAGTCGCACAACTCTACTTCCCACTGCAACTTATGCCTCATATCCATGTGACGGTTCATGTATGAAATACTCAAGCTAGTTATTTTTTGTCCTCTACTGAGATTTTGTTGACAAATCTTACAGACAACATGAGTTGGGTCATCCTTTGCAATGTCAAAAATTGCTCAGGCTATGCAAGGCGTAGAGCCCGTGCGACCTGAAGAGCCACCACGACTTCTGGTCTGAGGCACAGTTGGGGTTGAGGATGCAGTTGTTGACGTTCTTCCAGTACTCCATCTCTGTCCAGGAAGGCGCAACGTTACCTCATCGTCAGACTCGTCACTAGCATCCTCCTCCACCTCCTCTGCTGACCTTATGGACTGGCAGACTGGGGGTTGACAGTAAGTGGGGTCTACAACATCGTCATCATCATCCTGTGTGTTCTCACACCCGTCGTCCTCAGAGACTACCTCTTCCTGCCCTGACCGAAAACTCAAGTTTTTGTTCCAATCAGGTATCTCAGTCTCATCATCATCTTCCTCATTGTCTCCACCAACAGGAGTTACAGTTTGGGAACGAGGGTCTACATTATGCTGAGAACCTTCTCCATCTGGGCCTGGATCCGACTCACAAAGATTCTGGGCATCAGTGCAGATCATTTCCTCATCTGGATTCACAGAAGCTCTGGAGCAGACCTCTGATTCCCAGGCTATAGTATGCGTAAACAGCTCTACAGACTCAACCATGTGTGTTACCCCATGCTCAGACGGGCGGCTGGAGACTTGGGAGCTGTGAGGAAGCAAGTGCGATTGAGGTGAAAACTCTGAGGACTAGAGTAGTTGTGATGTTGAAGTTGACATGGAGGAGAGCTCACTTGCACGAGCACTTGATATCCATTCAAGCACCTGCTGTTTTTGTGCCTCATCTGGAATTTTTGGCGATGCTTGTAGCGATGGTTGTAAGAAAGGGATCATATCAGATTGTCCATGAAAAGAAGTAGACATCTTACTTTGGCTGGAAGATGGTCTTTCTTCTGCCGATGTTACTGTTGCTTTACCACCTACCCCACGGACACAACCTTTTTTTCCCTTTCCAACACACCTATTCCCCTTTCCACCAGCAGCAGGCCTTTTGCCACTCATTTTAGTGCTTAACTGATTGGCAACTCTGTATCTGTAGTTGTTGGCACAACAACCGATGGATGAAAACCGAGCAGAACTGAGTGGCCAAACTGTGATACTAGGCCCAAAACTATTAACTGGGTTAGATGCAGTAAAAATTTAGATAACCAGGCGGTATAGTTAGTTTCACAGGCGGGCTACTCTGCTGACGTGCAGACACTGCTCCTAGGCCCAAAACTATTAACTGGATTTGATGCAGTAAAAATAGAGATACACAGGCGGTATAGTTAGTTTCACAGGCGGGCTACTCTGCTGACGTGCAGACACTGCTCCTAGGCCCAAAACTATTAACTGGATTAGATGCAGTAAACATAGAGAAACACAGGCGGAGTAGTTAGTTTCACAGGCGGGCTACTCTGCTGACGTGCAGACACTGCTCCTAGGACCAAAACTATTAACTGGATTAGATGCAGTAAAAATTTAGATACACAGGCGGTATAGTTAGTTTCACAGGCGGGCTACTCTGCTGACGTGCAGATGCAGCGCCCCAGAGACCTGGTCGTTGCAGTATGGCCCCAAGGCGAGTAGCGGTACGTCCGATGGCACTAAAGAGTTCTCCTGACCAGGTATCACCAGAACACATTACACTTCACACTCCGGCCACTAGGGGGAGAAAAAGGCTTTATTTATTGGGCCACTCCTCACACTGGTAAAACTAGGGGCTGGGGAAGAAGTTAGTCAGAAGCTGACTGGGTTGGAACCAGGCAACATCCCGTGGCAGGGGGTGTTGCAGGGAGAAGACACAGGGGGGTCCCTGTCAGGCGTGGGAACCTGGCAGGTGCCTAGCGAACAGAACAGAACGTAACGGAACCGCGCCTGCACACCTTGCGGCGGTATCCTAAGAAAGAGACAAGAGGGGAAGAATATTGTGGAACAGTGTAAACGAGATCAGCACAAAGGAGAGCCAGTAAGAGTCGTGCCGAGAGAGGAAGGCAACATCTTACTGAGGCGCGTAGTCGGTGGCCGGATCACCGTAGGAGTAACTGACTTCAGGCCTCACTTCAAATTCTGCTGGACAGTTGATTATAGGTTGGCTGTCTACCTTTTACACCTACGAAGACATTGGGGTCAACATTGGGAGAGGGGCGTCTCTAGGGTCCCGGAAGACCTCCAAGCCTTCCCATCAAACGGGTGGTGTCCTAGCCATAACATATCTGGGGGACGTTAGAAACTAGCAACATCTGGAACCAAAGAACGAGAGAGAGAGAGGAAGCTGTAGAGAACGAACGAAGGAGAACAGCAGTTGTGAGGACTATTCCGAATGCTCAGCAGGGTAGGACTACAACACACAGGCGCTATTGGTAGGCAACAATTTCCATCTGCGAGGGAAACTCTGGATGTGCCCATTGGACCGGCCAGTCTCTGATAGCCCGGTTGAACGTACTCTGGATTGAGGATCCTGAAGCCTTCAGTAAAGAGGTAAAGAGACTGCAACCTTGTGTCCTCGTTATTGACTGCGCCTTACACCATCACCATCCACCTTACTGGGAAGCCCTGGGGACATACTTCACCTGTGGGAAGGTATACCATCCAGCTGCCATTCCATCACCCCAGCGGACCCCACAGCAGCGTCGGTCACCCTGACCGAACACCACAGGTGGCGTCACGAATCATTGACAGACTGTACAAATCCCTTTACTGGACGCCCCTTAGCAGGGTCACGGACCGGGTCTAGCCACCGTGACAGTCTCAGAACCGACCCAGAGGGGCCCGGTACCGAGAACTCGTGGCCCTGTGTCTGGGGGCGCTCCACAGACATTGCTCCTAGGCTCCAAACTATTAACTGGATTAGATGCAGTGAAAATAGAGATACACAGGCGGTATAGTTAGTTTCACAGGTGGGCTACTCTGCTGACGTGCAGACACTGCTCCTAGGCCCAAAACTATTAATTGGGTTAGATGCAGTAAAAATTGAGATACACAAGCGGTGTAGTTAGTTTCACAGGCGGGCTACTCTGCTGACGTGCAGACACTGCTCCTAGGTCCAAAACTATTAACTGGGTTAGTTGCAGTAAAAATTGAGATACACAGGTGGTGTAGTTAGTTTCACAAGCGGGCTACTCTGCTGACGTGCAGACACTGCTCCTAGGCCCAAAACTATTAACTGGGTTAGGTGCAGCAAAAATTGAGATAAACAGGTGGTGTAGCTAGCTTCACAGGCGGGCTACTCAGATGACTATCAGACAATGCTACTAGCCCAAAAGGATTGGCTGAGCTAGATTACACAAAATGCTGTGACAAACACTTGCACAGCACTGACACAGACCTGCTTCGCAAAAAGTGCTATGAACTGCTGTAACCTACCCTGAAAAGGGCTGATATTACAACTAGTCCCCACTCCTCCTGACTCCCTTAACCTATCTCTCTGACAATTCGCTCCACAAAAACACTCTTAGGCCGGCTTCATACTCAGCGTATGAAAATACGGTCCGTATATTACGGCCGTAATACGCTGAAATGTCCCGAAAATAGTGGTCCGTAGCTCCTCCGTAGGCAGGGTGTGTCAGCGTTTTTTGCGCATGGCATCCTCCGTATGTAATCCGTATGGCATCCGTACTGCGTGGTTTTCTCCCAGGCTTGCAAAACCAACATACCGCTATAGAAATGATCCATGTGTCCCAAAAAGAAAAAAAAATATATATATACTGTCTATATATATATATATATATATATATATATATATATATATATATATATGTCAGTAGACACATATATGTATATATATTACTATTTTTTCCAGCGCTATACAGCTTGAAAGCCGGTAATTCAATTACCGGCTTTTTCTTTCTCCTTCCTAAAACCCGACATGATTTGAGACATGGTTTACATACAGTAAACCATGTCTTCTCTCCATTTTTTTTGCAGATTCCACACTACTAATGTCAGCAGAGTGTATCTGCAACATTTGGCCGTTCTAGCTCTTAAAATAAAGGGTTAAATGGCAGAAAAAATTGGCGTGGGCTCCCGCGCAATTTTCTCCGCCAGAGTAGTAAAGCCAGTGACTGAGGGCAGATATTAATAGCCTGGAGAGGGTCCATGGTTATTGGCCCCCCCCCTGGCTAAAAATATCTGCCCCCAGCCACCCCAGAAAAGGCACATCTGGAAGATGCGCCTATTTTGGCACTTGGCCACTCTCTTCCCATTCCCGTGTAGCGGTGGGATATGGGGTAATGAAGGGTTAATGCCACCTTGCTATTGTAAGGTGACATTAAGCCTAATTAATAATGGAGAGGCGTCAATTATGACACCTATCCATTATTAATCCAATTGTAGTAAAGGGTTAAATAAAACACAAACACATTATTTAAAATTATTTTAATGAAATAAAAACAATGGTTGTTGGAGTATTTTATTCTACGCCCAATCCAGTCACTGAAGACCCTCGTTCTGTGAAAGAAAAAACATAATAAACCAACAATATACTTACCCTCCGCAGATCTGTAACGTCCAACGATGTAAATCCTTCTGAAGGGGTTAAAACATTTTGCAGCAAGGAGCTTTGCTAATGCAATGCTACTCCTCGCTGAAAAACCCCGGGGAATGAGTCTAAATATAGATCAATGAGCTATATTTAGCTTCATTTGCGGTGAGGCGCCCTCTGCTGGATGTTCATAGATCGTGGGAACTTACCTAGAAAGCCTGGGAGTTTGTGTTTGTGTTTTAATGTGTTTGTGTTTTATTTAACCCTTTACTACAATTGGATTAATAATGGATAGGTGTCATAATTGACGCCTCTCCATTATTAATTAGGCTTAATGTCACCTTACAATAGCAAGGTGGCATTAACCCTTCATTACCCCATATCCCACCGCTACACGGGAATGGGAAGAGAGTGGCCAAGTGCCAGAATAGGCGCATCTTCCAGATGTGCCTTTTCTGGGGTGGCTGGGGGCAGATATTTTTAGCCAGGGGGGGGGGCCAATAACCATGGACCCCCTCCAGGCTATTAATATCTGCCCTCAGTCACTGGCTTTACTACTCTGGCGGAGAAAATTGCGCGGGAGCCCACGCCAATTTTTTCCGCCATTTAACCCTTTATTTTAAGAGCTAGAACGGCCAAATTTTGCAGATACACTCTACTGACATTAGTAGTGTGGAATCTGCAAAAAAAATGGAGAGAAGACATGGTTTACTGTATGTAAACCATGTCTCAAATCATGTCGGGTTTTAGGAAGGAGAAAGAAAAAGCCGGTAATTGAATTACCGGCTTTCAAGCTGTATAGCGCTGGAATAAATATTAATATATATACATATATGTGTCTCACTGACATATATATATATATACCTATTCTATGTGTACACATTTATTCTACCTATTCTACTGTAAGCTGTCAGTGTGATTTTACTGTACACCGCACTGAATTGCCGGCTTTTCTCTCTAACAGCGCTGCGTATTTCTCGCAAGTCACACTGCTTGTCCGTGTGTAATCCGTATTTTTCACGCTTCCATAGACTTTCATTGGCGTATTTCTTGCGCAGTACGGTGACAAACGCAGCATGCTGCGATTTTGTACGGCCGTAGAAAGCCGTATAATACTGATCAGTAAAATACGGCAGATAGGAGCAGAGGCATAGAGAATAATTGTGCCGTATTTTTTGCGAGTTTTACGGACGTAGTTTCTGCGCTCTTACGTCCGTAAAACTCGCAAGTGTGAAGCCGGCCTTAGACTGTATAGCGCCCACAGCAGCAGCGGTGCCATTTAACACTAAGCTGCAGCAGTGAGGAAATGGTGGCGACGAGGCAAATGGCTGGTTCTTATAGGGCAAGGAGGACATGTGACATACAGAGCCAATGACACATGCCCTTGCTTGTGTGCATCACATGCACATTGCTGTGTGTGTGTGCACTGCTGATAGGCTGAGAGACTGCACCGCCCCACTGTAAATGCGGGGAAAAAAAAAATGGAGATCGGCATTATTTCAGCACAGATCTATCCCCCCCCCGCCCACTATACACTGAAACAGTCTATTAACAATGATAAACAGTTTTAATGTTCAAATCAAGTTAGGCTTTTGGTGAACGAACAGTTATCGAACAGAAACTCAGACAGCCGAATTTTAAGCAAATTGTTCGAGTTCGTCGAACGACTCGAACACCGCCCAAAACAGCTCGAATTTGAAATTGGCGAACAGTTCGACTCGAACACCATTCAGCTCTAATCTTTATGTTTGAAGCATATGTGGGAAAAGGTTGAAAAGTTCAAGGGGGCCGAATACTTTCGCAAGGCACTGTATATAATATGTTCTCTTATATTTGTTTTTTGTGTGCATGGTATGTGATATTATGGTCTTCAATGGAGTATGTAAAAGAACTGACATCACAATTATTTTATTTATTTTTTGTTAAATAATCTTTATTTAGCTTACAAAAACGCATACAAATATGCAGAGAAACCACATGAAAATACACATCAAATCCACACGAGATTTTACATGTGTTTTCTGGCAAGAGAGGAAGAATTTGCACAGCAAATGCCACAGGCAAATCCGCAACGTGTGCACATAGCCTTATAGTGCCATTGTCGTGACTTTGCAGCCTCCTGCCCCGATCAGGAGTCAGATATTTAATTACACTCCATGCGGACATCACATAGTGGATCTTTCTTTGCATGTAGTCTGGTTATATTTCTTTCTCACTTTGACTATAGTAATATAGGCACACAGATACCTTTGGGTTGTATTACGCCATTTTTTGAATAGCAGACTGAATTAGATGGTATTAACAGGAATATATGCAACAATAGTGTTTGTGCCAGTCTTATTAGTGCATTTGCTCGGTAGAACACTTAAAATCGTCTATCTGATATTTATTGATTTAAATGGAATCTGTCACCACTTTTGCCGCTATAAACTGCGGCCACCGCCATCAGGGGCTTATCTACAGCATTCTGTAATGCTGTAAAAAAGCCCTCGATGTATCTTGAAAGATAAGAAAAACAAGCTATATTATACTCACCCAGGGGCGGTCCGGTGCAGTCCGGGTCCGATGGGCGTCGCAGTCTGGGTCCGGTGCCCCTCATCTTCATACGATGTTGTCATCCTCCTTGCTTCTGTCGTGGCTCCTGCGCAGGCGTAATTCCCTGCCCTGTTGAGGGCAGAGCAAAGTACTGCAGTGCGCAGGCGTCGGGAAAGATCAGATAGGCCCGGCGCCCGCGCACTGCAGTACTTTGCTCTGCCCTCAGCAGGGCAAATCAGTACGCCTGTGCAGGAGCCACGACAGGAAGCAAAGAAGAGGACCACATCGTATGCAAATGGGAGGCGCCGGACCCAGACCGCGACGCCCATCGGACCGCACCGAACCGGGACCGCCCCTGGGTGAGTATAATCTAACCTGTTTTTCTTATCTTTCAGGTTACATGGGGGGGCTACTACAGGAGACCCAAGCATTAAGATGGGCCACGGCCTGCGTCACAGTGGGCCACTGCATTGTGCTTGCCCCAGGCTAAAATTTGCCAGCCAGCCCCTGACTCCTCCCCATCTATGGGCCAGCCCTACTGTTAACTCTGTTACTCCTTGACAAATAGGAATTGCAGCCCCCAGGAGGATAAAAACACGCAATACAGTACATTTTTCACACATTAAGCAAAAGAGGTCTTCAAAGCGGTGTTATGCAATTATATCCACCTTTACACATCTAATAACTCTGATTTTAGCACAACTGCTTCACCCAGTATTCTAAGTGATACATCATTGGATTCAAACCTTCTTTTCCTCTAGTATGCTGCTTCCAGATGAGGTAGCAAAAATCGGATGACAGATTCACTTTAAACATCAGAGTCAGCAAAACAATGTATGAGTCAATAAGTTAATTTACTGTACCTATAAATGTGTTTATATATTAACTACCTTGTATGTAGAGCTTATGGTAAATGTTTCTTGTATCATGCTGCTATTTTTACATAATTTATTCCAATTTATTTTATGGCTTTCCACCAAAGTAAAGCATCCCAGCATGTTTACAAACCTTTGTGTATATGTGTTACTGTGTGGTACTTATGCCATGGTAAGGCCAGATGGGGTGCCAGCTTTTGTTCAGATACTGAAACCTTGAAAGAGTGCCCGGAGGGTTAATTGCAATGAAGAACCGCTAACCATGTAAGTACTTTCTTTAACATTGTATGTTTAAATAATGCAAGATAACATCTGCTAAGAAACACAAGCTAATTAAAATTCTTAAATATGCATCTATAACACTTTGAGATATTGTTATGGCTGCTCATTTAAAGTTATTTTCAGTATTACTTTTCAATCTTGCACTAAATTTAGTGTTAAACCACCAGCATTACAGCATTAAATAGCTACTAAGCATACCAGTATAATTAGAAAAGAAAATGTTCTTGTAAAGGACTGTTGGTTTTTTATTAGATTTACTTGCTGTGTGATATTCTTTTGCCAATGAGAATATACCGTATTCCATATCATGTGCACTGGATACTCCCAGATTTCTTTTGCTTTATGAAGATCTTTTATAAACTCAGAGCTCTTTAACTACTATTGTCCAAGAATGAGGAATGATCAGATAAAAGCAGACCTGGGAGTACTAAAGACAAATCTATTCATGTATCATATGTATCCAGGTCATACTTATCAATGAGGACATCTGATTAATATATAAAATTTATTATAGTATGAAATCATACATTGAATAAAATAATGTAAAAATGTGTAGCAATTAGTGTGGTCTCCCATCTAAAGAGGTTGCCTTGTTGTTAGTGAATAGATTCAAATAATTTGATTAAAATGTGTGCTAAGATCTTCTTCACATTTATCATTATAGTCTTTCTCAGATGTGGGCGAAGTACTGCCCATGGGCCACATCTGGCCCTCTAGCTCTTCCAGTCCGGCCTGTGGATGAAGATAGCTGAAGGACTGAAAACATTGGCACACAGGCCACACCATGCTGCTGCCTTCTCTACCCGGCATCCTGATTAGTCATGAGCGAATTTGTTCGGAAAACGATCGCCAAACATGAATTCGGCACAAATATGGAACATTCGGATTCGTGATAGGAAACACGAGCAAAATATTATATAATCGGTAACATATTTGAGTTGCCACAAATGTATTTTCAGCACTTTTGCAACGATAATGGTGGTGTATCATGAGCGTTTTGCATGTGTTTGATGAGAAGAGGGGGTTTGCAAAGCTTAGAGGCGCTGTGTTCTCGTAAACCTTTATTTTTTCCTAACTTTATGTGTGCACATTGTGCCTAGCCAATAAAGGTGCAGGAAACATCCACAATGTCCTGACACCATGGCTTCTGTCATTGACTGCTGAAATCACATGTCCCTCTCCATATAAAGAGCGGACATCTTGTTTTAGCGCAATTTTGACCCTTTAACAGTGCAGAGAAGCTGCTCCTGATGCTTGCCCTGTTAGCAGTAAGATTTTAGCTAGTTAGCTACAGTAGTTGGTTGTATATCAGTCAGATAGTGTAGCTAGCTAGTGTCCAGTGTGGCTGTTAAATTTACCTTCCAGCATTTTTTTGGCCATTATGGAGGTCCACAGACAAAGCTAGCAGAGCACATGTCCTACAAGTGTTTTGTGCACTGCTTCTCTTGTGCTCCATGCACGAGTATAGCATTCTAAATAATATTTTTTCAGTAGCGCAATGTGAAACAGCCTGCTGTATCCCACTCTGTCATTTAGTGCTGGGGTGATGTAAAACTGCTTGCAGACCTAAGGCACATTAAAAGAAATTATAATTTTTCAGTTGCAAAAAGTTAGACAGCATGCCGTATCACACTTTGATATTTTGTTGAGTTGAAATTAAGCTGTCTGTAGATCTCATGCACTTAAGCAAAAAATGTTGCTAAATGTCATACAGTTGGGGCCTGACTTTAAAATAGTTTGAAGCATCTAGTGTGCTATAGAGGCCTGATCCAGAGGCCACAAAAAAGTTATTCTGTTCCAAGTGTCACACAGTAGGGGACCTGACTTTTAAATAGGTTGCAGCCTCTAGTGTGTTACAGAGGCCTTATCAAGTGGCAACCAAAAATTCTTGTGTTCCTAACATCATACAGTATGGGACATCTGACTTTCAAATTGTTTGTAGCATATCTTCTTTCTCATACAAGCCTAATCCACACTCAAACCTTGCAGCGCTGGAGTCCTGGGTTCAAATCCCACCAAAGACAACATCTTCAAGGAGTTTGTATATTCTCCCCGTGTTTGGGTGGGTTTCCTCCGGGTACTCCTGTTTCCTCCCACATTCCAAAGACATACTGATAGGGAATTTAGACTGTGAGCTCCATTGGGGACAGCGATGATAATTTGTGCAAACTGTAAAGCTCTGCAGAATATGTTAGCGCTACGTAAAAATAAAGATTATTATTATTATTCTTTCTTCTGTGACTAACGCGATACAGCTCATCATATTTCACTTGGAATTTACTTGTGCTGAAATTCAGCTGTTTGCAGAGGTGGTGCAGAATTTAAAATCTTTTTTGTTGTTGAAAATACTGTGCTCCTACCACAGTATCTGAGCAATATGCCTGGGAAAAAGCAAGGCTGTGGTGGAATGGGAATTAGGCTTGGTGTTCAAGGGGTAAGTGGTAAAGTTAGTGAAAGCACTAGTGAACCATCAACGTCACATCTTAGGCAAAGATATTTGACAACTTCTGTTACTGGACGGGCTGCTCCACTACCCCTCTTTGACAGACGCACAGTGGTACGCCTTGTTGATGAGGCCCAGAAAGAGCATGTGCTCGAGTGGATGGCAAGCACAGCTTCAAGTGGCCTCTCCCACTCTTCCTCCACCTCAACATCACACTCACTGCAGTCGACAGAGGTGGCACCCATATTCCCCTTGCTTCCCCCCTCATCCCCAGAACCACAGAGGAGTGAGTCTGATGAGACTCAGATATCTGAGGCTCACACGGACTGTTCTGTGCTGTCAAGGCAAGAAGAGGAGGAGAGTGACTCCAACAGCCAGGAATGTGATAACTCTGAGGATGATGATGTGTTAGATCCCAGTTGGTGTGAACATAGAGGCACACAGCTGAGTAGGTCATCTAAGCAGGAAGACGAGGAGGTTACATTGCACTGAAGGTCACAGACACATAGTGATGCAGCCACGATGAGCAATTCATCCTCAGCCACAAATTTGGCTGTGACCAGCAGCGTCTATGGGTATGCAGCTCGCAGGGTTGGCAAGGGTTGCCTAGCCTGGGCTTTTTCTGACACTGCAGAGGATGAGTCAATTTGCGTAATCTGCCAACTTTGCAATAAAAAAACAGTCAAGGTAAAAAAATGCAATAATAATTTGACTACTACATGTATAAACCACATGTGCAATCAACATGCGTTACTGTGGGAACCCCATGGCGCAAAAATGTGGACCAGCGGACCTCAACAACCATCAGCCGCCCCATCAATCTCATCTGCTGCTTCTTCCTCCTCCTCTGTTACCATGCCAACTATTGAGATGCCCAGCACCTTGGGTTTTTTACCCACTCCAGTCATGCTGACTGAGAGCCCGCCATCAGCTGTAATGGAAGCAGATATGTCTGCTGTTTTTGACCGATCTCAGAGAACGAGCACACCACAACTTTCTCAATCCACTATAACATCTCCGTCTGCACCTCTCTCACAGTCCAGAAGTTTGTCCAGTTCACCATACTCCGCTCTCTCTCAGCACTGCAGCCAGCCCACGGTTCTGAAGTTGTGGTCACTTAAAAAAATTGTTTCCTCCTATGCATGACAAAGCTAAGAGGTTGAACTCCACCATCTCCAAACTTTTGGCCACGGAAATGCTGCCTTTCCGCCTGGTAGATGGAGACAGTTTCCAAAAGCTGATGGCCATCGCAGTCCCCCAGTACCAATTGCCCAGTCGCCATTACTTGTGCCTGCACTACACCAGCATGTCACATACAACATCACCTGTTCGCTGCTCCACAAGTCTTAGAATCCCCATGGCTTGCAGGAAAAGCCTCTACATTTAACACTTCCTCCACTGCTTCTGCCTCCTCCTCTCTCTCCTCATGGGTCTCCACCTGCTCCCTCAACCTCTGTCTTAATGAGACATGCATTCAAACAGTGCAGAGCGAATCCCCACCACCTCCGTGCTGCGCAGCCAGGGCTCACTGAAATCAGGCTGTATTAAAATTGATATGCCTTGGAGATCGCAATCATACAGCTGAAGAGCGCTCCAGGCTAAGTTTGATCAATGCCTGTCTCCACTGAACCTGCATCCAGGGAAGGCTATGTCCGATAACAGTGCAAACCTGGTGGCGGCCCTACGGCAATGCAAGCTCACACCAGAGCCTTGCATTGCTCACATCCTCAATCTGGTGGTACAGCATTCTCTCTGCCATTATCCTTGCCTGCAGGAGCTGCTTCAGAAGGCACGAAAGCTGTATGCTCATTTCCGCCATTCGCACTCCTCATGTCATTGACTTGCATCGATACAGAGGTCTTTGTCCATGCCAGTTAACAGGTTGATATGTGATGTGCCGACACGGTGGAATTCCACTCTGCACATGTTGCAGCGACTGTGGCAGTAACAGCGAGCCCTGACACAGTATATCATGTTGCATAGCCTGGACCAACGCAGTACGGACTTGGCGCATATCATTTTTACGGAGTGGGCACAGATTAAGGACCTCTGCACATTTCTGCACAGCTTTGAAATGGCTGCTAAGATGGTTAGCGCTGACAACACCCTCATGAGCATCACAATTCCGGTCATCTATATGCTTGAGCAGACTTTGAATAGCCTGTGGGAGGAGATGGTGCTCCCAGAAGAAAAGGAGGAAACAGAGGAGTATGCGGAAGGGATAAAATTGTCTATAAGTTTCCAGACTGTCGTCACACAGGTGGGTGCCAAGGGAGGATTACTGCAATCGAGGGATGTTGGTGATAACAGACAAACTATTTATCGAAGGTGCAAGATCCAAGGAACAAATGGAGGAGGAAGAAGTGATGGGCGAGCAATTGTCAGATGAAAAGAATAATCCCCCATTTGTTGTTTGTGGTTGGCAGGAGGGGATGGAGGAATCAAGCCTCATTGTTGCTCAGCCACCAACACAGCTTGGACCTCATGGTAGAGCCCAACATAACAGTTCATTCTGTCTGCAATATGATCCCCAAATAGTTATGATAGGAATACTGCTGACAACTGGGTTCCCACTCTGTTGGATCCACATTATGAAACCAAATTTTGACAGATGCTTCCCGCCCTGGAAAGGGACCCATGAATACTGGAGTATCGAAACATAGTTTTGCACTAACTTAAGGGAGCTTTTCCCCAAGACAGCAGTGAAGTACACAGTTTGCATCACAGCTCTAGACTTCCAACCTCTGGCATGTCAATTCGTCAATGCCAACATTAGCAGCAGCAGCAGCAGTGGTGGAAGTGGAAGAAGCAATTTCTGTGAGTCCTTTCACACTTTTTTCAGACCAACTCGTGCACCAGCATAACAGAGTCCAAGTCTTACACTTGGTGAATGAATAGAGAGGATCATGCAGGAGTATCTAGAACTGAATATAAATATCATCAGGGATGGTTTGGACCCTTTCACATTTTGGTCTTCCAAAATTGGTGAGCGGCCTGAGCTCGCCACTGGAGGTTTTATTGTGCCTAGCAGTCAGCATTCTCTCAGAATGTGTCTTCAGCACTGCTGGTGGTGTCCTTAAAGTGTAGAACGCCTAATTTTCATCAAGATGAACAAGTCATGGATCTTCAAGGACTTTTGCACCTTAATTGAAGACTGTACAGACAAGGTGATATTGCATTTTTTAGTGTGATGCATTAGTGTCATCTAACTTCACTCTGTTATATCTTTAGTGTGGCTTCTGTGTCTGCTGTGGCTGCTGCTGATGTTAACACAAATTTGTGGAAATGTGAACAGTCATGATTGGTCTACATCTGCTGGGTTAGCTGTAGTGGAAGACGTCTTAGTCCCAATTATACTATTTCTATTCTCGTGATAGTTATTCCACTTCGGTGGTGTCAGGCACTCATTTTTTTAAATGTGAACACTCCTGGTTGGGTGTCCATCTGTTGGATTGGGTGTAGTGGAAGACCTGTCGGTCCGAATTATACTATTTCTACTGTGGTGAAATTGATGCCACTTTGGTAGTGTCTGGCACTAATTTTTGAAAATATGTAGACTCCTGGTTGGGTCTCCTTCATGCGTGCTGCCTGTAGCAATGTGCCTCCGAGACCGTCAGGCCTCCACTTCCTTGAACTCAACTACCTATGTTAATATTCTTAAATTTTTCTGACAATGGTAGTCTACAAAACTTATATTTGTGCCACCTGAGTGTGGCTCAGCATGAAAGCAGGTAGAGGTGTTGCATGTGGTATCCCAGCAAAGGGAGGCCTACACCGATCCCTCACTTACCTCTTCTTACTGTGACATTCAATTGAAAGCTGTAAATGCTGTCTCAGACCCTGATATCTCATGCCTGGCTGATTGCTGCAGTTCCATGCTGCAAGTTGTACTGGGGGTGAATTGAGGCCACTTTCCTGGTGTCTGTCCCTCATTTGGTGTGTTTTGGTCGCATTTGCGGCCGATATAAGGTGTTGATCATGTGTTTGTTTTTGAATCCCATTGACAAATTAGTCTAATTTATCGAATATTGAAAATTCGGCGAATAATCCGAACCGAACATTGAAATGTTCGTTCATCTCTATTCATGATAACAATAATTTTGACCATGCATGACCAAATTTTTACATGCCACTGTATATTATGTTCCTCAAGTCCCATCATTTCATCATGAATTTACCACCTCTTTACCAGTATGTAACAGTTTCATTCCACTGGAACCTTTTTTCATTTGGCACCAAACCAAAAAGTTGCTATCCTTTCTAGTCCTCCTGAGTGGACAGAGTTGTTATCTTTATATCAGTGTTTAGAAAACATGTCACTGGGGAGTGCTTTAATGCTGCATTTTTCCAGCTAGTAATGTGAAGTGTTCTTAAGAGTTCGATAGATTGGTGACAGGTAGTGTTGAGCGATACCGTCCGATACTTGAAAGTATCAGTATCGGATAGTATCGGCCGATATCCGAAAAGTATCGGATATCGCCGATACCAATATCCGATACCAATACACGTCAATGGGACACCAAGTATCGGAAGGTATTCTGATGGTTCCCAGAGTCTGAAGGAGAGGAAACTCTCCTTCAGGCCCTGGGATCCATATTAATGTGTAAAATAAAGAATTAAAATAAAAAATATTGATATATTCACCTCTCCGGCGGCCCCTGGACATCACGCGGGTAACCGGCAGGCTTCTTTGTTTAAAATGAGCGCGTTTAGGACCTGAGGAATGACGTCGCGGCTTCTGATTGGTCGCGTGCCGCCCATGTGACCGCGACGCGACCAATCAGAAGCCGCGACGTCATTCCTCAGGTCCTAAATTCCTAGAATGAGTTTAGTGCCTGAGAATGACGTCGCGGCTTCTGATTGGTCGCGTCGCGGTCACATGGGCGGCACGCGACCAATCAGAAGCAGCGACGTCATTCCTCAGGTCCTAAACGCGCTCATTCTAGGAATTTAGGGCCTGAGGAATGACGTCGCGGCTTCTGATTGGTCGCGTTGCGGTCACATGGGCGGCATGCGACCAATCAGAAGCCGCGACGTCATTCCTCAGGTCCTAAACGCGCTCATTTTAAACAAAGAAGCCTGCCGGTTACCCGCGTGATGTCCAGGGGCCGCCGGAGAGGTGAATATATCAATATTTTTTATTTTAATTCTTTATTTTACACCTCACTATGGATCCGATACCACAAAAGTATCGGATCTCGGTATCGGAACTCCGATACCGCAAGTATCGGCCGATACCCGATACTTGCGGTATCGGAATGCTCAACACTAGTGACAGGGGAATGCAAGTTTTTGTCATAGTTGCGTGTGATCCTAGAAAACATTGTATGCACTACTCAGCATTTTCACTGTTTAATTGCTATTATGTGACAACAGACTAGCCTGCCCTTTTCCCCTGAATCTGCCGAATTTGACGTTTGTCAAAAGGATATACTGTAATTTTCACAAGTAGTTTTCTTGGAAGCATGTAATCCATCAATGAATAAAATCTAATCCTTAAATAAAACATATGTTGCAAGTGTTATAAAATGGGAATCTTCATTTGTTTATCTAGTTTGCTTATTTTTTGTGTGACTTACATTCACTTGGATACACATTGTGTCACAAATGATTATCTACGATCTACTTACTCCAACCGTTCTGGTATAAATGATATATGCTCTATAATTTATTTAAAAGGAATGGCTTTCATAGGCAAAGCATTGTTTTGGACAGGAAATTGATTTTTTTACTAGCATAAACTTCTATAATTATTGAAAACTAGATGGTGGCCCGATTCTAATGCATCGAGTATTCTAGAATATGTATGTATGTATGTATATAGCAGCCACATAGTATATAGCATAGGCCACGTAGTATATAGGAGACAGATAGTATATAGCAGACAAATACTACGTGGCCTGTGCTATATACTATGTGACTGCTATATACATACATACATGTATACATATTGTAGAATACCCGATGCGTTAATACAGGACTGTCAATATATAACAGTTAAAAAAAACTCAAAAAAAATTTTGCAGTCACTGAATCCAATAAAAATATCTTTATTACACAACACTAAAAAATCATACAAAAAGGCCAAACATATAGTGCGAATGGGGCCAGCAGATGACAAGGCAAATGCCGCAGGCAACATGAAATAGGCAGTCGCCCAAGGAGTAGTGACCCCGGCAGGACTCCGGAACCAACCAGATGGTGTAACAGAGCACATACCACTCCACAAATCAACCACACAGTGTCAGAACAGTATCAGCAGTGCTAAGATATGAGACTCCATGGTACCCAGATCGTACACATAAGTGGGGTAGAAGAAGTGTGGACGCCAAATTAATTGTGCATAATACCTGCTGGAGAGGATCCGGGCCAATGCAGGGGACACGGGACACCCCGACGCGCGTTTCGGTAAATGTACCTTCCTCAGGGGGCGCATGGTGTCAGCTGGGCAAAGACCGGGTATTTATACTGAACCGCAGTGCCCACAGCGTCATGCGGCGCAGCCTCCGTCCGCCTCGGCGTCCGTCCAGCAGACCCGGAAGTGCGTAGGGCCCCACGCAAACCGGAAATGCATAGCGATTGGCCAGGGCGGCAGGAGAGAGGCGGCGCATGCGCGCTGCGTAAATCAGCATACGGCGGCCATTTGTAAACTGGGCCAAAGGACGGTCAGGATCAGAAGGGCACAAGCGACTAATACAGAAGCCTTAACTGCACGGAATTAACCCCTGGAAATAACCATACAAGAGAAATAATAATAATACCATCACAAAGGGGGAAACAAAGAACAAAACAAATGCTGGAAAATTACACATGTTACAAATAATATAACCTTAGTAACCATATTAATCATATTGCCCCCATTACAAACTAGACAGTAGGGTATATATTAGATACAATATTTATAAATGACATTAGGACCACCCCAACGACAAGTAAAGCAGCTACCAGAACATGTTATGAGGAGTCCATGATGAAATACCAGGGAGATGCAAATTCATAAAGAATTTTCATGTATCCTGCTTGCAGAGCCGCACGTCCTTCTACATATTGGCAGTAAAATAGAGGCCGCCGCCGTTCAGAATACAGAGGATAACTACGGGTCCTAGATAATAGAAATAACAATTAAAATCAAGAATAAAAACAACATGATGCGAGAAGGCAAAATGAAGCACAGACATGCGACGACTACAGAAAAGGAGCATAGCTGATATTTTCGTTCAAGCCGGATGGGCATACTGTATTAAGCCGCCATATCCAGCGTGTCTCAAGTTGACCGAGGCGTTTGAATAAGTTCCCACCACGAATATTGATATTGAGAGTATCAATGCCGCGGACCCTAAGAAGCGTGCCATTACTTTGATGAAAGGTTGCAAAGTGCCTAGGGATAGTCTTGAGGAGGGATATATCAGTCTGGGTAGCGGCCGCCTCAATACCCAGGACGTGCTCCCTAATCCTCACCTTCAACTGTCTGGTGGTCATCCCGATGTAGATCAAGCCGCACGGGCAGGTGGCATAATAGATTACATACCGTGAGACGCATGTGATGCGTCTCCTGATAATGTATTCCTTAGACCCATTGGAGTTAGAAAAATTCCCACATCTATATTGTATTACGCCTCTACACCACCAATGTTGCTAGTTAGAATACTATTGTATAATATATAACAGTGGCCACACAGTATATAACACAGCCCAAACAGTATATAACACAGCCCACGTATTATATAACACAGCCCACGCAGTATATAGCAGCCAGACAGTATATAACACAGGCGATGTAGTATATAGCATAGGCCACGCAGTATATAACACTGGCCACATAATATATAACACAGCCCACGCAGTATATAACACTGGCCACGTAATATATAGTACAGCTCACGCTGTATATAACACTGGCCACGTAATATAGCACAGCCCACGCCATACATAAAACAGCCCACATAGTATCTAACACTGGAAAAAGATGAAATACAACCAATAGTGGTATTAAAGTACTAATATAATGCTATTTTATATCTTGTTTTATAAAAGATGGGACAATATTTAAAGGATATGTGCACTTTCAATTTCAGTTGGCAGATTTCTGAGGAACTCCGGCCTTGGACAAATATCTGGTCTATAGTGAGGGGGATATGAAGCCCAAGTAGTTATGCTCTAAATTTATAGCACATGTACCACATGGGGTAGACAGAACACTATATATCTACAGGTTACTCACACAGTTCTCCAACTGTATAGCACAGTTTATAGCTTTGGTTTTTTTTATGGGGGTACTGTTAGTGGTAGCTCTAAAAATGGCATCCATTGACAAGTTTTTATTTCAAACTAACAAAATTTTACACAAAGCAGGTTCTACAGTATATATAACGATAGTACATTTTTTGACCAAAAATATTTTGTGAACTATACCAGACCAAGCAGTTTTAATTTTTTTTTAACTCACCATAGTTTTTTAAAAAAGCATGTTAAACTTTATGCATGAATCATTGAATCTATAGCATTTTTTGAAGCTTTCTTTAGAGTTTAATATACAAAAGAGATGTAAAAAGAAGCGCATTACAGTGTATGGATGAATCATTCAATCCATATCATTTTTTGAAGTTTTTTTGTGAGTTTAAAATACCATCGAAATGTAACAACAACTGCATTACAGTATATGGATGACTAATTGAATACCTAAATAGTTTTGGAAGAGTTTTTGTGAGTTTAATATACCAGTGAAATGCAACAAGAACCCCGTTACATTGTATGGATGAATCCTTGAATCCATAAAAAGATTTGGCAGGTTTTTTTTACAGTTAATATACCAACGATGGATGAATCATTGAATGCATAAACATTTATTCAAGTTTTTTCTTTTCTATAACACTGAAATATAACAGAAAGCACGTAATACTGCATGGATCAGTAATTATATCAATAAAATTTCAATTTTGTTTTTTAGTTTTATATAACATTGAAATGTAACAGAAAGCGCCTGAATATATATGGATGAGTAATTGAATCCAAACAAATTTCTCACTGTTTTTTGTAATGTTATACAGTATATAACACTAAAATGTACCAAACACATAACATACTTTGAGGGTTATATTTGTAATGCTCGGGCAGAGACTGGAATGCACAAGCAAGGATTGTGGCCCCACTGTGCCACAAACCAGACTACCCTGGAGGGGCGTGACTAAGCAGCTACCTTGGTGTTCATTGGAGCCTCTAGTGGTGAGGTCAGGCTTGTGCGGCAGGTAGCTACAAGGTACCACTCCAGGGCGGTGTCTGGCTGTAGCAGCTGATTCCACTGGGGGGATGGAACACTAGGGACAGGTGCAGGCAAGTACAGATGGGCATGGCTGGCACTCTGGCAGGTAGGTGAGCACTGCTGGCACGGCTGGCACTCTGGTAGGCTGGCAGGCATGGCTGGCACTCTGGTGGGCAGGCAAGCACAGCTGGCACTCTGACAGGCAGGCAGGCACGGCTGGCACTCTGGCAGGCAGGCGGGCACGGCTGGCACTTTGGCAGGCGGGCATGGCTGGCACACTGGCAGGCAGATGGGCATGGCTGGCACACTGGCAGGCAGGTGGGCATGGCACAGACTGGAGGAATCGGGACTGTAACAGGTAGGGCAGGAACACAGGCAGGTAGGAGTAGGAAAAGGGAGCAGATAGGAACCAGTTCAGAATGGAGGGACAGAAACTCTTAGAAAGCAATTCAGACTGAAGGGACATGCACTGCTTCAGGAGGCATGGAACACAGGCAGGTACGAGTGGGATAAGGGAACGGGCAGTAACCAGGTCAGACTGGACGGACAAAGTTCCAAGGGGTGCAGGGTGAAAGCATAGCAGAGCCACAGGACGTGGAGAGCAGAGCAAAACCATAGGATGCGAAGAGCAGAGCAGAACCACATGACATGGATAGCAGAGCAGAACCGCAGGACGCAGAGAGCAGAGCAGAACCACAGGACGAGGAGAGCAGAGCAGACCCACAGGATGCGGAGAGCAGAGCAGAGCCGCAGGATGCGGAGTGCGGAGCAAAGCAGAACTGCTGGATGCGGAGAGCAGAGCCACAGGATGCGGAGAGCAGAGCAGAGCCGCAGGATATGGGGAGCAGAGCAGAGATGCAGGTTGCACAGAACAGAGCAAAGCCGCAGGATGCGGAGAGGAGAGCAGAAGGAGTAGACACTAGGATACACACAGCTGAGTAGGGAAGGCAGCAAACAAGTAAACAAACAGGTTCTAGTATAGGGCAGAGTTCAGTAGCAGAAAGCCTGGAGATTTTCTGACTCTGGAGGGTGCTACAGCCTTATTCCCGATCGCCATTATAAAAAACGTCAATGAGGGAATAAGGCCCCTTAACGGCCGCTGTTTTAATGCTTATCTGCAGGTGTTATGGGGTTAAATAACTTTCAGGTCCACAAAGGCTAAACAGCAGGGAGCTACACCAACAGAAATTAACTACAAAGCCCACAATCCAGTAATGCAGGTTACAAAGAGAACACAAGACTAGAGTTGTTGACCCATGTCGCTTGCAATCAAAGCTAAAATAGAATGCCAAATGACAGGGAATGCACATCTTTAGGCTGGTTTCACACATCCTGATATTTCTGGTACCAGAATAACCTGTACCGGAGATATCCGTGTCCGTGTGTCACATCCGTGTGACATCCGTGTGCTATCCGTGTGTACGATCTGTGTGTGATCCGTGTGCTGTCCATGTGGATGCGTACCAGAGCCAAAGGTTTGTATCTGCAAATGAAGGGTTAATGCCATGGTTATATATTAAAAGAGTGTCAAAAACATTTGTCTCAGTGACATCTCAGCTTTGGCTTGTGGGTTAGTAGTCCTTTGGCATAACAAATATGTCAAGGTCTAGATACCTGGCTAGTAAAGAAACAATTTGTTTCACTGTTAACCCTATAACTTTAAAACACATTTGTATGGGTCCGTGTGATCCGTGCAGCTGCACAAAAACGGTCATGTCGACATGTGGGGTACACGGACACATGGTCCTTGAGAAAACACAGATATGTGCACAGACCCATTCATTTGAAAGAGCAGGCCGGAGCGAGCTGTCCCCTCCCCCACAGACGGCGTACGTGCAGGCCGACATGACAGGGGTTTGGAGCAGAAGGGTAGAGGGTGGGGTTATTAAGGGGAGGAGGGTGTTATGCATGAAGGGGGGTTTATAGGGCAAGTACGGGGTGGGGTTAGCCAGTTCCCGCTCTGAAAGCAACAAGGAGAAATCCCGTCCTCCCGCCCTGTTTTTTGTTGTAGGGTTTTCGGGTTTATTTGTTTTGGGTCATGGTGGCTTGAGGTGGTGGGAGGGGTCCTTGGAGTTGGTGCTAAATTGGCCTCGGGGATCCGTCGGGATACGGATTATTCAGTTGGTGTAAACTTTGGTTTCAGGTCTGGTGGTTCGGGGGGGAGGGGATCTTGGCACAGGTGGGCCGGATTCCCAAGTTTTAAGTAGACATGGTTAACCCTTCGGAGTACTCTGGTGCTCCCGAGCCTGTGTGGTAACTGCTGGGAGTAAAATTATGGTCTGTTTTCTGTCCACTCTTTATTATGGTTTACCACCAGTTTGGAGCTTCAAGGACCCCTCCTCACGTTATTTTACTGTTATTTGTATGTTTATAACAAAGGCCGCTGTGGCCAATTATTATCCAAGTTTAGAATCCTGTCGTTATTTGGGACGGGTGTTATTCGGCGACAAATACGGGGTTGTTAGGGACAAAGGAAGGAACTTCCTTCTGGGCTATTGCACAATACCAATGTCATGGGTCTATGTGTGTCGATGTCTCCAGTATGTGTGAAAACTGTCACGACGCATACCGGAGACACTGATGTGTGAAACCAGCCTTAACCCCTATCTGACCTCGGACGGGATAGTACGTCCGAGGTCAGATCCCCTGCTTTGATGCAGGGCTCCGCGGTGAGCCAGCATCAAAGCCGGGACATGTCAGCTGTTTTGAACAGCTGACATGTGCCCGTAATAGGCGCGGGCAGAATCGCGATATGCCCGCACCTATTAACTAGTTAAATGCCGCTGTCAAACGCAGACAGCGGCATTTAACTACCGCATCCGGCCGGGCGGCCGGAAATGACGTCATCGCCGACCCCGTCACATGATCGGGGGTCGGCGATGCGTCTCCATTGTAACCATAGAGGTCCTTGAGACCTCCATGGTTACTGATCACCAGTGGCTGTGAGCGCCACCCTGTGGTCGGCGCTCACAGCACACCTGCATTTCTGCTACATAGCAGCGATCAGCAGATCGCTGCTATGTAGCAGAGCCGATCGCGTTGTGCCTGCTTCTAGCCTCCTATGGAGGCTATTGAAGCATGGCAAAAGTTAAAAAAAAAGTTAAAAAAAATGTGAAAAAAATAAAAAAAATATAAAAGTTTAAATCACCCCCCTTTCGCCCCAATCAAAATAAATCAATAAAAAAAAAAAATCAAATCTGCACATATTTGGTATCGCCGCGCTCAGAATCGCTCGATCTATCAATTAAAAAAAAGCAGTAACCTGATCGCTAAACAGCGTAGCGAGAAAAAAATTCCAAACGCCAGAATTACGTTTTTTAGGTCGCCGCGACATTGCATTAAAATGCAATAACGGGCGATCAAAAGAACGTATCTGCACCAAAATGCTATCATTAAAAACGTCATCTCGGCACGCAAGAAATAAGCCCTCAACCGACCCCAGATCACGAAAAATGGAGACGCTACGAGTATCGGAAAATGGCGCAATTTTTATTTTTTTATTTTTTAGCAAAGTTTGGAATTTTTTGTCACCACTTAGATAAAAAATAACCTAGTCATGTTAGGTGTCTATGAACTCGTACTGACCTGGAGAATCATAATGGCAGGTCAGTTTTAGCATTTAGGGAACCTAGCAAAAAAGCCAAACAAAAAACAAGTGTGTGATTGCACTTTTTTTGCAATTTCACCGCACTTGGAATTTTTTTCCCGTTTTCTAGTACACGACATGCTAAAACCAATGATGTCGTTCAAAATTACAACTCGTCCCGCAAAAAATAAGCCCTCACATGGCCAAATTCACGGAAAAATAAAAAAGTTATGGCTCTGGGAAGGAGGGGAGTGAAAAACGAACACGGAAAAACGAAAAATCCCAAGGTCATGAAGGGGTTAAAAAGGTCCTGTGACTATGTAAAAGTGGACAGGTTTTGCACTTATTTTATTTCAGCAGCTCCCCTGAGTATGATGAGTATGCTGCTTTTTTTTCTTAAATCTGCCATACAGTGCTATATTTGAGCCTATTTGTTTAGTGCTAATGCTGAATAAGCATTTAAGAAGTAAGTGGTTATCCAAGTAGTGAACAACCCCTTTAAAGGAGAAGTTATAACATTTTCCTTCAAGGTTTTTTTTTAAATCAGTGGTTCAAAAGCAATGTTGGCCTTGTCGTTTTTGTTTTTCATTTACATGACACAAATTATTTTTTTTGCATTTATCAAAGCATTATACAGTAAATTGTAAGGCACCATTTAATTTACAACTCATTCTGTAAAAAACTAGCCTTCATACAGATATATCAACAGAAAAATTAAAGTTATTGCTCTTAAAGTGAAGAAGAAAAAATCCACAGCAAGCAAATTAAAAAATGACTGCATTCTCAAGAGGTTGAAAAGGAATGCATTCTGTCTTTATGATTTTTGCCTACTAAATGTTGTGGTTTAGAAAACTATATTATTTATTTTAGTTTAGTATGGTTTTAAGGATCTGCAAAGAATTAATTATGATTTCCAAATAAGTCTAAGCAATATGTATGCTTGCCACAAGATGGCAGTCTGAGAATAAAATATAGAGATCATTTCCAGATAAGTTTACACATGGCAGTATTACTTCAGAAATCTATTTATTTTACTGACTTGTCATGATTGTCCCCATTGGGGCTCACAATCTAAATTCCATATCAGTATGCCTTTGGAAGGTGGGAGGAAAGTGATGTACCCGAAGGAGACCCACGGAAACACAGGGTGAACATTCAAATTGCTTGCAGGTGTTGTCCTTGGTGGCATTTGATACATCTAAAATATAAACTACCAGACAAAATATATAATAAAAATATAAAGCTTATATACAGTGATATGTAAAAGTTTGGGACCCAGTTAAGCAAGTAGAAGTAGAACTGATCTAAAGTTCTAAAGTTAATGACACATTTCCTTTGTATTATAGGCAACAAAAAACATTTAAAATTTTAAATATTTTACATTTTAAAAGTTTGGGCACCTTGCATGATTAGTGTAAAGCTTCTAAGAGGGGGCAAGCCCAGGGGACTCAAATACCACAAAAGCTGGTACCGAGAGGGCGGCTCGAAGGGGCAGGCATGGAAGGATAAGGAAGCGATAAGAAAGAATGGAAACAAGGACTTCAGGACTTGGGAGAGACAGGGAACCAGAGGAGTAAGGAAAGGATCCTAAGATTCAGTAGGAGAGGCTGGAGAGAAAAAACGGGAACCATTGGGAAGGGTAGGCAGCGGACAACACTGGGGAGAGAACAAAGGTAAAGCAGGATAAGACAACTACAAGATAAAGACACGAGAAGGAACTGAGTGTCAATAGGAAACTAACACAATAATCAGGCTTTATAAGAGAGGAGACTGCCTTATATACCCAGCACCTCCCAGCTATTGCTCAGCGGCGTTACCAAGTCAGCTGTATGAATTGATAGAACAGAGTGCGATCGCGTCCTAAGACAGCTAGAGGACGCGCGCAAGCACCGAGATCCAGGAGCCGACGGCGGGACAGGAAGAACCCGAGGGACGCGGTAAGACTGCCGACGAGCACCAGGACGTGAGGCGTTAGACCGGGGAGCCGCAAAAGACAGGACAGCATGCCGGGACGCCAGAGCAGGTAAGACAGAGACGCTGGGCCGGGGTGTAGCAGGGATCCTAACAGTTAGTACCCAGTAACACCCCCTTTTGAAAATATCACAGTTTCTAAATACCTTTTGCAGTCAGCCAAAAGTCTTTCAATTCTTGTTTGAGGGATTTTCATCCATTCTTCCTTGGAAAATTCTTCTAGTTCTGTGAGATTCCTTGGTCGTCTTGCATGTGTAGGAGAACGTAGCACAGGGGATAAAACTCTGCAATGCCATGCGGCTTCCAGGCCTGAACAAAACCCTGCAGAACTGATCTAAAGGAGAGACGTTGCAGGGAAGACTGAAATATCCAGTGCTCTTGGTAAGGTGATGGTGACTAAGGCTAGGTTCACATTAGCGGTTATGTGCGCAGCGTATCATCTGCATGCGTAAAAGCATGCAAACGCATGCTTACGCCTCCACATCATCTTACGCATGGCACAAAAAAACTGCTGCGTGTGCAAGTGTTTAAATGTTTTTTTGCATGCGTTTACGTTGTTTATGTGAATGGTGTAGGTGGCAACATCATTTCCTGGACATGCAGTCTGAAATACGCATGCATATCGAACGCAAGCGTATGCATGTCCTTGCGTACCAGTGCGTTCCCATAGACAGTATTGCGTTTTTGACGCACTCATCTGCATGTTAATGATTTCGCAATACTTAACGCCTCAAAAAAATGCAACATGCTGCGTTCGCCGGACACTGCCGCACATCGCTAAACGATGCATGCGTACAAATTTGCATGCATGCCCCTGCATACACCATATTAAAGAAATGTATGCATGATGAACGAGGTTCTATACGGATTATACGCTGCGCACAGATACGCTAATGTGAACCTGGCCTAAGCCAACCTTGGATACCAAACGCCAGTGAGCCAAAAGAAGAGATTTGGCACCAAGGGAAGTGACAGTTGCGCCTGCTGAAGCTCCAGCAGCCAATACAGTGGGTCGCAGCCATAAGTACCAGCAAAGCCCAGAGTCAGATAATGATGGTGAAGCACCAAAGACCAGAGTTATGCCAGTCAAGGTCCAGACTCCACCCATCAACAGTCAAGCACCAAAGTCTCAAATGATACTGGTCGAAAGCTGAGGTCCATCCCCCATCGATATGGACCAAGGAGGCTTTCATTGGCGGTCAAGCACTGAAGAGGCCTTGAGGACATCCACTCAGAGACACAAGCCTGGGCTGGTGATCGGAGGTGACAGGTCACTTTTTGCAGAGACTTGCGATACTGGACATGGGCAGATGGAGGACTGCAAGCCAGATGGGTCCAGCTGAAGCTAGAGCGGCCCAGAGAGAGTTGATAGACTTTGTCAGGAAAACCTGCAGGTAGTGAGATGGAACAGCAGCTCTTGTCAGGGTTATGAGCCCCTACACTGCAGCTCATCTGATCCCATAGGTTTTCTATGTGATTCAGGTCTGGAGAAAGTGCGGGTAGTGAGATGGAACAGCAGCTCTTGTCAGGGTTATGAGCCCCTACACTGCAGCTCATCTGATCCCATAGGTTTTCTATGTGATTCAGGTCTGGAGAAAGTGCGGGTAGTGAGATGGAACAGCAGCTCTTGTCAGGGTTATGAGCCCCTACACTGCAGCTCATCTGATCCCATAGGTTTTCTATGTGAGTCAGGTCTACAGAAAGTGCAGATCACTACATATGAGGTACCCCAGTGTCCAGCAGTCATTCGCTAATGATGTAACCTCAATGATCTGGAGCATTGTTATCCATGAAGATAAGATTAGGCCTGTATTGTTTGTGAATAGGCACAATTACTAGATTAATGATATTTTTCAAGTAGTAAGGGTTTGTTATTGTACCATTCACAAAGTGTAGGGCAGTTATTGACTAGATACACCTGCCAACACTGTAACACCACCACCACCAAAGGCTCGTATGGGGACAATAATGGCTGATGCACAGCACTCTCCTTGACATCTACAAAGTCGCTGGTGGCCATAATTTCTGCTCATTGTGAATTGACTTTCATCAGTGAACAGCACTCAGGCCCACTGGTCCCTTGTCCAGCATAGATGCAAAATGATGACTCCTGTGCCTGGTGTTGTGGTCAGGTACTCTTGCATGTCATCTAACATGCAGACCCCACTGATGTAAATGGTTTTGAATGGTGTGATGGGACACTTGGGTATCTCTCACCTCCCTTAAATGTGCCTTGAGTTGGGTGGCATGCATCATGTGGTTCTGAAGGGCATTGTTCACAGTGAAGTAGTCATCAGTGTGGGATGTGGCCAAATGATGTACACTTCTCTGTCTTTGGCCACATTCACACATTCAGTATTTGGTCAGTATTTTACATCTGTAAGAAGTGGTGACACGTTTCTATTATACTTTCCTCCACTCCAGGTTTTTACTTACAAACACTGATGTAAAATACTGGCCAAATGCTGAAAGTGTGAATGCAGCCTTTCTGTGACTCTTCCAGTCTCTCATTATCTCTATTGAAACCCTGCTGATGGCAGTCTGTGACTCTCTAAGCTCAGTGTTCGCTTCCATCTGAGAAATATCCTACTTGGAGCCTAGCAATGGTGAGGTACTGTTGATCAATTTTTAGATGCTGGCTTGGTCACATGATGTCAAAATGTGAACAGCATGATGTGGAGGACTGTTTAAATGGCAGTTATGCAACTTGTCTCTTCAGAGAGGAAGAGGACTAGAACTCTCGTGCCACCTATTGGAAGTAACAATCCTAACAGTCAATGTCGACTCTTTAACGAGCCTTGTCACATGACTTAGGATAACAGCCAAACCAGAATGGCAATTCTAATTTAAAACAGAAATTTATTGGCTAATTTGTAAGGAGGTGAAGCACAAGAAGAGTCCGGGGGCGGTTACCTTCTCGGCTCTGTGCCTGGAACCATTGAGCTGTGCTACAGGTTCCCCAGGGAACCAAAAGAACACACACACTCTATTACAACCAGATAAAATATAATTCATATATCTAAAAAACAATGATAATATTAAAAGATTTTTTTATAAATAGATATAATAGATACATAGTGTATGAGGTGTGCGGCAAAAGTAAGTGGAACCCACTCAGTGCATAGAATAAACCAAAACCCAAGACAGGGGTCAAAAGAAGGAGAGTCACCAGGCTAGGATATACATATATTCAATTTTATTATTTATTACGATAGCAGATGGTCAGATAATAAAGCATGATAACAAATATTAAAAGGAGATGTGCACTACAGGACATATACTAATATAATTAATACATAGGTACAGTTAGGGCCAGAAATATTTGGACAGTAACACAATTTTCGCGAGTTGGGCTCTGCATGCCACCACATTGGATTTGAAATGAAACCTCTACAACAGAATTCAAGTGCAGATTGTAACGTTTAATTTGAAGGGTTGAACAAAAATATCTGATAGAAAATGTAGGAATTGTACACATTTCTTTACAAACACTCCACATTTTAGGAGGCCAAAAGTAATTGGACAAATAAACATAACCCAAACAAAATATTTTTATTTTCAATATTTTGTTGCAAATCCTTTGGAGGCAATCACTGCCTTAAGTCTGGAACCCATGGACATCACCAAACGCTGGGTTTCCTCCTTCTTAATGCTTTGCCAGGCCTTTACAGCCGCAGCCTTCAGGTCTTGCTTGTTTGTGGGTCTTTCCGTCTTAAGTCTGGATTTCAGCAAGTGAAATGCATGCTCAATTGGGTTTAGATCTGGAGGTTGACATGGCCATTGCAGAATGTTCCACTTTTTGGCACTCATGAACTCCTGGGTAGCTTTGGCTGTATGCTTGGGGTCATTGTCCATCTGTACTATGAAGCGCCGTCCAATCAACTTTGCAGCATTTGGCTGAATCTGGGCTGAAAGTATATCCCGGTACACTTCAGAATTCATCCGGCTACTCTTGTCTGCTCTTATGTCATCAATAAACACAAGTGACCCAGTGCCATTGAAAGCCATGCATGCCCATGCCATCACGTTGCCTCCACCATGTTTTACAGAGGATGTGGTGTGCCTTGGATCATGTGCCATTCCCTTTCTTCTCCAAACTTTTTTCTTCCCATCATTCTGGTACAGGTTGATCTTTGTCTCATCTGTCCATAGAATACTTTTCCAGAACTGAGCTGGCTTCTTGAGGTGTTTTTCTGCAAATTTAACTCTGGCCTGTCTATTTTTGGTATTGATGAATGGTTTGCATCTAGATGTGAACCCTTTGTTTTTACTGTCATGGTGTCTTCTCTTTACTGTTGACTTAGAGACAGATACACCTACTTCACTGAGAGTGTTCTGGACTTCAGTTGATGTTGTGAACGGGTTCTTTTTCACCAAATTAAGTATGCGGTGATCATCCACCACTGTTGTCATCCGTGGACGTCCAGGCCTTTTTGAGTTCCCAAGCTCACCAGTCAATTCCTTTTTTCTCAGAATGTACCCAACTGTTGATTTTGCTACTCCAAGCATGTCTGCTATCTCTCTGATGGATTTTTTCTTTTTTTTCAGCCTCAGGATGTTCTGCTTCACCTCAATTGAGAGTTCCTTTGACCGCATGTTGTCTGCTCACAGCAACAGCTTCCAAATGCAAAACCACACACCTGGAATCCACCCCTGACCTTTTAACTACTTCATTGATTACAGGTTAATGAGGGAGACGCCTTCAGAGTTAATTGCAGCCCTTAGAGTCCATTGTCCAATTACTTTTGGTCCCTTGAAAAAGAGGTTGCTATGCATTACAGAGCTATGATTCCTAAACCCTTTCTCCGATTTGGATGTGGAAACTATCATATTGCAGCTGGGAGTGTGCAATTTCAGCCCATATTATATATATAATTGTATTTCTGAACATGTTTTTGTAAACAGCTAAAATAACAAAACTTGTGTCACTGTCCAAATATTTCTGGCCCTAACTGTATATACACAATAACAACCCACAGTATAAAAAGGGGGAAGACCTGATGCTGAACAATTAAACTATTTTGGTTTTGGTTTATTCCAGGTTCCCCAGGGAGCAGACTTAGAGACTGGGACAGAAAGGAAGCTGGGCAGAGAGCGGAAAAGGCATGCGCACAAGGAAGAGAGCAGCATGAGCAGCGATCAAAGCAGGGTGCAGCTGCGCTCCGGAAGAGAGAGAGAGAGCTCCTGGTCAGAGGACAAATACAGGGAGATTGCCCAGAAAGACAGCATATTGTGAGTACATGAATGCGGACTCTGCTGTGACAGGAGAGGGGTGCTTTGAGACCTGTGTAGAGACATTGGCCCATGAAGAGACTGTGACCCCCTGGTACCAGCGGTATCACTACAGAGTCTGTGACCCCTGGTACCCACGGTATCAGTGCAGAGCCCCTGATCCCTGGTGAGAGACTTAATAATAGACTGACCATCGTTTTCCCGGGATAGACTGTGCTGTAAAAGCTAAAGACTCAGAGCCTGTGCATATCATATTAACTGCCAAAACCCCAGGCAGCGGGCTCCTAGAGACTACTCAGCCCACAGACAACAGAGGGATGACAAGTGCCGCTGTTTCTCGGTGCCTACGTTGGAGAAGACGACCCTTCAAGCAAGTCCTCATCAAACTTATAAGTGTTCTTTTCTCAAGAAATCCTGCTTACTTCTGTTACACTGTTTGACTCCCATATTTTTGCACTGTTTTATTGCTAGTTATTTTCCATTGCTTTCTCCCTGTGAGGAGAACCTTATTAGGCTGGAGTCACACTAGCGAGTTTTACGGACGTATGAGTGCAGAAAATACGTCCGTATAACACGCCTAACAAACGTCCCAATTATTCTCTATGCCCCTGCTCCTATCTGCCGTATTTTACTGATCAGTATTATACGGCTTTCTACGGCCGTAGAAAATCGCAGCATGCTGCGTTTGTCACCGTATTGCGCCAAAAAAACGCCAATGAAAGTCTATGGAACCCAGAAAAATACGGATTACACACGGACCAGCAGTGTGACTTGCGAGAAATACGCAGCGGTGTTAGAGAGAAAAGCCGGCAATTCAGTGCGGTGTACAGTAAAACCACACTGACAGCTTACAGTAGAATAGGTAGAATAAATGTGTACACATAGAATAGGTATATATATATATGTCAGTGAGACACATATATGTATATATATTATTACTTCATACAGCGCTAGATAGCTTTTAAGCCGGTAATTCAATTGCCAGCTTTTGCTATCTCCTTCCTAAACCCGACATGATATGAGACATGGTTTACATACAGTAAACCATGTCATATCACCTTTTTTTTGCATATTCCACACTGCTAATGTTAGTAGTGTGTATATGCAAAATTTGGCCGTTCTAGCTATTAAATTAAAGGGTTAAATGGCGGAAAAAATTGGCGTGGGCTCCCGTGCAATTTTCTCCGCCAGAGTAGTAAAGCCAGTGACTGAGGGCAGATATTAATAGCCTAGAGAGGGTCCACGGTTATTGGCCCCCCCTGGCTAAAAACACCTGCCCCCAGCCACCCCAGAAAAGGCACATCTGGAAGATGCATCTATTCTGGCACTTGGCCACTCTCTTCCCATTCCCGTGTAGCGGTGGGATATGGGGTAATGAAGGGTTAATGCCACCTTGCTATTGTAAGGTGACATTAAGCCAAATTAATAATGGAGAGGCATCAATTATGACACCTATCCATTATTAATCCAATACTAGTAAAGGGTTAAAAAAAACACAACCACATTATTAAAAATTATTTTAATAAAATAAAAACAAAGGTTGTTGTAATATTTTATTCTACGCTCAATCCAATCACTGAAGACCCTCGATCTGTAACAAAAAAAACCAACAATATACATACCTTCCGAAGATCTGTAAAGTCCCACGATGTAAATCCATCTGAAGGGGTTAAAAAATTTTGCAGCAAGGAGCTCTGCTAATGCAGCTCTGCAATGAATAGGTGGACAACGCTAGTCCAAGGTTGCCAGGAAAGTAGACATTTTTTGTGTGTATGTGATTCCCAACTTGACAATTCTTCCATTCTGTAAATATCTTGCACTTTGTTAATCCACTCATCCAAAGTGGGGGAGACGGTTGTCTCCAGTGAAGTGAAATCAGGTGTTTTGCCGCTGCCAACAGAAGAGGGAGTAAGTCATGTTTTTTGGGTTTAAACCCTTGTGTAGGGAGCGAGAGTAAAACTTCTTGAGGTGATAGGTCCTGTGTAATCAAGTTAAGCGACTAAGGTATTTGTTAATATCTAACTAGTATTTGGAGATAATAGGGCACGTTCAAAAGATATGTGCCAGGGAGCCCACCGAGTTTGAACACCTCCAGCATAGAGGAGAGGAAGATAAACCCATGTGGAATAAAATTTCGGGGGTTCTATACCAGCGTGATAGAATTTTAAAGGAGTTTTCTTGCAGCGAGATACATCTTGAGAAGCCATGGGAGTTACTCAAAAATTGGTTCGATTCTTGGGGGGACAAAGACAGCTTTAGTTCTAATTCCCATGACGATAAATAGAGGGGTGTGAACTGTATGGGTGGGCAAATGAGGTTAGCGTAAATTTTGGAAATGAGTTTGGAGGGAGGGGATCTAAGGCCTACTAGAAATTCTAGCCAGAGCCAATCAGAGTTATTTTTTGCAATGATTTAAGTTTGTAGAAGGTCATGGGGACGTCTCTTGGCGTCCCTTAGCCAAGTGTCTATGCAGGGGATTTGGTTGGAAAGGAGGTGTGAGATTGGTTAGGTAACGAGTCCCACAGACCAAAAGCATCAATGTAATTGGGATCAGTAAGCCAAGGGATGATCTTCAATGGAATATTATCTAAAAAGCAACAATGATGTACCTTATTAGGAACTAAAGAGCGTCAAATGGCTAAGGTGTTGTGAGTAATAGCATCCAGTGAGTGAGAGGGAGGGGCACAGGAGGACCAGAGAAAGATATCTGCTTTATTACCCAACACAGTGATTTCGAAGTTAGGAGTTTTAGGATCTAGGTTAGACTTAACTAGACGTAATCATCTAGCGAGGTGAATTGCGTGATAGTAAGTCTTAAAGTTAGGGAGGTCAAATCCACTTTTATTTTTAGGTACAGAAAGAATTTTAGGGGGAAGTCTGGCTCTTTTAGATCTCCATACATAATTTGCAACCAATATCTTCACAGAGGTAAAGAAAGAATTAGGGAGAGGAATGGGGACCATATTCATTACATAAATTTTGTAATTTTGTAAGAAAAAGATTTTTTAGTATTCTGTACCAAAAGGCTTTTTTCCATGCGGTACCTGCAAAGCTTGCTTGAATACTAAAAAATCTTTTTCTTTTTCTAATTTTGACAAATCCAGGACCTTTGAAATTAGGGAACATCTCACCTGTTCCTCTCAGGGAATTATATATCACGCCACTTGCCCTTGCGATTTAGTGTACATTGGGCTCACGTCTCCAGAATTTAAAATACGCATACGTGAACACATTCGTGATATTGAAAAAGCCAGGAATATTGAAGATTTTTCCGCCTTAAAAACCTTGCAGCGTCATTTTAAAATTCATCATAACTCCAATCCCAAGGGCCTAATTTTCAAAGCCATCGATCAGGTCAAACTGGGTATAAGAGGTGGCGACCTGGGCAGATCCCTTGCCCAACTGGAAAGCAAGTGGATATACCGCCTAGGTACCATCACCCCTCAGGGCCTAAATGAAAGCTTTGGCTTTAATTCCTTTTTGTAATAATCAGTACTAAACTGTAGTCTTGTTAACGGGTTTTTTTCTTTAGATGCTTTTTAGGTGTTTTTAACATAAGTGTTTTACTAATCTTGATTTTAATTCTTTCACTTACCTCTCCCCTCCCTCCCCCCCTTTCTTTTCTTATATATAAATACTAATATTCATGATTTTACTATTTTAAGGTCCCCATACTTACCACACACTGCTTCTTGTATCTGATATTCGGGATGGTTTTCCTCGGAGCTTGGGGCTGCCTGAGTGGACATTAAGGTGATACAAGCATCCATGGAGTCCTCCTATTGGAAGAGAAAAGGAGAAGATGTCGGCATCATAGGAAAAACGAGAGGAGACAAGAGATAAAAATATTGGACTGTCACATTCCCGCCCACATCACTTCGGTGGTATTTTCCATATTCCCCTCACCCCGCCCCTTTCCCTTTACCATATATATTTATATTTTCTTATATGTGTGTATACATTCGTATTTCGCACCTTAGTACTCGGATATATGTGGTATATATACCACCTTGTTTTGATTTACATACCTTGTTTTCATTACAAGGATTATGTATACAGGTATATATGTATATTTACTTATCACTTATATCTTAGGTTATTTGTTTTATTTATTTACCAATTTATTATTCATTTTACCACATTCATTTATGCTGAGGCTATTATTAATTTTCATTTATTTTCATGTATTTTATAGTACACTGTAGCTCCACTTTGATTGATTCGGAGGCTAATATCAAATGCCATGTTCCCCCATCTATGGTCACCTTCACCTCTGGTGCATTGCTGCACCTTTTCCTTATCATATTTTTACATACCACCTTCTGGGAGCCTTAGATTTCCCTGAGCGTACGCGCTGTATTTATCACTAACCCCCCCCCCCCCCCTCCCTCTTTCCTAATGTCATGTTCCCCCATCTATGGTTCTTCCTGGTAATACAACTCCTATCTTAATAATCACCCTTGTTGTCCCTAGAAACTGCCGCCCCTATCTTTAGTATTCTATGCGCGGCGCCCCCTTGCTTGTGGGCGTTCCTATTCTGTCTTAGTTTACGCCTCTTACTTCCTATCTAGCGTTCCTCTGGTGACCATGATGCGCAGGCGCTGGGAAATTCCCAGCCCCCTCTGACCTCCGGAGGCGCTCCATGTTGTGACCGCAGTGCGTTCCACTGCGTGCCACAGGAGCGCTTTTCCGGAGGTCCCCTTAACAACAGGGGGCGTTTCCTGATGCCTGCGCTCTGACTGGTCCAGGCAGCCGCTCTAGTATACACGCCCCTATACCTCTTCGCCTATCAGTACTTGTCCTTCCCGATAAAACACCGGCCTCTTCTAAACCCCAGTACCCGCCCCCGGAAGAAGCATCCTTGCGAAACGGCGCTCGTCGGGTGTCGGGAGAGCGCAGCCACAGCCATACGCTTCTACATGCCTGCCTGACTTTCCGGTACTTGCCTCAATCTCCTCCACGAACACATTACAGGTAATAAACACCTCCTCACCTACGGGGTTTTTGAGCCATTTATTTGGCTAATACATAGGGGTTTGTTCTCATCAGCCTTAGGAGTAGCTGTTCTATGTTTTCAGCCTCTATGGTTTTGGTACTTTGAGACATCCCCTACCCTTTGCTCTATTCTTGGCTTCCCCCTCCTCCCATATGTATCACAATTGTGGCAATATGTGTAGGTGGTAGTTTATGCCCGTTTTATATGTATGGTCCAAAAAAAAACAGATTCTGGTAGTCACATTTGTGCTATATAGACCTTTCATGTTCTATGTGGGAGGGGATATCTGTTCATATGGTGCATGTATTATTCTATATATAGATCTAATTCTGCTGGCTTCCCTCTCCCTTTACCACTTGGAAGTCCCATTTTTTGTCTTTTTTTATATTCCCTTGGTCCAGTTCCCCTCCCCCTTCCCTTCCCCCTTCTTTTGCCTTTTAAATGTGTATTAATAAATGGTATTTTTTTAAACCTTACCTACTGTTCATTTCACTTCTTATCCTCTGCTCGGTATACTCCCTTGAGGATTATGGTTATATACACTTGTTGGAGTGACGTATGAGCCACCTATTATTAGGACTATGATAATAAGTTCCTTAAGGGGTCTAGTTTCCAAAATGGGGTCACTTGTGGGGGGTTTCTACTGTTTAGGCACATCAGGGGCTCTCCAAACGCGACATGGCGTCCAATCTCAATTCCAGCCAATTCTACATTGAAAAAGTAAAACGGCGCTCCTTCACTTCCAAGCTCTGCGGTGCGCCCAAACAGTGGTTTACCCTCACATATGGGGTATCGACGTATTCAGGAGAAATCGCACAACAACTTTTGTGGTCTAATTTCTCCTGTTACCCTTGTGAAAATAAGAATTTGTGGGCGAAAAGATCATTTTTGTGTAAACAAAAGCGATTTTTTATTTTCACGGCTCTACGTTATAAACTTCTGTGAAGCACTTGGGGGTTTAAAGTGCTCACCACACATCTAGATAAGTATCTTAAGGGGTCTAGTTTCCAAAATGGTGTCACTTGTGGGGGGTTTCCACTGATTAGGCACATCAGGGGCTCTCTAAACGTGACATAGTGTCCGATCTCAATTCCAGCCAATTCTGCATTGAAAAAGTCAAATGGCGCTCCTTCACTTCTAAGTTCTGCGGTGCGCCCAAAAAGTGGTTTACCCCCACATATGGGGTATTGGCGTATTCAGGAGAAATTGCTTAACAAAATTTATGGTTACATTTCTGTTTTTACACTTGTGAAAATAAAAAAAATGGTTCTGAATTAAGATGTTTGCAAAAAAAAGTTAAATGTTCATTTTTTCCTTCCACATTGTTTCAGTTCCTGTGAAGCACGTAAAGGGTTAATAAACTTCTTGAATGTGGTTTTGAGAACCTTGAGGGGTGTAGTTTTTAGAATGGTGTCACACTTCGTTATTTTCTATCATATAGACCCCTCAAAATGACTTCAAATGTGATGTGGTCCCTAAAAAAAAATGGTGTTGTAAAAATGAGAAATTGCTGGTCAACTTTTAACCCTTATAACTCCCTAACAAAAAAAAAATTTGTTTCCAAAATTGTGCTGATGTAAAGTAGACATGTGGGAAATGTTATTTATTAACTATTTTTCGTGACATATCTCTCTGATTTAAGGGCATAAAAATACAAAGTTTGAAAATTGCAAAATTTTAAAAATTTTCGCCATATTTCCGTTTTTTTCATAAATAATCGCAAGTAATATCGAAGAAATGTTACCACTAACATGAAGTACAATATGTCATGAAAAAACAATCTCAGAATCAGCGTGATCCATTGAAGCGTTCCAGAGTTATAACCTCATAAAGTGACAGTGGTCAGAATTGCAAAAATTGGCCCGGTCATTAAGTACCAAATTGGCTCTGTCACTAAGGGGTTAAGCCTCTGATATCTGGGTCTTGCCTAATTTTCTGGATCAAGGTCTCCATCACTAACACGAAAAGGGAAGGGGAGAGAGGGCAGCCCTGTCTAGTGCCGTTTCTAATCATGAATGAGTTCGAAAATAAACTATTCACTCTGACCTTAGCAGTTGGAGTCGTGTAGGGGGTTGTGAGGATAACATACAATATAAGTTTTAATTTCTCTTGCCTGTTAGTGCTATGCTGTGGGCTAACACCCCCCTTCTCTTTGTGTTCCTGAAATGTGTGTGTAGGAAAGGTTTTATTGCTTCTAGCTCTGGGAGCAAAGGAATTTTTATGATCGGTATAGCTACATAGACAATGGTACCATCTGAAACTGGTCTGATCTCTCTTTTAAAACATGAGGCTCTTTGTCCTAATCTTGTAAGATTCTGGGCCACCGATTTGGGCTAGCAAAATAATAAGCATATATTGCTAACCTGCATCGGCGGATCTATCAGCCACTGTAAGCCCGAGCCTCTAATTCCATCAGGTAAAAAAATATGGATTTCTCTGGAACTGTATGTCCCAAATAGCCCAAATTTGGTTTAATTAGAAAGCCAATTGTAAAATAAGAAGCAAGCTGGGTGTGTTATGATTCTGACATGTTTGGGAACGAAAATACAAAACTTATAAGAATTAGAGTTAAATTTGGTAAGTCTAAAGAGAGAGGATGGACTGGGTAAACCAACCCCTTTTAGTGATGTCACCAGGCTGAGCTTTAAGTGTTATGCCAGGCACCCAGCAGTGGGAGTCTGAGTTTTTTTTACTTAAGGAGATGTTTCTTTCCCGACCTCCTGATGCACTGGGACATTTGGGGTTCCGCCTACCAGCATGGTTTTGCCTAAAATGAACTGAGAACATGTGAGTTCTACTTTTTCTCATTTAATCCCTTTATTTTATAATTACCTTGTACATTTTTTCAATTGTCTCATATTGTAACATCTAGTTTTCGTTCTTCCTGCTCTAAAACGTACCCTAAGTCTTCTGAAGGGAATTACGCTACTGTTTTGGGTTAGCTTCGGACCCGTTTAATCGAAGCTGGTGGCAGCATACCGTGGGCTGTGCTTTTGGGAGTTGTGGTAGCGACGGCAGCGTTGATAATTATTGTTCCTGTCTGAGTGGGAGTAGTTATATCGCCTCGCTGCAGCGTGCCCAATAGCCAGTACATAGCAGGCAGCCTTTCTGGCGACTAATTACCCTAGGTGCAGTACCTAATCTGAACTAAGGGTAAGGGGACGCCAGAGAGCTGCAAGTTCAAGTGGAACTGTAAAGCGGGATATACATAAATCCCTGCAGTTCGTGGTATATTGTAGAGCAGTGGGATATCTAAAATAAGCCCCTGCTGTAAACTAAGAGGTCAATAGAATTGTGTGTGTTTTTTCATCACATTGTAGCAGTGGAGGGATAACTAAGATAAGCCCCCCTGCACATGTGATAGCCGTCTGTTGGTCTAAAATCACCCCGATCCGTGATGTGGGGGTGACGGGTCATGATAGCCTCTATGAATGGAGGAGGAAACTCAAATTTTTGTAAGGTGCAAATCAAATAGTGCCAGCTGATTCTATCGAAGGCCTTCTTGGCGTCTGTCAACAGAATGGCAAGAGGGATGCCAGAGTGCTTAGCATGAGAAATAGCCAAAAGGGTTTTAATAGAGTTGTCCTTACCCTCTCTTCCTCTAACGAAGCCAACTTGGTCAGGGTGTATTAGTGTTTCTAGAACACCATTAATTCTGGCAGCTAGAATTTTTGCCCATAATTTTAGGTTGGTATTGAGCAAGGAGATAGGCCTGTAATTACTGCAGAGGCCGCCGTCTCTGCCCTCCTTGGCGATAACGGTAATATACACCTCTAGGGATTGACTAGGAGGACCTTTCCCTTTCAGAAATGAGTTGAATAGCTCAACCAGATGGGGGAGAAGAATATCTGAAAACTTTCTGTAGTAACTCACGGGGAAACTGGACCTGGACCTGGAGTTTTGTTATTTGGGATTCTTTGAAAGACGTCTTTAATTTCTTGGAGAGTAATTTTAGAAAGGAGAGCTAAGTAATCATTGGGAAGGACTTTGGGAAGAGAGAGGGGAGCTAAGAAGCTATGAATCCTGTCCTCAGCTGCAGGGCACTCTCTCATAGATTGCGGAGGGAATAGATTGTATAGTGATTCATAATATTGTCTATAAGCTTCAGCAATCTCGTCAGAGCTCGTCAATCTCTTACCCTCCTCAGTGTGGATATGTTTTATAAATGTTCTCTCTTTTTGTTTTTTAAGTAATTGGGAGGTAAGCTTGCTGCATTTATTTCCATGCATATAAAATCTTTGTCTGCAGTGAAAGAATGTCTTTGCAGATTTGGCGTTTAGCAAATCTTTAAGTTTGCTGCAGAGAGAGGCGAGGTCCTGGCAAGAAATCTGAGAGACTGACTTTTTATGTAGGCATTCTGCTATGCTGAGTTGATGGAGAAGCGACAGAATCTCCTTGTCCCTCTGTTTTTTAGCATGGGAAGCAATAGAAATTAGTTATCCTCTGAGGACCGCTTTATGGGCTTCCCATATATTAGGAGTGAGTTGGTTTTCAGTGATGTTCTCAGCAAAATAATGCAATAGTACAATTTTTATTTTTCTCATATTATCTGGGGAGTCCATAATAGATTTGTTTAATCTCCAAGAGAGGGCAGGGAGGAGTAGTGATTTGATGATGATATCAATAAAGATAGGTGCATGATCCGAGATGGAAATGACTCCTATATTGGTGTCTTTTATTAGTGGTAGGGCGTGATATCAGGAGTGGGGAGGGGAGAAATATGTGTAATCTTTAGTGGTAGGGTGAGAAAGGCGCCAAGGGTCTATAAGTTGGAGGATTTCTAGTTTACGTCGTAATGTGAGTGAGATGGGGGAGGAACCACTAGAGGTATCTATCTCAGGTTGGAGTGCTAAATTGAAATCTCCCCCTACAATCAGAGGTCCTTCTTTGAAAAGTTGTAAAGTGTCTAATGTGTTTGTGATCCATTTCACTTGGTGAGTGTTAGGGGCGTATAGATTCACAAAGGTGACCAAAGTGTTAGCAATCCATCCTTTGACAAAAACATATCGGCCCTCATGGTCGCTTAGACACTCTTTTAACCCCTTCAAGTCGCGGCCCTTTTTCATTTTTGCGTTTTCGTTTTTCACTTCCCTCTTTCCCTGAGCCATAACTTTTTTATTTTTCCGTCAATATGGTCATGTGAGGGCTTATTTTTTGCGGGACAAGTTGTTCTTTTGAACGCACCATTGGTTTTACCATGTCTTTTACTAAAAAACGGGAAAAAAATTCCAAGTGCGGTGAAATTGCAAAAAAAGTGCAATCCCACACTTGTTTTTTGTTTGGCTTTTTTGCTAGGTTCACTAAATGCCAAAACTAACCTGCCATTATGATTCTCTAGGTCATTACGAGTTCATAGACACCTAACATGACTAGGTTATTTTTTATCTAAGTGGTGAAAAAAAATTCCAAACTTTGCTAAAAAAAAAAAAAAAAGTGCCATTTTCCGATACCCGTAGCGTCTCCATTTTTCGTGATCTGGGGTCGGGTGAGGGCTTATTTTTTGCGTGCCGAGCTGATGTTTTTAATGATACCATTTTTGCGCAGATACGTTCTTTTGATCGCCCATTATTGCATTTTAATGCAATGTTGCGGCGACCAAAAAAACGTAATTCTGGCGTTTCTGATTTTTTTCTCGCTACGCCGTTTAGCGATCAGGTTAATGCTTTTTTTTAATTGATAGATCGGGCGATTCTGAACACAGCGATACCAAATATGTGTATGTTTGATTTTTTTTTTATTGTTTTATTTAGGATGGGGCGAAAGGGGGGTGATTTAAACTTTTATACTTCTTATATTTTTTTCATATTTTTAAAAACATTTTTTTTTTACTTGTGCCATGCTTCAATAGCCTTCAATAGAAGCTGGCATAGCCTGATCGGCTCTGCTACATAGCAGCGATCATCAGATCGCTGCTATGTAGCTGAAATGCAGGTGTGCTGTGAGCGCCGACCACAGGGGGGCGCTCACAGCAGGCCTGCATCAGTAACCATAGAGGTCTCAAGGACCTCTATGGTTACCTTCCTGATGCATCGCCGACCCCCGATCATGTGACGGGGGTCGGCGATGACGTCATATCCGGCCGCCCGGCCAGATGCGGTAGTTAAATGCCGCTGTCTTTGTTTGACAGATGCATTTAACAGGTTAATAGCGGCGGGTGAATAGCGATTTCACCCGCCGCTATTGCGCGCACATGTCAGTTGTACAAAACAGCTGACATGTCGCGACTTTGATGTGGGCTCACCGCCGGAGCCCACATCAAAGGGGGTGACACGGCATGCGCAGTACTAGTACGGCGCATGTCGTGAAGGGGTTTATGAGAATGGGAGACCTTTTCTAAAAGCAATAATCACTCCTTTAGAGGAGGAAGAACTACAGCTGTTAAACCAGATGGGATAGGGAGAAAAGGACGTATTGGGGACTCTACCGACTTTAAAATGGGTTTCCTGAAAGAAGATAATTTGTGAATTTTGTTGTCTTAAAAGGGTAAAGATTTGATTACGATTAGCTGAGGAGTTCAGACCTTTGACGTTGAATGAAGCCAAGGTGACAGAGCGCGGACCAACGTGACTACTCGCAGTAAGCATCGTTCTTGAGGAATTCTGACTCAGTAGAGAACCTGGAAAGGGAAGAGAACAAAGTAATCAACAAACTTTTTACAAAATTTAGCTCGCCTATCACAGGGGATGGAAGAAAAATCCAAACATAGGCGAGGGAGTCCAAGTTGCAAACTAGAGAATGAGAGAAGGTAAGGTAAGGGGAGGGGGAAAAAGGAGAGGATTTGTATTGCAGACGAAATGCGGACAGTAATGAAGCAAAGGAGAACAAACGGAGTATAACGGGTATGCAAAGTTTATTATATATACAAAGTGTAAATACACATATAATAAGAGCAATACAAAACTACAATATAACAAAGACTAAAGTACACAGTGCATTAGGATGGAAAAGGAAAAGGTATCCCACTGGTGTGTGGAGCCCAAAGATATCCACCTGTCAGATTTGGGGGTCCCTGTATTCGGGTTCCAGTCCGGTGTGCCTGTCAGCCCATTTTATCTGCGGTAAGCGCCACATTGCTACATGTTTAATATGAGTGACCATGTGTCACCTTATTGTATTCACTTACTTAGTGGCTGCTTGCGGCTTTGCACCTTTACAGCCTGCTGATGGTATCTGACAGGTGGATATCTTTGGGCTCCACACACCGGTGGGATACCTTTTCCTTTTCCATCCTAATGCACTGTGTACTTTAGTCTTTGTTATATTGTAGTTTTGTATTGCTCTTATTATATGTGTATTTACACTTTGTATATTTAATAAACTTTGCATACCCGTTATACTCCGTTTGCTCTTCTTTGCTTCATTACTACTATGGAGTGGGTAGCCTCTGTTGCAGGCTTGGGGTCTCTCACCACTATTGTGTGTTAGATAGTCCCCTCTTTTCTCTTCAAAACATGTGTTCTGGTTTTGTTGTAGAAATGCAGACAGTTGAATTGCAAATAGGATAAAGACTAGTGTTGAGCGATACTTTCCGATATCCAGAAGTATCGATATCCAAAAAATATCGGATATCGCCGATACCCGATACCAAGGCAAGTGAATGGGACAAAAATATTGGAACGTAAATAAGCCCTTTCTGTTCTTCTACATCCTGTTCCGGAGGGGGTAAGAGTGTGGGCGGTGCATGGGAGGACACTGTGCGTGTCTGTGTGTGCGGGCGGGGTCTGAGCATGCCTGCCAGAGCTCTGTGCGACGTGTCGGGGCTCTGTGTGTGTGTGCCGGGGCTCTGTGCAGCATGCCGGGGCTCTGTGCGTGTATGCCGGGGCTCTTTGCGTGTGTGCCGGGTCTCTGTGCAGCGTGCCGGGTCTCTGTGCGGCGTGCCGGGTCTCTGTGCGGCATGCCGGGGCTCTGTGCGTGTATGCCGGGGCTCTTTGCGTGTGTGCCGGGTCTCTGTGCAGCGTGCCGGGTCTCTGTGCGGCGTGCCGGGTCTCTGTGCGGCGTGCCGGGTCTCTGTGCGGGCATCGTCTGATGGGACTACAAGTCCCATCGGACGATGCCTACTACAGTGACAGTGATTGACACATTAGCCAATGTAGTCAGTAGTCCCATCATCTGGCTAATGTGTTGAATGAAAAAAAAAATAATACATACTCCATACATACTCCATAGTATACAATACATTACATACAATACATACATACAGACATACAGTACATTAAACATAGAGTTCATACTCACCATCACTTGTCACTTTGTTCTCCGAAGCCAGTGTCATTTGTAAAAAAAATATGAAAATAGCAATGTTGTGAATTCTGCTCTTGGGCTCCCTCCGGTGGTTATGAATGGTAGTGCTGTGGTAGTTGGATCACAGCATTTATCAGGTGTATCTATTTTTTGCAATTTGGGCTGGGCTATATAGCCTTGCTTGATCCTTTAGTCAGTGCCAGTTGTCCATTGTTTTTGGAGGATTCACATCCCTTCTGGTCTCTCCTGTTTGCTGTGCTTTTCGTCAAAGATAAGTCCTGGCTTTGTTTTTGCTGTCCAACTGCTGTGGGCCTTATAGTTCTGTGCATTTTCATGTTTTTGTCTTGTCCAGCTTAGTCTGTGAAGGATTTTTTGCAGCCTAGCTATTTCTCTGGAGATGCAGATATACCCTCCATGTCTTTAGTCAGATGTGGTGTTTTGTATTTTCTGTGGTGGATATTTTCTAGTGTTTTAATACTGACCGCATAGTACTCTGTTCTATTCTTTCTTTTAAACTAGTATGGCCTCCTATGCTAAATCCTGATTTCATTTCTGCGTATGTTATTTCCCTCTCCTCTCACAGTCAATATTTGTGGGGGGCTGTCTTTCCTTTGGGGATTTTCTCTGAGGCAAGATAGGTTTCCTGTTTCTGTCTTTAGGGGTAGTTATTTCTTAGGCTGTGTCGAAGGGTCTAGGGAGTGTTAGGTACCCCCCACGGCTACTTCTAGTTGCGCTTTTAAGTTCAGAGTTTGCGGTCAGTACAGGTTCCACCTTCTCCAGAGTACGTCTCATGCTGCTCCAAGGCCACCAGATCATAACATAGCAACCAATATACTCCCTGTCCACAGAAATCCACGAGTGTCCCACAACGATCTCCCATGGAGAGCAGCAGCATCAGCTGATGCGACCGCTCTCTAGGGGCTCCAGGAACACAATGACGGGAGGAAGGTATCCTTCTGCACTGTATTCCTCTGCCGCTGTAAAAAAATAGTCCCTAGTCTCACTTTTGGCATTGCTAAGTGAGAAATTTTCCCACGCAGCAATTGCCATAAAGTGAGACTTTGTCCTAAGGTAACCTCTCAGTGATGCACTGCAGGAGCCATTGTCTCCTGTCAGTGTGTCACTGAGAGTCCTAGAGAGCAGTGATATCACCCGATGTCACTGTTCTATAGGGGAGATCGTCGTGGGACACTCGTTATTAATTGGACTACGGCAGACAGGTAGTATACGGTTTATTATTTTACGTTTTTTGCAGGTGCTGAAGTATGGTAAGTATGGTTAAATGAAGAATATTAAAATACTTTTTTCCTAATGTGTGTGTTTTATTAACCCTTTCCTACTATTGGATTAATAATGGATAGGCATCTTATTGACACCTCTCCGTTGTTAACCCGGCTTAATGACAGCTTACAATAGCAAGGTGACATTAACCCCTTATTACCCCATATCCCACCGCTACACGGGAGTGTGAACAGAGGGGCTAAGTGCTGGAATTGGCGCATCTTAAAGATGGGACTGCGGACTGGTATTTGTAGCCAGAGGGGCCAATATCCATGGCCCCTCTCTAGGCTATGAATATCAGCCCGCAGCTGTTGGTGTAGCCTTTCTGGCTATAAAATATAGGGGAACCCCATGTCATTTTTTTGGGTGGGTCCCTCTGTTTTAATAGCCAGTAAAAGCTACGCAGACAGCTGCAGGCTGATATTCATAGCAGGCTACAAATATTGGCCCTGGTCATTGGCTTTCCACCTCTGGCGCAGAAAATTGCATGGGAGCCCACGCCGTTTTTTTCCGTTTTTTTGTTTGTTTTTTTAAATTCAATGTTCATTAAGGCCTCTTTCACACTTGTATCGGTACTGGTCCGTCGCTATGCGTCAGGCCGACGTACCGACACACGTTGTGAAATTTGTGCACAACGTGGGCAGTGGATGTAGTTTTTCAACGCATCCGCTGCCCATTCTGAAGTCCGGGGAGGAGGGGGGGGAGTTTTGGCCGCGCATACGCGGTAGAAAATGGCGGACGCGATGGACAAAAAAACCTTCACATGAACGTCTTTTCGTGCCGATGGTCCGTCAAAACACGACAGATCCTTTGCACGACGGACACGACGTGTGGCCATCCGGCACTAATACAAGTCTACGGGTAAATAACGCATCCTGCGAGCACACTTGCAGGATCCGTTTTTTCCCCAAAATGACAGATTGCGACGGATTGCTAAAAACGCAAGTGTGAAAGTAGCCTTAGAAACATCGGCTTTTCCATTATATATCTATGGGTATATCTGTCTATAGATATATTTATAGATAGTCTATAGATACATAGATGTATCTATCCATATATCTGGCTGCTTTCACACATCAGGTTTTTGCCGTCAGGCACAATCCTGCGAGTTTAAAAAAAAAACGGATGTTTTTTTTCCACCGGATCCGTTTTTTCCACCGGATCTGTTTTTTTCCACTGGATCTGTTTTTTTCCCGTGGATCCGTTTTTTCCACCGGATCCGTTTTTTCCCACCGGATTCGTTTTTTGCCGCAGGATACGTTTTTCACGGGATCCGCTTTTTTTCCGCAGGATCCGTTTTTTCCGCCTGATCTGTTTTTTTCACCAGATCCGTTTTTTCCACTGGATCCGTTTTTTTTTCCGGAGGGTCCATTTTTTCCCGCCGGATCCGTTTTTTTCCGCTGGATCTGTTTTTTTTTCGCCGGATCAGACTTTTCCACCGGATCCGTTTTTTTCTGCTGGATCCGTTTTTTCCACCGGATCAGTTTTCTTCCGCCGGATCCATTTTTTTTCAAAACTTGCCGGATTGTGCCTGATGGCAAAAACCTCATGTGTGAAAGCAGCCAGATATATATAGTTAGTAAGGCTGAAAAAAGACATTTGTCCATCCAGTTCAGCCTATATTCCATCATAATAAATCCCCAGATCTACGTCCTTCTACAGAACCTAATAATTGTATGATACAATATTGTTCTGCTCCAGGAAGACATCCAGGCCTCTCTTGAACCCCTCGACTGAGTTCGCCATCACCACCTCCTCAGGCAAGCAATTCCAGATTCTCACTGCCCTAACAGTAAAGAATCCTCTTCTATGTTGGTAGAAAAACCTTCTCTCCTCCAGACGCAAAGAATGCCCCCTTGTGCCCGTCACCTTCCTTGGTATAAACAGATCCTCAGCGAGATATTTGTATTGTCCCCTTATATACTTATACATGGTTATTAGATCGCCCCTCAGTCGTCTTGTTTCTAGACTAAATAATCTTAATTTCGCTAATCTATCTGGGTATTGTAGTTCTCCCATCCCCTTTATTAATTTTGTTGCCCTCTTTTGTACTCTCTCTAGTTCCATTATATCCTTCCTGAGCACCGGTGCCCAAAACTGGACACAGTACTCCATGTGCGGTCTAACTAGGGATTTGTACAGAGGCAGTATAATGCTCTCATCATGTGTATCCAGACCTCTTTTAATGCACCCCATGATCCTGTTTGCCTTGGCAGCTGCTGCCTGGCACTGGCTGCTCCAGGTAAGTTTATCATTAACTAGGATCCCCAAGTCCTTCTCCCTGTCAGATTTACCCAGTGGTTTCCCATTCAGTGTGTAATGTTGATATTGATTCCTTCTTCCCATGTGTATAACCTTACATATATCATTGTTAAACCTCATCTGCCACCTTTCAGCCCAAGTTTCCAACTTATCCAGATCCATCTGTAGCAGAAAACTATCTTCCCTTGTATTAACTGCTTTACATAGTTTTGTATCATCTGCAAATATCGATATTTTACTGTGTAAACCTTCTACCAGATCATTAATGAATATGTTGAAGAGAACAGGTCCCAATACTGACCCCTGCGGTACCCCACTGGTCACAGCGACCCAGTTAGAGACTATACCATTTATAACCACCCTCTGCTTTCTATCACTAAGCCAGTTACTAACCCATTTACACACATTTTCCCCCAGACCAAGCATTTTCATTTTGTGTACCAACCTCTTGTGCGGCACGGTATCAAACGCTTTGGAAAAATCGAGATATACCACATCCAATGACTCACCGTGGTCCAGCCTATAGCTTACCTCTTCATAAAAACTGATTAGATTGGTTTGACAGGAGCGATTTCTCATAAACCCATGCTGATATGGAGTTAAACAGTTATTCTCATTGAGATAATCCAGAATAACATCCCTCAGAAACCCTTCAAATATTTTACCAACAATAGAGGTTAGACTTACTGGCCTATAATTTCCAGGTTCACTTTTAGAGCCCTTTTTGAATATTGGCACCACATTTGCTATGCGCCAGTCCTGCGGAACAGACCCTGTCGCTATAGAGTCCCTAAAAATAAGAAATAATGGTTTATCTATTACATTACTTAGTTCTCTTAGTACTCGTGGGTAGGGTTGAGCGAAACGGATCGGTCATTTTCATAAATCAGCAACTTTTAGGCAAAGTCGGGTTTCATGAAACCCGAACCGATCCTACAGTGGGATCGGCCATGCGGTACACGATCAGAGCGCCAAAGTCGCGTTTCATATGACGCTGTCACCGCCGTTTTTCATCCAATGAAGGAGGACGTAGAGTGTGGGCAGCATGATGACATAGGTCTCGGTCCCCACCATCTTTGAGAAGGGCATGGCAGTGATTGGCTTGCTGTCTGTGGGGTCACAGGGGATATAAAGGGGCGTGCACGCCGACCGCCATCTTACTTCTGCCGATCTGAGCATAGGGAAAGGTGTTGCTGCAGTTAGTCAGAAGCAGGGACAGAGTTAGGGAGGAAATATAAACCCCCAAACCTCTTGTGCTGGAGCGATTTTCACTGTCCCACACCACCTTTTTGTGCAGGGACAGTGGAGGTCGTATTTTAGTGCAGCAGCTGCATAGCTGTGTGCACGGTGCTGTGCAAACCAACTGCTTTTTTTAAAGCAAAATTCCTGTTGCTCCTTTCTGCACAGTTACCTATCTTGTTTATTTGTTCACATTTTTGTGTTAAGCAGTCCATTTTATTGCTGCCATACTTGTCCTGAGCTCATTGTAGGGAGCTTGTTATTTTATTTTATTTTTTTTAAATAATAATTCCAGCCACTTTCTGCCACGTTCATAGTTTACTGTTATACCACTGGGCCAGAGTTGTGCTTCTGTGTCTCCCCCCCAAAAAAGGGAGATTAAAATTCGCACACAGTGTATATTCTGCTGTACTGCTAGTGTGTCGTATAAATCAGGCAGCCACTTTCTGCCACGTTCATAGTTTACTGTTTTACCACTGGGCCAGAGTTGTGCTTCTGTTTCTCCCCCCCCCAAAAAGGGAGATTAAAATTCGCACACAGTGTATATTCTGCTGTACTGCTAGTGTGTCGTATAAATCAGGCAGCCACTTTCTGCCACGTTCATAGTTTACTGTTTTACCACTGGGCCAGAGTTGTGCTTCTGTTTCTCCCCCCCCCAAAAAAAGGGAGATTAAAATTCGCACACAGTGTATATTCTGCTGTACTGCTAGTGTGTCGTATATATCAGGCAGCCACTTTCTGCCACGTTCATAGTTTACTGTTTTACCACTGGGCCAGAGTTGTGCTTCTGTGTCTCCCCCCCCCCCCCCCCAAAAAAAAAGGGAGATTAAAATTCGCACACAGTGTATATTCTGCTGTACTGCTAGTGTGTCATATATATCAGGCAGCCACTTTCTGGCACGTTCATAGTTTACTGTTTTACAACTGGGCCAGAGTTGTGGTTCTGTATCTCCCCCCCCAAAAAAGGGAGATTAAAATTCGCACACAGTGTATATTCTGCTGTACTGCTAGTGTGTCGTATATATCAGGCAGCCATTTTCTGCCACGTTCATAGTTTACTGTTATACCACTGGGCCAGAGTTGTGGTTCTGTGTCTCCCCCCCAAAAAAAGGGAGATTAAAATTTGCACACAGTGTATATTCTGCTGTACTGCTAGTGTGTCATGTATATCAGGCAGCCACTTTCTGGCACGTTCATAGTTTACTGTTATACCACTGGGCCAGAGTTGTGGTTCTGTGTCTCCCCCCCAAGAAAAGGGAGTTTAAAATTCGCACACAGTGTATTTTCTGCTGTACTGCTAGTGTGTCATATATATCAGGCAGCCACTTTCTGGCACGTTCATAGTTTACTGTTATACCACTGGGCCAGAGTTGTGGTTCTGTGTCTCCCCCCCAAGAAAAGGGAGTTTAAAATTCGCACACAGTGTATATTCTGCTGTACTGCTACTGTGTCATATATATCAGGCAGCCACTTTCTGGCACGTTCATAGTTTACTGTTATACCACTGGGCCAGAGTTGTGGTTCTGTGTCTCCCCCCCAAGAAAAGGGAGTTTAAAATTCGCACACAGTGTATTTTCTGCTGTACTGCTAGTGTGTCGTATATATCAGGCAGCCACTTTCTACCACGTTCATAGTCTACTATTATACCACTGGGCCAGAGTTGTGGTTCTGTGTCCCCCCCCCCCCCAAAAAAGGGAGATTAAAATTTGCACACAGTGTATATTCTGCTGTACTGTTAGTGTGTCATATATATCAGGCAGCCACTTTCTGCCACGTTCATAGTTTACTGTTATACCACTGGGCCAGAGTTGTGCTTCTGTGTCTCCCCCCCAAAAAAAATGGAGATTAAAATTCGCACACAGTGTATATTCTGCTGTACTGCTAGTGTGTCGTATATATCAGGCAGCCACTTTCTGCCACGTTCATAGTTTACTGTTATACCACTGGGCCAGAGTTGTGGTTCTGTGTCTCCCCCCCCAAAAAAGGGAGATTAAAATTCGCACACAGTGTATATTCTGCTGTACTGCTAGTGTGTCGTATATATCAGGCAGCCACTTTCTGCCACGTTCATAATTTACTGTTATACCACTGGGCCAGGGTTGTGCTTCTGTGTCTCCCCCCCAAAAAAAGGGAGATTAAAATTCGCACACAGTGTATATTCTGCTGTACTGCTAGTGTGTCGTATATATCAGGCAGCCACTTTCTGCCACGTTCATAGTTTACTGTTATACCACTGGGCCAGAGTTGTGCTTCTGTGTCTCCCCCCAAAAAAAAGGGAGATTAAAATTCGCACACAGTGTATATTCTGCTGTACTGCTAGTGTGTCGTATATATCAGGCAGCCACTTTCTGGCACGTTCATAGTTTACTGTCATACCACTGGGCCAGAGTTGTGCTTCTGTGTCTCCCCCCCAAAAAAAGGGAGATTAAAATTCGCACACAGTGTATATTCTGCTGTACTGCTAGTGTGTCATATATATCAGGCAGCCACTTTCTGCCACGTTCATACTTTACTGTTATACCACTGGGCCAGAGTTGTGCTTCTGTGTCTCCCCCCCAAAAAAAGGGAGATTAAAATTCGCACACAGTGTATATTCTGCTGTACTGCTAGTGTGTCGTATATATCAGGCAGCCACTTTTTGCCACGTTCATAATTTACTGTTATACCACTGGGCCAGGGTTGTGCTTCTGTGTCTCCCCCCCAAAAAAAGGAGATTAAAATTCGCACACAGTGTATATTCTGCTGTACTGCTAGTGTGTCGTATATATCAGGCAGCCACTTTCTGCCACGTTCATAGTTTACTGTTATACCACTGGGCCAGAGTTGTGGTTCTGTGTCTCCCCCCAAAAAAAAGGGAGATTAACCCCTTCATGACCCAGCCTATTTTGACCTTAATGACCTGGCCGTTTTTTGCAATTCTGACCAGTGTCCCTTTATGAGGTAATAACTCAGGAACGCTTCAACGGATCCTAGCGGTTCTGAGATTGTTTTTTCGTGACATATTGGGCTTCATGTTAGTGGTAAATTTAGGTCAATAAATTCTGCGTTTATTTGTGATAAAAACGGAAATTTGGCGAAAATTTTGAAAATTTCGCAATTTTCACATTTTGAATTTTTATTCTGTTAAACCAGAGAGTTATGTGACACAAAATAGTTAATAAATAACATTTCCCACATGTCTACTTTACACCAGCACAATTTTGGAAACAACATTTTTTTTTGCTAGGAAGTTATAAGAGTTAAAATTTGACCAGCGATTTCTCATTTTTACAACGAAATTTACAAAACCATTTTTTTTAGGGACCACCTCACATTTGAAGTCAGTTTGAGGGGTCTATATGGATGAAAATACCCAAAAGTGACACCATTCTAAAAAATGCACCCCTCAAGGTGCTCAAAACCACATTCAAGAAGTTTTTTAACCCTTCAGGTGCTTCACAGCAGCAGAAGCAACATGGAAGGAAAAAATGAACATTTAACTTTTTAGTCACAAAAATTATCTTTTAGCAACATTTTTTTTATTTTCCCAATGGTACAAGGAGAAACTGAACCACGAAAGTTGTTGTCCAATTTGTCCTGAGTACGCTGATACCTCATATGTGGGGGTAAACCACTGTTTGGGCGCACGGCAGGGCTTGGAAGGGAAGGAGCGCCATTTGACTTTTTGAATGAAAAATTGGCTCCACTCTTTAGCGGACACCATGTCACGTTTGGAGAGCCCCCGTGTGCCTAAAAATTGGAGCTCCCCCACACGTGACCCCATTTTGGAAACTAGACGCCCCAAGGAACTTATCTAGATGCATAGTGAGAACTTTGAACCCCCGGGGGCTTCACAAATTGATCCGTAAAAATGAAAAAGTACTTTTTTTTCACAAAAAAATTCTTTTAGCCTCAATTTTTTTCATTTTCACATGGGCAACAGGATAAAATGGATCCTAAAATTTGTTGGGCAATTTCTCATGAGTACACCGATACCTCACATGTGGAGGTAAACCACTGTTTGGGCACATGGTAAGGTTCGGAAGGGAAGGAGCGCCATTTGACTCTTTGAATGAAAAATTATCTCCATTGTTAGCGGACACCATGTCGTGTTTGGAGAGCCCCCGTGTGCCTAAACATTGGAGCTCCCCCACAAATAACCCCATTTTGGAAACTAGACCCCCCAAGGAACTTATCTAGATGCATATTGAGCACTTTAAACCCTCAGGTGCTTCACAAATTGATCTGTAAAAATGAAAAAGTACTTTTTTTTTCACAAAAAAATTCTTTTCGCCTCAGTTTTTCATTTTCACATGGGCAATAGGATAAAATGAATCCTAAAATTTGTTGGGCAATTTCTCCCGAGTACGCCGATACCTCATATGTGGGGGTAAACCACTGTTTGGGCACACGGCAGGGCTCGGAAGGGAAGGCGCGCCATTTGACTTTTTGAATGGAAAATTAGCTCCAATTGTTAGCGGACACCATGTCGCGTTTAGAGAGCCCCTGTGTGCCTATGCATTGGAGCTCCCCCACAAGTGACCCCATTTTGGAAACTAGACCCCCCAAGGAACTTATCTAGATGCATATTGAGCACTTTAAACCCCCAGGTGCTTCACAGAAGTTTATAATGCAGAGCCATGAAAATAAAAAATAATTTTTCTTTCCTCAAAAATGATTTTTAGCCTGGAATTTCCTATTTTGCCAAGGGTAATAGGAGAAATTGGACCGCAAATGTTGTTGTCCAGTTTGTCCTGAGTACGCTGATACCCCATATGTGGGGGTAAACCACTGTTTGGGCGCACGGCAGGGCTCGGAAGGGAAGGCACGCCAATTGGCTTTTTAAATGGAAAATTAGCTCCAATCATTAGCGGACACCATGTCACGTTTGGAGAGCCCCTGTGTGCCTAAACATTGGAGATCCCCCACATATGACCCCATTTTGGAAACTAGACCCCCAAAGGAACTAATCTAGATGTGTGGTGAGGACTTTGAACTTCCAAGTGCTTCACAGAAGTTTATAACGCAGAGCCATGAAAATAAAATAAAAATTTTATTTTCTCTAAAATGATTTTTTAGCCTGCAATTTATTATTTTCCCAAGGGTAACAGGAGAAATTTGACCCCAAAAGTTGTTGTACAGTTTCTCCTGAGTACGCTGATACCCCATATGTGGGGGTAAACCACAGTTTGGGCACATGTCGGGGCTCGGAAGTCAAGTAGTGACATTTTGAAATGCAGACTTTGATGGAATGCTCTGCGGGCGTTACGTTGCGTTTGCAGAGCCCCTGATGTGGCTAAACAGTAGAAACCCCCCACAAGTGACCCCATTTTAGAAACTAGACCCCGAAAGGAACTTATCTAGATGTGAGGTGAGCACTTTGAACCCCCAAGTGCTTCACAGAAGTTTATAACACAGAGCAGTGAAAATAATAAATACGTTTTCTTTCCTCAAAAATAATTTTTTAGCCCAGAATTTTTTATTTTCCCAAGGGTTACAGGAGAAATTGGACCCCAAAAGTTGTTGTCCAGTTTCTCCTGAGTACGCTGATACCCCATATGTGGGGGTAAACCACTGTTTGGGCACACGTCGGGGCTCAGAAGGGAAGTAGTGACTTTTGAAATGCAGACTTTGATGGAATGGTCTGCGGGCGTCACGTTGCGTTTGCAGAGCCCCTGGTGTGCCTAAACAGTAGAAACCCCCCACAAGTGACCCCATTTTGGAAACTAGACCCCCCAAGGAACTTATCTAGATATGTGGTGAGCACTTTGAACCCCCAAGTGCTTCACAGACGTTTACAACGCAGAGCCGTGAAAATAAAAAATCATTTTTCTTTCCTCAAAAATGATGTTTTAGCAAGCAATTTTTTATTTTCTCAAGGGTAACAGGAGAAATTGGACCCCAGTAATTGTTGCCCAGTTTGTCCTGAGTACGCTGATACCCCATATGTGGGGGTAAACCACTGTTTGGGCACATGTCGGGGCTCGGAAGTCAAGTAGTGACGTTTTGAAATGCAGACTTTGATGGAATGGTCTGCGGGCGTCACGTTGCGTTTGCAGAGCCCCTGGTGTGCCTAAACAGTAGAAACCCCCCACAAGTGACCCCATTTTGGAAACTAGACCCCCCAAGGAACTTATCTAGATATGTGGTGAGCACTTTGAACCCCCAAGTGCTTCACAGACGTTTACAACGCAGAGCCGTGAAAATAAAAAATCATTTTACTTTCCTCAAAAATGATGTTTTAGCAAGCAATTTTTTATTTTCTCAAGGGTAACAGGAGAAATTGGACCCCAGTAATTGTTGCCCAGTTTGTCCTGAGTACACTGATACCCCATATGTGGGGGTAAACCACTGTTTGGGCACACGTCGGGGCTCGGAAGGGAAGGAGCACCATTTGACTTTTTGAATAAAAGATTGGCTGGAATCAATGGTGGCGCCATGTTGCGTTTGGAGACCCCCTGATGTGCCTAAACAGTGGAAACCCCTCAATTCTTACGCCAACACACCCCTAACCCTTATCCCAACTGTAGCCGTAACCCTAACCACAACCCTAACCGCAACACACCCCTAACCACAACCCTAACCCCAACACACCCCTAACCCTAACCACAACCCTAATTCCAACCCAACCCTAACCCTAAGGCTATGTACCCACGTTGCGGATTCGTGTGAGATTTTTCCGCACCATTTTTGAAAAATCCGCGGGTAAAAGGCACTGCGTTTTACCTGCGGATTTACTGCGGATTTCACCTGCGGATTCCTATTGAGGAATAGGTGTAAAACGCTGCGGAATCCGCACAAAGAATTGACATGCTGCGGAAAATACAACGCAGCGTTTCCGTGCGGTATTTTCCGCACCATGGGCACAGCGGATTTGGTTTTCCATAGGTTTACATGGTACTGTAAACCTGATGGAACACTGCTGCGGATCCGTAGCGGCCAATCCGCTGCGGATCCGCAGCCAAATCCGCACCGTGTGCACATAGCCTAATTCTAAAGGTATGTGCACACGCTTTGGAAAACGCTGCGGATCCGCAGCAGTTTCCCATGAGTTTACATTTCAATGTAAACCTATGGGAAACAAAAATCGCTGTACACATGCTGCGGAAAAACTGCACGGAAACGCAGCGGTTTACATTCCGCAGCATGTCACTTCTTTCTGCGGATTCCACAGCGGTTTTACAACTGCTCCAATAGAAAATCGCAGTTGTAAAACCGCAGTGAAATGCGCAGAAAAACCGCGGTAAATCTGCCATAAATCCGCAGCGGTTTAGCACTGCGGATTTATCAAATCCGCTGCAGAAAAATCCGCAGAGGACCAGAATACGTGTGCACATACCGAAACCCTAACCCTAACCCTAACCCTACCCCTAACCCTACCCCTACCCCTAACCCTACCCCTAACCCTAACCCTACCCCTAACCCTACCCCTACCCCTAACCCTACCCCTACCCCTACCCCTAACCCTACCCCTAACCCTAACCCTAGTTCTAACTCCAACCTTAGTGAAAAAAAAAAAAAATTCTTTATTTTATTATTGTCCCTATCTATGGGGGACAAATGGGGGGGGTCATTTACTGTTTTTTTATTTTGACCACTGTGATAGATTATATCACAGTGATCAAAATTCACATTGGAACGAATCTGCCGGCCGGCAGATTCGGCGGGCGCACTGCGCATGCGCCCGCCATTTTGGAACATGGCGGCGCTCGGGGAAGAAGACTGACGGACCTCGCCAGGATCGGTAAGTATAAGGGGGGGAGATCAGGGCACAGGGGGGGGAGATCAGGGCACGGGGGGGCGTCGGAGCACGGGGGGGAGGGATCGGAGCATGGGGGAGAGTGATCGGTGTGCGGGCGGGTGGATCGGTGTGCAGGGGGGGGGATCGGTGTGCAGGGGGGGTGGTTCGGAGCACGGGGGGGGATCGGAGTGCGGGGGGGTTTGATTGGAGCACGGGGGTGTGTGATTGGAGCACGGGGGAGCGGACAGGAGGACGGGGGAGCGGAGCACAGGACGGAGGGGAGCGGACCACCGATCGGGGGGCTGGGGGGGCGATCGGAGGGGTGGGGTGGGGGCACATTAGTATTTCCAGCCATGGCCGATGATATTGCAGCATCGGCCATGGCTGGATTGTAATATTTCACCATTTTTTTAGGTGAAATATTACAAATCGCTCTGATTGGCAGTTTCACTTTCAACAGCCAATCAGAGCGATCGTAGCCACGAGGGGGTGAAGCCACCCCCCCTGGGCTAAACTACCACTCCCCCTGTCCCTGCAGATCGGGTGAAATGGGAGTTAACCCTTTCACCCGGCCTGCAGGGACGCGATCTTTCTGTGACACAGCATATGCGTCACAGGTCGGATTGGCACCGACTTTCATGACGCATACGCTGTGTCACAGGTCGGGAAGGGGTTAAAATTCGCTCACAGTGTATATTCTGCTGTACTGCTAGTGTGTCATATATATCAGGCAGCCACTTTCTGCCACGTTCATAGTTTACTGTTATACCACTGGGCCAGAGTTGTGCTTCTGTGTCTCCCCCCAAAAAAAAAGGGAGATTAAAATTCGCACACAGTGTATATTCTGCTGTACTGCTAGTGTGTCATATATATCAGGCAGCCACTTTCTGCCACGTTCATACTTTACTGTTATACCACTGGGCCAGAGTTGTGCTTCTGTGTCTCCCCCCCAAAAAAAGGGAGATTAAAATTCGCACACAGTGTATATTCTGCTGTACTGCTAGTGTTTCGTATATATCAGGCAGCCACTTTCTGGCACGTTCATAGTTTACTGTCATACCACTGGGCCAGAGTTGTGCTTCTGTGTCTCCCCCCCAAAAAAAGGGAGATTAAAATTCCCTCACAGTGTATATTCTGCTGTACTGCTAGTGTGTCATATATATCAGGCAGCCACTTTCTGCCACGTTCATAGTTTACTGTTATACCACTGGGACAGAGTTGTGCTTCTGTGTCTCCCCCCCAAAAAAAAGGGAGATTAAAATTCGCACACAGTGTAAATTCTGCTGTACTGCTAGTGTGTCGTATATATCAGGCAGCCACTTTCTGGCACGTTCATAGTTTACTGTCATACCACTGGGCCAGAGTTGTGCTTCTGTGTCTCCCCCCCAAAAAAGGGAGATTAAAATTCGCACACAGTGTATATTCTGCTGTACTGCTAGTAACATAGTAACATAGTTAGTAAGGCCGAAAAAAGACATTTGTCCATCCAGTTCAGCCTATATTCCATCATAATAAATCCCCAGATCTACGTCCTTCTACAGAACCTAATAATTGTATGATACAATATTGTTCTGCTCCAGGAAGACATCCAGGCCTCTCTTGAACCCCTCGACTGAGTTCGCCATCACCACCTCCTCAGGCAAGCAATTCCAGATTCTCACTGCCCTAACAGTAAAGAATCCTCTTCTATGTTGGTGGAAAAACCTTCTCTCCTCCAGACGCAAAGAATGCCCCCTTGTGCCCGTCACCTTCCTTGGTATAAACAGATCCTCAGCGAGATATTTGTATTGTCCCCTTATATACTTATACATGGTTATTAGATCGCCCCTCAGTCGTCTTTTTTCTAGACTAAATAATCCTAATTTCGCTAATCTATCTGGGTATTGTAGTTCTCCCATCCCCTTTATTAATTTTGTTGCCCTCCTTTGTACTCTCTCTAGTTCCATTATATCCTTCCTGAGCACCGGTGCCCAAAACTGGACACAGTACTCCATGTGCGGTCTAACTAGGGATTTGTACAGAGGCAGTATAATGCTCTCATCATGTGTATCCAGACCTCTTTTAATGCACCCCATGATCCTGTTTGCCTTGGCAGCTGCTGCCTGGCACTGGCTGCTCCAGGTAAGTTTATCATTAACTAGGATCCCCAAGTCCTTCTCCCTGTCAGATTTACCCAGTGGTTTCCCGTTCAGTGTGTAATGGTGATATTGATTCTCTCTTCCCATGTGTATAACCTTACATTTATCATTGTTAAACCTCATCTGCCACCTTTCAGCCCAAGTTTCCAACTTATCCAGATCCATCTGTAGCAGAATACTATCTTCTCTTGTATTAACTGCTTTACATAGTTTTGTATCATCTGCAAATATCGATATTTTACTGTGTAAACCTTCTACCAGATCATTAATGAATATGTTGAAGAGAACAGGTCCCAATACTGACCCCTGCGGTACCCCACTGGTCACAGCGACCCAGTTAGAGACTATACCATTTATAACCACCCTCTGCTTTCTATCACTAAGCCAGTTACTAACCCATTTACACACATTTTCCCCCAGACCAAGCATTCTCATTTTGTGTACCAACCTCTTGTGCGGCACGGTATCAAACGCTTTGGAAAAATCGAGATATACCACGTCCAATGACTCACCGTGGTCCAGTCTATAGCTTACCTCTTCATAAAAACTGATTAGATTGGTTTGACAGGAGCGATTTCTCATAAACCCATGCTGATATGGAGTTAAACAGTTATTCTCATTGAGATAATCCAGAATAACATCCCTCAGAAACCCTTCAAATATTTTACCAACAATAGAGGTTAGACTTACTGGCCTATAATTTCCAGGTTCACTTTTAGAGCCCTTTTTGAATATTGGCACCACATTTGCTATGCGCCAGTCCTGCGGAACAGACCCTGTCGCTATAGAGTCCCTAAAAATAAGAAATAATGGTTTATCTATTACATTACTTAGTTCTCTTAGTACTCGTGGGTGTATGCCATCCGGACCTGGAGATTTATCTATTTTAATCTTATTTAGCCGGTTTCGCACCTCTTCTTGGGTTAGATTGGTGACTCTTAATATAGGGTTTTCATTGTTTCTTGGGATTTCACCTAGCATTTCTTTTTCCACCGTGAATACTGTGGAGAAGAAGGTGTTTAATATGTTAGCTTTTTCCTCGTCATCTACAACCATTCTTTCCTCACTATTTTTTAAGGGGCCTACATTTTCAGTTTTTATTCTTTTACTATTGATATAGTTGAAGAACAGTTTGGGATTAGTTTTACTCTCCTTAGCAATGTGCTTCTCTGTTTCCTTTTTGGCAGCTTTAATTAGTTTTTTAGATAAAGTATTTTTCTCCCTATAGTTTTTTAGAGCTTCAGTGGTGCCATCCTGCTTTAGTAGTGCAAATGCTTTCTTTTTACTGTTAATTGCCTGCCTTACTTCTTTGTTTAGCCACATTGGGTTTTTCCTATTTCTAGTCCTTTTATTCCCACAAGGTATAAACCGCTTACACTGCCTATTTAGGATGTTCTTAAACATTTCCCATTTATTATCTGTATTCTCATTTCTGAGGATATTGTCCCAGTCTACCAGATTAAGGGCATCTCTAAGCTGTTCAAACTTTGCCTTCCTAAAGTTCAATGTTTTTGTGACTCCCTGACAAGTCCCCCTAGTGAAAGACAGGTGAAACTGCACAATATTGTGGTCGCTATTTCCTAAATGCCCAACCACCTGCAGATTTGTTATTCTGTCAGGTCTATTAGATAGTATTAGGTCTAAAAGTGCTGCTCCTCTGGTTGGATTCTGCACCAATTGTGAAAGATAATTTTTCTTGGTTATTAGCAGAAACCTGTTGCCTTTATGGGTTTCACAGGTTTCTGTTTCCCAGTTAATATCCGGGTAGTTAAAGTCCCCCATAACCAGGACCTCATTATGGGTTGCAGCTTCATCTATCTGCTTTAGAAGTAGACTTTCCATGGTTTCTGTTATATTTGGGGGTTTGTAACAGACCCCAATGAGAATTTTGTTACCATTTTTCCCTTCATGAATTTCAACCCATATGGACTCGACATCCTCATTCCCTTCGCTAATATCCTCCCTTAAAGTGGACTTTAGACAAGACTTTACATAGCGACAAACCCCTCCTCCTCTCCGATTTTTACGATCCTTTCTAAACAGACTGTAACCCTGTAAGTTAACTGCCCAGTCATAGCTTTCATCTAACCATGTCTCGGTTATTCCCACTATGTCAAAGGTACCTGTAGATATTTCTGCTTCTAGTTCTTCCATCTTGTTTGTCAGGCTTCTGGCGTTTGCGAGCATGCAGTTTAGAGGATTTTGTTTTGTTCCAATCTCCTCACTGTGGATTGTTTTAGAAATGTTCTTACCTCCCTTCTGAGTATGTTTTCCTGGGTCGTCTTTGTTCGAGTCTAATGTTTTTCTTCCCGTCCCCTCTTCTTCTAGTTTAACGCCCTCCTGATGAGTGTAGCGAGTCTTCTGGCGAATGTGTGTTTCCCAGGTTTGTTGAGGTGTAGTCCGTCTCTGGCGAGGAGTCCATCGTACAAGTAATTCACACCGTGGTCCAGGAATCCGAATCCTTGTTGTCTGCACCATCGTCTTAGCCAGTTGTTTGCATCAAGGATCCTGTTCCATCTCCTGGTGCCATGCCCATCTACTGGAAGGATAGAAGAAAAAACTACCTGTGCATCCAGTTCCTTTACTTTCTTCCCTAACTCTTCAAAGTCCTTGCAGATTGTCGGTAGGTCCTTCCTTGCCGTGTCATTGGTGCCAACATGTATCAGAAGAAATGGGTGGACGTCCTTGGAGCTGAAGAGCTTTGGTATCCTATCGGTCACATCCTTGATCATCGCACCTGGAAGGCAGCATACTTCTCTTGCAGTTATGTCCGGTCTGCAGATGGCTGCTTCTGTGCCTCTCAGTAGTGAGTCTCCCACCACCACCACTCTTCGTTGCTTCTTGGCTGTACTTTTTGCTGTCACTTGTTGCTGTGTGCCCTTTTCTTTTTTGCTTGCTGGTATTGCTTCATTCTTAGGTGTGCCATCTTCGTCCTCTACAAAGATTTGATATCGGTTCTTCAGTTGTGTGGTTGGTGATTTCTCCATGGTCTTCTTGCTTCTTTTGGTCACATGCTTCCACTCATCTGCTTTTGGAGGTTCTCTGACACTTTTTGCACCTTCTGTGACCAGTAGAGATGCTTCTGTTCTGTCTAGAAAGTCTTCATTCTCTTTGATGAGTTTCAAAGTTGCTATTCTTTCTTCCAGACCCCGCACCTTTTCTTCTAAAAGGGCCACTAGTCTACACTTCTGACAGGTGAAATTGGATTCTTCTTCTGGTCGATCTGTGAACATGTAGCACATGCTGCAGCTCACCATGTAGGTTGTCACATCTGCCATGTTGCTCCTAGATCCTGCTGACTTGCTGTGTGTTTTCCTTCTTGTGTAATCTACTCAGCCAAGCTCTCTTGCAATAATGTCCTACAGGCAAAAATTCTTCTAGCTTAGGGAGACTTCGCTTCTCCCAGAAGGCACCTGGAATATGCAAATTAGCCTCCTGAAGCTTGAATCCCTGGTTTGGTGATGCTTTCGAAGCAGCTGGTCCCGGCTGTACCCAACGATCTTCTAGCTTAGGGAGACTTCGCTTCTCCCAGAAGGCACCTGGAATATGCAAATTAGCCTCCTGAAGCTTGAATCCCTGGTTTGGTGATGCTTTCGAAGCAGCTGGTCCCGGCTGTACCCAACGATCTTCTAGCTTAGGGAGACTTCGCTTCTCCCAGAAGGCACCTGGAATATGCAAATTAGCCTCCTGAAGCTTGAATCCCTGGTTTGGTGATGCTTTCGAAGCAGCTGGTCCCGGCTGTACCCAACGATCTTCTAGCTTAGGGAGACTTCGCTTCTCCCAGAAGGCACCTGGAATATGCAAATTAGCCTCCTGAAGCTTGAATCCCTGGTTTGGTGATGCTTTCGAAGCAGCTGGTCCCGGCTGTACCCAACGATCTTCTAGCTTAGGGAGACTTCGCTTCTCCCAGAAGGCACCTGGAATATGCAAATTAGCCTCCTGAAGCTTGAATCCCTGGTTTGGTGATGCTTTCGAAGCAGCTGGTCCCGGCTGTACCCAACGATCTTCTAGCTTAGGGAGACTTCGCTTCTCCCAGAAGGCACCTGGAATATGCAAATTAGCCTCCTGAAGCTTGAATCCCTGGTTTGGTGATGCTTTCGAAGCAGCTGGTCCCGGCTGTACCCAACGATCTTCTAGCTTAGGGAGACTTCGCTTCTCCCAGAAGGCACCTGGAATATGCAAATTAGCCTCCTGAAGCTTGAATCCCTGGTTTGGTGATGCTTTCGAAGCAGCTGGTCCCGGCTGTACCCAACGATCTTCTAGCTTAGGGAGACTTCGCTTCTCCCAGAAGGCACCTGGAATATGCAAATTAGCCTCCTGAAGCTTGAATCCCTGGTTTGGTGATGCTTTCGAAGCAGCTGGTCCCGGCTGTACCCAACGATCTTCTAGCTTAGGGAGACTTCGCTTCTCCCAGAAGGCACCTGGAATATGCAAATTAGCCTCCTGAAGCTTGAATCCCTGGTTTGGTGATGCTTTCGAAGCAGCTGGTCCCGGCTGTACCCAACGATCTTCTAGCTTAGGGAGACTTCGCTTCTCCCAGAAGGCACCTGGAATATGCAAATTAGCCTCCTGAAGCTTGAATCCCTGGTTTGGTGATGCTTTCGAAGCAGCTGGTCCCGGCTGTACCCAACGATCTTCTAGCTTAGGGAGACTTCGCTTCTCCCAGAAGGCACCTGGAATATGCAAATTAGCCTCCTGAAGCTTGAATCCCTGGTTTGGTGATGCTTTCGAAGCAGCTGGTCCCGGCTGTACCCAACGATCTTCTAGCTTAGGGAGACTTCACTTCTCCCAGAAGGCACCTGGAATATGCAAATTAGCCTCCTGAAGCTTGAATCCCTGGTTTGGTGATGCTTTCGAAGCAGCTGGTCCCGGCTGTACCCAACGATCTTCTAGCTTAGGGAGACTTCGCTTCTCCCAGAAGGCACCTGGAATATGCAAATTAGCCTCCTGAAGCTTGAATCCCTGGTTTGGTGATGCTTTCGAAGCAGCTGGTCCCGGCTGTACCCAACGATCTTCTAGCTTAGGGAGACTTCGCTTCTCCCAGAAGGCACCTGGAATATGCAAATTAGCCTCCTGAAGCTTGAATCCCTGGTTTGGTGATGCTTTCGAAGCAGCTGGTCCCGGCTGTACCCAACGATCTTCTAGCTTAGGGAGACTTCGCTTCTCCCAGAAGGCACCTGGAATATGCAAATTAGCCTCCTGAAGCTTGAATCCCTGGTTTGGTGATGCTTTCGAAGCAGCTGGTCCCGGCTGTACCCAACGATCTTCTAGCTTAGGGAGACTTCGCTTCTCCCAGAAGGCACCTGGAATATGCAAATTAGCCTCCTGAAGCTTGAATCCCTGGTTTGGTGATGCTTTCGAAGCAGCTGGTCCCGGCTGTACCCAACGATCTTCTAGCTTAGGGAGACTTCGCTTCTCCCAGAAGGCACCTGGAATATGCAAATTAGCCTCCTGAAGCTTGAATCCCTGGTTAGTGTGTCATATATATCAGGCAGCAACTTTCTGGCACGTTCATAGTCTACTGTTATACCACTGGGCCAGAGTTGTGCTTCTGTGTCTCCCCCCCCCAAAAAAGGGAGATTAAAATTCGCACACAGTGTATATTCTGCTGTACTGCTAGTGTGTCGTATATATCAGGCAGCCACTTTCTGCCACGTTCATAGTTTACTGTTATACCACTGGGCCAGAGTTGTGGTTCTGTGTCTCCCCCCCAAAAAAAGGGAGATTAAAATTCGCACACAGTGTATATTCTGCTGTACTGCTAGTGTGTCATATATATCAGGCAGCCACTTTCTGGCACGTTCATAGTTTACTGTTATACCACTGGGCCAGAGTTGTGGTTCTGTGTCTCCCCCCCAAAAATGAGGAAGTCTGGTGGAAGAGGCCGTGGGCGGGGGTTGTCAGCTGGTACTGATGGTGTTGCTGCATCTGGTGGTAGTGGCAAAAGCACAGTAGCACCTAAGGCTGGAGGTGTTGAGCCTGCGTCATCGTCTGGCTACACAAGGCCTCAAAGGCTCCCTTACCTGGGAGTAGCAAAACAGCTTTTAAAGCCGGAGCAGCAGGAAAACGTTTTGGCTTTCCATGCTGACTCAGCCTCTAGCTCTTTGGCCTCCTCTTTCCAAAGTTCAAAATGTCACAGCAGCCAGTCGTCAGTGGATGCTCCCGGTCAGGAACAAGACGTTTCCTTGTGTCCTTCTCCCAAACCAAAAGTGAAGGATGCGTCAGGCGACACAACAGGTTACTCCATGGAGCTCTTTACACATACCGTGCCTGGGTTAGAAAGGGAAATAGTACCCTGCCCATTACAAGAAGAATCGGACATGGAGTGCACTGATGCACAGCCACAGCTATATTATGATGCTGTTCCATCGAGTCAGATCACTACATTGCCCTCGCAGTTTGCTGAGCCAGAATCTGACCCTGATGAGACTATGGTGCCCTGTCCCGAACGCTATAGCACATTACACGGTGACACTGAGGAAGGTGCACATGACATTGAGTAGGAGGAGGTGATAGATGACCCAGTTGTTGACCCAGATTGGCAGCCATTGGGGGAAGAGGGTGGCGCTGCCACTAGCTCAGAAGCGGAGGAGGGTTATCCACAGCAGCACCAATCTACATCGCAAAGCTGTCATCTGGCAGGCGCGTATCAGGCAAAAAACGTTTGACAAAACCAGTTTTAGGACAGTGTGGCCATCCTGTGAAAGTTGCACAGCGTGCAATGCCTGAAAAGGAATTCCATAGTAGGAAGAGTGCAGTGTGGCATTTTTTTGACCAAGAACCCAATGATCAGTCAAAAGTGATCTGTAAAAAATGCTCAAAGACCTTTAGCAGAGGGAAGATTCTTAACAATTTAAATACAACGTGCATGCGTAGACATTTAAACAGCATGCACTTGCAAGCCTCGACTAACTACCTAACGTCCTGTACCGTTGGTGCACCAGGTCTGAATGAAGGTAGTCAGCACTGCAACATTGCTTCCCTCACTGTAAGCCCACTGGTTAGGACACCAGCAGCAAATGTGGCGGGATCGTCGCTAGGCCAAAGCAATCAGGGAGTCAGAAGGTTATTGGTAGGAAGCACTGTATGTAGGCCAACATCACCAACTCACTCTCAATCTGCCATGTCCACAACCACCACCACCGCTAGTTCCACCATAGGCAGCTCTCCAGTCCAGCTCACCCTAGAAGAGACTCTTCTTAGGAAACGAAAGTACTCATCCTGTCATCTGCATACAAAGGGTTTGAACGCCCACATTGCCAGACTTATCTCGTTAGAGATGATGCCCTACCGGTTGGTTGAAAGTGAAGCTTTCAAAGCCCTGATGGCCTACGCAGTACCACGCTATGACCTACCCAGTCGCCACTTCTTTGCGAGAAAAGCCATCCCAGCCCTCCACCAGCATGTCAAAGACCGCATTGTCCATGCACTGAGGCAGTCTGTCAGTGGGAAGGTGCACCTCACAACAGATGCATGGACCAGTAGGCATGGCCAGGGACGTTACGTGTCCATCACGGCGCACTGGGTTAATGTCGTGGATGCAGGGTCCACAGGGGACAGCAATAGTGGGACAGTTCTGCCTAGCCCACGATCTATTAAACAGTTGGCTGTAGACGTTCACCACCCCACCTCCTCCTCCTCCAGAAGCGAAAGCTCATCCACAGAGCGCTGTCGCACAACCACTCCATCCGCAGCTGCCAGTGTTGCACACGAGGTGTCCAATTATGGAACAGCTAGTGGGAAGCGTCAGCAGGCGTGTTTGAAATGAAGTGTTTGGGCGACAACAGACACACCGCGGAAGTTCTGGCCGAGTTCTTGCAGCAAGAAACTCAGTCATTGCTGGGCAGTGTACATCTTGAGGCAGGCAAGGTAGTCAGTGATAATAGAAGGAATTTTATGGCTGCCATAGCCCTTTCCAAACTCAAACACATACCTTGCCTGGCTCACACTTTGAACCTGGTGGTGCAGTGCTTTCTTAAAAATTATCCAGAGTTACCAGCCCTGCTCCTGAAGGTGTGAAGACTTTGCTCGCACAACCGCCGGTCGCCCGTACACTCCAGCCGTATGCTGAACCATCAGCGATCGCTCAATCTTCCACAGCACCCCCTAATTATCGACGTTGCAACAAGGTAGAACTCCACATTGCACATGGTTCAGAGGCTGTGTGAACAGAGGCGTGCTGTCATGTATTTGTGGGAGGATACGCATACACGGGCAGGCAGTTGGATGGCAGACAAGTGCAGACGACGCCATCATAAGCATGAGCATCCCACTTATGCGTCTGCTGATGCAAAGTTTGACGCACATCAAGGAGCTGGCGTCTGCAACCGAGGAGGAGGGAATCCTTGATGACAGTCAGCCATTGTCTGGTCAGGGAACTGTCCAGGACGAGGTGGCGGTCGAAGAGGATGAGGAGGAGGATGATGGGGATGACTATGTATGGGAGGAGGATGCTTCTCAGGGGCCACTTGAAACTGGTGGCGTTGCAAGGTCAGGTACAGGTTTCTTGCGGGACACTTGTGATGTGGATTTCCAAGAAAGTGCTCCTCAACCCAGCAGGACCAGTGAATTGACACCAGGAACATTGGCCCACATGGCTGAGTATGCCTTGCGTATTCTAAAAAGGGACCCCCGCATTGTCAAAATGATAACCGATGACGATTACTGGTTGGCCTGCCTCCTGGATCCACACTATAAAGGGAAAATGCAAAACATCATGCCACATGAGAACCTTGAGCAATTATTGGCTACCAAACAAGCAACTATTGTAGACCGTTTGGTTCAGGCATTCCCAGCACACAGAGGTTGTGATGGTCCTCACACTTGCCGTAGGGGGCAACATGGCAGAGGTGCTAGAGGTGCAGAAATCCGAAGTGGCATTGGACAGAGGGGTTTTCTGACAAGGTTGTGGAGTGATTTTTCAATGACCGCTGACACAACAGGGACTGCTGCATCTATTCAAAGTGACAGGAGACAGCATTTGTCCAGTATGGTTACAAACTATTTTTCATCCCTTATCGATGTTCTCCCTCACAGGTCATTCCCCTTTGATTACTGGGCATCTAAACTAGACACCTGGCCCGAATTGGCAGAATATGCATTACAGGAGCTCGCTTGCCCTGCTGCCAGTGTGCTTTCAGAAAGATTCTTCAGTGCTGCTGGTTCAATACTGACCGAAAAAAGGACACGTCTGGCTACCCAAAATGTAGATGATCTAACCTTCATTAAAATGAGCCAATCATGGATTGCCAATTATTTTGCCCCACCTTCCCCTGCTGACACGTAGCTTGGGTGATAAATTACTCGCTTTTGCCCTCCTCTTACTGACTTTGCCAATTCCTCCATTTGCAGCTGCTGAATGTCCACCATAGGCCATTTTTATACCTCCCTAAATGGGCTGACTCCCCCCACAGGACCGTGGTCACCACTTGGCGCAAGCACCCGTGCAAGTGCCGTTTGCCTGGACAGGTGGGTGCGCCCACTCTACCTCTACTAAACAAAGCTGAGTTTCAATCTACAGGCTTTCGGCCTCTATTATCAATATGAAACTGCATTTGGCCTGGTTCTTGGTTTGGGCCTAGTGACGTCTACTGCTGCCTCTTGGTTTCCTCAAAGAAACAAAGCTGAGTTTGAATCTACAGGCTTTCGGCCTCTATCAACAATATGAAACTGCATTTGGCCTGGTTCTTGGTTTGGGCCTAGTGACGTCTGCTGCTGCCTCTTGGTTTCCTCAAAGAAACAAAGCTGAGTTTCAATCTACAGGCTTTCGGCCTCTATCAACAATATGAAACTGCATTTGGCCTGGTTCTTGGTTTGGGCCTAGTGACGTCTGCTGCTGCCTCTTGGTTTCCTCAAAGAAACAAAGCTGAGTTTGAATCTACAGGCTTTCGGCCTCTATCAACAATATGAAACTGCATTTGGCCTGGTTCTTGGTGTGGGCCTAGTGACGTCTGCTGCTGCCTCTTGGTTTCCTCAAAGAAACAAAGCTGGGTTTCAATCTACAGGCTTTCGGCCTCTATCAACAATATGAAACTGCATTTGGCCTGGTTCTTGGTTTGGGCCTAGTGACGTCTGCTGCTGCCTCTTGGTTTCCTCAAAGAAACAAAGCTGAGTTTCAATCTACAGGCTTTCGGCCTGTATTTAGAATTTGAAACTGTATTTGCCCTACTAGTTTGGTTGGGCCCTACTAACAGTGTCTGCTGCTGTTTGCTGTTGTCCTCCACTGAACAAAGCAATGCTGCCTGTTTACTCCTGTTACCAATTTTTTTCTGCTTTTAGCCTCCTTTTGTATTTTGGACCTATATCTGTGTTTCCTCCTCATCCTGCCTATTACCCAGCCACTGCTTGATGGGTCTGCTGGTACATTGACCCAGACCACTACATTCCCCTTGCACGCTACACAGCCAGAATCTGACCCTGCTGAAAGCCAGGTCCCCCTTCCCGCATACTATACCACCTTACACGGGGACAAAGAGGAAGGTGCATATGAAAGGGCAGGTTCCTTCATCAGGTGGGGGGGCATACTCATTGGCGACGTCACTGTCACAGGGCCCGTCATAGTACGCAAAAGTGTCACTGCCGGTGGGAGGCACCCCTGCCGTCAAACACAACGCCGTACTTTGAGGGGCCCTGTGTCAGTGCCAATGCGAACGAGTGGGTCCCCCTGCTTGCTCTGGATCACAGCACTTGCAAAGTTGAAATACTTACCTCTCCCTGCTCCACCGCCGTGATGTATTCCACATTTCCGGGGCCCAAGAAAAAATTGAGCCAGCCCTCCCCCCCCCCCACAACTTTAACCAAATGACCCCCAATTTTCAATACCTAACTATTATTATAAGGTTAGTTAAGATTGACAAGCTTAAGTAACAAGAATTGATGTTTTTGACATTAAAATGGGCTCTGTAGGTGTTTTTCTGTCCTCCACTCACTGCCGACTTTTATTCCCCATTGACTTGCATTGGGTTTCGTGTTTCAGTCGGGCCCCCGACTTTTCGCAATCATCAGCCGATTTCACCCGACCCGACTTTTGACAAAGTCGGGTTTCGTGAAACCCGACACGATCCTGAAAAAGTAAAAGTCGCTCAACCCTACTCGTGGGTGTATGCCATCAGGACCCGGAGATTTATCTATTTTAATGTTATTTAGCCGGTTTTGCACCTCTTCTTGGGTTAGATTGGTGACCCTTAATATAGGGTTTTCATTGTTTCTTGGGATTTCACCTAGCATTTCATTTTCCACCGTGAATACCGTGGAGAAGAAGGTGTTTAATATGTTAGCTTTTTCCTCGTCATCTACAACCATTCTTTCCTCACTATTTTTTAAGGGGCCTACATTTTCAGTTTTTATTCTTTTACTATTGATATAGTTGAAGAACAGTTTGGGATTAGTTTTACTCTCCTTAGCAATGTGCTTCTCTGTTTCCTTTTTGGCAGCTTTAATTAGTTTTTTAGATAAAGTATTTTTCTCCCTATAGTTTTTAGAGCTTCAATGGTGCCATCCTGCTTTAGTAGTGCAAATGCTTTCTTTTTACTGTTAATTGCCTGTCTTACTTCTTTGTTTAGCCACATTGGGTTTTTCCTATTTCTAGTCCTTTTATTCCCACAAGGTATAAACCGCTTACAGTGCCTATTTAGGATGTTCTGAAACATTTTCCATTTATTATCTGTATTCTTATTTCTGAGGATATTGTCCCAGTCTACCAGATTAAGGGCATCTCTAAGGGTGGTTTCACACTTGCGTTTTTGTCTGCAGCGTTTTTTTTTCAAAAAAACGCATGTGTTTTTTTTCCCTATATTCAACATTGAAAACGCATGCGTTTTTTTGTGTACGCGTTTGGTCGCGTTTTTTGACGCATGCGTTTTTTTACTGCATGCGTTCTTTTTCTGAAATGCTACTTGTAGTATTTTTAGAAGCGTTTTTTGGATAAAAAAAAAAACGCATGCATTTTTAAGCGTTTTTTTGGGTCAAAAAATACATTGGAGTCAATGGGGACGCATGCGTTTTTTGGTGCATGTGTTTTTTGCGGTAAAAAACGCATGCGTTTTTTTATTAAAAAAACAGAAAACACACTGATATGCCACCCCCCAACATAAAGGTGATAAAGGGAACCTAACCCTACCCCTAACCCTACCCCTAACCCTAACCCTAAGGGATCCTAACCCTAACCCTACCCCTAACCCTACCCCTAACCCTACCCCTAACCCTAACCCTACCCCTAACCCTACCCCTAACCCTAACCCTACCCCTAACCCTAAGGGATCCTAACCCTAACCCTAACCCCTTTATGGTTAGGGTTAGGGTTAGGGGTAGGGGTAGGGTTATGGTTAGGGTTAGGGTTAGGATCCCTTAGGGTTAGGGTTAGGGGTAGGGTTAGGGGTAGGGTTAGGGTTAGGATCCCTTAGGGTTAGGGTTAGGGGTAGGGTTAGGGGTAGGATCCCTTTAGGGTTAGGGTTAGGGTTATGATCCCTACCCCTAACCCTACCCCTAACCCTAACCCTAACTATTTCTGTTTATAGTTGGTTTTTTACTTTATTTTGATGATTGGCAGCTGTTACACATTTCTCAGCATGGGTTTAAAAAACGCAAACGCATGTAAAAACGCATGTAAGCGCGTCAAAACGCCGTGTTTTTTCACCACATGCAAAAACGCATGCATCAAAAAAACGCAGCGTTTACACGCGTTTACATGCGTTTTTTCACCATGCATTTTTTTGCGTTTTTTACCGCAAAAAACGCACCCAAAAAAACGCCAATGTGAAACCAGCCTAAGCTGGTCAAACTTTGCCTTCCTAAAGTTCAGTGTTTTTGTGACTCCCTGACAAGTCCCCCTAGTGAAAGACAGGTGAAACTGTACAATATTGTGGTCGCTATTTCCTAGATGCCCGACCACCTGCAGATTTGTTATTCTGTCAGGTCTATTAGATAGTATTAGGTCTAAAAGTGCTGCTCCTCTGGTTGGATTCTGCACCAATTGTTAAAGATAATTTTTCTTGGTTATTAGCAGAAACCTGTTGCCTTTATGGGTTTCACAGGTTTCTGTTTCCCAGTTAATATCTGGGTAGTTAAAGTCCCCCATAACCAGGACCTCATTATGGGTTGCAGCTTCATCTATCTGCTTTAGAAGTAGACTTTCCATGATTTCTGTTATATTTGGGGGTTTGTAACAGACCCCAATGAGAATTTTGTTACCATTTTTCCCTCCTTGAATTTCGACCCATATGGACCCGACATCCTCATTCCCTTCGCTAATATCCTCCCTTAAAGTGGACTTTAGACAAGACTTTACATAGAGACAAACCCCTCCTCCTCTCCGATTTTTACGATCCTTTCTAAACAGACTGTAACCCTGTAAGTTAACTGCTCAGTCATAGCTTTCATCTAACCATGTCTCGGTTATTCCCACTATGTCAAAGTTACCTGTATTATATATCTATAAATATATCCATAGACAGATATACCCATAGATATATAATGGAAAGGCCGATGTTACTAAGGCTACTTTCAAACATGCGTTTTTAGCAATCCGTCGCAATCCGTCGTTTTGGAAAAAAAAGGATCCTGCAAATGTGCTCGCAGGATGCGTTTTTTACCCATAGACTAGTATTAGCGATGGATCACGACGGATGACCACACGTCGCGTCCGTCGTGCAACGGATCCGTCATGTTTTGGCGGACTGTCGGCACGAAAAAACGTTCAAGTGAAGGTTTTTTTGTCCATCGCATCTGCCATTTTCTACCGTGCATGTGCGGCCTAAACTCCGCCCCCTCCTCCCCGGACTTCAGAATGGGCAGCGGATGCGTTGAAAAACTGCATCCGCAGCCCACGTCATGCACAAATTTCACAATGTGCATCGGTACTTCGGCCCGGCGCATAGCGACGGACCCGTACCGACGCAAGTGTGAAAGAGGCCTTTATGAGCGTTGAATTTAAAAAAAAACAAAAAAACGGCATGGGCTCCCACGCAATTTTCTGTACCAGAGGGGGAAAGCCGACGGCCGGGGGCCAATATTTGTAGCCTGCTATGAATATCAGCCCGCAGCTGTCTGTGTAGCCTTTACTGGCTATTAAAATAGGGGGACCCCCCCAAAAAATGACATGTGGTCCCCCTATATTTTATAGCCAGAAAGGCTATGCAGACAGCTGCAGGCTGATATTCATAGCCTAGAGAGGGGCCATGGATATTGGCCCCCCCGGCTATAAATACCTGTCCGCAGCCGCCCCAGAAATGGCGCATCTTTAAGATGCGCCAATTCCCGCACTTAGACCCTCTCTTCCCACTTCCTTGTAGCGGTGGGATATGGGGTAATAACGGGTTAATGTCACCTTGCTATTGTAAGGTGACATTAAGCCGGTTTATTAACGGAGAGGCGTCAATAAGATGCCTATCCATTATTAATCCAATAGTAATAAAGGGTTAATAAAACACACACACACACACATTAGGAAAAAAGTATTTTAATATTCTCCTTTTAACCATACTTACCATACTTCAGCGCCTGCAAAAAACGTAAAATAATAAACAGAATACCACCTGTCCGCCGTAGTCCAATTAATAACGAGTGTCCCACGATGATCTTCCTATAGAACAGTGACATCGGGTGATGTCACTGCTCTATTGGACCCTCAGTGACACACTGACAGGAGACAATGGCTCCTGCAGTGTATCACTGAGAGGTTACCTTAGGACAAAGTCTCACTTTGCTGCGTGGGAAAATTTCTCACTCAGCAATGCCAAAAGTGAGACTAGGGACTTTTTTTACAGTGGCAGAGGAATACAGTGCAGAAGGATACCTTCCTCCCATCATTGTGTTCCTGGAGCCACTAGAGAGCCTCCCCAGGGGGGGAGTCTATCCGTTATCTCTCCCAGAGACGGAGGCAATGTCACAGTACATCCAGGAAAATCTGGCAAGAGGATTCATTAGGAAGTCAGTGTCTCCCGCTGGGGCAGGGTTCTTCTTGGTGCAAAAGAAGAATGGGGAATTGCGTCCATGCATAGAATAAGTATCCTTTGCCCTTGATATCTGAGCTCTTCGATAGGCTTCAGGGAGCAAGGGTATTTACTAAATTAGATCTGCGGGGTGCTTACAACCTGATTCGCATCCGTGAGGGGGACGAATGGAAGATGGCTTTTAACACCAGGGATGGGCACTATGAATATCTGGTGATGCCCTTCGGACTCTGTAATGCCCCAGCCATTTTCCAAGACTTTGTAAACGATATCTTCCGGGATATGCTTTCTACCTCGGTCGTAGTTTATCTGGATGATATTCTCATCTACTCTCCAGATATAGACTCCCACCAGAGAGATGTTTGCAAGGTTTTCGACCTCCTACGGGCTAACTCCCTCTATGCCAAGTTGGAGAAGTGTGTGTTTGAGCAGGAGTCCTTGCCTTTCCTTGGCTATATCATCAATGCCCAGGGATTGGCTATGGATCCTGCCAAGCTACAGGCTGTGATGGACTGGCAGGAACCCCATTCTCTTAAAGCGGTGCAGCGCTTTATGGGGTTCATTAATTACTATTGCCAGTTCATTCCCCACTTCTCAACTTTGGTAGCTCCCTTGGTTGCCCTCACCAAGAAGGGGGCAAATCCCAAGTTGTGGTCGGAGGAGGTCTCCAAGGCCTTTCTCTTGATTAAGTCACACTTCACTAGCGCTCCCATCCTGCATCACCCCGATGTAGATAGGCCATTTATTATGGAGGTGGATGCCTCATCCGTTGGTCCTGGAGCAGTCCTCTTCCAAAAGGATGCTCAAGGTCGGAAGCATCCTTGCTTCTTCTTCTCTAAGACCTTTTCACCAGCGGAGAGGAATTATTCCATCGGGGACAGGGAGTTGCTAGCTATGAAGTTGGCTTTCTCAGAGTGGAGACATCTTCTGGAGGGAGCTCGCTTTCCCTTCCAGGTGTTCACAGACCACAAAAACTTGGTGTATTTACTGTTAAGGACTGGCGGAACGCACCATGTATAGATGGTACGAAACTAGGTGCGTTCGCAGTCCGAGGTCCACCGTGCAGGTAAAAGACCCTGCAGCTAGCAAGACGGACAATATGGCGGTACACTAAAGGATACACGCGTGGGTTAAACCTCACCCAGCGTGAAGAAAGCGATCCTGTTAATCCACAGGACCGCAGTACCGCACTAGTGCGCGAGCAAGTGGTCAGCGGACTTAACCCCAGAAGGGATTGGAGCCCGATTAGACCCTTGCTGGCGTAACACCGCAACTGGGTGTGTAGAGAACTTAAGAAGTATAAGTGCACAAGAGTGCGAGCGATGCCGCACTAACGGACGCCACTAACCACCCAGACTCGGGTATGGAAAGCGCAAGGCAGGCACACGGCGCCGTACTGGCAGGCACAGCTACAGGACGCTGAGATGTGTGTCTAGTGCTGTAGGCTAAGTCGGGCGCTAGGTAGCAGCCATACACCTTCCGCGAACAGACATTCAATAGGGAAGGGATTTCAAAGGACGACTTGCACTCACAACATACACACATCAACAATTGTTAGACAATACTAGCGCATGGCCGTGCGGTCATGCGCAGTTTATATAGGAGCAGCACAGGAAGTGGCCACAGCACTTTTGCCCTTCTAGGACCTGCCAAGAGGACCAATGGAATGTGCTGCAGAGCCTGAGCACATGACCCTCGATCTCCAACGGGAGACCTTACGCTGGGCATGCTCAGTACATGCAGACAAGGACTTAGTCCCAGAGAAGTCCGCTCGCTGCTGACCAGTACTGACTTTAATGGCAGAGACTGGAGAAGCAGCACTAACTCTCTGAACAGAGTGAGAATGAGCAAGACGCTGGGACCGACGTCCTTGCTGAGCAGGCTCCACTGCGGCTGGACAAGAATGGGAGACCGCAGCGGAAGTGGCTCGAGATTCCCCCAGTGCAGAAGCGGGAACTCGACCCCTAACATTACCCCCCCCCTCCTAGGGCCCCCCCCTCCTTGGGCCTCGCTACGTTCAAAGGCAGCAATGAGCTGCGGAGCCCGAATGTGCTCCACAGGCTCCCAGGTTCTATCCTCTGGACCATGACCCTTCCAATCCACCAAATAAAATTTTTTGCCACGTACCACCTTGCTTCCCACAATAGCATTCACCTCAAATTCATCCGTGGATGAACCCGATGTCCCAGCAGAAGACTCAGAAAACCGAGACAAGCGAACGGGCTTTAAGAGGGAAACGTGAAAGGTATCGGTGATACCAAGGCGTGGAGGAATGGCCAAACGGTAAACCACAGGGTTGACCTGTTCCAGAACTTTAAACGGGCCAATGTAGCGAGGAGCAAACTTAGTGGACTCAACTCGCAGCCTGATGTTACGGGCGGAGAGCCACACTAAGTCGCCGGGAGCAAAGACCGGAGCGGGGCGCCGGTGTGTATCAGCCGAAACCCTCATTCTCTCCTTGGAGGCCCGGATAGCATCCTGTGTGCGGTCCCAGATGTCACGTGCCTCCACCGCCCAGTCTGCCACCCTAGAATCGGTGGAGGACACGGGCATGGGCACAGGGACACGCGGATGCTGGCCGTAATTAAGGAGAAAAGGAGTTTGACCAGTGGAATCGGCTACGGCGTTGTTCAGGGCAAATTCCGCCCAAGGTAGCAAAGATGCCCAGTCATCCTGCCTAGCAGAGACGAAATGTCGCAAATATGTCACCAGAGTCTGGTTGGTTCTCTCCACCAACCCATTCGTCTCGGGATGGTAAGCAGAGGAGAGGTTTAACTCTATGCTGAGTAAACGGCAGAGCTCTCTCCAAAACCGAGATGCGAACTGGGGACCCCGATCGCTGACAATCTTATCAGGCATACCATGCAAACGGAAAACGTGTTTAACGAACAACACCGCCAAGGCCCGTGCTGAGGGTAACCGAGGAAGCGGCACCAAATGCACCATCTTAGAGAAATGGTCAGTGACCACCCAAATAATGGAGCAGCCACGCGACTTGGGTAGACCCACCACAAAGTCCATTCCGACCATCTCCCAGGGCCTGTCTGCCACCGGTAGAGGGTAAAGCAACCCAGCAGGCCGTTGCCGAGGAGACCGATTCTGGGCGCAAGAAACGCACGCCTGAATGTAGTCCCTGACATCTCGGGCCATATGCGGCCACCAGTATGTTCTCGCCAAAAGCTCTGATGTCCTCTTTGTCCCAAAATGCCCCCCCACTCTGGAGGAGTGAGCCCAAGAGAGAACCTCCGGTCGCAAGTTAGCTGGCACGAAAGTCTTGCCCGGGGGCACAGACTCTAGCGAAACCGGAGCTACAGTTCTCAGGCTCTCAGAAGGGACAATAAGCCGAGGCTCCTCCTCCTCCTCCTCAGATGACACTACGGAGCGGGAGAGAGCGTCGGCACGAACGTTCTTCTCCCCGGAGAGAAAATGGAGAGTAAAATGGAACCGGGAGAAGAACAGGGACCATCTAGCCTGGCGAGAATTCAGCCGCTGGGCCGTCTGTATATACACCAAGTTCTTGTGGTCAGTGAAGACTTGGAAGGGAAAGCGAGCTCCCTCCAAGAGATGTCTCCACTCTGAAAAAGCCAACTTCATAGCTAGCAACTCCCTGTCCCCGATGGAATAATTCCTCTCCGCTGGTGTGAAGGTCTTGGAGAAGAAGAAGCAAGGATGCTTCCGACCTTGAGCATCCTTTTGGAAAAGGACTGCTCCAGCACCAACGGATGAGGCATCCACCTCCAAGATGAATGGTTTATCTACATCGGGGCGATGTAGGATGGGAGCGCTAGCGAAGTGTGACTTAATCGAGAGAAAGGCCTTGGAGACCTCCTCTGACCACAACTTGGGATTTGCTCCCTTCTTGGTGAGGGCGACCAAGGGAGCTACCAAAGTTGAGAAGTGTGGAATGAACTGGCGATAATAATTAATGAACCCCATAAAGCGCTGCACCGCTTTAAGAGAATGGGGTTCCTGCCAGTCCATTACAGCCTGTAGCTTGGCAGGATCCATAGCCAAACCCTGGGCAGAAATGATATATCCAAGGAAAGGCAAGGACTCCTGCTCAAACACACACTTCTCCAACTTAGCGTAGAGGGAGTTTGCCCGTAAGAGGTCGAAGACTTTGCGAACATCTCTCCGATGGGAGTCTATATCTGGAGAGTAGATGAGAATGTCATCCAGATAGACTACGACCGAGGTGGTGAGCATATCCCGAAAGATGTCGTTCACAAAGTCTTGGAAAACGGCTGGGGCATTACAGAGCCCAAAGGGCATCACTAGATATTCATAGTGCCCATCCCTGGTGTTAAAAGCCGTCTTCCATTCATCCCCCTCACGGATGCGAATCAGGTTGTAAGCACCCCGCAGATCTAACTTTGTAAATACCTTTGCTCCCCGTAGCCTATCAAAGAGCTCAGATATCAGGGGTAATGGGTACTTGTTCTTAACGGTAATTGCGTTAAGACCCCTGTAGTCTATGCATGGACGTAAGTCTCCAGTCTTCTTCTGTACGAAGAAGAACCCAGCCCCTGCCGGTGACACTGACTTCCTAATGAATCCTCTTGCCAGATTCTCCTGAATATACTGGGACATTGCCTCCGTCTCCGGGAGAGATAACGGGTAGACTCGACCCCGGGGAGGCTCAGCACCAGGCAAGAGGTCAATAGGACAGTCATAGGGGCGGTGAGGCGGAAGGGTCTCCGCAGCTCTTTTGGAGAACACGTCTGCATGGGACCAATAGTGCTTGGGGAGAGAGGAAAGATCTGCGGGTACCTGTGTAGAAGCAACCTGAACGCACTCCCTCTGACATCTACCCTCACAGGATTTACTCCATCCCAAAATTCTCCCAGAGGACCACTCAATATGAGGAGAATGGTAGCGAAGCCATGGCATCCCCAACAGGACCTCATCAATTCCCTCAGGAATGACTAATAGGGAGATTATCTCCTGATGTGATGGAGACACAGATAGGGTGAAAGGAATGGTTTGGTGAGTAATCTGTGAAGGTAGTGTTGACCCATTTACCACTCGAACGGTCACTGGCTGGGCGAGCATCACCAAGGGTATTGCGTGACGCTGGGCAAAGGCGGAGGACATAAAGTTACCCTCTGCCCCAGAGTCCAAGCATAGCTCGACCGTGAGAGTGGATGGGCCTATGGTAATTGTCCCCTTGAAGGACAACTTTGAGGCAAACGTCGCCGTGTCTAGTGTACCTCCTCCAACTGCCACTAGACGCTGACGTTTCCCCGACCGCTGAGGACTCTTGGAGGCAAGACGTCCTGACTGCTGGCGAACATGACGAACCTTATGTGCACGAGCGGACTGAGACTTGGATCCCGCTCGTGTCACCTCCAAGGTCTCATGTGACTCAGATGTCTGGACTGGAGATTTCAAAGGTTTGGCGAAGGTAGGAGCCAGCCGAAACCTCTGCCTACACTGGGCTCGTTCCAACCTCCGCTCGTTAAAACGGAGGTCTATACGAGTAGAAATAGATATTAACTCCTCCAGTGTGGCAGGAATCTCCCTAGTGGCCAGAGCGTCCTTAACATGGTCAGCCAGGCCCCTCCAGAATATGGGGATAAGGGCTTTATCCGACCACTCCAGCTCGGAAGCTAACGTACGGAATCGGACGGAAAAATGGCTGACCAAGGACTCACCCTGAGTTAATGCCAGTAGTTGGAGCGCTGTATCATGGGTGAGTTGAGGTCCTAGAAAGACCTTTTTCAGCGTGCCCAGAAACAACGGAGCACTCTGCACCACATGATCATCACGCTCCCACAGCGGCGTAGCCCACTCCAACGCCCTGTCCGACAACAGCGAGACAATAAATCCCACCTTAGCCCGCTCTGTAGGAAAACGTGCAGCCAGGAGCTCGAGGTGGATAGAGCACTGACTCACGAATCCTCTACAAGTTTTGCAATCTCCAGAAAATTTTTCTGGCAACGGGAGGCGGGATAATGTCGGAACAGGGGTGGCAGTGGACAAGGTTGCTGCCGCCACGCCAGCAGCCTTTACAGCAACTGCGGTAACATCCACAGCTGAGGTTGAGTTCTCGAGAACCTTCAACCTACCCTCCAACTGCTGGATATACCGCAAAGATTGCTGAATGTCCGCCATACTAGCCAGACCTTGGCGCTAGTATTATGTTAAGGACTGGCGGAACGCACCATGTATAGATGGTACGAAACTAGGTGCGTTCGCAGTCCGAGGTCCACCGTGCAGGTAAAAGACCCTGCAGCTAGCAAGACGGACAATATGGCGGTACACTAAAGGATACACGCGTGGGTTAAACCTCACCCAGCGTGAAGAAAGCGATCCTGTTAATCCACAGGACCGCAGTACCGCACTAGTGCGCGAGCAAGTGGTCAGCGGACTTAACCCCAGAAGGGATTGGAGCCCGATTAGACCCTTGCTGGCGTAACACCGCAACTGGGTGTGTAGAGAACTTAAGAAGTATAAGTGCACAAGAGTGCGAGCGATGCCGCACTAACGGACGCCACTAACCACCCAGACTCGGGTATGGAAAGCGCAAGGCAGGCGCACGGCGCCGTACTGGCAGGCACAGCTACAGGACGCTGAGATGTGTGTCTAGTGCTGTAGGCTAAGTCGGGCGCTAGGTAGCAGCCATACACCTTCCGCGAACAGACATTCAATAGGGAAGGGATTTCAAAGGACGACTTGCACTCACAACATACACACATCAACAATTGTTAGACAATACTAGCGCATGGCCGTGCGGTCATGCGCAGTTTATATAGGAGCAGCACAGGAAGTGGCCACAGCACTTTTGCCCTTCTAGGACCTGCCAAGAAGACCAATGGAATGTGCTGCAGAGCCTGAGCACATGACCCTCGATCTCCAACGGGAGACCTTACGCTGGGCATGCTCAGTACATGCAGACAAGGACTTAGTCCCAGAGAAGTCCGCTCGCTGCTGACCAGTACTGACTTTAATGGCAGAGACTGGAGAAGCAGCACTAACTCTCTGAACAGAGTGAGAATGAGCAAGACGCTGGGACCGACGTCCTTGCTGAGCAGGCTCCACTGCGGCTGGACAAGAATGGGAGACCGCAGCGGAAGTGGCTCGAGATTCCCCCAGTGCAGAAGCGGGAACTCGACCCCTAACATTTACAGACAGCCCAGCGGCTAAATTCTCGTCAGGCTAGATGGTCCCTGTTCTTCTCCCGGTTCCATTTCACCCTCCATTTTCTTTCCGGGGAGAAGAAAGTTCATGCCGACGCTCTCTCTCGCTCTGTAATATCATCATCATCAGAAGAGGAGGAGCCTCGGCTTATTGTCCCTTCAGAGAGCCTGAGAATGGTGGCTCCGGTTTCGCTAGAGTCTGTGCCCCCAGGCAAGACTTTCGTTCCATCTAATTTGCGACCTGAGGTTCTCTCTTGGGCTCACTCGTCCATGGTGGGTGGACACTTTGGGACCAAGAGGACATCTGAGCTCTTGGCAATAACGTACTGGCAGCTGCATATGGCTCGTGACGTCGCAGACTATGTTCGGGCATGTCCTGTGCCAAGAACAAGTCTCCTCGGCAATGGCCAGCTGAATTGCTTTACCCCATGCCGGTGGCGGACAGGCCCTGGGAGATGGTCAGGATGGATTTTGTGGTGGGCTTACCCAAGTCTCGTAACTAGGGTTGAGCGAAACGGATCGTTCATTTTCAAAATTCGCCGACTTTTGGCAAAGTCAGGTTTCATGAAACCTGACCCGACCCCTGTGTGGGGTCGGCCATGCGGTACGCGACTTTCGCGCCAAAGTCGCGTTTCAATGACGCGAAAAGCGCCATTTCTCAGCCAATGAAGGTGGACGCAGAGTATGGGCAGCGTGATGACATAGGTCCTGGTCCCCACCATCTTAGAGAAGGGCATTGCAGTGATTGGCTTGCTGTCTGCGGCGTCACAGGGGCTATAAAGAGGCGTTCCCGCCGACCGCCATCTTACTGCTGCTGATCTGAGCCTAGGGAGAGGTTGCTGCTGCTTCGTCAGAAGCAGGGATAGCGTTAGGCAGGGTCCATTAACCACCAAACCGCTTGTGCTGTAGCAATTTCCACTGTCCAACACCACCTTTTGTTTGCAGGGACAGTGGAAGCTACATTTTTTTTTTCCTCAGCGCTGTAGCTCATTGGGCTGCCCTAGAAGGCTCCCTGATAGGTGCATTGCTGTGTGTACGCCGCTGTGCAAACCAACTGCTTTTTTCAAAGCCCAAATCCTGTTGTTCCTTCCTTTCTGCACAGCTATCTTTTTTGTTTGTCCACACTTTTTATTTAATTTGTGCATCAGTCCACTCCTTATTGCTGTCTGCCATACCTGGCTGAGATTACTGCAGGGAGATAGTAATTGTAGGACAGTCCCTGTTTTTTTTTTTAATTCTCCCTAAAAAAATAAGTTGTGGGAGATTAAGATTGGCATTTCTGCTAGAGTGCCATCCCTGTGTGTGCCATCTCTCTCACATAGTGGGCCATAGAAAGCCTTTTTATTTTTCAGTTTTTTTTTTTTGGGGGGGGGGGGTTATAAATTCTCCCTGAAAAAAAAAAAGTGGGAGATTAATATTGGTCTTTGGGCTTGTCTGCCAGTCCTGAGTCTGCCATCTCTCTCTCAAATAGTGGGCCATAGAAAGCCTATTTATTTATTTTTTTCAAAATTTGGTTTCTAAATTCTCCCTGAAAAAATAACAAAAAACCGTGGGAGATTAATATTGGCCTTTCTGCTTGTGTGCCAGTCCTGACTCCTGGGTGTGCCATCTCTCTCTCTCAAATAGTGGGCCATAGAAAGCCTATTTTTTTTTATTTGGTTTCTAAATTCTCCCTGAAAAAATAAAAAAAAAACGTGGGAGATTAATATTGGCCTTTCTGCTTGTGTGCCAGTCCTGACTCCTGGGTGTGCCATCTCTCTCTCTCAAATAGTGGGCCATAGAAAGCCTATTTTTTTTTTAATTTGGTTTCTAAATTCTCCCTGAAAAAATAAAAAAAAACAGTGGGAGATTAATATTGGCCTTTCTGCTTGTGTGCCAGTCCTGACTCCTGGGTGTGCCATCTCTCTCTCTTAAATAGTGGGCCATAGAAAGCCTATTTTTTTTTATTTGGTTTCTAAATTCTCCCAGAAAAAATCAATTTTTTTAATTTGGTTTCAAATTCTCCCTGAAAAAAAAAAAAGAGTGTGTTAGGAGTCGAGTTTCCTCTGCTGCACAGGGGGAATCTCGATCCATGTCTGTTGCGGTCTCCCATTCGGTATCGGCCGCAGTGGGCTCTGCTCAGCGGAGACGTCACTCCCAGCGTCTCGCTGGGGCTGATTCGGTGCATAGGGTCACTACTGCCTTTTCTGGCTTTCCTATGGTACCCTGCACTGATCTGCGGCGAGCGAGCCTCTCTGGGACTAAGTCCTTGTTTACTCACACTGAGCATGCCCAGGGCAGGGTCTCCCATTGGAGGTCGAGGGCCACATGTTCGGTCACATGCTCAGGTGCTGCAGTACATTCCATTGGTCCTTCTGGAAGGTCCTGAAAGGGCAAAACATGCTCAGGTACTGCAGCACTTTCCATTGGTTCTTCTGGAAGGTCCTGAAAGGGCAAAAACTTCAGTAGCAGCTTCCTGTGCTGCAACTATATAAACTGCGCATGACCGCACGGCCATGCGCTAGTATCGTCTGTTGCTATATGCTTTGCGCCAATGTGGTCATGTGTTTGTATGTGCTCAGGGACCCGGCTGAAATAAGCCCCTAGAATGCTGGCACCTCCGGCGAGGAGATTGTGTATAAGTGTGTTCAGGGACCCGGCTGAAATAAGCCCCTAGAATGCTGGCTCCTCCGGCGAGGAGATTGAGTATGCATGCATGACCACTCACTGCTCACATCTGGGTAGTTGGCCTGTGCCTCTGTGAAAGTCTAACAGGGCACAGAGCTCACCTCTCGCGGTTACTCTGTGAAGCTAACTGAGTTAGTATATACCGCCATATAGAGCCGCCATTATTTAGCAGCAGGTACTTTCCTGCACGGTGGATCCCGGGTTGCGAACGCACCAATTCCTTTTAATAAACAATATATTTGGTGCGTTCCACCAACCCTAACAGTATACTAGCGCCAGGATCTGGCTAAGTAATGGCGGATGAACAACGATTGCAGGGGTACATCCAGCTGCTGGAGGGCCGGTTGGCGTCTCTTGAGCGTGCAACCTCGGCGGTGGATGTTACCGCAATAGCTGTTCAGGCTGCTAGCGTGGCTGCAGCAGCTTTACCCACTGCCACCTCTGTTCCGACCCTATCTCACCTTCCTTTGCCTGAGAGATACTCTGGGGACAGTAAGTCCTGTAGGGGTTTCGTGAGCCAAAGTGGTATACACCTCGAGCTTCTGGCTGCACGTTTCCCTACTGAGCGGGCAAAGGTGGGATTCATAATCTCTCTACTGTCGGACAGAGCGTTGGAGTGGGCTGCGCCGCTGTGGGAGCGCAACGATCATGTGGTGCGGAGTGTTCCTAGGTTTCTGGACACTCTGAAACAGGTCTTTTTAGGACCTCAAGTCACCCATGATACAGCGCTCCAACTGCTGGCTTTGACTCAGGGTTCAACCATGGTCAGCCATTTTGCTGTTCAATTCCGGACATTAGCGTCTGAGTTGGAATGGCCAGATAAAACCCTCATTCCCGTATTTTGGAGGGGGCTGGCTGACCATGTGAAGGACGCACCATGTGAAGGACGCTTTGGCCACTAGGGAGATTCCCGCCACACTGGAGGAGCTCATAGCCGTATCTACTCGCATAGACCTTCGTTTTCACGAGCGAAGGTTGGAGCGAGCCCAGTGTAGGCAGAGGTTTCGGCTGGCTCCCACCTTCGCCAAACCTTTGGAATCTCCAGTCCAGGCGTCCGAGTCACATGAGGCCTTAGAGGTGACACGAGCGGGATCCAAGTCTCAGTCCGCCCGTGCACATAAGGTCCATCATGTTTGCCAGCAGTTAGGACATCTTGCCTCCAAGGGTCCTCAGCGGTCGGGGAGACGTCAGCGTCTAGTGGCAGTTGGAGGAGGTACACTAGACACGGCGACGTTTGCCTCAAAGTTGTCCTTCAAGGGGACAATTACCATAGGCCCATCCACTCTTATGGTCGAGCTATGCGTGTGATTCTGGGGCAGAGGGTAACTTTATGTCTTCCGCTTTTGCCCAGCGTCACGCAATACCCTTGGTGATGCTCGCCAAGCCAGTAACCGTTCGAGTGGTAAACGGGTCAACACTACCTTAACAGATTACCCACCAAACCATTCCTTTCATGCTATCTGTGTCTCCATCACATCAGGAGATAATCTTCCTATTAGTCATTCCTGAGGGAATTGATGAGGTCCTGTTGGGGATACCATGGCTTCGCTACCATTCTCCTCATATTGAGTGGTCCTCTGGGAGAATTTTGGGATGGAGTAAATCCTGCGAGGGTAGATGTCAGAGGGAGTGCGTTCAGGTTGCTACTACACAGGTACCCGCAGATCTTTCCTCTCTCCCCAAGCACTATTGGCCCTATGCAGACGTGTTCTCCAAAAGAGCTGCGGAGACCCTTCCGCCTCACCGCCCCTATGACTGTCCTATTGACCTCTTGCCTGGTGCTGAGCCTCCCCGGGGTCGAGTCTATCCGTTATCTCTCCCGGAGACGGAGGCAATGTCCCAGTACATCCAAGAGAATCTGGCAAGAGGATTCATTAGGAAGTCAGTGTCACCGGCAGGGGCTGGGTTCTTCTTCGTACAGAAGAAGACTGGAGACTTACGTCCATGCATAGACTACAGGGGTCTTAACACCATCACCGTTAAGAACAAGTACCCATTACCCCTAATATCTGAGCTTTTTGATAGGCTACGGGGAGCAAAGGTATTTACAAAGTTAGATCTGCGGGGTGCTTACAACCTGATTCACATCCGTGAGGGGGATGAATGGAAGACGGCTTTTAACACCAGGGATGGGCACTATGAATATCTGGTGATGCCCTTCGGGCTCTGTAATGCCCCAGCCATTTTCCAAGACTTTGTGAACGACATCTTCCGAGATATGCTCACCACCTCGGTCGTAGTCTATCTGGATGATATTCTCATCTACTCTCCAGATATTGACTCCCATCGGAGAGATGTTCGCAAAGTCTTCGACCTCTTACGGGTAAACTCCCTCTACGCCAAGTTGGAGAAGTGTGTGTTTGAGCAGGAGTCCTTGCCTTTCCTTGGTTATATCATCTCTGCCCAGGGTTTGGCTATGGATCCTGCTAAGCTACAGGCTGTAATGGACTGGCAGGAACCCCATTCTCTTAAAGCGGTGCAGCGCTTTATGGGGTTCATTAACTACTATCGTCAGTTCATTCCACACTTCTCAACTTTGGTAGCTCCCTTGGTTGCCCTCACCAAGAAGGGAGCAAATCCCAAGTTGTGGTCAGAGGAGGTCTCCAAGGCCTTTCGCTCGATTAAGTCACACTTCGCTAGCGCTCCCATCCTACATCGCCCCGATGTAGATAAACCATTTATCTTGGAGGTGGATGCCTCATCCGTTGGTGCTGGAGCAGTCCTTTTCCAAAAGGATGCTCAAGGTCGGAAGCATCCTTGCTTCTTCTTCTCCAAGACCTTCACACCAGCGGAGAGGAATTATTCCATCGGGGACAGGGAGTTGCTAGCCATGAAGTTGGCTTTTTCAGAGTGGAGACACCTCTTGGAGGGAGCTCGCTTTCCCTTCCAAGTCTTCACTGACCACAAGAACTTGGTGTATATACAGACGGCCCAGCGGCTGAATTCTCGCCAGGCTAGATGGTCCCTGTTCTTCTCCCGGTTCCATTTTACTCTCCATTTTCTCTCCGGGGAGAAGAACGTTCGTGCCGACGCTCTCTCCCGCTCCGTAGTGTCATCGGAGGAGGAGGAGCCTCGGCTTATTGTCCCTTCTGAGAGCCTGAGAACTGTAGCTCCGGTTTCGCTAGAGTCTGTGCCCCCGGGCAAGACTTTCGTGCCAGCTAACTTGCGACCAGAGGTTCTCTCTTGGGCTCACTCCTCCAGAGTGGGTGGGCATTTTGGGACCAAGAGGACATCTGAGCTTTTGGCGAGAACATACTGGTGGCCGCATATGGCCCGAGATGTCAGGGACTATATTCATGCGTGCGTTTCTTGCGCCCAGAATCGGTCTCCTCGGCAACGGCCTGCTGGTTTGCTTTACCCTCTACCGGTGGCAGACAGGCCCTGGGAGATGGTCATGTGTTTGTATGTGTTCAGGGACCCGGCTGAAATAAGCCCCTAGAATGCTGGCACCTCCGGCGAGGAGATTGTGTATAAGTGTGTTCAGGGACCCGGCTGAAATAAGCCCCTAGAATGCTGGCTCCTCCGGCGAGGAGATTGAGTATGCATACATGACCACTCACTGCTCACATCTGGGTAGTTGGCCTGTGCCTCTGTGAAAGTCTAACAGGGCACAGAGCTCACCTCTCGCGGTTACTCTGTGAAGCTAACAGAGTTAGTATATACCGCCATATAGAGCCGCCATTATTTAGCAGCAGGTACTTTCCTGCACGGTGGATCCCGGGTTGCGAACGCACCAATTCCTTTTAATAAACAATATATTTGGTGCATTCCGCCAACCCTAACAGAGTGTGAGATTAATATTGGCCTTTCTGCTTGTGTGCCAGTCCTGACTCCTGGGTGTGCCATCTCTCTCTCTCAAATAGTGGGCCATAGCAAGCCTATTTTTTTTTTTTTATTTGGTTTCTAAATTCTCCCTGAAAAAATAAAAAAAAAACAGTGGGACATTAATATTGGCCTTTCTGCTTGTGTGCCAGTCCTGACTCCTGGGTGTGCCATCTCTCTCTCAAATAGTGGGCCATAGAAAGCCTATTTTTTTTTATTTGGTTTCTAAATTCTCCCAGAAAAAAAAAAAAACAGTGGGAGATTAATATTGGCCTTTCTGCTTGTGTGCCAGTCCTGACTCCTGGGTGTGCCATCTCTCTCTCTCTCAAATAGTAGGCCATAGAAAGCCTATTTTTTTTTATTTGGTTTCTAAATTCTCCCTGAAAAAATAAAAAAAAACAGTGGGAGATTAATATTGGCCTTTCTGCTTGTGTGCCAGTCCTGACTCCTGGGTGTGCCATGTCTCTCTCTCAAATAGTGGGCCATAGAAAGCCTATTTTTTTATTATTTGGTTTCTAAATTCTCCCTGAAAAAAAAAAGTGGGAGATTAATATTGGCCTTTCTGCTTGTGTGCCAGTCCTGACTCCTGGGTGTGCCATCTCTCTCTCTCAAATAGTGGGCCATAGAAAGCCTATTTTATTTATTTGGTTTCTAAATTCTCCCTGAAAAAATCAATTTTTTTTATTTGGTTTCTAAATTCTCCCTGAAAAAATAAAAAAAAACAGTGGGAGATTAATATTGGCCTTTCTGCTTGTGTGCCAGTCCTGACTCCTGGGTGTGCCATCTCTCTCTCTCTCAAATCTCTCAAATAGTGGGCCATAGAAAGCCTATTTTTTTTATTTGGTTTCTAAACTCTCCCTGAAAAAATAAAAAAAAACAGTGGGAGATTAATATTGGCCTTTCTGCCTGTGTGTCAGTCCTGACTCCTGGGTGTGCCATCTCTCTCTCTCAAATAGTGGGCCATAGAAATCCAATTTTTTTTTATTTGGTTTCTAAATTCTCCCTAAAAAAATATTTTTTTTTATTTGGTTTCTAAATTCTCCCTGAAAAAATAAAAAAAAACGGGAGATTGATATTGGCCTTTCTGCTTGTGTGCCAGTCCTGACTCCTGGGTGTGCCATCTCTCTCTCTCAAATAGTGGGCCATAGAAAGCCTATTTTTTTTTAATTTGGTTTCTAAATTCTCCCAGAAAATATAAAAAAAAACAGTGGGAGATTAATATTGGCCTTTCTGCTTGTGTGCCAGTCCTGACTCCTGGGTGTGCCATCTCTCTCTCTCAAATAGTGGGCCATAGAAAGCCTATCTTTTTTTTGGGGGTTTCTAAACTCTCCCTGAAAAAATAAAAGAAAACAGTGGGAGATTAATATTGGCCTTTCTGCCTGTGTGCCAGTCATGACTCCTGGGTGTGCCATCTCTCTCTCTCAAATAGTGGGCCATAGAAAGCCTCTTTTTTTATTTGGTTTCTAAATTCTCCCTGAAAAAATAAAAAAAAACAGTGGGAGATTAATATTGGCCTTTCTGCTTGTGTGCCAGTCCTGACTCCTGGGTGTGCCATCTCTCTCTCTCAAATAGTGGGCCATAGAAAGCCTATTTTTTTTTATTAATATTTGGTTTCTAAAGTCTCCCTGAAAAAACAAAAAAAAAGTGGGAGATTAATATTGGCCTTTCTGCTTGTGTGCCAGTCCTGACTCCTGGGTGTGACATCTCTCTCTCTCTCAAATAGTGGGCCATAGAAAGCCTTTTTTTTATTTGGTTTCTAAATTCTCCCTGAAAAAATCAATTTTTTTAATTTGGTTTCTAAATTCTCCCTGAAAAAATAAAAAAAAACAGTGGGAGATTAATATTGGCCTTTCTGCTTGTGTGCCAGTCCTGACTCCTGGGTGTGCCATCTCTCTCTCTCTCAAATCTCTCAAATAGTGGGCCATAGAAAGCCTATTTTTTTTATTTGGTTTCTAAACTCTCCCTGAAAAAATAAAAAAAAACAGTGGGAGATTAATATTGGCCTTTCTGCCTGTGTGTCAGTCCTGACTCCTGGGTGTGCCATCTCTCTCTCTCAAATAGTGGGCCATAGAAATCCAATTTTTTTTTATTTGGTTTCTAAATTCTCCCTAAAAAAATATTTTTTTTATTTGGTTTCTAAATTCTCCCTGAAAAAATAAAAAAAAACGGGAGATTGATATTGGCCTTTCTGCTTGTGTGCCAGTCCTGACTCCTGGGTGTGCCATCTCTCTCTCTCAAATAGTGGGCCATAGAAAGCCTATTTTTTTTTAATTTGGTTTCTAAATTCTCCCAGAAAATATAAAAAAAAACAGTGGGAGATTAATATTGGCCTTTCTGCTTGTGTGCCAGTCCTGACTCCTGGGTGTGCCATCTCTCTCTCTCAAATAGTGGGCCATAGAAAGCCTATTTTTTTGGGGGGGTTTCTAAACTCTCCCTGAAAAAATAAAAGAAAACAGTGGGAGATTAATATTGGCCTTTCTGCCTGTGTGCCAGTCATGACTCCTGGGTGTGCCATCTCTCTCTCTCAAATAGTGGGCCATAGAAAGCCTCTTTTTTTATTTGGTTTCTAAATTCTCCCTGAAAAAATAAAAAAAAACAGTGGGAGATTAATATTGGCCTTTCTGCTTGTGTGCCAGTCCTGACTCCTGGGTGTGCTATCTCTCTCTCTCAAATAGTGGGCCATAGAAAGCCTATTTTTTTTTTATTAATATTTGGTTTCTAAAGTCTCCCTGAAAAAACAAAAAAATAGTGGGAGATTAATATTGGCCTTTCTGCTTGTGTGCCAGTCCTGACTCCTGGGTGTGACATCTCTCTCTCTCTCAAATAGTGGGCCATAGAAAGCCTTTTTTTTTATTTGGTTTCTAAATTCTCCCTGAAAAAATAAAAAAAAACAGTGGGAGATTAATATTGGCCTTTCTGCTTGTGTGCCAGTCCTGACTCCTGGGTGTGCCACCTCTCTCTCTCAAATCTCTCAAATAGTGGGTCATAGAAAGCCTATTTTATTTTTAGTTGGTTTCTAAACTGTCCCTGAAAAAATAAAAAAAAACAGTGGGAGATTAATATTGGCCTTTCTGCCTGTGTGTCAGTCCTGACTCCTGGGTGTGCCATCTCTCTCTCTCTCAAATAGTGGGCCATAGAAAGCCTATTTTTTTTTTTTTTTGGTTTCTAAATTCTCCCTAAAAAAATCAATTTTTTTTATTTGGTTTCTAAATTCTCCCTGAAAAAATAAAAAAAAAACAGTGGGAGATTAATATTGGCCTTTCTGCTTGTGTGCCAGTCCTGACTCCTGGGTGTGCCATCTCTCTCTCTCTCAAATAGTGGGCCATAAAAAGCCTATTTTTTTTATTTGGTTTCTAAATTCTCCCTGAAAAAATCAATTTTTTTAATTTGGTTTCTAAATTCTCTCTGAAAAAATAAAAAAAAAACAGTGGGAGATTAATTTTGGCCTTTCTGCTTGTGTGCCAGTCCTGACTCCTGGGTGTGCCATCTCTCTCTCTCAAATAGTGGGCCATAGAAAGCCTATCTTTTTTTTTGGGGTTTCTAAACTCTCCCTGAAAAAATAATAGAAAACAGTGGGAGATTAATATTGGCCTTTCTGCCTGTGTGCCAGTCATGACTCCTGGGTGTGCCATCTCTCTCTCTCAAATAGTGGGCCATAGAAAGCCTCTTTTTTTATTTGGTTTCTAAATTCTCCCTGAAAAAATAAAAAAAAACAGTGGGAGATTAATATTGGCCTTTCTGCTTGTGTGCCAGTCCTGACTCCTGGGTGTGCCATCTCTCTCTCTCAAATAGTGGGCCATAGAAAGCCTATTTTTTTTTATTAATATTTGGTTTCTAAAGTCTCCCTGAAAAAACAAAAAAAAAGTGGGAGATTAATATTGGCCTTTCTGCTTGTGTGCCAGTCCTGACTCCTGGGTGTGACATCTCTCTCTCTCTCAAATAGTGGGCCATAGAAAGCCTTTTTTTTTATTTGGTTTCTAAATTCTCCCTGAAAAAATCAATTTTTTTTATTTGGTTTCTAAATTCTCCCTGAAAAAATAAAAAAAAACAGTGGGAGATTAATATTGGCCTTTCTGCTTGTGTGCCAGTCCTGACTCCTGGGTGTGCCATCTCTCTCTCTCTCAAATCTCTCAAATAGTGGGCCATAGAAAGCCTATTTTTTTTATTTGGTTTCTAAACTCTCCCTGAAAAAATAAAAAAAAACAGTGGGAGATTAATATTGGCCTTTCTGCCTGTGTGTCAGTCCTGACTCCTGGGTGTGCCATCTCTCTCTCTCAAATAGTGGGCCATAGAAATCCAATTTTTTTTTATTTGGTTTCTAAATTCTCCCTAAAAAAATATTTTTTTTTATTTGGTTTCTAAATTCTCCCTGAAAAAATAAAAAAAAACGGGAGATTGATATTGGCCTTTCTGCTTGTGTGCCAGTCCTGACTCCTGGGTGTGCCATCTCTCTCTCTCAAATAGTGGGCCATAGAAAGCCTATTTTTTTTTAATTTGGTTTCTAAATTCTCCCAGAAAATATAAAAAAAAACAGTGGGAGATTAATATTGGCCTTTCTGCTTGTGTGCCAGTCCTGACTCCTGGGTGTGCCATCTCTCTCTCTCAAATAGTGGGCCATAGAAAGCCTATTTTTTTGGGGGGGGTTTCTAAACTCTCCCTGAAAAAATAAAAGAAAACAGTGGGAGATTAATATTGGCCTTTCTGCCTGTGTGCCAGTCATGACTCCTGGGTGTGCCATCTCTCTCTCTCAAATAGTGGGCCATAGAAAGCCTCTTTTTTTATTTGGTTTCTAAATTCTCCCTGAAAAAATAAAAAAAAACAGTGGGAGATTAATATTGGCCTTTCTGCTTGTGTGCCAGTCCTGACTCCTGGGTGTGCCATCTCTCTCTCTCAAATAGTGGGCCATAGAAAGCCTATTTTTTTTTTATTAATATTTGGTTTCTAAAGTCTCCCTGAAAAAACAAAAAAATAGTGGGAGATTAATATTGGCCTTTCTGCTTGTGTGCCAGTCCTGACTCCTGGGTGTGACATCTCTCTCTCTCTCAAATAGTGGGCCATAGAAAGCCTTTTTTTTTATTTGGTTTCTAAATTCTCCCTGAAAAAATAAAAAAAAACAGTGGGAGATTAATATTGGCCTTTCTGCTTGTGTGCCAGTCCTGACTCCTGGGTGTGCCACCTCTCTCTCTCAAATCTCTCAAATAGTGGGTCATAGAAAGCCTATTTTATTTTTAGTTGGTTTCTAAACTGTCCCTGAAAAAATAAAAAAAAACAGTGGGAGATTAATATTGGCCTTTCTGCCTGTGTGTCAGTCCTGACTCCTGGGTGTGCCATCTCTCTCTCTCAAATAGTGGGCCATAGAAAGCCTATTTTTTTTTTTTTTTTGTTTCTAAATTCTCCTTAAAAAAATCAATTTTTTTTATTTGGTTTCTAAATTCTCCCTGAAAAAATAAAAAAAAAACAGTGGGAGATTAATATTGGCCTTTCTGCTTGTGTGCCAGTCCTGACTCCTGGGTGTGCCATCTCTCTCTCTCTCAAATAGTGGGCCATAAAAAGCCTATTTTTTTTATTTGGTTTCTAAATTCTCCCTGAAAAAATCAATTTTTTTAATTTGGTTTCTAAATTCTCTCTGAAAAAATAAAAAAAAAACAGTGGGAGATTAATTTTGGCCTTTCTGCTTGTGTGCCAGTCCTGACTCCTGGGTGTGCCATCTCTCTCTCTCAAATAGTGGGCCATAGAAAGCCTATTTTTTTTTATTTGGTTTCTAAATTCTCCCAGAAAAAATAAAAAAAAACAGTGGGAGATTAATATTGGCCTTTCTGCCTGTGTGCCAGTCCTGACTCCTGGGTGTGCCATCTCTCTCTCTCAAATAGTGGGCCATAGAAAGCCTATTTTTTTTCTATTTGGTTTCTAAACTCTCCCTGAAAAAATAAAAAAAAACAGTGGGAGATTAATATTGGCCTTTCTGCCTGTGTGCCAGTCCTGACTCCTGGGTGTGCCATCTCTCTCTCTCAAATAGAGGGCCAAAGAAAGCCTATTTTTTTATTATTATTTGGTTTCTAAAGTCTCCCTGAAAAAACAAAAAAAAAGTGGGAGATTAATATTGGCCTTTCTGCTTGTGTGCCAGTCCTGACTCCTGGGTGTGCCATCTCTCTCTCTCTCTCTCTCTCTCTCTCTCTCAAATAGTGGGCCATAGAAAGCCTATTTTTTTTTATTTGGTTTCTAAATTCTCCCTGAAAAAATAAAAAAAAACAGTGGGAGATTAATATTGGCCTTTCTGCTTGTGTGCCAGTCCTGACTGCTGGGTGTGCCATCTCTCTCTCTCTCTCTCAAATAGTGGGCCATAGAAAGCCTATTTTTTTTTTATTTGGTTTCTAAAATCTCCCAGAAAATATAAAAAAAACAGTGGGAGATTAATATTGGCCTTTCTGCTTGTGTGCCAGTCCTGACTCCTGGGTGTGCCATCTCTCTCTCTCAAATAGTGGGCCATAGAAAGCCTATTTTTTTTTATTTGGTTTCTAAATTCTCCCAGAAAATATAAAAAAAAACAGTGGGAGATTAATATTGCCTTTCTGCTTGTGTGCCAGTCCTGACTCCTGGGTGTGCCATCTCTCTCTCTCTCAAATAGTGGGCCATAGAAAGCCTCTTTTTTTATTTGGTTTCTAAATTCTCCCTGAAAAAATAAAAAAAAACAGTGGGAGATTAATATTGGCCTTTCTGCTGGTGTGCCAGTCCTGACTCCTGGGTGTGCCATCTCTCTCTCTCTCAAATAGTGGGCCATAGAAAGCCTATTTTTTTTTTATTAATATTTGGTTTCTAAAGTCTCCCTGAAAAAACAAAAAAAAACTGGGAGATTAATATTGGCCTTTCTGCTTGTGTGCCAGTCCTGACTCCTGGGTGTGACATCTCTCTCTCTCTCAAATAGTGGGCCATAGAAAGCCTTTTTTTTATTTGGTTTCTAAATTCTCCCTGAAAAAATAAAAAAAAACAGTGGGAGATTAATATTGGCCTTTCTGCCTGTGTGTCAGTCCTGACTCCTGGGTGTGCCATCTCTCTCTCTCAAATAGTGGGCCATAGAAAGCCTATTTTTTTTTTTTTTTAGTTTCTAAATTCTCCCTAAAAAAATCAATTTTTTTTATTTGGTTTCTAAATTCTCCCTGAAAAAATAAAAAAAAAACAGTGGGAGATTAATTTTGGCCTTTCTGCTTGTGTGCCAGTCCTGACTCCTGGGTGTGCCATCTCTCTCTCTCAAATAGTGGGCCATAGAAAGCCTATTTTTTTTTATTTGGTTTCTAAATTCTCCCAGAAAAAATAAAAAAAACAGTGGGAGATTAATATTGGCCTTTCTGCCTGTGTGCCAGTCCTGACTCCTGGGTGTGCCATCTCTCTCTCTCAAATAGTGGGCCATAGAAAGCCTATTTTTTTTTATTTGGTTTCTAAACTCTCCCTGAAAAAATAAAAAAAAACAGTGGGAGATTAATATTGGCCTTTCTGCCTGTGTGCCAGTCCTGACTCCTGGGTGTGCCATCTCTCTCTCTCAAATAGAGGGCCAAAGAAAGCCTATTTTTTTATTATTATTTGGATTCTAATGTCTCCCTGAAAAAAAAAAAAAAAAGTGGGAGATTAATATTGGCCTTTCTGCTTGTGTGCCAGTCCTGACTCCTGGGTGTGCCATCTCTCTCTCTCAAATAGTGGGCCATAGAAAGCCTTTTTTTTTTATTTGGTTTCTAAATTCTCCCTGAAAAAATAAAAAAAAACAGTGGGAGATTAATATTGGCCTTTCTGCTTGTGTGCCAGTCCTGACTCCTGGGTGTGCCATCTCTCTCTCTCAAAACTCTCAAATAGTGGGCCATAGAAAGCCTATTTTATTTTTTTGGTTTCTAAACTCTCCCTGAAAAAATAAAAAAAAACTGTGGGAGATTAATATTGGCCTTTCTGCCTGTGTGTCAGTCCTGACTCCTGGGTGTGCCATCTCTCTCTCTCAAATAGTGGGCCATAGAAAGCCTATTTTTTTTTTATTTGGTTTCTAAATTCTCCCTAAAAAAATCAATTTTTTTAATTCGGTTTCTAAATTCTCCCTGAAAAAATAAAAAAAAAAAACAGTGGGAGATTAATATTGGCCTTTCTGCTTGTGTGCCAGTCCTGACTCCTGGGTGTGCCATCTCTCTCTCTCAAATAGTGGGCCATAGAAAGCCTATTTTTTTTTTATTAATATTTGGTTTCTAAAGTCTCCCTGAAAAAACAAAAAAAAAGTGGGAGATTAATATTGGCCTTTCTGCTTGTGTGCCAGTCCTGACTCCTGGGTGTGACATCTCTCTCTCTCTCAAATAGTGGGCCATAGAAAGCCTTTTTTTTTATTTGGTTTCTAAATTCTCCCTGAAAAAATCAATTTTTTTTATTTGGTTTCTAAATTCTCCCTGAAAAAATTAAAAAAAACAGTGGGAGATTAATATTGGCCTTTCTGCCTGTGTGTCAGTCCTGACTCCTGGGTGTGCCATCTCTCTCTCTCAAATAGTGGGCCATAGAAATCCAATTTTTTTTTATTTGGTTTCTAAATTCTCCCTAAAAAAATATTTTTTTTTATTTGGTTTCTAAATTCTCCCTGAAAAAATAAAAAAAAACGGGAGATTGATATTGGCCTTTCTGCTTGTGTGCCAGTCCTGACTCCTGGGTGTGCCATCTCTCTCTCTCAAATAGTGGGCCATAGAAAGCCTATTTTTTTTTTATTTGGTTTCTAAATTCTCCCAGAAAATATAAAAAAACAGTGGGAGATTAATATTGGCCTTTCTGCTTGTGTGCCAGTCCTGACTCCTGGGTGTGCCATCTCTCTCTCTCAAATAGTGGGCCATAGAAAGCCTATTTTTTTGGGGGGGTTTCTAAACTCTCCCTGAAAAAATAAAAGAAAACAGTGGGAGATTAATATTGGCCTTTCTGCCTGTGTGCCAGTCATGACTCCTGGGTGTGCCATCTCTCTCTCTCAAATAGTGGGCCATAGAAAGCCTCTTTTTTTATTTGGTTTCTAAATTCTCCCTGAAAAAATAAAAAAAAACAGTGGGAGATTAATATTGGCCTTTCTGCTTGTGTGCCAGTCCTGACTCCTGGGTGTGCCATCTCTCTCTCTCAAATAGTGGGCCATAGAAAGCCTATTTTTTTTTAATTAATATTTGGTTTCTAAAGTCTCCCTGAAAAAACAAAAAAATAGTGGGAGATTAATATTGGCCTTTCTGCTTGTGTGCCAGTCCTGACTCCTGGGTGTGACATCTCTCTCTCTCTCAAATAGTGGGTCATAGAAAGCCTATTTTATTTTTAGATGGTTTCTAAACTGTCCCTGAAAAAATAAAAAAAAACAGTGGGAGATTAATATTGGCCTTTCTGCCTGTGTGTCAGTCCTGACTCCTGGGTGTGCCATCTCTCTCTTTTTTTTTGGTTTCTAAATTCTCCCTAAAAAAATCAATTTTTTTTATTTGGTTTCTAAATTCTCCCTGAAAAAATAAAAAAAAAACAGTGGGAGATTAATATTGGCCTTTCTGCTTGTGTGCCAGTCCTGACTCCTGGGTGTGCCATCTCTCTCTCTCTCAAATAGTGGGCCATAAAAAGCCTATTTTTTTTATTTGGTTTCTAAATTCTCCCTGAAAAAATCAATTTTTTTAATTTGGTTTCTAAATTCTCTCTGAAAAAATAAAAAAAAAACAGTGGGAGATTAATTTTGGCCTTTCTGCTTGTGTGCCAGTCCTGACTCCTGGGTGTGCCATCTCTCTCTCTCAAATAGTGGGCCATAGAAAGCCTATTTTTTTTTATTTGGTTTCTAAATTCTCCCAGAAAAAATAAAAAAAAACAGTGGGAGATTAATATTGGCCTTTCTGCCTGTGTGCCAGTCCTGACTCCTGGGTGTGCCATCTCTCTCTCTCAAATAGTGGGCCATAGAAAGCCTATTTTTTTTCTATTTGGTTTCTAAACTCTCCCTGAAAAAATAAAAAAAAACAGTGGGAGATTAATATTGGCCTTTCTGCCTGTGTGCCAGTCCTGACTCCTGGGTGTGCCATCTCTCTCTCTCAAATAGAGGGCCAAAGAAAGCCTATTTTTTTATTATTATTTGGTTTCTAAAGTCTCCCTGAAAAAACAAAAAAAAAGTGGGAGATTAATATTGGCCTTTCTGCTTGTGTGCCAGTCCTGACTCCTGGGTGTGCCATCTCTCTCTCTCTCTCTCTCTCAAATAGTGGGCCATAGAAAGCCTATTTTTTTTTATTTGGTTTCTAAATTCTCCCTGAAAAAATAAAAAAAAACAGTGGGAGATTAATATTGGCCTTTCTGCTTGTGTGCCAGTCCTGACTCCTGGGTGTGCCATCTCTCTCTCTCTCTCTCTCTCTCTCAAATAGTGGGCCATAGAAAGCCTATTTTTTTTTTATTTGGTTTCTAAATTCTCCCAGAAAATATAAAAAAAACAGTGGGAGATTAATATTGGCCTTTCTGCTTGTGTGCCAGTCCTGACTCCTGGGTGTGCCATCTCTCTCTCTCAAATAGTGGGCCATAGAAAGCCTATTTTTTTTTATTTGGTTTCTAAATTCTCCCACAAAATATATAAAAAAAAACAGTGGGAGATTAATATTGGCCTTTCTGCTTGTGTGCCAGTCCTGACTCCTGGGTGTGCCATCTCTCTCTCTCAAATAGTGGGCCATAGAAAGCCTATTTTTTTTGGGGGGGTTTCTAAACTCTCCCTGAAAAAATAAAAGAAAACAGTGGGAGATTAATATTGGCCTTTCTGCCTGTGTGCCAGTCATGACTCCTGGGTGTGCCATCTCTCTCTCTCTCAAATAGTGGGCCATAGAAAGCCTCTTTTTTTATTTGGTTTCTAAATTCTCCCTGAAAAAATAAAAAAAAACAGTGGGAGATTAATATTGGCCTTTCTGCTGGTGTGCCAGTCCTGACTCCTGGGTGTGCCATCTCTCTCTCTCTCAAATAGTGGGCCATAGAAAGCCTATTTTTTTTTTGTTAATATTTGGTTTCTAAAGTCTCCCTGAAAAAACAAAAAAAAACTGGGAGATTAATATTGGCCTTTCTGCTTGTGTGCCAGTCCTGACTCCTGGGTGTGACATCTCTCTCTCTCTCAAATAGTGGGCCATAGAAAGCCTTTTTTTTTATTTGGTTTCTAAATTCTCCCTGAAAAAATAAAAAAAAACAGTGGGAGATTAATATTGGCCTTTCTGCCTGTGTGTCAGTCCTGACTCCTGGGTGTGCCATCTCTCTCTCTCAAATAGTGGGCCATAGAAAGCCTATTTTTTTTTTTTTTTGGTTTCTAAATTCTCCCTAAAAAAATCAATTTTTTTTATTTGGTTTCTAAATTCTCCCTGAAAAAATAAAAAAAAAACAGTGGGAGATTAATATTGGCCTTTCTGCTTGTGTGCCAGTCCTGACTCCTGGGTGTGCCATCTCTCTCTCTCTCAAATAGTGGGCCATAAAAAGCCTATTTTTTTTAATTTGGTTTCTAAATTCTCCCTGAAAAAATCAATTTTTTTTATTTGGTTTCTAAATTCTCCCTGAAAAAATAAAAAAAAAACAGTGGGAGATTAATTTTGGCCTTTCTGCTTGTGTGCCAGTCCTGACTCCTGGGTGTGCCATCTCTCTCTCTCAAATAGTGGGCCATAGAAAGCCTATTTTTTTTTATTTGGTTTCTAAATTCTCCCAGAAAAAATAAAAAAAAACAGTGGGAGATTAATATTGGCCTTTCTGCCTGTGTGCCAGTCCTGACTCCTGGGTGTGCCATCTCTCTCTCTCAAATAGTGGGCCATAGAAAGCCTATTTTTTTTATTTGGTTTCTAAACTCTCCCTGAAAAAATAAAAGAAAACAGTGGGAGATTAATATTGGCCTTTCTGCTTGTGTGCCAGTCCTGACTCCTGGGTGTGCCATCTCTCTCTCTCTCAAATCTCTCAAATAGTGGGCCATAGAAAGCCTATTTTTTTTATTTGGTTTCTAAACTCTCCCTGAAAAAATAAAAAAAAACAGTGGGAGATTAATATTGGCCTTTCTGCCTGTGTGTCAGTCCTGACTCCTGGGTGTGCCATCTCTCTCTCTCAAATAGTGGGCCATAGAAATCCAATTTTTTTTTATTTGGTTTCTAAATTCTCCCTAAAAAAATATTTTTTTTTATTTGGTTTCTAAATTCTCCCTGAAAAAATAAAAAAAAACGGGAGATTGATATTGGCCTTTCTGCTTGTGTGCCAGTCCTGACTCCTGGGTGTGCCATCTCTCTCTCTCAAATAGTGGGCCATAGAAAGCCTATTTTTTTTTTATTTGGTTTCTAAATTCTCCCAGAAAATATAAAAAAACAGTGGGAGATTAATATTGGCCTTTCTGCTTGTGTGCCAGTCCTGACTCCTGGGTGTGCCATCTCTCTCTCTCAAATAGTGGGCCATAGAAAGCCTATTTTTTTGGGGGGGTTTCTAAACTCTCCCTGAAAAAATAAAAGAAAACAGTGGGAGATTAATATTGGCCTTTCTGCCTGTGTGCCAGTCATGACTCCTGGGTGTGCCATCTCTCTCTCTCAAATAGTGGGCCATAGAAAGCCTCTTTTTTTATTTGGTTTCTAAATTCTCCCTGAAAAAATAAAAAAAAACAGTGGGAGATTAATATTGGCCTTTCTGCTTGTGTGCCAGTCCTGACTCCTGGGTGTGCCATCTCTCTCTCTCAAATAGTGGGCCATAGAAAGCCTATTTTTTTTTTATTAATATTTGGTTTCTAAAGTCTCCCTGAAAAAACAAAAAAATAGTGGGAGATTAATATTGGCCTTTCTGCTTGTGTGCCAGTCCTGACTCCTGGGTGTGACATCTCTCTCTCTCTCAAATAGTGGGTCATAGAAAGCCTATTTTATTTTTAGTTGGTTTCTAAACTGTCCCTGAAAAAATAAAAAAAAACAGTGGGAGATTAATATTGGCCTTTCTGCCTGTGTGTCAGTCCTGACTCCTGGGTGTGCCATCTCTCTCTTTTTATTTGGTTTCTAAATTCTCCCTGAAAAAATCAATTTTTTTAATTTGGTTTCTAAATTCTCTCTGAAAAAATAAAAAAAAAAACAGTGGGAGATTAATATTGGCCTTTCTGCTTGTGTGCCAGTCCTGACTCCTGGGTGTGCCATCTCTCTCTCTCAAATAGTGGGCCATAGAAAGCCTATTTTTTTTTATTTGGTTTCTAAATTCTCCCAGAAAAAATAAAAAAAAACAGTGGGAGATTAATATTGGCCTTTCTGCCTGTGTGCCAGTCCTGACTCCTGGGTGTGCCATCTCTCTCTCTCAAATAGTGGGCCATAGAAAGCCTATTTTTTTTCTATTTGGTTTCTAAACTCTCCCTGAAAAAATAAAAAAAAACAGTGGGAGATTAATATTGGCCTTTCTGCCTGTGTGCCAGTCCTGACTCCTGGGTGTGCCATCTCTCTCTCTCAAATAGAGGGCCAAAGAAAGCCTATTTTTTTATTATTATTTGGTTTCTAAAGTCTCCCTGAAAAAACAAAAAAAAAGTGGGAGATTAATATTGGCCTTTCTGCTTGTGTGCCAGTCCTGACTCCTGGGTGTGCCATCTCTCTCTCTCTCTCTCTCAAATAGTGGGCCATAGAAAGCCTATTTTTTTTTATTTGGTTTCTAAATTCTCCCTGAAAAAATAAAAAAAAACAGTGGGAGATTAATATTGGCCTTTCTGCTTGTGTGCCAGTCCTGACTCCTGGGTGTGCCATCTCTCTCTCTCTCTCTCTCTCTCTCTCAAATAGTGGGCCATAGAAAGCCTATTTTTTTTTATTTGGTTTCTAAATTCTCCCAGAAAATATAAAAAAAACAGTGGGAGATTAATATTGGCCTTTCTGCTTGTGTGCCAGTCCTGACTCCTGGGTGTGCCATCTCTCTCTCTCTCTCTCTCTCTCAAATAGTGGGCCATAGAAAGCCTATTTTTTTTTTATTTGGTTTCTAAATTCTCCCAGAAAATATAAAAAAAACAGTGGGAGATTAATATTGGCCTTTCTGCTTGTGTGCCAGTCCTGACTCCTGGGTGTGCCATCTCTCTCTCTCAAATAGTGGGCCATAGAAAGCCTATTTTTTTTTATTTGGTTTCTAAATTCTCCCTGAAAAAATAAAAAAAAACAGTGGGAGATTAATATTGGCCTTTCTGCTTGTGTGCCAGTCCTGACTCCTGGGTGTGCCATCTCTCTCTCTCTCTCTCTCTCTCAAATAGTGGGCCATAGAAAGCCTATTTTTTTTTTATTTGGTTTCTAAATTCTCCCAGAAAATATAAAAAAAACAGTGGGAGATTAATATTGGCCTTTCTGCTTGTGTGCCAGTCCTGACTCCTGGGTGTGCCATCTCTCTCTCTCAAATAGTGGGCCATAGAAAGCCTATTTTTTTTTATTTGGTTTCTAAATTCTCCCACAAAATATATAAAAAAAACAGTGGGAGATTAATATTGGCCTTTCTGCTTGTGTGCCAGTCCTGACTCCTGGGTGTGCCATCTCTCTCTCTCAAATAGTGGGCCATAGAAAGCCTATTTTTTTTGGGGGGGTTTCTAAACTCTCCCTGAAAAAATAAAAGAAAACAGTGGGAGATTAATATTGGCCTTTCTGCCTGTGTGCCAGTCATGACTCCTGGGTGTGCCATCTCTCTCTCTCTCAAATAGTGGGCCATAGAAAGCCTCTTTTTTTATTTGGTTTCTAAATTCTCCCTGAAAAAATAAAAAAAAACAGTGGGAGATTAATATTGGCCTTTCTGCTGGTGTGCCAGTCCTGACTCCTGGGTGTGCCATCTCTCTCTCTCTCAAATAGTGGGCCATAGAAAGCCTATTTTTTTTTTGTTAATATTTGGTTTCTAAAGTCTCCCTGAAAAAACAAAAAAAAACTGGGAGATTAATATTGGCCTTTCTGCTTGTGTGCCAGTCCTGACTCCTGGGTGTGACATCTCTCTCTCTCTCAAATAGTGGGCCATAGAAAGCCTTTTTTTTTATTTGGTTTCTAAATTCTCCCTGAAAAAATAAAAAAAAACAGTGGGAGATTAATATTGGCCTTTCTGCCTGTGTGTCAGTCCTGACTCCTGGGTGTGCCATCTCTCTCTCTCAAATAGTGGGCCATAGAAAGCCTATTTTTTTTTTTTTTTTGGTTTCTAAATTCTCCCTAAAAAAATCAATTTTTTTTATTTGGTTTCTAAATTCTCCCTGAAAAAATAAAAAAAAAACAGTGGGAGATTAATATTGGCCTTTCTGCTTGTGTGCCAGTCCTGACTCCTGGGTGTGCCATCTCTCTCTCTCTCAAATAGTGGGCCATAAAAAGCCTATTTTTTTTAATTTGGTTTCTAAATTCTCCCTGAAAAAATCAATTTTTTTTATTTGGTTTCTAAATTCTCCCTGAAAAAATAAAAAAAAAACAGTGGGAGATTAATTTTGGCCTTTCTGCCTGTGTGCCAGTCCTGACTCCTGGGTGTGCCATCTCTCTCTCTCAAATAGTGGGCCATAGAAAGCCTATTTTTTTTATTTGGTTTCTAAACTCTCCCTGAAAAAATAAAAAAAAACAGTGGGAGATTAATATTGGCCTTTCTGCCTGTGTGCCAGTCCTGACTCCTGGGTGTGCCATCTCTCTCTCTCAAATAGAGGGCCAAAGAAAGCCTATTTTTTATTATTATTTGGATTCTAATGTCTCCTTGAAAAAACAAAAAAAAAGTGGGAGATTAATATTGGCCTTTCTGCTTGTGTGCCAGTCCTGACTCCTGGGTGTGCCATCTCTCTCTCTCTCTCTCTCAAATAGTGGGCCATAGAAAGCCTATTTTTTTTTATTTGGTTTCTAAATTCTCCCTGAAAAAATAAAAAAAAACAGTGGGAGATTAATATTGGCCTTTCTGCTTGTGTGCCAGTCCTGACTCCTGGGTGTGCCATCTCTCTCTCTCAAATAGTGGGCCATAGAAAGCCTTTTTTTTTAATTTGGTTTCTAAATTCTCCCTGAAAAAATAAAAAAAAACAGTGGGAGATTAATATTGGCCTTTCTGCTTGTGTGCCAGTCCTGACTCCTGGGTGTGCCATCTCTCTCTCTCAAAACTCTCAAATAGTGGGCCATAGAAAGCCTATTTTATTTTTTTGGTTTCTAAACTCTCCCTGAAAAAATAAAAAAAAACTGTGGTAGATTAATATTGGCCTTTCTGCCTGTGTGTCAGTCCTGACTCCTGGGTGTGCCATCTCTCTCTCTCAAATAGTGGGCCATAGAAAGCCTATTTTTTTTTTATTTGGTTTCTAAATTCTCCCTAAAAAAATCAATTTTTTTATTTGGTTTCTAAATTCTCCCTGAAAAAAAAAAAAAAAAACAGTGGGAGATTAATATTGGCCTTTCTGCTTGTGTGCCAGTCCTGACTCCTGGGTGTGCCATCTCTCTCTCAAATAGTGGGCCATAGAAGGCCTATTTTTTTTTATTTGGTTTCTAAATTCTCCCAGAAAAAATAAAAAAAAACAGTGGGAGATTAATATTGGCCTTTCTCTCTGTGTGCCAGTCCTGACTCATAGTTATTAAGGTTGAAGGAAGACTATATGTCCATCTAGTTCAACCCATAGCCTAACCTATCATGTTGATCCAGAGGAAGGCAAAAAAAACCCATGTGCAAAGAGTAAGCTCCACATTGGGGAAAAAAATTCCTTCCCGACTCCACATACGGCAATCAGACTAGTTCCCTGGATCAACGCCCTATCGAGGAATCTAGTGTATATACCCTGTAACATTATACTTTTCCAGAAAGGTATCCAGTCCCCTCTTAAATTTAAGTAATGAATCACTCATTACAACATCATACGGCAGAGAGTTCCATAGTCTCACTGCTCTTACAGTAAAGAATCCGCGTCTGTTATTAAGCTTAAACCTTTTTTCCTCCAACCGCAGAGGATGCCCCCTTGTCCCTGTTTCAGGTCTATGATTAAAAAGATCATCAGAAAGGTCTTTGTGCTGTCCCCTCATATATTTATACATTAAAATAAGATCACCCCTTAGTCTTCGTTTTTCCAAACTAAATAGCCCCAAGTGTAATAACCTATCTTGGTATTGCAGACCCCCCAGTCCTCTAATAACCTTGGTCGCTCTTCTCTGCACCCGCTCCAGTTCAGCTATGTCTTTCTTAAACACCGGAGACCAGAACTGTGCACAGTATTCTAAGTGTGGTCGAACTAGTGACTTGTATAGAGGTAAAATTATGTTCTCCTCATGAGCATCTATGCCTCTTTTAATGCATCCCATTATTTTATTTGCCTTTGTAGCAGCTGCCTGACACTGGCCACTGAATTTAAGTTTGTCATCCACCCATACACCCAGGTCTTTTTCATTGACGGTTTTGCCCAGAGTTTTAGAATTAAGCACATAATTATACATCTTATTACTTCTACCCAAGTGCATGACCTTACATTTATCCCCATTAAAGCTCATTTGCCATTTATCAGCCCAAGCTTCTAGTTTACATAAATCATCCTGTAATATAAAATTGTCCTCCTCTGTATTGATTACCCTGCAGAGTTTAGTGTCATCTGGGTGTGCCATCTCTCTCTCTCAAATAGTGGGCCATAGAAAGCCTATTTTTTTTATTTGGTTTCTAAACTCTCCCTGAAAAAATAAAAAAAACAGTGGGAGATTAATATTGGCCTTTCTGCCTGTGTGCCAGTCCTAACTCCTGGGTGTGCCATCTCTCTCTCTCAAATAGAGGGCCAAAGAAAGCATTTTTTTTTTATTTGGTTTCTAAATTCTCCCTGAAAAAATCAATTTTTTTTATTTGGTTTCTAAATTCTCCCTGAAGAAATAAAAAAAAACAGTGGGAGATTAATATTGGCCTTTCTGCTTGTGTGCCAGTCCTGACTCCTGGGTGTGCCATCTCTCTCTCTCAAATAGTGGGCCATAGAAAGCATATTTTTTTTTTATTTGGTTTCTAAATTCTCCCTGAAAAAATAAAAAAAAAACAGTGGGAGATTAATATTGGCCTCTCTGCTTGTGTGCCAGTCCTGACTCCTGGGTGTGCCATCTCTCTCTCTCAAATAGTGGGCCATAGAAAGCCTAATTTTTTTTTTATTTGGTTTCTAAATTCTCCCTGAAAAAATAAAAAAAAACAGTGGGAGATTAATATTGGCCTTTCTGCTTGTGTGCCAGTCCTGACTCCTGGGTGTGCCATCTCTCTCTCTCAAATAGTGGGCTGTTGTGAATTCTGTGGCAGAGCTCCCTCCTGTGGTCACAAGTGGTACTTCGGCTGATTCTCTCTGGGAGCTTCCATTTGTGGAGAAAAGTGGTACTGCGGCTTCTGAGTTTCCTTCCTCAGGTGATCTTGTGAGCTCGTTAGGTGCTTCTCTACTTAACTCCACCTAATGCTTTGATCCATGCTTCCTGTCAATCTTCCAGTGCTGGACTTGTTTTTCCCTGGATCATTCCTGTGGCCTGCTGCTCTGCATAGCTAAGTTTTGCTTATGTTATTTTGTTGCTATTTTTTAGTCCAGCTTGCTTTATTGGTTTTTCTCGCCTGCTGGAATCTCTGAGATGCAGAGGGACGACCTCCGTACCGTTAGTCGGTGCGGAGGGTCTTTTTGTCCCCTCTGCGTGGTTATTTATAGGTTTTTGTGCTGACCGCAAAGTTATCTTCCCTATCCTCGTTCTGTTCAGCTAGTCGGGCCTCACTTTGCTAAATCTGTTTCATCTCTATGTTTGTGTTTTCATCTTACTCACAGTCATTATATGTGGGGGGCTGCCTTTTCCTTTGGGGAATTTCTCTGAGGCAAGGTAGGCTTATTTTTCTATCTTCAGGAATATCTAGTTTCTCAGGCTGTGACGAGGCGCCTAGGTTCTGGTCAGGAGCGCTCCACGGCTACCTTTAGTGTGGTTTGATAGGATTAGGGATCGCGGTCTGCAGAGTTCCCACGTCTCAGAGCTCGTTCTTTAATTTTGGGTGTTTGTCAGATCACTGTATGTGTTCTGACCGCTATGTGCATTGTATTACTGAATTGGTTAACATAACAGTACAGGAAGCCAAAGTGATAATGATTCTCAATAGAGGGAAAAAAGAAGTTCTGAGACCATTTTTTTTCCTTTGCACTGTGTTTTGCCTTTTTTTTCCCCTAGACATTTGGGTGGTTCAGGACACAGGTGTGGACATGGAGATTCAGGGTCTGTGCTCTTCAATGGATAATCTCGTTATAAATGTGCAAAAGATTCAAGATTTGGTGGTTCAGAAGCCTATTTTTGAACCAAGAATTCCTATTCCTGATTTGTTTTATGGCGATAGAGCCAAGTCTGTGAATTTCAAAAATAATTGCAAACTGTTTTTGGCCTTGAAACCTCACTCCTCTGGTGACCCAGCTCAACAAGTGAGAATTATTATTTCTTTTTTGCGTGGCGACTCTCAAGACTGGGCATTTTCCCTAGCGCCAGGAGATCCTGCATTAAGTAATATTGATGCGTTTTTCCTGGCGCTCGGATTGCTGTACGATGAGCCTAATTCAGTGGATCAGGCAGAGAAAAATTTGCTGGCTTTGTGTCAGGGTCAGGATGAGATAGAGGTATACTGTCAAAAATTTAGAAAGTGGTCTGTACTCACTCAATGGAATGAAGCTGCGCTCGCAGCGATTTTCAGAAAGGGTCTCTCTGAAGCCCTTAAAGATGTCATGGTGGGATTTCCTATGCCTGATGGTCTGAATGAATCTATGTCTTTGGCCATTCAGATCGGTTGACGCTTGCGTGAGCGTAAATCTGTGCACCATTTGGCGGTATTACCTGAGCTTAAACCTGAGCCTATGCAGTGCGATAGGACTTTGTCCAGAGTTGAACGGCATGAACACAGACGTCTGAATGGTCTGTGTTTCTACTGTGGTGATTCCACTTATGCCATCTCTGATTGTCCTAAGCGCTCTTAGCGGTTCGCTAGGTCTGCCACCATTGGTACGGTACAGTCAAAATTTCTTCTGTCCGTTACCTTGATCTGCTCTTTGTCATCGTATTCTGTCATGGCATTTGTGGATTCAGGCGCTGCCCTGAATTTGATGGACTTAGAGTATGCTAAGCATTGTGGGTTTTTCTTGGAGCCCTTGCAGTGTCCTATTCCATTGAGAGGAATTGATGCTACACCTTTGGCCAAGAATAAGCCTCAGTACTGGACCCAGCTGACCATGTGCATGGCTCCTGCACATCAGGAGGATATTCGCTTTCTGGTGTTGCATAATCTGCATGATGTGGTCGTTTTGGGGTTGCCATGGCTACAAGTCCATAATCCAGTATTAGATTGGAAATCCATGTTGGTTTCCAGCTGGGGTTGTCAGGGGGTACATGGTGATGTTCCATTTCTGTCAATTTCGTCATCCACCCCTATGAGGTCACAGAGTTCTTGTCTGATTACCGGGATGTATTTGATGAGCCCAAGTCCGATACCCTACCTCCGCATAGGGATTGTGATTGTGCTATCAATTTGATTCCTGGTAGTAAATTCCCAAAAGGTCGATTGTTTAATTTATCCGTACCTGAGCACACCGCTATGCGCAGTTATGTGAAGGAATTCCTGGAGAAGGGGCATATTCGCCCGTCATCGTCGCCATTAGGAGCAGGGTTCTTTTTTGTAGCCAAGAAGGATGGTTCGCTGAGACCTTGTATAGATTACCGCCTTCTAAATAAGATCACGGTTAAATTTCAGTACCCATTGCCATTGTTATCTGATCTGTTTGCTCGGATTAAGGGGGCTAGTTGGTTCACAAAGATAGATCTTCGTGGTGCGTATAATCTGGTGCGAATTAAGCAAGGCGATGAATGGAAAACTGCATTTAATACGCCCGAGGGTCATTTTGAGTATCTAGTGATGCCGTTCGGACTTGCCAATGCTCCATCAGTATTTCAGTCCTTTATGCATGACATCTTCCGAGAGTACCTGGATAAATTCCTGATTGTGTACTTGGATGACATTTTGATCTTCTCGGATGATTGGGAATCTCATGTGAAGCAGGTCAGAACGGTTTTTCAGGTCCTGCGTGCTAATTCTTTGTTTGTGAAGGGATCAAAGTGTCTCTTTGGTGTGCAGAAGGTTTCATTTTTAGGGTTCATCTTTTCCCCTTCTACTATCGAGATGGATCCTGTTAAGGTCCAAGCCATCCATGATTGGACTCAGCCGACATCTGTGAAAAGTCTGCAGAAGTTCCTGGGCTTTGCTAATTTTTATCGTCGCTTCATCTGCAATTTTTCTAGTATTGCTAAACCATTGACCGATTTGACCAAGAAGGGTGCTGATGTGGTCAATTGGTCTTCTGCTGCTGTGGAAGCTTTTCAAGAGTTGAAGCGTCGTTTTTCTTCTGCCCCTGTGTTGTGTCAACCAGATGTTTCTCTTCCGTTCCAGGTCGAGGTTGATGCTTCTGAGATTGGAGCAGGGGCTGTTTTGTCGCAGAGAGGTTCTGATTGCTCAGTGATGAAACCATGCGCTTTCTTTTCCAGGAAGTTTTCGCCTGCTGAGCGAAATTATGATGTGGGCAACCGAGAGTTGCTGGCCATGAAGTGGGCATTCGAGGAGTGGCGTCATTGGCTTGAAGGAGCTAAGCATCGCGTGGTGGTATTGACTGATCATAAGAACTTGACTTATCTCGAGTCTGCCAAGCGGTTGAATCCTAGACAGGCTCGTTGGTCGCTGTTTTTTGCCCGTTTTGACTTTGTGATTTCGTACCTTCCAGGCTCTAAAAATGTGAAGGCGGATGCTCTGTCTAGGAGTTTTGTGCCCGACTCTCCGGGTTTGTCTGAGCCAGCAGGTATCCTCAAGGAAGGTGTAATTGTGTCTGCCATCTCCCCTGATTTGCGGCGGGTGTTGCAAAAATTTCAGGCTAATAAACCTGATCGTTGTCCAGCGGAGAGGCTGTTTGTCCCTGATAGGTGGACAAATAAAGTTATCTCTGAGGTTCATTGTTCGGTGTTGGCTGGTCATCCTGGAATCTTTGGTACCAGAGAGTTAGTGGCTAGATCCTTTTGGTGGCCATCTCTGTCGCGGGATGTGCGTACTTTTGTGCAGTCCTGTGGGATTTGTGCTCGGGCTAAGCCCTGCTGTTCTCATGCCAGTGGGTTGCTTTTGCCCTTGCCAGTCCCCAAGAGGCCCTGGACACATATCTCTATGGATTTTATTTCGGATCTCCCCGTCTCTCAAAAAATGTCGGTCATTTGGGTGGTCTGTGATCGCTTTTCTAAGATGGTCCATCTGGTACCCTTGTCTAAATTGCCTTCCTCCTCTGATTTGGTGCCATTGTTCTTCCAGCATGTGGTTCGTTTACATGGCATTCCAGAGAATATCGTTTCTGACAGAGGTTCCCAGTTTGTTTCGAGGTTTTGGCGAGCCTTTTGTGGTAGGATGGGCATTGACTTCTCTTTTTCCTCGGCTTTCCATCCTCAGACTAATGGCCAGACCGAACGAACCAATCAGACCTTGGAAACATATCTGAGATGTTTTGTTTCTGCTGATCAGGATGACTGGGTGTCCTTTTTGCCTTTGGCTGAGTTCGCCCTTAATAACCGGGCCAGCTCGGCTACCTTGGTTTCGCCATTTTTCTGCAACTCTGGGTTCCATCCTCGTTTCTCTTCAGGACAGGTTGAGTCTTCGGACTGTCCTGGTGTGGATACTGTGGTGGACAGGTTGCAGCAGATTTGGACTCATGTAGTGGACAATTTGACCTTGTCCCAGGAGAGGGCTCAACATTTTGCTAATCGCAGACGCTGTGCGGGTCCCCGACTTCGTGTTGGGGATCTGGTTTGGTTATCTTCTCGTCATATTCCTATGAAGGTTTCCTCTCCTAAGTTTAAACCTCGTTTCATTGGTCCGTATAGGATTTCTGAGGTTCTTAATCCTGTGTCTTTTCGTCTGACCCTCCCAGATTCTTTTTCCATACATAACGTATTCCATAGGTCATTGTTGCGGAGATACGTGGCACCTATGGTTCCATCTGTTGACCCCCCTGCCCCGGTTTTGGTGGAGGGGGAATTGGAGTATATTGTGGAGAAGATTTTGGATTCTCGTGTTTCAAGACGGAAACTCCAGTATCTGGTTAAATGGAAGGGTTATGCTCAGGAAGATAATTCCTGGGTTTTTGCCTCTGATGTCCACGCTCCCGATCTTGTTCGTGCCTTTCATGTGGCTCATCCTGGTCGGCCTGGGGGCTCTGGTGAGGTTTCGGTGATCCCTCCTCAAGGGGGGGGTACTGTTGTGAATTCTGTGGCAGAGCTCCCTCCTGTGGTCACAAGTGGTACTTCGGCTGATTCTCTCTGGGAGCTTCCGTTTGTGGAGAAAAGTGGTACTGCGGCTTCTGAGTTTCCTTCCTCAGGTGATCTTGTGAGCTCGTTAGGTGCTTCTCTACTTAACTCCACCTAATGCTTTGATCCATGCTTCCTGTCAATGTTCCAGTGCTGGACTTGTTTTTCCATGGATCATTCCCGTGGCCTGCTGCTCTGCATAGCTAAGTTTTGCTTATGTTATTTTGTTGCTATTTTTCCGTCCAGCTTGCTTTATTGGTTTTTCTCGCCTGCTGGAAGCTCTGAGACGCAGAGGGACGACCTCCGTACCGTTAGTCGGTGCGGAGGGTCTTTTTGTCCCCTCTGCGTGGTTATTTATAGGTTTTTGTGCTGACCGCAAAGTTATCTTCCCTATCCTCGTACTGTTCAGCTAGTCGGGCCTCACTTTGCTAAATCTGTTTCATCTCTATGTTTGTGTTTTCATCTTACTCACAGTCATTATATGTGGGGGGCTGCCTTTTCCTTTGGGGAATTTCTCTGAGGCAAGGTAGGCTTATTTTTCTATCTTCAGGAATAGCTAGTTTCTCAGGCTGTGACGAGGCGCCTAGGTTCTGGTCAGGAGCGCTCCACGGCTACCTTTAGTGTGGTTTGATAGGATTAGGGATCGCGGTCTGCAGAGTTCCCACGTCTCAGAGCTCGTTCTTTAATTTTGGGTGTTTGTCAGATCACTGTATGTGTTCTGACCGCTATGTCCATTGTATTACTGAATTGGTTAACATAACAGTGGGCCATAGAAAGCCTATTTTTTTTTTATTTGGTTTCTAAATTCTCCCTGAAAAAATCATTTTTTTTTATTTGGTTTCTAAATTCTCCCTGAAAAAATAAAAAAAAACACTGGGAGATTAATATTGGCCTTTCTGCTTGTGTGCCAGGCCTGACTCCTGGGTGTGCCATCTCTCTCTCTCTCAAATAGTGGGCCATAGAAAGCCTATTCTTTTTTTTTTATTTGGTTTCTAAATTCTCCCTGAAAAAATAAAAAAAAACAGTGGGAGATTAATATTGGCCTTTCTGCTTGAGTGACGGTCCTGCGTGTGTGGCATCTCTCTCACTTGGTGCCACCGAAAACAGAGTGTGTAACATTGTGCCTGATTTTCCTTGCGGTCTCACCCACCTGTAAAGGGATATTTAAATCATTCTGAAATTATAGCTCACCGTGTAAGTTGTTTGACAGCAACAAATACCGTTACTTTGGTTACGTTTTTAAAACAATGAGGAAGTCTGGTGGAAGAGGTCGTGGCCGTGGGCGTTCATTGTCAGCTGGTAATGATGGTAGTGGTAGTGAAGCATCAGGTGGTCGTGGGAAAAAAATATTGCACCTAAGTATGGAGCTGTGGAGCCAGGTTCGTCGTCTGGCTACACAAGGCCTCGAACGCTCCCTTTTCTGGGAGTAGGAAAACCGCTTTTAAAGCCGGAGCAGCAAGAGCAAGTTTTGGCTTACCTTGCTGACTCAGCCTCTAGCTCTTTTGCCTCCTCTTTTGAAACTGGTAAATGTAAAAGCAGCGCGTCGTTAGTGGATGTTCACGGTCAGGGACAAGTCGCTTCCTGTCCTCTTCAGCAAAAACAACAACAGAGAAGGATGCAGCAGGCGACACAACGGGTTACTCCATGGAGCTCTTTACACATACCGTCCCTGGCTTAGAAAGTGAAACAGTTAACAGGCCATGCCCATTACAAGTTGAATCTGACATGGAGTGCACTGATGCACAGCCACAGCCAGACTACTATGCTGGTCCTTTGACTCAGACCACAACATTGCCCTCGCAGGGTACTGATCCAGAATCAGACCCTGATGAGACTATGTTGCCCCGTCACGAACGCTAAACCACCGACTTACACGGTGACACAGACGAAGTTGCACACGAGCTAGAAGAGGAGGTTATAGATGACCTAGTTGTTGACCCTGATTGGCAGCCATTGGGGGAACAGGGTGCAGGCGGCAGTAGTTCTGAAGCGGAGGAGGAGGGGGCGCAGCAGGCATCAACATCGCAACAGGTTCCATCTGCCGGGCCTGTAGATGGGACAAAACGCGTGGCAAAGCCAAAACCTGTTGGAGGACAGCGTGGCCATCCGGTTAAAGCTCAATCTGTAAAGCCTGAAAAGGGATCCGATGCTCGAAAGAGTGCAGTCTGGCATTTTTTTAAACAACATCCAATTGATCAGCGCAAAGTCATCTGTCAAAAATGTTCAACTACCTTAAGCAGAGGTCAGAATCTGAAAAGTCTCAATACAAGTTGCATGCATAGACATTTAACCACCATGCATTTGCAAGCCTGGACTAACTACCAAATGTCCCTTAAGGTTGTAGCACCCTCGGCCAATGAAGCTAGTCAGCAACGCTACATCCCTTCCGTCACTGTAAGGCCACCATTTTCCGCACCACCTGCAGTATCTGTGCAGGTTTCTTTGCCAGCCGAAAGCAGTCAGGGTCAGGGAATCACCAGTTTCGAAGTAGGAAACACTGCATCTATGGCACCGGCGGAAACAATACCGTCTCCAACCGTCTCTCAGTCTGCCATGTCCACCGGCACACCCGCTAGTTCCACGATCTCCAGCTCTCCAGTCCAGCTCACCCTACATGAGACTTTTGTTAGAAAAAGGAAGTACTTATCCTCGCATCCGCGTACACAGGGTTTGAACGCCCACATAGCTAGACTAATCTCGTTAGAGATGATGCCCTACCGGTTAGTTGAAAGCGAAGCTTTCAAAGCCCTGATGGACTATGCTGAACCACGCTACGAGCTACCCAGTCGACACTTCTTTTCGAGAAAAGCCATCCCAGCCCTCCACCAGCATGTTAAAGAGCGCATCGTCCATGCACTCAGGCAATCTGTGAGTACAAAGGTGCACCTGACAACAGATGCATGGACCAGTAGGCATGGCCAGGGACGTTACGTGTCCATCACGGCACACTGGGTGAATGTGGTGGATGCAGGGTCCACAGGGGACATCAATTTTGGGACAGTTCTGCCTAGCCCACGATCTAGGAAACAGTTGGCTGTAGGCGTTCGCACCCCCTCCTCCTCCTCGTCCTCCTGCTGGAGCGAGAGCTCGTCCACAGACCGCAGTCGCCCAACCACTCCATCCGCAGCTGCCACTGTTGCACACCAGTTGTCCCATTATGGGGCAGCTACTGGCAAGCGTCAGCAGGCTGTATTGGCTGTGAAGTGTTTGGGCGACAACAGACACACCGCGGAAGTTCTGTCCGAGTTCTTGCATAAAGAAATGCAGTCGTGGCTGGGCACAGTAGATCTTGAGGCAGGCAAGGTAGTGAGTGATAACGGAAGGAATTTCATGGCTGCCATCTCCCTTTCCCAACTGAAACACATTCCTTGCCTGGCTCACACCTTAAACCTGGTGGTGCAGTGCTTCCTGAAAAGTTATCCGGGGTTATCCGACCTGCTCCTCAAAGTGCGCGGACTTTGCTCACATATCCGCCGTTCGCCCGTACACTCCAGCCGTATGCAGACCTATCAGCAGACTTTGAACCTTCCCCAGCATCACCTAATCATAGGCGTTGCAACAAGGTGGAACTCAACACTGCACATGCTTCAGAGACTGTGCGAACAGAGGCGGGCTGTTATGTTTTTGTGGGAGGATACACATACACGGGCAGGCAGTAGGATGGCAGACATGGAGTTGTCAGGTGTGCAGTGGTCGAAGATACAAGACATGTGTCAAGTCCTTCAGTGTTTTGAGGAATGCGCACGGCTGGTTAGTGCAGACAACGCCATAATAAGCATGAGCATCCCCCTAATGCGTCTGCTGATGCAAAGTTTGACACACATAAAGGATTAGGCGTCTGCAGCAGAGGAAGAGGAAAGCCTTGATGACAGTCAGCCATTGTCTGGTCAGGGCAATGTACAGGACAAGGTAGCGGGTGAAGAGGAGGTGGAGGACGAGGAGGATGATGGGGATGAGTATATTTTTAATGAGGAAGCTTTCCCGGGGCCACTGGAAATTGGTGGCGTGGCAAGGCCGAGTTTTTGGAGGGACACAAGTGATGTAGATTTGCCTGAAACTGCCCCTCAACCAATCACAACCGCAGATTTGACAACTGGAACTTTGGCCCACATGGCGGATTATGCCTTACGTATCCTCAAAAGGGACACACGCATTACTAAAATGATGAACGATGACGATTACTGGTTGGCCTGCCTCCTTGATCCTCGCTATAAAGGCAAATTGCAAAATATTATGCCACATGAGAACTTGGAACTAATATTAGCAACCAAACAATCAACTCTTGTTGACCGTTTGCTTCAGGCATTCCCAGCACACAGCGCCCGTGATCGTTCTCACACGAGCTGCAGGGGGCAGCAGACCAGAAGTGTTAGAGGTGCAGAAATCAGAAGTGGCGTTGGACAGAGGGGTTTTCTGACCAGGTTGTGGAGTGATTTTGCTATGACCGCAGACAGGACAGGTACTGCTGCATCAATTCAAAGTGACAGGAGACAACATTTGTCCAGTATGGTTACTAACTATTTTTCATCCCTTATCGATGTTCTCCCTCAACCGTCATTCCCATTTGATTACTGGGCATCCAAATTAGACACCTGGCCAGAATTGGCAGAATATGCATTGCAGGAGCTTGCTTGCCCGGCAGCTAGTGTCCTATCAGAAAGAGTATTCAGTGCTGCAGGTTCAATATTAACCGAAAAAAGGACTCGTCTGGCTACCCAAAATGTTGATGATCTAACCTTCATTAAAATGAACCACAACTGGATTTCGAATTCTTTTGCCCCACCTTGCCCAGCCGACACCTAGCTTTCCTATGAAAAGGTCTTGCCTGTGGACTACTCTGAATAACTTTACCAATCTCGTAATTTGCAGCAGCTGATTGTCCAGCATACGACATGTTTACACCTCCCTAAATGGCCAAACTCCCCACACGGGGCCGTGGTATCGCCACTTGGCGCAAGCACCCGTGAGAGTGATGTTTGTCTGAAGAGGTGGGTGTGCCCGCTTTTGGTCGACGGCACTGCCACTGGGTCCCTCATAGTACAATAAAGTGTCTCTGACAGTGGTGGTGCGCACCCAACGTCAGATACACTGTTGTAACATGAGGGGCCCTGGGTCTGTACCGCCGGCCACAAGAGCGTTCCCCCACCCCCAGCTCAAACATTGCTCTACCACTTGCACAATTATCTCTCACAGTTCCACCAATGTTTAGTCTATGCGCTGACATCCTTAAATTCCTGCCACTGACAATACCATTGTGTTGACATGTATATTTACCCAAGTAAATACTTTGCGCCAAATAACTAGGTCTGAAACTACGCAGAGGAGCCCACCCCTGTACCTAATGATTGCACCCTTTTGTGTTTTCATTTTGTTGTAATGCGAGACATTAACATGTATTTATTGTTTGGGACTACTAACTGGCAGACACTCATTACAATCCGCCTCCGCTGACAACACCAATGCTGCCTGTGTACCCCTGCAAGAGAATTCCAAGTGTCTACAGCCAAATTTTATTATGTTAGGCCTACTACGCCTGTCTGTGGTCCCTCCTTCCACTAGTCCTGCAGTGACCTGTCTACTGCTGCCCGTGTACCCCTGGAACCAATTTTAAAGTGCCTACAGCCCAATTTTATTATGTTAGGCCTTCGAAGCCTGTCTGCGGTCCCTCCTTCCACTAGTCCTCCAGTGACCTGTCTACTGCTGCCCGTGTACCCCTGGAACCAATTTTAAAGTGCCTACAGCCCAATTTTATTATGTTAGGCCTACTACGCCTGTCTGCGGTCCCTCCTTCCACTAGGCCTCCACTGACCAGACCAATGCTGCCCGTGTACCCCTGGAACCAATTTTAAAGTGCCTACAGGGACTCTATAGAGACAGGGTCTGTTCCGCAGGATTGGCGCATAGCAAATGTGGTGCCAATATTCAAAAAGGGCTCTAAAAGTGAACCTGGAAATTATAGGCCAGTAAGTCTAACCTCTATTGTTGGTAAAATATTTGAAGGGTTTCTGAGGGATGTTATTCTGGATTATCTCAATGAGAATAACTGTTTAACTCCATATCAGCATGGGTTTATGAGAAATCGCTCCTGTCAAACCAATCTAATCAGTTTTTATGAAGAGGTAAGCTATAGACTGGACCACGGTGAGTCATTGGACGTGGTATATCTCGATTTTTCCAAAGCGTTTGATACCGTGCCGCACAAGAGGTTGGTACACAAAATGAGAATGCTTGGTCTGGGGGAAAATGTGTGTAAATGGGTTAGTAACTGGCTTAGTGATAGAAAGCAGAGGGTGGTTATAAATGGTATAGTCTCTAACTGGGTCGCTGTGACCAGTGGGGTACCGCAGGGGTCAGTATTGGGACCTGTTCTCTTCAACATATTCATTAATGATCTGGTAGAAGGTTTACACAGTAAAATATCGATATTTGCAGATGATACAAAACTATGTAAAGCAGTTAATACAAGAGAAGATAGTATTCTGCTACAGATGGATCTGGATAAGTTGGAAACTTGGGCTGAAAGGTGGCAGATGAGGTTTAACAATGATAAATGTAAGGTTATACACATGGGAAGAGGGAATCAATATCACCATTACACACTGAACGGGAAACCACTGGGTAAATCTGACAGGGAGAAGGACTTGGGGATCCTAGTTAATGATAAACTTACCTGGAGCAGCCAGTGCCAGGCAGCAGCTGCCAAGGCAAACAGGATCATGGGGTGCATTAAAAGAGGTCTGGATACACATGATGAGAGCATTATACTGCCTCTGTACAAATCCCTAGTTAGACCGCACATGGAGTACTGTGTCCAGTTTTGGGCACCGGTGCTCAGGAAGGATATAATGGAACTAGAGAGAGTACAAAGGAGGGCAACAAAATTAATAAAGGGGATGGGAGAACTACAATACCCAGATAGATTAGCGAAATTAGGATTATTTAGTCTAGAAAAAAGACGACTGAGGGGCGATCTAATAACCATGTATAAGTATATAAGGGGACAATACAAATATCTCGCTGAGGATCTGTTTATACCAAGGAAGGTGACTGGCACAAGGGGGCATTCTTTGCGTCTGGAGGAGAGAAGGTTTTTCCACCAACATAGAAGAGGATTCTTTACTGTTAGGGCAGTGAGAATCTGGAATTGCTTGCCTGAGGAGGTGGTGATGGCGAACTCAGTCGAGGGGTTCAAGAGAGGCCTTGATGTCTTCCTGGAGCAGAACAATATTGTATCATACAATTATTAGGTTCTGTAGAAGGACGTAGATCTGGGTATTTATTATGATGGAATATAGGCTGAACTGGATGGACAAATGTCTTTTTTCGGCCTTACTAACTATGTTACTATGTTACTATGTTACAGCCATATTTTATTATGTTAGGCCTACTACGCCTGTCTACGGTCCCTCCTTACACTTGTCCTCCACTGACCAGACCACTGCTGCCCGTGTACCCCTGGAACCAATTTTAAAGTGCCTACAGCCATATTTTATTATGTTAGGCCTACTACGCCTGTCTGCGGTCCCTCCTTACACTTGTCCTCCACTGACCAGACCACTGCTGCCCGTGTACCCCTGGAACCAATTATAAAGTGCCTACAGCCCAATTTTATTATGTTAGGCCTACTACGCCTGTCTGCGGTACCTCCTTCCACTAGTCCTCCAGTGACCTGTCTACTGCTGCCCGTGTACCCCTGGAACCAATTTTAAAGTGCCTACAGCCCAATATTATTATGTTAGGCCTTCGAAGCCTGTCTGCGGTCCCTCCTTCCACTAGTCCTCCAGTGACCTGTCTACTGCTGCCCGTGTACCCCTGGAACCAATTTTAAAGTGCCTACAGCCCAATATTATTATGTTAGGCCTTCGAAGCCTGTCTGCGGTCCCTCCTTCCACTAGCCTCCACTGACCAGACCACTGCTGCCCGTGTACCCCTGGAACCAAATATAAAGTGCCTACAGCCCAATTTTATTATGTTAGGCCTTCTAAGACTGTCTGCGGTCCCTCCTTCCAATAGTTCTCCACTGACCAGACCAATGCTGCCCGTGTACCCCTGGAACCAATTTTAAAGTGTCTACAGCCAAATTTTATTATGTTAGGCCTTCGAAGCCTGTCTGCGGTCCCTCCTTCCACTAGTCCTCCAGTGACCTGTCTACTGCTGCCCGTGTACCCCTGGAACCAATTTTAAAGTGCCTACAGCCCAATTTTATTATGTTAGGCCTACTACGCCTGTCTGCGGTCCCTCCTTCCACTAGGCCTCCACTGACCAGACCAATGCTGCCCGTGTACCCCTGGAACCAATTTTAAAGTGCCTACAGCCATATTTTATTATGTTAGGCCTACTACGCCTGTCTACGGTCCCTCCTTACACTTGTCCTCCACTGACCAGACCACTGCTGCCCGTGTACCCCTGGAACCAATTATAAAGTGCCTACAGCCCAATTTTATTATGTTAGGCCTTCTAAGACTATCTGCGGTCCCTCCTTCCAATAGTTCTCCACTGACCAGACCAATGCTGCCCGTGTACCCCTGGAACCAATTTTAAAGTGCCTACAGCCATATTTTATTATGTTAGGCCTACTACGCCTGTCTGCGGTCTCTCCTTACACTTGTCCTCCACTGACCAGACCACTGCTACCCGTGTACCCCTGGAACCAATTTTAAAGTTCCTACAGCCATATTTTATTATGTTAGGCCTACTACGCCTGTCTGCGGTCCCTCCTTACACTTGTCCTCCACTGACCAGACCACTGCTGCCCGTGTACCCCTGGAACCAATTATAAAGTGCCTACAGCCCAATTTTATTATGTTAGGCCTACTACGCCTGTCTGCGGTCCCTCCTTCCACTAGTCCTCCAGTGACCTGTCTACTGCTGCCCGTGTACCCCTGGAACCAATTTTAAAGTGCCTACAGCCCAATTTTATTATGTTAGGCCTACTACGCCTGTCTGCGGTCCCTCCTTCCACTAGGCCTCCACTGACCAGACCAATGCTGCCCGTGTACCCCTGGAACCAATTTTAAAGTGCCTACAGCCATATTTTATTATGTTAGGCCTACTACGCCTGTCTACGGTCCCTCCTTACACTTGTCCTCCACTGACCAGACCACTGCTGCCCGTGTACCCCTGGAACCAATTATAAAGTGCCTACAGCCCAATTTTATTATGTTAGGCCTTCTAAGACTATCTGCGGTCCCTCCTTCCAATAGTTCTCCACTGACCAGACCAATGCTGCCCGTGTACCCCTGGAACCAATTTTAAAGTGCCTACAGCCATATTTTATTATGTTAGGCCTACTACGCCTGTCTGCGGTCTCTCCTTACACTTGTCCTCCACTGACCAGACCACTGCTACCCGTGTACCCCTGGAACCAATTTTAAAGTTCCTACAGCCATATTTTATTATGTTAGGCCTACTACGCCTGTCTGCGGTCCCTCCTTACACTTGTCCTCCACTGACCAGACCACTGCTGCCCGTGTACCCCTGGAACCAATTATAAAGTGCCTACAGCCCAATTTTATTATGTTAGGCCTACTACGCCTGTCTGCGGTCCCTCCTTCCACTAGTCCTCCAGTGACCTGTCTACTGCTGCCCGTGTACCCCTGGAACCAATTTTAAAGTGCCTACAGCCCAATTTTATTATGTTAGGCCTTCTAAGCCTGTCTGCGGTCCCTCCTTCCAATAGTTCTCCACTGACCAGACAAATGCTGGCCGTGTACCCCTGGAACCCAGCTGAAAGTGCATGGAGCCTACTTTTTTTCTTTGTTTTATATTTATAAAGCCCAGATGAACTACGCTGTACCACGGTTCAAGCTACCCAGTCGACACTTCTTTTGCGAGAAAAGCCATCCCAGCCCTCCACCGCCATGAAAAAGTCTGCATTGTCATAGCACTCAGGCAATCAAACAGTAGAAAGGTGCACCTGACAAGAGCTGCATGGACCAGTAGGCATGTCCACAAAAAGTTACGTGTCCATTACGGCGCACTGGGTTAATGTGTTGGATGCATGGTCCACAGGGGACAGCCTACAAAGTCTGTCTGCAGTCCCTAATTCAAATTGTCCTCCGCTGACCACACCACTGCTGCCCGTGTACCCCTGGAACCAATTTTAACCCCTCTGTGACCTTAGATGTACTATCCCGGCGAGGTGCCCTGGGCCTATCTGACCCTGGACGGGATAGTACGTCATAGCGATCGGCAGCGCTCACGGGGGGAGCGCCGCCGATCGTGGCCGGGTGTCTGCTGTTTATCGCAGCTGACATCCGGCACTAAGTGCCAGGAGCGGTCACGGACCGCCCCCGGCACATTAACCCCCGGCACACCGCGATCAAAGATGATCGCGATGTGCCGGTGGTACAGGGAAGCATCGCGCAGGGAGGGGGCTCCCTGCGGGCTTCCCTGAGCCCCCCGCAGCAACGCGATGTGATCACGTCGCTGCGAGGGTCTTAACTCCCTCCCTGTTTGCTCCAGGCCCGGATCCAAGATGGCCGCGGATCCGGGTCCTGCAGGGAGGGAGGTGGCTTCACAGAGCCTGCTCAGAGCAGGCACTGTAAAGCCTGCAGTGCTTCATGTCAGATCAGTGATCTGACAGAGTGCTGTGCAAACTGTCAGATCACTGATCTGTGATGTCCCCCCCTGGGACAAAGTAAAAAAGTAAAAAAAAATGTTTCCAAATGTGTAAAAAAAATAAAAAAAAATATTCCTAAATAATGAAAAAAAAAATATATTATTCCCATAAATACATTTCTTCATCTAAATAAAAAAAAAACCAATAAAAGTACACATATTTAGTATCGCCGCGTCCGTAACGACCCGACCTATAAAACTGGCCCACTAGTTAACCCCTTCAGTAAACACCGTAACAAAAAAAAAAAAATGAGGCAAAAAACAACGCTTTATTATCATACTGCTGAACATAAAGTGGAATAACACGCGATCAAAAAGACAGATATAAATAACCATGGTACCGCTGAAAACGTCATCTTGTCCCGCAAAAAACGAACCGTGATACAGCATCATCAGCAAAAAAATAGAAAAGTTATAGTCCTGAGAATAAAGCGATGCAAAAATAATTATTTTTTCTGTAAAATAGTTTTTATCGTATAAAAGCGCCAAAACATAAAAAAAATGATATAAATGAGGTGTCGCTGTAATCGTACTGACCCGAAGAATAAAATTGCTTTATCAATTTTACCAAACGCAGAATGGTATAAACGCCTCCCCCAAAAGAAATTCATGAATAGCTGGTTTTTGGTCATTCTTCCTCACAAAAATTGGAATAAAAAGCGATCAAAAAATGTCACATGCCCAAAAATGTTACCAATAAAAACGTCAACTCGTCCCGCAAAAAACAAGACCTCACATGACTCTGTGGACCAAAATATGGAAAAATTATAGCTCTCAAAATGTGGTAATGCAAAAAATATTTTTTGCAATAAAAAGCGTCTTTCCGTGTGTGACGGCTGCCAACCATAAAAACCCGCTAAAAAACTCGCTATAAAAGTAAATCAAACCCCCCTTCATTACCCCCTTAGTTAGGGAAAAATAAAAAAAATGTATTTATTTCCATTTTCCCATTAGGGTTAGGGCTAGGGTTAGGATAGGGCTAGAGTTAGGGCTAGGGCTAGGATTAGGGCTAGGGTTAGGGCTAGGGTTAGGGTTAGGGCTAGGGTTAGGGCTAGAGTTAGGGCTAGGGTTAGGGCTAGGGTTAGAGCTAGGGTTAGGGCTAGGGTTAGGGCTAGGGTTAGGGTTAGGGCTAGGGATAGGGCTAGAGCTAGGGTTAGGGCTAGGGTTAGGGCTGGGGCTACAGTTAGGGTTGGGGCTAAAGTTAGGGTTAGGGTTTAGATTACATTTACAGTTGGGAATAGGGTTGGGATTAGGGTTAGGGGTGTGTCAGGGTTAGAGGTGTGGTTAGGGTTACCGTTGGAATTAGGGTTAGGGGTGTGTTTGGATTAGGGTTTCAGTTATAATTGGGGTTTTCCACTGTTTAGGCACATCAGGGGCTCTCCAAATACGACATGGCGTCCGATCTCAATTCCAGCCAATTCTGCATTGAAAAAGTAAAACAGTGCTCCTTCCCTTCCGAGCTCTCCCGTGTGCCCAAACAGGGGTTTACCCCAACATATCAGGTCTCAGCGTACTCAGGACAAATAGGACAACAACTTTTGGGGTCCAATTTCTCCTGTTACCCTTGGGAAAATACAAAACTGGGGGCTAAAAAATAATTTTTGTGGGAAAACAAAAAGATTTTTTATTTTCACGGCTCTGCGTTATAAACTGTAGTGAAACACTTGGGGTTCAAAGTTCTCACAACAAATCTAGATAAGTTCATTGAGGGGTCTAGTTTCCAATATGGGGTCACTTGTGGGGGGTTTCTACTGTTTAGGTACATTAGGGGCTCTGCAAACGCAATGTGACACCTGCAGACCAATCCATCTAAGTCAGCATTCCAAATGATGCTCCTTCCCTTCCGAGCCCTCCCATGCGCCCAAACGGTGGTTCCCCCCCACATATCGGGTATCAGCGTACTCAGGACAAATTGGACAACAACATTTAGGGTCCAATTTCTCCTGCTACCCTTGGAAAAATACAAAACTGGGGGCTAAAATATAATTTTTGTGGAAAAAAAATATTTTTTATTTGCACGGCTCTGCGTTATAAACTGTAGTGAAATACTTGGAGGTTCAAAGCTCTCACAACACATCTAGATGAGTTCCTTAGGGGGTCTACTTTCCAAAATGGTGTCACTTGTGGGGGGTTTCTACTGTTTAGGTACATTAGGGGCTCTGCAAACGCAATGTGACGCCTGCAGACCATTCCATCTAAGTCTGCATTCCAAATGGCGCTCCTTCCCTTCCGAGCCCTCCCATGCGCCCCAACAGTGGTCCCCCCCCACATATGGGGTATCATCGTACTCAGGACAAATTGGACAACAACTTTTGGGGTCCAATTTCTCCTGTTACCCTAGGGAAAATACAAAACTGGGGGCTAAAAAATAATTTTTGTGGGAAAAAAATTTTGTTTTATTTTTATGGCTCTGCATTATAAACTTCTGTGAAGCCCTTGCATTGAAAAAGTAAAACAGTGCTCCTTCCCTTCCGAGCTCTCCCGTGTGCCCAAACAGGGGTTTACCCCAACATATCAGGTCTCAGCGTACTCAGGACAACAACTTTTGGGGTCCAATTTCTCCTGTTACCCTTGGGAACATACAAAACTGGGGGCTAAAAAATAATTTTTGTGGGAAAACAAAAAGATTTTTTATTTTCACGGCTCTGCGTTATAAACTGTAGTGAAACACTTGGGGTTCAAAGTGCTCACTACACATCCAGATAAGTTCCTTAGGGGGTCTACTTTCCAAAATGGTGTCACTTGTGGGGGGTTTCAATGTTTAGGCACATCAGTGGCTCTCCAAATGCAACATGGAGTCTCATCTCAATTCCTGTCAATTTTGCATTGAAAAGTCAAACGGCGCTCCTTCACTTCCGAGCTCTCCCATGCGCCCAAACAGTGGTTTACCCCCACATATGGGGTATCGGCGTACTCAGGACAAATTGTACAACAACTTTTGATGTCCAATTTCTTCTCTTACCCTTGGAAAAATAAAAAATTGGGGGCAAAAATATAATGTTTGTGAAAAAATATGATTTTTTATTTTTACGGTTCTGCATTATAAACTTCTGTGAAGCACTTGGTGGGTCAAAGTGCTCACCACACCTCTAGATAAGTTCCTTAGGGGGTATACTTTCCAAAATGGTGTCACTTGTGGGGGGTTTCAGTGTTTAGGCACATCAGTGGCTCTCCAAATGCAACATGGAGTCTCATCTCAATTCCTGTCAATTTTGCATTGAAAAGTCAAACGGCGCTCCTTCACTTCCGAGCTCTCCCATGCGCCCAAACAGTGGTTTACCCCCACATATGGGGTATCGGCGTACTCAGAACAAATTGTACAACAACTTTTGGGGTCCATTTTCTCCTGTTACCCTTGGAAAAATAAAACAAATTGGAGCTGAAGTAAATTTTTTGTGAAAAAAAGTTAAATGTTCATTTTTATTTAAACATTCCAAAAATTCCTATGAAACACCTGAAGGGTTAATAAACTTCTTGAATGTGGTTTTGAGCACCTTGAGGGGTGCAGTTTTTAGAATGGTGTCACACTTGGGTATTTTCTATCACATAGACCCCTCAAAATGACTTCAATTGAGATGTGGTCCCTAAAAAAAAAAATGGTGTTGTAAAAATGAGAAATTGCTGGTCAACTTTTAACCCTTATAACTCCCTAACAAAAAGAAATTTTGGTTCCAAAATTGTGCTGATGTAACTAGACATGTGGGAAATGTTACTTATTAAGTATTTTGTGTGACATATATCTGTGATTTAATTGCATAAAAATTCAAAGTTTGAAAATTGCGAAATTTTCAAAATTTTCGCCAAATTTCCATTTTTTTCACAAATAAACGCAGGTATTATCAAAGAAATTTTACCAATATCATGAAGTACAATATGTCACGAGAAAACCAGAATCACCAGGATCCGTTGAAGCGTTCCAGAGTTATAACCTCATAAAGGGACAGTGGTCAGAATTGTAAAAAGTGGCCCAGTCATTGACGTGCAAACCACCCTTGGGGTTAAAGGGGTTAAAGTGCCTACAGCCTAATTTTGTTATATTAGGCCTACTACGCCTGTCTGCGGTCCCTCCTTCCAATACTCCTCCACTGACCACACCACTGCTGCCCGTGGACCCCTGGAACCTATTTTTAATTGCCTGGAGCATCCTTTTTTTAATAGTAGGCGTACAAAGTCTGTCTGCGGTCCATAATTGAAATTGTCCTCCACTGACCAGACCAATGCTGCCTGTGTACCCCTGTAACCTTTTTTAAACTGCATTGAGCCACATTTTTGGTTTAAGGCCTACTACCTGTGTCTGTCTGCGCGACTCAATACAGCTGTCCTCCTTTGAAAAAAGCTGAGCGTCAATAGTCTTGTTTTCAGCCTCTAGGAATTTGAAAACTGCATTGGGGCTACTACTTCGGTAGGGCCTACTAACGGTGTCTGCCGCTCCAAGGTGTTCCCCAGGTTTCCTCGCCATTGCTTCGATCTTCTGACTCTCGTTTAGTAGTTGTTGAAAACTACACTGCATTAGGCCTACAAATTGGGTATGGGGTGTAGAGACGGTGTGTTCCACTCCAAGGTGTTCCCCAGGTTTCCTCTCCATTGCTTCAATCTTCCGACTCTCGTTTAGTAGTTGTTGAAAACTACACTGCATTAGGCCTGCAAATTGGGTATGGGGTGTAGAGACGGTGTGTTCCACTCCAAGGTGTTCCCCTGGTTTCCTCTCCATTGCTTTGATCTTCTGACTCTCGTTTAGTAGTTGTTGAAAACTACTCTGCATTAGGCCTACAAATTGGGTATGGGGTGTAGAGACAGTGTGTTCCACTCCAAGGTGTTCCCCAGGTTTCCTCTCCATTGCTTCGATCTTCTGACTCTCGTTTAGTAGTTGTTGAAAACTACACTGCATTAGGCCTACAAATTGGGTATGGGGTGTAGAGACGGTGTGTTCCACTCCAAGGTGTTCCCCAGGTTTCCTCTCCATTGCTTCGATCTTCCGACTCTCGTTTAGTAGTTGTTGAAAACTACACTGCATTAGGCCTACAAATTGGGTATGGGGTGTAGAGACGGTGTGTTCCACTCCAAGGTGTTCCCCAGGTTTCCTCTCCATTGCTTCGATCTTCTGACTCTCGTTTAGTAGTTGTTGAAAACTACACTGCATTAGGCCTACAAATTGGGTATGGGGTGTAGAGACGGTGTGTTCCACTCCAAGGTGTTCCCCAGGTTTCCTCGCCATTGCTTCGATCTTCTGACTCTCGTTTAGTAGTTGTTGAAAACTACACTGCATTAGGCCTACAAATTGGGTATGGGGTGTAGAGACGGTGTGTTCCACTCCAAGGTGTTCCCCAGGTTTCCTCTCCATTGCTTTGATCTTCTGACTCTCGTTTAGGATCGAGCAGCTTAGTATACATTTTTTGCAAAAAACGTATCAACCAAATACCCTGTTTTTTACATCTTTTACTAGCACTTGCGGATTACTGCAACATTTTTTCAAACTGAGTGTTTTTGGTTTTACTATTCTCTTTTGTGTCTTCAGGTTTCTTGGTGGTGTGTGAACATGATCATACAGACTTGTTCACTGTGCAAGTAGCCCATGTGTTCCTGTTTCCATAATTGTTCTCTTGTGTCTACAAGACTGGGGAGTTCCACCACTCCTCTTGGGCTATCTGCACAATAGCTGTTCTACCCTGTATGCACACATGGATTTTTCCTCTCTGAACCCTGTTCACACAGGTTATATACAGATGATCAGGTTTTTAAATACATCAGATAGGGATTGCATACATTAGTTAGGACTGCTCTGATAAGGGTATACCGTGAAGATTGGTAGAGCAGCTTAGTATACATTTTTTGCAAAAAACGTATCAACCAAATACCCTGTTTTTTACATCTTTTACTAGCACTTGCGGATTACTGCAACATTTTTTCAAACTGAGTGTTTTTGGTTTTACTATTCTCTTTTGTGTCTTCAGGTTTCTTGGTGGTGTGTGAACATGATCATACAGACTTGTTCACTGTGCAAGTAGCCCATGTGTTCCTGTTTCCATAATTGTTCTCTTGTGTCTACAAGACTGGGGAGTTCCACCACTCCTCTTGGGCTATCTGCACAATAGCTGTTCTACCCTGTATGCACACATGGATTTTTCCTCTCTGAACCCTGTTCACACAGGTTATATACAGATGATCAGGTTTTTAAATACATCAGATAGGGATTGCATACATTAGTTAGGACTGCTCTGATAAGGGTATACCGTGAAGATTGGTAGAGCAGCTTAGTATACATTTTTTGCAAAAAACGTATCAACCAAATACCCTGTTTTTTACATCTTTTACTAGCACTTGCGGATTACTGCAACATTTTTTCAAACTGAGTGTTTTTGGTTTTACTATTCTCTTTTGTGTCTTCAGGTTTCTTGGTGGTGTGTGAACATGATCATACAGACTTGTTCACTGTGCAAGTAGCCCATGTGTTCCTGTTTCCATAATTGTTCTCTTGTGTCTACAAGACTGGGGAGTTCCACCACTCCTCTTGGGCTATCTGCACAATAGCTGTTCTACCCTGTATGCACACATGGATTTTTCCTCTCTGAACCCTGTTCACACAGGTTATATACAGATGATCAGGTTTTTAAATACATCAGATAGGGATTGCATACATTAGTTAGGACTGCTCTGATAAGGGTATACCGTGAAGATTGGTAGAGCAGCTTAGTATACATTTTTTGCAAAAAACGTATCAACCAAATACCCTGTTTTTTACATCTTTTACTAGCACTTGCGGATTACTGCAACATTTTTTCAAACTGAGTGTTTTTGGTTTTACTATTCTCTTTTGTGTCTTCTTGACTCTCGTTTAGTAGTTGTTGAAAACTACACTGCATTAGGCCTACAAATTGGATATGGGGTGTAGAGACGGTGTGTTCCACTCCAAGGTGTTCCCCAGGTTTCCTCTCCATTGCTTCGATCTTCCGACTCTCGTTTAGTAGTTGTTGAAAACTACACTGCATTAGGCCTACTAGTTGGGTTGGGGCCTTCTATCTGTGTCTGCCGCTCCTTGCTGTTCTCGTACAGTGAACAAAGCTGTGCCGCCGGTTTACTACTGTTGCCAATTTTGAACTGCATTTAGAATACTTACTGATTTGGGCCTACTCTCTGTGTCAGCCTCATTCCAGTTGTCCTCCACTGAACAAAGCAATGCCCCCTGGTTAGTCCTGTTACCAATTTTGAACTGCATTTAGCCCACTTTATTGTTTGGGCCCATATCTGTTTCCCCCTCATCCTGCCCATTGCCCAGCCAGTGATAGATGAGTCTGCTGGTACATTGACCCATAACGCAACATTCCCCGTGCACGCTACACTGCAAGATTGTGACCCTGCTGAAAGTCAGGTCCCCCTTCCCGCATACCATACCACATTACACGGGGACAAAGAGGAAGGTGCAGATGAAGGTTCAGGTTCCTTCATCAGGTGGGGGGAGGAATACTCGTTGGCGACGTCACTGGCACAGGGCCTCTCATAGTACGCAAAAGTGTTGTTGCTGGTGGGAGGCGCCCCCGCCGTGCAAACACACCGCTGTACTTTGAGGGGCCCTGTGCCAGTGCCAATGCCAACGAGTGGGCCCCCCCTGCTTGCTCAGGATCACAGCACTTGCAAAGTTGAAATACTTACCTCTCCCTGCTCCACGTGGTCCAGATGCCCTTGGCCCACTAATTGCTTGAACCAGCCCTACCCCCCACAACTTTAGCCAAATGACCCCCAATTTCAAATGCCTTACAATTATTATAAGCTAAATTACGATTGACAAGCTTCAGTAGGAAGAACGGATGTTTTTCCCAATACAATGGGCTCTGTACATGATTTCCTGGCCTCTACTCACTGCCTAGTATGCTCCCCCATTGACTTGCATTGGGGTTCGTGTTTCGGTCGATCCCCGACTTTTCGCGATAATTGGCCGATTCCACTCGACTCGACTTTTGAGATACTCGGGTTTCGCGAAACCCGGCTCGACTCTAAAAAGGTCAAGGTCGCTCAACTCTACACGTAACTGCACCATTATCTGGGTGATCACCGACCATTTTTCCAAAATTGTGCACTTGGTGCCTCTTCCACAGCTACTTTCTGCACGGGCGCTGGCTGTGTTGTTCATCAAACATTTCTTTCGCCTACACGGTATGCCAGACAAAATTGTTAGTGACCGGGGTCCCCAGTTTGCGTCTCGATTCTGGAGAGAGCTTTGTCGTCTACTCAGTATTGAGTTGAATCTCTCTTCGGCATATCATCCCGAGACGAATGGGTTGGTAGAGAGGGCCAACCTGACTCTGGTCACATATTTACGACATTTTGTTTCTGCCAGGCAGGATGACTGGGCATCCTTGCAACCGTGGGCAGAGTTTGCGCTTAACAACGCCGTAGCCAACTCCATCGGTCAGACTCCATTCCTCCTAAATTACGGCCAGCATCCACGTGTCCCTGTGCCCATGCCCGTGTCTTCCGCCGACTCCAGGGTGGCAGACTTGGCTGTGGAGGCACGGGACATTTGGGACCGCACTCAGGATGCCATTTGGGCCTCCAAGGAGAGAATGAGGTCCTCCGCCGATGCTCATCGGCGCCCCGCTCTGACCTTTGCTCCTGGCAAATTAATGTGGCTCTCCGCCCATAACATCAGGCTGCGAGTTGAGTCCACTAAGTTTGCATCTCGCTACTTGGGTCCCTTCAAGGTCCTCGAACAGGTTAACCCTGTGGTCTACCGTCTGGCCTTTCCTCCACGCTTGGGTATCACCGACACCTTTCATGTGTCCCTCTTGAAACCCGTATACATGTCCCGGTTTTCCAAGTCATCTGCAGGGACATGGGGTTCGTCTACGGATGATTGCGAGGTGAACGCTATTTTGGGGTGCAAGGTGGTACGTGGCAAAAAATTCTATTTGGTGGATTGGAAGGGTTGTGGCCCAGAGGACATGTCCTGGGAGCCTGCTGAACACATTCAAGCTCCACAGCTCATTGCTGTCTTCGAGCGTAGCGAGGTCCAAGGGGGGGGAATCTCGAACCATCTCTGCTGTGGTCTCCCATTCTTCTCCAGCCACAGTGGAGTCTGCTCAGCGGAGACGTCGGTCCCAGCATCTTGCTCAGTCTCACTCTGTGCATAGGGTTACTGCTGCTTTTCCAGCTTCTGCCAGTGAAGCCAGTGCTGAGCAGCGGTGAGCGGACACTTTTGGGACTAAGTCCTGCTTTTCCCCTTCTGAGCATGCCCAGGGCAAGACCTCCCATTAGAGATCGAGGGTCACATGCTCAGATACTGCAGCAGATTCCATTGGTCCTCCAGGAAGGTCCTGAAGGTGCTCAACTTCTGTGGCAGCCTCCCATTGGTCCTTCTGGGAAGGTCATGTACATGCTGCAGCTATATAAGGTTCGCATGACCGCACGGCCATGCGCTAGTGTACATTTGTAAACGTGTGTGTGTTGTGAGTGAAAGTCGTTCTTTAAAATCCCCTCCCTATTGGATGACTGCTCACAGAAGTTGGATGATTGCTATCTAGCGCCCGACTTGCCATCAGCACGTAACACACCATGCAGCGTCTAATTGCTGTGATCGCCAGTGTGGCGCCTTTCACAGCGCTTTCCTGACCCAAGTCTTGGTGGTTAGTGGCGTCCGCCAGTGCGGCTCTTGTGTGCGGTACCGCGGCCCTGTACCCTGAACAGGGTTCGCTTCCTTCACACAGGGTGAAGTTAACCCGTGTGTGTATTCACATTGTACCGCCATATAGTCCGTCATTACTTGGCAGCAGGTTCCGTCTCTGCACGGTGGACCCCGGGCTGCAAATGCACCATTGTTATGGCTGGCAATCAGGCAACACAGCGTGCAGTAATCAGCGCACATACAGAGATCTGGCAATAACCAAAAACAATAGGACGAGCTCTGAGACGTGGAATCTCTGTAGACTGCAGTACCTGATCTATCCTCACACAACTATAAGCAGCAGTGGATTGCGCCTATCACTACCTATGCAACTCGGCACTGCCTGAGGAGCTGACTAGCCTGAAGATAGAAATACAAGCCTGACTTACCTCAGAGAAATACCCCAAAGGAATAGGCAGCCCCCCACATATAATGACTGTTAGCAAGATGAAAAGACAAACGTAGGAATGAAACAGATTCAGCAAAGTGAGGCCCGATATTCTAGACAGAGCGAGGATAGCAAAGAGAACTATGCAGTCTACAAAAAACCCTAAAACGAAAACCACGCAAAGGGGCAAAAAGACCCACCGTGCCGAACTAACAGCACGGCGGTGCACCCCTTTGCTTCTCAGAGCTTCCAGCAAAAGTTAATAGCAAGCTGGACAGAAAAAACAGAAAACAAACTAGAAGCACTTATCTAGCAGAGCAGCAGGCCCAAGGAAAGATGCAGTAGCTCAGATCCAACACTGGAACATTGACAAGGAGCAAGGAAGACAGACTCAGGTGGAGCTAAATAGCAAGGCAGCCAACGAGCTCACCAAAACACCTGAGGGAGGAAGCCCAGAGACTGCAATACCACTTGTGACCACAGAAGTGAACTCAGCCACAGAATTCACAACAGTACCCCCCCCTTGAGGAGGGGTCACCGAACCCTCACCAGAACCCCCAGGCCGACCAGGATGAGCCACATGAAAGGCACGAACAAGATCTGGGGCATGGACATCAGAGGCAAAAACCCAGGAATTATCTTCCTGAGCATAACCCTTCCATTTGACCAGATACTGGAGTTTCCGTCTAGAGACACGAGAATCCAAAATCTTCTCCACAATATACTCCAATTCCCCCTCCACCAAAACAGGGGCAGGAGGCTCCACAGATGGAACCATAGGTGCCACGTATCTCCTCAACAACGACCTATGGAATACATTATGTATGGAAAAGGAGTCTGGAAGGGTCAGACGAAAAGACACCGGATTGAGAATCTCAGAAATCCTATACGGACCAATAAAACGAGGTTTAAATTTAGGAGAGGAAACCTTCATAGGAATATGACGAGAAGATAACCAAACCAGATCCCCAACACGAAGTCGGGGTCCCACACGGCGTCTGCGATTAGCGAAAAGCTGAGCCTTCTCCTGGGACAAGGTCAAATTGTCCACTACCTGAGTCCAGATCTGCTGCAACCTGTCCACCACAGAATCCACACCAGGACAGTCCGAAGACTCAACCTGTCCTGAAGAGAAACGAGGATGGAACCCAGAATTGCAGAAAAATGGAGAGACCAAGGTAGCCGAGCTGGCCCGATTATTAAGGGCGAACTCAGCCAACGGCAAAAATGACACCCAATCATCCTGGTCAGCGGAAACAAAACATCTCAGATATGTTTCCAAGGTCTGATTGGTTCGTTCGGTCTGGCCATTAGTCTGAGGATGGAAGGCCGAGAAGAAAGATAGGTCAATGCCCATCCTACCACAAAAGGCTCGCCAGAACCTCGAGACAAGCTGGGAACCTCTGTCAGAAACAATATTCTCAGGAATGCCATGTAAACGAACCACATGCTGGAAGAACAAAGGCACCAAATCAGAGGAGGAAGGCAATTTAACCAAGGGCACCAGATGGACCATTTTAGAAAAGCGATCACAGACCACCTAAATGACCGACATTTTTTGAGAAACGGGAAGGTCAGAAATGAAATCCATCGAAATATGTGTCCAAGGCCTCTTCGGGACCGGCAAGGGCAAAAGCAACCCACTGGCACGTGAACAGCAGGGCTTAGCCCTAGCACAAATTCCACAGGACTGCACAAAAGCACGCACATCCCGTGACAGAGATGGCCACCAGAAGGATCTAGCAACCAACTCCCTGGTACCAAAGATTCCTGGATGACCGGCCAGCACCGAACAATGAAGTTCAGAGATAACTTTACTAGTCCACCTATCAGGGACGAACAGTTTCTCGGCCGGACAACGATCAGGTTTATTAGCCTGAAATTTCTGCAACACTCTCCGCAAATCAGGGGAGATGGCAGACACAATGACTCCTTCCTTGAGGATACTCGCCGGCTCAGATAACCCCGGAGAGTCGGCCACAAAACTCCTAGACAGAGCATCCGCCTTCACATTTTTAGAGCCCGGAAGGTATGAAATCACAAAATCAAAACGAGCAAAAAATAACGACCAACGGGCCTGTCTAGGATTCAAGCGCTTGGCAGACTCAAGATAAGTAAGGTTCTTATGATCAGTCAATACCACCACGCGATGCTTAGCACCCTCAAGCCAATGACGCCACTCCTCGAATGCCCACTTCATGGCCAGCAACTCTCGGTTGCCCACATCATAATTACGCTCAGCAGCAGAAAATTTCCTGGAAAAGAAAGCACATGGTTTGAACACTGAGCAACCAGAACCTCTCTGTGACAAAACCGCCCCTGCACCAATCTCAGAAGCATCAACCTCGACCTGGAACGGAAGAGAAACATCAGGTTGACACAACACAGGGGCACAGCAAAAACGACGCTTCAACTCCTGAAAAGCTTCCACGGCAGCAGAAGACCAATTAACCAAATCAGCACCCTTCTTGGTCAAATCGGTCAATGGTCTGGCAATGCTAGAAAAATTACAGATGAAGCGACGATAAAAATTAGCAAAGCCCAGGAATTTCTGCAGACTTTTTAGAGATGTCGGCTGAGTCCAATCCTGGATGGCCTGAACCTTAACCGGATCCATCTCGATAGTAGAAGGGGAAAAGATGAACCCCAAAAATGAAACTTTCTGCACACCGAAGAGACACTTTGATCCCTTCACGAACAAGGAATTAGCACGCAGTACCTGGAAAACCATTCTGACTTGCTTCACATGAGACTCCCAATCATCTGAGAAGATCAAAATGTCATCCAAGTAAACAATCAAGAATTTATCCAGATACTCACGAAAAATGTCATGCATAAAAGACTGAAAAACAGATGGAGCATTGGCAAGTCCGAACGGCATCACCAGATACTCAAAATGACCCTCGGGCGTATTAAATGCCGTTTTCCATTCATCTCCCTGCCTGATTCTCACCAGATTATACGCACCACGAAGATCAATCTTAGTAAACCAACTAGCCCCCTTAATCTGAGCAAACAAGTCAGAAATCAATGGCAAGGGATACTGAAACTTAACAGTGATCTTATTAAGAAGGCGGTAATCAATACACGGTCTTAGCGAACCATCCTTCTTGGCTACAAAAAAGAACCCTGCTCCCAATGGTGACGACGATGGGCGAATATGTCCCTTCTCCAGGGACTCCTTCACATAACTGCGCATAGCGGTGTGTTCAGGTACGGACAAATTAAATAAACGACCCTTAGGGAATTTACTACCAGGAATCAAATCGATAGCACAATCACAATTCCTATGCGGAGGTAGGGCATCAGACTTGGACTCTTCAAATACATCCTGAAAGTCAGACAAGAACTCTGGGATGTCAGAAGGAATGGATGACGAAATAGACAAAAATGGAACATCACCATGTACTCCCTGACAACCCCAGCTGGTTACCGACATAGAGTTCCAATCCAATACTGGATTATGGGTTTGTAGCCATGGCAACCCCAACACGACCACATCATGCAAATTATGCAGTACCAGAAAGCGAATAACTTCCTGATGTGCAGGAGCCATGCACATGGTCAGCTGGGCCCAGTACTGAGGCTTATTCTTGGCCAAAGGTGTAGCATCAATTCCTCTCAACGGAATAGGACACCGCAAAGGCTCCAAGAAAAATCCACAACGTTTAGCATAATCCAAATCCATCAGATTCAGGGCAGCGCCTGAATCCACAAACGCCATGACAGAATACGAAGACAAAGAGCACATTAAGGTAATGGACAAAAGGAATTTGGACTGTACAGTACCAATAACGGCAGAGCTATCGAACCGCCTAGTGCGTTTAGGACAATTAGAAATAGCATGAGTAGAATCACCACAATAGAAACACAGTCTGTTCAGACGTCTGTGTTCTTGCCGTTCTACTTTAGTCATAGTCCTGTCGCACTGCATAGGCTCAGGTTTACTCTCAGACAATACCGCCAGATGGTGCACAGATTTACGCTCGCGCAAGCGACGACCGATCTGAATGGCCAAGGACATAGACTCATTCAAACCAGCAGGCATAGGAAATCCCACCATTACATCCTTAAGAGCTTCAGAGAGACCCTTTCTGAACAAAGCCGCTAGTGCAGATTCATTCCACAGAGTGAGTACTGACCACTTCCTAAATTTCTGACAATATACTTCTACATCATCCTGACCCTGGCATAAAGCCAGCAGATTTTTCTCAGCCTGATCCACTGAATTAGGCTCATCGTAAAGCAATCCCAGCGCCTGGAAAAATGCATCAACATTACTCAATGCAGAATCTCCTGGTGCAAGAGAAAACGCCCAGTCCTGTGGGTCGCCGCGCAAAAAAGAAATAATAATCAAAACCTGTTGAATAGGATTACCAGAAGAATGAGGTTTCAAGGCCAAAAATAGCTTACAATCAGGAATCGGAATTCTTGGTTCTAGCATCGATTTCTGATCAATAGTATCTTGAATCTTTTGTACATTTACAACGAGATTATCCATTGAGGAGCACAGAGCCTGAATATCCATGTCTATAGCTGTGTCCTGAAGCACTCTAATGTCTAGGGGAAAAAAAAGACTGAAGACAGAGCTAAGAAAAAAAAATGATGTCAGGATTTCTTTTTTCCCTCTATTGGGAATCATTGGTGTGGCTCCTTGTACTGTTATGGCTGGCAATCAGGCAACACAGCGTGCAGTAATCAGCGCACATACAGAGATCTGGCAATAACCAAAAACAATAGGACAAGCTCTGAGACGTGGAATCTCTGTAGACTGCAGTACCTGATCTATCCTCACACAACTATAAGCAGCAGTGGATTGCGCCTATCACTACCTATGCAACTCGGCACTGCCTGAGGAGCTGACTAGCCTGAAGATAGAAATACAAGCCTGACTTACCTCAGAGAAATACCCCAAAGGAATAGGCAGCCCCCCACATATAATGACTGTTAGCAAGATGAAAAGACAAACGTAGGAATGAAACAGATTCAGCAAAGTGAGGCCCGATATTCTAGACAGAGCGAGGATAGCAAAAGAACTATGCAGTCTACAAAAAACCCTAAAACGAAAACCACGCAAAGGGGCAAAAAGACCCACCGTGCCGAACTAACAGCACGGCGGTGCACCCCTTTGCTTCTCAGAGCTTCCAGCAAAAGTTAATAGCAAGCTGGACAGAAAAAACAGAAAACAAACTAGAAGCACTTATCTAGCAGAGCAGCAGGCCCAAGGAAAGATGCAGTAGCTCAGATCCAACACTGGAACATTGACAAGGAGCAAGGAAGACAGACTCAGGTGGAGCTAAATAGCAAGGCAGCCAACGAGCTCACCAAAACACCTGAGGGAGGAAGCCCAGAGACTGCAATACCACTTGTGACCACAGAAGTGAACTCAGCCACAGAATTCACAACACACCATATTCTATCTTTCTTAATATTTGGTGCGTTCCGCTAGCCCTAACAGGGTATCAGAACAAAAACTGGAATGTATGGCTGAAAAGCCAAGATTAAAAGACCACACATAGACCAGACGTGTGACTGAGATAACAGACTGTTTCAATATGTGGGATGTATTTTTTAAATTTCAAAAAATACAAAATACTGTAGACAACAAGGGTATCAGACCAAAACCTGGAATTTATGGCTGAAAAGTCAAGATTTGAAGACCACACATAGACCAGACGTGCGACTGAGATAACAGACTGTTTCAATATGTGTGATTTATTTTTTAAAATTTAAAAAGCACAAAATACTGTATACACCAAGGGTAGCAGTCTAGCAGACCCAAAAATGCAATGTATGCCTGCAAAGGAAGGATTTGGACAATACAGATACACCGTGCGTCTGATTGAGATAACAGAGTGATCAAACTGTGTTCATGGTTTTTTTTGGCCCACCAAAATTGTGTCCGTAAGTAGGCAATGCCACTAAAATAAATCATTTGGAGTACTAAAATTGTCCAAACATTTCTTCATGGGGGTACATTTTTGAAAAATCTTTTATGGACATCATAGACACCCGTGGCAAAAATTGGACTGGCTGTAGCAGTACAAAACCCGTTAACCCTGGTGATCTAGTGGTGGAGAATGAGGAGGCATAAGATAAATCATGGCGAACACAGGTTCATAAATATCAAGCCAGAATATGTCCAACAAGATATGTTTGTCCCTAGCAACAGCTCAGAGACAGGGCTATAAATAAAAATATAATATAAAAATCTATGAATAATTATCTATTGTAGAGGTATAAATAACTACCTCATTGTCCAGAGCTATTAAAAATTGAAAATATAAGAATAAATGGGAAGAAGATACATGCATCTCCTTTTTACGAAATTCTCCCCTGGGGGAGTAACATTTCTTTTCGTTTCAAATTGGTAACGGGCATCATATAGACACTTTTGCCAAAAATTGCACTGGTGTAGCAGCACAGAACACGTTAAACCTGGTGATCTTGTGGCGGAGAATGAGGAGACATTGATGAGGACCTCAGTAAAAACTAGGCCCAATGTCAAGGAGTGGGTCTCCTAGACTTGTAATGCACATACATGAAGTGCATGGGCTGCAAAACATTTCCCCATTGGGGTCCAATTTTTTAAAAATATTTTATTGGCATCATAGACACCCTTGCCAAAAATTGCAGTGGTGTAGCAGCACAGAACACTTTAAACCTGGTGATCTAGAGGCAGAAAATGAGGAGACATAAGATAAATCATACTGAAATAAAAGAAATAAATAAAACATGTGAATCCTCCTATGAAAGAAAATAACAAAAGGGAGGGGTGAACACAGGCTCATAAATATGAAGCCAGAATGTTTCCAACGACAATTGTTTGTCCCTAGCAACAGCTCAGAGACAGGGATCTAAGTAAAAATATAATATAAAAGTATTTGAATAACTTTCTATTGTAGAGATATACACTATTTCATTAGAGGACTGTCCAGAGATAGGAAAACTGGAAAATATAAGAATAACTGGGAAGAATAGACGTACATCTAATTTTTATGACATTTCCCCCTGGGAAAGTAACATTTGTTTTGGTTTCCAATTAGTGACGGGCTCATAAAAACACCCTTGCACAAAAAAATGAGTGACTTTTTCATCATGGAGTCCCTTCACCCTTGTGTTCTACTGGTTGTGGATAATGAGGATGAGGATAAGGAAGAGGATAACACAAAATAGATCAAATCTGGAAGCGTATACCCATGTGTGGTTGTGAAGAGGTGCATGAGAATACACCTCCCCAAAAAAGAGAATGTATTAGAGGTAATGTTTCTCTGATTTCTCTTGGTGGTGTACAGAAGTCTTGCCCAATCCAGCCCCATTTTTATAAGGGTCAGCCTGTCAGCATTTTCAGCTGACAGGCGGATGCACTTATCTGTTATAATTCCACCAGCAGCACTAAAAACCCGCTCTGACAGAACGCTAGCAGCCAGGCAGGCCAGGACCTCCAAGGTGTAGAGAGCCAGTTCATGCCATGCGTTCAGCTTGGATACCCAATAATTAAAAGGCACAGAGGAATCCCGGAGGATGTTTGTGCGATCTGCAAGGTAATCCCTCAGCATCTTCCCAAACTTTGCACTTCTTGTGACAGCACCCCTTGCCTCTGTGCCGTCACGGTGGGAGAGTCTGATAACACTGTCCCAGAACTTTGCCATTGTTCCCCTGCCTGAGCTGGATTGTACTTCTGTATCTCTCGCTTGGACTCCTTGGTTGTACAACAAACTCTGACGTCTGCTGCCAGCGTTTTCACATGGGAATTTTTTAAGTAATTCTACTACAAGGGCCCTTTGGTACTGCAACATTTTAGTACACCTCTCTGCCTCTGGCAGAAGAGACTGAAAGTTCTCCTTGTAGCATGGGTCTAGAAGTGTCACCAACCAGTAATGAGTGTCACCAAAAATTTTTATAATGCGAGGGTCACATGAAACGCAGCGCAACATAAAGTCAGCCATGCATGCCAGACAGCTAACAGGCAAGATTTCCATGTCCTCACCAACAGGACGACTGACCATGCGGTCCTCCTCCTCCTTCTCATCCTCCCTGTCCTAAGGCCATCCCCGCTGAACAGATGGTATGACAGCGGTGCTTGTAGTACAGTCTATAGTGCATGAAAGTAGCTCCTGTTCTTCCTCCTCCTCATTGACTACCAATCCACATTGGTGTAATCCCCTATATGGTTCCTTACTCTATGTCTTCGTGCTCTGCAAGCAATGCATCCTCTTTAATTGTGAGCAGAGAGGTTTTCAGAATGCAGAGAAGCGGGATGGTGATGCTAATTATGGCGTCATCGCTGCTCACCATCTTGGTGCAGTCCTCAAAGTTTTGGAGGATGGTACATATGTCGGACATCCATGTCCACTCCTGAGGTCTTGAATTGAATTTCGATGGCATTGTTGATGTTGATAGTCAACAACTGCCCTCTTCTGCTCACAAATCCTTTCCAAGATAGGCAGTGTAGAGTTCCAATGCGTGGGGACATCACACATCAGTCGGTGAGCCAGGAGCTGCAAATGCTGCTGAAGCACGGCAAGGGCTTCTGAAGCTGTAGCTGACTTTCTAAAATGGGCAGACAGATGGCGTATTTTCACTAGCAGATTCGGCAGCTCCGGGTAGCTTTATAGAAAACGCTGAACCATAAGGTTAAGCACATGGGCCAGGCAAGGTATGTGTGTGAGCTCACCTTGCCTCAGAGCCACCACCAGGTTACAGCCATTGTCACACATGACCATACCTGGCTGTAGGTTCAGCGATATCATCCAAATATCTGACTGATCTTTCAGCGCTTTCCACAACTCTTCAGCATTGTGCAGTTTTTCATCTAAGCAGATTAGCTTCAGCACAGCCTGTTGCCACTTGGTTGAGGCAGTGCTGCAGTGCTTCTAGCTCCTGACTGATGTGCTCATTTCAAAGATGGAGGCTGAAGAGGAGGAGGAGGATGAGGAGGAGGTGCAGGAGCTGTAGACTGTGGGGGCAGCCCTGATTGACGTAGGGCCCGCAATCCTCGGCATGGGGAGGATGTGTTCCATTCCAAGGCCCGACTGAGTCCCGGCTTCCACTATTTATGGCAGTGTGCCATCAGTGAGAAGTACCGTCCCTGCCCACAAGCACTTGTCCACGTGTCTGTGGTTAGGTGGACTTTCCCAGTAACAGAATTGTTGAGGGCACGGTTAATGTTGTGGGACACATGCTGATGTAATGCCGGTACAGCACACAGGGAGAAATAGTGGCGACTGGGGACCGATTACCTTGGGACGGACGCCGCCATCAGTTTGCGGGAAGATTCCATCTCAACTAGCCTAAAAGGCAACATTTCGAGCGCAAGCAGACGAGAATTGTTAGAATTTAGTACGGTGGCCTTTGGGGCGTTGGCTGAGTGTTTCCGCTTCCTTTCCAATGACTGTGGTATAGACAACTGAAGTCTGTGCTGGGACAAGGATGTGGACGGGCTTGATGATGGTGCTGCTTGACTGTGGGCAACAACAGGTGCAGGGCCAGAGGCATCTTCACATGCACGGTGGACTTGGGATTGGCTTATACGCAAAACAGTGGAAGAAGCAGTGGTGTCACCTGCAGACAATGTTCCTGGAGCCTGGGGTTTGGCCCACAAAGTCGTGTCCTTTTATGCCATGTGCCTGATCATGCTGGTGGTGGTCAGGCTCGAAGTTTTGCTACCCCTGCTGATACGGACATGGGAGGTGCTGCAAATGGCCTGTTTGGGGTGATCGGCAGAGTCTTTAAAAAACAACCGGACTCGGGAAGACCTAAGGCCGGCATCACACTAGCGAGTTTTACAGACGTATGAGAGGTGCAGAAAATACGGATTGCACACGGTACAATGATTCTCTATGGCCCAGCTCCTATCTGCCGTATTTTACTGATCCGTATTATACGGTCTTCTACGGCCATAGAAAATCGCAGCATGCGGCGTTTGTCAGCGTATTGCGCAAAAAAATTGCCAATGTAAGTTTATGGGGGTGAGAAAAATACGGATTACACACGTACCAACAGTGTGACTTGCGAGAAATACGCAGCGGTGTTCTATAGAAAAGCTGGCAATTCAGTGCGGTGTACAGTAAAATCACACTGACAGGTTAGAATAGAATAACTAAAATAAATGTCTACACATAGTATAGGGGTATATACAGTATATATATATATATATATATATATATCAGTGAGACACACATATATATATATATATATATATATATATTAATATTTCATACAGCGCTAGATAGCAGAAAAGACGATAATTCAATTGCCGGCTTTTCCTATCTCCTTCTCAAACCCGACATGATATGAGACTTGGTTTACATACAGTAAACCATCTCATATCTCTTCTTTTATTACATATTCCTCTTTAGTAATGTAAGAAGTGTCTTGGTGTAGAATTTGGGGGCTCTAGCTATTAAATTAAAGGGTTAAATCGCGGAAAAAAATTGGCGTGGGCTCCCGCGCAATTTTCTCTGCCAGAGTGGGAAAACCAGTGACTGAGGACAGATATTAATAGCCTGGAGAGGGTCCATGGTTATTGGCCCCCCTGGCTAAAAACATCTGCCCCCAGCCACCCCAGAAATGGCACATCTGGAAGATGCACCTATTCTGGCACTTAGCCTCTCTCTTCCCACTCCCGTGTAGCAGTGGGATATGGGGTAATGAAGGGTTAATGTCACCTTGCTATTGTAAGGTGACATTAAGCCAGATTAATAATGGAGAGGCGTCAATTATGACACCTATCCATTATTAATCCAATAGTACGAAATGGTTAATAAAACACCCACACATTATTACAAAGTATTTTAATGAAATAAAGACACAGGGTGTTTTAATATTTTATTATACTTTTAATCCACCTGAAGACCCTTGTCACCTGGAACAAAGTTAAAAAAAACAAACAACAATATTCCATACCTTCCGTCATTTAGTCTTGTCTCATGCTGTAAATCCATCTGAAGGGGATAAATCATTTTGCACCCAGGAGCTCTGCTAATGCAGCTGTGCTCGTGGCTGTAAAAACTGGGGGAATGAATGGAATGCAGGGGAATGACCTGTAGTTACCTCGAGTCGCGGTGATGCGCCCTCCGCTGGATGTCCTCATATGAACTCGAGCCTGGGAACTTTTCAGAATATTTTCCCACGCTCTAACAATGCTAGCAGATAGAATAAAGACTGTATAAAAAAATTTTTGGGTTTTTGCTGATTTTTTAAAAAAAAAAATAAACATGAGTTGTACTTGCGTGTGCCTTGTTTTACTCATGTTTATTGTACTTGTCTATATTTGCCCCGTTCACATGTAAAGCACCATGGAATAAATGGCGCTATAGAAATGTATAATAATAATAATAATAATAATAATAATAATAACAAGGCTGGCAGACAGAACTATGTAACTTATGCCTGTGAAGCTACGATTTTTCTACCACAGATACATCAGGCCTCAGCCTTACATAACAGACTGTATTAAATTTTTTTTTGGTTTTTGCTGATTTTTTGAAAAAAAATAAATATGAGTTGAACAAGGCTGGCAGACAGAACTATACAACTTATGCCTGTGAAACTACGATTTTTCCACCACAGATACACCAGGCCTCAGCCTCACATAAAAAACTGTATAATTTTTTTTGTTTGTTTTTGCTGATTTTTTTTTTTAAAAATACCAATGAGTTGAACAAGGCTGGCAGACAGAACTATGCAACTTATACCTGAGAAGCTACGATTTTTCCACCACAGATACACCAGCCGTCAGCCTGAGATAAAAGACTGATATAAATGTGCCCTTTATTTTTGGGGGCACAACTGAATTGTGTCAACAAGTTGGTTATGACACACAAAAAAAAGAATTTTTGGCGCACTCACATCTGATGCCTGGGACAAAAAAAATTATTAGATTTGCATGCTCTTCGATTAGAATGACCTGGCTGTAGTCTCTAGGGTGACCAAGCAAATAAATGTAGAAATAAGGGGCTATGGATTGCTTTAGAATAAAAGGAGCAGGTATAAGGTGAAGAAATATTTTTTTTTTTAATTGCCACAGATAACTGCAGCTAGGTATATATTAAATAAGCATCAGCAGCAGACAGTAATGGAGCTTTTGGAGGTATGCAGTGACAGCTATGTACTCACATACAGAGCCTGCAAGCCTTGAACTGATGTGGATATGTGCACATAGACTCCCCTGCCTACATAGCGCCGCAATCTCTGAATCCCCGAATTAGCCCTTAAAAGGACTGCTGGTTTCTCCGGAGTTGTGGACTGAACAGTTGCAGACCTACACTAACTATTAAAAGGACGATTGTGACCCTTTCTCAGCAGCAGCTCTCCCTACACTCGCTAAGTCTGGAGCAGAATGCGGCGAGCAGGGCGGCACCAGGTCTCTTATACACCTGTTGACGCTGTGCGGCCAGCCAATCACTGTAATACCACAACAAAGATGGCTGCGGCATTACAGTGCATGGCAGACAATCCCTGCATTGTCATTGGCGCTCTGAAGAGCCCCAGAATTGCAGGTCAGAAACCCGAGCTCCCGCCGAATAATCCCGGACATACTCGGTGCTCGCCGAGTACACCGAGCACCGAGCATAGTGATACTCGGGCAAGTACCGAGAAGTGGGGAGCACGTTTGCTCATCACTAATAAGCATGTGTTACTCAATATCAGACGTGCTCTGGCCAACGCAGTCACAGGGAAGGCCCTCCTAATCACAGACACATGGACAAGTTCTTGTGGACAGGGACGATACATTTCCCTGATGGCACACTGGGTTAACTTGGTGGAGTCTGGGACAGAGTCAGAGACTTAAACATCACACATTTTACGCACAGCAAGAATAGCTGGCCCAACTTCCATCAGGGATTCAGTCTCCTCGTATTCCACTTCCTGGCTCTCCTCCTTCTCCTTCTCCTCCTCATCCTCAGCAGAACTAGCCTCCCCATCACTCCCCAGCTGGGAATTCTGCAGCATTGCCTTGGTGAAGCGGCAGCATGCTCTCCTGAAGTTCATCTGTTCTGGTTATAAAGCTCACAACGCCAAAAAGCTGTTGAAAGGGATAAAAGAACAGACCGATCAGTGTCTCTTCTGTTGTGAATTCTGTGGTCAAGCTCCCTCCTGTGGTCATGAGTGGTACTTCGGCTGGTTCTGTCTATGAGCTTCCTCTGGTGGATGTGAGTGGGGCTGCGGCTTCTGAGTTTCCTTCCTCAGGTGACGAGGTTAAGTCGTTAGGTGCTGCTCTATTTAACTCCACCTAGTTCTTTGTTCCTTGCCTCCAGTCAATGTTCCAGTATTGGTCTTGCTCTCTCCTGGATCGTTCTTGTGGCCTGTCTGCCCTGCATAAGCTAAGTTTTGCTTGTGTTACTTTCGTTTGCTATATTTTCTGTCCAGCTTGCTATATTGGTTTTTCTTGCTTGCTGGAAGCTCTGAGACGCAGAGGGAGCACCTCCGTATCGTTAGTCGGTGTGGAGGGTCTTTTTGCGCCCTCTGCGTGGTTGTTTGTAGGTTTTTGTGCTGACCGCAAAGCTATCTTTCCTATTCTCGGTCTATTCAGTAAGTAGGGCCTCACTTTGCTAAAATCTATTTCATCTCTGTGTTTGTATTCTCATCTTTACTCACAGTCATTATATGTGGGGGGCTGCCTTTTCCTTTGGGGAATTTCTCTGAGGCAAGGTAGGCTTATTTTTCTATCTTCAGGGCTAGCTAGTTTCTCAGGCTGTGCCCGAGGCGCCTAGGTCTGGTCAGGAGCGCTCCACGGCTACCTCTAGTGTGGTATGATAGGATTAGGGATTGCGGTCAGCAGAGTTCCCACGTCTCAGAGCTCGTCCTATGTTATTAGTAACTATCAGGTCACTTTGTGTGCTCTTAACCACTAGGTCCATTGTGGTTCTGAATCACCAGTTCATAGCAGTACTGGAGGCCAAAAGTACTAATGCTTCTCAATAGAGGGAAAAGAGAAGTTCTGAGACCATTTTTTTTCTCTGCACTGTGTTTTGTCTTTCTTTTCCCCTAGACATTTGGGTGGTTCAGGACACAGGTGTAGTGATGGACATTAAAGGTCTATCTTCTTGTGTGGATCATCTCACTGCAAGAGTACAAAATATTCAAGACTTTGTGGTTCAGAATTCTACGTTAGAACCATGAATTCCTATTCCTGATTTGTTTTCTGGAGATAGAGCTAAGTTTCTGAGTTTTAAAAATAATTGTAAACTGTTTCTGGCTTTGAAACCCCGCTCCTCTGGTGACCCAGTTCAACAAGTTAAGATTATTATTTCTTTATTACGTGGCGACCCTCAAGACTGGGCATTTTCCCTTGCGCCAGGAGATCCTGCATTATGTAATATTGATGCGTTTTTTCTGGTGCTCGGATTGCTTTATGATGAACCTAATTCAGTGGATCAGGCAGAGAAAAATTTGCTGGCTGTGTGTCAGGGTCAGGATGAGGTAGAGATATATTGTCAGAAGTTTAGGAAGTGGTCTGTGCTCACTCAATGGAATGAATGTGCGCTGGCAGCAATTTTCAGAAAGGGTCTCTCTGAAGCCCTTAAGGATGTTATGGTGGGATTTCCTATGCCTGCTGGTCTGAATGAGTCTATGTCTTTGGCCATTCAGATCGGTCGACGCTTGCGTGAGCGTAAAACTGTGCACCATTTGGCGGTATTATCTGAGCATAAACCTGAGCCTATGCAGTGCGATAGGACTTTGACCAGAGCTGAACGGCAAGAACACAGACGTCAGAATGGGCTGTGTTTCTACTGTGGTGATTCCACTCATGCTATCTCCGGTTGTCCTAAGCGCACTAAGCGGTTCGCTAGGTCTGCCACCATTGGTACGGTACAGTCGAAATCTCTTTTGTCCGTTACTTTGATCTGCTCTTTGTCATCCTATTCTGTCATGGCATTTGTGGATTCAGGCGCTGCCCTGAATTTGATGGACTTGGAGTATGCTAGGCACTGTGGGTTTTTCTTGGAGCCCTTGCAGTATCCTATTCCATTGAGAGGAATTGATGCTACGCCTTTGGCCAAGAATAAGCCTCAGTACTGGACCCAGCTGACCATGTGCATGGCTCCTGCGCATCAGGAGGATATTCGCTTTTTGGTGTTGCATAATCTGCATGATGTGGTCGTGTTGGGGTTGCCATGGCTACAAGTCCATAACCCAGTATTGGATTGGAAATCAATGTCTGTGTCCAGCTGGGGTTGTCAGGGGGTACATGGTGATGTTCCATTTCTGTCTATTTCATCATCCACCCCTTCTGAGGTCCCAGAGTTCTTGTCGGATTACCGGGATGTATTTGATGAGCCCAAGTCCAGTGCCCTACCTCCGCATAGGGATTGCGATTGTGCTATCGATTTGATTCCTGGTAGTAAGTTTCCTAAAGGTCGACTGTTTAATTTGTCTGTGCCTGAGCACGCCGCTATGCGGAGTTACGTAAAGGAATCCTTGGAGAAGGGTCATATTCGCCCGTCGTCGTCGCCATTGGGAGCAGGGTTCTTTTTTGTGGCCAAGAAGGATGGTTCGCTGAGACCTTGTATTGACTACTGCCTTCTAAATAAAATCACAGTCAAATTTCAGTACCCCTTGCCGCTGCTGTCTGATTTGTTTGCTCGGATTAAGGGGGCTAGTTGGTTCACCAAGATAGATCTTCGTGGTGCGTATAATCTTGTGCGTATTAAACAGGGCGATGAATGGAAAACAGCATTTAATACGCCCGAGGGCCATTTTGAGTACCTGGTTATGCCATTCGGGCTTTCTAATGCTCCATCAGTGTTTCAGTCCTTTATGCATGACATCTTCCGAGAGTACCTGGATAAATTCCTGATTGTATACTTGGATGATATTTTGGTCTTCTCGGATGATTGGGAGTCTCACGTGAAGCAGGTCAGAATGGTGTTCCAGGTCCTGCGTGCGAATTCTTTGTTTGTGAAGGGGTCAAAGTGTTTCTTTGGTGTTCAGAAGGTTTCATTTTTGGGTTTCATTTTTTCCCCTTCTACTATCGAGATGGACCCTGTTAAAGTTCAGGCCATTTATGATTGGACTCAGTCAACATCTCTGAAGAGTCTGCAAAAGTTCCTGGGCTTTGCTAATTTTTATCGTCGCTTCATCAATAATTTTTCTAGTATTGCTAAACCGTTGACTGATTTAACCAAGAAGGGTGCTGATGTGGTCAATTGGTCTTCTGCTGCTGTGGAAGCTTTTCAAGAGTTGAAGCATCGTTTTTCTTCTGCCCCTGTGTTGTGCCAACCAGATGTTTCACTCCCGTTCCAGGTCGAGGTTGATGCTTCTGAGATTGGAGCAGGGGCTGTTTTGTCGCAAAGAAGTTCTGATGGCTCGGTGATGAAACCATGCGCCTTCTTTTCCAGGAAGTTTTCGCCTGCTGAGCGTAATTATGATGTTGGCAATCGAGAGTTGCTGGCCATGAAGTGGGCATTCGAGGAGTGGCGTCATTGGCTTGAAGGAGCTAAGCATCGCGTGGTTGTCTTGACTGATCACAAGAACTTGACTTATCTCGAGTCTGCCAAACGGTTGAATACTAGACAGGCTCGTTGGTCGCTGTTTTTCTCCCGTTTTGACTTTGTGGTTTTGTACCTTCCGGGCTCTAAAAATGTGAAGGCGGATGCCCTGTCTAGGAGTTTTGTGCCCGACTCTCTGGGTTTGCCTGAGCCGGCGGGTATTCTCAAAGAGGGGGTAATTTTGTCTGCCATCTCCCCTGATTTGCGGCGGGTGCTGCAAAAAATTCAGGCTAATAGACCTGACCGTTGCCCAGCGGAGAAACTGTTTGTCCCTGATAAATGGACGAGTAGAGTTATCTCTGAGGTTTATTGTTCGGTGTTGGCTGGTCAACCTGGAATCTTTGGTACCAGAGATTTGGTGGCTAGATCCTTTTGGTGGCCGTCTCTGTCGCGGGATGTGCGTTCGTTTGTGCAGTCCTGTGGGATTTGTGCTCGGGCTAAGCCCTGCTGTTCTCATGCCAGTGGGTTGCTTTTGCCCTTGCCAGTCCCCAAGAGGCCCTGGACACATATCTCTATGGATTTTATTTCGGATCTCCCCGTCTCTCAAAAAATGTCGGTCATTTGGGTGGTTTGTGATCGCTTCTCTAAGATGGTCCATTTGGTACCCTTGTCTAAATTGCCTTCCTCCTCTGATTTGGTGCCATTGTTTTTCCAGCATGTGGTTCGTTTACATGGCATTCCGGAGAACATCGTTTCTGACAGAGGTTTCCAGTTTGTTTCGAGGTTTTGGCGAGCCTTTTGTGCTAGGATGGGCATTGATTTGTCTTTTTCCTCGGCTTTCCATCCTCAGACAAATGGCCAGACTGAACGAACCAATCAGACCTTGGAAACATATCTGAGATGTTTTGTTTCTGCTGATCAGGATGATTGGGTGTCCTTTTTGCCTTTGGCTGAGTTCGCCCTTAATAATCGGGCCAGCTTGGCTACTTTGGTTTCGCCGTTTTTCTGCAATTCAGGTTTCCATCCTCGTTTCTCTTCAGGGCAGGTTGAGTCTTCAGACTGTCTTGGTGTGGATACTGTGGTGGATAGGTTGCAGCAGATTTGGACTCATGTAGTGGACAATTTGACATTCTCCCAGGAGAAGGCTCAACGTTTCGCTAACCGCAGGCGCTGTGTGGGTCCCCGACTTCGTGTTGGGGATTTGGTTTGGTTGTCATCTCGTTATATTCCTATGAAAGTTTCCTCTCCTAAGTTTAAGCCTCGTTTCATTGGTCCATATAGGATTTCTGAGGTTCTTAATCCTGTGTCTTTTCGTTTGACCCTTCCAGCTTCTTTTTCCATCCATAACGTATTCCATAGGTCATTGTTGCGGAGATACGTGGCACCTGTGGTTCCATCCGTTGATCCTCCTGCCCCGGTTTTGGTTGAGGGGGAGTTGGAGTATATAGTGGAGAAGATTTTGGATTCTCGTATTTCGAGACGGAAACTCCAGTACCTGGTTAAGTGGAAGGGTTATGGTCAGGAAGATAATTCCTGGGTCTTTGCCTCTGATGTTCATGCTGCCGATCTGGTTCGTGCCTTTCATTTGGCTCATCCTGGTTGGCCTGGGGGCTCTGGTGAGGGTTCGGTGACCCCTCCTCAAAGGGGGGGTACTGTTGTGAATTCTGTGGTCAAGCTCCCTCCTGTGGTCATGAGTGGTACTTCGGCTGGTTCTGTCTATGAGCTTCCTCTGGTGGATGTGAGTGGGGCTGCGGCTTCTGAGTTTCCTTCCTCAGGTGACGAGGTTAAGTCGTTAGGTGCTGCTCTATTTAACTCCACCTAGTTCTTTGTTCCTTGCCTCCAGTCAATGTTCCAGTATTGGTCTTGCTCTCTCCTGGATCGTTCTTGTGGCCTGTCTGCCCTGCATAAGCTAAGTTTTGCTTGTGTTACTTTCGTTTGCTATATTTTCTGTCCAGCTTGCTATATTGGTTTTTCTTGCTTGCTGGAAGCTCTGAGACGCAGAGGGAGCACCTCCGTACCGTTAGTCGGTGCGGAGGGTCTTTTTGCGCCCTCTGCGTGGTTGTTTGTAGGTTTTTGTGCTGACCGCAAAGCTATCTTTCCTATCCTCGGTCTATTCAGTAAGTCGGGCCTCACTTTGCTAAAATCTATTTCATCTCTGTGTTTGTATTTTCATCTTTACTCACAGTCATTATATGTGGGGGGCTGCTTTTTCCTTTGGGGAATTTCTCTGAGGCAAGGTAGGCTTATTTTTCTATCTTCAGGGCTAGCTAGTTTCTCAGGCTGTGCCCGAGGCGCCTAGGTCTGGTCAGGAGCGCTCCACAGCTACCTCTAGTGTGGTATGATAGGATTAGGGATTGCGGTCAGCAGAGTTCCCACGTCTCAGAGCTCGTCCTATGTTATTAGTAACTATCAGGTCACTTTGTGTGCTCTTAACCACTAGGTCCATTGTGGTTCTGAATCACCAGTTCATAACACTCTTCCCACTGAACCTCCAACCAAGTCTGGTTGTGTGCAATAATAGGCATCACTTGATGGCGGCTTTAAAGCTCTACACGCAGGTAAACGTTCCATGCATGGCCCGCGTACTGAACTTGGTTGTACAGCGCTATTTAAAAACATACCCTGACCTACTTGCCAAGGTACGCTGTGTCAGCGCACGTTTCCAAAAGTAATCTCAGGCTTCGTCAGTCTAGCGTCGCTGCAGCAACACTTTAATTTGCCTAGTCACAGACTGATTTGTGACATGCCTACTTGCTGGAATTTGACCTTCCATATGTTGGCAAAGCTTAGTGAGCAGCAGAGGGCAGTCTCTGCAATCCAGCTTCTCAATGCCCGTCAGAGTAACACACAGCCCCCACTCATAACAACTGCCAAGTGGGTGTGGATCACTGACCTATGTGAGGTTCTTCAAATCTTTGAGTAGTGCACCATGATGGTGTTATGAGCCTAACCATTCCACTGCTCTAGCTATAAAAATGTTCGCTGCAGAATCTGAAAAAGGAAACTTTGAATGCCGAGCAGGTGGCTATGGAGCAGGATTGAACAGTGGCTGATTCCACACAGCCCAGCCTCACACAGTATTCTCAGGCCACATTGGGTGATGATGAGAAACAGGAGGAGGAGGATGAGGAGGAACAGGATTTATTTCTCTTGCCTACAGAGGGGACACCCAATCCCAGCTTCATGCCTGTCCAGCATGGATGGCCTGAAGAGGAAGAGTGGGGAAGGTATGCATCGTGAGGAGGAGAGGATGGTTAGTGTTCTTCAAGATGAGGACACTGAACGTCTAACTCTTTATAGTCTGCCACACATGGCAGAGTTCATGTCCAGATGCCTTTTCCAATAGTCTCGCGTGAAAGACATTTTGTCCACAATGAAACACTGGCTGTGCACCTTTCTTGACTCATGGTACAAGGAGAAATTTGCCTCTCTGTCAGAGGCAGACTTACCATTTTCAGTGCATGCATGCCAGAGGGCCGTAGTGGAAGACTTGCTCAAAATATTACCCTCAGACAACGCTGGTGGCAGAGGTACCGGCTCTTTTCACATACAAGGATTACAGGGGAGGGCCACATACACCAGGTGCAACTTAGGGGGGATGTTCACCAACTGGGCCATTTTCATGATGCTGTCCCATCAGCAAGGGCTATCTGTGAGTGTAACTATGACATGGAGGGAGAAGTTGACGAAGATGGTGAAGGACTACTTAAGTGACCATACCATCATCCTTCCTGATCCTTCAGTGCCCTTTAACTATTGGTTGTCCAAGCTGCACACTTGGCATGACCTCTTCTTGTACGTCTTGGAGGTGCTGCCATGCCCTGCCTCAATTGTGTTATCTGAGCGGGTTTTTAGTTTGGCTTGTGCAATCATAACTGATAGGCGCTCACGGCTGTCAATGATGAATGCAGAAAGGCTAACTCTTCTAAAATTGAACAAGGCCTGGATTTACTCCGACTTTGTAAGCCCTATGGATGACAGGAACGTTATGTAAATGCAGGCCAAATTTTTTTTTTAAAGTTGTCTTAATGTCCTTACCTTACCATCCAAACCATTTTGTTCAGGAAATCAATTCCTCCTCCTCCCTCTCCTCCTCCTGCTTCTAAAACAAGTACTTAGTGTACTTGAACTTATTGAACTTTTGCTCTCTTGTACTTTGTTTCCTCTTGTAATAATAACTGCTAAGTGTATTGTGACATCTCCATCACGGCGACTTTCAGCTAGTCTGAGAGAGACCCCTTGGCTAATTTTTTGAAACCTTTGCATATTCTGCAATGGTGAAACTTGTACTCCCTACCTCTTGTAATAACTGCTAAGTGTATTGTGATGGCCCCATCATGGCATCTTTCAGCTGGTCTTAAGAGAGACCTTTTGGCAAATTTTTTGAAACCTTTGCATATTGTGCAATGGTGAAACTGGTACTCTATATCTCTACCTCTTGTAATAACTGCTAAGTGTTTTATGATGTCCCCATCACTGTGTTTTTCACTGTGTATGATACAGACACCTTTGGTAATTTTTGAGAACTTTGCTCATTGTACAATGATGAAACTTGTACTGTCTATCTCTATCTCTTGTAATAACTGCTAAGTGTATTTTGATGTCCTCATCAGGGTGTCTTTCAGCGTGTATGATACAGATGTCATGGGTAATTTTTGGAAAACTTTGCACACTGTGCAATGGTGAAACTTGTATTCTTTATCTCTACCTCTTGTAATAACTGCTAAGTGTATTGTGATGTCCCCATCACTGTCTCTTTCAGCGTTTATGATACAGCCTCCTTGAGGTAATTTTTGGAAACCTTTGTAAATTGTGCAATGGTCAAATTGCTACTCTCAGGCCACATGCAAACATTGCGGAAAGTGGTGCGGATTTATCCAGACTGATTTTGGTAAATCTGCAGGTAAACTGCACTATGGATTACCTCTGGAATTACTGCAATTTTTTTGCGAATCCGCAGCAAAATCCGCAACGTGTGCACATACCCTCAATCTCTATATATTCAATTATTATACTTTTTTTTATTGTTTTGCCCTTCTCACGGTCTCTTTAAGCATGTATCTGAAAGTATAATAAAATGAGAACAAAGGAAGCTCATTTAACGGCAAGCTTTGGTGAACTAAATTTGCCGATGGTGTGTAGAAGTGCAAGTAGTTCCCCTGCAACCAAAGAGCCAGACAAGGTAGTCACATATGGAGAGTTGGAGATACCCAAATATAAGGAAAAAAAAGAAGAAAAAGCCGACCATGATGTCCAAAATATAAGGTGATAAAGACAATTATTTTATTAGTAATAAACAGGAAAATAGTAACAGAAGAACATCACAATGTACAAAAATAAAGTTAAAAACAAGGCCACACAACCAAGTGATCATAAACAGTGTAATAAATCCAAGCAAAGAATATCAAGTGCCAATCAAGATATGTAAACACAGAGTAAAATTGTATTAGTCACAATTATTGAGACACAAGTATATCGTTAATAAAGTGCATATATGGAGTAATGCGACATATATTTTAGTAAATAAAGTGCAAGTGCATTACAACTCAAAAAGAGATGTCACTGAGTCTGCGTAATGTAAATATATATAATGCTGGAAAGGATGAACAGGCACAAAGGAATATAAATAGCTATGGATATGAAAGAGAGACCAAAAGAAACATGCGTTTCGTTGGGGAGGGCACCATCTAGGAAAGAGAGACCTGTACTTTTCTGGTGAATATTATTCTCTCCACTATGGAATTTACTTTACATTTATTTATTTTGGTCTCTCTTTCATATGAAGAGTCAGAAAGGCACGCAGGCATCTTCTCCATGCTGTTCCCATTTAGTTTTAGCTCTTTCTCATTAATATCAGCTTTTTTACCATGCCCCCAGACCTGTTTGTTGAGTCAAGCAGAAAAATATTCGGCTTTCCCATTGACTTGCATTGAATTTGTTATTCGATATGAATACACGGATATTAGAAATTATTCGGGACAATTTTCATGAATCCGAATAGTTCACTATTCGATCATCACTACACATAATGCCTCATTTGTATATGAATTGTAAAGTGCTGATTTTACAGAAGCCTTGCAACAAATAGAATATAAAAAGGTGTCATTGGATTAAGCATTCAAAGACCTGCATACCCATAGATGCAGGGTGGCGCGTTGATCATACTGAGAAATTCTCTTTAAGTCACAGGAAATAAGGAAAGTATGATGCTAGGCACTACTCATGGACAAGTTTTTAGTCTGGTTAGTCAAGAAGGCTGGTGTCCGGTACTAAGAGGGCTTATCATAAACAAAGGGGTAAGACAAATATGTAGTTAGGTCAAAGTCCAAGGTCTGAATTTCAGGAAGGTAGTGGATCAAGACAATGGGGTTAGGCAAATGAATAGTCAGAGTCAAGGACAGGCAGCAGTAAATCAGAGACAGTGAAGAACAAGACAAACATACACCAATAAGATAATGCTACAACTGGCAGTAATCAGAGGCAGCCAGCCAGCTAAATAGCCAGGGAATCACAAGTCACTCAGAAAAGAAGATACCAGTTGGAAACACATCATGCCCTGGCCCTGATTTGGCGAATGGACTGTCACTCGCAACTGACAGCTCAGCACCCCCCAGCCTCAGTTTGGACAGCTGAATTGTCTATCCCAATACTGACAGCTCTGCAAGCCCATGCCCCAGATTGGATGGCTGAGCTGCCACTTACCACAGTGAGTGGAGGACTCGTGACAGAAGGCATGGCTGACATACTGAAAATGACTCAGCAGACACTAAAGAGAAAAGGAAGGCTTGGATGAATGATAATTGCGATACAGTATGTGGAAGATATTATAACCAGCAGTTCTAATAGTTGACCAGGAACAGTCATCATTTTATGTACCTGCTGACAATGATAAATTCTATATGACCATAGAAAGCTGCTTCTGACACAGCCTGTAAAATTCTTCCAAAGATTTGTCTCTATTACAGTTGTGGAACCTTCTGGCCCATACACTCCTAATCCATATATACTATTATGAGACCCATTGATCCACCATTTCCAGTACTTTCCATTTCATCTGTCTAAGTAGATGCTAGAGGCACTAGAAGTTATATGAAGAGGGAGGACTGGTATCCAGATGTCATTACAAACACATAAATGTCTAGTATGAGACTTGCTCTCCCTTCTATACACACAATATACAGTATGTATATTTTTATTTTACTACCCATGAAGTAACTCATGAAGTTATGGACATATGTCTCCTACATTGACTGTCAGGTACCACTGCTTCAAGTCCCTTAGTGACATTTACAGCAGTGAAGGCAGCAGAGAAGACATCTTGGGCCAAGTTCCCACGATGATTATATGCTTCTTACTAGATGGTGACCCGATTCTAATGCATCGTGTATTCTAGAATATGTATGTAGTTTATTTATTATTATTATTATTAATATTTATTGTTATAGCGCCATTTATTCCATGGCGCTTTACATGTAAGAAGGGGTATACATAATAAAAACAAGTACAATAATCTTAAACAATACAAGTCATAACTGGTACAGGAGGAGAGAGGACCCTGCCCGCAAAGGCTCACACTCTACAAGGGATGGCTGAGAATACAGTAGGCAAGGGTAGAGCTGGTCATGCAGCGGTTTGGTCGATCGGTGGTTACTGCAGCTTATAGGCTTGTCAGAAGAGGTGGGTCTTCAGGCTCTTTTTGAAGGTTTCGATGGTAGGTGAGAGTCTAATGTGTTGTGGAAGAGGGTTCCAGAGTAGGGGTGATACGCGAGAGAAATCTTGTATACGATTGTGGGAAGAGGAGATAAGAGGGGAGTAGAGAAGGAGGTCTTGTGAGGATCGGAGTTTGCATGTAGGTAAGTACTGGGAGACGAGGTTACAGATGTATGGAGGAGACAGGCTGTGGATGGCTTTGAACGTCACGTTTAGGGTTTTGTACTGGAGTCTCTGGGCAATGGGGATCCAGTGAAGGGATTGACAGAGGGGAGAAGCTGGGGAATAGTGGGGGAACAGGTGGATTAGTCGGGCAGCAGAGTTTAGAATAGATTGGAGGGGTGCGAGAGTGTTAGAGGGGAGGCCACAGAGCAGGAGGTTGCAGTAGTCAAGGCGAGAGATGATGAGGGCATGGACTAGGGTTTTTGCAGATTCTTGGTTTAGTAATGTATGGATCCATGAAATATTTTTGAGTTGAAGGTGGCAGGAAGTGGAAATAGCTTGGATAAGTGGTTTGAAGGAGAGATCAGCGTCAAGGATTACCCCGAGGCAGCAAGCTTGTGGGACTGGGGAGAGTGGGCAGCCATTTACTGTAATGGATAGGTTCATTGGGGGGTCACGTGAGATGGGGAAAGATGATGAATTCTGTTTTGTCCATGTTAAGTTTCAGAAATCTAGCGGATAAGAAGAATGAAATAGTGGACAGACATTGTGGAATTCTGGTTAGTACGGAGGTGATATCTGGTCCAGATATGTAGATCTGTGTGTCATCAGCATAGAGATGATAGTAAAAGCCATGAGATTCTATGAGCTCTCAGGCCAAAAGTGTAAATGGAGAAGAGCAGGGGCCCTAGGACTGAACCTTGCGGGACTCCGACAGATAGGGGGCGAGGTGAGGAGGTGGTGTGTGAGTAGGAGACGCTGAATGTTTGGTCTGTTAGATGTGATGAAATCCAGGATAGGGCCAAGTCTGTGATGCCAAGGCATGAGAGGGTCTGTAAAAATAGGGAATGGTCCACTGTGTCAAAGGCAGCCGACAGGTCCAGGAGGAGGAAGACAGAGTAGTGTCGCTTGCTCTTGGCAGTTAAGAGGTCATTGGTGACCTTAGTTAGGGCAGTTTCAGTGGAGTGGTGTGACCAGAAGCCAGATTGTAAGCGGGAGCAAGAAGAGAGATGGGAGGACAGTTCAAGGTAGACGTGTTGTTCCAGTAGCTTGGAGGCATAGGGGAGAAGTGATGTAGGGCGATAGCTAGATACAGAGGATGGATCAAGAGAGGGGTTTTTGAGGATAGGTGTGGTGGAGGCATGTTTAAAGCTTGAGGGGAAAACACCAGTTGTTATTGATAGGTTGAAGAGATGGGTTAGGGTTGGGATGAAGACTGTGGTGAGGTTTGGGATGAAGTGGGATGGGATCGGGTCAAGAGCACAGGTGGTGAGATGTGATCTTAAGAGTAGAGTGGAGAGTCAATCTTCTGCAATGGTGGAGAAGTTGGTTTTGGAGGTGGAGGGCTGGGAATTTGGGAGGAAGTGCTCTGGGGGTTGTTGAACAAAACTGTCTCTGATGTCATCAATCTTTTGCTTGAAAAATGAGGCAAAGTCTTCAGCTGAGATGAGTGGGGAGGGAGGAGGTGCTGGGGGACGTAGGAGAGAATTGAAGGTGTTGAATAACTGTTTAGGGATGTGAGACAGGGAGGATATGAGAGATGAGAAGTAGGTTTGTTTAGCTGTGGAGAGTGTGGTCTTGAAAGTAGTGAGGGACTGTTTGAATGCAATGAAGTGCTCGCTGGAGTGGGATCTTTTCCATCTGCGCTCAGCAGCCCTGGAAGCTCGCCTCAGTTCTTTGGTCAGGCTGGTGTGCCAGGGCTGTCTGTTGATTTTGCGAGCTTTGGTATGTGTAAGTGGGGCAGCAGATTCCAAAGCTACAGCTATTGTGGTGTTATATAGAGCGGCAGCGTCATCCACATTGTGTAAGGAACTTATTTCTGTGAGAGGGAGGAGGGATTCAGAGAATGAGTGTAGGTCAAGGTGTTTAAGATTTCTGCGAGGGTGTGAAAGTTTGTGGGGTGGGGATTGTAGATATGGAGTGGAGAGGGAAGAGAATGTGAGAAGGCTGTGGTCAGAGAGAGGAAGAGGTGAGTTAGAGAGGTTAGATAGGGAGCGGAGACAGGTAAAGATGAGGTCCAGTGTGTGGCCATCTTTGTGCGGGATATCTTACCTGGGCCTCCTCTGAGTGTGATTCCGCCTCCGCAGCTCGAGCTTGTCTCCGGGTGGTCACAGGATATGTCTCAGCCAGAGGGGCAACCGAGAAGGCAGACTACATGGGCCCCAAGTCATTTCCCAGCAAGATGTCTGCAGGCAAATCCTCCATCAAGCCGACCTCAACAAGGCCATCCCTGACTCCACAGTTCAGGTGAATCCTGGAAGTGGGCAGTCGATGTATAGCTCCCCCTGCTACACGGACTGCCACTGTCCGGTCCGTCTTCTCTTGGTCCCAGACGAGATAAGGCTTCACAAGGGTCAAAGTTGCCCTGGAATCTCTTAGTCCCTGCATACGTTTCCCATTAACCCACACGACCTGTCGATGCTGTTGTCGATTATCTGCCTGGGATGCCTGCACGGGGTCTACTTCATGCAGCACTTCCTCCATCTCTTCCACCCCTTGGTTAGTCGTAGCCCCCAATGCCAAGTCAGCTTCACCTTGGTAGCAGTGTACAGCAGCCTGGCTGAAGGTAGCTGTTCCTGCCTTTGGCCACTGGGTATGCTGAGTCCGGTTGGGATATTGTCTTTGCAGGTGGCCCAGCTGAAGGCAGGTGTGGCATCGTGCCCCAGGGGGACTGTGGTATGCCGGGTTTCTAGCTGGTCCCCCTACAATCTTCGGTGGTTTGGGGCCCTCCAGGTCCATGGGCGGACCCCTAGTGACCATCTTTGATCCAGACAACTGAGGCCTCCTGGCATCATGATGTTCATCGGCCAGACAAGCGGCTTCCTCAAGAGTCATTGGCCGCCTGTCCTGAAGCCATTCCTGTGTCTCGGGGGTTAGTCCATTAAAGAATCGTTCTAACAAGAAGAGCTGGAGGACGTCCTCCTTAGTGGTTGCTTGGCTCCCTTGTACCCACTGTAGCAGTGACCGCCGTAATTTACAGGCCCATTCAGCGTGGGTATCAGTTACGCGTTTTATAAGTCCGCTGAACTTTTGGCGGTATACCTATGGTGTCAGCGCATACCGGGCAAAGATCACTTCTTTGATCCGCTCGTAGTCCATACAGTCTTCATCAGGTACTGTACGATAGGCGTCCGCTGCCTGGCCTGTCAGCTTGCTGGCCAGAATCTGAACCCATTCCTTCACTTGATGAAGGGCACACTGCCACTCAAAGTCCTGCAGAAAGCCATCAATGTTTTCCTCTGCCTCCCCCAACTGTCGGAAGGCATTATACTGGATCTTTTGTGGCTTACGGTTGAAGGTACCTGGTCAAAGGCCAGAGCTCCCCCTGCTCGCTGACTCTCCTCTCTCCGCTCTGCCATCTCCATCTTGACCAGCTCCACTTTGGTCCGCTCTGCCATCTCCATCTTGGCTAGCTCTATCCTGGTCCGCTCGGCCATCTTTTCTTTCAGATCAGTACGCACATCAGCCATCACCTCTCGTATGATCTCTACTGCAGGGTTTGGGCCATAGAACGCCAGTCTGTTCTTTACCTCCCTCTGGAATTCAGTCTCCTCCACGTTCACATTGGGGGGCGCTGCACTGTCGTGTTCCATGATGGCTGCTATCAAATCCGCTTTTGTTTTGTTGCTGGCGATCAACCCTCGGGATCTATTAATGTAGTCCTCTTTAACTTCTGAATTAAATACCACAGGATCTCACAATTAAATATCACTTTAACTCTAAATACACTATAACACCATAACCCCTATTGTATATTAATCAATGAGGTGAAGAGTTTTTTCAAAAATATCAATATTTTATTATATATAGACAAAATTCACTTACATGGAAGTAGAGTACCACAAACCAAACAGGTTTACAGGGGAATAGAACCAGGTATTTTACAAATAACAATTTATACCATCAAAATTTAATAAATCATTGTTATATAAACATAAATGCCAAGACCATAAAAGGGTTTCATATATATCCATACCAAATTTTATGCAAAGTTGCTGTGAGCCATAAGAAACCAAAAAATGTGTATGGCCCTTAAAAGGGAAGTAAGTAAGAGTGAACAAGGACACTTGCGTATATAAAATTACATTTATCCTAAAAGCTAACTACAGCTAATAGGAGATCGAAAGATAATCTGCCAGTGCAGTATAATATAATCCCGCTATGAGTGCTAACAAAACTCCAAGTTCCAAGTATATCAAACTATAACTTACTTCCAAAATGGAGACCTGGACCCTGACCTGGCGCCCTGACGCATGTTTCGCTGTTCTTCCTCAGGTTGGTTGTCCAAATTGTATAATGGTATAAATGGTATAAATTGTCATACAATAGGTGTAATGGTGTTATACTCTTTAACTTCTGGTAGTTGTTTTCCAGTCATTCCTTTCCTGCTGTAGAAGGGGTATCATATCGCGCTGTCTGCCACCAGTGTAATGGGGTCTACCAAGCTGGGGTACCTCTTTCAGTACCACCCCGTGTTTCAGGAGGTCCACTCTGATTTGGCTGGAGTCTGAATGAGGGACGCTGGCTGGAATTGCTTGGTTACATGGGCGCATATAAAAGATCACTGCTTCTCCACGTATTTCCAGTCTAACAACACTTTACTCACAGGACACAGAATATATCACACAGATACAGAGGGCAGGCCAATAGAAAAGCAGCAGGCCAGACATACATTACAATAGCCGCAGGTGGCCGAAGCCTGCCAATATTTACTGTGGGAATTACAAAGGTGGGGGAGGACAAAAGGGGAATATCGTGTCCCCTCTGCCCAGGGCGCAGCCTGTGGGCTGATGCATTAGGAACATGCATCTCACATGTAACCTATTATACATACATATAACTGCACAACAGATTCTGGGTGCTGAGTGGTTCCGTAACACATAACAGTGACCCTTAGACAATTATATAGTAGATTTTCACTATACAAAAAATGCAGTGTTAAGGTACCTTCACACTAAACGATATCGCTAGCAATCCGTGACGTTGCAGCGTCCTCGCTAGCGATATCGTTTAGTTTGACACGCAGCAGCGATCCGAATCCTGCTGTGATGTCGTTGGTCGGGGCTAGAGGGCCAGACCTTTCTTTGGTCGCTGGCTCTCCCGCTGACATCGCTGAATCGGCGTGTGTGACACCGATTCAGCGATGTCTTCGCTGGTAACCAGGGTAAACATCGGGTTACTAAGCGCAGGGCCGCGCTTAGTAACCCGATGTTTACCCTGGTTACCATCCTAAAAGTAAAAAAAACAAACGCTACATACTTACCTACCACTGTCTGTCCCCGGCGCTGTGCTTCTCTGCACTCCTGTACTGGCTGTGAGCACAGCGGCCGGAAAGCAGAGCGGTGACGTCACCGCTCTGCTTTCCGGCTGCCCGGCGCTCACAGCCAGTACAGGAGGAGTGCAGAGAAGCTGAGCGCCGGGGACAGACAGCAGTAGGTAAGTATGTAGCGTTTGTTTTTTTTACTTTTAGGATGGTAACCAGGGTAAACATCGGGTTACTAAGCGCGGCCCTGCGCTTAGTAACCCGATGTTTACCCTGGTTACCGGCATCGTTGGTCGCTGGAGAGCGGTCTGTGTGACAGCTCTCCAGCGACCAAACAGCGACGCTGCAGCGATCCGGATCGTTGTCTGGATCGCTGCAGCGTCGTTTAGTGTGAAGGTACCTTTAAGCTAAGGTCCCACAATGGGTATTTATTGAGTTTTTGATAACGTTAATTACCTATTAGATAAATTAGATTACTGATATTTTTATTGTGTTTTTTAGTCTTTTTTCGTTGCATTTTATCACATTTTTAAGGATTTGATATTTGTAACTTTTTGGTGTGTCATGTTTTAAATAAAGCTGCTTTGTTTATGATACTTCCTTGTATTTAACTTTGACAAAACTTTATTGCTACACTCATGTGTGGTTCTAATAGGTTTGCATAGGTGTTTTTTACTTGTGGATTCTCCACGTCTAATGCAGTTCTATGGGGAAATCTACATATTAAACATGCATCGCAGGTCAGTTTATGATGGATAAAAAAGTAAAGTGGGCTTGCATACAATTGTATGAAGATGTGTTTGTCATTTTTTCATGCAGTGTTATAAGCTCACTAAAAACTCATCGTGGGAACATTACCTTACAGTTCTAACAAAGTTGAATGGATTTATAATAATAATTAATAATGATATTAATCCCTTCCCGCCGCGGCCCTTTTTCATTTTTTGCGTTTTTGTTTTTCGCTCCCATCATTTCCAGAGCCATAACTTTTTTAATTTCCGTCAATATGGTCATGTGAGGGCTTATTTTCTATGGGACGAGTTGTACTTTTGAAAGACACCATTGGTTTTATCATGTCTTGTACAAGAAAACAGCAAAAAGATTCCAAGTGTGGTGAAATTGCAAAAAAAGTGCAATCCCACACTTGTTTTTTGTTTGGCTTTTTTGCTACGTTCACTAAATGCTAAAACTGACGTGATATTATGATTCTCCAGGTCATTACGAGTTCACAGATTCCTAAAATGTCTAGGTTATTTTTTATCTAAGTGATGAAAAAAAATTCAAAACTTTGCTTAAAAAAAGAAAAAAAGTGCCATTTTCCGATACCCGTAGCGTTTCCATTTTTCGTAATCTGGGGTCAGCTGAGGGTTTATTTTTTGCGTGCCGAGCTGATGTTTTTAATGATGCTACCTTTGTGCACATACATTCTTTTGATCACCCGTTATTGCATTTTAATGCAATGTCGCGGCGACCAAAAAAACTTAATTTTGGCGTTTCGAATTTTTTTCTCGCTACGCCGTTTTGCAATCAGGTTATTGCATTTTTAATTGATAGTTTGGGCGATTTTGAATGCGGCGATACCAAATATATGTAGGTTTGATTTTTTTATTGTTTTATTTTGGATAAATAAACGACTTTATTGTGGGCTCACCGCCGGAGCCCACATCAAAGGGGGAGACTTGACATGCGCCATACTAGTACGGGGCATGTTGTGAAGGGGTTAATAATAATTATATTCTGCAGCACTTTACATTTTAGAGGGAATTGTAGAAACAATAAAAGAGTTAGGGGTGTGCCAGGGTTAGGGGTGTGGTTAGGGTTACCACTGGGATTATGTTTAGGGGTGTGTTTGGATTAGGGTTTCAGTTATAACTGGGGGGTTTCCACTGTTTAGGCACATCAGGGGCTCTCCAAACGTGACATGGCATCCGATTGCAATTCCAGCCAATTCTGCATTGAAAAAGTAAAACAGTGCTCCTTCCCTTCCGAGCTCTACTGTGCGCCCAAACAGGGGTTTAATCCAACATATGGGGTATCAGCGTACTCGGGACACATTGGACAACAACTTTTGGGGTCAAATTTCTCCTGTTACCCTTGGAAAAATACAAAACTGGGGGCTAAAAAATAATTTTTGTGGAAAAAAAAAAGATTTTTTATTTTCACGGCTCTGCGTGTAGTGAAACACTTGGGGGTTCAAAGCTCTCACAACACATCTAGATGAGTTCCTTAGGGGTCTACTTTCCAAAATGGTGTCACTTGTGGGGGGTTTCAATGTTTAGGCAAAACAGTGGCTCTCTAATCGCAACTTGGCATCCCATTTCAATTCCAGTCAATTTTGCATTGAAAAGTCAAATGGCGCTCCTTCCCTTCCGAGCTCTGCCATGCGCTTAAACAGTGGTTTACCCCAACATAAAGGGTATCAGCATACTCAGGACAAATTTGACAACAACTTTTGGGGTCCAATTTCTTCTCTTACCCCTGGGGAAAATAAAAAATTGGGGGCGAAAAGATCATTTTTGTGAAAAAATATTTTTTATTTTTACGGCTCTGAATTATAAACTTCTGTGAAGCACTTGGTGGGTCAACGAGCTCACCACACATCTAGATAAGCTCCTTAGGGGGTCTACTTTCCAAAATGGTGTCACTTGTTGGGGGTTTCAATGTTTAGGAACATCAGTGGCTCTCCAAATGCAACATGGCGTCCCATCTCAATTCCTGTCAATTTTGCATTGAAAAGTCAAACGGAGCTTCTTCCCTTCCGAGCTCTCCCATGCGCGCAAACAGTGGTTTACCCCACATATGAGGTATCAGAGTACTCAGGACAAATTGTACAACAACTTTTGGGGTCCAATTTCTTCTCTTTCACTTGGGAAAATAAAAAATTGGGGGCGAAAAATCATGTTTGCGAAAAAATATGATTTTTTATTTTTACGGCTTTGCATTATAAATGTCACAATCCATGTTTTGGATCTGTGGCAGATTTAAATCAGATTTAAACTTTTTTCCTTTTCTGGTTATTGGGGGTTAATGCAGTTTTCTCCCCCCGGTGGCCGCTGGTGTTATTGCATTTCATTGCATTGCTCATAGCTCAGCTGAAGTTTATGGTGACCACTCCCTCCATCCTTTAAAAGGTCACCTGGTTCATCAGCTGACTGTCGGTGTTAGTTCATTCTGCAGTGACCAAGCCAGGAGTAGGAGCTAGCTGTGAGCTGATGTTCTACTACTGTGTTCGTCTCATCTGGTGTTTCTTCCTGCTGTGCTTTGCAGCATAAAGCTAAGTTTGGTTTTTCTTTTCCATTTCTGTTTTGGTGTTATTTTTAATCTGGTGCAGTACACCTCTCTTGGGGGAGAGGGGGTCACTTATAGGGTCTGCACAGGAGACAGGGATACGCTGGCGGCTCGGACCTCCTAACCTTCATAGGTACCCCCGAGATAAGGGAAAGTCAGGGTCCCTTTTAGTGGCAGGGACAGGTGCAGGTTCCAATACGCCGTCCTGCCCCTTTATCGCCATATCGGCGTGACAATAAACTTCTGTGAATCACTTAATGGGTCAAAGTGCTCACCACACATCTAGATAAGTTCCTTAGGGGGTCTACTTTCCAAAAAGCTGTCACTTGTAGGGGGTTTCAATGTGTAGGCACATCAGGCACTCTCCAAACGCAACAAGGCGTCACATCTCAATTCCAGTTAATTTTGCATTGAAAAGTCAAATGGCGCTCCTTCGCTTCCGAGCTCTGCCATGCGCCCAAACAGTGGGTTACCCCCACATATCAGGTATCGGCATACTCAGGACAAATTGTACAACAACTTTTGGGGTCCATTTTCTCCTGTTACCCTTGGTAAAAATAAAACAAATTGGAGCTGAAGTAAATTTTTTGTGAAAAAAAGTTAAATGTTCATTTTTATTTAAACATTCTAAAAAATCCTGTGAAACACCTGAAGGGTTAATAAACTTCTTAAATGTGGTTTTGAGCACCTTGTGGGGTGCAATTTTTAGAAACTTGGTTATTTTATATCATATAGACCCCTCAAAATGACTTCAAATGAGATGTGGTCCCTAAAAAAAATTGTGTTGTAAAAATGAGAAATTGCTGGTCAACTTTTAACTCTTATAACTCCCTAACAAAAAAAAAATGTGGTTCCAAAATTGTGCTTATGTGAAGTAGACATGTGGGAAATGTTACTTATTAAGTATTTTGTGTGACATATCTCTGTGATTTAATTGCATAAAAATTCAAAGTTAGAAAATTGCAATATTTTCAAAATGTTTGCAAAAAAATTTCCACTTTTTCACAAATAAATGCAGGTAATATGAAGGAAATTTTTAACACTATCAAGAAGTACAATATGTCAGGAGAAAATAGTGTCAGAATCATTGGGATCCGCTGAAGGGTTCCAGAGTTGTAACCTCATAAAGGGACAGAGGTCAGAATTTTAAAAATTGGCCTGGTCATTAACGTGCAAACCACCCTTGGGGGTAAAGGGGTTAATATGTTTGGAAGTTGGAAAGGGTTTTTTTTAGATTTGGCTATCTTAGGAGGATATCTGTTTGTACAGGTAACTATTACTGTGCAGAATTATTAGACAACTTAATAAAAATCAAATATATTCCCATCAGACTTTTATTTTCACCAGGTAAACCAATATAACTGCACAACATTTAGAAATAAACATTTCTGACATGCAAAAACAAACCCCCCCAAATTAGTGACCAATATAGCCACCTTTCTTTATGATGACACTCAGCTGCCTTCCATCCATAGATTCTGTGAGTTGCTTGATCAACATTGTGTGCAGCAGCCACCACAGCCTCCCAGACATTGTTCCGATAGGTGTACTGTTTTGCCTCCCTGTAGATTTTATGAGGGACCACAGGTTCTCTATGGGCCTTAGATCAGGTGTCCACGGGGCCATGTCATTATTTTTTCTTCTTTGAGACATTTACTGGCCAGCCACCCCGTGGAGTAGTTGGAGGCATGTGATGGAGCATTCTCCTGCATGAAAATCATGTTTTTCTTGAACGATACCGACTTCCTCCTGTACCACTGCTCGAAGAAGTTGTCCAGGAACTGGCAGTAGGTCTGGAAGTTGAGCTTCACTCCATTCTCAACACGAAAAGATTGCACAAGTTCATCTTTGATGATACCAGCCCATACCAGTACCCCACCTCCACCTTGCTGGCGTCTGAGTCGGAGTGGAGCTCTCTGCCCTTTACTGATCCAGCCTCTGGCCCATCCAGAGTCACTCTCATTTCATCAGTCCATAAAACCTTTGAAAAGTCAGTCTTAAGGTATTTCTTGGCCCAGTCTTGACGTTTTATCTTATGTTTCTTGTACAAAGGTGGTCGTTTTTCAGCCTTCCTTACCGTGGCCATGTCCCTGAGTATCGCACACCTTTTGCTTTTTGTTACTCCAGTAGCATTGCAGCTCTGAAATATGGCAACACTGGTGGCAAATGGCATCTTGGCAGCTTCACGCTTGATTTTCCTCAATTCATGGGCAGTTATTTTGCGCCTTCTTGTGACCCTGTTGGCTATTTGCCATGAAACGCTTGATTGTTCGGTGATCACGCTTCAAAAGTTTGGCAATTTCAAGACTGCTGCATCCCTCTGCAAGACATCTCACAATTTTGGACTTTTCAGAGCCCGTCAAATCTCTCTTCTGACCCATTTTGCCAAAGGAAAGGAAGTTACCTAATAATTAAGCACACCTTATATAGGGTTTTGATATCATTAGACAACACCCCTCCCCATTACAGAGATGCACATCACCTGATTTACTTAATTGGTAGTTGGCTCTCAAGCCTGAACATCTTGGAGTAGGGCAACATGTATAAAAAGTATCATGTGATCAAAATACAACTTGCCTAATAATTCTGCACACAGTGTGCAGAATGTGTTTTTTTTAATGATTATTATAACATTACCCCACATGTGAATGTATTACATACATTTTGCAGTCATCTTCTTTAAACAAAAAATTAAATCTAAACAACCTGAAATTTCTAGAAGAACACTCTAAAGTATCTGTTCAGTAAGATCTTTAGGCATGAGAGAATCTATAGCAAAAATCCAATATGCCTCTCTTTGAAGAAGGTAATGACTAGGACCGAAATTCAGTCCTAGCATTTGAAATCATACAGGCGAATGCTGTCCGCGTCCCCAAAGCACCATATGGAATATATTACTAATTTTACCCTGGATGGAGGAAAGCAAGATTTACTACAAGACCAATATTGCTAATGATTCCCATGGCCTCCTGGGGTAAGTGATAGAGTCAGCGACTTTGTGCTCCATCACAACTCTTAACAGTATGAGTGTCTTGAGAACTCTGATTCTGTTAATAGCATAGCAGACAAGAAGGCCACGAATGGACAGGTCCTTCTGGCATTTGCCAGAATTTCCAGATGTCCAGTCCAGACCTGCTTTGATGTACCGTAACTGTATTTTAGCCTTTTCTTTATTATGTCCTTCAATTTCCTCTAACACCAACCATCTGAGGTCAGATACTACATGTCTCTGTTCGAAAAAATGTTTAGCCACCCCACTTCAACTCATTTTCCTCATTTCATTATACTGTTTTTCTCATCTTTTCTTCAAATTTCCATAAAGCTGAACATTTTTTGTTGAGTCTCACCTAAATGTTTGTTGTAGTCTATCCAATATACACCACGCAACAAGTCCATTTTAGCATTATAAATAAACATTTTTGGGAGGTTCAATATCTGTTCTAATCAAATAGCCAATGATCTACTCAGGGCCAGCTCCCGGTTTTCGTGGGCCTCAGATGAAAGAGTCTCATTGGGTGCCTTTAGCATATTCCATAATTCGTGATGCACAGATACTGCAGAGAAATATAGGTATAGTACAATGCCAAAGATTTCACTTACTTCTTACATTACATGAGTGATATCTATAGCTCTAAAGCTGGACAGTATAGTCCTCCATACAGTATTATAGGCATCACATAGTGCTCCATACAGAATAATGAGCCCCATATATTGCTCCATAAAGAATAAGAATAATGGGCCTCATATATTGCTCCATACAGTATATAATAGGCCCCATATATTGCTCCTTACTGTATAGTGGGCCCCATATATTGCTCCATATACAATAATAGGCCCCATATATTGCTTCATACTGTATAATTGGGCCCATATATTGCTCCATAAAGAATGAGCCCCATATATTGCTCGATACATAAGGGTTCCATACAGTACATGATGGGCCCCATATATTGCTCCATATATAATGGGCCCCATATTATGCTCCACATGGTATAGGATGGGCCCCATAGAGTATAGTGAGGCCTATAGATTGCTCCATACAGTATAATGAGTCCCATATAATGATCCATACAGTATATGATGGGCCCCATATATTGTTCCATACAGAATGGCCCCATATAATGCTCCATATATAATGGGCTCCATTATATATGATGCTACATTATATGATGGGCCCCATATGATGCTACAGTATATGATGGGCCCCATATATGATTCTCTAGTGTATGATGGGCCCATATAATACTCCATATATAATGGGCCCCATATATGATACTCCAGTATATGATGGGCCCATATAATGCTCCATACAGTATATGATGCTCCATTGTATAATGAGCACCATAAATGATGTTCCAGTATATGATGGGCCCATATAATGCTCCATACAGTATATGATGCTCCAGTGTATAATGAGCACCATAAATGATGTTCCAGTGTATGATGGGCCCATATAATGCTCCATACAGTATATGATGCTCCAGTGTATAATGAGCACCATAAATGATGTTCCAGTGTATAATGGGCCCCATATAAGATGCTACAGTGTATGATGGGCCCATATATGATGCTCCAGTCTATGATGGGCCCATAAAATGCTCCATATATAATGGGCCCCATATATGATGCTCAAGTGTAAAATGGGTCAAATATATGATGCTCCAGTGTATGAGGGCCCATATATGATGCTCCTGTATATGATGGTCCCCATATATTGCTCCAAACATAAAAAAAACTCTGCACTCTGACTGTTCAGGCAGAGGGTGCACAAATGTGATGTCATCATGCCCTCTTATCTGAACGTCACAGTAAGGAGACACGGAAGACTCCGCAGGGGTGGAGCTGGGAGAGGTAAGTATCGCAAATGCCAGGGTCCTGATCAAGCAGGGGAGCTCACTCACAGGCACCGGCACAGGCACAGACACCGTGATCCCAAAGTGCATTGGTGTCCCCGACGTTAAGTGGGCCGCCCTGCCTGCTCATGGCCCCGACACTTGCCCGGGTGCGCCAGGTGTTAATGCCAGCCCTGGATCTATCTTTTGAAGTAATACATTTTGGAGGATCTTTGAAAACTGAAACATATTCATGATCACTTTTTATGTCCCAATATTTAAAAGTGGACTTTTTCCTTCAGGAAATCTTTTTTCTACAAATTATTATCTACCTCATATATGGTTAAGCTTTGAAGAAAAAGGCAGCCCAAATATTGTACTGTGAGGTTCTATTTTCACTGGAGGGTCACTTTAAGACTTCATAGCAATACTTTTTACTTTATTATCAGTAACGATGTGAGACAGAAAATCTGGCCTCTTGAAATGCCTGCCTCAAATTCTAAAGCCTTATAAAGTTTGAGAAGTATGTTCTACATACTCAAAAATATGGCAGTTGTAAGCAGTTTTCTTTTCTACCTTTCTTTTCAGTCTATAGATAATTGAAAATTATGAAAATGCATTCAAAACCTTTAGAAGATGGAGATTATTTTAGTTCTGCCATCTTTGTTTTCTTTTGTCCATTCAATTAGTTAATTTAGGTAACCCTATGCTTCAGCGAACACTAATTAATCATAATTGTGTCTAGCTGGTATAGTACAGATAAGAAGCATGATTTACATTTGTGCTAAATTTGAGTTTTGGCTTTAGCAGTTGAAATTAATGAGCTTTGGCAAGCACACATACCGTTTGTTGATATCCTCTTTTAACTTTGCTCCTGCTAATTAAGATGGTATTATTGTGCAAGATAGCCATATGTTTTCATGCACATATTGCAGCACGTACAAAGCAAAATTAAAAAAGAATAATGATATGACGCTATTTCTTCAAACACGCTCAACTTTTTTAGGTATATATCGTATAGCATAAGTTTTTTTAGCTGTTTAGAAAGCAGCTAAATTGTAACATGCCTTATGATATTTTACAACAATTAATCATATACACTAATCAAAAAATTAAGGGAACATGTCCATAACACAGTATAACCTCAAGGGAACTAAACTTCAGGGATGCACTGGAGAGGCAACAGCAAGACTACCCTCAGAAAGGAAATGGTTTTTCACACAGTAGATACAATGACTCTCTCTTTATCCTTCCTGATTGTTTTCTATTTTTTTGTTTCTCTAATAAACTTGTCACTACTGGAAGGATGACTGGTGCCTGCAGTTAATTCAAGTTGCACAGGTAGTCCAGCTAATCAAAGACAGCACATAATAATAATAAATAATAATAATAATCTTTATTTATATAGCGCTAACATATTACGCAGCGCTTTACAGTTTAACAGTTTCAAACACAACAGTCATAAATAACAACATTAACAATACAATAATGAAAGCAACATAAGACGACCCTGCTCGTGAAAGCTTACAATCTACAATGCGGTGGGGGAGAGAAAAAGTAGAGGTGTGTATTTACAATGATCTATTTACAATGAGGGTCCAGCCATCTTCAGGGAGTGGGGGATAGATGGAAGTAGTGAATTGGGCTACACACAAAATGACTTTGATTTGGGAACGTGATAGGCTGCTCTGAACAAATGTGTTTTGAGTGAGCGCCTAAAACTATGCAAATTGTGGATGGTCCTAATATCTTGGGGTAGAGCATTCCAGAGGATTGACGCAGCACGGGCGAAGTCTTGGAGTCGGGAGTGAGAGGTACGGATTAGTGCAGAGGTTAGTAGAAAGTCATTTGCAGAGCGCAGAGGTCGGTTAGGCCGATAAACAGAAATGAGGGAGGAGATGCAATGGTGTGCTGCATTGTGAAGAGCTTTGTGGGTGAGAACAAGTACTTTGAATTGGATTCTATAATGAATGGGCAGCCAGTGTAACGATTGGCGAAGAGCGGACGCGTCCGAGTAACGATTAGCTAGATAGACAACCCTAGCTGCTGCACTAAGGATAGACTGGAGAGGGGAAAGTCAAGTAAGGGGGAGGTCAATTAATATCGCATTGCAGTAGTCCAGGCAGGAGTAGATCAGGGTGACAGTGAGGGTTCTTGTTGTTTCCATAGTGAGAAAGGGGTGGATTCTAGAGATGTTCTTTAGGTGTAAGTGGCACGAGCGGGCAAGAGATTGTATATGGGATTTGAAGGAGAGATTGGAGTCAAAGGTAACACCCAGACAGCGCGCCTACTGCCAGGGTGTTATTATGGTGCCACCCATGGAGAGGGAAATGTCAGGTTTAGGGAGGTTAGAAGATGGTGGGAGCAGAAATTGTTCAGTTTTGGAGAGGTTGAGTTTCAGATAGAGAGCGGACATGATGTCGGAGACTGGGGACAGACGGTCACTGGTGTTCTGTAGTGCAGCGGGAGTAAGGCATAAAGATGGTACTGAAAGCCAAATCTGCTGATAATCTGTCCAGTTGGGGCCAAATAGAGAGAGAAGAGAAGGGGGCCAAGGACTGAGCCCTGAGGTACCCCAACGGTGAGAGGAAGAGGATACGAAGTGGAGCCAGAGAACAGAACACTGAAGGAGCGGTCAGAAAGATAGGCAGAGAACTAGGAGAGGGCAGTGTCCTTAATGCCTAGTGACTGGAGCCTAGAGAGTAGGAGGGGGTGGTCAACAGTGTCGAAAGCTGCAGAAAGATCAAGAAGAATGAGCAGAGAGTGGTCACCGTTACATTTTCCTGTCATAAATTTGTGTCATCACAAATAAGTCTGCTGTCTCGAAGCAGTCTCAAAAACATGGAACAGATATCAGGACATTGATAGTTACATTAGAATAGCTATACAGAGCCAGAGAATGGCATCAATTCAACAGCAAGATCGATAACTGAACCTTTATGAGAGGAAGACCAAGAAAAACACTTCTATAGTCCTACAAAATGACCTTCAGCTGTTACTGGTATGTTTCTAACCAAACTGTGAGAAACTGACTCCATGAGGTGGACATGAAGGCAACATTTTCTACAGTGGAATCTGTACTCACAGCCCAGCAACATGTTGCTCTATTGCAATTCACCAGAGAACACAAGAATTGGAAGATCTATCGTTGATACCGATTTTTCTTCAAAGATGAGTGCTGATTCACATTGATCACATGTGAAAGACATAAAAAAATCTGAGGATACTTTGGTGACTCATATGCTGCCTGCAACTTCATCTATCATGACTGGTCTGGTGGTCTCTCAGTGTTGGTCTGAGGAGGCATATCCTAACCTTCACACGATAGCCAATGGTTTGTTGACTGCTGTTAGGTACCAAGATGAAATCCTCAGAGACATCACACAGTTGGATCTGGGTCTCTCCTGGTGGAAGACAATACCAGGCCTCAAGTGGTCAGAGTGTGTATTTGGATACTAGATGATGATGGCATTGATGTAATTTACTGGACCTAACATTTCCCAGACCTAAATCTAATTGAGAACCTCTGGTTCTAGTGCATTCAATTCTGCCAAGTAGAGCTACAGACTGAAATCTATAAACAAATATGGGATATGAAAAGTAGTGTTGAGCCACCTCCCTAGTGTTCAGGTTCGGTTCAGTTCGTCGAACAGGGACGTGTTCGACGAATGTTCGTCGAACGTTCGACGAACACCGTCAAACCCCATTGAAACCAATGGCAGGCAAACACAAACAATTACAAACACATAGAAAACACATAAAAAACACCTTAAGAGGTGTCCAAAAGCTGACAAACTGCTCAGAAGACACAACAAACACATGGAAAAGTCACAGCTACATATAGTCATGCGAAAAGAAAAGAGGTGGAGGAGTAAAAGGAGGAGGAGGCACAGATATAGGCATGTCATGCCCTTCTAAAATCAAGAAAGGCTGGAGTAAAAATCTAAAATCACTCTACCAACACCCAGACGTCTTGACAAAAAAAATAAAAAAATAAATATCTTTAGGTAGAATGGCGGCGGGTCCATTCAGAACACTTTCCTTAGAAGACGTAGTGGTACCCCTGTTGGGAGTTGTGCCAAAAAATGAACCCAATTCATTCAGACTAATCCACCATTTGTCATATCCAAGGGGCAGGTCAGTAAACGACAACATCGACGCGGAACCAAGTACAGTACTATGTACTGTACCTCCTTTGACGAGGCAATCAGGCGGGTCAAGAAGTTGGTAAGGGGCACCCTAATTGCCAAAACAGACATTGAGGGGGCGTTCCGGTTACTACCTGTGCCTCCAAATAGTGCCCTCACATTCGGCTGCTTCTGTGAAGGAGCATACTATATAGATCGCTGTTTGCCTATGGGGTGCTCCATATCCTGCTCACTATTTGAGGCGTTTAGTTGCTTCCTCGAATGTGTCATCAAGGAAGTTTGTAATGCGGCACACATTATCCATTACCTCGACGACTTCTTATGCCTGGGCCCAAACGATTCGCCACAGTGTGAAAACACGCGGTAGTCCACCTGTGAGGAGAGAGCTGGAGGGAGAGTGGACACCTCAGAGCGGAGAGGTTAGATTGAGAGTAGCTTGCTTCATGGGTAGCAGAAATTGCTACTAGGCCCAAAAGGATTTCCTGGACCAGATGCCGTTAAAAAAATAGTACTTAGGTAAACAGGCGGTGTAGCTTGCTTCCTGGGTGGGGTACGCTGCTGAGTAGCACTAAATTCTACTAGGCCCAAAAGTATTTCCTGGGCTAGATGCCATTAAAAAATAGTAGTTAGGTAAACAGGTGGTGTAGCTTGCTTCATGGGTGGGGTACTCTGCTGAGTAGCACAAAATGCTATTAGGTACAAAACGATTTCCTGGGCTAGATGCAGTTAAAAATTAGTAATGTGATCAACAGGCGGTGTTGGTTGCTTCATGTGTGGGGTACTCTGCTGAGTAGCACAAAATGCTATTAGGTGTTAAGGACCGGCGGAACGCACCAAGTATAGATAATAAGAAACTAGGTGCGTTCGCAGTCCGAGGTCCACCGTGCAGGTAAAAGACCCTGCTGCTAGTAAGACGGACTATATGGCAGTACTAAGTATACACACATGGGTTAACTTCACCCTGCGTGAAGGAAGCGATCGTGTTGCATCACAGGACCGCAGTACCGCACATAAAGCGCGAGCAAGAAGTCAGCGGACTCAACCCCTACACAGGATTGAAGTCCGATTAGACACTTGCTGGCACAACACCGCAACTGGGTGTGTCAGAGGAACATAAATAATAATATAATGGCACAAGAGTGCATGCGGTGCCGCACTGACGGACGCCACTAACCACCCAGGCTTGGGTCAGGAAAGCGCAGAGCAAGCGCACGGCGCCGTACTGGCGGACACAGCAACTGGTAGCTGTAATGTGTGTTTCGTGCTGTTGGATAAGTCGGGCGCTAGATAGCAAACATACACCTTCCGCGAACAGACATTCAAAAGGGAGGGTTATTTAAAGAGCGACTTTCACTCACAACACACACACATATTTACAAGACAATACTAGCGCATGGCCGTGCGGTCATGCGCAGTTTATATAGTAGCAGCACAGGAAGCAGCTCCAGAAGTTTTGCCCTTTCAGGACCTGCCAAGAGGACCAATGGGATGTGCTGCAATACCTGAGCATGTGACCCTCGATCTCCAACGGGAGATCCTGCCCTGGGCATGCTCAGACAGAGAAAAGCAGGACTTAGATCCAGAAACGTCCACTCGCCGCTGCCCAGCACTGGCTTCAATGGCAGAAGCAGGAAAAGCAGCAGTAACTCTTCGCACAGAGTCAGACTGAGCGAGACGCTGGGATCGACGTCCCTGCTGAGCAGACTCCACCGCGGCTGGAGAAGAATGGGAGACCGCAGCGGAGACGGATCGAGATTCCCCCAGTGCAGCAGAGGAAACTCGACTTCTAACAATTAGGTACAAAACAATTTCCTGGGCTAGATGCAGTTAAAACTTAGTAAATAGATCAACAGGCATGGTAGCTTGCTTCATGGGTGGGGTACGCTGCTGAGTAGCACCAAATTCTACTAGGCCCAAAAGGATTTCCTGGGCTAAATGCCATTACAAAATAGTAGTTAGGTAAACAGGCGGTGTAGCTTGCTTCATGGGTGGGGTATGCTGCTGAGTAGCACTAAATTCTACTAGGCCCAAAAGGATTTCCTGGGCTAGATGCCGTTACAAAATAGTACTTAGGTAAACAGGCGGTGTAGCTTGCTTCATGGGTGGGGTACGCTGCTGAGTAGCACTAAATTCTACTGTAATGTGCTGCTGCAGTGCAGTATAGAGCAACCTCCACCAGGGGGTGCTGTTTAAGGAAAGGAGGTTGTACACACAGCGCAGCAACACTGAACAACAAAACAGGTGTCACAGGTAATGAAAGGGGCGTGAGACAAGCCAAGGTCATGCACGGAGATAGCAGCGCGGTACAGAAGGGACGAGCAGAGAATAGTCGGGGACAAGCAAGACGTCAGAGCCTACCGGGAACGTGGTAACCAAAACATGAGACGTAAGACGGAGTCGGGGTACAGACCAAAGGTTGGAACAAGTCATAAACGGGTGCAGGCAGTCAGAGGCAAAGAGGAATGCTAGTACACGGATCCAGGTCAGGTGCTCAAACCGTGCAGCATGAACTATAGCTGACACTGGCTCACAGGCTGCAGAGGACTTAAATAGCTCAGCCAGCTTCAAAGTGAGGCATAGGGGATTAACACCCACATGACCAGTCCAGAGATAAAACAGCTGAACATAAACTCAGAACTGGATCATGACATCTACTAGGCCCAAAAGGATTTCCTGGGCTAGATGCCATTACAAAATAGTAGTTAGGTAAACGGGCGATGTAGCTTGCTTCATGGGTGGGGTACGCTGCTGAGTAGCACTAAATTCTACTAGGCCCATAAGGATTTCCTGAGCTGGATGCCATTACAAAATAGTAGTTAGGTAAACAGGCGGTGTAGCTTGCTTCATGGGTGAAGTACACTGCTGAGTAGCACTAAGTTCTACGAGACCTAAAAGGATTTCCTGGGCTAGATGCCGTTACAAAATAGTGGTTAGGTAAACAGGCGGTGTAGCTTGCTTCATGGGTGAAGTACGCTGCTGAGTAGCACCAAATTCTATTAGGCCCAAAAAGATTTCCTGGGCTCGATGCCGTTACAAAATAGTACTTAGGTAAACAGGCGGTGTAGCTTGCTTCATGGGTGGGGTACGCTGCTGAGTAGCACTAAATTCTACTAGGCCCAAAAGGATTTCCTGGGCAAGATGCCGTTACAAAATAGCAGATAGGTAAACAGGCGGTGTAGGTGGCTTCATGGGTGGGGTACGCTGCTGAGTAGCACTAAATTCTACTAGGCCCAAAAGGATTTCCTGGGCTAGATGCCGTTAGAAAATAGTGGTTAGGTAAACAGGTGGTGTAGCTTGCTTCATGGGTGAAGAACGCAGCTGAGTAGCACCAAATTCTACTAGGCCAAAAGGATATCCTAGGCAAGATGCCGTTACAAAATAGCAGATAGGTAAACAGGCGGTGTAGCTTGCTTCATGGGTGGGGTACGCTGCTGAGTAGCACTAAATTCTACTAGGCCCAAAAGGATTTCCTGGGCTAGATGTCGTTACAAAATAGTAGTTAGGTAAACAAGCAATGGAGCTTGCTCCATGGGTGGGGTACGCTGCTGAGTAGCACTAAATTCTACTAGGCCCAAAAGGATTTCCTGGGCTAGATGCCGTTACAAAACAGTACTTAGGTAAACAGGCGGTGTAGCTTGCTTCATGGGTGGGGTACGCTGCTGAGTAGCACTAAATTCTACTAGGCCCAAAAGGATTTCCTGGGCTAGATGCCGTTACAAAACAGTACTTAGGTAAACAGGCGGTGTAGCTTGCTTCATGGGTGGGGTACGCTGCTGAGTAGCACTAAATTCTACTAGGTCCAAAATCATTTCCTGGGTTACATGCCGTTACAATATAGTAGTTAGGTAACCAGGCGGTGTAGCTTGCTTCATGTGTGGGGTACACTGCTGAGTAGCTCTAAATTCTACTAGGTCCAAAATCATTTCCTGGGTTACATGCCATTACAAAATAGTATTTAGTTAAACAGGCGGTGTAGCTTGCTTCATGGGTGGGGTACGCTGCTGAGTAGCACCAAATTCTACTAGGCCCAAAAGGATTTCCTGGGCTAGATGCCGTTACAAAATAGTACTTAGGTAAACAGGCGGTGGATGGCTGGGCTACTCTGCTGACTAGCAGACACTGAAGCTTTGGAGCAGACCTCTGAATCCCAGGCCACAGCATGAGTAAACAACTCTGCAGATGACCCCACCCACCTGGAATTGAAAATGGCAGCATCATGTAAAACTCAGCAAGGGGACTAAATAAAGAGTCTCCATTTTTTCCAAAAATTCAGCCAGAGACACCACTTAAGTGCTTGAAAAAGACCCTTGTGGTTGAAACGTTGCACGTGGCAAATAAAGAAATTTGATTTGGATATTTCACCTGGACTGGATTATGTCCTTCATTGCTTTTTTGGTATGTAAGCTTTCCATGGGGGTCCAGTGGAACTAGGACTTGCATCAATGTGTCTGATGTGCTGTCGACTATTTGCTATTTTTTTTACCACTTAAGTGGCATCAATTTCGCCAGAGTTTTTTAAAACGGTTGGTGAGGTGATTTTCAAAAATCATCAAGCTTTTAGTCTCCCCAAGATGACACAGGGGTAGAAAAGTCCTTGCGGATCCAGGATTTGTTAATCTTGATGAACATTAGTCTGTCTATATTGACACTGGACAGCCGCGTGCGCTTATCTGTCAGCACACCACCAGCAGCTCTGAACACACGTTCAGAGAGAACGTTGGCTGCGGGGCACGACAAGATCTCCAAGGCGTGAGTGGCAAGCTCAGGCCATTTTTCAAGATTGGAAGCCCAAAATGAGCAAGGGTCCAGTTCCACAGTCATGACATCGATGTTAACTTGGAGATACTCTTGTACCATCCTCTCTAGGCGTTGGCTGTGAATCAGACTTCTTGTCTCCTGTGGCCTTGCAAAGGATGGTCTAAAAAAAATCTTGAAACGATTGGAAAAAATTGCTGTTACCACCAGATACGATATTACTGTTACGGTTTGAGTGATGACTCGATAGTCCCATGGTTGGCAAGTTAGAACTCAGAGATTCACTACGTGCACCACTGGTGTTTTGTAGAAAAGCAGATGTTAGATTCTGTAACAGTCTCTGCTGATACTCCTGTATGCGTGAATCCCTTTCTATGGCATGAATTATTTCGCCAAATTTGCTTTTGTACCGGGTATCTAAGTGTGTGGCAACCCAGTAGTTGGCATTACTTCGGATTCTGACAATCCGAGGGTCATGTTGCAGGTAGTGCAGCAAGAAGGCACTCATGTGTCTTGCACATCCAGGAGGACCAAGTCCTTGTCTTGGTGGTGGCGAGGTGAGAATCATGCTTCCTTCGTCTGCCCTCTCCCCCCCAACTCACACAACAGAAATTTGATCAAGGTCTCCCTCATCTGATGAGTCTTCCATGCCCAGCGCCAGTTCGTCCTCCACTTCTTCCTCACCTCCTGCACCTTCCTCAACAGCTTGGCTGCTACCATGCGCCCTCGGTAATCCCTCTCACCCAGCCTCCAATGCCAGCCGCCTTGGTGCTGCCAACCGTCTTGACCTTGGAGATATTATCCCTTCCGCAAACAACTCCTCCTTTTCCTCCTCCCCCTCTTGTTCCACCACCTGACTCCGAACACTGTGTAAGGTGTGCTCCAGCATGTAAATCACCGGAATTGTCATGCTGATAATGGCATCGTCAGCACTAAACATCTTCGTTGCTATTTCAAAACTGTGCAGAAGGGTGCATAGGTCCCTGATCTGAGACCACTCCTGCAGCTTGATTTGCCCCACCTCTTGATCTCGTTGTCCCAGGCTATACGTCATAACGTATTGCACCAGGGCTCGTCGGTGCTGCCACAGTCGCTGCAACATGTGCAGAGTTGAATTCCACCATGTGGGCACATCGCATTTCAGCCGGTGAACTGGCAGGCCCAACGACTTCTGTAGAGATGTAAGTCGTTGAGCTGCAGGATGCGAACAGCGAAAGTGAGCACACAGCGACCGTGCCCTCTGCAGAAGCCCATCTAGTCCGGGATAGTGGGATAAAAATTGTTGGATAACCAGGTTCAAAACGTGAGCCATACATGGCATGTGTGTAACATTGCCCCGGCGAAGGGCCGCACCCAGGTTTGCAGCATTGTCGCACACAGCCTTCCCTGGCTGCAGGTTGAGTGGAGACAACCATTAATGGAACTTGGTCTCCAGAGCTGACCACAACTCCTCAGCTGTGTGACTAACATTTCCCAGACATTTCAATGTAAACACTGCCTGATGCCGTTGAGCCCTGGTGACAGCATAGTGAGGAGGTGTGCAGGATTCCTTCTGCGCAGTTACAACGCGGGTGGCATTACCAGACAGGCTTTGGGTGCAGGTGGAGGACCGAGAGGAGGTTGAGGAGGCAGAAGCAGTGGAGGAACCTCTAGATACAGAGGATCGACGAGCAACTCGTGGGGACGGCAAGACATGGACAGCAGCCCCTTCTCCTGATGTCACCGTACTTACCCAGTGCCCTGTCACCAACATGTAATGCCCCTGTCCATGTCTACTTGTCCAATTATCTGTGATGAAATGCACCCTGTCACACACAGAGTTTCTCAAGGAAGCGGTGATGTTGTGTGCGACATGCTGGTGTAGCACAGGCACAGCTTTCTTTGAGAAGTAGTGGCGACTGGGCATCTGGTACTGGGGCACTGCGATGGACATAAGGTCTCAAAAATCCTTTGTGTCCACCAGGCGGAAAGGCAGCATTTCTATAGCCAACAGCTTGCAGATGGAGAAATTCAACCTCTTAGCTTTGTCATGGCTAGGAGGAAATGGTCTTTTACTTGTCCACATCTGAGGGACTGAGGGCTGGCTGCTGTGCTTAGACGGAGTTGAGTAGGGTGTCCCCGGCAAACTGCTGGTCTGTGAGGAAGGTTCAGGCGGAGATATTATGTTGCCACTTGCAAATGTCCTGACGACCTGCCAATCACACTGGCTGTTGCAGTTAAAAAGGTGTAAAGTCTGCGTCCAAAACCATGTGCGACTGCTGTCCCCACAGTCAAAAAGGATGAAGAGGACGTGGATGCACTTGATGGGGTAGACGGTGGTTAACCCGGCCCACTAGGTCGCATTGTAGCACATTGAGCTTCCCACTGCAACTTATGCCTCATATCCATGTGACGGTTCATGCATGAAGTACTCAAGCTAGTCATTTTTTGTCCTCTACTGAGATTTTGTTGACAAATCTTACAGACAACATGAGTTGGGTCATCCTTTGCAAAAAAAATGCCCAGGCTATTCAAGGCTTAGAGCCCATGCGACCTGAAGAGCCACCACAACTTCTGGTCTGAGGCACAGTTGGGGTTGAGGATGCAGTTGTTGATGTGCTTCCAGTACTCCGTCTCTGTCCAGGAAGGCGCAATGTTACCTCGTCGTCAGACTCATCACTAGCATCCTCCTCCACCTCCTCTGCTGACCTCATAGACTGGCAGACTGGGGGTTGAAAGTAAGTGGGGTCTACAACCTCGTCATCATCATCCTGTGTGTTCTCACACCCGTCATCCTCAGAGCCAAACTCTTCCTGCCCTGACCGAAAACTCAAGTTTTCGTTCCAATCAGGTATCTCAGTCTCATCATCATCTTCCTCATTGTGTCCACTGTTGTGAATTCAGTGGCAGAGCTCCCTCCTGTGGTCACAAGTGGTACTTCGGCTGATTCTCAATGTGAGCTTCTGTTGGTGGAGGGAAGTGGTACTGCGGCTTCTGAGTTTCCTCCCTCAGGTGATCTGGTGAGGTCGTTAGGTGCTTCTCTACTTAACTCCACCTAATGCTTTGATCCTGGCTTCCTGTCAATGTTCCAGTGTTGGACTTGCTTTTCCCTGGATCATTCCTGTGGCCTGCTGCTCTGCATAGCTAAGTTCTTCTTTGCTATTTGTTTGCTATTTTTTCTGTCCAGCTTGTCTAAATTTGTTGCTGGAAGCTCTGGGACGCAAAGGGTGTACCTCCGTGCCGTTAGTTCGGTACGGAGGGTCTTTTTGCCCCCTTTGCGTGGTTTTCTTTAGGGTTTTGTGTAGACCGCAAAGTTACCTTTTCTATCCTCGATCTGTTAAGAAAGTCGGGCCTCACTTTGCTGAATCTATTTCATCTCTACGTTTGTCTTTTCATCTTAACTCACAGTCATTATATGTGGGGGGCTGCCTTTTCCTTTGGGGTATTTCTCTGAGGCAAGGTAGGCTTATTTTCTATCTTCAGGCTAGTTAGTTTCTCAGGCTGTGCCGAGTTGCATAGGCAGAGTTAGGCGCAATCCACGGCTGCCTCTAGTGTTGTTTGGAGAGGATTAGGGATTGCGGTCTGCAGAGTTCCCACGTCTCAGAGCTCGTTCTATGATTTTTGGTTATTGTCAGATCACTGTATGTGCTCTGACCGCTATGTCCATTGTTGTACTGAATTGCCTCTGATAACAGTCCACCAGCAGGAGTCACAGTTTGGGAACGAGGGTCTACATTATGCTCAGAACCTTCTTCATCTGGGCCTGGATCCGACTCACAAAGATTCTGGGCATCAGTGCAGATCATTTCCTCGTCTGGATTCACAGAAGCTTATGCGTAAATAGCTCTACAGACTCAACGATGTGTGTTACCCCATGCTCAGACGGGCGGCTGGAGACTTGGGTGATGTGAGGAAGCAAGTGCGATTGGGGTGACAGCTCTGAGGACTGGAGTAGTTGTGATGTTGAAGTTGACATGGAGGAGAGCCCACTTGAATGAGCACTTGATATCCATTCAAGCACCTGCTGTTTTTGTGCCTCATCTGGAATTTTTGTCGATGCTTGTAGCGATGGTAGTAAGAAAGGAATCATATCAGATTGTCCACGAAAAGAAGTAGGCTGGAAGAAGGTCTTTCTTCTGCAGATGTTACTGTTGCTTTACCACCTACCCCATGGACACAACCTTTTTTTCCCTTTCCAACACGTCTATTCCCCTTTCCACCAGCAGCAGGCCTTTTGCCACTCATTTTAGTGCTTAACTAATTGGCAACTCTTTATCTGTAGTTGTTGGCACAACAACCGATGGATGAAAACCGAGCAGAACTGAGTGGCCGAGCTGTGGTACTAGGCACAAAACTAGGGTTGAGCGAAACGGGTCGGCTACATTCAGAAGTCGCCGACTTTTGGCAAAGTCGGGCTTCATGAAACGCGACCCGAACCCTGTGTGGGGTCGGCCATGAGGTCGGCGATCTTCTGATCTGGAATCGGAATTCCGATACCGAGTTCCGATATGTTTAAGATATCGGGAATCAGTATCGGAATTCATATTTAAGTGTAAAATAAAGAATAAAAATAAAAAAAGATTGATATACTCACCCTCGGACGCACCCTGGTTCTCACCGGCAGCTTTCCTTCCTAAGAATGAGCGCCTTAAGGACCTTCGATGACGTCGCGGCTTGTGATTGGTCGCGTGAGCGGTCACATGGGCGGTCACGCGACCAATCACAAGCCGCGACGTCATCTAAGGTCCTTCAGGCGCTAATTCTTAGGAAGGAAGCATCCGAGGGCGCATCCGAGGGTGAGTATATTCCTAATAGGTATATACTCACCCTCGGACGCGCCCTGGTTCTAACCCGCAGCCTTCCTTCCTAAGAATCAGCGCCTGAAGGACCTTAGATGATGTCGGGGCTTGTGATTGGTCGCGTGACGTCCATGTGACCGCTCGCGCGTCCAATCATAAGCCGCGACGTCATCGAAGGTTTTTCAGGCGCTGATTCTTAGGAAGGAAGGCTGCTGGTGAGAACCAGGGCGCGTCCGAGGGTAAGTATATCAATATTTTTTATTTTGATTCTTTATTTTACACTTAAATATGGATCCCAGGGCCTGAAGGAGAGTTTCTTCTCCTTCAGACCCTGGGAACCATTAGAAACCCAATGCACTGCATTGGATTTCGTGTTTCGGCCGACCCCGACCCCGACTTTTCTATAGGATCGGCCGATTTCACTCGACCCGACTTTTGAAAAAGTCGGGTTTCGTGAAACCCGACCCGATCCTATAAAAAGAAAAGTCGCTCAACCCTACCCAAAACTATTAACTGGGTTAGATGCAGTAAAAATTTAGATACACAGGTGGTGCAGTTAGTTTCACAGGCGGGCTACTCTGCTGACATGCAGACACTGCTCCTAGGCCCAAAACTATTAACTGGATTACATGCAGTAAAAATAGAGATACACAGGCGGTATAGTTAGTTTCACAGGCGGGCTACTTTGCTGACGTGCAGACACAGCTCCTAGGCCCAAAACTATTAACTGGATTAGATGCAGTAAAAATTGAGATACACAGGCGGTGTAGTTAGTTTCACAGGCGGGCTACTCTGCTGACATGCAGACACTGCTCTTAGACCCTAAACTATTAACTGGATTAGATGCAGTAAAAATTGTGATACACAGGCGGTATAGTTAGTTTTACAGGCGGGCTACTCTGCTGACGTACAGACACTGCTCCTATGCTCAAAACTATTAACTAGATTACATGCAGTAAAAATGTAGATAAACAGGCGGTATAGTTAATTTCACAGGCGGGCTACCCTGCTGACGTGCAGACACTGCTCCTAGGCCCAAAACTATTAACTGGATTAGTTGCAGTAAAAATTGAGATACACAAGCGGTAAAGTTAGCTTCACAGGCGGGCTACTCTGCTGACGTGCAGACACTGCTCCTAGGCCCAAAACTATTAACTGGATTAGATGCAGTAAAAATTGAGATACACAGGCGGTATAGTTAGTTTCACAGGCGGGCTGCTCTGCTGACATGCAGACACAGCTCCTAGGCCCAAAACTATTAACTGGATTACATGCAGTAAAAATTGAGATACACAGGCGGTATAGTTAGTTTCACAGGCGGGCTACTCTGCTGTTGGGCAGACACAGCTCCTAGGCCCAAAACTATTAACTGGATTAGATGCAGTAAAAATTGAGATACACAGGCGGTGTAGTTAGTTTCACAGGCGGGCTACTGTGCTGATGTGCAGACACTGCTCCTAGGCCCAAAAATATTAACTGGATTAGATGCAGTGAAAATTGAGATACACAGGCGGTATAGTTAGTTTCACAGGCGGGTTATCCTGCTAATGTGCAGACACTGCTCCTAGGCCCAAAAATATTAACTGGATTAGTTGCAGTAAAAATTGAGATACATAGGTGGTGTAGTTAGTTTCACAGGCGGGCTACTCTGCTGACGTGCAGACACAGCTCCTAGGCCCAAAACTATTAACTGGTTTAGATGCAGTAAAAATTTAGATACACAGGCGGTATAGTTAATTTCACAGGCGGGCTACTCTGCTGACATGCAGATACTGCTCCTAGGCCCAAAACTATTAACTGGATTAGATGTAGCAAAAATTGAGATACACAGGCGGTGTAGTTAGTTTCACAGGTGGGCTACTCTGCTGATGTGCAGACACTGCTCCTAGGCCCAAAAATATTAACTGGATTAGATGCAGTAAAAATTGAGATACACAGGCGGTGTAGTTAGTTTCACATCCAAGCTACTCTGCTGACGTGCAGACACTGCTCCTAGGCCCCAAAATATTAACTGGATTAGATGCAGTAAAAATTTAGACACACAGGCGGTATAGCTAGTTTCACAGGCAGGCTACTCTGCTGACGTGCAGACACTGCTCCTAGGCCCAAAACTATTAACTGGATTAGATGCAGTAAAAATTGAGATACAAATGCTACATAGTTAGTTTCACAGGCGGGCTACTCTGCTGACGTGCAGAAAGTGCTCCTAGGCCCAAACTATTAACTGGTTTAGATTAAGTAAAAATTGAGAAACACAGGCGGTGTAGTTAGTTTCACAGGCGGGCTACTTTGCTGATGTGCAGACACTGCTCCTAGGCCAAAAATATTAACTGGATTAGATGCAGTAAAAATTTAGATACACAGGCGGTATAGTTAGTATCACAGGCGGGCTATCCTGCTAATGTGCAGACACTGCTCCTAGGCCCAAAAATATTAACTGGATTAGTTGCAGTAAAAATTGAGATACACAGGTGGTGTAGTTAGTTTCACTGGCGGGCTACTCTGCTGTCGTGCAGACACAGCTCCTAGGCCCAAAACTATTAACTGGTTTAGATGCAGTAAAAATTGAGATACACAGGCGGTATAGTTAATTTCACAGGCGGGCTACTCTGCTGACATGCAGATACTGCTCCTAGGCCCAAAACTATTAAATGGATTAGATGCAGTAAAAATTGACATACACAGGCGGTGTAGTTAGTTTCACAGGCGGGCTGCTCTGCTGACATGCAGACACTGCTCCTAGGCCCAAAAATATTAACTGGATTAGATGCAGTAAAAATTTAGATACACAGGCGGTATAGCTAGTTTCACAGGCAGGCTACTCTGCTGACGTGCAGACACTGCTCCTAGGCCCAAAACTATTAACTGGATTACATGCAGTAAAAATTGAGATACACAGGCTATATAGTTAGTTTCACAGGCGGGCTACTCTGCTGACGTGCAGAAAGTGCTCCTAGGCCCAAAATATTAACTGGTTTAGATGAAGTAAAAATTGAGAAACATAGGCCGTGTAGTTAGTTTCACAGGCGGGCTACTCTACTGACGTGCAGACACTGCTCCTAGGCCCAAAAATATTAACTGGATTAGATACAGTAAAAATTTAGATACACAGGCGGTGTAGTTAGTTTCACAGGCGGGCTACTCTGCTGACGTGCAGACACACCTCCTAGGCCCAAAACTATTAACTGGATTAGATGCAGTAAAAATTGAGATACACAGGCGGTATAGTTAGTTTTAAAGACAGGCTACTCTGCTGACGTGCAGACAGTGCTCCTAGGCCCAAAACATCTAACAGGGTTAGATGCAGTAAAAATTGAGATACACAGGCAGTGTGGTTAGTTTCACAGGCGGGCTACTCTGCTGATGTGCAGACACTGCTCCTAGGCCCAAAACTATTAACTGGATTACATGCAGTAAAAATAGAGATACACAGGCGGTATAGTTAGTTTCACAGGCGGGCTACTCTGCTGACGTACAGACACAGCTCCTAGGCCCAAAACTGTTAACTGGATTAGATGCAGTAAAAATTGAGATACACAGGCGGTGTAGTTAGTTTCACAGGCGGGCTACTCTGCTGACATGCAGACACTGCTCCTAGGCCCTAAACTATTAACTGGATTAGATGCAGTAAAAATTGTGATACACAGGCGGTATAGTTAGTTTTACAGGCGGGCTACTCTGCTGACGTACAGACATTGCTCCTATGCTCAAAACTATTAACTAGATTACATGCAGTAAAAATGTAGATAAACAGGCAGTATAGTTAATTTCACAGGCGGGCTACCCTGCTGACGCGCAGACACTGCTCCTAGGCCCAAAACTATTAACTGGATTAGTTGCAGTAAAAATTGAGATACACAAGCGGTAAAGTTAGTTTCACAGGCGGGCTACTCTGCTTACGTGCAGACACTGCTCCTAGGCCCAAAACTATTAACTGGATTAGATGCAGTAAAAATTGAGATACACAGGCGGTATAGTTAGTTTTACAGGCGGGCTACTCTGCTGACATGCAGACACTGCTCCTATGCCCAAAACTATTAACTAGATTACATGCAGTAAAAATTTAGATAAACAGGCGGTATAGTTAATTTCACAGGCGGCTACCCTGCTGATGTGCAGATACTGCTCCTAGACCCAAAACTATTAAATGGATTAGATGCAGTAAAAATTGAGATACACAAGCGGTAAAGTTAGTTTAACAGGCGGGCTGCTCTGCTGACGTGCAGACACTGCTCCTAGGCCCAAAACTATTAACTGGATTAGATGCAGTAAAAATTGAGATACACAGGCGGTGTAGTTAGTTTCACAGGCAGGCTACTTTGCTGATGTGCAGACACTGCTCCTAGGCCCAAAACTATTAACTGGATTAGATGCAGTGAAAATTGAGATACACGGGCGGTATAGTTAGTTTCACAGGCGGGCTAACCTGCTAATGTGCAGACACTGCTCCTAGGCCCAATAATATTAACTGGATTAGTTGCAGTAAAAATTGAGATATATAGGTGGTGTAGTTAGTTTCACAGGCGGGCTACTCTGCTGACATGCAGACACTGCTCCTAGGCCCAAAACTATTAACTGGATTACATGCAGTAAAAATAGAGATACACAGGCGGTATAGTTAGCTTCACAGGCGGGCTACTGTGCTGACGTGCAGACACAGCTCCTAGGCCCAAAACTATTAACTGGATTAGATGCAGTAAAAATTGAGATACACCGGCGGTGTAGTTAGTTTCACAGGCGGGCTACTCTGCTGACATGCAGACACTGCTCCTAGGCCCAAAACTATTAACTGGATTACATGCAGTAAAAATAGAGATACACAGGCGGTATAGTTAATTTCACAGGCGGGCTACTCTGCTGACATGCAGACACTGCTCCTAGGCCCAAAACTATCAACTGGATTACATGCAGTAAAAATAGAGATACACAGGCGGTATAGTTAGTTTCTCAGGCGGGCTACTCTGCTGACGTGCAGACACAGCTCCTAGGCCCAAAACTATTAACTAGATTACATGCTGTAAAAATTTAGATAAACAGGCGGTATAGTTAATTTCACAGGCGGGCTACCCTGCTGATGTGCAGATACTGCTCCTAGACCCAAAACTATTAACTGGATTAGATGCAGTAAAAATTGAGATACACAAGCGGTAAAGTTAGTTTCACAGGCGGGCTGCCCTGCTGACGTGCAGACACTGCTCCTAGGCCCAAAACTATTAACTGGATTAGATGCAGTAAAAATTGAGATACACAGGCGGTTTAGTTAGTTTCACAGGCGGGCTACCCTGCTGACATGCAGACACTGCTCCTAGGCCCAAAACTATTAACTGGATTAGATGCAGTAAAAATTGAGATACACAGGCGGTGTAGTTAGTTTCACAGGCGGGCTACTCTGCTGACATGCAGACACTGCTCCTAGGCCCAAAACTATTAACTGGATTACATGCAGTAAAAATTGTGATACACATGCGGTATAGTTAGTTTCACAGGCAGGCTACTCTGCTGACGTGCAGACACAGCTCCTAGGCCCAAAACTATTAACTGGATTAGATGCAGTAAAAATTGAGATACACAGGCGGTGTAGTTAGTTTCACAGGCGGGCTACTCTGCTGACATGCAGACACTGCTCCTAGGCCCAAAACTATTAACTGGATTACATGCAGTAAAAATAGAGATACACAGGCGGTATAGTTAATTTCACAGGCGGGCTACTCTGCTGACATGCAGACACTGCTCCTAGGCCCAAAACTATCAACTGGATTACATGCAGTAAAAATAGAGATACACAGGCGGTATAGTTAGTTTCTCAGGCGGGCTACTCTGCTGACGTGCAGACACAGCTCCTAGGCCCAAAACTATTAACTGGATTAGATGCAGTAAAAATTGAGATACACAGGCGGTGTAGTTAGTTTCACAGGCGGGCTACTTTGCTGACATGCAGACACTGCTCCTATGCTCAAAATTATCAACTAGATTACATGCAGTAAAAATGTAGATAAACAGGCTGTATAGTTAATTTCACAGGCGGGCTACCCTGCTGACGTGCAGACACTGCTCCTATGCCCAAAACTATTAACTAGATTACATGCAGTAAAAATTTAGATAAACAGGCGGTATAGTTAATTTCACAGGCGGGCTACCCTGCTGATGTGCAGATACTGCTCCTAGACCCAAAACTATTAACTGGATTAGATGCAGTAAAAATTGAGATACACAAGCGGTAAAGTTAGTTTCACAGGCGGGCTGCCCTGCTGACGTGCAGACACTGCTCCTAGGCCCAAAACTATTAACTGGATTAGATGCAGTGAAAATTGAGATACACAGGCAGTATAGTTAGTTTCACAGGCGGGCTATCCTGCTAATGTGCAGACACTGCTCCTAGGCCCAAAAATATTAACTGGATTATTTGCAGTAAAAATTGAGATACATAGGTGGTGTAGTTAGTTTCACAGGCGGGCTACTCTGCTGACGTGCAGACACATCTCCAGGCCCAAAACTATTAACTGGTTTAGATGCAGTAAAAATTTAGATACACAGGCGGTCTAGTTAGTTTCACAGGTGGGCTACTCTGCTGATGTGCAGACACTGCTCCTAGGCCCAAAAATATTAACTGGATTAGATGCAGTAAAAATTGACATACACAGGCGGTGTAGTTAGTTTCACAGGCGAGCTACTCTGCTGACGTGCAGACACTGCTCCTAGGCCCAAAACTATTAACTGGGTTAGATGCAGTAAAAATTTAGATACACAGGCGGTATAGCTAGTTTCACAGGCAGGCTACTCTGCTGACGTGCAGACACTGCTCCTAGGCCCAAAACTTTTAACTGGATTAGATGCAGTAAAAATTGAGATACACAGGCTACATAGTTAGTTTCACAGGCGGGCTACTCTGCTGACGTGCAGAAAGTGCTCCTAGGCCCAAACTATTAACTGGTTTAGATGAAGTAAAAATTTAGAAACACAGGCGGTGTAGTTAGTTTCACAGGCGGGCTACTTTGCTGATGTGCAGACACAGCTCCTAGGCTAAAAATATTAACTGGATTAGATGCAGTAAAAATTTAGATACACAGGCGGTATAGTTAGTTTCACAGGCGGGCTATCCTGCTAATGTGCAGACACTGCTCCTAGGCCCAAAAATATTAACTGGATTAGTTGCAGTAAAAATTGAGATACACAGGTGGTGTAGTTAGTTGCACAGGCGGGCTACTCTGCTGACGTGCAGACACAGCTCCTAGGCCCAAAACTATTAACTGGTTTAGATGCAGTAAAAGTTGAGATACACAGGCAGTGTAGTTTCACAGGCGGACTACTCTGTTGACATGCAGGCACAGCTCCTAGGCCCAAAACTATTAACTGGATTAGATGCAGTAAAAATTGAGATACACAGGTGATGTAGTTAGTTTCACAGGCGGGCTACTCTGCTGACGTGCAGACACTGCTCCTAGGCCCAAAACTATTAACTGGATTAGATGCAGTAAAAATAGAGATACACAGGCGGTGTAGTTAGTTTCACAGGCGGGCTACTCTGCTGACATGCAGACACTACTCCTAGGCCCAAAAATATTAACTGGATTAGATGCAGTAAAAATAAAGATACACAGGCGGTGTTGTTAGTTTCACAGGCGGGCTACTCTGCTGACGTGCAGACACTGCTCCTAGGCCCAAAAATGTTAACTGGATTAGATGCAGTAAAAATAGAGATACACAGGCGGTGTTGTTAGTTTCAAAGGCGGGCTACTCTGCTGACGTGCAGACACTGCTCCTAGGCCCATAAATATTAACTGGATTAGATAAAGTAAAAATTTAGATACACAGGCGGTGTAGTTAGTTTCACAGGCGGGCTACTCTGCTGACGTGCAGACACTGCTCCTAGGCCCAAAACATTAACTGGATTAGATGCAGTAAAAATTTAGATACACAGGCGGTATAGTTTGTTTCACAGGCTGGCTACTCTGCTGACGTGCAGACACTGCTCCTAGGCCCAAAAATATTAACTGGATTAGATGCAGCAAAAATTGAGATACACAGGCGGTATAGTTAGTTTCACAGGCGGGCTACTTTGCTGACATGCAGACACTGCTCCTATGCTCAAAATTATCAACTAGATTACATGCAGTAAAAATGTAGATAAACAGGCGGTATAGTTAATTTCACAGGCGGGCTACCCTGCTGACGTGCAGACACTGCTCCTATGCCCAAAACTATTAACTAGATTACATGCAGTAAAAATTTAGATAAACAGGTGGTATAGTTAATTTCACAGGCGGGCTACCCTGCTGATGTGCAGATACTGCTCCTAGACCCAAAACTATTAACTGGATTAGATGCAGTAAAAATTGAGATACACAAGCGGTAAAGTTAGTTTCACAGGCGGGCTGCCCTGCTGACGTGCAGACACTGCTCCTAGGCCCAAAACTATTAACTGGATTAGATGCAGTAAAAATTGAGATACACAGGCGGTGTAGTTAGTTTCACAGGCGGGCTACTTTGCTGATGTGCAGACACTGCTCCTAGGCCCGAAACTATTAACTGGATTAGATGCAGTGAAAATTGAGATACACAGGCAGTATAGTTAGTTTCACAGGCGGGCTATCCTGCTAATGTGCAGACACTGCTCCTAGGCCCAAAAATATTAACTGGATTAGTTGCAGTAAAAATTGAGATACATAGGTGGTGTAGTTAGTTTCACAGGCGGGCTACTCTGCTGACGTGCAGACACATCTCCAGGCCCAAAACTATTAACTGGTTTAGATGCAGTAAAAATTTAGATACACAGGCGGTATAGTTAATTTCACAGGCGGGCTACCCCGCTGACATGCAGATACTGCTCCTAGGCCCAAAATTATTAACTGGATTAGATGCAGTAAAAATTGAGATACACAGGCGGTCTAGTTAGTTTCACAGGTGGGCTACTCTGCTGATGTGCAGACACTGCTCCTAGGCCCAAAAATATTAACTGGATTAGATGCAGTAAAAATTGACATACACAGGCGGGGTAGTTAGTTTCACAGGCGAGCTACTCTGCTGACGTGCAGACACTGCTCCTAGGCCCAAAACTATTAACTGGGTTAGATGCAGTAAAAATTTAGATACACAGGCGGTATAGCTAGTTTCACAGGCAGGCTACTCTGCTGACGTGCAGACACTGCTCCTAGGCCCAAAACTTTTAACTGGATTAGATGCAGTAAAAATTTAAATACACAGGCTACATAGTTAGTTTCACAGGTGGGCTACTCTGCTGACGTGCAGAAAGTGCTCCTAGGCCCAAACTATTAACTGGTTTAGATGAAGTAAAAATTGAGAAACACAGGCGGTGTAGTTAGTTTCACAGGCGGGCTACTTTGCTGATGTGCAGACACAGCTCCTAGGCCAAAAATATTAACTGGATTAGATGCAGTAAAAATTTAGATACACAGGCGGTATAGTTAGTTTCACAGGCGGGCTATCCTGCTAATGTGCAGACACTGCTCCTAGGCCCAAAAATATTAACTGGATTAGTTGCAGTAAAAATTGAGATACACAGGTGATGTAGTTAGTTGCACAGGCGGGCTACTCTGCTGACGTGCAGACACAGCTCCTAGGCCCAAAACTATTAACTGGTTTAGATGCAGTAAAAGTTGAGATACACAGGCGGTCTAGTTAGGTTCACAGGTGGGCTACTCTGCTGATGTGCAGACACTGCTCCAGGGCCCAAAAATATTAACTGGACTAGATGCAGTAAAAATTGACATACACAGGCGGTGTAGTTAGTTTCACAGGCGGGCTGCTCTGCTGACATGCAGACACTGCTCCTAGGCCCAAAAATATTAACTGGATTAGATGCAGTACAAATTTAGATACACAGGCGGCATAGCTAGTTTCACAGGCAGGCTACTCTGCTGACGTGCAGACACTGCTCCTAGGCCCAAAACTATTAACTGGATTAGATACAGTAAAAATTGAGATACACAGGCTATATAGTTAGTTTCACAGGCGGGCTACTCTGCTGACGTGCAGAAAGTGCTCCTAGGCCCAAAATATTAACTGGTTTAGATGAAGTAAAAATTGAGAAACATAGGCGGTGTAGTTAGTTTCACAGGCCGGCTACTCTGCTGACGTGCAGACACAGCTCCTAGGCCCAAAACTATTAACTGGATTAGATGCAGTAAAAATTGAGATACACAGGCGGTATAGTTAGTTTTACAGACAGGCTACTCTGCTGACATGCAGACAGTGCTCCTAGGCCCAAAACATCTAACAGGGTTAGATGCAGTAAAAATTGAGATACACAGGCAGTGTGGTTAGTTTCACAGGTGGGCTTCTCTGCTGATGTGCAGACACTGCTCCTAGGCCCAAAACTATTAACTGGATTAGATGCAGTAAAAATTTAGATACACAGGCGGTATAGTTAGTTTCACAGGCGGGCTACTCTGCTTACGTGCAGACACTGCTCCTAGGCCCAAAACTATTAACTGGATTAGATGCAGTAAAAATTTAGATACACAGGCAGTGTAGTTTCACAGGCGGACTACTCTGTTGACATGCAGGCACAGCTCCTAGGCCCAAAACTATTAACTGGATTAGATGCAGTAAAAATTGAGATACACAGGTGATGTAGTTAGTTTCACAGGCGGGCTACTCTGCTGACGTGCAGACACTGCTCCTAGGCCCAAAAATATTAACTGGATTAGATGCAGTAAAAATAGAGATACACAGGCGGTGTAGTTAGTTTCACAGGCGGGCTACTCTGCTGACATGCAGACACTACTCCTAGGCCCAAAAATATTAACTGGATTAGATGCAGTAAAAATAAAGATACACAGGCGGTGTTGTTAGTTTCACAGGCGGGCTACTCTGCTGACGTGCAGACACTGCTCCTAGGCCCAAAAATATTAACTGGATTAGATGCAGTAAAAATAGAGATACACAGGCGGTGTTGTTAGTTTCAAAGGCGGGCTACTCTGCTGACGTGCAGACACTGCTCCTAGGCCCATAAATATTAACTGGATTAGATAAAGTAAAAATTTAGATACACAGGCGGTGTAGTTAGCTTCACAGGTGGGCTACTCTGCTGACATGCAGACACTGCTCCTAGGCCCAAAACATTAACTGGATTAGATGCAGTAAAAATTTAGATACACAGGCGGTATAGTTTGTTTCACAGGCTGGCTACTCTGCTGACGTGCAGACACTGCTCCTAGGCCCAAAAATATTAACTGGATTAGATGCAGCAAAAATTGAGATACACAGGTGATGTAGTTAGTTTCACAGGCGGGCTACTCTGCTGACATGCAGACACTGCTCCTAGGCCCAAAAATATTAACTGGATTAGATGCAGTAAAAATTGAGATACACAGGCGGTGTAGCTAGCTTCATAGGCAGGCTACTCAGATGACTATCAGACAATGCTACTAGCACAAAAGGATTGGCTGAGCTAGATTACACCAAATGCTGTGACAAACACTTGCACAGCACTGGCACAGACCTGCCTGGCAAACAGTGCTATGAACTGCTGTAACCTACCCTGAAAAGGGCTGATATTACAACTAGTCCCGACTCCTCGCAACTCCCTAAACTTATCTCTCTGAAAATTCGCTCCAAAAAACACTGTTAGACTGTATAGCTTCTAACACTAAGCTGCAGCAGTGAGGAAATGGTGGCGACGGGGCAAATGGCTGGTTCTTATAGGGCAATGACATGTGACATACACAGCCAATGACACATGTTAATACAAGAGAAGATAGTATTCTGCTACAGATGGATCTGGATAAGTTGGAAACTTGGGCTGAAAGGTGGCAGATGAGGTTTAACAATGATAAATGTAAGGTTATACACATGGGAAGAAGGAATCAATGTCACCATTACACACTGAATGGGAAACCACTGGGTAAATCTGACAGGGAGAAGGACTTGGGGATCCTAGTTAATGATAAACTTACCTGGAGCAGCCAGTGCCAGGCAGCAGCTGCCAAGGCAAACAGGATCATGGGGTGCATTAAAAGAGGTCTGGATACACATGATGAGAGCATTATACTGCCTCTGTACAAATCCCTAGTTAGACCGCACATGGAGTACTGTGTCCAGTTTTGGGCACCGGTGCTCAGGAAGGATATAATGGAACTAGAGAGAGTACAAAGGAGGGCAACAAAATTAATAAAGGGGATGGGAGAACTACAATACCCAGATAGATTAGCGAAATTAGGATTATTTAGTCTAGAAAAAAGACGACTGAGGGGCGATCTAATAACCATGTATAAGTATATAAGGGGACAATACAAATATCTCGCTGAGGATCTGTTTATACCAAGGAAGGTGACGGGCACAAGGGGGCATTCTTTGCGTCTGGAGGAAAGAAGGTTTTTCCACCAACATAGAAGAGGATTCTTTACTGTTAGGGCAGTGAGAATCTGGAATTGCTTGCCTAAGGAGGTGGTGATGGCGAACTCAGTCGAGGGGTTCAAGAGAGGCCTGGATGTCTTCCTGGAGCAGAACAATATTGTATCATACAATTAGGTTCTGTAGAAGGACGTAGATCTGGGGATTTATTATGATGGAATATAGGCTGAACTGGATGGACAAATGTCTTTTTTCGGCCTTACTAACTATGTTACTATGTTACTATGTTACATGCCCTTGCTTGTGTGCTTTACATGCACATTGCTGTGTGTGTGTGCACTGCTGATAGGCTGAGAGACTACACTTCCCCACTGTAACTGCGGGAAAGAAAAAAAAAATGGAGATCGGCGTTATTTCAGCACAGATCTATCCCCCACCCACTGTACACTGAAACAGTCTATTAACAATGATAAACAGTTTTAATGTGAAAATCAAGTTAGGATTTTGGTGATCAAACAGTTATCGAACAGAAACTCGAACAGCCGAATTTTAAGCAAATTGTTCGAGTTCGTTGAACGACTCGAACACCGCCCAAAACAGCTCGAATTTGAAATTGGCGAATAGTTCGACTCGAACACCGCTCATCTCTAATGAAGAGCCTCATTGTGTCTTGTCACTGCATCAATAATCAGTACCACAATCTATACTTCCGACCAGCAGTGTACAATAGGCAATAAACAAAGATAAGAGATGGGTACTTAAATGATAAAACTTCCATTTATTTAATCTGTTAAAAACAGGGATATCCATTTCATAATGGATATACATAAATAAATTGATATCTCTGCTTTTAATGAATGAAATAAATGTATATTTTATAATTTTTGCCTATTGCACATTGCTGGTCAACAGTTTGGATCATGGTGCTGATTATGGATGCAGCGACAAAACACGATGAGGCTCTACATGTTCCATATTTGTTTATAGACTTTACTCTTTGATTGATGAATTACTCATGCAAAAATAGAAATTTCTCTTTCTTTTGAACAAGTATTTACTTATATATGAGATGTTGATATTTGCCAACTACAAACTGCGCTTTCTATTCATTGTTATTTATCACTTTCATTTTTATGAATGTTTATTTCTCTTGCACTCATACAATTATTTTGACCACATTGATTGCATTTATCCATTTGTATTTAACACATCTACATGGATCCAAGGTATACCAAACTCAACGAGGTATTTGGGAATTCTATTGGGAAGTCTCTGGACAAGAGCTACACACATGATGGGACAGAAATACTTTCAGCACATACATCGAGAGACAAATGATTCCTAGTGGACTCCGAATCAAAAAGGTACCTACCTACATTTTTTCAGACTATTTTCTGACTGAAGGGAACAATGTGTTATCCAATTGTTCCTTCAGCCTTATGAAACTTATAATTAGGAATAAGAAACCAGATTGGCTATACTCAAATCTGAAATGGATTTAATTAAAACTTCTTTGTCCAGTGTTTCCACCTCTACTGATTATGACACATCAAATACCGTATATACTCGTATATAAGCCGAGATTTTCAGCACAATTTTTTACGAAATATTTCACAAAATTATAAAAATTAAAATTTAGATCTTTAGGAGCAAAACTGAAGCAATGCAGTGACATGACAATTATCTGTATAACCAATTATATGCTAAATAGTTGCAAGTCAAATTTAAGTAAGAGATATGCAAAATGATCGTCTATAAAAAGATGACAGTCTCAAGTTCAAAGCAGAAATGAATATATACAGTGGGGCAAAAAAATATTTAGTCAGTCAGCAATAGTGCAAGTTCCACCACTTAAAAAGATGAGAGGCGTCTGTAATTTACATCATAGGTAGACCTCAACTATGGGAGACAAACTGAGAAAAAAAATCCAGAAAATCACATTGTCTGTTTTTTTAACAATTTATTTGCATATTATGGTGGAAAATAAGTATTTGGTCAGAAACAAACAATCAAGATTTCTGGCTCTCACAGACCTGTAACTTCTTCTTTAAGAGTCTCCTCTTTCCTCCACTCATTACCTGTAGTAATGGCACCTGTTTAAACTTGTTATCAGTATAAAAAGACACCTGTGCACACCCTCAAACAGTCTGACTCCAAACTCCACTATGGTGAAGACCAAAGAGCTGTCAAGGGACACCAGAAACAAAATTGTAGCCCTGCACCAGGCTGGGAAGACTGAATCTGCAATAGCCAACCAGCATGGAGTGAAGAAATCAACAGTGGGAGCAATAATTAGAAAATGGAAGACATACAAGACCACTGATAATCTCCCTCGATCTGGGGCTCCACGCAAAATCCCACCCCGTGGGGTCAGAATGATCACAAGAACGGTGAGCAAAAATCCCAGAACCACGCGGGGGGACCTAGTGAATGAAATGCAGAGAGTTGGGACCAATGTAACAAGGCCTACCATAAGTAACACACTACGCCACCATTGACTCAGATCCTGCAGTGCCAGACATGTCCCACTGCTTAAGCCAGTACATGTCCGGGCCCGTCTGAAGTTTGCTAGAGAGCATTTGGATGATCCAGAGGAGTTTTGGGAGAATGTCCTATGGTCTGATGAAACCAAACTGGAACTGTTTGGTAGAAACACAACTTGTCGTGTTTGGAGGAAAAAGAATACTGAGTTGCATCCATCAAACACCATACCTACTGTAAAGCATGGTGGTGGAAACATCATGCTTTGGGGCTGTTTCTCTGCAAAGGGGCCAGGATGACTGATCCGGGTACATGAAAGAATGAATGGGGCCATGTATCGTGAGATTTTGAGTGCAAACCTCCTTCCATCAGCAAGGGCATTGAAGATGAAATGTGGCTGGGTCTTTCAACATGACAATGATCCAAAGCACACCGCCAGGGCAACGAAGGAGTGGCTTCGTAAGAAGCATTTCAAGGTCCTAGAGTGGCCTAGCCAGTCTCCAGATCTCAACCCTATAGAAAACCTTTGGAGGGAGTTGAAAGTCCGTGTTGCCAAGCGAAAAGCCAAAAACATCACTGCTCTAGAGGAGATCTGCATGGAGGAATGGGCCAACATACCAACAACAGTGTGTGGCAACCTTGTGAAGACTTACAGAAAACATTTGACCTCTGTCATTGCCAACAAAGGATATATTACAAAGTATTGAGATGAAATTTTGTTTCTGACCAAATACTTATTTTCCACCATAATATGCAATTAAATTGTTAAAAAAACAGACAATGTGATTTTCTGGATTTTTTTTTTCTCAGTTTGTCTCCCATAGTTGAGGTCTACCTATGATGTAAATTACAGACGCCTCTCATCTTTTTAAGTGGTGGAACTTGCACTATTGCTGACTGACTAAATACTTTTTTGCCCCACTGTATAGTGGGGGAAAAATATTTTATACACTGCCAATTTTGCAAGTTTTCCCACCTACAGTGGGTACAGAAAGTATTAACATAGTAAGGCCGAAAAAAGACATTTGTCCATCCAGTTCAGCCTATATTCCATCATAATAAATCCCCAGATCTACGTCCTTCTACAGAACCTAATTGTATGATACAATATTGTTCTGCTCCAGGAAGACATCCAGGCCTCTCTTGAACCCCCCGACTGAGTTCGCCATCACCACCTCCTCAGGCAAGCAATTCCAGATTCTCACTGCCCTAACAGTAAAGAATCCTCTTCTATGTTGGTGGAAAAACCTTCTCTCCTCCAGACGCAAAGAATGCCCCCTTGTGCCCGTCACCTTCCTTGGTATAAACAGATCCTCAGCGAGATATTTGTATTGTCCCCTTATATACTTATACATGGTTATTAGATCGCCCCTCAGTCGTCTTTTTTCTAGACTAAATAATCCTAATTTCGCTAATCTATCTGGGTATTGTAGTTCTCCCATCCCCTTTATTAATTTTGTTGCCCTCCTTTGTACTCTCTCTAGTTCCATTATATCCTTCCTGAGCACCGGTGCCCAAAACTGGACACAGTACTCCATGTGCGGTCTAACTAGGGATTTGTACAGAGGCAGTATAATGCTCTCATCATGTGTATCCAGACCTCTTTTAATGCACCCCATGATCCTGTTTGCCTTGGCAGCTGCTGCCTGGCACTGGCTGCTCCAGGTAAGTTTATCATTAACTAGGATCCCCAAGTCCTTCTCCCTGTCAGATTTACCCAGTGGTTTCCCATTCAGTGTGTAATGGTGACATTGATTCCTTCTTCCCATGTGTATAACCTTACATTTATCATTGTTAAACCTCATCTGCCACCTTTCAGCCCAAGTTTCCAACTTATCCAGATCCATCTGTAGCAGAATACTATCTTCTCTTGTATTAACTGCTTTACATAGTTTTGTATCATCTGCAAATATCGATATTTTACTGTGTAAACCTTCTACCAGATCATTAATGAATATGTTGAAGAGAACAGGTCCCAATACCGACCCCTGCGGTACCCCACTGGTCACAGCGACCCAGTTAGAGACTATACCATTTATAACCACCCTCTGCTTTCTATCACTAAGCCAGTTACTAACCCATTTACACACATTTTCCCCCAGACCAAGCATTCTCATTTTGTGTACCAACCTCTTGTGCGGCACGGTATCAAACGCTTTGGAAAAATCGAGATATACCACGTCCAATGACTCACCGTGGTCCAGCCTATAGCTTACCTCTTCATAAAAACTGATTAGATTGGTTTGACAGGAGCGATTTCTCATAAACCCATGCTGATATGGAGTTAAACAGTTATTCTCATTGAGATAATCCAGAATAACATCCCTCAGAAACCCTTCAAATATTTTACCAACAATAGAGGTTAGACTTACTGGCCTATAATTTCCAGGTTCACTTTTAGAGCCCTTTTTGAATATTGGCACCACATTTGCTATGCGCCAATCCTGCGGAACAGACCCTGTCGCTATAGAGTCCCTAAAAATAAGAAATAATGGTTTATCTATTACATTACTTAGTTCTCTTAGTACTCGTGGGTGTATGCCATCCGGACCCGGAGATTTATCTATTTTAATCTTATTTAGCCGGTTTCGCACCTCTTCTTGGGTTAGATTGGTGACCCTTAATATAGGGTTTTCATTGTTTCTTGGGATTTCACCTAGCATTTCATTTTCCACCGTGAATACCGTGGAGAAGAAGGTGTTTAATATGTTAGCTTTTTCCTCGTCATCTACAACCATTCTTTCCTCACTATTTTTTAAGGGGCCTACATTTTCAGTTTTTATTCTTTTACTATTGATATAGTTGAAGAACAGTTTGGGATTAGTTTTACTCTCCTTAGCAATGTGCTTCTCTGTTTCCTTTTTGGCAGCTTTAATTAGTTTTTTAGATAAAGTATTTTTCTCCCTATAGTTTTTTAGAGCTTCAATGGTGCCATCCTGCTTTAGTAGTGCAAATGCTTTCTTTTTACTGTTAATTGCCTGTCTTACTTCTTTGTTTAGCCACATTGGGTTTTTCCTATTTCTAGTCCTTTTATTCCCACAAGGTATAAACCGCTTACAGTGCCTTTAAATTTTTCACTCTTTGTTTCATTGCAGCCATTTGATAAATTCAGAAATATTCTTTTTTTTCTCACTAATGTACACTCTGCACCCCATCTTGACTGAAAAAAAACAGAAATGTTGAAATTTATGCAAATTTATTAAAAAAGAAAAGCTGAAATATCACATGATCATAAGTATTCAGACCCTTTGCTCGCACACTCAGATTTAAGTCACATGCTGTTCACTTCCTTATGATCCTCCTTGAGATTATTCTACTCGTTCATTGGAGTCCAGCTGTGTTTAATTAAACTGATAGGACTTGATTTGGAAAGGCACGCACCTGTCTTTATAAGACCTCACAGCTCACAGTGCATGTCAGACCAAATGGGAATCATGAGGTCAAAGGAACTGGCCAAGGAGCTCAGAGACAGAATTGTGGCAAGGCACAGATCTGGCCAAAGTTACAACAGAATTTATGCAGTACTCAGGGTTCCAAAAAATCACATTGAAAATAATACTTACATAGTTAAATTGCATTTTAATGCATTAAATAAGTGTTTGATCCACCTACCAACCAGCAAGAATTATACTTGGTTTTTCTTTAAGAAGCCCCCCTACTAGGAAGCATAGTAGAAGGTCATGTGGTCAGATGAGAACAAAATAGAACTTTTTAGTATCAACTCCACTCGCTGTGTTTGGAGGAAGAAGAAGGATGAGTACAACCCCAAGAACACGGTCCCAACTGTGAAGCATGGTAGGGGAAATATCATACTTTGGAGGGTGGTTTACTGCAAAGGGGACAGGACAGCTGCAAGCTATTGAAGGGAGGATGGATGGGGTCATGTATCATGATATTTTGGCCAACAACATCCTTTCCTCTGTAAGAGCATTGAAGATGGCTTGTGGCTTGGTCTTCGAGCATGACAATGACGCAAATAACATAGCCAGGGTAACTAAAGCGTGGCTCCGTAAGAAGCATTTCAAGTTCCTGGAATGTCCTAGCTAGTCTTCAGACCTGAACCCAATAGAAAATCTTTGTAGGGAGCTGAAACTCAATGTTGCCCAACGACAACCCTGAAACCTGAAATTTTGGAGAAGTTCTGCATGGAGGACTGAAACATAATCCCTGCTGCAGTATGTGCCAACTTGGTCAAGAACTACAGAAAACGTCTTACTTTTGTAATTGCAAACAAAGGTTTCTGTACCAAATATTATGTTCTGTTTTACTATTGTATTATATATTTATTTCATGCAATAAACTGCAAATTAATTATGTAAAAATTATACAATGTGATTTTCTGGAGTTTTTCTTAAGATTCAGTCTCTCACAGTTGAAGTTTACCTACAATAAAAATTACAGACCTCTGCATTCTTTGTAGGTGGGAAAACTTACAAAATCGACAGTTTATCAAATACTTTTTTCCCCCACTGTGTATATACTGTAGATAACCTGAGGAGTTTGGTATTGCTATTGTAATAGTGATCTAAAAAATCATGTTGCCGGATAATTTTCTACAGTACAGTCAACAACAAAAAACCCAAAACCTTAAAACAAATGCAGAAATGCTTTTTTTCATCATTTCACCACACTTGTAATGTTTTTCCCTTTTTCAGTAAATTGCTTAGTAAAGTGAATGGCGCCAAAGAAAAAATAACAAATAGCATCTCAAAAACAATCCTATATATGGATCTATTCAACAATGCTGTAGACGGGAAACCTAAGTACTATAGAAGACAAACAGATGAAAACATTTTATTGCAAAAATTATTTTTGCCTAAAATGCATGCATTTTACTTAAAAACTAAATGTACTGTAATCTATATCTACTATATAAATATTTCTCTAATATATGGACAAGAGAAAAGAAATTTCTTACCCTGAAGCTACTATAAAACCTTCTGTGATTGTCTATCAATCCTTCATTTCTTTTATAAAATAGTGGGCAATTTGTACTCTAAACCATATGGATCCATTTTATGTGCTAACGCACCTGTCATTTGAATTATGTCATGTGAAAACAGTCTTCCTGTGTGTTCCTTCTCTGAACAATTTGTAGTTTTGTGCTTATGACCTTCATAGCTTTGGTTTCCCATTAGTGACCATAACTGTGAGCAATATGCTGACAGCGCCACTGTAAGATTGTTTATTGTCACTTAGCTCACGAGGGACAGCTCAAGCAGCACATGGATGCACTAGGTGCATTTACATGGCAAAAATACAATATAAATGCAAATAAAGATAGAAACCATAAAACTGGTAGAAAATGATAGTAACTGTCTGTTAAAATTGTATTAGTGCATGAATACATAAAACAATGGTTGAAGCTAGCAATACCCTGAAAATGGATTCTCTTTATGAAGACAATATATAGATTGTAAAGTTATGAGCAGGGCCCTCATTCATCTTGGTATCTGTTTATTTATGTGATACTAGCTGAAGAGTCCAGTGTTGCCTGGGCATAGTAAATATCTGTGGTTAGTTATAGCACCTCACTTCTCTTATTTTCCTATCACGCCTTTCATTTTCCCCCTCACATCTTTCATTTTCCCCCTCACATCTCTCCTTTTCTCCCTCACACCTCTCATTTTCCCCTACACTCCTCTTATTTTCCCCCTCACTCCTCTCATTCCCCCCTCACTCCTCTCATTCCCCCCTAACACTTGTCATTTCAACCTCACATCTGTCATTTTCCGATCACTCCACTATTTTCCCTCACTCCTCTCATTTTGCATTCACACCTCTCATTTTCACCTCACACCTCTCATTTTCCCCTCAGTATATACATATTTGTCATCTCCCTTACATATAGTATACACCTGTATGTAATCTCCTGTATATAGTATATACCTGAATGTCATCTCCCCTGTAAATAGTATATATCTGCTGTATGTCATCTCCTCCTGTACATTGTATATACCTATGTGTCATCTCCTCCTGTATATAGTATATACCTGTAAGTCATCTCCTCCTGTATAGAGTATATACCTGTAAGTCATCTCCTCCTCTATATAATATATACCTGTGTTTTCACTGCTCCTGCATATAGTATATACCTGTGTGTCATCTCCCCTGTATATAGTATATACCTGTGTGTCATCTGCTCCTGTATATAGTATATACCTGTGTGTCATCTCCCCTGTACATAGTATATACGTGTGTCATCTCCTCCTGTATATAGTAAATACCTGTATGTCATCTCCTCCTGTATATACTATATACCTGTATGTCATCTCCTCCTGTATATAGTATATACCTGTAAGTCATCTCCTCCTGTATATAGTATATACCTGTGGGTCATCTGCTCCTGTATATAGTATATACCTGTGTGTCATCTCCCCTGTATATAGCATGTACCTGTATGTCATCTCCTCCCGTATTAGACCTCGTTCACACGTTATTTGGTCAGTATTTGTAACTTTGTAAGCTAAATTGGCAGCCTGATAAATCCCCAGCCAACAGGAAGCCCTCCCCCTGGCAGTATATATTAGCTCACACATACACCTAATAGACAGGTCATGTGACTGACAGCTGCCATATTTCCTATATGGTACATTTGTTGCTCTTGTAGTTTGTCTGCTTATTAATCAGATTTTTTTTTTTGAAGCATAATACCAGACTTGTGTATGTTTTTGGGCGAGTTTCGTGTGTCAAGTTGTGTGTGTTGAGTTGCGTGTGGCGACATGCATGTAGCGACTTTTGTGAGATGAGTTTTGTGTGGCCACATGCGTGTAGCAACTTTTTGTGTGTCGAGTTGCATGTGACAGGTTAGTGTAGCAAGTTGTGTGCATCAAGTTTTGCGCATGGCGAGTTTTGTGGGTGGCGAGTTTTATGTGTGGTGCGTTTTGAGTATGTGCAAGTTTTGTGTGAGGCAACTTTTGCATGTATTGCAACTTTTGTGCATGTGGCAATTTTTCCGCGTGTGCAAGTTTTGCGTGTGGCGAGTTTTCCATGAGGTGTGTTTTGCATGTGTGGCGAGTTTTGCAAGAGCCTAGTTTTTGCATGTGGCGAGTTCTGCGCGTGGCGAGTTTTGAGTAGCGACTTTTGTGTTTCGACTTTTACGTGGCGAGGTTGGTGTATTTGTGGTGAAATGTGTGCTGAGGGTAATATGTGTTCAAGCACGTGGTAGTGTGTGGCGCATTTTGTGTGTGTTCATATCCCCGTGTGTGGTGAGTATCCCATGTCGGGGCCCCACCTTAGCAACTGTACGGTATATACTCTTTGGCGCCATCGCTCTCATTCTTTAAATCCCCCTTGTTCACATCTGGCAGCTGTCAATTTGCCTCCTACACTTTTCCTTTCATTTTTTCCCATTATGTAGATAGGGGCAAAATTGTTTGGTGAATTTGAAAGCGTGGGGTTAAAATTTCACCTCACAACATAGCCTATGACGCTCTCGGGGTCCAGACGTGTGACTGTGCAAAATTTTGTGGCTGTAGCTGCGACGCCTCCAGCACTTTTCCTTTCACTTTTTCCCCATTATGTAGATAGGGGCAAAATTATTTGCTGAATTGGAAAGCACAGGGTTAAAATTTCACCTCACAACATAGCCTATGACGCTCTCAGGGTCCAGACGTGTGACTGTGCAAAATTTTGTGGCTGTAGCTGCGACGCCTCCAACACTTTTCCTTTCACTTTTTTCCCCATTATGTAGATAGGGGCAAAATTGTTTGGTGAATTGGAACGCGCGGGGTTAAAATTTCGCCTCACAACATAGCCTATGACGCTCTCGGGGTCCAGACGTGTGACTGTGCAAAATTTTGTGGCTGTAGCTGCGACGGTGCAGATGCCAATCCCGGACATACACACATACATACACACACACACACACACACACACACACACACACACACACACACACACACACACACACACACACACACACACACACACACATTCAGCTTTATATATTAGATTATGTTGTAATTTGTTTTATTGTCTGTACAAGTCCTCTCTAAAAATGTAAAGTGCTGCGGAATATGTTGGTGCTATAGAAATAAAATTATTATTATTATTATTATTACACATACCATATATACTCGAGTATAAGCCAACCCGAGTATAAGCCGACCCCCTTAATTTTGCCACAAAAAACTGGGAAAACTTATTGACTCGAGTATAAGCCTAGGGTGGAAAATGGAGCAGCTACCGGTTAATGTCAAAAACAAAAATAGATACCAATAAAAGTAAAATTAATTGAGACATCAGTAGGTTAAGTGTTTTTGAATATCCATATTGAATCAAGAGCCCCATATAATGCTCCATACAGTTCATTATTGCCCCATAGATGCTCCATATAAAGCTGTGCCCCATATACAATGCTCTGCACCGTTCATTATTGTCCCATAGCTGTGCCATATAGTGCTCTGCACCGTTCATTATTGTCCCATAACTGTTGTGAATTCTGTTATCGAACTTCCTCCTGTGGTCATGAATGGTACTTCGGCGAGTTCTGTCCATGGACTCCCTCTGGTGGCTGTGAGTGGAGCTGCTGCTTCTGAGGTTCCTTCCACAGGTGATGGAGTTCATTCGTTGGCTGGCTGCTCTATTTAACTCCACTCAGATCGTTACTCCATGCCAGCTGTCAATGTTCTTGTACTGGTTCAGTTCGCTCCTGGATCTTTCTGGTGACCGGTCTACTCCAGCAGAAGCTAAGTCCCTGCTAGTTAATTAGTTGTTCATTGTTTTCTTGTCCAGCTTGCTATAATGATTTTGCCTTGCTAGCTGGAAGCTCTGGGATGCAGAGTGGCACCTCCGCACCGTGAGTCGGTGCGGAGGTCTTTTTGCACACTCTGCGTGGTCTTTTGTAGTTTTTTGTGCTGACCGCAAAGATACCTTTCCTATCCTCTGTCTGTTTAGTAAGTTGGGCCTCCCTTTGCTGTAACCTGTTTCATTTCTGTGTTTGTGACTTCATCTTAACTCACAGTCAATATATGTGGGGGGCTGCCTTTTCCTTTGGGGATTTTCTCTGAGGCAAGGTAGGCTTTATTTTCTATTTCTAGGGCTAGTTAGCTCTTAGGCTGTGAAGAGGCGTCTAGGCCGTGTTAGGTACGCTCCATGGCTATTTCTAGTTGTGTGATAGGATTAGGGGTTGCGGTCAGCAGAGTTCCCACTTCCCAGAGCTTGTCCTGTGAGAGTTTAACCATCAGGTCGTTCCGGGTGCTCCTAACCACCAGGTCCATAACATATAGCTGTGCCATATAGTGCTCTGCACCGTTCATTTTTGCCCCATAGCTGTGCCATATAGTGCTCTGCACCATTCATTATTGCCCCATTGATGTACCATAGAAAGCTCTGCCATTGCTGCTGCTGCAATAAAAAAAGAAATGCCATACTCACCTCTCTTGCTTGCAGCTCCCAGCGTCTGGTCCCGGCGTCTCTCCGCACTGACTGTTCAGGCAGAGGGCAGCGCGCACACTATATGCGTCATTACGCCCTCTGACCTGAACAGTCAGAGCGGAGAGACGCCGGGAAGATGGAGCAGGGCTGGGAAGATGGGGCGGCGCCCGGTGTGTGGAACGGGGATAGGTGAATATGCGATACTTACCTGCTCCCGGCATCCCGCTCCTTCTCCCGGACAGCTGGTCTTCGGTGCCGCAGCCTCTTCCTCTATCAGCGGTCACCGTTACCGCTGATTAGAGAAATTAATATGCGGCTCCACCCCTATGGGAGTGGAGTCCATATTCATTTTTCTAATGAGCGGTCCCACGTGACCGCTGAAGAGGGGAAGAGCTGCACTCGAAGACCGTGGGATGGCAGGGGGAGCGCCAGGAGCGCTAGGTAAGTATGCCTCAGCGCCTCTCCCCCTCACCTGCCGACCCTGCCACCCACCGTGACTCAAGTATAAGCCGAGAGGGGCACTTTCAGCCCAAAAATTTGGGCTGAAAATCTCGGCTTATACTCGAGTATATACGGTATGTTTGTATGTATTTGTCTAGCACCACACATGGTGGAATTGCCTAAAATAATTTACACCCAAGAAAGAACTTCAGCTATGTGCAGTCTTTGGATTCTCATAGAAGAAATGACACCTCCTTTGTAGTTAAAGGTTACAAGAAGGTCACCTCCCACTGTGTTAGCTTTCTTACTGTACCTTCAGTATTTGATCTTATGTGACCTTAGCTTGTCAACACAATGATTTACCAGTAGGCATGTGAAGTTAGCTTGTTTTTTTTTCCTTCAAACTGGGTTTATTACACCACTTGTGTGCCATTTATTGGAAAAAGAATTAGGTTTGTATTTTTAACTTGAGATGAGCAGATCGTTTGAAATTTGAATTTGCTAACTTTGCCAAATTTCCCCCAAAATTTTATGCTTGGTATGTTTGCATGAATCACATGATTAAAAAGCCTTGATCTGCATGGAAAATAAATATAAAACGCTGTTATGTCCTGGCATTTGGTTGGGTGGAACAAGTATCCCTGTTTGATGACTATAACGGGCTTTGCTAAAGATGAAGAAAAAGCTTTTTTTAAGCCATCAGAAACTTATTCCTTTATAGGCACAAACCTACACTACGGTTTCAAAGTTTAGGGTCACCCAGACAATTTTGTGTTTTCCATGAAAACTCTTTTATTAATCAAAGGAGTTGCCAAATTAATTAAAAATCTTGTCCAGACATTGACAAGGTTTGAAAAAAAGATTTTCATTTGAAATAATAATTTTCTCCTTCAAACTTTGCTTTCATCAAATAATGCTCCCTTTGCAGCAATTACAGCATTGCAGACCTTAGGCATTCTAGCAGTTATTTGCTGAGGTAATCTGGAGAAATTTCACCCCATGCTTCCAGAATCCCCTCCCACAAGTTGGTTTGGCTTGATGGGCACTTTTTGCGTACCATATGGTCAAGCTGCTCCCACAACAGCTCAATGGGGTTGAAATCTGGTGATTGCAATGGCCACTCCATTACAGATAGAATACTAGTTGCCTGCTTCTTCCCTAAATAGTTCTTGCATAATTTGGAGGTGTGCTTTGGGTCATTGTCCTGTTGTAGGATGAAGCTGGCTCCAATCAAGCGCTGTCCACAGGGTATGGCATGGCGTTGCAAAATGGAGTGATAGCCTTCCTTATTCAAAATTGCTTTTACCTTGTACAAATCTCCCACTTTACCAGCACCAAAGCAACCCCAGACCATCACATTACCTCCACCATGCTTAACAGATGGCATCAGGCACTCTTCCAGCATCTTCTCAGTAGTTCTGCGTCTCACAAATGCTCTTCTGTGTGATCCAAACACCTCGCACTTGGATTCGTCTGTCTATAACACTTTTTTCCAATCTTCCTCTGTCCAATGTCTGTGTTCTTTTGCCCATATTAGTATTTTCCTTTTATTAGCCAGTCTCAGATTTGGCTTTTTCTTTGCCACTCTGCCCTGAAGGCCAGCATCCTGGAGTCGCCTCTCACTGTAGACATTGACACTGGCGTTTTGCGTGTACTGAAGCTGCCAGCAGAGGACCTGTGAGGCATCGATTTCTCAAACTACAGACTCTACTGTACTTGTCTTGTTGCTCAGTTGTGCAGCGGGGACTCCCACTTCTCTTTTGACTCTGCTTAGAGCCTGTTTGTGCTCTCCTCTGAAGGGGGTAGTACACACCCTTGTAGGAAATCTTCAGTTTCTTGGCAATTTCTCTCATGGAATAGCCTTCATTTCTAAGAACAAGAATAGACTGACGAGTTTCACATGAAAGTTCTTTTTTTCTGGCCATTTTGAGAGTTTGATGGAACCAACAGATGTAATGCTCCAGATTCTCAACTAGCTCAAAGAAAGGTCAGGCTTATAGGTTCTCTAATCAGCCAAACTGTTTTCAGCTATGCTAACATACTTGTACAAGGGTTTTCAAGGGTATTCTAACCATCCATTAGCCTTGTTACACAGTTAGCAAACACAAAGTACCATAAGAACACTGGAGTGATGGTTGTTGGAAATGGGCCCCTATACACCTGTGAAGATATTTCATTACAAACCAGACATTTGCAGCTAGAATAGTCATTTACCACATTAACAATGTATAGAGTGTATTTCTGAATCATTTAATGTTAGCTTCATTGGAAAAAACTGCTTTTCTTTATAAAATAAGGAAATTTCTAAGTGACCCTAAACTTTGGAACGGTAGTGTATATTCTCTCCAAGAGAATTGGGTCGATTATAGTAATGACACTTCTAAGAAACTCTGATCCAAGTTTGACGAGTGTCAGCTGAGTGTGATTCGATTTTCTCCGATGAGAGAATCATAGCACAGATGAGGAGAAAATGGAATACAAAATTTCTCCATCTTCTCCATTCTGTGAGTCCACAGAAATCGGACTGCACTCGGATGTTATCTGAATGCAATCCAATGATTTCCAAACACCCATAGAATTGAATGGGTGCATGCCTTACGATTTGCACTGTAAATCACAGCATGCTAATTTTTTCTCCTGCTGAATCGGAATAAGAAACAAATGCTGATCAGTAGGGTTGAGCAAAACGGATTGGTCATTTTCATAAGTCACCGACTTTTGGCAAAGTCGGGTTTCATGAAACCTGATCAGATCCCAGCGTGGTGTGAGCCACGCGGTCGGCGACCTTCGTGCCAAAGTTGCGTTTCTATGACGCGTTCGGCGCCATTTCTCAGCCAATGAAGGTGGACGCAAAGTGTGGGCAGCGTGATGACATAAGCCTCAGTCCCCACCATCTTAGAGAAGGGCATTACAGTGATTGGCTTGCTTTCTGCAGCATCACAGGGGCTATAAAGGGGCGTGCACGCCGACCGCCATCTTACTGCTGCTGATCTGAGTATAGGGAGAGGTTCCTCAGAAGCAGGGATAGCGTTAGGCAGGGTACATTAACCCCCAAACTGCTTGTGCTGTAGCGATTTACACTGTCCAACACCATCTTTTGTTTGCAGGGACAGTGTAGTTTTTTTGGGGTGCATCAGCTCTGTAGCTTAGGCTGCCTTATAAGGCTCCCTGATAGCTGCATTGCTGTTTGTACGCCGCTGTGGAAACCAACTGCTTTTTTCAAAGCACAAATCCTGTTGCCTCTTCCTTTCTGCACAGCTATCTTGTTTGTTTGTCCACACTTTTGACTTTTGTCAGTCCTTTTTATTGCTGCCTGCCATACTTTCCTGAAATTACTGTAGGGAGATAGTAATTGTAGTACAGTCCCTTTTTTTTTGTTATATCTCTTCAAGCCACTTTTTGCCACAGAAAATATACTCTAATACAGTGGGCATGATTTGGCAAATCTGCATCAGTGCCAGTCCTGTCTGTGGCATCTGTCTTTCATTTTCTGCCACAGAAAACCTACTGTATAACAGTGGGCCTGATTTCTTCACAATTCTCCCAGAAAAAATAAAACAAGTGGGAGATTAAGATTGGCAAATCTGCATCACTGCCAGTCCTGTCTGTGGCATCTGTCTTTCATTTTCTGCCACAGAAAACCTACTGTATAACAGTGGGCCTGATTTCTTCACAATTCTCCCAGAAAAAATAAAACAAGTGGGAGATTAAGATTGGCAAATCTGCATCACTGCCAGTCCTGTCTGTGGCATCTGTCTTTCATTTTCTGCCACAGAAAACCTACTGTATAACAGTGGGCCTGATTTCTTCACAATTTTCCCAGAAAAAATAAAACAAGTGAGAGATTAAGATTGGCAAATCTGCATCACTGCCAGTCCTGTCTGTGGCATCTGTCTTTCATTTTCTACCACAGAAAATATACTGTATTACAGTGGGCCTGATTTCTTCACAATTCTCCAGAAAAACAAAACAAGTGGGAGATTAAGATTAGCAAATCTGCATCAGTGCCAGTCCTGTCTGTGGCATCTGTCTTTCCTTTTCTGCCACAGAAAACCTACTGTATAACAGTGGGCCTGATTTCTTCACAATTCTCCCAGAAAAAATAAAACAAGTGGGAGATTAAGATTGGCAAATCTGCATCACTGCCAGTCCTGTCTGTGGCATCTGTCTTTCATTTTCTGCCACAGAAAATCTACTGTATAACAGTGGGCCTGATTTCTTCACAATTCTCCCAGAAAAAACAAAACAAGTGAGAGACTAAGATTGGCAAATCTGCATCACTGCCAGTCCTGTCTGTGGCATCTGTCTTTCATTTTCTACCACAGAAAATATACTGTATTACAGTGGGCCTGATTTCTTCACAATTCTCCCAGAAAAAATAAAACAAGTGGGAGATTAAGATTGGCAAATCTGCATCACTGCCAGTCCTGTCTGTGGCATCTGTCTTTCATTTTCTGCCACAGAAAACCTACTGTATAACAGTGGGCCTGATTTCTTCACAATTCTCCCAGAAAAAATAAAACAAGTGGGAGGTTAAGATTGGCAAATCTGCATCACTGCCAGTCCTGTCTGTGGCATCTGTCTTTCATTTTCTGCCACAGAAAACCTACTGTATAACAGTGGGCCTGATTTCTTCACAATTCTCCCAGAAAAAATAAAACAAGTGAGAGATTAAGATTGGCAAATCTGCATCACTGCCAGTCCTGTCTGTGGCATCTGTCTTTCATTTTCTGCCACAGAAAACCTACTGTATAACAGTGGGCCTGATTTCTTCACAATTCTCCCAGAAAAAATAAAACAAGTGAGAGATTAAGATTGGCAAATCTGCATCACTGCCAGTCCTGTCTGTGGCATCTGTCTTTCATTTTCTGCCACAGAAAATCTACTGTATAACAGTGGGCCTGATTTCTTCACAATTCTCCCAGAAAAAACAAAACAAGTGAGAGACTAAGATTGGCAAATCTGCATCACTGCCAGTCCTGTCTGTGGCATCTGTCTTTCATTTTGTACCACAGAAAATATACTGTATTACAGTGGGCCTGATTTCTTCACAATTCTCCCAGAAAAAATAAAACAAGTGGGAAATTAAGATTGGCAAATCTGCATCAGTGCCAGTCCTGTCTGTGGCATCTGTCTTTCATTTTCTGCCACAGAAAATAAACTGTATTACAGTGGACCTGATTTCTTCACAATTCTCCCAGAAAAAATAAAACAAGTAGGAGATTAAGGTTGGCAAATCTGCATCAGTGCCAGTCCTGTCTGTGGCATTTGTCTTTCATTTTCTGCCATAGAAAACCTACTGTATAACAGTGGGCCTGATTTCTTCACAATTCTCCCAGAAAAAATAAAACAAGTGGGAGATTAAGATTGGCAAATCTGCATCACTGCCAGTCCTGTCTGTGGCATCTGTCTTTCATTTTCTGCCACAGAAATCCTACTGCATCCCTGCCAGTCCTGTCCAGAAAAAATAAAAAGAGGGAGATTTTTATTGGTAGTGTGTGCATATGCGTCAGTCCTGTTAGTGCCATATCTGTCTGCCACTTAAGCTGTCTACTGTTATTCAGTGGGCCTGATTTTTCCTGCAGTCTCACCCACCTATAAAGGGAGATATAAATTCACCACATGTTTGAGTACACCTTGTAACTGGTTTTACAGTAACAAATACCGTTAGTTTGTTTGGTTACGTTTTTCAAACAATGAGGAAGTCTGGTGGAAGAGGTCTTGGCTGTGGGCGGTCATTTCCAGCTGGTAATGATGGTAGTGGTGGTGGAGCATCAGGTGGTCGTGGGACAAGATATATTGCACCTAAGTCTCGAGTTGTTGAGCCAGCGTCATCGTCTGGCTACACAAGGACTCGAACGCTCCCTTTTCTGGGAGTAGGAAAACCGCTTTTAAAGCCGGAGCAGCAGGAACAAGTTTTGGCTTTCCTTGCTGACTCTGCCACTAGCTCTTTCGCCTCCTCTTCGAAAACTGCTAAATGTAAAAGCAGCACGTCGTCAGTGGATGTTCACGGTCAGGGACAAGTCGCTTCCTTGTTTTCTTCACCAAGAACAACAGAGAAGGATGCGTCAGGCAACACAACGGGTTACTCCATGGAGCTCTTTACACATACCATTCCTGGTTTAGAAAGGGAAATTGTTAACAGGCCATGCCCATTACCAGATGAATCGGACATGGAGTGCACAGATGCACAGCCACAGCCAGATTACTATGCTGTTCCTTTGACTCAGATCAGAACATTGCCCTCGCAGTGTACTGATCCACAATCTGACCCTGATGAGACTATGGAGCCCCGTCACGAACGCTATAGCACCGGCTTACACGGTGACACAGAGGAAATTGCACACGACATAGAAGAGGAGTTCATAGATGACCCAGTTGTTGACCCCGATTGGCTGCCATTGGGGGAACAGGGTGCAGGCGGCAGTAGCTATGAAGCGGAGGAGGAGGAGGAGCTGCAGCAGGCATCAACATCGCAACAGGTTCCATCTGGCAGGCCCGTATCTGGCCAAAAACGTGTGGCAAAAACAAAACCAGTTGTAGGACAGCGTGGCCATCCGGTTAAAGAAACTCAGTGTGCAATGCCTGAAAAGGTATCCGAGAGTAGGAAGAGTGCAGTCTGGCATTTTTTAAACAAGATCCAAATTATCAGCACAAAGTCATCTGTAAAAAATGTTCAAGGACCTTCAGTAGAGGTCAGAATGTTAAAAATCTAAATACAAGTTGCATGCATAGACATTTAACCACATGCATTTGCAAGCCTGGACTAACTAACAAACGTCCCTTAACGTTGTAGCACCCTCTCACAATGAAGCTAGTCAGCAACGCTACATCCCTTCCCTCACTGTAAGCCCATCGTTTACCGCACCACCTGCAGTAAATGTGGAGGTTTCGTCGCAAGGCCAAAGCAGTCAGGGAATCACCAGGTTCGTGGTAGGAAACACTGTATGTAGGGCACCAGCAAGAATACCATCTCCAACCCTCTCTGCCATGTCCACCGGCACCCTCGCTAGTTCCACCATCTGCAGCTCTCCAGTCCAGCTAACCCTACATGAGACTCTTGTTAGGAAAAGGAAGTACTCAATCTCGCATCCGCATACACAGGGTTTGAATGCCCACATTGCTAGACTAATCTCGTTAGAGATGATGCCCTACCGGTTAGTTGAAAGCGAAGCTTTCAAAGCCCTGATGGACTACGCTGTACCAAGCTATGAGCTACCCAGTCGACAATTCTTTTCAAGAAAAGCCATCCCAGCCCTCCACCAGCATGTAAAAGACCGCATCGTCCATGCACTCAGGCAATCTGTGAGTACAAAGGTGCACTGACAACAGATACATGGACCAGTAGGCATGGCCAGGGCCGTTACGTCTCCATCACGGCACACTGGGTTAATGTGGTGGATGCAGGGTCCACAAGGACAGCAATATTGGGACAGTTCTGCCTAGCCCACGGTCTAGGAAACAGTTGGCTGTAGGCGTTCGCCCCCCTCCTACTCCTCCTCGTCCTCCTGCAGCAGCGAGAGCTCGTCCACAGACCGCAGTCTCACGACCACTCCATCCGCAGCTGCCACTGTTACACACGAGGTGTCCCATTATGGAACATCTAGTGTTAAGCGTCAGCAAGCTGTATTGGCAATGAAGTGTTTGGGCGACAACTGACACACCGCGGAAGTTCTGTGCGAGTTCTTGCAGAAAGAAACTCAGTCATGGCTGGGCACTGTACATCTTGAGGCAGGCAAGGTGGTGAGTGATAACGGAAGGAATTTTATGACTGCCATAGCCCTTTCACAACTGAAACACATTCCTTGCCTGGCTCACACCTAAAACCTGGTGGTGCAGTGCTTCCTGAAAAGTTATCCGGGGTTACCCGACCTGCTCCTGAAAGTGCGCAGACTTTGCTCGCATATCTGCTGTTCGCCCGTACACTCCAGCCGTATGCAGAACCATCAGCGGTCTTTGAACCTTCCCCAGCATCGCCTAATCATCGACTTTGCAACAAGGTGGAACTTCACACTGCACATGCTTCAGAGACTATGCGAACAGAGGCGTGCTGTTATGTATTTGTGGGAGGATACACATACACGGGCAGGCAGTTGGATGGCAGACATGGAGTTGTCAGGTGTGCAGTGGTCGAAGCTACAAGACCTGTGTCAAGTCCTTCAGTGTTTTGAGGAATGCACACAGCTGGTTAGTGCAGACAACGCCATAATTAGCATGAGCATCCCCCAAATGCGTCTGCTGATGCAAAGTTTGACGCACATAAAGGAGCAGGCGTCTGCAACTGAGGACGAGGGAAGCCTTGATGACAGTCAGCCATTGTCTGTTCAGGGCAGTCTACAGGATGAGGTGGTGGGCGAAGAGGAAGAGGACGAGGAGGATGATGGGGATAAGGATTTTTTGGATGAGGAAGCTTCTCAGGGGGCAATAGAAACTGGTGGCGTTGCAAGGCCGGGTTCAGGGTTTTTGAGGGAGACAAGTGACATTGATTTGCCAGAAACTGCCCCTCAACCCAGCACAAGCACAGATTTTACCACTGGAATATTGGCCCACATGGCGGATTATGCCTTACGTATCCTCAAAAGGGACCCACGCATTATAAAAATGATGACCGATGACGATTACTGGTTGGCCTGCCTCCTTGATTCTCGCTATAAAGGCAAATTGCAAAATATCATGCCACATGAGAACCTCGAACAAATATTGGCAACCAAACAAGCAAGTCTTGTAGACCGTTTGATTCAGGCATTCCCAGCACACAGCGCCGGTGATGGTTCTCACACGAGCTGCAGGGGGCAACAGGGCAGAGGTGTTAGAGGTGCACAAATCAGAAGTGGCGTTGGACAGGGGGGTTTTCTGACCAGGTTGTGGAGTGATTTCGCAATGACCGCAGACAGGACAGGTACTGCAGCATCAATTCAAAGTGACAGGAGACAACATTTGTCCAGTATGGTTACTAACTATTTTTCATCCCTTATCGATGTTCTCCCTCAACCGTCATTCCCATTTGATTACTGGGCATCCAAAATAGACACCTGGCCTGCATTGAGCCAAATTTTTTTATTTTAGGCCTACTAAGTCTGTCTGCGGTCCCTCCTTCCAATTGTCCTCCGCTGACCACACCAATGCTGCCTGTGTACCCCTACCACATAATCGAAGCTGCATTGAGCCAAATTTATTTATTTTAGGCCTACTAAGTCTGTCTGCGGTCCCTCCTTCAAATTGTCCTCCGTTGACCACACCAATGCTGCCTGTGTCCCCCTACCACATAATTCTAACTGCACTGAGCCAAATTTTTTTTATTTTAGGCCTACTAAGTCTGTCTGCGGTCCCTCCTTCCAATTGTCCTCCGCTGAACACACCAATGCTGCCTCTGTACCCCTACCACATAATCGAAGCTGCATTGAGCCTAATTTATTTATTTTAGGCCTACTAAGTCTGTCTGCGGTCCCTCCTTCCAAATGTCCTCCGCTGACCACACCAAAGCTGCCTGTGTACCCCTACCACCTAATCAAAGCTGCATTGAGCCTAATTTATTTATTTTAGGCCTACTAAGTCTGTCTGCAGTCCCTCCTTCAAATTGTCCTTCGCTGACCACACCAATGCTGCCTGTGTACCCCTACCACATAATTCTAAGTGCATTGAGCCAAATTTTTTTATTTTAGGCCTACTAAGTCTGTCTGCGGTCCCTCCTACCAATTGTCCTCCGGTGACCACACCAATGCTGCCTGTGTACCCCTGCAACATAATTCAAACTGCATTGAGCCTAAGATTTTAATTTGAGGCCAACTAAGTCTGTCTGCGGTCCCTCCTACCAATTGTCCTCCGTTGACCACACCAATGCTGCCTGTGTACCCATGTAACCTTTCTTAAACCTGCAGCGAGCAAACTTTGTGGTGTAAGGCCTACTAGCAGTGTCTGTCTGCGCCACTCAAAACAGCTGTCCTCCTCTTAAAAAAAAAAATGAGCTGCAATTGTCTGGTTTTCAGCCTGTCGGAATTTTAAAACTGCATTGGGGCCACAAGTTTCGTTGGGGTCTACAAACTGTGTCTGCAGCTCCAAGGTGTTCTCTAGGTTGCCTCTCACTAGCTACTATCTCAGGCTCTCGTTAAGTAGTTGTTGATACGACACTGCATTAGGCCTACAAGTTGGTTCTGGGTTATAGAGACAGTGTCTGCCGCTTCAAGGTGTTCTCAAGGTTGCTTCTCCCTAGCTTCTATCTTGAAGCTCTTGTTAAGTAGTTGTTGATACGACACCACTGCATTAGGCCTACAAGTTGGTTCTGGGTTCTAGAGACGGTGTCTGCCGCTCCAAGGTGTTCTCCAGGTTGCCTCTCCCTAGCTTCTATCTTCAAGCTCTTGTTAAGTAGTTGTTGATACGACACTGCATTAGACCTACAAGTTGGTTCTGGGTTCTAGAGACAGTGTCTGCCGCTCCAAGGTGTTCTCCAGGTTGCCTCTCCATAGCTTCTATCTTCTAGCTCTCGTTAAGTAGTTGTTGAAACAACACTGCATTAGGCCTACAAGTTGGTTCTGGGTTGTAGAGACGGTGTCTGCCACTCCAAGTTGTTCTCAAGGTTGCCTCTCCCTAGCATCTATCTTGAAGCTCTTGTTAAGTAGTTGTTGATACGACACTGCATTAGGCCTACAAGTTGGGTCTGGGTTCTAGAGACGGTGTCTGCCGCTCCAAGGTGTTCTCAAAGTTGCCTCTCCCTAGCTTCTATCTTGAAGCTCTTGTTAAGTAGTTGTTGATACGACACTGCATTAGGCCTACAAGTTGGTTCTGGGTTCTAGAGACGGTGTCTGCCGCTCCAAGGAGTTCTCCAGGTTGCCTCTCCCTAGCTTCTATCTTCAAGCTCTCGTTAAGTAGTTGTTGAAACAACACTGCATTAGGCCTACAAGTTGGGTCTGGGTTGTAGAGACGGTGTCTGCCGCTCCAAGGTGTTCTCAAGGTTGCCTCTCCCTAGCTTCTATCTTCAAGCTCTCGTTAAGTAGTTGTTGAAACAACACTGCATTAGGCCTACAAGTTGGGTCTGGGTTGTAGAGACAAAGTCTGCCGCTCCAAGGTGTTCTCAAGGTTGCCTCTCCCTAGCTTCTATCTTCAAGCTCTCGTTAAGTAGTTGTTGAAACAACACTGCATTAGGCTTACAAGTTGGGTCTGGGTTGTAGAGACGCTGTCTGCCGCTCCAAGGTGATCTCCAGGTTGCCTCTCCCTAGCTTTTATCTTCAAGCTCTCGTTAAGTAGTTGTTGAAACAACACTGCATTAGGCTTACAAATTGGGTCTGGGTTCTAGAGATGGTGTCTGCCGCTCCAAGTTGTTCTCCAGGTTGCCTCTCCCTAGCTTCTATCTTGAAGCTGTCATTAAGTAGTTGTTGAAACAACACTGCATTAGGCCTACAAGTTGGGTCTGGGTTGTAGAGACGGTGTCTGCCGCTCCAAGGTGTTCTCAAGGTTGCCTCTCCTTAGCTGCTATCTTCAAGCTCTCGTTAAGTAGTTGTTGAAACAACACTGCATTAGGCTTACAAGTTGGGTCTGGGTTGTAGAGACGCTGTCTGCCGCTCCAAGGTGTTCTCAAGGTTGCCTCTCCCTAGCTTTTATCTTCAAGCTCTCGTTAAGTAGTTGTTGAAACAACACTGCATTAGGCTTACAAATTGGGTCTGGGTTCTAGAGACGGTGTCTGCCGCTCCAAGTTGTTCTCCAGGTTGCCTCTCCCTAGCTTCTATCTTGAAGCTGTCATTAAGTAGTTGTTGAAACAACACTGCATTAGGCCTACAAGTTGGGTCTGGGTTGTAGAGACGGTGTCTGCTGCTCCAAGGTGTTCTCAAAGTTGCCTCTCCTTAGCTTCTATCTTCAAGCTCTCTTTAAGTAGTTGTTGAAACAACACTGCATTAGGCCTACAAGTTGGGTCTGGGTTCTAGAGACGGTGTCTGCCGCTCCAAGGTGTTCTCAAGGTTGCCTCTCCCTAGCTTCTACCTTCAAGCTCTTGTTAAGTAGTTGTTGAAACAACACTGCATTAGGCCTACAAGTTGGTTCTAGAGATGGTGTCTTCCGCTCCAAGGTGTTCTGCAGGTTTCCTCTCCCTAGCTTCTATCTTCAAGCTCTTGTTAAGTAGTTGTTGAAACAACACTCCATTAGGCCTACAAGTTGGGTCTGGGTTCTAGAGACAGTGTCTGCCGCTCCAAGGTGTTCTCAAGGTTGCCTCTCTCTAGCTTCTATCTTGTAGCTCTCGTTAAGTAGTTGTTGATGCAACACTGCATTAGGCCTACAAGTTGGGTCTGGGTTCTACAAACGGTGTCTTCCGCTCCAAGCTGTTCTCCAGGTTGTCTTTCCCTAGCTTCTATCTTCAGGCTCTCGTTAAATTGTTTTTAATATAACACTGCATTTGGCCTTCTTGTTTTGTTGGCCCTACTAACAGTGTCTGCCGCTCCTTGCTGTTCTCCTCCACTGATCAAACCAGTGCCGCCTGTTTACCTCTGTTACCAATTTTGAACTGCATTTAGCCTACTTACTGATTTGGGCCTACTCACTGTGTCAGCCTCTCATTACAGTTATACTCCACTGAACAAAGCAATGCCCCCTGGTTAGTCCTGTTACCAATTTTGAACTGCATTTAGCCCACTTTATTATTTGGGCCTATATCTGTGTTTCCTCCTCATCCTGCCAATTGCCCAGCCAGTGATAGATGAGTCTGCTGGTGCATTGACCCAGAGTGCTACATTCCCCGTGCACGCTACACAGCCAGACCCTGCTGAAAGTCAGGTTCCCCTTCCCGCATACTATACCACCTTACACGGGGACAAAGAGTAAGGTGCAGATGAAAGTGCAGGTTCCTACATCAGGTGGGGGGGGAATACTCGTTGGCGACGTCACTGGCACAGGCCCCTCATAGTACGCAAAAGTGTCGCTGCCGGTGGGAGGCGCCCCCGCCGTGCAAACACACCGCCATACTTTGAGGGGCCCTGTGCCAGTGCCAATGTCAACGAGTGGGCCCCCCCTGCTTGCTCAGGATCACAGCACTTGCAAAGTTGAAATACTTATAAAATAAACAATCGTCCAGAAGGCGCTGCCCTAAAAACTGAATAAATTTGCAGCAAATATAATGATGAAGACCACCCTATTCATCATCCAGGGAAGAAGGAATCAGTGAAGAAGAAGGAATCAGCGATTCCGAAACGCTTTGGAATTTGGTCTGGTGTGCGTTCCGTAGCCGGTCACGTGACTCATCACGTGGCAGTGACGTCACGCAAGGTCCTGCAGCCGCTCTGCACCTTGCCGGCTCTATTCTTCTGATAGAGCTTTCTGTGCCTGTGCACGGTACATTCTGTCCAGCCTTCTGTGGGGAGGTACGCCTGTCACCGGCCGGGACGGCGACCCCCGAAACATTGGCATCTGCCATTTAGCTTTTTCATCAGCCATTTTTTATTGGCATTTGTCAGCGTCTTTATATCAGCATCCAACGGACATTATCAACAGGACTTTTCACCACAAGGGGAAACATGTCTATATACAGCACATAAGGACTAAGGTATGCCACATGTGACTGCACCTAATTAATATTTGGTTTATTCAATAAGGTGTCATGTCTTTATTTATATTTTTATACTGACATTTTAGCGCAAATATACATTTTATATCTTTTAAAGTTGAAATACTTACCTCTCCCTGCTCCACTGCAGTGAAGTGGTCCACATTTCCTGGGCCCACTAAATACTTGAACCAGCCCTACCCCCCACAACTTTAGCCAAATGACCCCCAATTTCCAATGCCTAACTATTATTATAAGGTAAATTAAGATTGGTAAGCTTCAGTAACAAGAATGGATGTTTTTGCCATTAAAATGGGCACTGTAGGTGTTTTCCTGGCCCCCACTGACTGCCGACTATGCTTCCCCATTGGGTTTCGTGTTTCGGTCGATCCCCGACTTTTCGAGAAAATCGGTCGATTTTACTCGACTCGACTTTTGAGATAGTCGGGTTTCGCAAAACCCGACTCGACCCAAAAAAAGGAAAAGTCGCTCAACCCTACTGCCTACTATTACAGATTCTTTCCTCCCTTGGCATCAAAGACCTTGCCCTGTCCTGGATTGCCTCATACCTGTCCAACCGCACATTTAGCGTTTCCCACTCCCACACTCCCTTCTCATCCTGCCCTCTCTCTGTTGGAGTCCCTCAAGGCTCTGTCCTAGGGCCCCTACTTTGTTCCATCTATACCCTTGCCCTAGGACAACTCATAAAGTCTCTTGCTTCCAGTACCACTTGTATGCAGACGACACTCCACTCAGATCTACCTCTCTGGCCCAGATGTCACCTCCCTGCTGTCCAGAATCCTGAAGTAAGAAACAGCCGCACTCGTGTGTTTGGTTTTTTCAAATGCAGAGGAGTAATTTATTATTTTCAACACAGTGATAAAGCGAAGCTGAGGTCACCACAATAGTATAGAGGTACTGAGGTAACATTTCGGCCCCGCTGTGGGCCTTTATCAAACCTCACTAGAAAGTCAATAAGAATTGTAATATATTAATAATATGCAAAAAATATGCAAAAAAATATACAAATGGTGCTGTATATTAATCATTTGTAACAACTGCTGGGTGAGAGCTATATACAGTGACATCCATATAATACAGACACTTTATACATAAATATACAAAAATATACAAAAATGCCCCTGGTTGACTTAGCATAATATATATTCCATAGAGCGGACATTAAAATTGGCATACGTAACGGCGAATGACATCTAGGGATAAGGTTCTGACAATATCAATATGGGTACTAGTATTGAGAAAAAGGGCGACTAACCTTGTTGTAGAAAAAAGAGTGGAAGATACCCCAAGAGTATGGGACAAATAGTAGCATAAGGCAGGCTCCAGGGTAGAGCTGTAGAGAAGGAATAGTATAGGGTTGAGTGGAATGGAGGGAATATGTAAAGGGAGGTGGAGACTGTAGGTATACAACATACCGAATGGCGTATATGCAGAGAAAATGTAGGTCAGGGAAGGGGGAGCGCTCACAGTCCGTGATGAAAAAAATATGTATATAAATGAAAAAAGAAGGATGATAAACAGTAAAGTTGACAGAAAATGCATGGCTTTGGGAATAGAAGGGGAACATAGAATACCTGCGGGTCCGGTGTGCTGGCGTCCCTGTGGTGATGTGTGGAGCCATAGGTGGTCAGTGGGACTTTATAGAGCCTGTGCAGGAAGTATGCTGGGGAATGGTGTCCCTGGAGTGGCGGCTGCGCATGGCAGGGGAACTGATGGTTGGAGCGCAGAGCCGGCGCAGGAAGTATGTGGTACGCTGGGGAATAGCGTCTCTGAGGTAGCGCCTGTGCACTATAGGGGAACCCGGCCGAGGGTTAGAGCGCAGAGCCAAACCTGGCAATGAGACAGGACAGCGCGAGGAGGTGCATGCGCGGTCCGGGAGTCCTGGACAAGAAGCCGGTGCTTGCGCGGTATGTGTATGTGCTGGTATGAGCAGGCGCCGTTGCTGGGTGGAGGTACAGGCCGCGCGTGCGCAAAAGACAAGAGGGGGAACATTGTCTCTAACAAACAGGGAACCTAGGCAAAGTAAGGGGATACACGGAGATGTAAGTTACTGCGCTGTGGATCCAGGCAGAAGGGGACTACGGTGGTGGGAGCCATAGGAGGTGTGAAAGAAGGAATAACAGGTGAATAATAAGAGGAGGAAAATAAAGAAGAAGAAGAAGAAGAAAAATAAAGGAGAAAAATAAAGGAGAAAAATAAGGCTGGAACAATGGTGAAAAAATGAAAAATAAAATAAAAATAATAATGAAAATAAAGATGAAGTGTATGATGGTAAAGAAGCATATATGGGAATAATTAAAAAATATAAGGAAACTATAAAAAATTGGAAAAAACGTGTAAAAAAAAAGGGGGTATATGTCACGGCAATGGGTCGTTTTTAAAGAAACCAGCGGCGAAAAATGGAAAAAAAATATATATAGTCCCTGAAGGGGTTTAGATGTACTCCGGACATAAATAGAAGGGAGAGATAATGATGGCGGGAAAAATGGTAAATAAGAAAAATAAGAAAATTAGGAAAAATAAGAAAAATAAGGAATAATAAGGAAAAAATTGAGAAAAATAAACATGAAAATAAATAGGAAAAATAAAGATCAAAACGAAAAAAAAAAATAAAAAATAATAAAATAATAAAAAATAAAGAATAAAGAATAAAAAATTAAAAATAAAAATAAAAATAAGGTAATGGTCGAAAAAATGGGTAGTAGGTACTTACCGCAGTTGGATGTAACGGATAGTGAGGATCAGATGGCATGAAAGTATTGAGAAAAGGTTAGTACGTGAGAAAGCAACTATAGTAAGTCGACCCTTAACACTAAAGTAATGATCGATAACATAAAGATACAGTGGAACTTACACACTCAAATACAGTATATTGGAGACTAGGATGCTAAAGCAGAGGACCGGGTGGTCAACAGTATACCATCAGCAAACCAGATTAAGTTCACGGTTGAGACCTTTTGGTGTGAGGGTCTGGAGGGTGTAGATCCAATGGGCTTATCGTTCCCTCAACAGTTTAATGTGGTTACCACCCCTATGTGGTCTGTCCACCTGTTCCAGTACTTGAAATCGTAATTGTGAAATGGAGTGATTAGCAGATGCAAAGTGATGGGGGAGAGGGAGCCACGTTTTTTGCATCGTATGGTAGACTTGTGAGACGCAATCCGATCCCGGATATGCTGTGTCATCTCACCGACATAAAGAAGTCCACAGGGGCATTTCACTACGTAAATTACATTATTGTAATTGCACATAAAAAATCCATTGATTCTAAACTGTTTGCCAGAGTGAGGGTGGGTGATTGAGCCAGATTTTATGACATTTGAACAGCATGCACAACTTAAGCAAGGAAATGTGCCATTCCTTTCGGTACTGAGGAAGGTTTGCCTGGGCACTCTAGTGAAGCTGCCAATGTCGGCTTTGACCACTTTGTCCCTAATATTGTAAGGCCTACGTTTACACATCAGCGGTGGTGTGGAAAAAGCCTTAATGTGGGGGTATGCTTGTTTAAGGAGAGGCCAGTGCTTACGAATCACGTTGTACACCACGGGCATAACGGGATCGTGGGTGTGAACGAATGGGACTCTTTCAGGTTTGGGTTGAGAGCTTGGAGAAAAAGAAGGATTTGAGGCCAACAATTTTTTTCTGTTTAACAGGCTCTTAGGGTAGTCCCTAGCCGTGAATTTATGGGACATCTCCTCCAGTCGCTCCGGTAATAGGCTAGGTTTTGACACAATGCGTGCTAAGCGCTTAAATTTTGAATGGGGCAGGCTGTGTTTAGTAGAGGTTGGGTGACAACTTTGATAGTGGAGCAAGCTTTTGGAGTCTGTGGGTTTGGAGAAGATAGTGGTGAGGGAGCCATCGGGTTCTCTTATGACCAAGGTGTCCAGGAATGGTATCTGTGTAGGGTTACTGTTTAGTGTGAATTGCAGTTCTGGCCGGATCAAATTGAGATATTCAGTGAAACTGAGTAGAGTGTCGTGTGGGCCTGTCCATAGACAAAAGATGTCGTCTATGAATCGAAGCCAGCACCGGCAATAGGTGCAGAAGAGGGCGTTATTGTATACGTAAGTATTCTCGTAGTTGTCCATGTAAATATTGGCATATGCCGGGGCCACGTTTGCGCCCATAGCGGTGCCTTGGGTTTGTAGGTAGTATTGATCTCCAAAAAGAAAGAAGTTATTGTGTAGGATTAAAGACAAGAGTTCAAGGCAAAACTGCCGGGAATTATCAGTAAAATTAGATTGCTGTAAGAGATCCGCCACTGATTTCAGGCCTAGGTCGTGTTTGATGGAGGTATACAAGCTACTCACGTCAAATGTGACGAGGGTGCTCCCTGTTGGCATGGGTGAGAATTGTCGTAGGGTTTGAAGGAAATGCCCTGTGTCAAGGATAAATGATCGCATTGTCCTAGTGAGTGGGGTCAGGATCTTTTCTAGGTAAATTGAGATAGGGGCCAAAATGGAGTCTGTGGAGGCGACAATTGGTCGCCCTGGTGGGTTGTGACAAATTTCAAAAGATACTAAATAAATGTTCTTTGGATATTATTCTTCTCACTATTGACTTTCTCCAAACAGCCATTTCAGAATCTGAGGTGAAGATCGCTTCCATCGAGGAACAACTGTCCACACTACTACCAGCATCTGATTGAAGCTCTCTAAAGGTGAAAAAGGCCATCGAAGAACATCGCAAAATCCTACAGGAGAGAAAACGCTCTAAATTTCAGCGAGATTCCGAAGACTACTCCCAAAACCGAGTCTATAGACTCTGCTCCCTCAGGTATCAGGCAAGGCAACACTGGCCCTCGGCGCCAGGGCGCATACAGCACGGACAGCGACAGTTCCTCAAACAGTTTCTCACAGAATCATTTTTTGTCCAAACGCCCGACTCCGAGACCAAACACCCGAAGAGACCGATACGGAGGGCCGCCCGGAAACGCAGACCGCATGACTACGAGGTCCCAGGTAAGGCCACCAACTCGGTCATTAACATCTCTTCTTACACACTCAACCCAGCGGAACTAACAGTTCTGCAACGGGGCCTATCCTTTTGCCCAACTCCACCATGGGATAAATTTAAACTTTCCCAAGATCTGCAACACTTCTTCCATAATCTTCGCTTGAAGACTCACTTTGGGCTACTGCAAGATTCACCACTAGGGTTGAGCGACCTTGACCTTTTTAGAGTCGAGCCGTGTTTCGCGAAACCCGACTATCTTAAAAGTCGAGTCGAGTGGAATCGGCCGATTATCGCGAAAAGTCGGGGATCGACCGAAACACGAAACCCAATGCAAGTCAATGGGGGAGCATAGTCGGCAGTGAGTGGAGGCCAGGAAAACACCTACACTGCCCATTTTAATGGCAAAAACATCCATTCTTGTTACAGAAGCTTGTCAATCGTAATTTAGCTTATAATAATTGGAAGGCATTTGAAATTGGGAGTCATTTGGCTAAAGTTGTGGGGGGTAGGGCTGGTTCAAGTAATTAGTGGGCCCAGTAAATCTGGACCACGTCACGGCAGTGGAGCAGGGAGAGGTAAGTATTTCAACTTTGCAAGTGCTGTGATCCTGAGCAAGCAGGGGGGGCCCACTCGTTGGCATTGGCACTGGCACAGGGCCCCTCAAAGTACAGCGGTGTGTTTGCACGGCGGGGGCGCCTCCCAGCGGCAGCAACACTTTTGCGTACTATGAGGGGCCCTGTGCCAGTGACGTCGCCAGCAACGAATATTCCTCCCCCCACCTGATGAAGGAACCTGCACCTTCATCTGCACCTTCCTCTTTGTCCCCGTGTAAGGTGGTATGTAGAGTTGAGCGACCTTGACCTTTTTAGAGTCGAGCCGGGTTTCGCGAAACCCGACTATCTGAAGAGTCGGGTCGAGTGAAATCGGCCGATTATGACGTAAAGTCGGGATCGACCGAAACACGAAACCCAATGCAAGTCAATGGGGCAGCATAGTCGGCAGTGAGTGGGGGCCAGGAAAACACCTAGAGTGCCCATTTTAATGTAAAAACCATCCATTCTTCTTAATGAAGCTTGTCAAGCGTAATTTACCTTATAATAATTGGAAGGCATTTGAAATTGGGGGTCATTTGGCTAAAGTTGTGTGGGGTAGGGCTGGTTCAAGTAATTAGTGGGCCCAGGAAATCTGGACCACGTCACGGCAGTGGAGCAGGGAGAGGTAAGTATTTCAACTTTGCAAGTGCTGTGATCCTGAGCAAGCAGGGGGGGCCCACTTGTTGGCATTGGCACTGGCACAGGGCCCCTCAAAGTACAGCGGTGTGTTTGCACGGCGGGGGCGCCTCCCACCGGCAGCAACACTTTTGCGTACTATGAGAGGCCCTGTGCCAGTGACGTCGCCAACTAGTATTCCTCCCCCCACCTGATGAAGGAACCTGCACTTTCATCTGCACCTTACTCTTTGTCCCCGTGTAAGGTGGTATGGTATGCGGGAAGAGCAACCTGACTTTCAGCAGGGTCACAATGTTGTTGTGTAGCATGCACGGGGAATGTTGCGTTATGGGTCAATGTACCAGCAGACTCATCTATCACTGGCTGGGCAATGGGCACGATGAAGTGGAAACACAGATATAGGCCCAAAGAATAAAGTGGGCTAAATGCAGTTCAAAATTGGTAACACAGGAATAACCAGGGGGCATTGCAGTGGAGGACAACTGGAATGAGAGGCTGACACAGAGAGTAGGGCCAAATCAGTAAGTAGTCGAAATGCAGTTCAAAATTGGCAACCGTAGTAAACAGGCGGCACAGCTTTGTTCAGTGGAGGAGAACAGCAAGGAGTGGCAGACACCGATAGTAGGCCCCAACCCAACTAGTAGGCCAAATGCAGTCTAACATTAACAACTACTTAACGAGAGCCTGAAAATAGAATTTCAGGACAGGAAACCAGGAGAACAGCAAGGAGTGGCAGACACCGATAGTAGGCCCCAAACCAACTAGTACGCCAAATGCAGTTGTTCCATTTAACCACAATTTAATGAGAGCCTGAAGATAGAAGCTCAGGAAAGGCAACCTGGGGAACACCTTGGAGTGTAACACACCATCTCTCTCCACCCCATACCCATTTTGTAGGCCTAATGCAGTGTACTTTTCTACAACTACTAAACGAGAGTCGGAAGACCGAAGCAATGGCAAGGAAACCTGGGGAACACCTTGGAGTGTAACACACCATCTCTCTCCACCCCATACCCAATTTGTAGGCCTAATGCAGTGTAGTTTCCAAGAACTACTAAACAAGAGCCGGAAGATCGAAGCTCAGGAAAGGCAACCTGGGGAACACCTTGGAGTGTAACACACCCTCTCTCTACACCCCATACCCAATTTGAAGGCCTAATGCAGCGTAGTTTCCAACAACTACTAAACGAGAGCCGGAAGATCGAAGCTCAGGAAAGGCAACCTGGGGAACACCTTGGAGTGGAACACACCCTCTCTCTACACCCCATACCCAATTTGAAGGCCTAATGCAGTGTAGTTTCCAAGAACTACTAAACGAGAGCCGGAAGATCGAAGCTCAGGAAAGGCAACCTGGGGAACACCTTGGAGTGTAACACAACGTCTCTCTACACCACGGAAGGGCTGATTCTTAGGAAGGAAGGCTGTTGGAAATAAGCATTGCGCGTCCGAGGGTGATTATATTCTTATTAGGTATATACTCACCCTCGGACGCGCCCTGCTTCTTTATTTGGAATGAATGTTTATTTGCAATGTGGTGTTGACTTTCTCTATTATTTTGGTAATTAATGATTTTATTATTTTCATTGTTTTGCATCTTCTCGGCAATAATATAAAGAAGACGCGACAGGACAACACTCGGTGGATGCCATATGTGTGTTTTCAATTGAAAAAACCTTTCAGTTAACTACTTGCAGGAGAAAGTAATTGTAGCTGGTGGCCATTTTTAGTACTGTACCAGATTTTAGTTGTGTGTTTGTTTTTAATGTTAAAATGTCTGCATTTGATATCTCACCAGTATTTTCTTTTTTATAAGCAAAATACTTTTTATTTTATTTTATGATGTTGGTTCAAGGGGTACACGGGCAGCAGTAGACAGGTCAGTGGAGGCCTAGTGGAAGGAGGGACCGCAGACAGGCTTCGAAGCCCTAACATAATAAATTGGGCTGCCTGTAGGCAATTTAAAATTGGTTCCAGGGGAACACGGGCAGCAGTAGACAGGTTAGTGGAGGCCTAGAGGAAGGAGGGACCGCAGATGCGCCAATGTTTCCCCCATACCAAATTTGTAGGCCTAATGCAGTGTAGTTTCCAACAACTGCTAAACGAGAGCCGGAATATCGAAGCTCAGGAAAGGCAACCTGGGGAACACCTTGGAGTGTAACACACCCTCTCTCTACACCCCATACCCAATTTGAAGGCCTAATGCAGTGTAGTTTCCAAGAACTACTAAACGAGAGCCGGAAGATCGAAGCTCAGGAAAGGCAACCTGGGGAACACCTTGGAGTGGAACACACCATCTCTCTACACCCCATACCCAATTTGAAGGCCTAATGCAGCGTAGTTTCCAACAACTACTAAACGAGAGCCGGAAGATCGAAGCTCAGGAAAGGCAACCTGGGGAACACCTTGGAGTGGAACACACCATCTCTCTACACCCCATACCCAATTTGAAGGCCTAATGCAGCGTAGTTTCCAACAACTACTAAACGAGAGCCGGAAGATCGAAGCTCAGCAAAGGCAACCTGGGGAACACCTTGGAGTGGAACACACCATCTCTCTACACCCCATACCCAATTTGAAGGCCTAATGCAGCGTAGTTTCCAACAACTACTAAACGAGAGCCGGAAGATCGAAGCTCAGGAAAGGCAACCTGGGGAACACCTTGGAGTGTAACACAACGTCTCTCTACACCACGGAGGGGCTGATTCTTAGGAAGGAAGGCTGTTGGAAATAAGCATTGCGCGTCCGAGGGTGATTATATTCTTATTAGGTATATACTCACCCTCGGACGCGCCCTGCTTCTTTATTTGGAATGAATGTTTATTTGCAATGTGGTGTTGACTTTCTCTATTATTTTGGTAATTAATGATTTTATTATTTTCATTGTTTTGCATCTTCTCGGCAATAATATAAAGAAGACGCGACAGGACAACACTCGGTGGATGCCATATGTGTGTTTTCAATTGAAAAGACCTTTCAGTTAACTACTTGTAGGAGAAAGTAATTGTAGCTGGTGGCCATTTTTAGTACTGTACCAGATTTTAGTTGTGTGTTTGTTTTTAATGTTAAAATGTCTGCATTTGATATCTCTCCAGTATTTTCTTTTTTGTAAGCAAAATACTTATTTTTATATTTTCTGATGTTGGTTCCAGGGGTACACGGGCAGCAGTGGTGTGGTCAGTGGAGGCCTAGTGGAAGGAGTCACCGCAGACAGGCATCGAAGGCCTAAAATAATAACACATGGCTGTAGGCAATTTTAAATTGGTTCCAGGGGTACACGGGCAGCAGTGGTGTGGTCAGTGGAGGCCTAGTGGAAGGAGTCACCGCAGACAGGCATCGAAGGCCTAAAATAATAACACATGGCTGTAGGCAATTTTAAATTGGTTCCAGGGGTACACGGGCAGCAGTGGTGTGGTCAGTGGAGGCCTAGTGGAAGGAGTCACCGCAGACAGGCATCGAAGGCCTAAAATAATAACACATGGCTGTAGGCAATTTTAAATTGGTTCCAGGGGTACACGGGCAGCAGTGGTGTGGTCAGTGGAGGCCTAGTGGAAGGAGTGACCGCAGACAGGCATCGAAGGCCTAAAATAATAACACATGGCTGTAGGCAATTTTAAATTGGTTCCAGGGGTACACGGGCAGCAGTGGTGTGATCAGTGGAGGCCTAGTGGAAGGAGTCACCGCAGACAGGCATCGAAGGCCTAAAATAATAACACATGGCTGTAGGCAATTTTAAATTGGTTCCAGGGGTACACGGGCAGCAGTGGTGTGGTCAGTGGAGGCCTAGTGGAAGGAGTCACCGCAGACAGGCATCGAAGGCCTAAAATAATAACACATGGCTGTAGGCAATTTTAAATTGGTTCCAGGGGTACACGGGCAGCAGTGGTGTGGTCAGTGGAGGCCTAGTGGAAGGAGTCACCGCAGACAGGCATCGAAGGCCTAAAATAATAACACATGGCTGTAGGCAATTTTAAATTGGTTCCAGGGGTACACAGGCAGCAGTGGTGTGGTCAGTGGAGGCCTAGTGGAAGGAGTGACCACAGACAGGCATCGAAGGCCTAACATAACAAAAATGTCAATACAATGGTATTGTCAGTGGCAGGCATTGAAGGATGTCAGCGCATAGACTAAACATTGGTGGAGCTGTGAGATAATTTTGCAAGTGGTAGAGCACTGTTTGAGCTGGGGTGGGGGGAAACTGTCTTGTGGCCGGCGGTACAGGCCCAGGGCCCCTCATATTACAACGGTGTGTCTGACGTTGGGTGCGCACCACCACCGCCAGAGACACTTTATTGTACTAGGAGGGACCCAGTGGCAGTGCCGTCGACCAAAAGCGGGCTCACCCACCGCTTCAGACAAACTGCACTCTCACGGGTGCTGTCGCCAAGTGTCGATACCACGGCCCCGTGTGGGGAGTTTGGCCATTTAGTGAGGTGTAAACATGTCGTATGCTGGACAATCAGGTGCAGAAAATTACGAGATTGGAAAAGGCATTCAGAATAGTCCACAGGCAAGACCTTTTCATAGGAAAGCTATGTGTCAGTCGGGCAAGGTGGGGCAAAAGATTTCGAAATCCAGTTGTGGTTCATTTTAATGAAGGTTAGATCATCTACATTTTGGGTAGCCAGACGAGTCCTTTTTTCTGTTAGTATTGAACCTGCAGCACTGAATACTCTTTCTGATAGGACACTAGCTGCCGGGCAAGCAAGCTCCTGCAATGCATATTCTGCCAATTCTGGCCAGGTGTCTAATTTTGATGCCCAGTAATCAAATGGGAATGACGGTTGAGGGAGAACATCGATAAGGGATGAAAAATAGTTTGTAACCATACTGGACAAATGTTGTCTCCTGTCACTTTGAATTGATGCTGCAGTACCTGTCCTGTCTGCGGTCATAGCAAAATCACTCCACAACCTGGTCAGAAAACCCCTCTGGCCAACGCCACTTCTGATTTCTGCCCCTCTAACTCCTCTGGTCTGCTGGCCCCTGCAGCTCGTGTGAGAACGATCACGGGCGCTGTGTGCAGGGAATGCCAGAAGCAAACGGTCAACAAGAGTTGATTGTTTGGTTGCTAATATTAGTTCCAAGTTCTCATGTGGCATTATATTTTGCAATTTGCCTTTATAGCGAGGATCAAGGAGGCAGGCCAACCAGTAATCGTCATCATTCATCATTTTAGTAATGCGTGTGTCCCTTTTGAGGATACGTAAGGCATAATCCGCCATGTGGGCCAAAGTTCCAGTTCTCAAATCTGCGGTTGTGCTTGGTTGAGGGGCAGTTTCAGGCAAATCCACGTCACTTGTGTCCCTCAAAAAACCAGAACCTTGCCTTGCCGCGCCACCAATTTCCAGTGGCCCCGGAAAAGCTTCCTCATTAAAAATATAATCATCCCCATCATCCTCCTCGTCCTCCTCTTCGCCCGCTACCTCGTCCTGTACACTGCCCTGGCCAGACAATGGCTGACTGTCATCAAGGCTTTCCTCTTCCTCAGCTGCAGACGCCTGATCCTTTATGTGCGTCAAACTTTGCATCAGCAGACGCATTAGGGGGATGCTCATGCTTATTATGGCGTTGTCTGCACTAACCAGCCGTGTGCATTCCTCAAAACACTGAAGGACTTGACACATGTCTTGAATCTTCGACCACTACACACCTGACATGTGTGTATGTGTATCCTCCCACAAAAACATAACAGCCCGCCTCTGTTCACACAGTCTCTGAAGCATGTGCAGTGTTGAGTTCCACCTTGTTGCAACGTCTATGATTAGGCGATGCTGGGGAAGGTTCAAAGAACGCTGATAGGTCTGCATACGGCTGGAGTGTACGGGCGAACGGCGGATATGTGAGCAAAGTCCACGCACTTTGAGGAGCAGGTTGGATAACCCCGGATAACTTTTCAGGAAGCACTGCACCACCAGGTTTAAGGTGTGAGCCAGGCAAGGAATGTGTTTCAGTTGGGAAAGGGAGATGGCAGCCATGAAATTCCTTCCGTTATCACTCACTACCTTGCCTGCCTCAAGATCTACAGTGCCCAGCCACGACTGCGTTTCTTTCTGCAAGAACTCGGACAGAACGTCCGCGGTGTATCTGTTGTCGCCCAAACACTTCATAGCCAATACAGCCTGCTGACGTTTGCCAGTAGCTGCCCCATAATGGGAGACCTGGTGTGCAACAGTGGCAGCTGCGGATGGAGTGGTTGTGCGACTGCAGTCTGTGGACGAGCTCTCGCTTCTGCAGGAGGACGAAGAGGAGGAGGAGGGGGTGCGAACGGCTACAGCCAATTGTTTCCTAGACCGTGGGCTAGGCAGAACTGTCCCAAACTTGCTGTCCCCTGTGGACCCTGCATCCACCACATTTAACCAGTGTGCCGTGATGGACACGTAACGTCCCTGGCCATGCCTACTGGTCCATGCATCTGTTGTCAGGTGCACCTTTGTGCTCACAGATTGCCTGAGTGCATGGACGATGCGCTCTTTAACATGCTGGTGGAGGGCTGGGATGGCTTTTCTGGAAAAAAAAGTGTCGACTGGGTAGCTCGTAGCGTGGTACAGCGTAGTCCATCAGGGCTTTGAAAGCTTCGCTTTCAACTAACCGGTAGGGCATCATCTCTAACGAGATTAGTCTAGCTATGTGTGCGTTCAAACCCTGTGTACGCGGATGCGAGGCTAAGTACTTCCTTTTTCTAACCATAGTCTCATGTAGGGTGAGCTGGACTGGAGAGCTGCAGATCGTGGAACTAGCGGGGGTGCCGGTGGACATGGCAGACTGAGAGACGGTGGGAGATGGTATTATTGCCACCGGTGCCCTAGATGCAGTGTTTCCTACTACGAAACTGGTGATTCCCTGACCCTGAAGGCTTTGGCCTGGCAAAGAAACCTGCACAGATACTGCAGGTGGTGCGGCAAATGGTGGCCCTACACTGCCGGAAGGGATGTTGCGTTGCTGACTAGCTTCATTGGCCGAGGGTGCTACAACCTTAAGGGACGTTTGGTAGTTAGTCCAGGCTTGCAAATGCATGGTGGTTAAATGTCTATGCATGCAACTTGTATTGAGACTTTTCAGATTCTGTCCTCTGCTTAAGGTAGTTGAACATTTTTGACAGATGACTTTGCGCTGATCAATTGGATGTTGTTTAAAAAAATGCCAGACTGCACTCTTTCTAGCATCGGATACATTTTCAGGCATTGCAGACTGAGCTTTAACCGGATGGCCACGCTGTCCTCCAACAGGTTTTAGCTTTGCCACGCGTTTTGGGCAAGATACGGGCCCGGCAGATGGAACCTGTTGCGATGTTGATGCCTGCTGCGGCCCCTCCTCCTCCGCTTCAGAACTGCTGCCGACTGCACCCTGTTCCCCCAATGGCTGCCAATCGGGGTCAAGAACTGGGTCATCTATTACCTCTTCTTGTAGCTCGTGTGCAACTTCGTCTGTGTCACCGTGGCGGTCGGTGGTATAGCGTTCGTGATGGGGCAACATAGTCTCATCAGGGTCTGATTCTTGATCAGCACCCTGCGATGGCAATGTTGTGGTCTGAGTCAAAGGACCAGGATAGTAGTCTGGCTGTGGCTGTGCATCAGTGCACTCCATGTCAGATTCAACTTGTAATGGGCATGGACTGTTAACTGCTTCACTTTCTAAGCCAGGGACGGTATGTGTAAAGAGCTCCATGGAGTAACCCGTTGTGTCGCCTGCTGCATTCTTCTCTGTTGTTGTTTTTGCTGAAGAGGACAAGGAAGCGACTTGTCCCTGACCGTGAACATCCACTAACGACGCGCTGCTTTGACATTTACCAGTTTCACGAGAGGAGGCAAAAGAGCTAGAGGCTGAGTCAGCAAGATAAGCCAAAACTTGCTCTTGCTGCTCCGGCTTTAAAAGCGGTTTTCCTACTCCCAGAAAAGGGAGCGTTCGCGGCCTTGTGTAGCCAGACGACGAACCTGGCTCCACAGCTCCAGACTTAGGTGCAATATTTTTTTTCCCACGACCAGCTGATGCTCCACCACTACCACTACCCTCATTACCAGCTGACAATGAACGCCCCCGGCCACGACCTCTTCCACCAGACTTCCTCATTGTTTTAAAAACGTTAACAAACGAACGGTATTTGTTGCTGTCACACAACTTACACGGTGAGCTATAACTTCAGTATGATTTAGCTACCCCTTTACAGGTGGGTGAGACCACAACGAAAATCAGCCACAATGTTACACACTCTGTTGTTGTTGGCAACAAATGAGATGGCACACACGCAGGACTGTCACTGAAGCGCAAATGTAAATATTTATCTCCCACTGATTTGTGTTTGTTTTTTTTAAAAGGGAGACTTCAGAAAAAAATTGAAAAAAAATTATTTTTTACAGAAGAATTTATAAAACAAATAAAATGAAATGATTGTTTCAGGGAGAATTTAGGAAAAAAAAAAAAAAAAAAAAGGCTTTGTAGGGCCCACTGAGTGAGAGAGGACGCACACAGGAGTCAGGAGTGGCACACAAGCCCAGAGGCCAATATTTATCTCCCACTGATTGATTTAGTGATTTTTTCAGGTAGATTTTGGAACCCAAATCAAGCAAAAAAAATAATAGGCTTTCTATGGCCCACAATTGGGGAGAGAGAGAGAGATGGCACACCCAGGAGTCAAGACTGGCACACAAGCAGAAGGGGCAATATGAATCTCCCACAGATTTTTTTTTTTTTTTTCAGGGAGACTTGAGAGAAAAAAAAATACCAAAAAAATGATTTTTTTCAGGAATAATTTAGAAACCAAAGAAAATAAAATGATTGTTTCAGGGAGAATTTAGAAAACAAATAAAACAAAAAATAGGCTTTCTAGGGCCCACTGAGTGACAGATGACGCACACAGGAGTCAGGAGTGGCACACAAGCCCAGAGGCCAATATTAATCTCCCACTGATTGATTTAGTGATTTTTTTCGGTAGATTTTGGAACCCAAATCAAGCAAAAAAATTAATAGGCTTTCTATGGCCCACAATTGGGGAGAGAGAGAGAGATGGCACACCCAGGAGTCAAGACTGGCACACAAGCAGAAGGGGCAATATGAATCTCCCACAGATTTTTTTTTTTTTTTTTTCAGGGAGACTTGAGAGAAAAAAAAATACCAAAAAAATGATTTTTTTCAGGAATAATTTAGAAACCAAAGAAAATAAAATGATTGTTTCAGGGAGAATTTAGAAAACAAATAAAACAAAAAATAGGCTTTCTAGGGCCCACTGAGTGACAGATGACGCACACAGGAGTCAGGAGTGGCACACAAGCCCAGAGGCCAATATTTATCTCCCACTGATTGATGTAGTGATTTTTTCAGGTAGATTTTGGAACCCAAATCAAGCTAAAAAAAATAATAGGCTTTCTATGGCCCACAATTGGGGAGAGAGAGAGAGATGGCACACCCAGGAGTCAAGACTGGCACACAAGCAGAAGGGGCAATATGAATCTCCCACAGATTTTTATTTTTTTTTTTTCAGGGAGACTTGAGAGAAAAAAAAATACCAAAAAAATGATTTTTTTCAGGAATAATTTAGAAACCAAAGAAAATAAAATGATTGCTTCAGGGAGAATTTAGAAAACAAATAAAACAAAAAATAGGCTTTCTAGGGCCCACTGAGTGACAGATGACGCACACAGGAGTCAGGAGTGGCACACAAGCCCAGAGGCCAATATTAATCTCCCACTGATTGATTTAGTGATTTTTTTCGGTAGATTTTGGAACCCAAATCAAGCAAAAAAATTAATAGGCTTTCTATGGCCCACAATTGGGGAGAGAGAGAGAGATGGCACACCCAGGAGTCAAGACTGGCACACAAGCAGAAGGGGCAATATGAATCTCCCACAGATTTTTTTTTTTTTTTTTTTTCAGGGAGACTTGAGAGAAAAAAAAATACCAAAAAAATGATTTTTTTCAGGAATAATTTAGAAACCAAAGAAAATAAAATGATTGTTTCAGGGAGAATTTAGAAAACAAATAAAACAAAAAATAGGCTTTCTAGGGCCCACTGAGTGACAGATGACGCACACAGGAGTCAGGAGTGGCACACAAGCCCAGAGGCCAATATTAATCTCCCACTGATTGATTTAGTGATTTTTTTCAGGTAGATTTTGGAACCCAAATCAAGCAAAAAAATTAATAGGCTTTCTATGGCCCACAATTGGGGAGAGAGAGAGAGATGGCACACCCAGGAGTCAAGACTGGCACACAAGCAGAAGGGGCAATATGAATCTCCCACAGATTTTTTTTTTTTTTTTTTTTTCAGGGAGACTTGAGAGAAAAAAAAATACAAAAAAAATGATTTTTTTCAGGAATAATTTAGAAACCAAAGAAAATAAAATGATTGTTTCAGGGAGAATTTAGAAAACAAATAAAACAAAAAATAGGCTTTCTAGGGCCCACTGAGTGACAGATGACGCACACAGGAGTCAGGAGTGGCACACAAGCCCAGAGGCCAATATTAATCTCCCATTTTTTTTTTTCCATGGAAAATTTATAAACCCAATAAAAAAAATAATAATAAATAGGCTTTCTATGGCCCACTATCTGAGAGAGAGAGATGGCACGCTTAGGACTGGCACACAAGCCCAAAGCCCAATATTAATCTCCCACTGATTGATTTAATGATTTTTTCAGGTAGAATTTAGAACCCAAATCAAGCAAAAAAATTAATAGGCTTTCTATGGCCCACTGAGTGAGAGATGGCACACACAGGAGTAAGGAGTGGCACACAAGCCCTGAGGCCAATATTTTTCTCCCACTGATTGATTGATTGATTTTTTAAGGTAGAATTATGAACCCAAATCAACCAAAAAAATAAATAGGCTTTCTATGGCCCACTATTTGTGAGAGAGATGGCACGCTCAGGACTGGCACACAAGCCCAGAGGCCAATATTAATCTCCCACTTTTTTTTTTCCAGGGAAAATTTATAAACCCAATAAAAAAAATAATAATAAATAGGCTTTCTATGGCCCACTATCTGAGAGAGAGAGATGGCACGCTTAGGACTGGCACACAAGCCCAAAGGCCAATACTAATCTCCCACTGATTGATTGATTGATTTTTTAAGGTAGAATTATGAACCCAAATCAACCAAAAAAATAAATAGGCTTTCTATGGCCCACTATTTGTGAGAGAGATGGCACGCTCAGGACTGGCACACAAGCCCAGAGGCCAATATTAATCTCCCACTTTTTTTTTTTTCCAGGGAAAATTTATAAACCCAATAAAATAATAAAAAAATAGGCTTTCTATGGCCCACTATCTGAGAGAGAGAGAGAGATGGCACGCTTAGGACTGGCACACAAGCCCAAAGGCCAATATTAATCTCCCACTGATTGATTTATTGATTTTTTCAGGTAGAATTTAGAACCCAAATCAAGCAAAAAAATTAATAGGCTTTCTATGGCCCACTGAGTGAGAGATGGCACACACAGGAGTAAGGAGTGGCACACAAGCCCTGAGGCCAATATTTTTCTCCCACTGATTGATGTTGTGATTTTTTCTGGTAGATTTTGGAACCCAAATCAAGCAAAAAAATAAATAGGCTTTCTATGGCCCACTGAGTGAGAGATGACACAGACAGAGATGGCACTCTAGCAGAAATGTCAATCTTAATCTCCCACCAAAAAAAAAAAAAAAAAAAAAAAGGAACTGTCCTTCAATTACTATCTCCCTACAGTAATCTCAGCCAGGTATGGCAGGCAGCAATAAGGAGTGGACTGATGCACAAATTAAATAAAAAGTGTGGACAAACAAACAAGATAGCTGTGCAGAAAGGAAGGAACAAGAGGATATGTGCTTTGAAAAAAGCAGTTGGTTTCCACAGCGGCGTACAAACAGCAATGCAGCTATCAGGGAGCCTTATAAGGCAGCCTAAGCTACAGAGCTGATGCACCCCAAAAAAACTACACTGTCCCTGCAAACAAAAGATGGTGTTGGACAGTGTAAATCGCTACAGCACAAGCAGTTTGGGGGTTAATGTACCCTGCCTAACGCTATCCCTGCTTCTGAGGAACCTCTCCCTATACTCAGATCAGCAGCAGTAAGATGGCGGTCGGCGTGCACGCCCCTTTATAGCCCCTGTGATGCTGCAGAAAGCAAGCCAATCACTGTAATGCCCTTCTCTAAGATGGTGGGGACTGAGGCTTATGTCATCACGCTGCCCACACTTTGCGTCCACCTTCATTGGCTGAGAAATGGCGCCGAACGCGTCATAGAAACGCAACTTTGGCAGCCTTGGGGCTGCCCAATGAGCTACAGCGCTGAGGAAAAAAAAAAAAAAAGGAGCTTCCACTGTCCCTGCACACCGAAGGTGGTGTTGGGCAGTGGAAATCGCTACAGCACAAGCGGTTTTGTGGTTAATGGACCCTGCCTAACGCTATCCCTGCTTCTGACGAAGCGGCAGCAACCTCTCCCTAAGCTCAGATCAGCAGCAGTAACATGGCGGTCGGCGGGAACTCCCCTTTATAGCCCCTGTGACGTCGCAGACAGCAAGCCAATCACTGCAATGCCCTTCTCTAAGATGGTGGGGACCAGGACCTATGTCATCACGCTGCCCACACTCTGCGTTTACCTTCATTGGCTGAGAAATGGCGCTTTTCGCGTCATTGAAACGCGACTTTGGCGCGAAAGTCGCGTACCGCATGGCCGACCACGCACAGGGGTCGGATCGGGTTTCATGAAACTCGACTTCGCCAAAAGTCGGCGACTTTTGAAAATGTTCGACTTGTTTCGCTCAACCCTAGTGGTATGGTATGCGGGAAGGGGGACCTGACTTTCAGCAGGGTCACAATCTTGCAGTGTAGCGTGCACGGGGAATGTTGCGTTATGGGTCAATGTACCAGCAGACTCATCTATCACTGGCTGGGCAATGGGCAGGATGAGGAGGAAACACAGATATAGGCCCAAAGAATAAAGTGGGCTAAATGCAGTTCAAAATTGGTAACAGGACTAACCAGGGGGCATTGTTTTGTTCAGTGGAGGACAACTGGATTGAGAGGCTGACACAGAGAGTAGGCCCAAATCTGTAAGTAGTCTAAATGCAGTTCAAAATTGGCAAGAGTAGTAAACAGGCGGCACAGCTTTGTTCACTGTAGGAGAACAGCAAGGAGCGGCAGACACAGATAGAAGGCCCCAACCCAACTAGTAGGCCCACTGCAGTTTTAAAATTCCGATAGGCTGAAAACCAGATAATTGTAGGTCATTTTTTGTAAAGAGGACAGCTGTATTGAGTGGCGCAGCCAGACACTACAAGTAGGCCTTAAACCACAAAGTTGGCTCGACGCTGGTTTAAAAAAGGTTACATGGGTACACGTTCTGCATTGTTGTGCTCAGTGGAGGACAATTGGAAGGAGGGACCGCAGAAAGACTTTGTAGGCGTAAAATTACAAAATAGGCTCTATGCAGCTTTGATTATGTGGCAACTTGGAGAACACCTTGGAGCGACAGACACCGTCTCTACGACCCAGACCCAACTTGTAGGCCTAATGCAGTGTTGTTTTCAACAACTACTAAACAAGAGCTTTAAGATTGAAGCAATGGAGAGGAAACCTGGAGAACACCTTGGAGCGGAAGATACCGTCTCTACACCCCATACCCAATTCGTAGGCCTAATGCAGTGTAGTTTTCAACAACTACTAAACGAGAGTCGGAAGACCGAAGCAATGGAGAGGAAACCTGGGGAACACCTTGGAGTGTAACACACCGTCTCTCTACACCCCATACCCAATTTGTAGGCCTAATGCAGTGTAGATTTCAACAACTACTAAACGAGAGTCGGAAGATCGAAGCAATGGAGAGGAAACCTGGGGAACACCTTGGAGTGGAACACACCATCTCTACACCCCATACCCAATTTGTAGGCCTAATGCAGTGTAGTTTTCAACAACTACTAATCGAGAGTCGGAAGACCGAAGCAATGGAGAGGAAACCTGGGGAACACCTTGGAGTGTAACACACCGTCTCTCTCCACCCCATACCCAATTTGTAGGCCTAATGCAGTGTAGATTTCAACAACTTCTAAACGAGAGTCGGAAGATCGAAGCAATGTGGACGAAACCAGGGGAACACCTTGGAGTGTAACACACCGTCTCTACACCCCATAGCCAATTTGTAGGCTTAATGCAGTGAACTTTTCAACAACTACTAAATGAGAGTCGGAAGACCCAAGCAATGGAGAGGAAACCTGGGGAACACCTTGGAGTGGAACACACCGTCTCTCTACACCCCATACCCAATTTGTAGGCCTAATGCAGTGTAGTTTTCAACAACTACTAAACGAGAGTCGGAAGATCGAAGCAATGGAGAGGAAACCTGGGGAACACCTTGGAGTGGAACACACCGTCTCTACACCCCATTCCCAATTTGTAGGCCTAATGCAGTGTAGTTTTCAACAACTACTAAACGAGAGTCGGAAGACCGAAGCAATGGAGAGGAAACCTGGGGAACACCTTGGAGTGGAACACACCGTCTCTCTACACCCCATACCCAATTTGTAGGTCTAATGCAGTATAGTTTTCAACAACTACTAAACGAGAGTCGGAAGATCGAAGCAATGTGGACGAAACCTGGGGAACACCTTGGAGTGTAACACACCGTCTCTACACCCCATACCCAATTTGTAGGCCTAATGCAGTGTAGTTTTCAACAACTACTAAACGATAGTCGGAAGACCGAAGCAATGGAGAGGAAACCTGGGGAACACCTTGGAGTGGAACACACCGTCTCTCTACACCCCATACCCAATTTGTAGGCCTAATGCAGTGTAGTTTTCAACAACTACTAAACAAGAGTCGGAAGATCGAAGCAATGTGGACGAAACCTGGGGAACACCTTGGAGTGTAACACACCATCTCTCTACACCCCATACCCAATTTGTAGGCCTAATGCAGTGTAGTTTCCAACAACTACTAAACGAGAGCCTGAAGATAGAAGCTCAGGAAAGGCAACCTGGAGAACACCTTGGAGTGGAACACACCGTCTCTACACCCCATACCCAATTTGTAGGCCTAATGCAGTGTAGTTTCCAACAACTACTAAACGAGAGCATTAAGATTGAAGCAATGGAGAGGAAACCTGGGGAACACCTTGGAGTGGAACACACCGTCTCTACACCCCATACCCAATTTGTAGGCCTAATGCAGTGTAGTTTCCAACAACTACTAAACGAGAGCATTAAGATCGAAGCAATGGCGAGGAAACCTGGGGAACACCTTGGAGTGGAACACACCGTCGCTACACCCCATACCCAATTTGTAGGCCTAATGCAGTGTAGTTTCCAACAACTAGTAAACGAGAGCATTAAGATCGAAGCAATGGCGAGGAAACCTGGGGAACACCTTGGAGTGGAACACACCGTCTCTACACCCCATACCCAATTTGTAGGCCTAATGCAGTGTAGTTTTCTACAACTACTAAACGAGAGTCGGAAGACCGAAGCAATGTGGACGAAACCTGGGGAACACCTTGGAGGGTAACAAACCATCTCTCTACACCCCATACCCAATTTGTAGGCTTAATGCAGTGTAGTTTCCAACAACTACTAAACGAGAGCCTGAAGATAGAAGCTCAGGAAAGGCAACCTGGAGAACACCTTGGAGTGGAACACACCGTCTCTACACCCCATACCCAATTTGTAGGCCTAATGCAGTGTAGTTTCCAACAACTACTAAACGAGAGCCTGAAGATAGAAGCTCAGGAAAGGCAACCTGGAGAACACCTTGGAGTGGAACACACCGTCTCTACACCCCATACCCAATTTGTAGGCCTAATGCAGTGTAGTTTCCAACAACTACTAAACGAGAGCATTAAGATTGAAGCAATGGAGAGGAAACCTGGGGAACACCTTGGAGTGGAACACACCGTCTCTACACCCCGTACCCAATTTGTAGGCCTAATGCAGTGTAGTTTTCACCAACTACTAAACGAGAGTAGGAAGATCGAAGCAATGTGGACGAAACCTGGGGCACACCTTGGGGCGGCAGACACCGTTTGTAGGCCCTACCAAAGTTGTACCCCCAATGCAGTTTTAAATTTCCTAGAGGCTGAAAACAAGACTATTGACGCTCAGCTTTTTTAAAAGGAACACAGCTGAATTGAGTGGCGCAGACAGACACAGGTAGTAGGCCTTAAACCAAAAATGTGGCTCACTGCAGCTTAAAAAAGGTTACAGGGGTACACAGGCAGCATTGCTCTGGGCAGTGGAGGATAATTTTAATAGTGGACCGTAGACAGACTTTGTACGCCTACTATTAAAAAAAGGATGCTCTATGCAATAAAAAATAGGTTCCAGGGGTACACGGGCAGCAGTGGTCTGGTCAGTGTAGGAGTAGTAGAAAGAACGGGCCGCAGACAGGCTTCGAAGGCCTAACATAAAAAAATATTGGACTGTAGGCACTTTAACATTGGTTCCAGGGGTACACGGGCAGCAGTAGACTGGTCAGTGTAGTAGTAGTAGAAAGAATGGGCCGCAGACAGGCTTCGAAGGCCTAACATAAAAAAATATTGGGCTGGTTGTAGGCAATTTAAAATTGGTTCCAGGGGTACACGGGCAGCAGTGGTCTGGTCAGTGGAGGCCTAGTGGAAGGAGGGACCGCAGACAGGCTTCGAAGGCCTAACATAATAAAATGGGCTGGCTGTAGGCAATTTAAAATTGGTTCCAGGGGTACACGGGCAGCAGTAGACAGGTCAGTGGAGGCCTAGTGGAAGGAGGGACCGCAGACAGGCTTCGAAGGCCTAACATAATAAAATGGGCTGGCTGTAGGCAATTTAAAATTGGTTCCAGGGGTACACGGGCAGCAGTGGTCTGGTCAGTGGAGGCCTAGTGGAAGGAGGGACAGCAGACAGGCTTCAAAGGCCTAACATAATAAAATGGGCTGGCTGTAGGCAATTTAAAATTGGTTCCAGGGGTACACGGGCAGCAGTAGAAAGGTCAGTGGAGGCCTAGTGGAAGGACGGACCGCAGACAGGCTTTGAAGGCCTAACATAATAAAATTGGACAGGCTGTAGGCACTTTATAATTGGTTCCAGGGGTACACGGGCAGCAGTAGACAGGTCAGTGTAGTAGTAGTTGAAAGAACGGGCCGCAGACAGGCTTCGAATGCCTAACATAATAAAATGGGCTGGCTGTAGGCAATTTATGATTGTTTCCAGGGGTACACGGGCAGCAGTAGACAGGTCAGTGGAGGCCTAGTGGAAGGAGGGACCGCAGACAGGCTTCGAAGGCCTAACATAATTAAATTGGACAGGCTGTAGGCACTTTATAATTGGTTCCAGGGGTACACGGGCAGCAGTAGACAGGTCAGTGGAGGCCTAGTGGAAGGAGGGACCGCAGACAGGCTTCGAAGGCCTAACATAATAAAATGGGCTGGCTGTAGGCAATTTAAAATTGGTTCCGGGGGAACACGGGCAGCAGTGGTCTGGTCAGTGGAGGCCTAGTGGAAGGAGGGACAGCAGACAGGCTTCGAAGGCCTAACATAATAAAATGGGCTGGCTGTAGGCAATTTAAAATTGGTTCCAGGGGTACACGGGCAGCAGTAGACAGGTCAGTGGAGGCCTAGTGGAAGGAGGGACCGCAGACAGGCTTTGAAGGCCTAACATAATAAAATTGGACTGGCTGTAGGCACTTTATAATTGGTTCCAGGGGTACACGGGCAGCAGTAGACAGGTCAGTGGAGGCCTAGTGGAAGGAGGGACCGCAGACAGGCTTCGAAGGCCTAACATAATAAAATTGGACAGGCTGTAGGCAATTTAAAATTGGTTCCAGGGGTACACGGGCAGCAGTAGACAGGTCAGTGGAGGCCTAGTGGAAGGAGTGACCGCAGACAGGCTTCAAAGGCCTAACATAATAAAATTGGACAGGCTGTAGGCACTTTATTATTGGTTCCAGGAGTACAAGGGCAGCAGTAGACAGGTCAGTGTAGTAGTAGTTGAAAGAACGGGCCGCAGACAGGCTTCGAAGGCCTAACATAATAAAATGGGCTGGCTGTAGGCAATTTATGATTGTTTCCAGGGGTACACGGGCAGCAGTAGACAGGTCAGTGGAGGCCTAGAGGAAGGAGGGACCGCAGACAGGCTTCGAAGGCCTAACATAATAAAATTGGACAGGCTGTAGGCACTTTATAATTGGTTCCAGGGGTACACGGGCAGCAGTAGACAGGTCAGTGGAGGCCTAGTGGAAGGAGGGACCGCAGACAGGCTTCGAAGGCCTAACATAATAAAATGGGCTGGCTGTAGGCAATTTAAAATTGGTTCCAGGGGTACACGGGCAGCAGTAGACAGGTCAGTGGAGGCCTAGTGGAAGGAGGGACCGCAGACAGGCTTCGAAGGCCTAACATAATAAAATTGGACAGGCTGTAGGCACTTTATAATTGGTTCCAGGAGTACACGGGCAGCAGTAGACAGGTCAGTGTAGTAGTAGTTGAAAGAACGGGCCGCAGACAGGCTTCGAAGGCCTAACATAATAAAATGGGCTGGCTGTAGGCAATTTATGATTGTTTCCAGGGGTACACAGGCAGCAGTAGACAGGTCATTGGTGGCCTAGTGGAAGGAGGGACCGCAGACAGGCTTCGAAGGCCTAACATAATAAAATTGGACAAGCTGTAGGCAATTTAAAATTGGTTCCAGGGGTACACGGGCAGCAGTGGTCTGGTCAGCGGAGGCCGATTGTAATGAGTGTCTGCCAGTTAGTAGTCCAAAACAATAAATAAATGTGAATGTCTCGCATTAAAACAAAACGAAAACACTAAAGGGTGCAATCATTAGGTTCAGGGGTAGGATCCTCTGCGTAGTTTCAGACCTACTAATTTAGCGCAAAGTATTTACTGTGGTAAATAGAGGACACTGCCCCTGACTATGTTAAGTACCATCATACATATCAACACAATGGTATTGTCAGAGGCAGGAATGGAAGGATGTCAGCGCATAGACTAAAGATTGGTGGAAGTGTGAGAGATAACTGTGGAAGTGGTGGAGCAATGTTTGAACTGGGGGTGGGTGAACTCTCTTGTGGCCGGCGGTACAGGCCCAGGGCCCCTCATGTTACAACAGTGTGTCTGACGTTGGGTGCACACCACCACTGCCAGAGACACTTTATTGTACTATGAGGGACCCAGTGGCAGTGCCGTCGACCAAAAGCAGGCACACCCACCTCTTCAGACAAACCGCACTCTCACGGGTGCTTGCGCCAAGTCGCGATACCACGGCCCCGTGTGGGGAGTTTGGCCATTTAGGGAGGTGTAAACATGTTGTATGCTGGACAATCAGCTGCAGCAAATTAGACATTAGAAAAGTAATTCACAGTAGTCCACAGGCAAGAGCTTTTCATAGGAAAGCTAGGTGTCTGCCGGGCAAGGTGGGGCAAAAGAATTCGAAATCCAGTTGTGGTTCATTTTAATGAATGTTAGATCATCAACATTTTGGGTAGCCAGACGAGTCCTTTTTTCGGTTAATATTGAACCTGCAGCACTGAATACTCTTTCTGATAGGACACTAGCTGCCGGGCAAGCAAGCTCCTGCAATGCATATTCTGCCAATTCTGGCCAGGTGTCTAATTTTGATGCCCAGTAATCAAATGGGAATGACGGTTGAGGGAGAACATCGATAAGGGATGAAAAATAGTTAGCAACCATACTGGACAAATGTTGTCTCCTGTCACTTTCAATTGATGCAGCAGTACCTGTCTGCGGTCATAGCAAAATCACTCCACAACCTGGTCAGAAAACCCCTCTGTCCAACGCCACTTCTGATGTGTGCACCCCTAACACTCCTGGTCTGCTGCCCCCTGGAGCTCGTGTGAGAACGATCACGTGCGCTGTGTGCTGGGAATTCCTGAAGCAAACGGTCAACAAGAGTTGATTGCTTGCTAATATTAGTTCCAAGTTCTCATGTGGCATAATATTTTGCAATTTGCCTTTATAGCGTGGATCAAGGAGGCAGGCCAACCAGTAATCGTCATCGTTCATCATTTTAGTAATGCGTGTGTCCCTTTTGAGGATACGTAAGGCATAATCCGCCATGTGGGCCAAAGTTCCAGTTGTCAAATCTGCGGTTGTGATTGGTTGAGGGGCAGTTTCAGGCAAATCTACGTCACTTGTGTCCCTCAAAAAACCAGAACCCGGCCTTGCCACGCAACCAATTTCCAGTGCCCCCGGGAAAGCTTCCTCATTAAAAATATACTCATCCCCATCATCCTCCTCGTCCTCCACCTCCTCTTCGCCCGCTACCTCGTCCTGTACACTGCCCTGACCAAACAATGGCTGACTATCATCAAGGCTTTACTCTTCCTCTGGTGCAGACGCCTGATTCTTTATGTGCGTCAAACTTTGCATCAGCAGACACATTAGGGGGATGCTCATGCTTATTATGGCGTTGTCTGCACTAACCAGCCGTGTGCATTCCTCAAAACACTGAAGGACTTGACACATGTCTTGTATCTTCGACCACTGCACACCTGACAACTCCATGTCTGCCATCCTACTGCCTGCCCGTGTATGTGTATCCTCCCACAAAAACATAACAGCCCGCCTCTGTTGGCACAGTCTCTGAAGCATGTGCAGTGTTGAGTTCCACCTTGTTGCAACGTCTATGATTAGGCGATGCTGGGGAAGGTTCAAAGACCGCTGATAGGTCTGCATACGGCTGGAGTGTACAGGCGAACGTCGGATATGGGAGCAAAGTCCACGCACTTTGAGGAGCAGGTTGGAGAACCCAGGATAAGTTTTCAATAAGCACTGCACCACCAGGTTTAAGGTGTGAGCCAGGCAAGGAATGTGTTTCAGTTGGGAAAGGGCGATGGCAGCCATGAAATTCCTTCCATTATCACTCACTACCTTGCCTGCCTCAAGATCTACTGTGCCCAGCCACGACTGCGTTTCTTGTTGCAAGAACTCAGACAGAACTTCCGCGGTGTGTCTGTTGTCGCCCAAACACTTCATAGCCAATACAGCCTGCTGACGCTTGCCAGTAGCTGGCCCATAATGGGACAACTGGTGTGCAACAGTGTCAGCTGCCGAAGGAGTGGTTGGCCGACTGCGGTCTGTGGAAGAGCTGTCGCTTCTGCAGGAGGACGAGGAGGAGGAGGAGGGGGTGCGAACGCCTACAGCCAACTGTTTCCTAGACCGTGGGCTAGGCACAACTGTCCCGAAATTGATGTCCCCTGTGGACCCTGCATCCACCACATTCACCCAGTGTGCCGTGATGGACACGTAACGTCCCTGGCCATGCCTACTGGTCCATGCATCTGTAGTCAGGTGCACCTTTGTACTCACAGATTGCCTGAGTGCATGGACGATGCGCTGTTTAACATGCTGGTGCAGGGCTGGGATGGCTTTTCTGGAAAAAAGTGTCGACTGGGTAGCTCGTAGCGTGGTTCAGCGTACTCCATCAGGGCTTTGAAAGCTTTGCTTTCAACTAACCGGTAGGGCATCATCTCTAACGAGATTAGTCTAGCTATGTGGGCGTTAAAACCCTGTGTACGCGGATGCGAGGATAAGTACTTCCTTTTTCTAACCAGAGTCTCATGTAGGGTGAGCTGGACTGGAGAGCTGGAGATCGTGGAACTAGCGGGTGTGCCGGTGGACATGGCAGACTGAGAGACGGTTGGAGACGGTATTGTTTCCGCCGGTGCCCTAGATGCAATATTTCCTCCTACAAAACTGGTGATTCCCTGACCCTGACTGCTTTTGGCTGGCAAAGAAACCTGCACAGATACTGCCGGTGGTGCGGAAAATGGTGGCCTTACAGTGACGGAAGGGATGTTGCGTTGCTGACTAGCTTCATTGGCCGAGGGTACTACAACCTTAAGGGACGTTTGGTAGTTAGTCCAGGCTTGAAAATGCATGGTGGTTAAATGTCTATGCATGCAACTTGTATTTAGACTTTTCAGATTCTGACCTCTGCTTAAGCTAGTTGAACATTTTTGACAGATGACTTTGCGCTGATCAATTGGATGTTGTTTAAAAAAATGCCAGACTGCACTCTTCCTAGCATCGGATCCCTTTTCAGGGATTGCAGACTGAGCTTTAACCGGATGGCCACGCTGTCCTCCAACAGGTTTTGGCTTTGACACGCGTTTTGGGCCAGATACGGGCCCGGCAGATGGAACCTGTTGCGATGTTGATGCCTGCTGCGGCCCCTCCTCCACCTCCGCTTCTGAACTACTGCCGCCTGCACCCTGTTCCCCCAATGGCTGCCAATCGGGGTCAACAACTGGGTCATCTACTACCTCCTCTTCTAGCTCGTGTGCAACTTCGTCTGTTTCACCGTGTCGGTCGGTGGTATAGCGTTCGTGACGGGGCAACATAGTCTCATCAGGGTCTGATTGTGGATCAGTACCCTGAGAGGGCAATGTTGTGGTCTGAGTCAAAGGACCAGCATAGTAGTCTGGCTGTGGCTGTGCATCAGTGCACTCCATGTCAGAATCTACTTGTAATGGGCATGGCCTGTTAAGTGTTTCACTTTCTAAGCCAGGGACGGTATGTGTAAAGAGCTCCATGGAGTAACCCGTTGTGTCGCCTGCTGCATCCTTCTCTCTTGTTGTTGTTTTTGCTGAAGAGGACAAGGAAGCGACTTGTCCCTGACCGTGAACATCCACAAGCGACGCGCTGCTTTTACATTTACCAGTTTCAGAAGAGGAGGCAAAAGAGCTAGAGGCTGAGTCTGCAAGGTAAGCCAAAACTTGCTGTTGCTGCTCCGGCTTTAAAAGCGGTTTTCCTACTCCCAGAAAAGAGAGCGTTCGAGGCCTTGTGTAGCCAGACGACGAACCTGGCTCCACAGCTCCAGACTTAGGTGGAATATTTTTTTTCCCACGACCACCTGATGCTCCACTACCACTACCATCATTACCAGCTGACAATGAACGCCCACGGCCACGACCTCTTGCACCAGACTTCCTCATTGTTTTAAAAACTTAACCAAAGTAACTTTATTTGTTGCTGTCAAACAACTTACACGGTGAGCTATAACTTCAGTATGATTTCAATATCCCTTTACAGGTTGGTGAGACCACAAGGAAAATCTGGTGAGACCACAAGGAAAATCAGGCACAATGTTACACACTCTGTTTTCTGTGGCACCAAATGACAGAGATGCCACACACGCAGGACTGTCACTCAAGCACAAATGTCAATATTAATCTCCCACCTATTTTTTTTTTTTTTTTAGGGAGACTTTAGAAACAAAATAAAATAAAATGATTTTTTCAGGAAGAATTTAGAAACAAAATAAAATAAAAAGATTTTTTCAGGAAGAAATTAGAAACCAAATAAAAAAAAAATAGGCTTTCTATGGCCCACTGAGTGAGAGATGGCACACACAGGAGTCAGGAGTGGGACACAAGCCCAGAGGCCAATATTTTTCTCCCACTGATTGATGTAGTGATTTTTTCAGGTAGATTTTGGAACCCAAATCAAGCAAAAAAATAAATAGGCTTTCTATGGCCCACAATTTGAGAGAAAGAGAGAGATGGCACACCCAGGAGTCAAGACTGGCACACAAGCAGAAAGGGCAATATTAATCTCCCACTGATTTTTTTTTTTTCAGGGAGACTTTAGAAACAAAATAAAATAAAATGATTTTTTCATGAAGAATTTAGAAACCAAATAAAATAAAATGATTTTTTCAGGGACAATTTAGAAACCAAAAAGAAAAAAAAAGGCTCTCTATGGCCCACTGAGTGAGAGATGGCACACACAGGAATCAGGAGTGGCACACAAGCCCAGAGGCCAATATTTTTCTCCCACTGATTGATGTAGTGATTTTTTCAGGTAGATTTTGGAACCCAAATCAAGCAAAAAAATAAATAGGCTTTCTATGGCCCACAATTTGAGAGAGAGAGAGAGATGGCACACCCAGGAGTCAAGACTGGCACACAAGCAGAAAGGGCAATATTAATCTCCCACTGTTTTTTTTTTTTTTTCAGGGAGACTTTAGAAACAAAATAAAATAAAATGATTCTTTCAGGAAGAATTTAGAAACCAAATAAAATAAAATGATTTTTCAGGGACAATTTAGAAACCAAATAAAAAAAAAAAAAGGCTTTCTATGCCCCACTGAGTGAGAGATGGCACACACAGGAGTCAGGAGTGGCACACAAGCCCAGAGGCCAATATTTATCTCCCACTGATTGATTTATTGATTTTTTCAGGTAGAATTTAGAACCCAAATCAAGCAAAAAAATAAATAGGCTTTCTATGACCCACAATTTGAGAGAGAGAGAGAGATGGCACACCCAGGAGTCAAGAGTGGCACACAAGCAGAAAAGGCAATATTAATCTCCCACTGTTTTTTTTTTTTTTTCTTTTTTCATGGAGACTTTAAAAACAAAATAAAATAAAATGATTTTTTCAGGAAGAATTTAGAAACCAAATAAAATAAAATGATTTTTTTTCAGGGACAATTTAGAAACCAAATAAAAAAAAAAGGCTTTCTATGGCCCACTGAGTGAGAGATGGCACACACAGGAGTCAGGAGTGGCACACAAGCCCAGAGGCCAATATTTATCTCCCACTGATTGATTTATTGATTTTTTCAGGTAGAATTTAGAACCCAAATCAAGCAAAAAAATAAATAGGCTTTCTATGGCCCACAATTTGAGAGAGAGAGAGAGATGGCACACCCAGGAGTCAAGACTGGCACACAAGCAGCAGAAAAGGCAATATTAATCTCCCACTGTTTTATTTATTTTTATTTTTTTTCAGGGAGACTTTAGAAACAAAATAAAATAAAATGATTTTTTCAGGAAGAATTTAGAAACCAAATAAAATAAAATGATTTTTTCAGGGACAATTTAGAAACCAAATTAAAAAAAAAAAGGCTTTCTATGGCCCACTGAGTGAGAGATGGCACACACAGGAGTCAGGAGTGGCACACAAGCCCAGAGGCCAATATTTTTCTCCCACTGATTGATTTATTGATTTTTTCAGGTAGGATTTAGAACCCAAATCAAGCAAAAAAATAAATAGGCTTTCTATGGCCCACAATTTGAGAGAGAGAGAGAGATGGCACACCCAGGAGTCAAGACTGGCACACAAGCAGAAAGGGCAATATTAATCTCCCACTGTTTTATTTTTTTTATTTTTTTTCAGGGGGACTTTAGAAACAAAATAAAATAAAATGATTTTTTCAGGAAGAATTTAGAAACCAAATAAAATAAAATGATTTTTTCAGGGACAATTTAGAAACCAAAAAAAAAAAAAAAAAAAGGCTTTCTATGGCCCACTGAGTGAGAGATGGCGCACACAGGAGTCAGGAGTGGCACACAAGCCCAGAGGCCAATATTTTTCTCCCACTGATTGATTTATTGATTTTTTCAGGTAGGATTTAGAACCCAAATCAAGCAAAAAAATAAATAGGCTTTCTATGGCCCACTGAGTGAGAGATGGCACACACAGGAGTCAGGAGTGGCACACGAGCCCAGAGGCCAATATTTTTCTCCCACTGATTGATGTAGTGATTTTTTCAGGTAGATTTTAGAACCCAAATCAAGCAAAAAAATAAATAGGCTTTCTATGGCCCACTGAGTGAGAGATGGCACACACAGGAGTCAGGAGTGGCAAACAAGCCCAGAGGCCAATATTTTTCTCCCACTGATTGATTTATTGATTTTTTCAGGTAGGATTTAGAACCCAAATCAAGCAAAAAAATAAATAGGCTTTCTATGGCCCACTGAGTGAGAGATGGCACACACAGGAGTCAGGAGTGGCACACAAGCCCAGAGGCCAATATTTTTCTCCCACTGATTGATTTATTGATTTTTTCAGGTAGGATTTAGAACCCAAATCAAGCAAAAAAATAAATAGGCTTTCTATGGCCCACTGAGTGAGAGATGGCACACACAGGAGTCAGGAGTGGCACACGAGCCCAGAGGCCAATATTTTTCTCCCACTGATTGATGTAGTGATTTTTTCAGGTAGATTTTAGAACCCAAATCAAGCAAAAAAATAAATAGGCTTTCTATGGCCCACTGAGTGAGAGATGGCACACACAGGAGTCAGGAGTGGCACACAAGCCCAGAGGCCAATATTTTTCTCCCACTGATTGATTTATTGATTTTTTCAGGTAGGATTTAGAACCCAAATCAAGCAAAAAAATAAATAGGCTTTCTATGGCCCACTGAGTGAGAGATGGCACACACAGGAGTCAGGAGTGGCACACAAGCCCAGAGGCCAATATTTTTCTCCCACTGATTGATGTAGTGATTTTTTCAGGTAGATTTTAGAACCCAAATCAAGCAAAAAAATAAATAGGCTTTCTATGGCCCACTGAGTGAGAGATGGCACACACAGGAGTCAGGAGTGGCACACAGGCCCAGAGGCCAATATTTTTCTCCCACTGATTGATGTAGTGATTTTTTCAGGTAGATTTTAGAACCCAAATCAAGCAAAAAAATAAATAGGCTTTCTATGGCCCACTGAGTGAGAGATGGCACACACAGGAGTCAGGAGTGGCACACAAGCCCTGAGGCCAATATTTTTCTCCCACTGATTGATGTAGTGATTTTTTCAGGTAGATTTTAGAACCCAAATCAAGCAAAAAAATAAATAGGCTTTCTATGGCCCACTGAGTGAGAGATGGCACACACAGGAGTCAGGAGTGGCACACAAGCCCAGAGGCCAATATTTTTTTCCCACTGATTGATGTAGTGATTTTTTCAGGTAGATTTTAGAACCCAAATCAAGCAAAAAAATAAATAGGCTTTCTATGGCCCACTGAGTGAGAGATGGCACACACAGGGATGGCACTCTAGCAGAAATGCCAAACTTAATCTCCCACAAAAAAAAAAATAAAAACAGGGACTGTCCTACAATTACTATCTCCCTGCAGTAATCTCAGCCAGGTATGGCAGGCAGCAATAAGGAGTGGACTGATGCACAAATTAAATAAAAAGTGTGGACAAACAAAAAAGATAGCTGTGCAGAAAGGAAGGAACAAGAGGATTTGTGCTTTGAAAAAAGCAGTTGGTTTGCACAGCGGCGTACACACAGCAATGCAGCTATCAGGGAGCCTTCTAGGGCAGCCCAATGAGCTACAGCGCTGAGAAAAAAAAAAAATGTAGCTTCCACTGTCCCTGCACACCGAAGGTGGTGTTGGACAGTGGAAATCGCTACAGCACAAGCGGTTTGGTGGTTAATGGACCCTGCCTAACGCTATCCCTGCTTCTGACGAAGCGGCAGCAACCTCTCCCTAAGCTCAGATCAGCAGCAGTAAGATGGCGGTCGGCGGGAACGCTGCTTTATAGCCCCTGTGACGCCGCAGACAGCAAGCCAATCACTGCAATGCCCTTCTCTAAGATGGTGGGGACCAGGACCTGTGTCATCACGCTGCCCACACTCTGCGTTCACCTTCATTGGCTGAGAAATGGCGCTTTTCGCGTCATTGAAACGCGACTTTGGCGCGAAAGTCGCGTACCGCATGGCCGACCCCGCACAGGGGTCGGATCGGGTTTCATGAAACCCGACTTTGCCAAAAGTCGGCGACTTTTGAAAATGAACGACCCGTTTCGCTCAACCCTAATCGCCTGTGAACCTGGGAGGTTTTCCCAGACGAGGAGGAGGATGGGAGGTGGATGAAGTAATAGAGTCTAGAGATCACACCAGAGCGGAGACAGCAGGAGCCAAACATGTGGAAGAAGGTGCTCTGGTCAGATAAAACCAAAATCGAACTTTTTGGCAACAATGCCCATCGATATGTTTGGCATAAAGGAAACACAGCTCATCACCCTGAACACACCATCCCCACTGTCAAACATGGTGGTGGCAGCATCATGGTTTGGGCCTGCTTTTCTTCAGCAGTGACAGGGAAGATGGCTAAAATTGATGGGAAGATGGATGGAGCCAAATACAGGACCATTCTTGAAGAAAACCTGTTGGAGTCTGCAAAAGACCTGAGACTGGGATGGAGATTTGTCTTCCAACAAGACAATGATCCCAAACATAAAGAAAAATCTAGAATGGAATGGTTTACAAATAATCATATCCATGTGTTAGAATGGCCAAGTCAAAGTCCAGACCTCAATCCAATCAAGAATCTGTGGAAAGAGCTGAAAACTGCTGATCACAAACGATCTCCATCAAACCTCACTGAGCTCGAGCTGTTTGTCAAGGAAGAATGGGCAAGAATTTCAGTCTCTCGATGTACAAAACTGATAGAGACATACCCCACGCAACTTGCAGATGTAATCGCAGCAAAAGGTGGTGCAACAAAGTGTTAAGTTAAAGGGGCAGAACAATATTGCACGCACCACTTTTCAGTTTTTGAATTTCAATAAAAATTTCGTTCAACTTCACAATTTTGTTCCACTTGTTGTGGATTCTTCACCAAAAATTTACATTTGGTATCTTTATGTTTGAAGCATGATATGTGGGAAAAGGTTGAAAAGTTCCAGGGGGCCAAATACTTTTGCAAGGCACTGTATGCCCATGGTTTCTACACAGGTAATTAAAAATGGATTCACTTTATTTGTCATGCTTTCTTATACAGCATAGCTCTAATATATTTCACATACATTGTCATCACTCACTGCCTCTAGCAAGGCTCATAATTCAAATAGTACATTTTTTTGTTTAATTTTTACTGTTGTTGAATTTTACCATAGAGGTCCATTGACGAACTGTCACTTTAAACATCCAGCCTCATATGCCAGCAGCATTGTATAGAGATGTAGATCAGACCAATAAAAAGTTTTTGAAATCAGATTTTATATAACTTAATTTTTTCACTTAAATTCCAGCCCATTCTTTGAAGTCCAGAGGGCGGTCATCATAATCAGTTATTGATATCTGTCCCTTTCTGCGGAATTACACAGGGAAGGCTGCAAGCTATTGACTGACACCACCCAACCAGAATGAGCAAGGTTTAATAAATTACAGTAAATGACAAGTTACAATGAATATTTTCCAACAAACTAAATATCAATCTGCGTAGCTTGTCCTACTCTACAATATGATATTGGCAGATCAGAAACTATGAACAATGTCATAGGTTTCCTATTGTAATAGTCATGCAGCTTCCAGTGCAAATCTGCATGTTCTATAAAGATAAGATGAAAATTATGAACAACCCGTGTTATCAAATTCACTTTTATATGCAAACTTGATGCTCAGAGTAATAGATTTATGCCTAATGTGACTATGTTATATGTTCACTGGTGACCTTTAGGATATTATTTTCATATTTGTGAAACATCTGTACTGTATTTCTACAAATATGTCATGTTTTCAATATTATGAAACACAGCTGTAAAACATTTTATAAGGAGGAAATTCAAAACATTGAGCCATATTGTATTGCTCTTCATGCCATGGTAGAAGATTGTATGGATCTTTTATAGGAATGAAATGTCACAAAAATTGATCCATGTTATCCATAAGGCAGTTGGCCACTTTATTTTTGGATACAAGATGTACAGTAAATATCAGATAAAGTATTCTACAATACAATGTTACAGAAATATCTGTGTGGTGACTAGAGATGAACAAACTTGTTCGGAAAACCTTTGCCAATCTCAAATTCAGCACGAACGTAGCTCATTTAGATCCGTGTTCGGATTCCCAAGCATTTTTCCCCAAAGTCGGCTACATTTGGAGCAGTTGGGTAAATGATTGCATGTCCTTTTCCACGTATGTTTTTTTTTAGAACTTTTGGCTAGGATAGTGGTGCTGTATGATGAGAGTAGGGGATGTGCTTTATGAGGAGAGGGGGTGGGTATAGGTCAGAGGAGCGGCAGACTCTTTTTTCTATATACATTACGGTAGCAAATCAGGGCACAGAAACCATTCACAACATCCAGACACAAGGGCTCATGTCATTGGCTGCCGAAGTCACATGTCACTTTCCATATAAAAAGTGGGCATATTGCTTTTGTGCCATTTTGTCAGTGTAACAGCACAGAGAGGCTACTCCTGCTGCTTCTGCGAGTTGTCATATAAATTGATAGGATCCTGCGTGAAATCGACCTTCCAGCATCTAACCTATTTGTTCTAATAGTGTTGTGCAGGCAGGAGTTGACATTTCCTAATCAAAATCATTTGGGTTAATATTGGTTTTCAGGCACCAGGCTTCATTTCATAATCAAAATAGTTTTGAATAATACTATGATGCATGCACCAGGCCTTATTTCATAATATGAATCCTTTGTGCTAATACTGTGGTGCAGACACCAGGCCTCATTTCATAATCAAAATGGTTTGGGCTAATACTGTGGTGCAGGAACCAGGCTTCATTCCATAATCAAAATGGTTTTTGGCTAATACTGTGGTGCAGGCACCAGGCCTCATTTCATAATTAAAATGGTTTTGGCTAATACTGTGGTGCAGGCACCAGGCCTCATTCCATAATCGAAATGGTTTTGACTAGTACTGTGGTGCAGGCACCAGGCCTCATTCCATAATCGAAATGGTTTTGACTAGTACTGTGGTGCAGGCACCAGGCCTCATTTCATAATTAAAATGGTTTTGGCTAACACTGTGGGGCAGGCACCAGGTCTCAGTCCTTAATCAAAATTGTTTGGGCTATTTCTCTGGTGCAGGCACAAGCCCCCATTTCATATTATAAATCATTTGTGCTAATACTGTGGTGCAGGCACCAAGCCACATTTCATAATCAAAACCGTTAGTGCTAATTCTGTGGTTCCGCCACCAATCCACAGTTCAGCATCTAATTCTTTAGTGCTAATTGTATGGTCAAGCCACCAGTCCACATTTCAGCATATAAATATTTTGTGCTAATTCTGTGGTCCAGACACGCTATCTCAGACAATAAATACTGATTATTGATTTAGTGACAGGTGACTGACAGATCTGAGCCTAGCGTTGTGAAACAGCTAGTTATAAAAATGAATAATAATAATTAAAGAAAGAGTGGAAAGGCACATCCAACATGAATAAGAAAAAGCAAGGTTCTGGTGGAAGGGGTAATAGACTCGGTGTTCAAGGTTTATGTGGGATAGGTGGTAATGTTACTGAAAGCGCTACTGAACAAACACTGGCTCATCCTAACTAAAGACAAATGATAACTTTTGTTACAGGACAAGCTACTCGACTCCCTTTCTTTGGCAGCCGCACAGCGGTATGCCTTGTAGATGAGAGCCAGAAAGAGCATTTGCTCCAGTAGATGGCATGCTCTGCATAAAGTGGCCTCTCCTCATCATCCCACACCTCAACATCACAAACAGTACTGTCCTCAGAAGTGGCACCTCAATTACCCTTGCTTTCCACAACATCAGAACTCTCAACTGCTCAACTGACCAAGAGCACAAATAGTATAATTGCACAACATGGATGCATGGGGTAACTGTTGTGCACTGAGAATCCTTTCACTATACCCCCATTCGTTAGTACTCGATTATAGTATATTTTTGGGACCACACTTCTTTGTGGCCTATGAGTGACAATTTAATTGCCCAGCACCTTGGAATATTTATATCTATATTTATCTTTATAATGTGCACACGTGGATTGGGTGTGCTGTCAGTATCAGTTGTGACCTATACTAAATGGTTATAAAGCATTTATATTGGCTGTTTAGGGTGCATTTTTCTGTCAGTATTTATTTGTTATTTTGGTGGACCCATTATTTTCATTGTCTACATGTTTTTAGATGTTTTTAAATGTCCTTGTGTACGTTGTTCATTGAATAAAGATTTTTTCTATTCTTAAATTATACCGTGGTGATCCCTATTTGTGTGCATACACTTGCTCTTGTTTGCTACAACATGGATGCATGGTGCAGGACCTGGGACAGGAATTGCATCAGCATTTCTATCTTAAACATTGACCAGTAACAGGTTGATGAGTGACAGGTGTAGTCCTGGTGCTCTGAGAGTCCTGCCAAATTCAGGCAACACACAAAGGAGACCTGACTTGGAGTCCAAACATTTAAAAATATTAGGGGCAGACACCACTAAAGTGTCATCAATTTCTCCAGAGTAGAAATAGTATTTTGGGGCTATGACACCCATTCCACTATAAGCAACCCACCAGATGGAGGGCACAGTCTTCTTAGAGAAGTAATTGTATTGATGAATGGACTTTCCAATGGTTGGTCTCTAACTGTGATGCACGCTGTGTGTCTAACTGCTCTCATGAGGAAAAGCACTCGTAATATTGTCTACAAGCGTGTTTTGATACCCCAGCATGTGCGCGTCCCTTTCCAGAGGGGAAGCATCTTGCAGAATTTACTCTTATACCATGGATCTAACAGAGTGGGAACCCAGTAGTCAGTACTATTTCTAATCCTAATAATATGGGCATCATGTTGCAGATAGTGCAGCAAGAAGTCGCTTATGTGTCAGATGCTTATATGAGGTACAAGTCCATGGTGTGCTGGTGGCAGGGTAATACTCAAGCTTGCTTCTTCCATCCCCTCCCTCCAACCACAGACAACAAAGTGGGGATCATTATCCTATTCATCTCCTGACTGTTGAGCGCCCTCCACCTCTTCCTCCTCGTCCTCCTCAATTTGTTCCTCGGCTCCTACACCTTCACTAACAGTTTGTCTGGCAGCCTGAGCCCCCTTTGATCGCTGTAATCCACCCTCCCATGGCACCTGTCTGTGCGATGATAATCCTTAACTTAGAGATATTGTCCATTGCTTCCTCCTGTTCCTCTGGGACCACCACCTCCTCCCGCACACTAGTCAAAAGTGTGCTCTGGCACGTAGATTACCAGAATAGTGATGCTAATGATTAGGGATGAGCGAAATGGATCGCACATTTTCAAAAGTCACCGACTTTCGGCAAAGTCGGGTTTCGTGAAACCCGATCCGATCCTAGTGTGGGATCGGCCATGAGGTCGGCGATCTTCGCGCCAAAGTCGCGTTTTGTATCATGCTTTCAGCGCCATTTCTCATCCAATGAAGGAGAAATAGGAGGAAACCAATATGGCTAAATAGAGCTGTAAGGGGCGCAATAAGGGACAAAAAGAAAGCATTTAGAGAATTAAAGGAAGTAGGTAGTGAGGAGGCATTAAATAAATACAGAAAATTAAATAAATTCTGTAAAAAGCAAATCAAGGCAGCAAAGATTGAGACAGAGAGACTCATTGCCAGAGAGAGTAAAAATAATCCTAAAATATTCTTTAACTACATAAATAGTAAGAAACTAAAAAATGATAGTGTTGGCCCCCTTAAAAATAGTCTGGGTGAGATGGTGGATGAGGATGAGGAAAAAGCCAATATGCTAAATGACTTTTTTTCATCAGTATTTACACAAGAAAATCCCATGGCAGACAAAATGTCTAGTGATAAAAATTCCCAATTAAATGTCACCTGCTTAACCCAGCAGGAAGTGCGGCGGCGTCTAAAAATCACTAAAATTGACAAATCTCCGGGCCCGGATGGGATACACCCTCGAGTACTGCAGGAATTAAGTACAGTCATTGATAGACCATTATTTTTAATCTTTAAAGACTCCATAATAACAGGGTCTGTGCCACAGGACTGGCGTATAGCAAATGTGGTGCCAATATTCAAAAAGGGAACAAAAACTGAACTCGGAAACTATAGGCCAGTAAGCTTAACCTCTACTGTGGGTAAAATCCTGGAGGGCATTCTAAGGGACGCTATACTGGAGTATCTGAAGAGGAATAACCTCATGACCCAGTATCAGCACGGGTTTACTAGGGACCGTTCATGTCAGACTAATTTGATCAGTTTCTATGAAGAGGTAAGTTCCGGATTGGACCAAGGGAACCCAGTGGATTTAGTGTATATGGACTTTTCAAAAGCTTTTGATACGGTGCCACACAAAAGGTTGATACATAAAATGAGAATAATGGGGATAGGGGAAAATATGTGCAAGTGGGTTGAGAGCTGGCTCAGGGATAGGAAACAAAGGGTGGTTATTAATGGAGCACACTCGGACTGGGTAGCGGTTAGCAGTGGGGTACCACAGGGGTCAGTATTGGGCCCTCTTCTTTTTAACATATTTATTAATGACCTTGTAGGGGGCATTCAGAGTAGAATTTCAATATTTGCAGATGACACTAAACTCTGCAGGGTAATCAATACAGAGGAGGACAATTTTATATTACAGGATGATTTATGTAAACTAGAAGCTTGGGCTGATAAATGGCAAATGAGCTTTAATGGGGATAAATGTAAGGTCATGCACTTGGGTAGAAGTAATAAGATGTATAATTATGTGCTTAATTCTAAAACTCTGGGCAAAACCGTCAATGAAAAAGACCTGGGTGTATGGGTGGATGACAAACTTAAATTCAGTGGCCAGTGTCAGGCAGCTGCTACAAAGGCAAATAAAATAATGGGATGCATTAAAAGAGGCATAGATGCTCATGAGGAGAATATAATTTTACCTCTATACAAGTCACTAGTTCGACCACACTTAGAATACTGTGCACAGTTCTGGTCTCCGGTGTATAAGAAAGACATAGCTGAACTGGAGCGGGTGCAGAGAAGAGCGACCAAGGTTATTAGAGGACTGGGGGGTCTGCAATACCAAGATAGGTTATTACACTTGGGGCTATTTAGTTTGGAAAAACGAAGACTAAGGGGTGATCTCATTTTAATGTATAAATATATGAGGGGACAGTACAAAGACCTTTCTGATGATCTTTTTAATCATAGACCTGAAACAGGGACAAGGGGGCATCCTCTGCGGTTGGCGGAAAAAAGGTTTAAGCATAATAACAGACACGGATTCTTTACTGTAAGAGCAGTGAGACTATGGAACTCTCTGCCGTGTGATGTTGTAATGAGTGATTCATTACTTAAATTTAAGAGGGGACTGGATACCTTTCTGGAAAAGTATAATGTTACAGGGTATATACACTAGATTCCTTGATAGGGCGTTGATCCAGGGAACTAGTCTGATTGCCGTATGTGGAGTCGGGAAGGAATTTTTTTCCCCAATGTGGAGCTTACTCTTTGCACATGGGGTTTTTTTGCCTTCCTCTGGATCAACATGTTAGGGCATGTTAGGTTAGGCTATGGGTTGAACTAGATGGACATATAGTCTTCCTTCAACCTTAATAACTATGTAACTATGACGCAGAGTGTGGGCAGTGTGATGACATAGGTCTCGGTCCCCATCATCTTAGAGAAGGGCATTATAGTGATTGGCTTGCTTTTTGCGGCGTCACAGGGGCTATAAAGGGGCGTGCACACCGACCGCCATCTTACTTCTGCCGATCTTAGCATAGGGAGAGGTTGCTGCAGCTTCATCAGAAGAAGGGATATAGTTAGGGAAGGAAGATTAACCCCAAAACAGCTTGTGCTGTATCGATTTCCACTGTCCAACACCACCTTTCTTTGCAGGGACAGTGGAGGCTATATTTTTGTGCATCAGCTCTGTAGCCTATTAGGCTGCCTTATAAGGCTTTCTGATAGCTGCATTGCTGTTTGTATGCCGCTGTGCAAACCAACTGCTCCTTTCTGCATAGTTCTCTTGTTTCTTTGTCCACACTTTTGTGTGCAGCAGTCCTTTTTATTGCTGCCATACTTGTTCTGAGATCATTGTAGGGAGATTGAAATTGTACTACAGCCCTTGTATTTTTTTATATATCTTCCAGCCACGTTCTGCCACTTACATTGTGTAATGTAATACACTGGGCCTGATTTTTGTTGCAGTCTGCCCCCCAAAAAAGGGAGGTTTAAATTGGCACAAAGTGGATCCTATGTGGATCTACGTCCGTTCTGTTAGTTTGTCGTATATCAGCCAGCCACGTTCTGCCACTTACATTGTGTAGTGTAATACTCTGGGCCTGAGTTTTGTTGCAGTATCCCCCTCAAAAAAAGGAGATTTAAAATGGCACTAAGTGGATCTACGTCACAGTTCTGTTAGTTTGTCGTACATCTTCCAGTCATGTTCTGCCACTTACATTGTGTAGTGTAATACACTGGGCCTGAGTTTTGTTGCAGTATCCCCCCCAAAAAAGGAGATTTAAATTGGCACTAAGTGGATCTACGTCACAGTTCTGTTAGTTTGTCGTATATCTTCCAGCCACGTTTTTCCACTTACATTGTGTAGTGTAATACACTGGGCCTGAGTTTTGGTACATTCTCCCCCCAAATAAAAGGGAGATTTAAATTGGCACTAAGTGGATCTACGTCACAGTTCTGTTAGTTTGTCGTACATCTTCCTGCCACGTTCTGCCACTTACATTGTGTAGTATAATACACTGGGTCTGAGTTTTGTTGCAGTCTCCCCCCCAAAAAAGGGAGATTTAAATTGGCACTAAGTGGATCTACGTCACAGTTCTGTTAGTTTGTCGTACATCTTCCAGCCACGTTCTGCCACTTACATTGTGCAGTGTAATACACTGGGCCTGAGTTTTGTTGCAGTCTCCCCCCCCAAAAAAGGGAGATTTAAACTGGCACTAAGTGGATCTACGTCACAGTTCTGTTAGTTTGTCGTACATCTTCAAGCCACGTTCTGCCACTTACATTGTGTAGTGTAATACACTGGGCCTGAGTTTTGTTGCAGTCTCCCCGAAATAAAACGGAGATTTAAATTGGCACTAAGTGGATCTACGTCACAGTTCTGTTAGTTTGTTGTACATCTTCAAGCCACATTCTGCCACTTACATTGTGTAGTGTAATACACTGGGCCTGAGTTTTGTTGCAGTCTCCCCCCAAAAAAGGGAGATTTAAACTGGCACTAAGTGGATCTACGTCACAGTTCTGTTAGTTTGTCGTACATCTTCAAGCCACGTTCTGCCACTTACATTGTGTAGTGTAATACACTGGGCCTGAGTTTTGTTGCAGTCTCCCCGAAATAAAACGGAGATTTAAATTGGCACTAAGTGGATCTACGTCACAGTTCTGTTAGTTTGTTGTACATCTCCCAGCCACGTTCTGCCACTTACATTGTGTAGTGTAATACACTGGGCCTGAGTCTTGTTACAGTCTCCCCCCAAAAAAGGGAGATTTAAATTGGCACTAAGTGGATCTACGTCACAGTTCTGTTAGTTTGTCGTACATCTCCAGCCACATTATGCCACTTACTGTACATTGTGTAGTGAAATACACTGGGCCTGAGTTTTGTTTCAGTTTCCCCCCAAAAAAGGGAGATTTAAATTGGCACTAAGTGGATCTACGTCACAGTTCTGTTAGTTTGTCGTACATCTTCCAGCCACGTTCTGCCACTTACATTGTGCAGTGTAATACACTGGGCCTGAGTTTTGTTGCAGTCTCCCCCCCAAAAAAGGGACATTTAAATTGGCACTAAGTGGATCTACGTCACAGTTCTGTTAGTTTGTCGTACATCTTCCAGCCACGTTCTGCCACTTACATTGTGCAGTGTAATACACTGGGCCTGAGTTTTGTTGCAGTCTCCCCGAAATAAAAGGGAGATTTAAATTGGCACTAAGTTGATCTACGTCACAGTTCTGTTAGTTTGTCGTACATCTTCCAGCCACGTTCTGCCACTTACATTGTGTAGTGTAATACACTACGCCTGAGTTTTGTTGCAGTCTCCCCCCAAAAAAAAGGGAGATTAAAATTCTCCACAAGTTTATATACACCTTCTACCTTGTTTCACAGTTCCATATAACGGTTGTTGTTTTGGTTAGATTTTTCCAAAAATGAGGAAGTCTGGTGGAAGAGGCCATGGACGGGCATTGCCAGCTGGTACTGATGGTGGTGTTGGTGGTGGTGAGCATCTGGTTGTAGTGGGAAAAGCAAAATAGCACCAAAGGCTTGAGGTGTTGAGCCAGCGTTATCGTCTGGCTACACAACGCCTCGAAGGCTCCCCTTATCTGGGAGTAGGAAAACAGCTTTTAAAGGTGGAGCAGCAGGAAAAAGTTTTGGCTTTCCTTGCTGACTCAGCCTCCAGCTCTTTCGTCTCCTCTTCAGAAGGTTTAAAATCTAAAAGCAGCGAGTGGTCAGTGGATGCTCCCGGTCAGGAACAAGTCGCTTCCTTGTGTCCTTCACCCAAACCAAAAATGAAGGATGCGGCAGGCGAAACTTCAGTTTACTCCATGGAGCTCTTTAAACATACTGTGCCTGGGTTAGAGAGGAAAATTGTTAAAAGCCCATTACAAGATGAATCGGACATGGAGTGCACAGATGCACAACCACAGCTAGATTATGCTGTTCCATTGACTCAGATCACTACATTGCCCTTGCAGTGTACTGAGCCAGTATCTGACCCTGATGAGACTATGGTGCCCCGTCACGAATGCTATAGCACCTTACACGGTGACACAGAGGAAGGTGCAGATGACATTGAAGAGGAGGTGATAGATGACCCAGTTGTTGACCCAGATTGGCAGCCATTGGGGGAAGAGGGTGCCGCTGCCAGTAGCTCTGAAGCGGAGGAGGATGATCCGCAGCAGCCATCTACATCGCAAAAGTTGTCATCTGGCAGGCCCACATCAGGCCCAAAACGTGTGTCAAAAACCACAACAGGTGTAGGACAGCGTTGCAATCCGATGGCAGTAGCACGGCGTGCAAAGCCTGAAAAGGTATTCCATAGTAGGACGAGTGCAGTGTGGCAATTTTTTAACCAAGATCCGAATGATCAGTCCAAAGTTATATGTAAGAAATGCTCCAAGACTTTTAGCAGAGGGAAGAATGTTAAAAATTTTAATACAACGTGCATGCGTAGACATCTAACCAGCAGACACTTGGAAGCATGGACTAACTACCAAACGTCCCGTACCGTTGGTGCACCTGCTCATATTGAAGCTAGTCAGCAATGCAACATTGCTTCCCTAACTGGAAGCCCACCGGTTATGACACCACCAGTAGCAAATGTGGAGGTATTTTCGCAAGGCCAAAGCAGTCAGGGAGTCACAAGGTTCTTGGTTGGAATCACTGTAGGTAGGCCCACATCAAGAATACCATTGCCAAGCCTCTCTCAATCTGCCATGTCCACCACCACCCCCACTAGTTCCACCATATGCAGCTCTCCAGTCCAGCTCAGCCTAAAAGAGACTCTCGATAGGAAAAGAAAGTACTCTTCCTCTCATCCGCGTACACAGGGTTTGAACGGCTACATTGCTCGACTAATCTTGTTAGAGATGATGCCCTACCGTTTGGTTCAAAGCCCTGATGGCCTATGCAGTACCACGCTATGACCTACCCAGTCGACACTTCTTTGCAAGAAAAGCCATCCCAGCCCTCAGCCAGCATGTCAAAGACCGCATTGTCCATGCACTGAGGCAATCAGTCAGTAGAAAGGTGCACCTCACAACAGATGCATGGACCAGTAAGCATGGCCAGGGACGTTACGTGTCCATCACAGCACACTGGGTTAATGTGGTGGATGCAGGGTCCACAGGGGACAGCCATAGTGGGACAGTTCTACCTAGCCCACGATCTAGGAAACAGTTGGCTGTAGGCGTTCGCCACCCCTCCTCCTCCTCCTCCAGAAGTAAAAGCTCATCCACAGAGCGCAGTCGCACAACCACTCCATCGGCAGCTGCCAGTGTTGCACACGAGGTGTCCCATTATGGAACAGCTAGTGCTACAAATGAAGTGTTTGGGCGACAGCAGACACACCGCGGAAGTACTGGCCGAGTATTTGCAGCAAGAAACTCAGTCATGGCTGGGCAGTGTACATCTTGAGGCAGGCAAGGTAGTCAGTGATAACGGAAGGAATTTTATGGCTGCCATAGCCCTTTCAGGACTGAAACACATTCCTTGCCTGGCTCACACCTTGAACCTGGTGGTGCAGTGCTTCCTGAAAAATTATCCAGAGTTACCAGCCCTGCTCCTGAAGGTGCGAAGACTTTGCTCGCACATCCGCCGGTCGCCCGTACACTCCAGCCGTATGCAGAACCATCAGCGATCGCTGAATCTTCCCCAGCACCGTCTAATGATCAATGTTGCAACAAGGTGGAACTCCACTCTGCACATGCTTCAGAGACTGTGTGAACAGAGGCGTGCTGTCATTTATTTGTGGGAGGATACACATACATGGGCAGGCAGTTGGATGGCAGACATGGAGTTGTCCGGTGTGCAGTGGTTGAAGCTCCAAGACCTCTGTCAAGTCCTTTAGTGTTTTGAGGAATGTACTCAGCTGGTAAGTGCAGATGACGCCATCATAAGCATGAGCATTTCACTAATGCGTCTGCTGATGCAAAGTTTGACGCACTTCAAGGAGCAGGCGTCTGCAGCCGAGGAGGAGGGATGCCTTAATGACAGTCAGCCATTGTCTGGTCAGGGAACTCTTCTGGATGAGGTGGCAGACGAAGAGGATGAGGAGGAAGAGGATGGTGGGGATGAATATTTATGGGAGGAGGATGCTTCTCAGGGGGCAACAGAAACTGGTGGTGTTGCAAGGTCAGGTACAGGGTTTTTGCGGGCCACAAGTGAAGTTGATTTGCAAGAAAGTGCTCCTTAACCCAGCTCAAGCAGTGAGTTGACACTGTTAGGGCTAGCAGAACGCACCGAGTAAATATAGGTGTTTTGTTGTGAATTCTGTGGCAGAGCTCCCTCCTGTGGTCACAAGTGGTACTTCGGCTGATTCTCTCTGTGAGCTTCTGTTGGTGGAGGGAAGTGGTACTGCGGCTTCTGAGTTTCCTCCCTCAGGTGATCTGGTGAGGTCGTTAGGTGCTTCTCTACTTAACTCCACCTAATGCTTTGATCCTGGCTTCCTGTCAATGTTCCAGTGTTGGACTTGCTTTTCCCTGGATCATTCCTGTGGCCTGCTGCTCTGCATAGCTAAGTTCTTCTTTGCTATTTGTTTGCTATTTTTTCTGTCCAGCTTGTCTATTTTGTTGCTGGAAGCTCTGGGACGCAAAGGGTGTACCTCCGTGCCGTTAGTTCGGTACGGAGGGTCTTTTTGCCCCCTTTGCGTGGTTTTCTTTAGGGTTTTGTGTAGACCGCAAAGTTACCTTTTCTATCCTCGCTCTGTTAAGAAAGTTGGGCCTCACTTTGCTGAATCTATTTCATCTCTACGTTTGTCTTTTCATCTTAACTCACAGTCATTATATGTGGGGGGCTGCCTTTTCCTTTGGGGTATTTCTCTGAGGCAAGGTAGGCTTATTTTCTATCTTCAGGCTAGTTAGTTTCTCAGGCTGTGCCGAGTTGCATAGGCAGAGTTAGGCGCAATCCACGGCTGCCTCTAGTGTTGTTTGGAGAGGATTAGGGATTGCGGTCTGCAGAGTTCCCACGTCTCAGAGCTCGTTCTATGATTTTGGGTTATTGTCAGATCACTGTATGTGCTCTGACCGCTATGTCCATTGTGGTACTGAATTGCCTTTCATAACAGTGTTTATTATAATTGATGCATTCGCAGCCCGGGGTCCACCTTGCAGGAGAACCTGCTGCTAGTAAATGGTGGCACTATTTGGCGATATAGACTAGCTCTGTTACTTCAAAGAGTAGCCGTGAATGGAAAGCACTGCACCCTGTTAGACTTTACAGTGGTTATGCATGCACACAAAACTCCTCGCCGGAGGTGCCAGCATTCTAGGGCCTTTTTTCAGCCGGGACCCTGAATACAATCTCACATGACCACACTGGCGCAAAGCACATAACTCAGAAAGATACTAGCGCATGGCCGTGCGGTCATGCACACTTTATATAGCTGCAGCAACTACAGGACCTTCCAAAAAAGGACCAATGGGAAACTGCCACAGAACTTGAGCAACTTCAGGACCTTCCTAGAGTACCAATGGGAATAGCTGCAGTACCTAAGCATGTGACCCTTGATCTCCAATGAGAGATCTTACCCTGGGCATGCTCAGAAGGCGAAAAATAGGACTTAGTCCCAAAGACGTCTGCTCGCTGCTGACCAGTACTGGCTACAATGGCAGAAGCTGGAAGGACAGCAGTAACCCTTCGCACAGTGTCAGACTGAGCATGACGCTGGGACCGACGCCTCCACTGTGCAGGCTCCACTGTGGCAGAAGAAGAATGGGAGACCGCAGTGGGGATGGCTCGAGATTCCCCCTGTGCAGAGGCAGGAACTCGACCCCTAACATTATCCCCCCTCCTAGGCCCCCCCTCCTTGGACCTCACCACGCTCAAAGGCAGCAATGAGCTGCGGAGCCCGAATATTCTCAGCAGGCTCTCAGGACCTGCCCTCAGGACCATAACCCTTCCAGTCCACCAAATAACATTTTTTTGGCATGTACCATCTTGCACCCCAAAATAGCGTTCACCTCGTAATCGCCCATAGACGAACCTGATTGTTATGATCTGGTGGCCTTGGAGCAGCATGAGACGTACTCTGGAGAAGGTGGAACCTGTACTGACCGCAAACCCTGAACTTAACAGCGCAACTAGAAGTAGCCGTGGGGGGTACCTAACACTCCCTAGACCCCTCGACACAGCCTAAGAACTAACCACCCCTAAAGACAGAAACAGGAAACCTATCTTGCCTCAGAAAAAATCCCCAAAGGAAAGACAGCCCCCCACAAATATTGACTGTGAGAGGAGAGGGAAATAACATACGCAGAAATGAAATCAGGATTTAGCATAGGAGGCCATACTAGCTAAAAAGAAAGAATAGAACAGAGAACTATGCGGTCAGTATTAAAACACTAGAAAATATCCACCACAGAAAATACAAAACACCACATCTGACTAAAGACATGGAGGGTATATCTGCATCTCCAGAGAAATAGCTAGGCTGCAAAACATCCTTCACAGACAAAGCTGGACAAGACAAAAACATGAAAATGCACAGAACTGTTGTGAATTCTGTGGCAGAGTTCACTCCTGTGGTCACAAGTGGTACTTCGGCTGATTCTCTTTGGATCTTCCGTTTGTGGAGGAAAGTGGTACTGCAGCTTCTGAGTTTCCTCCCTCAGGTGATCTGGTGAGCTCGTTGGCTTCTTCTCTACTTGACTCCACCTGATGCTTTGATCTATGCTTCCTGTCAATGTTTCAGTGTTGGACTGGTTTTTTCCCTGGATCATTCCTGTGGCCTGCTGCTCTGCAAAGCTAAGTTTTGCTTATGTTATTTTGTTGCTATTTTTCAGTCCAGCTTGCTTTATTGGTTTTTCTCGCCTGCTGGAAGCTCTGAGACGCAGAGGGACAACCTCCGTACCGTTAGTCGGTGCGGAGGGTCTTTTTGTCCCCTCTGCGTGGTTATTTATAGGTTTTTGTGCTGACCGCAAAGTTATCTTCCCTATCCTCGTTCTATTCAGCTAGTCGGGCCTCACTTTGCTAAATCTGTTTCATCTCTATGTTTGTGTTTTCATCTTACTCACAGTCATTATATGTGGGGGGCTGCCTTTTCCTTTGGGGAATTTCTCTGAGGCAAGGTAGGCTTATTTTTCTATCTTCAGGAATAGCTAGTTTCTCAGGCTGTGACGAGGCGCCTAGGTTCTGGTCAGGAGCGCTCCACGGCTACCTTTAGTGTGGTTTGATAGGATCAGGGATTGCGGTCTGCAGAGTTCCCACGTCTCAGAGCTCTTTCTTTATTTTTGGGTGTTTGTCAGATCACTGTATGTGTTCTGACCGCTATGTCCATTGTGTTACTGAATTGGTTAACATAACAGTACAGGAAGCCAAAGTGCTAATGATTCTCAATAGAGGGAAAAAAGAAGTTCTGAGACCATTTTTTTTTTCCTTTGCACTGTGTTTTTCCTTTTTTTTCCCCTAGACATTTGGGTGGTTCAGGACACAGGTGTGGACATGGAGATTCAGGGTCTGTGCTCTTCAATGGATAATCTCGTTATAAATGTGCAAAAGATTCAAGATTTGGTGGTTCAGAAGCCTATTTTTGAACCAAGAATTCCTATTCCTGATTTGTTTTATGGTGATAGAGTCAAGTTTGTGAATTTCAAAAATAATTGCAAACTGTTTTTGGCCTTGAAACCTCACTCCTCTGGTGACCCAGCTCAACAAGTGAGAATTTTTATTTCTTTTTTGTGTGGCGACCCTCAGGATTGGGCATTTTCTCTTGCGCCGGGAGATCCTGCATTAAGTAATATTGATGCGTTTTTCCTGGCGCTCGGATTGCTGTACGATGAGCCTAATTCAGTGGATCAGGCAGAGAAAAATTTGCTGGCTTTGTGTCAGGGTCAGGATGAGATAGAGGTATACTGTCAAAAATTTAGAAAGTGGTCTGTACTCACTCAATGGAATGAAGCTGCGCTCGCAGCGATTTTCAGAAAGGGTCTCTCTGAAGCCCTTAAAGATGTCATGGTGGGATTTCCTATGCCTGATGGTCTGAATGAATCTATGTCTTTGGCCATTCAGATCGGTCGACGCTTGCGTGAGCGTAAATCTGTGCACCATTTGGCGGTATTACCTGAGCTTAAACCTGAGCCTATGCAGTGCGATAGGACTTTGTCCAGAGTTGAACGGCATGAACACAGACGTCTGAATGGTCTGTGTTTCTACTGTGGTGATTCCACTCATGCCATCAATGATTGTCCTAAGCGCTCTAAGCGGTTCGCTAGGTCTGCCACTATTGGTACAGTACAGTCAAAATTTCTTCTGTCCGTTACCTTGATCTGCTCTTTGTCATCGTATTCTGTCATGGCATTTGTGGATTCAGGCGCTGCCCTGAATTTGATGGACTTAGAGTATGCTAAGCGTTGTGGGTTTTTCTTGGAGCCCTTGCAGTGTCCTATTCCATTGAGAGGAATTGATGCTACACCTTTGGCCAAGAATAAGCCTCAGTACTGGACCCAGCTGACCATGTGCATGGCTCCTGCACATCAGGAGGATATTCGCTTTCTGGTGTTGCATAATCTGCATGATGTGGTCGTTTTGGGGTTGCCATGGCTACAAGTCCATAATCCAGTATTAGATTGGAAATCCATGTCGGTTTCCAGCTGGGGTTGTCAGGGGGTACATGGTGATGTTCCATTTCTGTCAATTTCGTCATCCACCCCTTCTGAGGTCCCAGAGTTCTTGTCTGATTACCGGGATGTATTTGATGAGCCCAAGTCCGATACCCTACCTCCGCATAGGAATTGTGATTGTGCTATCAATTTGATTCCTGGTAGTAAATTCCCAAAAGGCCGATTGTTTAATTTGTCCGTGCCTGAGCACACCGCTATGCGCAGTTATGTGAAGGAATCCCTGGAGAAGGGGCATATTCGCCCGTCATCGTCGCCATTAGGAGCAGGGTTCTTTTTTGTAGCCAAGAAGGATGGTTCGCTGAGACCTTGTATAGATTACCGCCTTCTAAATAAGATCTCGGTTAAATTTCAGTACCCCTTGCCATTGTTATCTGATCTGTTTGTTCGGATTAAGGGGGCTAGTTGGTTCACAAAGATAGATCTTCGTGGTGCGTATAATCTGGTGCGAATTAAGCAGGGCGATGAATGGAAAACTGCATTTAATACGCCCGAGGGTCATTTTGAGTATCTTGTGATGCCGTTCGGACTTGCCAGTGCTCCATCAGTGTTTCAGTCCTTTATGCATGACATCTTCCGAGAGTACCTGGATAAATTCCTGATTGTGTACTTGGATGACATTTTGATCTTCTCGGATGATTGGGAGTCTCATGTGAAGCAGGTCAGAACGGTTTTTCAGGTCCTGCGTGCTAATTCTTTGTTTGTGAAGGGATCAAAGTGTCTCTTTGGTGTGCAGAAGGTTTCATTTTTGGGGTTCATCTTTTCCCCTTCTACTATCGAGATGGATCCTGTTAAGGTCCAAGCCATCCATGATTGGACTCAGCTGACATCTCTGAAAAGTCTGCAAAAGTTCCTGGGCTTTGCTAATTTTTATCGTCGCTTCATCTGCAATTTTTCTAGTATTGCTAAACCATTGACTGATTTGACCAAGAAGGGTGCTGATGTGGTCAATTGGTCTTCTGCTGCTGTGGAGGCTTTTCAAGAGTTGAAGCGTCGTTTTTCTTCTGCCCCTGTGTTGTGTCAGCCAGATGTTTCTCTTCCGTTTCAGGTCGAGGTTGATGCTTCTGAGATTGGAGCGGGGGCTGTTTTGTCGCAGAGAGGTTCTGGTTGCTCAATGATGAAACCATGCGCTTTCTTTTCCAGGAAGTTTTCGCCTGCTGGGCAAAATTATGATGTGGGCAACCGAGAGTTGCTGGCCATGAAGTGGGCATTCGAGGAGTGGCGTCATTGGCTTGAAGGAGCTAAGCATCGCGTGGTGGTATTGACTGATCATAAGAACTTGACTTATCTCGAGTCTGCCAAGTGCTTGAATCCTAGACAAGCTCGTTGGTCGTTGTTTTTTGCCCATTTTGACTTTGTGATTTCGTACCTTCCGGGCTCTAAAAATGTGAAGGCGGATGCTCTGTCTAGGAGTTTTGTGCCCGACTCTCCGGGTTTATCTGAGCCGGCGGGTATCCTCAAGGAAGGAGTAATTGTGTCTGCCATCTCCCCTGATTTGCGGCGGGTGCTGCAAAAATTTCAGGCTAATAAACCTGATCGTTGCCCAGCGGAGAGACTGTTTGTCCCTGATAGGTGGACGAATAGAGTTATCTCTGAACTTCATTGTTCGGTGTTGGCTGGTCATCCTGGAATCTTTGGTACCAGAGAGTTAGTGGCTAGATCCTTTTGGTGGCCCTCTCTGTCGCGGGATGTGCGTACTTTTGTGCAGTCCTGTGGGATTTGTGCTCGGGCTAAGCCCTGCTGTTCTCGTGCCAGTGGGTTGCTTTTGCCCTTGCCGGTCCCGAAGAGACCTTGGACACATATCTCTATGGATATTATTTCTGACCTTCCCGTTTCTCAAAAGATGTCAGTCATTTGGGTGGTCTGTGATCGCTTTTCTAAGATGGTCCATCTGGTACCCTTGTCTAAATTGCCTTCCTCCTCTGATTTGGTGCCTTTGTTCTTCCAGCATGTGGTTCGTTTGCATGGCATTCCAGAGAATATTGTTTCTGACAGAGGTTCCCAGTTTGTTTCGAGGTTTTGGCGAGCCTTTTGTGGTAGGATGGGCATTGACTTGTCTTTTTCCTCGGCTTTCCATCCTCAGACTAAAGGCCAGACCGAGCGAACCAATCAGACATTGGAAACATATCTGAGGTGCTTTGTTTCTGCTGATCAGGATGACTGGGTGTCCTTTTTGCCTTTGGCTGAGTTCGCCCTTAATAATCGGGCCAGCTCGGCTACCTTGGTTTCACCGTTTTTCTGCAATTCTGGGTTCCATCCTCGTTTCTCTTCTGGACAGGTTGAGTCTTCGGACTGTCCTGGTGTGGATACTGTGGTGGACAGGTTGCAGCAGATTTGGACTCAGGTAGTGGACAATTTGACCTTGTCCCAGGAGAAGGCTCAACTTTTCGCTAATCGCAGACGCCGTGTGGGTCCCCGACTTCGTGTTGGGGATCTGGTTTGGTTATCTTCTCGTCATATTCCTATGAAGGTTTCCTCTCCTAAGTTTAAACCTCGTTTTATTGGTCCGTATAGGATTTCTGAGGCTCTTAATCCTGTGTCTTTTCGTCTGACCCTTCCAGATTCTTTTTCCATACATAACGTATTCCATAGGTCATTGTTGCGGAGATACGTGGCACCTATGGTTCCATCTGTTGAGCCTCCTGCCCCGGTTTTGGTGGAGGGGGAATTGGAGTATATTGTGGAGAAGATTTCGGATTCTCGTGTTTCAAGACGGAAACTCCAGTATCTGGTTAAATGGAAGGGTTATGCTCAGGAAGATAATTCCTGGGTTTTTGCCTCTGATGTCCATGCTCCCGATCTTGTTCGTGCCTTTCATGTGGCTCATCCTGGTCGGCCTGGGGGCTCTGGTGAGGGTTCGGTGACCCCTCCTCAAGGGGGGGGTACTGTTGTGAATTCTGTGGCAGAGTTCACTCCTGTGGTCACAAGTGGTACTTCGGCTGATTCTCTTTGGGATCTTCCGTTTGTGGAGGAAAGTGGTACTGCAGCTTCTGAGTTTCCTCCCTCAGGTGATCTGGTGAGCTCGTTGGCTTCTTCTCTACTTGACTCCACCTGATGCTTTGATCTATGCTTCCTGTCAATGTTTCAGTGTTGGACTGGTTTTTTCCCTGGATCATTCCTGTGGCCTGCTGCTCTGCAAAGCTAAGTTTTGCTTATGTTATTTTGTTGCTATTTTTCAGTCCAGCTTGCTTTATTGGTTTTTCTCGCCTGCTGGAAGCTCTGAGACGCAGAGGGACGACCTCCGTACCGTTAGTCGGTGCGGAGGGTCTTTTTGTCCCCTCTGCGTGGTTATTTATAGGTTTTTGTGCTGACCGCAAAGTTATCTTCCCTATCCTCGTTCTATTCAGCTAGTCGGGCCTCACTTTGCTAAATCTGTTTCATCTCTATGTTTGTGTTTTCATCTTACTCACAGTCATTATATGTGGGGGGCTGCCTTTTCCTTTGGGGAATTTCTCTGAGGCAAGGTAGGCTTATTTTTCTATCTTCAGGAATAGCTAGTTTCTCAGGCTGTGACGAGGCGCCTAGGTTCTGGTCAGGAGCGCTCCACAGCTACCTTTAGTGTGGTTTGATAGGATCAGGGATTGCGGTCTGCAGAGTTCCCACGTCTCAGAGCTTGTTCTTTATTTTTGGGTGTTTGTCAGATCACTGTATGTGTTCTGACCGCTATGTCCATTGTGTTACTGAATTGGTTAACATAACTCAGAACTATAAGGTCCACAGCAGGTGGACAGCAAAAACAAAGCCAGGACTTATCTTTGAAGAAAAGCACAGCAAACAGGAGAGACCAGAAGAGATATGAATCTTCCAAAAACAATGGCCAACTGGCACTGACTAAAGGATCAAGCAAGGCAATATAGCCCAGCCCAAATTGCAAAAAATAGATACACCTGATAAATGCTGCGATCCAACTACCGCAGCACTACCACTCATAACAACCGGAGGGAGCCCAAGAGCAGAATTCACACAGTACCCCCCCTTGAGGAGGGGTCACCGAACCCTCACCAGAGCCATCAGGCCGATCAGGACGAGCCAAATGAAAGGCACGAACCAAATCGTCAGCATGAACATCGGAGGCAACAACCCAAGAATTATCCTCCTGGCCATAACCCTTCCATTTGACCAGATACTGAAGCCTCCGCCTCGAAAAACGAGAATCCAAAATCTTCTCAAACACATACTCCAACTCCCCATCAATCAACACCGGGGCCGGAGGATCAACAGAGGGAACAACGGGCACTAAATACTTCCGCAACAAAGATCTATGGAACACATTATGGATGGAAAAAGAAGCTGGAAGGACCAAACGAAAAGACACTGGATTGATGATCTCAGAAATCCTATAAGGACCAATAAACTGGGGCTTGAACTTAGGGGAAGAAACCTTCATAGGAACATGACGGGAAGACAACCAGACCAAATCGCCAACCCGAAGCCGGGAACCAACACACCGACGACGGTTAGCAAAACGTTGAGCCTCCTCCTGAGACAACACCAAATTGTCCACCACATGAGCGCAAGTCTGCTGCAGCCTGTCAACCACAGAATCCACACCAGGACAATCAGAAGGCTCAACCTGCCCTGAAGAGAAACGAGGATGAAAACCAAAATTACAAAAAAAAGGCGAAACCAAGGTAGCAGAACTAGCCCGATTATTAAGGGCAAACTCGGCCAATGGCAAGAAAGCCACCCAATCATCCTGATCAGCAGACACAAAGCATCTCAAATAAGTTTCCAAAGTCTGATTAGTTCGCTCGGTTTGGCCATTTGTCTGAGGATGAAATGTGGAAGAAAAAGACAAATCAATGCCCAGCCTAGCACAAAAGGCCCACCAAAACCTAGAAACAAACCGGGAACCTCTATCGGACACAATATTCTCCGGAATGCCATGCAAACGAACCACATGCTGAAAAAACAACGGAACCAAATCAGAAGAGGAAGGCAATTTAGGCAAAGGTACCAAATGAACCATCTTAGAAAACCGGTCACAAACAACTGAGATAACCGACATCCTCTGGGAAACCGGAAGATCTGAAATAAAATCCATAGAAATATGCGTCCAAGGACTCTCAGGTACCGGCAAAGGCAAAAGCAACCCACTAGCACGGGAATAGCAAGGCTTAGCCCACGCACAAATCCCACAGGACTGCACAAAAGAACACACATCCCGCGACAAAGAAGGCCACCAAAAGGACCTACCAACCAAATCTCTGGTACCAAAAATCCCAGGATGGCCAGCAAACACAGAACAATGAACCTCAGAAATCACTTTACTAGTCCATCTATCAGGAACAAACAGTTTCCCCACTGGACAGTGGTCAGGTTTATCAGCCTGAAACTCCTGAAGAACCCGTCGTAAATCAGGGGAGATGGCAGAAAGAATCACCCCTTCCTTCAGAATGCTGACCGGCTCAAGAACCCCAGGGGAATCAGGAAAACAACTCCTAGAGAGGGCATCCGCCTTAACATTCTTAGTACCAGGAATGTACGAGACCACAAAATCAAAACGGGAGAAAAACAGGGACCATCAAGCCTGTCTAGGATTCAGCCGTTTGGCAGACTCGAGGTAAATCAGATTCTTATGATCGGTCAGGACCACAATACTGTGCTTGGCCACTCCTCAAATACCCACTTCATAGCCATCAACTCCTGATTGCCGACATCATAATTGCGTTCCACAGGCGAAAACTTCCGAGAAAAGAAGCCACACGGTTTCATCAAGGAACCATCAGAATTCCTCTGTGACAAAACGGCCCCTGCCCCAATCTCAGACGCGTCAACCTCAACCTGAAATGGAAGAGAAACATCCGGCTGACGCAACACAGGGGCAGAAGTAAATCGGCGTTTAAGCTCCTGAAAGGCAGAAACAGCCGCAGAGGACCAATTCGTCACATCAGCGCCTTTCTTCGTCAAATCGGTCAGAGGTTTAACCACACTGGAGAAGTTGGCAATGAAACGACGGTAAAAATTAGCAAAGCCCAAGAATTTCTGAAGGCTCTTCACAGATGTGGGCTGAATCCAATCATGAATGGCCTGAACCTTAACCGGATCCATTTCTATAGATGCGGGAGAAAAATGAAGCCCAAAAAAGAAACCTTCTGCACTCCAAAGAGGCACTTCGACCCCTTCACAAATAAAGCATTATTACGGAGGATCTGAAATACCATCCTGACCTGTTTCACATAAGACTCCCAATCAAAATATCATCCAAATATACAACCATGAATTTATCAAGATAACTCCGAAAGATATCATACATGAAGGATTGGAACACAGATGGAGCATTAGAGAGTCCAAATGGCATCACAAGGTATTCAAAATGGCCTTTGGGCGTATTAAATGCAGTTTTCCATTCGTCACCCTGCTTAATACGAATAAGATTATATGCCCCTCGAAGGTCAATCTTAGTAAACCAGCTAGCCCCTTTAACCCTGCTGTTCTGTTTAGATTTCACATACACTTGTACTGTTCCCGGTCATTTTTGACCGTCCTTATAAAATAATCATTTTTAGCTAATCTAAGTGGTTTTTTTAAACAGTTTTTGCACTATTACATTGCTTGTGAAGATGGTTGTTCAAATACCAGAAAAAAAAATAAATACAAAGCTTGTTTTATATTTTTTTTATATCCAAAAGGGAACATGGTATTTTTTCGATTTTTGTAAAAATTGATTATTTTTGCAGATAAAAAAAAAATCTTGATCTAAATGTTAACTATAAGTAATAATATCAAACATTATGTAGATATACTTTTTTCAAAGGCAAAAAAAAAAAAAAAAAAAAAGCTTTTTTCTCTATAAAATGGCAAAAAACTTTGTTTTTTATACTGTTCCCGGTCATTTTTGACCGGACCTAACAAAGTTGTGATTTGTACCTAATTCAAGTGTTATTTGATTACCTGTTGCATTGTTTTACTGTATGTGAACATGGTTTTCAATAATCAGATGAAAAATTAAATCAAAAACTTTTATTTTTTGAATCAAATAAATTAACATTTTTTGCAATATTTGCTTCATATTGCACATAAAAACTTTTCTTTATTCTAAACTATATACAAACTTTTCAAAAAAAAAGGTTTTTTGTCAAAAACAAATGATAAATGCGATCAATGTATTACTTGCTTTGATCACATGTATAATTTACATGACGCTTGCACAAGTATTTTGCACATTTGCAACACATAATATTAGATTTATGGTTACTGGACGTTGGACAGAATGAGCATCTTTTTCGCTTGCAGCTGGTTGCGATGGTGGAAGCCGTTTCAGTATCAGTGGTGGTCGAAGCTGTTGGCTCGCCGTCTCCACCATGCTCTCGAATTTGTCGGGCCACTTTTTCTGCACTCTCATTTCTTGGATTTCGTGGCCGTGTTTTTACATATGGATTAGTGAGAGACTTCCCCAATTCCTCAATAAAAAGCCGACGTTTGTGTAATTTTTTTTCTTGCCATTTGGGGTTTATTTCCCGCCACAATACAAAGGCATTATAGGCAGATACATCGATCAGGTAGTAAAAGAGAATCATAGGCCACCTATTTGTTTTTCTTTTACATGTATATGTGCCTACAAGCTGGTCTAATGTGTCAACAGCACCTTTAGTGGCGTTATAGTGAAGAATCATGTCTGGCTTTCTGTCATCTCTCTCACTTATTTTTGCATCATGGTGCATGGTGCTCATGAGGATAACTTGTTTATTTTTTTTGGGAACGTACGACACTACCGTAGTGTCCTTTGTAAAATAAAACATTGAACTGTGTACGTCTCTCTTATTGAGGATACCCTGTGGAAGTTCAGGTTTATTTTTTCGTACAGTACCCAGCATAGTTATATTGTTTTTTTGTAACATCTGCCCCAATTGGTAGGATGTGAAGAAATTGTCACAGGTAACGTTTCTCCCTTTGAGTCCATGGGTCAAGTCCAAAATTACCCTCATGCCTTGGTTTTTTTCAGGTCTTTCTAGAGGGTTTTTTCCAATATATACTTGAACATTTGCAGCATATGATGTTTTACTGTCACACAGAGTCCAGATTTTTATACCGTATTTTGCTGGTTTACTTGGAATGTATTGCCTGAATGGGCACCTGCCTCTAAATGACACCAGCTGCTCATCAACAGTGACATTTTCTACGGTATTATAACATTTTGGGAGTATCTCGACCCATTTACTCCACAAATCCCTAATTGGGGCAAGTTTATCTGTGCTTCTTCTTTCAGATCAATCCGTTTTGTCATCAAACCGTAGAACTCTGGAAATTTCGTGGAATCTTTCTAAAGACATGGTGGCCCTAAATATATGGCGCCCCGTTTCCGAATTCCACAAACTTTTAGTGGACTCTCCATATGATTTGTATACTCCAGCTAATAGAAGTAACCCGATGTAAGCATTCATAGCCGTCACATCGAAGTTCTTCCATTTATCGCCATAAACCTTTTTTCCCTCAATGTTTGTCATTTGGATTTTGCATGGCTATATTTATGAATAATAGGAATGCCGATTGAATGTCATCAATTCTAGCAATTGCATATCTAGTGGGACCTGGAGTATCTGTGATGACATTTGATGAAGACCTTCTACCAGTCGGAGCAGGAGGCTGCAATTTCCAAACGACATCTTTGTTTTTTGAATTGATTTCTTGCGTCAGACCGGTTGTCGGGGTTTCCACATCAGATTCACCCTCAGAATCCGAGTTCTCGGCAATATCTTCATCCTCACTAATGTTGTCCTCCTCTTCGGAGACATTTTCAGGTGGGACATACTCGTCTGTATCGGAGTCGTTTATAAACTCCTCCAATTCAGCTTGGGTGAAGTGTCTTCTTCTCATGCTGTAAGGCATCACTGTTGAATGAAAAAATAAAATATATCCATAAACAATGAATGAAAAAAAAAATCAAAACAATTTCGCAACAATACACACAATAACGTCCCGTCACACATTGAGATATGCCCTGTGATTATGGTGCTGGAGCGTCGCAAACAAAAATGAGGCATGCACTCATTCTATCACAGCAGTGAGAATATGTACTCATAAGCAGACATTGAGTCTACACAACCCTAATGCTAACCCCCTATCATCCATTCTATCAAAGCAGTGAGAATATGTACTCATAAGCAGACATTGAGTCTACACAACCCTAATGCTAACCCCCTATCATCCATTTTATCACAGCAGTGAGAATATTGAATAATTTTAGAATAAAAGAATAATTTATCTGTAACATACCTGTAAAAATGGGACTTCAGAGCTCTGACGTCTGAACCTCTGCTCACTCTGTGTTGTCTCCAGCTGAACTGAAACTCTACACTGCTATGTTATCTGTCTACAGATAAGATCAGAGCAGACACCACCCTGCAGCAGGAAAAAGCTCACAGTACAACACTTTAGGTGAATTCTGCTTAGGACAGCATTGCACAGTGTAATACTGTACAACCAGCAAACACATGGAAAATCAGAAAATCATGATTTACAATATGAAATGTTGACAACTGAATGGAACTAGATCTATATGAACAGCAGGGTAAATAAAAACCAGTGAAATAAATTGCGCATAGCTATACTGGAAGCGAATCCGTCGGCTGTATCGCAACTTGAAAATGTTGGTATGTGTAAATCTTTTCTGACCAAAAGTAGTCAGATACATTGATAAATAGTAGTAGATGCAATATATAGTTCAAAATGAGGTGATAGCACCTTTATTTTTGTCAAAAATTGTCTGGAGAGCTGAATAAAGGCCTATCGGTCATTTTTGACCGAACAGTACAAGTGTAAAAAAAATTGTACCAAATAAAGTAAACAAAAATTAAAAAAAAAAAAATTCCCACAGAGAGTACCCCCCTAATGACGAAAAGTCAGGGAGCCTCAAGTCTCAGAATCACACGCTGAATTTTTATAACATTATAGAATTTCAAAAACGGTCATTTTTGACCTAACAGAACAGCAGGGTTAATCCTAGCAAAAAAATCAGTAAGCAAAGGCAACGGGTATTGAAATTTGACCGTGATCTTATTCAAGAGGCGATAATCAATACAGGGTCTCAAGGAGCCATCCTTCTTGGCAACAAAAAAAAACCTGCTCCCAATGGTGAAGAAGATGGCCGAATATGCCCCTTCTCCAAAGACTCCTTAATATAGCTCCGCATGGCGGCATGTTCTGGCACAGACAGGTTGAAAAGTCGGCCCTTAGGGAACTTACAGCCTGGAATCAAGTCAATAGCACAATCACAGTCCCTATGTGGTGGAAGGGAACTGGATTTGGGCTCATCAAATACATCCTGGAAATCTGACAAAAACTCAGGAATTTCAGAAGAGGGGGAAAAGGAAATTGACATCAAAGGAACGTGACCATGAACCCCCTGACAACCCCAACTAGTCACAGACATAGATTTCCAATCTAACACCGGATTATGTAGCTGTAACCATGGAAATCCCAGCACAATATCATCATGCAAATTATGCAACACCAGAAAACAACAATCTTCCTGATGGGCTGGCGCCATGCGCATGGTCAGCTGTGTCCAAAACTGAGGTTTATTTTTAGCCAACGGTGCAGCATCAATGCCCCTTAAAGGAATAGGGTTCTGCAAAGGCTGCAAGGGGAAACCACAACGTCTGGCAAATTCTAAGTCCATTAAGTTCAGAGCGGCGCCTGAATCCACAAATGCCATAACAGAAAATGATGATAATGAGGAGATCAAGGTCACAGATAACAAAAATTTAGGTTGTACAGTACTGATGGTAACAGAACTAGCGATTCTCTTTGTACGCTTAGGGCAATCAGAAATAATATGAGCAGAATCGCCGCAGTAAAAACACAACCTATTCTGACGCCTGAATCTTTGACATTCAGCTTTAGACAAAATCCTATCACACTGCATAGGCTCAGGGCTCCGCTCAGAGGACAACGCCACAGTGTGCACAACTCTGCGCTCGCGCAAGCGCCGATCAATCTGAATGGCCAGAGACATAGAATCACTCAGACCAGCAGACGTGGGGAACCCCACCATAACATCTTTAACGGATTCAGAAAGACCCTTTCTGAAAATTGCCGCCATGGCATCCTCACTCCAATTAGTCAGTACAGACCATTTTCTAAATTTCTGGCAATACGAATCTGCCGCTTCTTGACCTTGACACAGGTCCAGCAAGATTTTCTCAGCTTGATGCACAGAATTAGGCTCATCATACAATAACCCCAATGCTTGAAAGAAAGAATCAACATTAAGCAAAGCAGGATTGCCAGTTTCCAGGGAAAATGCCCAATCCTGTGGGTCACCACGCAGCAGGGATATGGTGATTTTAACCTGCTGTATGGGATCACCAGAAGACCGGGGTCTCAATGCAAAAAAACAGTTTACAGTTATTTTTGAAACTCAAAAATTTGGATCTGTCACCAAAGAATAAATCAGGAGTGGGAATCCTAGGTTCTAAGGCAGGAGTCTGAACAATATAATCTGAAATACCCTGTACCCTAGCAGCAAGCTGATCCACACGAGAAACTAACTCCTGAACACTCATGTTATTACTAGGTTCCGCAGCCACCCAGAGATTAAGAGGGAGGAACAGACCAAACAGGCTAAGGAAAAAAAAATGGCTCAAAATCTTTCCTCCCTTCTTCTGAGATGCAATTATCTCATTGTTGGCCAGTTGTACTGTTATGATCTGGTGGCCTTGGAGCAGCATGAGACGTACTCTGGAGAAGGTGGAACCTGTACTGACCGCAAACCCTGAACTTAACAGCGCAACTAGAAGTAGCCGTGGGGGGTACCTAACACTCCCTAGACCCCTCGACACAGCCTAGGAACTAACTACCCCTAAAGACAGAAACAGGAAACCTATATTGCCTCAGAGAAAATCCCCAAAGGAAAGACAGCCCCCCACAAATATTGACTGTGAGAGGAGAGGGAAATAACATACGCAGAAATGAAATCAGGCTTTAGCATAGGAGGCCATACTAGCTAAAAAGAAAGAATAGAACAGAGAACTATGCGGTCAGTATTAAAACACTAGAAAATATCCACCACAGAAAATACAAAACACCACATCTGACTAAAGACATGGAGGGTATATCTGCATCTCCAGAGAAATAGCTAGGCTGCAAAAAATCATTCACAGACAAAGCTGGACAACATAAAAACATGAAAATGCACAGAACTATAAGGTCCACAGCAGATGGACAGCAAAAACAAAGCCAGGACTTATCTTTGAAGAAAAGCACAGCAAACAGGAGAGACCAGAAGAGATGTGAATCCTCCAAAAATAATGGCCAACTGGCACTGACTAAAGGATCAAGCAAGGCTATATATCCCAGCCCAAATTGCAAAAAATAGATACACCTGATAAATGCTGCGATCCAACTACCGCAGCACTACCACTCATAACCACCGGAGGGAGCCCAAGAGCAGAATTCACAACACCTGATGTCCCGGCAGATGACTCAGAAAAACCGGACATGTATATGGGCTTCAAGAGGGACACATGAAAGGTGTCGGTGATACCCAGACGTGGCGGAAGGGCCAGATGGTAGAACACTGGGTTAACCTGTTCAAGGACCTTGAAAGGGCCCAAGTAGCGAGGATCAAACGTAGTGGACTCAACTCGCAGGAGCAAAGGTCAAAGCAGGGCTCCGATGTGTATCGGCAGAGGACCTCATTCTCTCCCTGGAGGCCCAAATGGCATCCTGAGTGCGGTCCCAAATGTCCTGCGCCTCCACAGCCCAGTCTGCCACCCTGGAGTTGGCGGAATACACGGGCTTAGGCAAAGGTACCCGCGGATGTTGACCATAGTTTAGGAGGGATGGGGTCTGTCCGGTGGAGTCGGCTACAGCGTTATTCAGCCCAAACTCCGCCCACGGTAGCAAGGATGCCCAGTCATCCTGCCTGGCTGAGACAAAATGTCGAAGATATGTGACCAAGGTCTGGTTGGCCCTCTTTACCAACCCATTCGTCTCGGGATGATAAGCTGAGGAGAGATTCAACTTAATGCTGAGTAGACGACAAAGCTCTCTCCAGAATCGAGACGCAAACTGGGGACCCCGGTCACTGATAATTTTGTCCGGCATACCATGTAGGCGAAATATGTGTTTTGATAAACAACGCCACCAGAACTGTTATGATTAGGTAATTCAGAACCACAATGGACCTTGAAGTTCAGAGCACACAAAGTGACCTGACAATAACCAAAAGACATAGGACAAGCTCTGAGACGTGGGAACTCTGCTGACCGCAATCCCTAATCCTATCCAACCACACTAGAGGCAGCCGTGGATTGCGCCTAACGCTCCCTATGCAACTCGGCACAGCCTGAGAAACTAGCTAGGCCTAAGATAGAAAAACAAGCCTACCTTGCCTCAGAGAAATACCCCAAAGGAAAAGGCAGCCCCCCACATATAATGACTGTGAGTAGAGATGAAAATACAAACGCAGAGATGAAATAGATTTAGCAAAGTGAGGCCCAACTTACTGAACAGACCGAAGATAGGAAAGATAACTTTGCGGTCAACACAAAACCCTACAAACAACCACGCAGAGGGGCAAAAAGACCCTCCGCACCGACTAACGGTACGGAGGTGCCCCCTCTGCGTCCCAGAGCTTCCAGCAAGCAAGAAAAACCAATTAAGCAAGCTGGACAGAAAAAATAGCAAAACAAAAATAACACAAGCAAAACTTAGCTTATGCAGAGCAGACGGCCACAGGAACGATCCAGGAGGCAGCAAGACCAATACTAGAACATTGACTGGAGGCCAGGAGCAAAGCACTAGGTGGAGTTAAATAGAGCAGCAACTAACGACTTCACCACATCACCTGAGGAAGGAAACTCAGAAGCCGCAGTACCACTCGTGACCACAGGAGGGAGCTCTGCCACAGAATTCACAACACAGAACCCGTGCAGAAGGTAGCCGTGGAAGAGGCACCATTTTGGAAAAATGGTCGGTGATAACCCAAATAATGGTGCAGCTACGAGACTTGGGTAAGCCCACCACAAAATCCAACCCGACCATCTCCCAGGCTCTGTCTGCCACCGGCAGGGGATAAAGCAACCCAGCTGGCTGTTGACGAGGAGACTTGTTCCTGGCGCAGGAGACACATGCCCGAACATTGTCTGAGACATCACGGGCCATATGCGGCCACCAATATGTCCTCGCCAGTAGCTCAGATGACCTTTTGGTCCCAAAATGTCCACCCACCCTAGATGAGTGAACCCAAGAGAGAACCTCCGGACCCAAACTGGATGGTACAAAAGTCTTGCCCAGAGGCACAGACTCTAGCAAAACTGGGGCAACAGTTCTCAGGCTCTCTGGAAGGGACAATAAGCCGAGGCTCTTCTTCCTCCTCCTCAGATGATACAACGGAGTGAGAGAGAGCATCAGCATGAATGTTCTTCTCCCCGGAAAGAAAATGGAGGGTGAAATGGAACTGAGAGAAGAACAAAGACCATCTAGCCTGGCGAGAATTTAGCCGCTGGGCGGTCTGTAAATAAACTAAATTCTTGTGGTCTGTGAAAACTTGGAAGGGAAAACGAGCCCCCTCCAAGAGATGTCTCCACTCTGAGAAGGCTAACTTCATTGCTAGCAACTCCCTGTCCCTGGTGGAATAATTCCTCTCTGCTGGTGTGAAGGTTTTGGAAAAGAAGAAGCAAGGATGCTTCCAACCTTGAGGACTGCTCCAGCACCAACGGAAGAGGCATTCACCTCCATTATAAACGGCTTATCTACATCGGGGCAATGTAGAATGGGAGCGCTAGCAAAATGAGATTTAATAGAAGTGAAAGCCTTGGAGACCTCCACAGACTACAATTTGGGATTTGCTCCCTTCTTGGTGAGGGCTACCAAGGGAGCTACCAAAGTTGAGAAATGAGGAATGAACTTGTGATAATAGTTAATGAACCCCATAAAGCGCTGCACCGCTTTAAGGGAATGTGGTTCTTGCCAGTCCATCACAGCCTGTAGTTTGGCAGGATCCATAGCCAATCCTTGGGCGGAGATGATATAGCCCAGGAAAGGTAAAGACTCCTGCTCAAACACCCATTTCTCCAACTTGGCGTAGAGGGAGTTAGTTCGTAAGAGGTCAAAGACTCTGAAAACATCTCTCCAGTGGGAGTCAATATCTGGAGAGTAGATGAGAATATCATCCAGATAGACTACGACCGAGGTGGAGAGAACATCCCGGAAGATATCGTTTACAAAGTCTTGGAAAACGGCTGGGGCATTACAGAGCCCAAAGGACATCACTAGATATTCATAGTGCCCATCCCTGGTGTTAAAAGCCGTCTTCCATTCGTCCCCCTCACGGATACGAATCAGGTTGTAAGCACCCCGCAGATCTAGTTTAGTAAACACCCTTGCACCCCGAAGCCTATCAAAAAGCTCTGATATCAAGGCAGAGGATATTTATTCTTAATGGTGATGGCGTTAAGACCCGTGTAGTCTATGCATGGACGTAGTTCTCCACTCTTCTTCTGCACGAAGAAGAACCCAGCCCCTGCAGGTGACACTGACTTTGTAATGAATCCTCTTGCCAGATTTTCCTGGATGTGCTGAGACATTGCCTCCATCTCCAGGAGAGATAACGGATAGACTCGACCCCGGGGAGGCTCAGCACCAGGCAAGAGGACAATACCACTTTCATAGGGGCGGTGAAGCGGAAGGGTCTCCGCAGCCCTTTTGGAGAACATGTCAGCATAGGACCAATACTGCTTGGGCAGAGAGGAAAGATCTGCGAGTACCTATGTTATAGCAACCTGAACGCTCTCCCTCTGACATCTACCCCCACAAGATTCACCCCATCCCAAAATTCTGCCTGTGGACCACTCGATATGAGGAGAGTGGTACTGTAGCCAATGCATTCCTTACAGGACCTCATCAATTCCTTCAGGAATGACAAGCAGGGATATAATCTCCTGATGAGATGGCGACAAGGACAGAGTGAAAGGGACGGTCTGGTGTGTAATCTGTGAGGGCAGTGTCAACCCATTTACCACTCGTACAGTTACTGGGGTATTGCATGACGTTGGGCGAAGGCAGAAGACATAAAATTGCCCTCCGCCCCAGAATCCACGCAGAGCTCTACCGAGTGAGTGAATGAGTCTATTGTAATTGTCCCCTTAAAGGACAATTTGGAGGCAAACGTCGCCATGTCTAGTGTACCTCCACCTACTACCACTAGACGCTGACGTTTCCTCGACCGCTGTGAACATCTGGTGGCAAGATGTCCTGACTGCTGGCAAACATGGCAGACCTTGAGTGAATGAGTGGTCCGGGACTTAGATCCCGCTCGTGACACATCCTTGGCCTCAGGTGACTCAGGAACCAGGATCGGAGATTCCAAAGGTTTTGCGAAGGTTGGAGCCAGCTGAAACCTCTGCCTGGCCTCTGCTGTGACCTCTGCCTACCTACACTGACCCCGCTCTAACCTCCGCTCGTGAAAACGGAGGTCAATTCGGGTAGACACAGCTATTAACTCCTCCAGTGTTGCGGGAACCTCCCTTGTGGCCAGAGCGTCCTTCACGTGGTCAGCCAGCCCCCTCTAAAATATAGGGATAAGGGCTTTATCCGACCACTCCAGCTCAGATGCTAGGGTGCGGAAGTGGACGGCAAAATGGCTGACCAAGGATGAGCCCTGAGTCAATGCCAACAGTTGGAGCGCCGTATCATGGGAGACTCGAGGCCCTAAAAAGACCTGTTTCAGAGTGCTCAAGAACAGCGGAGCACTCTGCACAACATGATCGCCACGCTCCCACAGCGGCGTAGCCCACTCCAACGCCCTGTCCGACAGGAGAGACACAATAAATCCCACCTTTGCCCGCTCTGTGGGGAAACATGCGCCCAGAAGCTCGAGATGTATAGAGCACTGGCTCACGAAACCCCTACAAGAGTTACTATCTCCAGAATATTTCTCTGGCAGCGGTAGGTGAGATAGAGTCGGAGCTGGGGTGGCAATGGACAAGGTAGCTGCAGACACGCTAGCAGCCTGAACAGCAACTGCAGTAACATCCACAGCTGAGGTTGAGCGCTCGAGAGCCGCCAATCTACCCTCCAGCTGCTGGATGTACCGCAAGGATTGTTGTTTATCCGCCATTTACTAGCCAGACCCTGGCGCTAGTATTCTGTTAGGGCTAGCGGAACACACCGAGTAAATATAGATGTTTATTATTATTGATGCGTTCACAGCCCGGGGTCCACCGTCCAGGAGAATCTGCTGCTAGTAAATGGTGGCACTATTTGGCGATATAGACTAGCTCTGTTACTTCACAGAGTAGCCATGAAAGGAAAGCACTGCGCCCTGTTAGAATTCACAGTAGCACAGGCTAACTGCCCAAAAGAGAGCAGTCAGTGGTCATGCATACACACAAAACTCCTCGCTGGAGGTACCAGCATTCTAGGGGCTTATTTCAGCCAGGTCCCTGAATACACTCAAACACACAATCTCCTCACCGGAGGTGCCGGTATTCTAGGGGCTTATTTCAGACGGGAACCTGAATACAATCTCACAAGACCACACTGGCGCAAAGCACATAACTCAGAAAGATACTAGCGCATGGCCGTGCGGTCATGCGAACTTTGTATAGCTGCAGCAACTACAGGACCTTCCAAAAAGGACCAATGGGAAACTGCCACAGAACTTGAGCAACTTCAGGACCTTCCTAGAGTACCAATGGGAATAGCTGCAGTACCTGAGCATGTAATCCAATGAGAGATCTTACCCTGGGCATGCTCAGAAGGGGAAAAGTAGGACTTAGTCCCAAAGACGTCTGCTCGCTGCTGACCAGTACTGGCTACAATGGCAGAAGCTGGAAGGACAGCAGTAACCCTTCGCACAGTGTCAGACTAAGCATGACGCTGGGACCGACGCCTCCGCTGAGCAGGCTCCACTGCAGCAGAAGAAGAATGGGAGACCGCAGTGGGGATGGCTCGAGATTCCCCCTGTGCAGAGGCAGGAACTCGACCCCTAACAGACACCTGGAACATTGGCCCACATGGCAGAATATGCCTTGCGTATCCTAAAAAGGGACACCCGCATTATCAAAATGATGACCGATGACGATTACTGGTTGGCCTGCCTCCTGGATCCCTGATACAAAGGAAAATTACAAAATATCATGTCACATGAAAACCTGGAGCAAATACTGGCTACCAAACAAGCAACTATTATAGACCATTTGGTTCAGGCATTCCCAGCACACAGAGGCGGTGATGGTTCTCACACGAGCTGTATGGGGCAACATGGCAGAGGTGTTAGAGGTGCACAAATCCGAAGTGGCGTTGGACAGAGGGCATTTGTCCAGTATGGTTACCAACTATTTTTCCTCCCTTATCGATGTTCTCCCTCACAGGTCATTCCCCTTTGATTACTGGGCATCAAAAATAGACACCTGGCCTGAATTGGCAGAATATACATTACAGGAGCTCGCTTGCCCAGCTGCTAGTGTGCTATCAGAAAGAGTCTTCAGTGCTGCTGGTTCAATATTGACCGAAAAAAGGAGACGTCTGGCTACCCGAAATGTTGATGATCTAACCTTCATTAAAATGAACCAATCATGGATTTCTAATAATTTTGCCCCACCTTCCCCTGCTGACACGTAGCTTGCCTGAAAAATGTCTTGCTTTTGACCTCCTCTTACTGACTGCTTCAATTCCTCCATTTGCAGCTGCTGAATGTCCACCATAGGCCATTCTTGTACCTCCCTAAATGGCCTGACTCCCCCACAGGGCCGTGGTCACTAGGGTTGAGCGACCTTTACTTTTATAGGATCGGGTCAGGTTTCACGAAACCCGACTTTTTCAAAAGTCGGGTCGAGTGAAATCGGCCGATCCTATAAAAAAGTCGGGGTCGGGGTCGGCCGAAACCTGAAACCCAATGCAGTGCATTGGGTTTCCATGGTTCCCAGGGTCTGAAGGAGCGGAAACTCTCCTTCAGGCCCTGCGATCCATATTTTACCTAATAGGAATATACTCACCCTCGGACGCGCCCTGCTTCTTTCCGGCAGCCTTCCTTCCTAAGAATCAGCCCTTCCAGGACCTTCGGTGACGTCGCGGTGACGTCGCGGTGACGTCGCGGCTTGTGATTGGTCACGCGAGCGGTCACATGGGCGGCCGCGCGGTCAATCACAAGCCGCGACGTCACCGCGACGTCACCGCAAGGTCCTGGAAGGCTGATTCTAAGGAAGGAAGGTTCCCGGTTAGTACCAGGGCGCGTCAGAGGGTAAGTATTGCGATATTTTTTATTTTAATTCTTTATTTTACACTTAAATCTGAATTCCGATACCAATTCCCGATATCTTAAACATATTGGGAATCGGTATCGGAATTCCGATTCTAGATTCAAAAGATAGCCGACTTCATGGCCGACCCACACAGGGGTCGGGTCGGGTTTCATGAAACCCGACCTTGCCAAAAGTCGGCGACTTTTGAAAATTTTCGACCCGTTTCGCTCAACCCTAGTGGTCACCACTTGGCGCAAGCACCCGTGCCAAGTGCCGTTTGCCTGGACAGGTGGATGTGCCCACTCTTGGGCGACGGCACTGGCACAGGGTCCTGTTATGACCTGGTGGTTAAGAGGCCACACTGAAATGACCTGGTGGCTAAAACGCAACATGGAACGAGCTCTGAGAAGGTGGTATCTCTACTGACCGCAGTCCCTAATCCTAACAACACAACTAGAAATAGCCGTGGGATGTTCCTGACACTCCCTAGACACCTCGTCACAGCCTAAGATATAACTACCCCTAAAGAAGGAAATAGAAAGCTATCTTGCCTCAGAGAAACCCCCAAAAGGAAAGACAGCCCCCCACAAATATTGACTGTGAAAGGAGAGGGAAATGACGAACACAGAAATGAAATCAGAATTCAGCAAAGGAGAGGCCAATACTAAACTAGATAGACAGAGAGCAAAGGATACTGTGCGGTCAGTATTAAAAACTACAAAATCCACGCAGAGTTTACAAAAATGAACTCCACACCGACTCATGGTGTGGAGGGGCAAATCTGCTTTCCCAGAGCTTCCAGCTAGCCTAAACAAGACATAGTGACAAGCCGGACAAAAGAGACAAAATGCAAAGCAATAGAGTCCAAACAAATGGACAAAAAAACTAGCAAAACTTATCTTTTGCAGACAAGGACTGGCCATATGAGAAATCCAAGGGAAGAATCAAATCCAACCAAGAACATTGACAGCAGGCATGGACTAAAGCCCAGAGCAGGTTTAAATAACAAACCCAGGCAAGGCGATTAGTGAAGGCAGCTGCTACAGCTACCTAACGGAGCAGCAGTTCCACTCGAAACCACCAGAGGGAGCCCAAGGGCAGAACTCGCAAACATACCATTAGCAACCACAGGAGGGAGCTCCAGAACGGAACTCACAACAGTACCCCCCCCCCCCTTGAGGAGGGGTCACCGAACCCTCACCAGAGCTCCCAGGCCGATCAGGACGAGCCAAATGAAAAGCATGAAACAAATCGGGAGCATGAACATTGGAGGCAACAACCCAAGAATTATCCTCCTGGCCATAACCCTTCCACTTGACCAGATACTGAAGCTTCTGCCTCGAAAAACGAGAATCCAAAATCTTCTCTACCACATATTCCAATTCCCCCTCAACCAACACCGGAGCAGGAGGATCAACGGAGGGAACCATAGGTACCACATATCTCCGCAACAAGGATCTATGGAACACATTATGAATGGAAAAGGAAGCTGGAAGGGCCAAACGAAAAGACACTGGATTGATAATTTCAGAAATCTTATAATGCCCAATAAAGCGAGGCTTGAACTTAGGGGAAGAAACCTTCATAGGAACATGACGAGAAGACGACCAGACCAAATCCCCAACACGAAGCCGGGGCCCAACACACCGATGACAGTTAGCAAAACGCTGAGCCTTCTCCTGAGACAACGTCAAATTGTCCACCACATGAGTCCAAATTTGCTGCAACCTGTCCACCACGGAATCCACACCAGGACAGTCAGAAGGCTCAAGCTGCCCTGAAGAAAAACGAGGATGAAAACCAAAGTTACAAAAAAAAGGCGAAACCAAGGTAGCAGAACTAGCCCGATTATTAAGGGCAAACTCGGCCAATGGCAAAAAGGTCACCCAATCATCCTGATCAGCAGACACGAAGCATCTCAAATAGGTTTCCAAGGTCTGATTGGTTCTCTCCGTTTGGCCATTTGTCTGAGGATGGAATGCAGAAGAAAAAGACAAATCAATGCCCATTCTAGCACAAAAGGACCGCCAAAACCTAGAAACGAACTGGGAACCTCTGTCAGACACAATACTCTCCGGAATACCATGCAAACGAACCACATGCTGAAAAAATAATGGAACCAAATCAGAAGAGGAAGGCAACTTAGGCAACGGCACCAAATGAACCATCTTAGAAAACCGGTCACAAACCACCCAGATGACAGACATCTTCTGAGAAACAGGAAGATCAGAAATAAAATCCATGGAAATATGCGTCCAGGGCCTCTCAGGAATAGGCAAAGGCAAAAGCAACCCGCTGGCACGGGAACAGCAAGGCTTAGCCCGAGCACAGGTCCCACAGGACTGCACAAACGAACGCACATCCCGCGACAAGGAAGGCCACCAAAAGGACCTAGCCACCAAATCTCTGGTACTGAAAATCCCAGGGTGACCAGCCAACACCGAACAATGAACCTCAGAAATTACCCTACTAGTCCATTTATCAGGAACAAACAATTTCCCCACAGGACAGCGGTCAGGTTTATCAGCCTGAAACTCCTGAAGTACCCGCCGTAAATCAGGGGAGATGGCAGAAACAATCACCCCCTCCTTGAGGATCCCAGCCGGCTCAAGAACTCCCAGAGAATCAGGCAAAAAAGTCCTAGAAAGGGCATCAGCCTTCACATTCTTAGATCCAGGAATATACGAGACCACATAATCAAAACGTGAGAAAAACAAAGACCACCGAGCCTGTTTAGGATTCAACCGCTTAGCAGACTTGAGGTAAATCAGATTCTTGTGATCAGTCAAGACCACCACGCGATGCTTGGCTCCCTCAAGCCAATGTCGCCACTCCTCAAATGCCCACTTAATAGCCAACAACTCCCGATTGCCGACATCATAATTACGCTCAGAAGACGAAAATTTTCTGGAGAAGAAGGCACATGGTTTCATCAAAGAGCCATCAGAATTTCTCTGAGACAAAACGGCCCCTGCCCCAATCCCAGAAGCATCAACCTCAACCTGAAAAGGGAGAGAAACATCTGGCTGACGCAACACAGGGGCAGAAGTGAAACGACGTTCACGGCTCCTGAAAGGCCTCAACAGCCGCAGAGGACCAATTCACCACATCAGCGCCCTTCCTCGTCAAATCGGTCAGAGGCTTCACCACACTAGAAAAATTGGCAATAAAGCGACGATAAAAATTGGCAAAGCCCAAAAATTTCTGAAGGCTCTTTACAGATGTAGGTTGAGTCCAATCATGAATGGCCTGGACTTTAACAGGGTCCATTTCAATAGCCGAGGGAGAAAAAATGAAACCCAAAAAGGAAACCCTCTGAACTCCAAAGAGGCACTTAGACCCCTTCACAAACAACGCATTAGTATGAAGGACCTGAAACACCATCCTAACCTGCTTCACATGAGACTCCCAATCATCAGAGAAAACCAAAATATCATCCAAATACACAATAATAAATTTATCCAGATAATTCCGGAAGATATCATGCATAAAGGACTGAAATACCGATGGAGCATTAGAGAGCCCGAATGGCATCACAAGATATTCAAAATGGCCTTCAGGCGTATTAAATGCTGTTTTCCATTCATCACCTTGTTTAATGCGCACAAGATTATACGCCCCTCGGAGGTCGATTTTAGTAAACCAACTAGCACCCTTAATCCGAGCAAACAAATCAGAAAGCAAAGGTAACGGATACTGGAATTTGACAGTGATCTTATTGAGAAGGCGATAATCTATACAGGGTCTCAAGGAGCCATCCTTCTTGGCAACAAAAAAAAATCCCGCTCCCAATGGTGACGAAGACGGGCGAATATGCCCTTTCTCCAAGGACTCCTTTACATAACTCCGCATAGCGGCATGCTCTGGCACAGACAGATTGAAAAGTCGGCCCTTAGGGAACTTAGAGCCAGGAATCAAATTAATGGCACAAACGCAGTCCCTATGAGGAGGCAGGGAACTGGACTTGGGCTCATCAAATACATCCTGGAAATCCAACAAAAACTCAGGAACTTCAGAAGAAGGAGACGAGGAAATGGACATCAAAGGAATATCACTATGTATCCCCTGACAACCCCAACCAGTCACAGACATAGATCTCCAATCCAGCACTGGATTATGTTCCTGTAACCATGCAAAACCCAGTACAACAACATCATGCAAATTATGCAACTCCAAAAAACGAATATTTTCCTGATGCGCTGGAGCCATGCACATGGTTAACTGTGTCCAGTACTGAGGTTTATTCTTGGCCAATGGTGTAGCATCAATCCCCCTTAAGGGAATAGGACTCTGCAAAGGTTCCAAGGAAAAACCACAGCGCCTGGCAAACTCTAAGTCCATTAAGTTCAGGGCAGCGCCAGTATCCACAAATGCCATAACAGAAAAGGACGACAATGAGCAAATCAGGGTAACAGACAAGAGAAATTTAGGCTGCACAATACTAATGGTAACAGACCTAGGGACCCTCCTAGTACGTTTAGGGCAATCAGAAATAGCATGAGCTGAATCACCACAGTAAAAACACAGACCATTCTGACGTCTGAATTTCTGCCTTTCTGCTCTAGTCAATATCCTATCACATTGCATAGGCTCAGGACTTCGCTCAGAGGACACTGCCAAATGGTGCACTGCCTTGCGCTCACGCAAGCTCCGATCAATCTGAATGGCTAGAGACATAGACTCGCTCAAACCGGCAGGCGCAGGAAAGCCCACCATAACATCTTTAAGGGTTTCAGAAAGACCTTTTCTGAAAATAGCAGCCAGCGCCTCTTCATTCCATTTAGTGAGCACAGACCATTTTCTAAACTTCTGGCAATATAACTCTGCCGCTTCCTGACCCTGACACAGGGCCAACAGTGTTTTCTCTGCATGCTCTACAGAGTTAGGTTCGTCATACAACAATCCGAGCGCCTGAAAAAATGCATCTACATTCAATAATGCCGGATTCCCTGTTTCAAGAGCAAATGCCCAGTCTTGAGGATCACCACGCAGTAAGGATATGATGATTTTCACTTGCTGAATGGGATCACCAGAAGAACGGGGTTTCAAAGCAAAAAACAATTTACAGCTATTTTTAAAGTTCAAAAACTTGGATCTGTCCCCAAAAAACAAATCAGGAGTAGGAATTCTTGGCTCTAGAGCCGGAGTCTGAACAATATAATCTTGGATACTCTGGACTCTTGCAGCAAGTTGATCCACACGAGAAAACAAACCCTGAACCTCCATACCAGAACATATATCCAGCACCACCCAGATATCAAGAGGAAAAAAAGACAGAACAGAGCACAGAAAAAAAAATGGTTCAGAACTCTTTTTTTTCCCTTCTTTTGAGATGCATTCAATTCATTCTTCGCCTGCTGTACTGTTATGACCTGGTGGTTAAGAGGCCACACTGAAATGACCTGGTGGCTAAAACGCAACATGGAACGAGCTCTGAGAAGGTGGTATCTCTACTGACCGCAGTCCCTAATCCTAACAACACAACTAGAAATAGCCGTGGGATGTTCCTGAAACTCCCTAGACACCTCGTCACAGCTTAAGATATAACTACCCCTAAAGAAGGAAATAGAAAGCTTTCTTGCCTCATAGAAACCCCCAAAAGGAAAGACAGCCCCCCACAAATATTGACTGTGAAAGGAGAGGGAAATGACGAACACAGAAATGAAATCAGAATTCAGCAAAGTGGAGGCCAATACTAAACTAGATAGAGAGAGAGCAAAGGATACTGTGCGGTCAGTATTAAAAACTACAAAATCCACGCAGAGTTTACAAAAATGAACTCCACACCGACTCACGGTGTGGAGGGGCAAATCTGCTTTCCCAGAGCTTCCAGCTAGCCTAAACAAGACATAGTGACAAGCTGGACAAAAGAGACAAAATGCAAAGCAATAGAGTCCAAACAAATGGACAAACAAACTAGCAAAACTTATCTTTTGCAGACAAGGACTGACCATATGAGAAATCCAAGGGAAGAATCAAATCCAACCAAGAACATTGACAGCAGGCATGGACTAAATCCCAGAGCAGGTTTAAATAACAAACCCAGGCAAGGCGATTAGTGAAGGCAGCTGCTACAGCTACCTAACGGAGCAGCAGTTCCACTTGAAACCACCAGAGGGAGCCCAAGGGCAGAACTCGCAAACATACCATTAGCAACCACAGGAGGGAGCTTCAGAACGGAACTCACAACAGGGTCCCTCATAGTACAATGAAGTGTCTCTGATGGTGGTGGTGCACAACCAATGTCAGACACACCGTCGTAATATGAGGGGCCCTGTGCCAGTACCACCACCCACGAGAGAGTGTTCCCCCCAGCCGAACAGTGCTCTACCACTTGCAAAACTTACCTCTCCCTGCTCCACCACTGTGTAGTCTGTGCTGTTAAATCCTTCAATGGCACCAACTACCACCGTCTGCTACTCAGCAGAGGAGCCCACCCCTGTACCTAGCTATGCCACCAGTTTATTTAAGAACATTTTTTGGCTGACATTTAGCCCACTTTATTATTTTGGCCTACTAACTGTGTCAGCCACTTATTACAGTTGTCCTCCACTGAACAAAGCAATGCCACCTGTGTACTGCTATTACCAATTTTGATCTGCATTTAGCCTACTTACTTACTTGGGCCTGGTAACTGTGTGAGCCTCTCATAACAGTTGTCCTCCTCCGCTGAACAAACCAATGCCGCCTGTGTACTCCTGTTACCAATTGTGAACTGCATTTAGCCTACTTTTTTTATTTTAGGCCTACTAAGTCTGTCTGAGCCACATATTACAGTTGTCCTCCACTTTACAAAGCAATGCCGCCTATGTACTCCTGTTACCAATTCTGAACTGCATTTAGCCTACTTTTTTATTTTAAGCCTACTAAGTCTGTCTGATCCACTTATTACAGTTGTGCTCCACTGAACAAAGCAATGCCGCCAGTTTAGTCCTGTTAGCAATTTTGAACTGCATTTAGCCTACTTTCTTATTTGGGCCTACTAACTATGTCTGCCCCTCATTACAGTTGTCCTCCACTGAACAAAGCTATGCCGCCTGTTTAATCCTGTTACAAATTTTGAACTGCATTTAGCCTACTTTCTTATTTGGGCCTACTAACTGTGTCAGCCCCTCATTACAGTTGTCCTCCACTGAACAAAGCTATGCCGCCTGTTTAGTCCTGTTACCAATTTTGAACTGGATTTAGCCTACTTTCTTATTTGGGCCTATATCTGTGTTTCCTCCTCATCCTGCCCATTGCCCAGCCACTGCTAGATGAGTCTGCTGATACATTGACCCAGACCACTACATTCCACTTGCACTCTACACAGCCAGAATCTGACCCTGCTGAAAGTCAGGTTCCCCTTCCCGCATACTATACCACCTTACACGGGGACAAAGAGGAACGTGCAGATGAAAGTGCAGGTTCCTTCATCAGGTGGGGGGGCATACTCGTTGGCACTGGCGCAGGGCCCCTCATAGTACGCAAAAGTGTCTCTGGCAGTGGGAGGCGCCGCCCGCCGTCAAACACACCGCCATACTATGAGGGGCTCTGTGCCAGTGCCAACTTGTGCCCCCCCCCCTGCTTGCTCAGGATCGCAGTACTTGCAAAGTTGAAATACTTACCTCTCCCTGCTCCACCGCCGTTACGTATTCTGCGTTTCCTGGGCCCACGAAAATCTTGAGCCACCCCTACCCCCCCACAACTTTAGCCAAATGAGCCCCTGTTTTCAATGCCTATCTATTATTATAAAGTAAATTAAGATTGACAAGCTTAAGAAATACGAATTGATGTTTTTGGCATTAAAATGGGCACTGTAGGTGTTTTCCTGTCCTCCACTCACTGCCGACTTTGATTCCCCTTTGACTTGCATTGGGTTTCGTGTTTCGGCCGACCCCCGACTTTTCGCAATAATCGGCCGATTTCACCCGACCCGACTTTTGAGAAAGTCGGGTTTCGCGAAACCTGACTCGATCCTAAAAAAGTAAAAGTCGCTCAACTCTAGTCCTCACTCATCCTATACCAGTCAGTGACTTGTACTGTTAAAGATTATTGTACTTGTTTTTTTTATTATGTATACCCCTTTTCACATATAAAACATCAGGGAATAAATTGTGCTATAACAAATAATAATAATAATACCGCTGTTCGGCTGCCAAAGAGTTGAGTAGCCCGTCCAGTAACAGAAGTTGTCAAAATGCTGCACAATTGTACTATTTCTACTTTTTAGCTGTGCGTAGCAATATTTTTAAGAAATTTTTGTACTTCAAGTTGGGTCTCCTTCATGTGTGTTGCCTATAGCAGTAGGGCTCCCAGAGCATCAGGCTTGCATTTACTTTCAGTCAACTGCCAGTGTTACTATCCTTAAATGTTTATGTATAATCAAAAGACACCAATAAATCATGTAGTTGAGGGTATATGTCCCTCCCTGGACATCCCGAATGTCTCCAGTTAAATGGACAACTCCAATCACATACAGCCAAAAAACAAAGGAGTACAAAAGTCCAAATTACCATCTTTAAAAACAATAACAAACTTTATTGAACAAACTGCACAATGTAAATATATCCAAAATAATAATAAATGTATATATGCGGTAAACAATATATACCAACACAGAGGTAACAAGGAGAAAGCATAACGGAATGCCGGATTAAGTGCACGTCACACAATACATCCCGAAACCTGAGTATCGAGTGCAAAGATAGAAAACATGGCAGTATATAGGACCCTATAACCAATCATGGCATTATAAGCCGTCCCTAAATAAATATAAGGATCCAAACCCGCCATTAGACCATTATAATAACGCACTTACCCATGGTCAGTATAAGGGGGAGTAACCTGCACTTCACCCGGCGGCCCCGGACGCGCGTTTTGCGGTATAGCTTTATCAACAGGGTTGATAGGGTTGATAGCTGTTGATAAAGCTATACCGCGAAACGCGCGTCCGGGGCCGCCAGGTGAAGTGCAGGTTACTCCCCATTATACTGACCATGGGTAAGTGCGTTATTATAATGGTCTAATGGCAGGTTTGGATCCTTATATTTATTTAGGGACGGCTTATAATGCCATGATTGGTTATAGGGTCCTATATACTGCCATGTTTTCTATCTTTGCACTCGATACTCAGGTTTCGGGATGTATTGTGTGACTTGCACTTAATCCGGCATTCCGTAATGCTTTCTCCTTGATACCTCTGTGTTGGTATATATTGTTTACCGCATATATACATTTATTATTATTTTGGATATATTTACATTGTGCAATTTGTTCAATAAAGTTTGTTATTGTTTTTAAAGATGGTAATTTGGACTTTTGTACTCCTTTGTTTTTTGGTTGTATCCTTAAATGTTTATAGCATTAGTGATCTATGAAGCTGATATTTGTGCCACCTGAGTATGGCGGAGCTGAAAAGCAGTTTGAGCTGTGGCATGAGGTATCAGGGCTCCCAGTACAGCAGGCTTGCACCAGTCCCTAACCCACACATCTTAATTGAAACTTAAATTCAAAGCTCTAAATGCTGACCCAAAACCTGATATCTCATGCATGGCTCATGGCTGACTGCTGCTGTGCCATTAACAAATTTCTATTCTGGGTAAATTAATGACTCCAAGTTGAGTCTCCTTTGTGTGTTGCCTGAATTTTGCAGGCCTCTCAGAGCATCAGTCCTACACCTGTCAACCATCCACCTGTTACTGATCAATGTTTCTGCTAGAAATGCTGGTCCAAGCCATGTCCCATGCATCCATGCTGCGCATTTATACTAGAGTTGAGCGACTTTTATTTTTTTAGGATCGAGTCGGGTTTCGCGAAACCTGACTTTGTCAAAAGTCGGGTCGGGTGAAATCGGCCGATTATTGCGAAAAGTCGGGGATCGACCGAAACACGAAACCCAATGCAAGTCAATGGGGAATCAAAGTTGGCAGTGAGTGGAGGACAGGAAAACACCTACAGTGCCCATTTTTATGCCAAAAACATCAATTCTTATTTCTTAAGCTTGTCAATCTTAATTTACTTTATAATAATAGTTAGGCATTGAAAACAGGGGGTCATTTGGCTAAAGTTGTGGGGGGTAGGGCTGGCTCAATATTTTAGTGGGCTCAGGAAAGGCGGACTACATCACGGCAGTGGAGCAGGGAGAGGTAAGTATTTAAAGTTTGCAAGTGCTGTGATCCAGAGCAAGCAGGGGGGGCCCACTCATTCGCATTGGCACTGGCACAGGGCCCCTCAAAGTACGGCGGTGTGTTTGACGGCGGGGGCGCCTCCCACCGGCAGAGGCATTTTTGCGTATTATGAGGGGCCCTGTGCCAGTGACATCGCCAACGAGTATGCCCCCCCACCTGATGAAGGAACCTGCATTTTCATCTGCACCTTCCTCTTTGTCACCGTGTAAGGTGGTATAGTATGCCGGAAGGGGAACCTGACTTTTAGCAGGGTCAGATTCTGGCTGTGTAGAGTGTAAGGGGAATGTAGTGGTCTGGGTCAATGTACCAGCAGACTCATGTAGCAGTGGCTGGCCAATGGGCAGGATAAGGAGGAAACACAGATATAGTCCCAAAGAATAAAGTAGGCTAAATGCAGTTCAAAATTGGTAACAGGACTAAACAGGTGGCATAGCTTTGTTCAGTGATGAAAAACTGTAATGAGTGGCAGACACAGTTAGTAGGCCCAAGTAATAAAGTAGGCCAAATGAAGTTCAAAACTTGTAACAGGATTAAACAGGCGGCACAGCTTTGTTCAGTGGAGGAGAACAACAAGCAGCGGCATACACCGTTAGTACGCCCAACCAAACCAGTAGCCCAAATGCAGTGTAATATCTGATATAACCCGAAAGCCACAAGATTGAAGCTCAGCTTTATGAAGTGGAGGAGAACACCAAGCAGCCGCAGACACCATTAGTACGCCCAACCAAACCAGTAGCCCAAATTTAGTGTAATATGTGATGTAGTGTTATGATCTGGTGGCCTTGGAGCAGCATGAGACGTACTCTGGAGAAGGTGGAACCTGTACTGACCGCAAACCCTGAACTTAACAGCGCAACTAGAAGTAGCCATGGGGGGTGTTATGATCTGGTGGTTTAGGAGCAACATGGGATGAGCTCTGAAGGAAGTGGTACCTGTACTGACCGCAGTCCCTAAGCTCAACACAACACTAGAAGTAGCCGTGAGATGCTCCTAACACTCTCTAGGCACCTCGTCACAGCCTGAGAACTAACTACCCCTAAAGATAGAAACAGGAAAACTATCTTGCCTCAGAGAAAATCCCCAAAGGATAGATAGCCCCCCACAAGTAATGACGGAGAGTGGAGAGGGAAAAGACATACACAGAATGAAACCAGGATGAGCACAGGAGGCCAGTCTAGCTAGATAGATAGGACAGGATGGAATACTGTGCGGTCAGTATAAAACACTACAAAAAATCCACACAGAGTTTACAAAAATCTCCACACCTGACTAAAGGTGTGGAGGGTAAATCTGCTTCCCAGAGCTTCCAGCAACACTGAATTAATTCATACTGACAAGCTGGACAAACATAAAAAGCACAGAACGGATAAGTCCACAACCTGTGGAGAGAAAAGAGAAAGCAAGGACTTAGCTTTGCTGAACTGGTCAGGATAACAGGGAAATCCAAAGAGATGTGAATCCAACCAGGAACCATTGACAAGTGGCACAAGCTGAAGGAAAGAGCCAGGCTAAATAGCCGAGCAGAACAGACAATCAGTGGAAGCAGCTGCAGACAGCTAAATCCAAGGAGCAGCCATTCCACTTAAAACCACCGGAGGAAGCCCAAGAGCAGAACTCACAAAAGTGCCACTTACAACCACCGGAGGGAGCCCAAGAGCGGAATTACAACAGTACCCCCCCCTTGAGGAGGGGTCACAGAACCCTCACCAAAGCCCCCAGGCCGATCAGGACGAGCCAAGTGAAAAGCACGAACCAAATCGGTGGCATGGACATCGGAGGCAACAACCCAAGAATTATCCTCCTGGCCATAACCCTTCCACTTGACAAGATACTGAAGCCACCTAACACTCCCTAGACCCCTCGACACAGCCTAATAACTAACTACCCCTAAAGACAGAAACAGGAAACCTATCTTGCCTCAGAGAAAATCCCCAAAGGAAAGACAGCCCCCCCACAAATATTGACTATGAGAGGAGAGGGAAATAACATACGCAGAAATGAAATCAGGATTTAGCATAGGAGGCCATACTAGCTAAAAAGAAAGAATAGAACAGAGTACTATGTGGTCAGTATTAAAACACTAGAAAATATCCACCACAGAAAATACAAAACACCACATCTGACTAAAGACATGGAGGGTATATCTGCATCTCCAGAGAAATAGCTAGGCTGCAAAAAATCCTTCACAGACTAAGCTGGACAAGACAAAAACATGAAAATGCACAGAACTATAAGGTCCACAGCAGGTGGACAGCAAAAACAAAGCCAGGACTTATCTTTGAAGAAATGCAAAGCAAACAGGAGAGACCAGAAGGGATGTGAATCCTCCAAAAACAATGGACAACTGGCACTGACTAAAGGATCAAGCAAGGCTATATAGCCCAGCCCAAATTGCAAAAAATAGATACACCTGATAAATGCTGCGATCCAACTACCGCAGAACTACCACTCATAACCACCGGAGGGAGCCCAAGAGCAGAATTCACAACAGTACAAATGCAAGAAAAAGATTGAAAATGCGGCACTCACCCCAATATAGCTGTGAAGATCGTGAACTTTATTGGAGAGCAACTAGAAATACATCCGTCAGGACATCAGGTAAACCATGAGGGTGCGGTAAAGGAGCACGGAGGACGGCCGTTTCGCACACACAGGTGCTTCGACGGGTCCGAATAGTAGATTCCAACACGTCATTTCCTTTTAAAGGATTTCTGACTTGAACACCATATTAACAGCGTGAATATAGCCACCGAAATTAATGTGATTAGTGCATAATAGTGACATAATAAAAAATCTACAAGCAGACTAACGCTACCTAAAGAATACTTCTAATTAAATATCACATACCATAGGATATTGCTTTTACAAGTCTTATTTAACAATACAATAATTTACATCAGTACTATAATCTCTAAACAATCTCATAAAAATACAGACATGTCGAGCCGGTCATTTAAGCCAATTGGCCCCTGTGCATTCGTATTTAAGATCCACTTGGCTTCTTTTTGTAAAAGAATTCTGTTCTGATCACCTCCTTGCGGAGGATATGCTACAATTTCAATGCCAGCGAAACTAAGTAAATCGGGATTTGCATTATGTTTTTCTCTCATATGTTGGATTAATCTTAAGCAACCTTTACCTGTTCTGATAGAATTATAATGTTCTTTAAAACGCATAATTAATGGTCTAATTGTTTTACCGATATAAAAATATCGGCATGGGCAGAATAACACATAGATAAAGGCCCCTTCACATTAAGCGACGCTGCAGCGATACCGACAATGATTCGGATCGCTGCAGCGTCGCTGTTTGGTCGCTGGAGAGCTGTCACACAGACCGCTCTCCAGCGACCAACGATGCCGGTAACCAGGGTAAACATCGGGTAACTAAGCGCAGGGCCGCGCTTAGTAACCCGATGTTTACCCTGGATACCATGCTAAAAGTAAAAAAAAAACACTAGATACTTACCTACCGCTGTCTGTCCTCCAGCGCTGCGCTCTGCTTCTCTGCTCTCCTCCTGTACTGTCTGTGAGCCGGAAAGCAGAGCGGTGACGTCACCGCTCTGCTTTCCGGCTCACAGCCAGTGCAGGAGGAGAGCAGAGAAGCAGAGCGCAGCACTGGAGGACAGACAGCGGTAGGTAAGTATCTAGTGTTTGTTTTTTTCTACTTTTAGCATGGTAACCAGGGTAAACATCGGGTTACTAAGCGCGGCCCTGCGCTTAGTTACCCGATGTTTACCCTGGTTACCAGTGAAGACATCGCTGGATCGGTGTCACACACGCCGATCCAGCGATGTCTCCAGGGAGTCCAGCGACGAAATAAAGTTCTGGACTTTGTTCAGCGACCAACGATCTCCCAGCAGGGGCCTGATCGTTGGTCGCTGTCACACAGAACGATTTCATTAACGATATCGTTGCTACGTCACAAATAGCAACGATATCGTTAACAATATCGTTATGTGTGAAGGTACCTTAACAAATTTGCTCTTGCAAAAAATAAAATCTTTCACAGCATGGGTAATGGAAGCCAAGGTGCTGACTCAACAATTTCGTGATAAAGGCTATTCATGCTCATTGTTGGCACGAACAGAACAGGAGGTGAGAGACACCTCAAGAGTTTCCCTGCTGCACAGAGAAAAAGCCGCCAACCCAACAATCAAAAGCATGCCTGATCAGATCCATGAATTACCTTTCATTACACAATATCATGCAGACCATCCTAAGTTCAGGTCCATCATTCGTAAACATTGGCTCATTTTACAAGGGGATAAAGTTATAGGGGGTCATTTACCGAATGCTCCCAGATTTATATTCAGGAAGGCTCGCTCACTGGGTAGCCTTATTGCCCCCACGATTAAATCATCTGTCAATCACAAATTATGTCCTGGCACCCAGACTAACTCAAGATTGGGATTTGTGCCCTGCGGCAATTGTTTTGGCTGTAGGAACACGTCCTTTAACAAGATTTGTTACTCCACATTTACAGATTCAGAATCTATAAAGGAGTTTAGGATTAAGGACAGCATCACTTGTTCCACTACTAAAGCTATTTATCTGATTGAGTGCCCATGCAAGAAATTGTATGTGGGCCGTACTAAGAGGCCCTTTATGGTGCGGATCAAAGAACATTTGATGAATATTCAAAAAGTTTTTTCTGGTCACCCCCTCTCGCGACATTTTTGCGAAAATCATAACAAATCTACTAAAGATGTCTGTTTTTTGGGGATTCAAAAAATCCAACAAAATATACGGGGGGGGGCAACCTGATTCAGGCTATGTCCAGGGTGGAATCCAAATGGATTTTCACCCTGGACTGCCTTGCACCAAGAGGCCTGAATTATGGATTAGAACTATATGCCTTTTAATTAGTATATGCATATGGGTGTTTCAGTTTTTTATCAATCGTGTCTTTTTTATTATCAGTTATATATATTTTTGTTTTTAGCCTTAGTGCCGTACGCTGCAGTGGTATTTTTATCTCTCAGATGGGGAGTTTTATGAAAATAACCCCTCCCCACCTTTTTTAAGTTTTTAAGTAATATACTATTAAATATTGTTTTTAGGGTTATTTATTTATTTATGTATTTCTTCTATACTGTACTCTGCAGCCTACCCTTGCTTTAGTATTTATGGGATCGGTGATTCCTCTTACACATTTGCATACTGTTTTGATGTGTAGTAAGCAGCTTGTTAGTTTGTTTGTCTGGCTCATCTTTTTCTCAGTAAGTAATATCCCATATGGCAGCTACTGTGACACTGTGGATGCATATATGCACGACCATTCATTCATTTAATTGGATAGGTGGGCGGGGCCTTCTCAGGGAGATTGACAGGGGTTTAGCTTATATTCTTGGGAGCGACGGTGGCCGGGTAACCCTGACGAAGAAGGACGCTGTTCCTTCGATATGCGTTGGTTACTACCTTGTCCCTAGCGCCGCTCCGTAGCTTCCCAGCAGTGACGTCACACGCTCAGACATCTTTCGGCCATCTTCCTCGTGCTTGTATCCAGGGACGCCACCGGCCGGGGCTCTCCCTGGCTGTACATAGCCTTCCTGCAGCCCCGGAGTGCAGTACCGCTTCGGGTATCTGCGGACCTTCCACCGCATCCTTACTATTGGCGCCGGTCATTCTTCCTGGCAGCGCCATGCACGGCTCTGCACTTGGTATGTGGGCACCTTCATTCCAGTCTCAGACATAGCTATTTTGCCTGGCTCAGCTCTCATACGCGGTTACCCAGGAGTTACAGGTACGATTACCATATATCCTCAGTGACACAGCCCATCTCTATTTGTGTGTTACTACATATGTATACGCATTTCAGGTTTCCGCCGTTTGTTGACTACATTAGTCCACAGTAACTAAGGGTCCTTTCAGTTCTATTTATATCATTTAGTGCTGTAGTATTGTATATTTTCCTTCGTTCTATTGTACTCCCTTCTGTGCGGTCTCCATTACTACTATATACTGAAATGGATTTTTTGTTATATGAAGATGGCAAAACCTACAGTTGCCGCATCTATAATTACCGGCTGGTGTACTTCTAGTAAGCCAAGTATTTCTAGGAATATTCATTCTATTGTGTATCAATAAATCTGACAGATTGTTAGTATGTCTATATGCAAATCTTGGGGCTTGTTTATAGATCGATGACAGATCTCTATCGGTCTGTAATACGTGCCAGTTTTTCCGGATAGAGGCATGGATCACTTTATCCAAATTACCGTGCTTAAAGCAGAAAGAAAAATTCCTAATCTCTGTTGACTCATTAGATCTTTTTCTTTTCAGAAAATCTTGTTGAGTAAATTTATTAATGCGATCTTCGGCTTCTTTTAATATCTGTGCAGGATAGCCTCTTTTCATAAGACGAGATTTCAATTCGTTAATCTGCTCATTAAATATTATGTTACTGTTATTGATTTTACGAAATCTGACCATTTGGCTGTAAGGTAGCCTTCTTTTTGTATGGGGCGGATGGGCACTCTCAAAATGCAATATGTTGTTCGTTGCAGTTTGCTTTCTGAAGATTTTTGTCAATATATCTCCCTCAACAATCTCTATTTTAACGTCTAAAAATTCAAGGCTATCAAACCCGAAACAGGACGTAAATTTCATATTGCAATCATTAGAGCTATTAAGATACTCCACAAACTCATTGAAATCTGTTTCACTACCGTCCCTAATTATCATTATATCATCCACAAACCTGGTATAAAATCGGATGTGTTTGATAAACGGGTTATTGATATTGTTATTATTATTTATTATTATTATTATTTATTTATATAGCACCATTGATTCCATGGTGCTGTACATGAGAAGGGGTTACATACATGTTACAAATATCACATACAGTAAACAAACTAACAATGACGGACTGATACAGAGGGGCGAGGACCCTGCCCTTGCGGGCTTACATTCTACAGGATTATGGGGAAGGAGACAGTAGGTTGAGGGTTGCAGGAGCTCCGGTGTTGGTGAGGCGGTAGCTCCGGTGTTGGTGAGGCGGTAGCTCCGGTGTTGGTGAGGCGGTAGCTTCGTTGGTGATGAGGCAGCAGCGGTGTCAGTGCAGGCTGTAGGCTTTCCTGAAGAGATGAGTTTTCAGGTTCCGTCTGAAGGATCCGACTGTGGTTGATAGTCGGACGTGTTGGGGCAGAGAGTTCCAGAGGATGGGGGATATTCGGGAGAAGTCTTGGAGGCGATTGGATGAGGAGCGAATAAGTGTGGAGAGAAGGAGGTCTTGGGAGGACCGGAGGTCACGTGAGGGAAGATATCGAGAGATTAGTTCAGAGATATATGGAGGAGACAGGTTGTGGATGGCTTTGTAGGTCAGTATTAGCAATTTGAACTGGATACGCTGAGGGAATGGGAGTCAGTGAAGAGATTTGCAGAGGGGGGAAGCGGAGGAGTAGCGAGGAGAGAGATGGATTAGTCGGGCAGCAGAGTTAAGGATGGACTGGAGAGGTGCAAGGGTGTTAGCAGGGAGGCCACAGAAAAGGATGTTGCAGTAGTCAAGGCGGGAAATGATGAGGGCGTGCACAAGCATTTTAGTAGATTGGGGGTTGAGGAAAGGACGGATCCTGGAGATATTTTTGAGCTGGAGGCGACAGGAGGTGGAAAGAGCTTGGATGTGTGGTTTGAAGGACAGGGCAGAGTCGAAGGTTACTCCGAGGCAGCGGACTTTAACATAAATTTCCTCAAAAACCGCTAAAAACAGGTTAGCATATGTACATGAAGTGGGCGTGCCCATTGCGGTTCCAGTTAATTGATTATACCATTTATTCATAAATTTAAATGAATTGTTAGACAAAATAAAATCCAAACTATCTGTAATAAATTGAATAATTTCTGAATCTAAATCTCTTTTTTGTAGGATAGTCCGTATTGCCTGTATACCTTCATCTTTGGGGATGCGGGTATATAAATTTACTACATCTATGGATGTTAACATAAACGTAGGTTGCCAGTCAATTTCCTTTAGGGCTGCCACTAGATCTTCTGAGTCTTTAATATATGACGGAATGGAGTATAATAACGGTTTTAATAACCAATCGATATATTTGGATAAAGCTTCAGTGACAGAATTTATCCCTGAAATTATAGGGCGCCCTGGAGGTTCTTTTATATCCTTGTGGATATTGGGTATGGTATACCAATATGGGAATTGAGGGTGTTCAGGTAACAGACTTTCTGCTCGATTTTTAGGCAACACTCCCTTTTCTACATATTTCCTTAATAAAGATCTTAATTTTGTTGTGTATTGATGAGTTGGATTACACGAAAGCACACTGTACGCAGTCTGATCGTTCAACTGTCCAAGAGCTTCTTTTACATAGTAGTCTCTATCCAATATAACAATATTGCCACCCTTATCTGCTCTCCTGATAACGACATCGTCCCAACTGCGTAAATCTTTTAAAGCTGACAATTCTCTATTATTAAGATTATTAGCGGGGGTTTCATATAGAATGGATTCCACATCCTTAATAACCAAATCTTGAAAAGGATCGATGGCGTTACCAGGAGAGACAGGGGGCATAAAGCGGGACTTAGTACCACCTACAAATGGTTTTCTTTCTATTGGAGGAATACAAGTGGCTACAGCAGACCGTACTCCAAAAGAATCATCTAGGCTAAGCAGTAAAGCTGTCTCGTTTTTCTCATTTTCATCTGCATCTGCTTCAGGTGGATAAACCATAATGCCCAATGAGCCTATCTTATTTTCCAATGATACTAAAGTACTCAAAGCTATTTGAGAACCACAAACATTTACTGCTGGTCTTTTATCTTTCTGAAAATATTTATGCAGATGGAGCTTCCTCACACTTTTAAAGAGATCTATCTTAAAGTCAGTAAGATCAAATGACTCTGGAAGGCAAAAATTTAACCCTTTGGATAGTAAGGAAATATGATCAGCGTGTAAAGTTCTTTTAGATAAGTTCAATATCTGTAAATCATCCTTAGTTGTTTCATATATTGTATCCATCTTTTCTATTTCCTCCATGAAACTTGCTTGCGTTTTTTCTTTGCGGTTGCGTTTTCCTCTCCCTCGTCTGATCTTTCCTCAAAAGGGGATAGTCCACCAACTTTACGCAAGACTGAGGGGTTATTATTGCCTGAGTCCTCTGCCGCACTAGACTCAGAATCAGTGATCCAGCCATCTTGTTTCTTTTTCTTATAGGTTCTATTGCTTTTATAGGAACGATTTTTATTAAAAAATGAAGATTTTTTATTTTTATTCCATTTAAAAACTAATCCCATGTCATAGTCGGATTTATCTCTTAAGAATTTTTCTTTCTTTTGCTGTTTAATTTCTATTTGCAACAAAGTCAATTTTCTTTCTATTTTATTAGTAAAACTTTTATTCTGCGTGTCCGTTATTCGTGATGACAATTCTTTCTTTGCTTTTTCTAATTCTTGACAAAGGTGTGCATATTCTTTTTCATTTTGGACGGTCACCAAAAGTAATAAATTACGAGAGCATTGTAAATGGATCTTTTCCCATTCCTCTTGGAACGACATATCACTTTGAAATTGGGAAATCTCCTTAAACACACGCAAACCTCTTGGGACTCGGTTGCAGTCTATATAAGATTTAAGTGATTTTATAGTCCAAAACAAACGCATTTCCTTTTCGGCAAGCGCATATATTTTGGCTTCCAAGGATTTAGTACTGATTACTTGTAATTCATCCTTTAGGTTGCAGTCCGCAAAAAACTCCACCGCACCCTCTCGACCTGCTAAAACACTTTGTCTCTCCACACCTGCATATTCAGCGGCATCCATATTATCATCCATAGCAATGGTGCGCAGTCCTCAACTCAGAAGATTAAAATAATCTCAGTACGTCTCTTCACTCTGTGCTCAGTCCACGAATAGTTATAGAAGAAATGAAAACACCAAATGTCAAAGATAGGACGGCACTAGAGTAGTACTGTTTTCCAATACAGGACTCTTAATGGGCGGCTGTATGTCAGGCGTCACGAAAGCTCCGGGTATTGGTGCTCAGCATAAAAGGATAGTCAATGATCAGTCCAAATGCAAGAAAAAGATTGAAAATGCGGCACTCACCCCAATATCCCAATACAGCTATATAAAGTTCACGATCTTCACAGCTATATTGGGGTGAGTGCCGCATTTTCAATCTTTTTCTTGCATTTGGACTGATCATTGATTATCCTTTTATGCTGAGCACCAATACCCGGAGCTTTCGTGACGCCTGACATACAGCCGCCCATTAAGAGTCCTGTACTGGAAAACAGTACTACTCTAGTGCCGTCCTATCTTTGACATTTGGTGTTTTCATTTCTTCTATAACTATTCGTGGACTGAGCACAGAGTGAAGAGACGTACTGAGATTATTTTAATCTTCTGAGTTGAGGACTGCGCACCATTGCTATGGATGATAATATGGATGCCGCTGAATATGCAGGTGTGGAGAGACAAAGTGTTTTAGCAGGTCAAGAGGGTGCGGTGGAGTTTTTTTGCGGACTGCAACCTAAAGGATGAATTACAAGTAATCAGTACTAAATCCTTGGAAGCCAAAATATATGCGCTTGCCGAAAAGGAAATGCGTTTGTTTTGGACTATAAAATCACTTAAATCTTATATAGACTGCAACTGAGTCCCAAGAGGTTTGCGTGTGTTTAAGGAGATTTCCCAATTTCAAAGTGATATGTCGTTCCAAGAGGAATGGGAAAAGATCCATTTAAAATGCTCTCGTAATTTATTACTTTTGGTGACCGCCCAAAATGAAAAAGAATATGCACACCTTTGTCAAGAATTAGAAAAAGCAAAGAAAGAATTGTCATCACGAATAACGGACACGCAGAATAAAAGTTTTACTAATAAAATAGAAAGAAAATTGACTTTGTTGCAAATAGAAATTAAACAGCAAAAGAAAGAAAAATTCTTAAGAGATAAATCCGACTATGACATGGGATTAGTTTTTAAATGGAATAAAAATAAAAAATCTTCATTTTTTAATAAAAATCATTCCTATAAAAGCAATAGAACCTATAAGAAAAAGAAACAAGATGGCTGGATCACTGATTCCGAGTCTAGTGCGGCAGAGGACTCAGGCGATAATAACCCCTCAGTCTTGCGTAAAGTTGGTGGACTATCCCCTTTAGAGGAAAGATCAGACGAGGGAGAGGAAAACGCAACCGCAAAGAAAAAACGCAAGCAAGTTTCATGGAGGAAATAGAAAAGATGGATACAATATATGAAACAACTAAGGATGATTTACAGATATTGAACTTATCTAAAAGAACTTTACACACTGATCATATTTCGTTACTATCCAAAGGGTTAAATTTTTGCCTTCCAGAGTCATTTGATCTTACTGACTTTAAGATAGATCTCTTTAAAAGTGTGAGGAAGCTCCATCTGCATAAATATTTTCAGAAAGATAAAAGACCAGCAGTAAATGTTTGTGGTTCTCAAATAGCTTTGAGTACTTTAGTATCATTGGAAAATAAGATAGGCTCATTGGGCTTTATGGTTTATCCACCTGAAGCAGATGCAGATGAAAATGAGAAAAACGAGACAGCTTTACTGCTTAGCCTAGATGATTCTTTTGGAGTACGGTCTGCTGTAGCCACTTGTATTCCTCCAATAGAAAGAAAACCATTTGTAGGTGGTACTAAGTCCCGCTTTATGCCCCCTGTCTCTCCTGGTAACGCCATCGATCTTTTTCAAGATTTGGTAATTAAGGACGTGGAATCCATTCTATATGAAACCCCCGCTAATAATCTTAATAATAGAGAATTGTCAGCTTTAAAAGATTTACGCAGTTGGGACGATGTCGTTATCAGGAGAGCAGATAAGGGTGGCAATATTGTTATATTGGATAGAGAATACTATGTAAAAGAAGCTCTTGGACAGTTGAACGATCAGACTGCGTACAGTGTGCTTTCGTGTAATCCAACTCATCAATACACAACAAAATTAAGATCTTTATTAAGGAAATATGTAGAAAAGGGAGTGTTGCCTAAAAATCGAGCAGAAAGTCTGTTACCTGAACACCCTCAATTCCCATATTGGTATACCATACCCAAAATCCACAAGGATATAAAAGAACCTCCAGGGCGCCCTATAATTTCAGGGATAAATTCTGTCACTGAAGCTTTATCCAAATATATCGATTGGTTATTAAAACTGTTATTATACTCCATTCCGTCATATATTAAAGACTCAGGAGATCTAGTGGCAGCCCTAAAGGAAATTGACTGGCAACCTACGTTTATGTTAACATCCATAGATGTAGTAAATTTATATACCCGCATCCCCAAAGATAAAGGTATACAGGCAATACGGACTATCCTACAAAAGAGATTTAGATTCAGAAATTATTCAATTTATTACAGATAGTTTGGATTTTATTTTGTCTAACAATTCATTTAAATTTATGAATAAATTGTATAATCAATTAACTGGAACCTCAATGGGCACGCCCACTTCATGTACATATGCTAACCTGTTTTTAGCGGTTTTTGAGGAAATTTATGTTAACAATATCAATAACCCGTTTATCAAACACATCCGATTTTATACCAGGTTTGTGGATGATATAATGATAATTTGGGACAGTAGTGAAACAGATTTCAATGAGTTTGTGGAGTATCTTAATAGCTCTAATGATTGTAATATGAAATTTACGTCCTGTTTCGGGTTTGATAGCCTTGAATTTTTAGACGTTAAAATAGAGATTGTTGAGGGAGATATATTGACAAAAATCTTCAGAAAGCAAACTGCAACGAACAACATATTGCATTTTGAGAGTGCCCATCCGCACCATACAAAAAGAGGGCTACCTTACAGCCAAATGGTCAGATTTCGTAAAATCAATAACAGTAACATAATATTTAATGAGCAGATTATCGAATTGAAATCTCGTCTTATGAAAAGAGGCTATCCTGCACAGATATTAAAAGAAGCCGAAGATCGCATTAATAAATTTACTCAACAAGATTTTCTGAAAAGAAAAAGATCTAATGAGTCAACAGAGATTAGGAATTTTTCTTTCTGCTTTAAGCACAGTAATTTGGATAAAGTGATCCATGCCTCTATCCGGAAAAACTGGCACGCATTACAGACCGATAGAGATCTGTCATCGATCTATAAACATGCCCCAAGATTTGCATATAGACGTACTAACAATCTGTCAGATTTATTGATACACAATAGAATGAATATTCCTAGAAATACTTGGCTTACTAGTAGTACACCAGCCGGTAATTATAGATGCGGCAACTGTAGGTTTTGCCATCTTCATATAACAAAAAATCCATTTCAAATAGGTTCCATTACCCATGCTGTGAAAGATTTTATTTTTTGCAAGAGCAAATTTGTTATCTATGTGTTATTCTGCCCATGCCGATATTTTTATATCGGTAAAACAATTAGACCATTAATTATGCGTTTTAAAGAACATTATAATTCTATCAGAACAGGTAAAGGTTGCTTAAGATTAATCCAACATATGAGAGAAAAACATAATGCAAATCCCGATTTACTTAGTTTCGCTGGCATTGAAATTGTAGCATATCCTCCGCAAGGAGGTGATCAGAACAGAATTCTTTTACAAAAAGAAGCCAAGTGGATCTTAAATACGAATGCACAGGGCTTAAATGACCGGCTCGACATGTCTGTATTTTTATGAGATTGTTTAGAGATTATAGTACTGATGTAAATTATTGTATTGTTAAATAAGACTTGTAAAAGCAATATCGTATGGTATGTGATATTTAATTAGAAGTATCCTTTAGGTAGAGTTAGTCTGCTTGTAGATTTTTTATTATGTCACTATTATGCACTAATCACATTAATTTCGGTGGCTATATTCACGCTGTTAATATGGTGTTCACGTCAGAAATCCTTTAAAAGGAAATGATGTGTTGGAATCTACTATTCGGACCCGTCGAAGCACCTGTGTGTGCGAGACGGCCGTCGTCCGTGCTCCTTTACCGCACCCTCATGGTTTACCTGATGTCCTGACGGATGTATTTCTAGTTGCTCTCCAATAAAGTTCACGATCTTCACAGCTATATTGGGGTGAGTGCTGCATTTTCAATCTTTTTCTTGCATTTTGACTGATTATTGATTATCCTTTTATGCTGAGCACCAATACCCGGAGCTTTCGTGACGCCTGACATACAGCCGCCCATTAAGAGTCCTGTATTGGAAAACAGTACTACTCTAGTGCCGTCCTATCTTTGACATTTGGTGTATTCACAACAGTACGCCCCCCTTGAGGAGGGGTCACCGAACCCTCACCAGAGCCCCCAGGCCAATCAGGACGAACCAAATCATCAGCATGAACATCGGAGGCAACAACCCAAGAATTATCCTCCTGGCCATAACCCTTCCATTTGACCAGATACTGAAGCCTCCGCCTCGAAAAACGAGAATCCAAAATCTTCTCAACCACATACTCCAACTCCCCATCAATCAACACCGGGGCCGGAGGATCAACAGAGGGAACAACGGGCACTACATACTTCCGCAACAAAGATCTATGGAACACATTATGGATGGAAAAAGAGGTTGGAAGGGCCAAACGAAGAGACACTGGATTGATAATCTCAGAAATCCTAGATGGACTTAAAGTCTTCCTTCAACATTAATAACTATGTAACAATAAACCGAGGCTTGAACTTAGGGGAAGAAACCTTCATAGGAACATGACGGGAAGACAACCAGACCAAATCCCCAACCCGAAGCCGGGAACCAACACACCGACGATGGTTAGCAAAACGTTGAGCCTCCTCCTGAGACAACACCAAATTGTCCACCACATGAGCCCAAATCTGTTGCAGCCTGTCAACCACAGAATCCACACCAGGACCATCAGAAGGCTCAACCTGCCCTGAAGAAAAACAAGGATGAAAACCAAAATTACAAAAAAAAGGCGAAACCAAGGTAGCAGAACTAGCCCGATTATTAAGGGCAAACTCGGCCAACGGCAAGAAAGCCACCCAATCATCCTGATCAGCAGACACTAAGCATCTCAAATAAGTTTCCAAAGTCTGATTAGTTCGCTCGGTCTGGTCATTTGTCTGAGGATGAAATGCGGAAGAAAAAGACAAATCAATGCCCAGCCTAGCACAAAAGGCCCGCCAAAACCTAGAAACAAACTGGGAACCTCTATGGGACACAATATTCTCCGGAATGCCATGCAAACAAACCACATGCTGAAAAAACTACGGAACCAAATCAGAAGAGGAAGGCAATTTAGGCAAAGGTACCAAATAAACCATCTTAGAAAACCGGTCACAAACCACCCAGATAACTGACATCCTCTGGGAAACCGGAAGATCTGAAATAAAATCCATAGAAATATGCGTCCAAGGTCTCTCAGGGACCGGCAAAGGCAAAAGCAACCCACTAGCACGGGAATAGCAAAGCTTAGCCCACGCACAAATCCCACAGGACTGCACAAAAGAACGCACATCCCGCGACAAAGAAGGCCACCAAAAGGACCTACCAACCAAATCTCTGGTACCAAAAATCCCAGGATGGCCAGCCAACACAGAACAATGAACCTCAGAAATCACTTTACTAGTCCATCTATCAGGAACAAACAGTTTCCCCACTGGACAGCGGTCAGGTTTATCAGCCTGAAACTCCTGAAGAACCCGTCGTAAATCATGGGAGATGGCAGAAAGAATCACCCCTTCCTTCAGAATGCCGACCGGCTCAAGAATCCCAGGGGAATCAGGAAAAAAACTCCTAGAGAGGGCATCCGCCTTAACATTCTTAGTACCTGGAATGTACGAGACCACAAAATCAAAACGGGAGAAAAACAGGGACCATCGAGCCTGTCTAGGATTCAGCCGTTTGGCAGACTCGAGGTAAATCAGATTCTTATGATCGGTCAGGACCACAATACGGTGCTTGGCCCCCTCAAGCCAATGTCGCCACTCCTCAAATGCCCACTTTATAGCCAACAACTCCCGATTGCCGACATCATAATTGCGTTCCACAGGCGAAAACTTCCGAGAAAAGAAGGCACACGGTTTCATCAAGGAACCATCAGAATTCCTCAGAGACAAAAAACGGCCCCTGCCCCAATCTCAGATGCGTCAACCTCAACCTGAAATGGAAGATAAACATCCGGCTGACGCAACACAGGGGCAGAAGTAAATCGGCGTTTAAGCTCCTGAAAGGCAGAAACAGCCGCAGAGGACCAATTCGTCACATCAGCGCCTTTCTTCATCAAATCGGTCAGAGGTTTAACCACACTGGAGAAGTTGGCAATGAAACGACGATAAAAATTAGCAAAGCCCAAGAATTTCTGAAGGCTCTTCACAGATGTGGGCTGAATCCAATCATGAATGGCCTGAATCTTAACCGGATCCATTTCTATATATGCGGGAGAAAAAATGAAGCCCAAAAAAAGAAACCTTCTGCACTCCAAAGAGGCACTTTGACCCCTTCACAAATAAAGCATTATTACGGAGGATCTGAAATACCATCCTGACCTGTTTCACATGAGACTCCCAATCATCGGAAAAAATCAAAATATCATCCAAATATACAACCATGAATTTATCAAGATAACTCCGAAAGATATCATGCATGAAGGATTGGAACACAGATGGAGCATTAAAGAGTCCGAATGGCATCACAAGGTATTCAAAATGGCCTTCGGGCGTATTAAATGCAGTTTTCCATTCGTCACCCTGCTTAATATGAATAAGATTATATGCCCCTCGAAGGTCAATCTTAGTAAACCAGCTAGCCCCCTTAATCCTAGCAAACAAATCAGTAAGCAAAGGCAACGGGTATTGAAATTTGACCGTGATCTTATTCAAGAGGCGATAATCAATACAGGGTCTCAAGGAGCCATTCTTCTTGGCAACAAAAAAAACCTGCTCCCAATGGTGAAGAAGATGGCTGAATATGCCCCTTCTCCAAAGACTCCTTAATATAGCTCCGCATGGCGGCATGTTCTGGCACAGACAGGTTGAAAAGTCGGCCCTTAGGGAACTTACAACCTGGAATCAAGTCAATAGCACAATCACAGTCCCTATGTGGTGGAAGGGAACTGGATTTGGGCTCATCAAATACATCCTGGAAATCTGACAAAAACTCAGGAATTTCAGAAGAGGGGGAAGAGGAAAGTGACATCAAAGGAACGTGACCATGAACCCCCTGACAACCCCAACAAGTCACAGACATAGATTTCCAATCTAACACCGGATTATGTAGCTGTAACCATGGAAAACCCAGCACAATATCATCATGCAAATTATGCAACACCAGAAAACGACAATCTTCCTGATGGGCTGGCGCCATGCGCATGGTTAGCTGTGTCCAAAACTGAGGTTTATTTTTAGCCAACGGTGTAGCATCAATGCCCCTTAAAGGAATAGGGTTCTGCAAAGGCTGCAAGGGGAAACCACAACGTCTGGCAAATTCTAAGTCCGTTAAGTTCAGAGCGGCGCCTGAATCCACAAATGCCATAACAGAAAATGATGATAATGAGCAGATCAAGGTCACAGATAACAGAAATTTAGGTTGTACAGTACTGATGGTAACAGAACTAGCGACTCTCTTTGTACGCTTAGGGCAATCAGAAATAATATGAGCAGAATCGCCGCAGTAAAAACACAACCTATTCTGACGCCTGAATCTTTGACGTTCAGCTTTAGACAAAATCCTATCACACTGCATAGGCTCAGGGCTCCGCTCAGAGGACAACGTCACAGTGTGCACAACTCTGCGCTCGCGCAAGCGCCGATCAATCTGAATGGCCAGAGACATAGAATCACTCAGACCAGCAGGCGTGGGGAACCCCTTCATAACATCTTTAACGGATTCAGAAAGACCCTTTCTGAAAATTGCTGTCAAGGCATCATCATTCCATTTAGTCAGTACAGACTATTTTCTAAATTTCTGGCAATACGATTCTGCAGCTTCTTGACCTTGACACAGGTCCAGCAAGGTTTTCTCAGCTTGATCCACAGAATTAGGCTCATCATACAATAACCCCAATGCTTGAAAGAAAGAATCAACATTAAGCAAAGCAGGATTGCCAGTTTCCAGGGAAAATGCCCAATCCTGTGGGTCACCACGCAGCAGGGATATGATGATTTTAACCTGCTGAATGGGATCACCAGAAGACCGGGGTCTCAATGCAAAAAACAGTTTACAGTTATTTTTGAAACTCAAAAATTTGGATCTGTCACTAAAGAATAAATCAGGAGTGGGAATCCTAGGTTCTAAGGCAGGAGTCTGAACAATATACTCTGAAATACCCTGTACCCTAGCAGCAAGCTGATCCACACGAGAAACTAACTCCTGAACACTCATGTTATTACTAGGTTCCGCAGCCACCCAGAGATTAAGAGGGAGGAACAGACCAAACAGGCTAAGGAAAAAAAATGGCTCAAAATCTTTCCTCCCTTCTTCTGAGATGGAATTAACTCATTGTTGGCCAGTTGTACTGTTATGATCTGGTGGCCTTGGAGCAGCATGAGACGTACTCTGGAGAAGGTGGAACCTGTACTGACCGCAAACCCTGAACTTAAGAGCGCAACTAGAAGTAGCCGTGGGGGGTATCTAACACTCCCTAGACCCCTCGACACAGCCTAAGAACTAATTACCCCTAAAGACAGAAACAGGAAACCTATCTTGCCTCAGAGAAAATCCCCAAAGGGAAGACAGCCCCCCACAAATATTGACTGTGAGAGGAGAGGGAAATAACATACGTAGAAATGAAATCAGGATTTAGCATAGGAGGCCATACTAGCTAAAAAGAATAGAACAGAGTACTATGCAGTCAGTATTAAAACACTAGAAAATATCCACCACAGAAAATACAAAACACCACATCTGACTAAAGACATGGAGGGTATATCTACATCTCCAGAGAAAGAGCTAGGCTGCAAAAAATCCTTCACAGACTAAGCTGGACAAGACAAAAACATGAAAATGCACAGAACTATAAGGTCCACAGCAGGTGGACAGCAAAAACAAACACAGGACTTATTTTTGAAGAAAAGCACAGCAAACAGGAGAGACCAGAAGGGATGTGAATCCTCCAAAAACAATGGACAACTGGCACTGACTAAAGGATCAAGCAAGGCTATATAGCCCAGCCCAAATTGCAAAAAATAGATACACCTGATAAACGCTGCGATCCAACTACCGCAGCACTACCACTCATAACCACCGGAGGGAGCCCAAGAGCAGAATTCACAACATGTAGGCCGAAAGCCTGAAAACTGAAGCTCAGCTTTGTAAAGTGGAGGAGAACACCAAGCCGCCACAGACACCATTAGTACGTCCAACCAAACCAGTAGCCCAAATTCAGTGGAATATGTGATGTAGGCCAAAAGCCTGAAAATTTAAGCTCAGCTTTGTAAAGTGGAGGAGAACACCAAGCAGCGGCAGACAACGTTATTACGCCCAATCAAACCAGTAGCCCAAATTCAGTGTAATATGTGATGTAGGCCGAAAGGTTGAAGATTGAAGCTCAGCTTTGTAAAGTGGAGGAGAACACCAAGCAGCCGCAGACACCATTAGTACGCCCAACCAAACCAGTAGCCCAAATTCAGTGTAATATGTGATGTAGCCGAAAGCCTGAAAATTGAAGCTCAGCTTTGTACCAAGAAAAATTATCTTTCACAATTGGTGCAGAATCCAACCAGAGGAGCAGCACTTTTAGACCTAATACTATCTAATAGACCTGACAGAATAACAAATCTGCAGGTGGTTGGGCATTTAGGAAATAGCGACCACAATATTGTGCAGTTTCACCTGTCTTTCACTAGGGGGACTTGTCAGGGAGTCACAAAAACATTGAACTTTAGGAAGGCAAAGTTTGAACAGCTTAGAGATGCCCTTAATCTGGTAGACTGGGACAATATCCTCAGAAATGAGAATACAGATAATAAATGGGAAATGTTTAAGAACATCCTAAATAGGCAGTGTAAGCGGTTTATACCTTGTGGGAATAAAAGGACTAGAAATAGGAAAAACCCAATGTGGCTAAACAAAGAAGTAAGACAGGCAATTAACAGTAGAAAGAAAGCATTTGCACTACTAAAGCAGGATGGCACCATTGATGCTCTAAAAAACTATAGGGAGAAAAATACTTTATCTAAAAAACTAATTAAAGCTGCCAAAAAGGAAACAGAGAAGCACATTGCTAAGGAGAGTAAAACTAATCCCAAACTGTTCTTCAACTATATCAATAGTAAAAGAATAAAAACTGAAAATGTAGGCCCCTTAAAAAATAGTGAGGAAAGAATGGTTGTAGATGACGAGGAAAAAGCTAACATATTAAACACCTTCTTCTCCACGGTATTCATGGTGGAAAATGAAATGCTAGGTGAAATCCCAAGAAACAATGAAAACCCTATATTAAGGGTCACCAATCTAACCCAAGAAGAGGTGCGAAACCGGCTAAATAAGATTAAAATAGATAAATCTCCGGGTCCGGATGGCATACACCCACGAGTACTAAGAGAACTAAGTAATGTAATAGATAAACCATTATTTCTTATTTTTAGGGACTCTATAGCGACAGGGTCTGTTCCGCAGGATTGGCGCATAGCAAATGTGGTGCCAATATTCAAAAAGGGCTCTAAAAGTGAACCTGGAAATTATAGGCCAGTAAGTCTAACCTCTATTGTTGGTAAAATATTTGAAGGGTTTCTGAGGGATGTTATTCTGGATTATCTCAATGAGAGTAACTGTTTAACTCCATATCAGCATGGGTTTATGAGAAATCGCTCCTGTCAAACCAATCTAATCAGTTTTTATGAAGAGGTAAGCTATAGGCTGGACCACGGTGAGTCATTGGACGTGGTATATCTCGATTTTTCCAAAGCGTTTGATACCGTGCCGCACAAGAGGTTGGTACACAAAATGAGAATGCTTGGTCTGGGGGAAAATGTGTGTAAATGGGTTAGTAACTGGCTTAGTGATAGAAAGCAGAGGGTGGTTATAAATGGTATAGTCTCTAACTGGGTCGCTGTGACCAGTGGGGTACCGCCGGGGTCAGTATTGGGACCTGTTCTCTTCAACATATTCATTAATGATCTGGTAGAAGGTTTACACAGTAAAATATCGATATTTGCAGATGATACAAAACTATGTAAAGCAGTTAATACAAGAGAAGATAGTATTCTGCTACAGATGGATCTGGATAAGTTGGAAACTTGGGCTGAAAGGTGGCAGATGAGGTTTAACAATGATAAATGTAAGGTTATACACATGGGAAGAGGGAATCAATATCACCATTACACACTGAACGGGAAACCACTGGGTAAATCTGACAGGGAGAAGGACTTGGGGATCCTAGTTAATGATAAACTTACCTGGAGCAGCCAGTGCCAGGCAGCAGCTGCCAAGGCAAACAGGATCATGGGGTGCATTAAAAGAGGTCTGGATACACATGATGAGAGCATTATACTGCCTCTGTACAAATCCCTAGTTAGACCGCACATGGAGTACTGTGTCCAGTTTTGGGCACCGGTGCTCAGGAAGGATATAATGGAACTAGAGAGAGTACAAAGGAGGGCAACAAAATTAATAAAGGGAATGGGAGAACTACAATACCCAGATAGATTAGCGAAATTAGGATTATTTAGTCTAGAAAAAAGACGACTGAGGGGCGATCTAATAACCATGTATAAGTATATAAGGGGACAATACAAATATCTAGCTGAGGATCTGTTTATACCAAGGAAGGTGACGGGCACAAGGGGGCATTCTTTGCGTCTGGAGGAGAGAAGGTTTTTCCACCAACATAGAAGAGGATTCTTTACTGTTAGGGCAGTGAGAATCTGGAATTGCTTGCCTGAGGAGGTGGTGATGGCGAACTCAGTAGAGGGGTTCAAGAGAGGCCTGGATGTCTTCCTGGAGCAGAACAATATTGTATCATACAATTATTAGGTTCTGTAGAAGGACGTAGATCTGGGTATTTATTATGATGGAATATAGGCTGAACTGGATGGACAAATGTCTTTTTTCGGCCTTACTAACTATGTTACTATGTTACTATGTAAAGTGGAGGAGAACACCAAGCAGCCGCATACACCATTAGAACGCCCAACCAAACCACTAGCCCAAATTCAGTGTAATATGTGATGTAGGCCGAAAGCCTGAAGATTGAAGCTCAGCTTTGTAAAGTGGAGAACACCAAGCAGCCACAGACACCAATAGTACGCCAAACCAAACCAGTAGCTCAAATTCAGTGTAATATGTGATGTAGGCCAAAATCCTGAAGTTTGAAGCTCAGCTTTGTAAAGTGGAGAACACCAAGCAGCCGAAAACACCATTAGTACGCCCAACCAAACCAGTAGCCCAAATGCAGTGTAATATGTGATGTAAGCCAAAAGCCAGAAGATTGAAGCTCAGCTTTGTAAAGTGGAGTAGAACACCAAGATGCCGCAGACACCATTAGTACGCCCCACCAAACCAGTAGACCAAATTCAGGGTAATATGTGATGTAGGCTGAAAACCTGAAGATTGAAGCTCAGCTTTGTAAAGTGGAGTAGAACACCAAGCAGCCGCAGACACCATTAGTACGCCCAACCAAACCAGTAGCCCAAATTCAGTGTAATATGTGATGTAGGCCGAAAGCCTGAAAATGGAAGCTCAGCTTTGTAAAGTGGAGGAGAACACCAAGCAGCCACAGACACCATTAGTACGCCCAACCAAACCAGTAGCCCAAATTCAGTGTAATATGTGATGTAGGCCGAAAGCCTCAGAATTGAAGCTCAGCTTTGTAAAGTGGAGGAGAACACCAAGCAGCCGCAGACACCATTAGTACGCCCAACCAAACCGGTAGCCCAAATGCAGTGTAATATGTGATGTAGGCCGAAAGCCTGAAGATTGAAGCTCGGCTTTGTAAAGTGGAGGAGAACACCAAGCAGCCGCAGACACTGCTCGTAGGCCCAACCAAACAAGTAGGCCAAATGCAGTTTAATATTTGATATATGCTGAAAGCCTGTAAATTTAAGATCACCTTTATTCTGTGGAGAACACCAAGCTGCGGCTCACACCATTTGTAGGCCCAACCAAAGAAGTAGGCCAAATGCAGTTAAATATCTGACACCGGATGAAAATTGAGGCTCAGCTTTGTTCAGTGGAGTACAACAGTAATGGGAGGCAGACACAGTTAGTAGGCCTTAATAAGTAAGTAGGCAAAATGCAGTTCAAAATAGGTAAGTGGAGTACACAGGCGGCATAGCTTTGTTCTTTGGAGGACAACTGTAATATGTGGCTCAGAGAGACAGAGTAGGCCCACAATTAACAAAGGTGGCTAATTGCATTTCAGAGTTGATACGAGGAGTACACAGGTGGCATAGCGTGGTTAAGCGGAGGAGGACAAGTGTAATTAGTGGCTTTGACACACTGAGTAGGCCTAAAATAAAAAATAAGGCTATATTCTGTTCATAATTGCTTAGAGGACTACAGAGGCGGCATTGCTGGGTTCAGCGGTGGAGGACAAATGTTGTGAGAGTCTGACACAGTTACTAGGACAAAATAAGTAAGTAGGCTAAAGGCTGTTCTAAATTGGTCAGAGGAGTACACAGGCGGCATAGCTTGGTTCAGCGGAGGAGGACAACTGTAATAAGTGGCTCAGACAGACAGAGTAGGCCTAAAATAAAAAAGTTGGCTAATGTCTGTTCAAAATTAGTTTGAGTAGTACACAGGCTTTGTGCACCTCTAACACCTCTGCCATGTTGCCCCCTACAGGTCGTGTGAGAACCATCAGCACCGCTGTGTGCTGGGAATGCCAGAACCAAACGGTCAACAAGAGTTGCTTGTTTGGTAGCCAATATTTGCTCAAGGTTCTCATGTGGCATGATACTTTGTAATTTGCCTTTGTATCGTGGATCCAGGAGGCATGCTAACCAGTAATCATCATCGGTCATCATTTTAATAATGCGTGGGTCCCATTTTAGGATACGCAAGGCATACTCTGCCATGTGGGCCTAAGTTCCAGGTGTCAATTCACTGCTTGTGCTGGGTTGAGTAGCACTTTTTTGAAAATCTACATCACTTGTGGCACGCAAAAACCCTGTACCTGACCTTGCAATGCCACCAGTTTCTATTGGCCCCTGTGAAGCATCCTCCTCCCATAAATATTCAGCCCCATCATCCTCCTCCTCCTCTTCGTCCGCCACCTCGTCCAGGAAAGTTCCCTGAGCAGACAATGGCTGACTGTCATCAAGGCTTCCCTCCTCCTCGGCCGCAGATGCCTGCTCCTTGATGTGCGTCAAACTTTGCATCAGCAGACTCATTAGTGGGATGCTCATGCTTATGATGGCGTCGTCCGCACTGACCAGCCGTGTGCATTCCTCAAAACACTGAAGGACTTGACAGAGGTCTTGGAGCTTCGACCACTGCACACCAGACAACTCCATGTCTGCCATCCAACTGCCTGCCCATGTATGTGTATCCTCCCACAAATACATGACAGCACGCCTCTGTTCACACAGCCTCTGAAGCATGTGCAGAGTGGAGTTCCACCTTGTTGCCACCTCAATTATTAGGCGGTGCTGGGGAAGATTCAGCGATCGCTGATGGTTAAGCATACGGCTGGAGTTTACGGGCGACCGGTGGATGTGCGAGCAAAGTCTGCGCACCTTCAGGAGCAGGGCTGGTAACTCTGGGTAGTTCTTGAGGAAGCACTGCACCACCAGGTTCAATGTGTGAGCCAGGCAAGGTATGTGTTTCAGTTCTGAAAGGGCTATGGCAGCCATAAAATTCCTTCCGTTATCACTGACTACCTTGCCTGCCTCAAGATGTACACTGCCCAGCCATGACTGAGTTTCTTGCTGCAAGTACTCGGCCAGTACTTCCGCGGTGTGTCTGTTGTCGCCCAAACACTTCATTTGCAGCACAGCCTGTTGACGCTTCCCACTAGCTGTTCCATAATGGGACACCACGGGTGTAAGACTGAAATCTGCAGATGGAGTGGTCGTGCGACTGTGCTCTGTGGACGCGCTTTCGCTTCTAGAGGTGGAGGAGGAGCAAACGCCTACAGCCAACTGTTTCCTAGACCGTGGGCTAGCCAGAACTGTGCCAGTATTGTTGTCCCCTGTGGACCCTGCATCCACCACATTAACCCAGTGTGCGGTAATGGACACGTAACGTCCCTGGCCATGCCTACTGGTCCATGCATTTGTTGTGAGGTGCGCCTTTCTACTGACCGATTGCCTGAGTGCATGGACAATGCGTTCTTTGACATGTTGGTGGAGTGCTGGTATGGCTTTTCTCGCAAAGAAGTGTCGACTGGGTAGGTCATAGCATGGTACTGCATAGGCCATCAGGGCTTTGAACCAAACGGTAGGGCATCATCTCTGACGAGATTAGTCGAGCAATGTACCCGTTCAAACCCTGTGTACGCGGATGAAAGGAAGAGTACTTTCTTTTCCTATCGAGAGTCTCTTTTAGGCTGAGCTGGACTGGAGAGCTGCATATGGTGGAACTAGTGGGGGTGGTGGTGGACATAGCAGATTGAGAGAGGCTTGGCAATGGTATTCTTGATGTGGGCCTACCTACAGTGATTCCAACCAAGAACCTTGCCATTCCCTGACTGCTTTGGCCTTGCAAAAATACCTCCACATTTGCTACTGGTGGTGTCATAACCGGTGGGCTTCCAGTTAGGGAAGCAATGTTGCGTTGCTGACTAGCTTCAATATGAGCAGGTGCACCAACGGTACGGGACATTTGGTGGTTAGTCCATGCTTCCAAGTGTCTGCTGGTTAGATGTCTACGCATGCACGTTGTATTAAAATTTTTAACATTCTTCCCTCTGCTAAAGGTCTTGGGGCATTTCTTACATGTAACTTTGGACTGATCATTCGGATCTTGGTTAAAAAATTGCCACACTGCACTCGTCCAACTATGGAATACCTTTTCAGGCTTTGCACGCCATGCTACTGCCACCGGATTGCAATGCTGTCCTACACCTGTTGTGGTTTTTGACACATGTTTTGGGCCTGATGTGGGCCTGCCAGATGACAACTTTTGCGATGTAGAAGGCTGCTGCAGATCATCCTCCTCCACTTCTGAGCTCCAGGCTGCGGCACCCTCTTTCACCAATGGCGGCCAATCTGGGTCAACAACTGGGTCATCTATAACCTCCTCTTCATTGTCATGTGCACCGTCCTCTGTGTCACCGTGTAAGGTGCTATAGCGTTCGGGACTGGGCACCATAGTCTCAGGGTCAGATTCGGGCTCAATACACTGCGAGGGCAAAGTTGTGAACTGAGTCGATGGAACAGCATAATAATCAAGCTGTGGCTGTGCATCTGTGCACTCTATGTCCGATTCTTCCTGTAATGGGCTTTTAACAATTTCCCTCTCTAACCCAGGCACGGTATGTGTAAAGAGCTCCATGGAGTAAAGTGTAGTGTTGCCTGCCGCATCCTTCACTTTTGTTTTGGGTGAAGGACACAAGGAAGCAACTTTTTCCGGACATTGAGCATATACTGACGACTCACTGGTTTTAGATTTCGAAGCTTTTGAAGAGGAGGTGAAAGAGCTGGAGGCTGAGTCAGCAAGGAAAGCCAAAACTTGTTCCTGCTTCCCCAGCTTTAAAAGCTGTTTTCCTACTCCCAGGTAAGGGAGCCTTCGAGGCCTTGTGTAGCCAGACGATGACACTGCCTCTACACCTCAAGCATTTGGTGCTATCTTGCTTTTCCCAATACCACCAGATGCTCCACTACCACCACCACCATCAGTACCAGCTGGCAACTACTGCCCACGGCCTCTTCCACCAGACTTCCTTATTTTTGCGGAAATGTTACCAAAATAACAAGCGTTATATGCTACTGTTACACAAGGTAGAAGGTGTATATTAACTATTGGAGAATTTATATTTTCCTTTTTTTGGCGGGAAGACAGCAGGAGAAAAACAGGCCCTGTGTATTACACCACACAATGGACAAGGCAGAACGTGGCTGGCAGATATACGCCAAACAGAACTCACGTAGATCCACTTAGTGGCAATTTAAAGCTCCCTTTTTATTTTGTTGGGGGGAGACTGCAGGAAAAAAACAGACCCTTTGTATTACACCACACAATGGACAAGGCAGAACGTGGCTGGCAGATACAGTGGGGCAAAAAAGTATTTAGTCAGTCAGCAATAGTGCAAGTTCCACCACTTAAAAAGATGAGAGGCATCTGTAATTTACATCATAGGTAGACCTCAACTATGGGAGACAAACTGAGAAAAAAAAATCCAGAAAATCACATTGTCTGTTTTTTTAACAATTTATTTGCATATTATGGTGGAAAATAAGTATTTGGTCAGAAACAAACAATCAAGATTTCTGGCTCTCACAGACCTGTAACTTCTTCTTTAAGAGTCTCCTCTTTCCTCCACTCATTACCTGTAGTAATGGCACCTGTTTAAACTTGTTATCAGTATAAAAAGACACCTGTGCACACCCTCAAACAGTCTGACTCCAAACTCCACTATGGTGAAGACCAAAGAGCTGTCAAAGGACACCAGAAACAAAATTGTAGCCCTGCACCAGGCTGGGAAGACTGAATCTGCAATAGCCAACCAGCTTGGAGTGAAGAAATCAACAGTGGGAGCAATAATTAGAAAATGGAAGATATACAAGACCACTGATAATCTCCCTCGATCTGGGGCTCCACGCAAAATCCCACCCCGTGGGGTCAGAATGATCACAAGAACGGTGAGCAAAAATCCCAGAACCACGCGGGGGGACCTAGTGAATGAACTGCAGAGAGCTGGGACCAATGTAACAAGGCCTACCATAAGTAACACACTACACCACCATGGACTCAGATCCTGCAGTGCCAGACGTGTCCCACTGCTTAAGCCAGTACATGTCCGGGCCCGTCTGGAGTTTGCTAGAGAGCATTTGGATGATCCAGAGGAGTTTTGGGAGAATGTCCTATGGTCTGATGAAACCAAACTGGAACTGTTTGGTAGAAACACAACTTGTCGTGTTTGGAGGAAAAAGAATACTGAGTTGCATCCATCAAACACCATACCTACTGTAAAGCATGGTGGTGGAAACATCATGCTTTGGGGCTGTTTCTCTGCAAAGGGGCCAGGACGACTGATCCGGGTACATGAAAGAATGAATGGGGCCATGTATCGTGAGATTTTGAGTGCAAACCTCCTTCCATCAGCAAGGGCATTGAAGATGAAACGTGGCTGGGTCTTTCAACATGACAATGATCCAAAGCACACCGCCAGGGCAACGAAGGAGTGGCTTCGTAAGAAGCATTTCAAGGTCCTGGAGTGGCCTAGCCAGTCTCCAGATCTCAACCCTATAGAAAACCTTTGGAGGGAGTTGAAAGTCCGTGTTGCCAAGCGAAAAGCCAAAAACATCACTGCTCTAGAGGAGATCTGCATGGAGGAATGGGCCAACATACCAACAACAGTGTGTGGCAGCCTTGTGAAGACTTACAGAAAACATTTGACCTCTGTCATTGCCAACAAAGGATATATTACAAAGTATTGAGATGAAATTTTGTTACTGACCAAATACTTATTTTCCACCATAATATGCAAATAAATTGTTAAAAAAACAGACAATGTGATTTTCTGGATTTTTTTTTCTCAGTTTGTCTCCCATAGTTGAGGTCTACCTATGATGTAAATTACAGACGCCTCTCATCTTTTTAAGTGGTGGAACTTGCACTATTGCTGACTGACTAAATACTTTTTTGCCCCACTGTATATATGCCAAACAGAACTCACGCAGATCCACTTAGTGGCAATTTAAAGCTCCCTTTTTATTTTGTTGGGGAGAGACTGCAGGAAAAAAAGAGGCCCTATGTATTACACCACACAATGGACAAGGCAGAACGTGGCTGGCAGATATACGCCAAACAGAACTCACGTAGATCCACTCAGTGGCTATTTAAAGCTCCCTTTTTATTTTGTTGGGGGGAGACTGCAGGAAAAAACAGGCCCTGTGTATTACACCACACAATGGCAAGGCAGAACGTGGCTGGCAGATATACGCCAAACCGAACTCACATAGATCCGCTAAGTGGCAATTTAAAGCTCCCTTTTTTGGGGGGGACGGGAGACTGCAGGAAAAACAGGCCCTGTGTATTAAACTACACACAATGTACAATGCAGAACGTGGGTGGCAGATCTACGCCAAACAGAACTCACGTTAATCCACTAGTGGCAATTTAAAGCACCCTTTTTTGGGGGGGTGGGAGACTGCAGGAAAAAACAGGCCCTGTGTGTAAAACTACACACAATGTACAAGGCAGAACGTGGGTGGCAGGTATATGCCAAACAAAACTCACGTTAATCCACTTAGTGGCAATTTAAAGCACCCTTTTTTTTGGGGGGGGTGAGACTGCAGGAAAAAACAGGCCATGTGTGTTAAACTACACACAATGTACAAGGAAGAACGTGGGTGTCAGATGTACGCCAAACAGAACTCACGTTGATCCACTTAGTGGCAATTTAAAGCACCCTTTGTTTTTGTTTTTTTGTGGGAGACTACAGGAAAAAACAGGCTCAGTGTATGACACCACACAATGTACAAGGCAGAACGTGGCTGGCAGATACATCAAAAAATACAAGGGCTGTAGTAGAATTTCAATCTCCCTACAATGATCAAAGGACAAGTATGGCAGCAATAAAAACGACTGCTGCACAGTGCACACAAAACAGTGTGGACAAAGAAACAAGATAACTGTGCAGAAAGAAGCAACAGGATTTTTGCTTTGAAAAAAGCAGTTGGTTTGCACAGTGGCGTACACACAGCAATGCAGCTATCAGGGAGCCTTATAGGGCAGCCTAAGGAGCTACAGAGCTGATGCACCCCCCCCAAAAAAAACCACTCTCCCTGCAAAGAAAAGGTGTTGTTGGACAGTTGAAATCGCTACAGCACAAGCGGTTTGGGGGTTAATATTCCCTCCCTAAGTATATCCCTGCTTCTGGCGAAGCTGCAGCAACCTCTCCCTATGCTCAGATCGGCAGAAGTAAGATGGCGATCATCGTGCACGCCACTTTATAGCCCCTGTGATGCCGCAGAAAGCAAGCCAATCACTGCCATGCCCTTCTCTAAGATGGTGGGGGCCGAGACCTATGTCATCCAGCTGCCCACACTTTGCGTGCACCTTCATTGGCTGAGAAATGGCGCTTAGAGCCTCATATGAAACGCGACTTTGGCGTGCAGATCGCCGACCTCAAGGCCGATCCCACAGTGGGATCGGGTCGGGTTTCACGAAACCCGACTTTGCCAAAAGTCGGCGATTTATGAAAATGTCCGATCCGTTTTGCTCAACCCTAAATTTATACTATTGGTGCTCTGGGTCAATTGATGCCACTATTCCTGGTATCTGCCTCTTTGATCTGTTTGGGAAGCTTTTTTGCCCCCCTTAAGGTGTAGCCTTTGCATTTGGTTTTGCCTCCCATTGACCTTAATAGTATTAGAATATGTTCGTGTAGGGAGGAGAGCCAAGCTTGCGGTTTCTCTGGCGTGTCTGGGCCGGAACTGTTGAGACTGTCACCAGTGTTTCAGGGGGAAGAGATTTCGGAATAGAGCAGTTCAGGACACCTGACTGATGGGGTGGGTCCGACATAAAAAGCCGTCTGAGTGGGAAGATGGGACTTTTGGCAGTGAACGAGCCTGTGAGTAGTGAGATGGTTGACTCCCTCTCGATGGAACCACGCCAGCTAGCTGTCCCTGTATCCCTGGCTAGCTATACTGCCAACACATACTACCCCCAGCCCAGAGAGACATCCGCACCGGGTAGTGACCAGGATAGAGTGCATACCTTGGCTCACCACTGCGGAGGCACTGCTTAGTCCCATCCTTGCGGTGCCTGCTAAGGACCGGCCTGTGCCTGTGGCTGTGTCCGCTGGACTGTGTGCTTCAGCTGCAGTCTTGTCTATTGAGCTTTCCGTTTCTCCAACGGTGCCGCCGACCATCATTTTTACCCCACCGCGTGCCCTGATCAGGAGATCACGTGCCGAAGAACCCAGAGGATTGATCCTCACCAGGAGACAGTGCATCACAATTCTGTGGGACCGGATTGGAGACATCTCGTGCCGCCTGCGACGCCGCTGAGGGATTTTCCAGCAACCTTCCTCAAGCGCACAGAGACTGATAGGTAAACGTATTACTTTCTTCTGCATTTGACTTTCACCCATCCTCAAGTTCACATCCGTTAACCCCCTGCTTGAACCATTACTGTTTATTTATATATATATATCACCTGTTAACCCTTGCTCTGCCTCCTGTGTGTCACTGCATCGTACGCACCTAACATACTACACTTGGTGTAGTCAGCAGGATGCAGTCCAATAGCATGCAGGTGGCAGACCATGCAGTTGGGGGTGGCCCAGGACTAGCCTTTCCCTGGGGGCAATGCTGAGCAATTTGCTCAAATTCAGCGGGCGCAACACTATGCTGTGGAGCTGGACTGAATGCCTTAGAGGCATGATGAGAATGCACCCCATGACCCCTGCGCTGAAGGCTGAGGTGGCCATTATGGCACTAGACAGAGAAGCCAGGGATTTAGTAATGTTACGGACCACATGAGACCGGGATACCTTTAACAAGGTATTTCAGATCTTAGAGGAGACTCACGGAGACCAAACAGGGCAACTGAGAACACGTCTTTTTAGCAGAATGGGAGGGGGAGACCATAACTCAATATATGAATGCATTACAAGATCTACACACTGCAATTATTAGAAAAGACGGCAGGGGAGTAGGACCCACAGACATAATGTTAGGAGACCTCCTAGTGACAGGTTTGCGAGATGTGCTGACAAAACAAGCACTGCGAGATTGAGTACCGGTGAACCCCCAAATGACTTTACCAGAAGTATGGAGTGAGGCACGCATGCATGAACAGGATCAGGGGGTGACAGTCCTGGTGGGAAAGGTCCAGAGCGTGGGGGTGTCTGTAAACACTATTGCTGAACCCCAATGGGTAGAAGAACTGAGAGAACTGCTGAGTGTGAAAGTAGAATTGGCTGACATAAAGAAAAAAACGGAGGCTGACAGTAATTCTCCAGAGAGCAGGGAAGGCCCAGAGTCCCATCGTGACTCCAGAATGCTTCGCCGGCCGAGGCTCATCACTTGTTACAACTGAGGAGAGAGAGGACACATTGCATGGAAGTGCACTCAACGAGGTAGAGTGCTCTGAGCCGGGGGGAACCCGCCTGGAGCCAGAACAGGTGAGGAAGAATAGTGGAAGTCATTATTATTATTATTATTTAATGTTGTAACACCATTTATTCCATGGCGCTTTACATGTGAGGAGGGGTATACATAATAAAAACAAGTACAATAATCTTAAACAATACAAGTCATAACTGGTACAGGAGGAGAGAGGACCCTGCCCGCGAGGGCTCACAATCTACAAGGGATGGGTGAGAATAAAGTAGGTCAGGATAGAGCTGGTCATGCAGCGATTTGGTCGATCGGTGGTTACTGCAGGTTGTAGGCTTGTCGGAAGAGGTGGGTCTTCAGGTTCTTTTTGAAGGTTTCGATGGTAGGCGAGAGTCTGATGTGTTGTGGTAGAGGGTTCCAGAGTAGGGGTGAGACGCGAGAGAAATCTTGTATATGATTGTGGGAAGAGGAGATAAGAGGGGAGTAGAGAAGGAGATCTTGTGAGGATCGGAGGTTGCGTGTAGGTAAGTACCGGGAGATGAGGTCACAGATGTATCGAGGAGACAGGTTGTGGATGGCCTTGCACGTCATGGTTAGGGTTTTGTAGTGGAGTCTCTGGGCAATGGGGAGCCAGTGAAGGGATTGAAGTCCCGCTATTTTAGTGTCAACATGCCTCCTGATATGGGTAGAAATGGACGGGCGTGCAGTGCGATGCCTGGTGGACACAGGCTCGCAGGTGACAATGATGCCAGAGGCTTACTACCGGCAACAATTACCCCAAGCAAACCAACCTGAATGGGGCACTGAGATAAAGTTGATGGCAGCCAACCAACTACCCATCCCGGTCGCAGGGGTAGTATGGATGCAAGTGTCTGTCTGTGGGAAAGACCTGGGATGGAAAGGCGTGGTGCTGACACAGGGAGAAGTGAATTATGGTCCCGCTATCACCTTGAGAATAAATGTGCTGTAGGAGTTTGGAAGTCTTCTCCTCAGCGACCCCGCTAACGAGACCCTAAAACAGTGGGGCCCACATACACCACAGAGTAGAATTTTTCAACACCTAGCACGAGTGGCACAGGAACAAGGATTCTAACTGTGAGGGAGGAGTGTTGGGAAAAGTAATTGTTCTGGCCTCCACCAAAATGGTTCTTCCACCTGGACAAACAGTACTGTCTCTGACCGTTCGCGCTTGTGTCCCCTTGGAGGGAGTTGAGGTCCAAATCGAACAAGCCTCTTGTGAACAGCTACCCATGGGACTCCTAGTGGCACATATGATAGCCATTGTGCGGGAAGGGACTGTTCCGGTGTGGTGCATTAACTTAGGGGATCAGGACATTACTGTTGTTCACAGAAGTGTGATGGCCCGTATAATGAACCCACCATAGGAAATAAAGCCCCCCAAGTGGTACAACTGGAGGAACAACCTAGAAACCCCTGGACTATGTCAGTAAACGCCATCCCTGGGCCAGAATCTCATTACATCAAGGAGGGCCGACCCATACTGGAACAAATGCGGGCTGAGCTGGCTAAACTCAAACCCAATCAGTTGCAGTAGGTAGAAGCTCTGCTGGGAAGGTATAAAGAAGTTTTCGCCCTCCACGAGGATGATTTTGTCTGCAGCACGGCAATTACGCCCAAAATACCAACTGGAAGCACTGCAACCATAAGAGAGCGCTACCAGAAAATTCCCCCACAGCTGTACCAGGAAGTGAAGAGCATGTTGAATCAGATGTTGCAGGCCAGCGTGATTAGGGAGAGTCAGAATCCGTGGGCTGCCCCAATTGTGCTGGTATGGAAGAAAGACGGCACCTTGCGCTTTTGCATGGATTACCGGAAACTCAACGCCTCTATGGTGAGGGACTCGCACCTGTTACCCCGGATTCAGGAGCTCCTGTCTGCTCTGGGGAAAGCCAGGTTCTTCTCTATACTGTAACTCACCAGGGGCTACTGACAAGTCCCCATGTCTGAACAAGATCAAGCTAAGACTGCCTTCATTTTCCCATGGGCCTGTATAAGTTCAACCGCATGCCATTCAGCTTAGCAAATGCTCCTGGAAATTTTCACTGTCTCATGGAGAGGTGCTTAGGGGATTTGAACTTTGAATCAACGCTCATCTACCTGGATGACAGTATAGTCTTTGCGGCTTCATTCGATGAACATCTGCAATGCCTGGAACAAGTGTTGGCCCTCCTTCAGAAACATGGACTAAAGGTGAAGCTACAGAAGTGCCATTTCTTATGCACGCAAATTGAATACCTAGGCCTTGTAGTTTCTGCCGAAGGGGTAGAACCCTCAAGAGAGAAGGACGATGTGATTCAGGACTGTCCCACTCCAGAGACCGTGAAAGATGTGCTTGTGTTCCTGGGACTGACCGGTTATTACAGGCGGTTTGTGAAGAATTTCGCTCGATTGGCAAAGCCCTTACAGGAACTGTTGAAAAAGGTACCCTAGGGTGTCAAGAACTGGAAGATCTGCTGGAAAGAGCCCCAAGAAGAAACCTTTCAAGATCTCAAAAAGGCACTCACCGAAGCTCCTATCCTGGCTTACGCAGATTTCTCTCAACTGTCCATTCTCCACACTGACGGGAGTCTGATGGGACTTGGAGCTGTGTTGTCACAGATGCAGGATGTGAGAGAGAGGGTGATCGCTTATGCAAGTTGGTCCCTTCACGATTCCAAACACAATCTGGACAATTATAGTTCTTTTAAGTTGGAGCTGTTGGTGTTGGTTTGGGCTATGATGGAGAGATTTGCAGAATATTTGACTGGCTCAGAAGTGTTGGTGCAGATATATTCTTCAGTCCAAGATGGTATACTGGGACAATCTTGAGATGAGTGGGTTCAGCTGCAACAGGAAGATGGCGAACTGCCTTTGTGAAGATGCTGTGTGACTTCTCAGAGACTTCCCAGCTGGACAGAAAGAGGTACTTTGTCCCCGAAGGTGTTGCGGATCCTTCAACAATGGGAACTATGGATGAAAAACAGCTTACTATATCGGAAAACGCAACTGCGGACTGAGCAGAATGTGACCCGGCAAGTCCTCATTCCAACAACGTCATTGTCTGAAATTGCTGCCCTGCACATGAACAAGGAGCCCACTTTGGCGCAGAAAAAACATTCCAATGGCTTCAACAGTTCATCTTAAACCCTTCCACCCCCAGTTGAGTAAGAAAGTGGACGAGGCCTGTAGAATGTGCCGCATATGTGAACTGGCTATGCCACCAGATCAGAAAGCCCCCGTTCAGTCCATTGTAACATCCGCTCCTCTGGAACTCTTGACAATAGACTATCTAACCATCGGCCCGGCCCATCAGGGCTATGAACATTACCTGGTAATGGTGGATCACTTCACAAAATTTGCCGTGGTAATGTCTACCCAGGATCAGACTGTAGAGTCCACAATATGTAAGAACATCATCCAACCCTATGGGTGTCCAAAGAGAATTCACTCTGATCAGGGAGCTTGTTTCTTGGGAAGAGTAATGGATGAATTGCACTGCCTGTACCAGATTGACAAGTCCCACACCACACAATACCATCCTCAGGGTAATAGTGCCTGTGAATGATTTAACCGTACACCGATTCAGATGCTAAGAACTCTAGAGGAGTACATCGAACCACGGGATATACACCTTACTCTCTTCTGTTTGGCCGAGAAGGAAAATTAATCACCGAGTTGGCATTGGACCCAGAAGAGGACTATCCATGGACGGGGTGTCCTCCTGGGTTCGGGAACATCGACACTGCCTGCAGACCTTGCACCCGTTGGTCCAGACCAGATTACAGGAGCTAGACCATGCAGAGAAGACCCCATCTGGAGCAACAGAGTTTCGAGTTGGAGACCGTGTCTTAGTGCGGGAGAAGAGCCCTCGAGACAAGCTGGAAAATCGTTGAGATAAAGACCCATATCGGGTAAAGAGAAGAGTTAGTCCAGAAGGACCTGTCTATGAAGTCCAGCCTGAATGAAAGGAAAATGCCCCCACTCGAACTCTTCACCAGAATATGCTCCAACCCTTCCTGTCTAAGAACCCTGTCCGAGTAGAAGAGGAGTCCGAGGCTCCTGAGATAGTTCATACGCCAGTGGAAGGAGAGGATGAAGAAGGGGATGAAGGATTAAGCTCAGAGAGGTTGGAACGCGAGGATACTGGTTCACCCATGACTCTTCCCTGACAGCCGGATTCAGCTCCACAAGAGAGCTCCACGTCTTTTCCTGATCTGAGACGCTTTGAATGAGCAACAGCTGGCAAGCCCCCAAGCGTTATGACCCAAAAATTTTTGTCTGGCAACAATCCGCACAGTCTTGCCCGTGGAATGGCGAGGAAAAAAGAGTGGGGAAGTGTAGGGAGGAGAGCCAAACTTGCGGTCTCTCTCTCGCGTGTCTGGGCCGGAACTGTCGGGACTATCATCAGTGTTTCAGGGGGAAGAGATTTCGGACCAGAGCGGTTCAGGACACCTGACTGATCAGGGTGGGTCCGACATAAAAAGCCATCTGAAGATGAGACTTTTGGTGGGGAACAAGCCTGTGAGTAGTGAGATGGTTGCCCTTGCTCTCGACAGAACACCAGCTAGCTATCCCTGTATCCCTGGCTAGCTATGCTGCTGACACATACTACCCCCAGCCCAGAGAGACATCCACACTGGGTAATGACCAGGATTGAGTACATACCTTGGCTCTGCTCACCACTGCAGAGGCACTGCTTAGTCCCATCCTTGCGCTGCCTGCCAAGGACCGACCTATGCCTGTGGCTGTGTCTGCTGGACTGTATGCTGCAGCCTTGTCGACTGAACTTTCCATTTCTCCCACTGTGCCGCCGACCATCATCTCTACCCCACAGTGTGCCCAGATCAGGAGATCATGTGCCGAAGAACCTGGAGGATTTGTTGTCGCCAGGAGACAGTGCATCACCATTCTGCGGGATCGGATCAGAGACATCTCACGCCGCCTGCGATGCTGCCAAAGGATCTTCCAGCCACCTTCCTCCAGCGCACAGAGACTGATAAGTTAGCCTACTATTTTCTTCTGCATTTAACTTTCTCCCATCCTCAAGTTCACATCCATTACCCCCCTGCTTGTACCATTGCTGTTTATAGATATAAAAATATTTAGAATTGAGAGTCCTCAGTGGTTGATACCTTTTAATGGCTAACTGAAACTCAATTCTAAATATTTTTCTATCTACTGGCGATCACGGTACCAAGATATATTTCTTTCCTGTATAGATATAAAGAACCTGTTGACCATTGCTCTGTCTCCTGTGTGTCACTGCATCCTACACACCTGCTAACATACTACATTCGACAAACTGATTGGCAAACCTGTTCGGCGAACATCGAACCAAGTCTAGAAAGGTTCGCTCATCTGTAGTGGTGACTATATTTTCATATTTATTGGAAAATAACTTTGCTGCAAATAAAATTTCCTGTGCTCTAAAAATGATCTGACAATAAGATTCTCTAGGTCCAGGTCAGTATGATTACATTGACACAAGATTTCTAGCGTTTCTTGTAACTTTGCTTTTTTAAACATTTTACTGGTTAAAAAAATTATCAGAACTGCATAACAAATTTTCTGTGGGTTGCTACTCACTGAGACTTTTTATTTTTTGATTAACAGATCTGCATGTGTGTGATGGGGAAGGGAATATTATTTTCTGAGTATCTAGCTTTAGGGTATGTTCACACTGGGTATTTTTTTGCTGATTTTTTATGCTAATTTTCAGCAGCTTTTTACAGTACCAGAAAATCCTATGAGACTTCAGAAATCTCATGCACAAACAATGTTTTTTTGTCATCAGGATTTTGTGCTTTGCAGCATTTTTTGTACATAGAGCATGCCACTTCTTTCAGCGTTTTTGCAGTATTTTTCAAGTGTTTTTCACCCATTGACTTGAATGGATGGTGAAAAAACACTGCAAATATGCAGGTTGCCTTTTTTTGCAGGGTATTTGCTGCAGAAAAGTCGAGGAGAGCAGGATGTGACCTCACACTTGGCTCTGCTACCTCTAGATGGCAGGCTGCATGGTTGCATGATGCATTCATACAGCCTGTCATCCAACAGAGTGGACCCGAACCCCATTCACTTGAATGGGAGGCCCGACAATACAGTTTTTGAAATGCTGTCATATGCATGACAGAGCGGTAAACAACTAAACACCACTTCTGATCGGAGGTGAAACTATTCCCGCCGGTCAGAGAGCCGTGGTTCCCACACTGTCAAAAGACAGCATGAGCGCTCAGCTGTGATCGGAAGCATAAAGTTTACCTCTAGTCACTGGTGTCAGTGAATGGGATTACCGCTCCCATCATCCGACACCTGCTGCCACTAATAACAGTGAGAGCAGGAGCGGCGGATGGGAGTATTCATCAGCCACTCCTGCGCTGTAAATAAATAAATAAAAACAACCTGCGTGGGTGCCCCCCATTTTTTATGATCAGCCTTGCTAAAGCAGACAGCAGAGGGCTGGTATTCTCCGGCTGGTAAGGGGCCATGGATATTGCCCCCCAGCCTAAAAATAGCAGCCCGCAGCTGCCTAAAAAAAGGCACATGTATTAAATGTGCCAATTTTGGCACTTTGCCCAGCTCTTCCAACTTGCCCTGTAGGGGTGGCAAGTGGGATGATAGTTGGGGGGTTGATGTCACCTTTGTATTGTCAGGTGACATCAAACCCTGAGGTTAGTAATGAGAGGCGTCTATGAGACACACCCATTACTTACCCTATAGTCACATTGTATAAAAACACACACAGCAAGAATAAAGTCCTTTAATTGAAAAAATGACACAGACTAGTTTAATAATCTTAAATAAACCATACTTATGACCTTGCCTAATTCCACCAAAGCTCTTGTTCTCCTGTAACAAACCAAAAAATAAAAAAAACAATATTCCTCACCTATTTGTCGTTCGGTCACACACTGCAATCCATGTCTAAGGGATATAGTTTTCTACCTGAACGGTACCAAGAAGCGATCGCCCAGGCTGAGAACCACTGATGTATGAGCTGCGAGCGCAGCCTCCGTGACTAGGGGTGACGTCACTGTGGCTGCGTTCCCATTCGGGCTGAACTGTGGTGACCTCGGTGAGATTCCCACTAGAACCGTGAGAAAGTCGGCGAGTTCACCGCAGTTGAAATTCACCTCAGTGAAATTCTCCCGGTGAACTCACCTCTGCACTGTGCAACATTCTCATGGTGCTAAATATCTTCAGTCCAGATGTGTCCAGATCCCAGAATTTCAAGTGGCGGAAGTTGACTGACTGCCATATTGGGACACCCAAATGATGGGTGTCTCAATATTCAAACTGATGGTGGTACCAGCCTCTTGCGTGGTACCACCAGTGGAACACCGTCGCACCACATACACATGTACACACACTGTATACGCCATGCGCACCACAGACACAAACACACACTGTATATGCCAAACACACCACACACATACACACACACACACACTGTTTATGCCGCATGCACCACACACACAATGTATATGCCCTACACAGCCTCTTGTGCGGAACCACCAGCGGAACACCGTCGCGAACATGCCACAGCCAGGATCAGCCGAATGATTCACTGACCGCCACCATCATTGTACAGGAGGAACACATGTGCAGTTTTACTATGACCGCTGCTCTCTGTCTGCACAAAGATGGCGGTGGTCTGATTTACTGTGCCTGCATGAGTTCCGCGCAGTGAATCATTCAGCTGATCCCGGCAGCAGATGCATGACGTGTCTACAGGTAGAGGAAGACAAGAAGAGTACCGGCATTTTCTGCAAACTTACTGCCCTCTGTAACCATGTCCATACCACATTGAAAGAAATAAAGGACAAGGGTTTTTTAACTATATGGAAAGTTGGTGCAGCTTATTTTCTTTTCTTTGGATCTTTGCATATGTGTCTCCAAGCAAGCACACCCACTACCGTGGATTCACCGGGCAAGGTGACGCTGATTCAGAAATTACCTCCTCCACCAGTGAGTTTAAATGTTTTTCTTAGTGCCATTCTGTTTTTTTCATTTTTCTTTTTTCACTTTATCCACAGAAGCAGAAGTGACTCTTTGTCTTCTTTTCCTGAGGCGGTCCTCATGTGAGCCAGTTTCTTTGCAGCGCTTAATGGTTTTTGCAACTGCACTTGGGGACACTTTCAAAGTTTTCCCAATTTTTTGTACTGACGGACTTTCATTTCTTAAATTAATGATGGCCACTCGTTTTTCTTTTCTTAGCTTTTTTTCTTAGCATAATACGAATTCTAACAGTCTATTCAGTAGGACCATCAGCTGTGTATCCACCAGACTTCTGCTCAACACAACTGATGGTCCCAACCCCATTTATAAGGCAAGCAATCCCACTTATTCAACCTGACAGGGCACGCCTGTGAAGTGAAAACCATTTCCGGTGACTACCTCTTTAAGGTCATCAAGAGAATGCCAAGAGTGTGCAAAGCAGTCATCAAAGCAAAATGTGGCTACTTTGAAGAACCTAGAATATAAGACATATTTTCAGTTGCTTCACACTTTTTTGTTAAGTATGTAATTCCACATGTGTTAATTCATAGTTTTGATGCCTTCAATGTGAATTTACAATTTTCATAGTCATGAAAATATAAAAACATCTTTAAATGAGAAGGTGTGTCCAAACTTTTGGTCTGTACTGTATATATACCTGATTATAAATTTTGATTCTGTGGACCTCTCTCCCCATATTTATGCCTGTGGGGTGACACCACATTTTTGGTGCACCTTTGACCGGATTTGAATAGCTCTGTTTTTGATAAAACTGTTTTGAGATATATGTTATGTATTGTCTTTCATGATCTACTGCAGACCTCCCAACCGTCCCGGATCCAGTGGGGCAGTCCAGATTTTGACAGTCTCCCCCCGCGGTCACCGGCGGGACATTAGTTTTCCTGCACTGCAATGTCAGCCTCAGCCTCATCGGGACTGCCCCGCTGAATCTGGGATGGTGGAAAGGTCTTCATCCCTCCACCCGCAGAGCAGCACACTACATATATGGCTGCTCTGTGCGCACAGGACCTGTGATGAGGTCACAGGAGAGGAGGAGACAGGGGTATGATGCAGAACTCTGCTGGTTGTCATGGTGCTGGATGAGGTTAAGTTTTTGTGTGGGGTCAGGAGGTGTTTACAGTGTGCATGTAGTAGAGCCGTGTGTGTACAAGGTGTATGGAGCAGAGCTGTGTGTGTACAAGGTGTACGGAGCAGAGCCGCATGTGTACGAGGTGTACGGAGTGCAGCCGCATGTGTATGAGGTGCACGGAGCGCAGCCGCGTGTGTATGAGGTGTACGGAGCGGAGCCGCGTGTATATGAGGTGTACAGAGTGCAGCCGCGTGTCTATGTAGTCTACGGAGCACAACAGCGTGTGTATGAGGTGTATGGACTGCAGTTGCATGTGTACGTAGTGTACGGAGCAGAGCATCATGTGTATTAGGTGTATGGAGGGGAGCCGTGTGTGCAAGGTGTAAGGAGTGGAGTCATGTGTGTACGAAGTGTACGAAGTAGAGCCGCATGTGTACGAGGTGTATCGAGAGGATCTGTGTGTGCAAGGTGTATGGAGTGGAGTCGTGTGTGTACGAAATGGAGCCGCTTGTGTACGAGGTGTATGGAGTGCAGCCGCGTGTGTATGAAGTGTACGGAGAACAACAGCGTGTGTACGAGGTGTACAGAGCAGAGCCGCATGTGTATGAGGTGTATGGAGTGGAGCCGTGTGTGCAAGGTGTAAGGAGTGGAGTCGTGTGTGTACGAAGTAGAGCCGCATGTGTACGAGGTGTACAGAGAGGATCTGTTTGTGCAAGGTGTATGGAGTGGAGCCGTGTGTGTACGAAGTAGAGCCGCATGTGTACGAGATGTACAGAGAGGATCTGTTTGTGCAAGGTGTATGGAGTGGAGTCGTGTGTGTACGAAGTGGAGCCGCTTGTGTGCGAGGTGTGTGGAGCGGATGCTAGCTGTGAAGGATATTGCTTCTCCCTCTGACACTGACTAGCACAGGAGACACAGAGAGGTCTTTATCAGTTGCGTACCGGAGCTGCAGCGATGTGAGCAGTAAGTGGTGTGGAGCAGCTGGATGACATCATTCAGCGCCGAGGGAGAGGAAGCTGCCAGCTGCTGCAAGGAAGAGCGTTGAAAGGTGTGTGTGTAGTGATGGAGAAGGCAATAATGGGGGTGTGAGGGCAATGATGGGGGTGGGGTAACCATATGTGGCCATTATACTGTACACAGTATCATGTGGGGCCATTATACTTTACCCAGAATAATGTGGGACCATTATACTGTACCCAGCATCATATGGGGCCATTATACTCTACAAAGCATCATGTGAGGCCATTATACAGTATGCAGCATCATGTGGGCCCATTATACTGTATGGAGCATCACGTGGGGTCAGTATACTGTACGCAGCATCATGTGGGGCCATTATACTGTATGCAGTATCATGTGGGGCCATTATAGAGTATGGAGCACTGTGTCGCAATTACACAGTATTGAGCATCATGTGTGGCCATTATACAGTATGGAACACTATGTGTGGCCGTTATACAGTATGGAGCATCATGTGTGGCCATTATACAGTATGGAGCACTATGAGTGGCCATTATACAGTATGCAGCATCATGTGTGGCCATTATACAGTATGGAGTACTATGAGTGATCATTATACAGTACTAGATTGTGGCCCGATTCGAACGCATCGGGTATTCTAGAATATGCATGTCCCCGTAGTATATGGACAATGATGATTCCAGAATTCACGGCAGACTGTGCCCGTCGCTGATTGGTCAAGGCAACCTTTATGACATCATCATCGCCATGGCAACCATCATGACATCTACGTCGATACTGTGCCCGTCGCTGATTGGTCGAGGCCTGGCGGCCTCGACCAATCAGAGACGCGGGATGTCTACGTCCTTTATGACATCATCGTCGCTGTGCCCGTCGCTGATTGGTCGAGGCCGCGACCAATCAGAGACGTGGGATTTCCAGGACAGACAGACGAAAAAACCCTTAGACAATTATATATATAGATGGAGCATCATGTGGGGCCATTATACAGTATGGAGCACTGTGTGACCATTATACAGTATTGAGCATTATGTGTGGCCGTTATACAGAATAGAGCATGATGTGTGGCCATTATACAGTAGGGAGCATAATGTGTGACCATTATACAGTATAGAGCCTAATGTGTGGCCATTGGCCATTATACAGTAAGGAGCACTGTGTGGCCATTAGTGTTGAGCATTCCGATACCGCAAGTATCGGGTATCGGCCGATACTTGCGGTATCGGAATTCCGATACCGAGATCCGATACTTTTGTGGTATCGGTATCGGATACATAGAGATGTGTAAAATAAAGAATTAAAATAAAAAATATTGATATATTTACCTCTCCGGCGGCCCCTGGACTCAGCGCGGGTAACCGGCAGGCTTCGTTGTTCAAAATCAGCGCTTTTAGGACCTGAGAATCACGTCCCGGCTTCTGATTGGTCGCGGGCCGCCCATGTGACCGCCACGCGACCAATCACAAGCCGTGACGTCACCGCAAGCTATTAGCGCGCTCATTTTTGAAAAATGAGCGCGTTAATAGCTTGCGGTGACGTCGCGGCTTGTGATTGGTCGCGGCCACGCGACCAATCACAAGCCGCTACGTCTTTGAAAGTCATTAACGCGCTCATTTTTCAAAAATGAGCGCGCTAATAGCTTGCGGTGACGTCGCGGCTTGTGATTGGTCGCGTGGCCGCGACCAATCACAAGCCGCTACGTCTTTGAAAGTCATTAACGCGCTCATTTTTCAAAAATGAGCGCGCTAATAGCTTGCGGTGACGTCGCGGCTTGTGATTGGTCGCGTGGCGGTCACATGGGCGGCCCGCGACCAATCAGAAGCCGGGACGTGATTCTCAGGTCCTAAAAGCGCTGATTTTGAACAAAGAAGCCTGCCGGTTACCCGCGCTGAGTTCAGGGGCCGCCGGAGAGGTAAATATATCAATATTTTTTATTTTAATTCTTTATTTTACACATCCCTATGGATCCCAGGGCCTGAAGGAGAGTTTCCTCTCCTTCAGACCCTGGGAACCATGAGAATACCTTCCGATACTTGATGTCCCATTGACTTGTATTGGTATCGGATATCGGTATCGGCAATATCCGATATTTTTCGGGTATCGGCCGATACTATCCGATACCGATACTTTCAAGTATCGGACGGTATCGCTCAACACTAGTGGCCATTATACAGTGTTGAACATCATGTGTGGCCCTTATACAGTATGGAGCATCATGTGTGACCATTATACAGTATAGAACATGATGTGTGGCCATTATACAGTAGGGAGCATAATGTGTGACCATTATACAGTATTGAGCATCATGTGTGACCATTATACAGTATAGAGCATAATGTATGGCCATTGGTCATTATACAATACTAGACTATGGCCCGATTCCAACGCATCGGGTATTCTAGAATATGCATGTCCGCGTAGTATATAGACAATGATGATTCCAGAATTCGCGGCAGACTGTGCCCGTCGCTGATTGGTCAAGGCAACCTTTATGACATTATCGTCGCCATGGCAACCATTATGACATCTACGTCGATACTGTGCCCGTCGCTGAATCATAAACGTGGGATTTCTACGTCCTTTATGACATCATCGTCGATGTGCCCGTTGCTGATTGGTCGAAGCCTGGCGGCCTCAACCAATCAGAGACGCGGGATATCTACGTCCTTTATGACATCATCGTCGCTGTGCTCGTCGCTGATTGGTCGAGGCCTGGCTGCCTCGACCAATCAGAGACGCGGGATTTCTACGTCGATGCTGTGCCGGTCTCTGATTGGTCGAGGCCGCCAGGCCTCGACCAATCAGAGAGCCGGGATTTCCAGGACAGACAGACAGACAGACAGACAGACGGAAAAACCCTTAGGCAATTATATATATAGATGGAGCACTGTGTGGCCATTATACAGTGTTGAGCACTATGTGTGGCCATTATACAGTATCGAGCATCATGTGTGCCCATTATACAGTATGGAGCACTATGTGTGGCCATTATACAGTATGGAGCATTATGTGTGACCATTATACAGTATTGAGCATCATGTGTGGCCATTATACAGTATGGAGCATAATGTGTGGCCATTATACAGTGTGGAGTACTGTGAGGCCATTATACAGTATGGAGCATCATGTGCGGCCATATACAGTATGGAGCATCATATGTGGCCATTATACAGTATGGAGCACTGTGTGGCCATTATACAGTATGGAGCACTGTGTGGCTATATTTTATTTTTTTATAATTATTGTTTATGAAACAGTGTGATCAGCAGTGCTAAATGGGTGTGGTTGGGGCATAAACATGGGTGTGAGTTGTGAAATGGGTGTGGTCAGAGGCATGGCCTAAAATTTGCCATGGCGCGCTGCGCATGCTGCAAAATTGGGTACCTCTTTCCCTTCTTCAAAAGTTGGGAGGTATGCTACTGTGTCATTAAAAATATACCTTTTAATTATTACATATTTTTAGGTGTTTGCTATGCTCCATGTTCTTATGTCCTAATGCAATGCTATTTGGGAGCTCCATAGGGTTATAGCCCATACGAGTCCCGGTTGACAACCATAGGACTATTTGGCATAATATGGTTCATGTATCTGAGATCTTGTATCATATTAGCTTCAGAGATGTAAAACCAGAATCGTTTTCCTCCAGCACGCTATGCACTGAGAGGGTTAAGTTATATTATGGGCTTGTTTTAGTGGACCTTCATAGAGTGGGTGGGAGGAGGTCCACCACATCTCCACTTGGAGTGTCCTGACAGGATCTGTGTGAGCTCCAATCCATCCTACACTCTGCTGCCCGACTAATCCACCTGTCCCCCCGCTATTCCCCAGCCTCTCCCCTGTGTCAAGCCCTTCACTGGCTTCCTATCGCCCAGAGACTCCAGTTCAAAACCCTCACACTGACATACAAAGCCATCCACAACCTGTCTCCTCCATACATCTGTGACATGGTCTCCCGGTACCTACCTACACGCGACCTCCGATCCTCCCAAGACCTCCTTCTCTACTCCCCTCTCATCTCTTCTTCCCATAACCGCATCCAAGACTTCTCCCGTGCTTCCCCCATACTCTGGAACTCTCTACCCCAACACATCAGACTTGCGCCTACCATAGAAACATTCAAAAAGAACCTGAAGACTCATCTCTTCCGACAAGCCTACAGCCTGCAGTGATCCTCAACCTACTGAACAGCCGTACAGCCAGCTCTTCCCTCTCCTAGTGTATCCTCACCCACCCCCTGCAGACTGTGAGCCCTCGCGGGCAGGGTCCTCCCTCCTTATGTACTCGTGTGCCTTGTTATCTGCTCATGTTTAATGTATTTGTCTATATTTGCCCCGTATTCACATGTAAAGCGCCATGGAATAAATGGCGCTATAAAAATGTATAATAATAATAATAATAATAATAATAATGTGATCAACCCATGGGTTGTTAAATACCTGGACATGAGAGTCAGTCTGGGTAGAGTATTTGAGAGAAGTGGAACTCCCACATGGCTCCCGTGTGTGTGTTACCTGCAGTGAAGTCTGCAGGGAAAGGACTCTAATAGACATTATCTTTGTTTTGTTTTGTTTTACCTTTGTGCCAGAAAGGCTCTGTTTGTTTTGCTGAACCCTGCTACTGTTTATGCTGTCTATAATAAACCAGCAGGTGAACTACTTCCAGGACTACCTCGTATATATATACTTATCTATTTTTAAATATTGTTTAGACCATTTTTCAATTTCTTCTTTTTTTGGTCCCTTTAAGAGACTGCATACTATTTACTACAATGCTACAGGGCTTTGTATTAGGACAAAGATAACAGCCATGGGGCCTTCAGCAGCATGTAGAGACTAATGGCAGCCAGTGCATACAGTTGTGGCAAAAAGTATAGACACCCCTGCAATTCTGTCAGATAATACTCATTTTCTTCCTGAAAATGATTGCAATCACAAATTATTTGGTATTATTATCTTCATTTAATTTGCCTAAAATGAAAAAACACAAAAGAGAATGTAGCAAAAAGCAGAACATTGATCATTTCACACAAAACTCCAAAAATGGGCCAGACAAAAGTATTGGCACCCTCAGCCTAATACTTGGTTGCACAACCTTTAGCCAAATAACTGCGACCAACCTCTTCCGGTAACCATTAATGAGTTTCTTACAATGCTCTGCTGGAATTTTAGACCATTCTTCTTTGGCAAACTGCTCCAGGTCCCTGATATTTGAAGGGTGCCTTCTCCAAGCTGCCATTTTTAGATCTCTCCACAGGTGTTCTATAGGATTCAGGTCTGGACTCATTGCTGGCCACCTTAGAAGTCTCCAGTGCTTTCTCTCAAACCATTTTCTAGTGCTTTTTGAAGTGTGTTTTGGGTCATTGTCCTGCAGGAAGACCCATGACTTCTGAGGGAGACCCAGCTTTCTCACATTGGACCCTACATTATGCTGCAAAATTTGTTGGTAGTCTTCAGACTTCTTAAAGTCATGCACACGGTCAAGCAGTCCAGTGCCAGAGGCAGCAAAGCAACCCCAAAACATCAGGGAACCTCCGCCATGTTTGACTGTAGGGACCGTGTTCTTTTCTTTGAATGCCTCTTTTTTCTCCTGTAAACTCTATGTTGATGCCTTTGCCCAAAAAGCTCTACTTTTGTCTCAAATGACCAGAGAACATTCTTCCAAAATGTTTTAGGCTTTTTCAGGTAAGTTTTGGCAAACTCCAGCCTGGCTATTTTATGTCTCGGGGTAAGAAGTGGGGTCTTCCTGGATCTCCTACCATACAGTCCCTTTTCATTCAGATGCCGACGGATAATACGGGTTGACACTGTTGCACCCTCGGACTGCAGGGCAGCTTGAACTTGTTTGGATGTTAGTCGAGGTTCTTTATCCAACATCCGCACAATCTTGCGTTGAAATCTCTTGTCAATTTTTCTTTTCCGTCCACATCTAGGGAGGTTAGCCACAGTGCCATGGGCTTTAAACTTCTTGATGACTCTGCACACGGTAGACACAGGAACATTCAGGTCTTTGGAGATGGACTTGTAGCCTTGAGATTGCTCATGCTTCCTCACAATTTGGTTTCTCAAGCCCTCAGACAGTTCTTTGATCTTCTTTATTTTCTCCATGCTCAATGTGGTACACACAAGGACACAGGACAGAGGTTGAGTCAACTTTAATCCATGTCAACTGGCTGCAAGTGTGATTTAGTTATTGCCAACACCTGTTAGGTGCCACAGGTAAGTTACTGGTGCTGTTAATTACACAAATTAGAGAAGCATCATATGATTTTTCGAACAGTGCCAATACTTTTGTCCACCCCTTTTTATGTTTGGTTTGAATTACAGGTCCTTCTCAAAAAATTAGCATATAGTGTTAAATTTCATTATTTACCATAATGTAATGATTACAATTAAACTTTCATATATTATAGATTCATTATCCACCAACTGAAATTTGTCAGGTCTTTTATTGTTTTAATACTGATGATTTTGGCATACAACTCCTGATAACCCAAAAAACCTGTCTCAATAAATTAGCATATTTCACCCATCCAATCAAATAAAAGTGTTTTTTAATAACAAACAAAAAAACCATCAAATAATAATGTTCAGTTATGCACTCAATACTTGGTCGGGAATCCTTTGGCAGAAATGACTGCTTCAATGCGGCGTGGCATGGAGGCAATCAGCCTGTGACACTGCTGAGATGTTATGGAGGCCCAGGATGCTTCAATAGCGGCCTTAAGCTCATCCAGAGTGTTGGGTCTTGCGTCTCTCAACTTTCTCTTCACAATATCCCACAGATTCTCTATGGGGTTCAGGTCAGGAGAGTTGGCAGGCCAATTGAGCACAGTAATACCATGGTCAGTAAACCATTTACCAGTGGTTTTGGCACTGTGAGCAGGTGCCAGGTCGTGCTGAAAAATGAAATCTTCATCTCCATAAAGCATTTCAGCCGATGGAAGCATGAAGTGCTCCAAAATCTCCTGATAGCTAGCTGCATTGACCCTGCCCTTGATGAAACACAGTGGACCAACACCAGCAGCTGACATGGCACCCCACACCATCACTGACTGTGGGTACTTGACACTGGACTTCAGGCATTTTGGCATTTCCTTCTCCCCAGTCTTCCTCCAGACTCTGGCACCTTGATTTCCGAATGACATGCAAAATTTGCTTTCATCAGAAAAAAGTACTTGGGACCACTTAGCAACAGTCCAGTGCTGCTTCTCTGTAGCCCAGGTCAGGCGCCTCTGCCGCTGTTTATGGTTCAAAAGTGGCTTTACCTGGGGAATGCGGCACCTGTAGCCCATTTCCTGCACACGCCTGTGCACGGTGGCTCTGGATGTTTCCACTTCTCCACAATCTTCCTCAGGGTCCGGTCCCCTCTTCTCGTTGTACAGCGTTTTCTGCCACATTGTTTCCTTCCAACAGACTTACCATTGAGGTGCCTTGATACAGCACTCTGGGAACAGCCTATTTGTTGAGAAATTTCTTTCTGGGTCTTACCCTCTTGCTTGAGGGTGTCAATGATGGCCTTCTTGACATCTGTCAGGTCGCTAGTCTTACCCATGATGGGGGTTTTGAGTAATGAACCAGGCAGGGAGTTTATAAAAGCCTCAGGTATCTTTTGCATGTGTTTAGAGTTAATTAGTTGATTCAGAAGATTAGGGTAATAGGTCGTTTAGAGAACCTTTTCTTGATATGCTAATTTATTGAGACAGGTTTTTTGGGTTATCAGGAGTTGTATGCCAAAATCATCAGTATTAAAACAATAAAAGACCTGACAAATTTCAGTTGGTGGATAATGAATCTATAATATATGAAAGTTTAATTGTAATCATTACATTATGGTAAATAATGAAATTTAACACTATATGCTAATTTTTTGAGAAGGACCTGTATATCCAATTTGGCTTTAGGACAATTCTTTTTGTGTTTTTTCATTTAAGACAAATTAAATGAAGATAATAATAACAAAGAATTTGTGTTTGCAATCATTTTCAGGAAGAAACTGAGTATTATCTGACAGAATTGCAGGGGTGACAATACTTTTGGCCACAACTGTAAGCACATTAGAAACCAGGCAAAATGCTTCTTTTATTGACTTATAGAGATCAAGGTGTTAAAGGGGTTATCTGGTAACATCCTGTAGTATCCCATTTCAAAGCTACAATAACAGATGTCCCCACATGTGTGGAGGTGTGTTACTGTCTCCTTAACAACATTTACAGGACTATGTATAAATGATCCATCAATCGCAGGAGCCGCCTTGTTATAGTGAAAATGATTATCCTGGAACTAGCAATCTACTTTAAAGAAAGGCGTTTGGTGAAAATTCCCAGAAAACTAGTTTGAAACTTTAGCGTGTTGAACATTAACCATCAACATTTTCTTCCTTCTCACATAACCGCTTGCTATTATGTAAGAACAGATGGACAATGAAGTATACATATAGTACAATATAAGATTGAATGAATAGATAATGAAGCCCTTCGGTGTTATTATTTTCTCTTTCACTGCTAGAGTGGAATCACTGTCTGTTTACTGCCCCAGTAATATACTTACCAGTCACTGTCTTCTGCACTTCCCAGCGCCGCACCTGTCCCATTCAGCCTTCTAGTGACCAGGCGCTAACGGTCACAAGCACTCAATGTGAGTCTATGACAGCTTCGTTCTGACTCTTTTTGACACATTGAGGAGTGATTTCCATTCCAACCAGCAAACCCTGGAGCAATCAGACTAGTCACAACTAGTAGAAGAAAACCGGAGTAAGTATATTAAAACCGGAGTAAGTATATTACTATGGGCAGGGAATAAGAATTAGTGACACCACTCTGCCAGTGAAATAAAGAACCCGCCAGAGTAATGCTTTAACCCCGTCATGCCGCAGCCCTTTTTCGTTTTTGCGTTTTCGTTTTTCGCTCCCTTCCTTCACAGAGCCATAACTTTTTTATTTTTCTATCAATATGGCCATGTGAGGGCTTATTTTTGCAGGACGAGTTGTACTTTTGAACGACACCATTGATTTTACCATGTCTTGTACTAGAAAACGAGAAAAAAATTCCAAGTGTGGTGAAATTGCAAAAAAAGTGCAATCCCACAATTGTTTTTTGTTTGGCCTTTTTGCTAGGTTCACTAAATGCTAAAAACTGACCTGCGATTATGATTCTCCAGGTCATTACGAGTTCATAGACACCAAACATGTCTAGGTTTATTTTTTATCTAAGTGGTGAAAACAAATTCAAAACTTTGCTAAAAAAAAAAAAATTGAGCCATTTTCCGAAACCCGTAGCGTCTCCATTTTTCGGGATCTCGGGTCAGTTGAGAGCTTATTTTTCGCGTGCTGGGCTGGCATTTTTAATGATACCACTTTTGTGCAGATACGTTCTTTTGATCGCCCGTTATTGCATTTTAATGCAATGTCACGGCGACAAAAAAACCTAATTCTGGCGTTTTGAATTTTTTCTCGCTACGCTGTTTAGCGATCAGGTTAATGCTTTTTTTATTGATATATCGAGCGATTCTGAACTCGGCGATACCAAATATGTGTAGGTTTGATTTTTTTTTTAATTGTTTATTTTGGATGGGGCGAAAGGAAGGTGATTTAAACTTTGTGTTTCAGCGGGTTCCACTTTCAAAGTTTGGGATAAGGTTTGGTTATCATCCAAGAATAGAAGGTTAAAAGTACCTTTAGCAAAGTTGGGTCCGAAATTAATTGAACTGTACGAGATTCGGAAGGTAGTAATTCCAGTTGCCTTTAGATTAAAGCTTCCGCAGACCCAATGTTTTTCACAAATATCTGTTAGAGAAGTTTGTTCCTTCTGTGTTGTCTGTCTCTTCCCCTACTCCTCCAGTCTCTAATAATGGAGGTTTGGAGTACGAGGTGCAGAGGTTTGTGGATTCTCGGATGGTCTGAAATTCCCTCGAGCATGTTGTTGGAGGGAATAATGCACTCTCCATAGCCCTCCATATGGTATAATGCATATTTCTTCATACAGTATTATGGTCCCCACAATGTACTCACTCATTTAAAAATAAAATAAAACAATATGCACCTCTCCTCCTCATTACCCCATTGCATCGTCTCTGCTGCGAGTGTTCTGAAGCTCCGCACATCTCAGCAGAACGGGAGCCAGGTATTGACATAATCGTGCCTGCTGTGCTAAGAAGTCAGAATGAAGGAGGAAGAAGTGCATTGCCTGCCGCCATCAGCGATACATCACTGCTGGTGATCCACAGAGTCAAGTGTCAAATGCTGCAGAAAGATCCAGGAGAAATAGCAAGGAGTAGTGGCCATTAGATTTTGCTATTAGTAGACTGATAGAGACTTTAGTTAGGGCAGTTTCAGTTGAGTGTTAAGAGTAGAAACCAGATTGCAAAGGGTAAAGAAGAAAGTGTTATGAGAGATAGCTGATTAGAGGGGAGTGAACCAAGATTTACAGGAGTTTTGAAATTAACGGAGTGAGTATAGGTCATCACCCTCATCACATCACAACCTAACAATCCAAAACAACTCTTCAAAACTTTCAACTCCTTCCAGATCTCTAATGATAAGGCCATGGTCATTAACTTTAACGCTGATGATCTGGCCACTTATTTCTTATAAAAAATCAACTACATCTACCATGACATTTTTGCACAATCCCCTCAGAGCCTGGATCCCTTCCCGTACCTCAAGCTCACTTTACACACCCAAACCTGAAGTTACCAGGCTCCTTGCTTCTTCTTGCCCTACAACTTGCACCAGTGACCCCTTTCCCTCACATCTCTTCCAGTTTCTTTCCCCAATTGTCACTACCTACCTAAATAAAATATTTAACCCTTCTCTTTCTTCCGGTGCCTTTCCCTCTTCATTCAAAATCGTTGTCATAACCCCTGTACTTAATAATATATATCTCAACCAGAATTGCACTAACTATAGTCTTATTTCTATAGTACAGGGGTTATGACAACGGAACAGATGCTCTGAGCAAAATACCATGACTAGGGATAAGCTTGCACTGAAACTCTGCTGTGCTAACCCTGTGCTAACCACACACATGAAGGTAACAGATTCTAAGCCAAATGGCTAATTGCCCCCTCTGACGCTAGCTGCCTGCCTTTGTGTACAGTCCCAAAGGTTAGACAGACATACAATACTTGCAGACAGAGTGAGCACCATTGGGGATCTTTTATACAAAAAGTTCCACACCACACACTTATGCCCAGTCGGCCGAGACATCGTCCGCGGGCCAATCCGGAGTTGCCACATCAGCAGCGCAGGAGGCGTCCGGTCACCAATAGGAAGACGCCACATCACGGGCATGCTCAGTAAGGTGATTTTTGGACTTAGCCTCCAGAGCCTCAGAATTCAGCTGCCTATCACAGATTGCCACAGACTTGGCTGGAGAGCCAGCAGTAACCAAACGAGCACTGTGAGCCTGAGCAAGATGCTGTGACCGACGTCTATGCTGAGCAGCACCCACGAATGGGAGTCGAATGGGAGACCGCAGAGGCAGATAAGGCTTGAGATCTATCCTGTTCAGCGGGAGAATCCCAATGCTTAACATTACCCCCCCAGCGAGCTTCACTGCAATAAGTTGGGGGGCACGAATGTGCTTAATAGGCTCCCAGGTCCTATCCTCCGGTCCATGACCCCTCCAGTTAACACCTAATTTTTCTAGCCATGCACCACCTTGGACCCGACAATCGTATTGACTTCAAAATCATCAGAAGCTGTATCTGAACCCCTCAATAGTGGTCTCAGAAAAGCGAGTCATATGCACTGGTTTTAGAAGTGACACATGGAAAGTATTGGTGATGTTTAAATGAGGTGGTAGACAGAGGCAGTACACTACAGGATACATCTGCTCAAGGACCTTGAAAGGACCAAAATAGCGGAGAGCAAAATTAGTGGACTCCACAGTCAGCTTGATAGTATAATCAGACAGCAACACTAAATCTCCTGGGGCAAAGACTGGAGCTAGACGAGGATGCACGCAAGTGGTAGCCCTCATTCTCTCCTTAGACAACCTAATAGCATCCTGTGTGCGATCCCAGATCACGGGCCTTCACTGCCCAGTCCACCACCTTTGGGTCGGAAGACAAGACGGGCATAAGCACAGGGAACGTAATTTAAGAAAAAAGAATTCTGCCCGTGGAATCAGCAATGGCATTATTTAAGATAACCTCCACCCAAGGCAACAAGGAAGATCAGTTGCCATGACTGACAGACACAAAAGTGCCATAGAGAGGTGACTAATGACTGATTAGTCCTCTCCACCAGCCCATTCGTTTCAGGATGATATGCAGATGACAAATTGAGATCTATACTGAGTAAGTGACAAAGCTCCCTCCAAAAACGAGATGAGAACTGGGAACCCCGATCACTGACAATCTTCTCAGGCATCCCACAAAGACCGAATATATGTTTAATACATAAGACTGCCAGCGCCCGTGCAGAAGGTATACGGGGCAGAGGAACCAAGTGCACCATTTTGGAGAAATGGTCAGTAACAACCCAAATGACCTGGTTGTTACGAGACTTAGGCAAACCCACAATAAATTCCATCCAGACCATCTTTCAATTGCCTGTCTGCCACCGGCTAAGGATAGAGCAGACCTGCAGATCTCTGCCGATTCATGGCACATGAGATACAGGCTTTGACATACTCTCTTATATCTTGCGCCATCCATGGCCACCAATAAGACCTCCCTAGGAGCTCAGTGGTTCTTTTAATGCCAAAATGACCACCCAATTTGGAGGTGTGTGCCCACGAGAGAACCTCTAGCCGCAAATTAGGTGGCACGAAAGACTTGCCTGGAGGCACCTGCTCTAAGGACACTGGGGCCACTGTTCGAAGACTCTCAGAAGGGACTATCAGACATGGTTCATCCCCATTCTCAGAAGAGACTACCGAAGGGCACCGGCACGAGAATTCTTCTCCCTCGGGAGAAGAATAAGGACAACCTAGCCTGGCAAGAATTCAACCGCTGGGCTGTCTGGAGGTAAAGCAAATTTTTTGGGGTCCATAAAGACCTTAAAAGGATGCTGAGCTCCCTCCAGGAGATGTCTCCACTCCAAAAAGGCCAACCTCATGGCAAGCAGTTCCCTGTCCCCGATGGAATAATTTCTCTCCGCTGGAGAAATGGTCTTGGAGAAAAAGAAACATGGATGTCTCCGACCTTGAGCATCCTTTTGTTATAGGACTGCTTCAGCCCCAACTGAGGAGGCATCCACCTCAAAGATAAAAAGTTTATCAACATCAGGGCAATGCAGAACTGGTAAAGGCCTTGGAGACATTTACAGACCACTCCTTAGGATTAGCTCCCTTCTTGGTGAGTGCTGCCAAGGGAGCCGCCAGAGTGGAGAAGTGGGGAATGAACTAGTGGTAATAATTAATGAATCCCTTAAAGCGCTGTACCGCTTTAAGAGATTGCGGCTCCTGCCAGTTCAATACCGACTCCAGCTTGGCACGATCCATAGCTAGGCCTTGGGCAGAGATGATATACCCCAGGAATGGTAGGGACTCCTGCTCAAACATACACTTCTCGAGTATGGCATAATGGGAATTTGTGCGTAGCAGCTCAAAAACCCTACATACATCTCTCCAGTGAGAGTCAATATCTGGAGAATAGATTAAAATGTCATCCAGATATACCACCACAGATGCGTTGATCAACTCCCGAAAGATGTCATTCACGAAATCCTGAAAGGGGGTATTACAGAGACCTAAAGGCATTACTATGTACTCATAATGACCGTCCCGATTAAAAGCGGTCTTCCATTCGTTCCCTTCACGAATACGAATTCGACTATAGTCCCCTCGCAAGTTTAACTTGGTAAATATCCTAGTTCCTCGCAGTCTGTCAAAGACCTCGGAGATTAAGGGCAAAGGATACTTATTCTTAATTGTGATGGAAAAATATTTAGAATTAAGAGGCCTCAGTGGTTGATACCTTTTAATGGCTAACTGAAAAGATGGTAACAAATTGCAAGCTTTCGAGACTACAGGTCTCTTCATCAGGCAAAGACCAAAATAAATTCTGAAGAATCACATATTTATGCACAACATAGCACAGAAAAAAAAACATGGATAAGACAGGTGACATGAAGCAGAATTACCATGATTAATAAATAGTTATATCCATAAATATTGGACCAGTTCTTAGATAAGGAATGTTTTATTGTCCTCTGATTGGGGTCTGGTTCTGTTGTGATGACCCCTCATAGTCTGAGGGGCTTTTCAGTTAGCCATTAAAAGGTATCAACCACTGAGGACTCTCAATTCTAAATTTGCCCCTCAGACTATGAGGGGGCATCACAACAGAACCAGACCCCAATCAGAGGACAATAAAACATTCCTTATGTTCCTTGTTTTTTTTCTGTGCTATGTTGTGCATAAATATGTGATTCTTCAGAATTTATTTTAGTCTTTGTCTGATGAAGAGACCTGTATAGTCTCGAAAGCTTGCAATTTGTTACCATCTTTTCAGTTAGCCATTAAAAGGTATCAACCACTGAGGACTCTCAATTCTAAATATTTTTCTATCTACTGGATAACACTGTACCAAGATATATATCTTTCCTGTATCTTAATTGTGATGGCATTCAAACCCCTATAATCTATACAAGGGTGTAATTCTCCAGTCTTCTTATGGACAAAGAAAAACCCTGTCCCAGCAGGAGACACAGATTTCCTAATAAAGCTCCTCACCAAATTCTCCCTGATGTACTCAGACATAGCCTCAGTCTCCAGGAGAGACAAAGGGTAAACACGCCCGCGTGGAGGCTCTGCCTCAGTCAGAGGTCTATGGGGCAATCATAGGGGTGATGAGGAGAAAGAGTCTCTGTGGCCTTTTTAGACAACGTGTCAGCATACTGCCAGTAGTGCCTAGATAGTGACAATAGGTCAGTAATGACCTCAGAGAACCCAATGGAAACTTGGGTCTCAAGACAATGTCCCTCGCAAGAATTACTCCAGCCCAGTATGCTCCCTGTTGCCCAATCGATACAGTTAAACCCAGAAGTACCTCATCTATGCCCTCAGAGAGTACTAAAAAAGAGATAGTCTCCTGATGCTTGGGGGACACCATGAGGGTAAGGGGTGTGGTCTGATGTGTAACTTGATTAGGAAGAGCGGACCCGTTAATCACCTGAATGGTGACTAGGCTATAGAGCCTGACCAAGGGAACTGTGTTCCGCAGGACGAAGGCAGAAGACAATTGCCCTCGGCCCCAGAATCCACACAGGCCTCTGTGGCAAGGGTAGTCAACCCATAAGACAGGGATACCTTAAAAGTCAACTTGGGAGACACAACTGCCGTGTCAAGTGAACCTCCCCCGACAGCTGCTAGATGGGATATTTAATTGGCGTAATGTCCAGCCTGCTCACAAAGAAACAGCCTGGCTGTGAACGTACAGGACGGGATTTAGATTCCACCTGACAGAGGCCCTTGGACTCCACCGGATCGCCTGTCCAAGCAGGAGATCCCAAAGGATTGGTAAAATTTGGAGCTTTGTCTACACTGGGCTCGCTCCAATCTTCATTCAGCATTCCGAAGATCAATGCGAGTGGACACAGAGATTCTCTAGTGGTCAAAGCATCCTTTATGTGGTCTGCAAGGTTCCTCCAGAAAACGATAAAATTGGCCATTTTTGTGCGCTAAAAGCTCTCATTTTTCATATTTCTAGTGCAGTAATGCAGTTCAAATTTCGTTTTTTCAAGTTTGCATGTTTTGGCGCTGCAGTGTGCTGCCCTATTTATTTAACTATATACGAGTTGGCGACTCTGGGTTCAGCACCTGTTCACACTCAGTCTATGTTTGGATGTGCAGGTCAGGTTTTTGAAATGTATTCTCTAGCCTTCTGATCGTGCACTCCCCGCCTCCTAGCTTCAGGTGTTTTAATTATAGTAGGTCCAATACCCCTCCACATAGAGAGAGAATTTGAGTCCAAGAAGAGGTTTTTACATGTACCCATTCAGATGGAGACGTTTATTCTCAGTGAGGTAGGTCAAACGTAGGACCTCGTATAAGAGAGATGCCTTAACGTGGCTACGAGGTACACATAAAATTGGCCATTTTTGTGCGCTAAAAGCTCTCATTTTTCATATTTCTAGTGCAGTAATGCAGTTCAAATTTCGTTTTTTCAAGTTTGCATGTTTTGGCGCTGCAGTGTGCTGCCCTATTTATTTAACTATATACGAGTTGGCGACTCTGGGTTCAGCACCTGTTCACACTCAGTCTATGTTTGGATGTGCAGGTCAGGTTTTTGAAATGTATTCTCTAGCCTTCTGATCGTGCACTCCCCGCCTCCTAGCTTCAGGTGTTTTAATTATAGTAGGTCCAATACCCCTCCACATAGAGAGAGAATTTGAGTCCAAGAAGAGGTTTTTACATGTACCCATTCAGATGGAGACGTTTATTCTCAGTGAGGTAGGTCAAACGTAGGACCTCGTATAAGAGAGATGCCTTAACGTGGCTACGAGGTACACATAAAATTGGCCATTTTTGTGCGCTAAAAGCTCTCATTTTTCATATTTCTAGTGCAGTAATGCAGTTCAAATTTCGTTTTTTCAAGTTTGCATGTTTTGGCGCTGCAGTGTGCTGCCCTATTTATTTAACTATATACGAGTTGGCGACTCTGGGTTCAGCACCTGTTCACACTCAGTCTATGTTTGGATGTGCAGGTCAGGTTTTTGAAATGTATTCTCTAGCCTTCTGATCGTGCACTCCCCGCCTCCTAGCTTCAGGTGTTTTAATTATAGTAGGTCCAATACCCCTCCACATAGAGAGAGAATTTGAGTCCAAGAAGAGGTTTTTACATGTACCCATTCAGATGGAGACGTTTATTCTCAGTGAGGTAGGTCAAACGTAGGACCTCGTATAAGAGAGATGCCTTAACGTGGCTACGAGGTACACATAAAATTGGCCATTTTTGTGCGCTAAAAGCTCTCATTTTTCATATTTCTAGTGCAGTAATGCAGTTCAAATTTCGTTTTTTCAAGTTTGCATGTTTTGGCGCTGCAGTGTGCTGCCCTATTTATTTAAATAGGTCAGTAGTGACCTCAGAGAACCCAATGGAAACTTGGGTCTCAAGACAATGTCCCTCGCAAGAATTACTCCAGCCCAGTATGCTCCCTGTTGCCCAATCGATACAGGTAAACCCAGAAGTACCTCATCTATGCCCTCAGAGAGTACTAAAAAAGAGATAGTCTCCTGATGCTTGGGGGACACCATGAGGGTAAGGGGTGTGGTCTGATGTGTAACTTGATTAGGAAGAGCGGACCCGTTAATCACCTGAATGGTGACTAGGCTATAGAGCCTGACCAAGGGAACTGTGTTCCGCAGGACGAAGGCAGAAGACAATTGCCCTCGGCCCCAGAATCCACACAGGCCTCTGTGGCAAGGGTAGTCAACCCATAAGACAGGGATACCTTAAAAGTCAACTTGGGAGACACAACTGCCGTGTCAAGTGAACCTCCCCCGACAGCTGCTAGATGGGATATTTAATTGGCGTAATGTCCAGCCTGCTCACAAAGAAACAGCCTGGCTGTGAACGTACAGGACGGGATTTAGATTCCACCTGACAGAGGCCCTTGGACTCCACCGGATCGCCTGTCCAAGCAGGAGATCCCAAAGGATTGGTAAAATTTGGAGCTTTGTCTACACTGGGCTCGCTCCAATCTTCATTCAGCATTCCGAAGATCAATGCGAGTGGACACAGAGATTCTCTAGTGGTCAAAGCATCCTTTATGTGGTCTGCAAGGTTCCTCCAGAAAACGATAAAATTGGCCATTTTTGTGCGCTAAAAGCTCTCATTTTTCATATTTCTAGTGCAGTAATGCAGTTCAAATTTCGTTTTTTCAAGTTTGCATGTTTTGGCGCTGCAGTGTGCTGCCCTATTTATTTAACTATATACGAGTTGGCGACTCTGGGTTCAGCACCTGTTCACACTCAGTCTATGTTTGGATGTGCAGGTCAGGTTTTTGAAATGTATTCTCTAGCCTTCTGATCGTGCACTCCCCGCCTCCTAGCTTCAGGTGTTTTAATTATAGTAGGTCCAATACCCCTCCACATAGAGAGAGAATTTGAGTCCAAGAAGAGGTTTTTACATGTACCCATTCAGATGGAGACGTTTATTCTCAGTGAGGTAGGTCAAACGTAGGACCTCGTATAAGAGAGATGCCTTAACGTGGCTACGAGGTACACATAAAATTGGCCATTTTTGTGCGCTAAAAGCTCTCATTTTTCATATTTCTAGTGCAGTAATGCAGTTCAAATTTCGTTTTTTCAAGTTTGCATGTTTTGGCACTGCAGTGTGCTGCCCTATTTATTTAACTATATACGAGTTGGCGACTCTGGGTTCAGCACCTGTTCACACTCAGTCTATGTTTGGATGTGCAGGTCAGGTTTTTGAAATGTATTCTCTAGCCTTCTGATCGTGCACTCCCCGCCTCCTAGCTTCAGGTGTTTTAATTATAGTAGGTCCAATACCCCTCCACATAGAGAGAGAATTTGAGTCCAAGAAGAGGTTTTTACATGTACCCATTCAGATGGAGACGTTTATTCTCAGTGAGGTAGGTCAAACGTAGGACCTCGTATAAGAGAGATGCCTTAACGTGGCTACGAGGTACACATAAAATTGGCCATTTTTGTGCGCTAAAAGCTCTCATTTTTCATATTTCTAGTGCAGTAATGCAGTTCAAATTTCGTTTTTTCAAGTTTGCATGTTTTGGCGCTGCAGTGTGCTGCCCTATTTATTTAACTATATACGAGTTGGCGACTCTGGGTTCAGCACCTGTTCACACTCAGTCTATGTTTGGATGTGCAGGTCAGGTTTTTGAAATGTATTCTCTAGCCTTCTGATCGTGCACTCCCCGCCTCCTAGCTTCAGGTGTTTTAATTATAGTAGGTCCAATACCCCTCCACATAGAGAGAGAATTTGAGTCCAAGAAGAGGTTTTTACATGTACCCATTCAGATGGAGACGTTTATTCTCAGTGAGGTAGGTCAAACGTAGGACCTCGTATAAGAGAGATGCCTTAACGTGGCTACGAGGTACACATAAAATTGGCCATTTTTGTGCGCTAAAAGCTCTCATTTTTCATATTTCTAGTGCAGTAATGCAGTTCAAATTTCGTTTTTTCAAGTTTGCATGTTTTGGCGCTGCAGTGTGCTGCCCTATTTATTTAAATAGGTCAGTAGTGACCTCAGAGAACCCAATGGAAACTTGGGTCTCAAGACAATGTCCCTCGCAAGAATTACTCCAGCCCAGTATGCTCCCTGTTGCCCAATCGATACAGGTAAACCCAGAAGTACCTCATCTATGCCCTCAGAGAGTACTAAAAAAGAGATAGTCTCCTGATGCTTGGGGGACACCATGAGGGTAAGGGGTGTGGTCTGATGTGTAACTTGATTAGGAAGAGCGGACCCGTTAATCACCTGAATGGTGACTAGGCTATAGAGCCTGACCAAGGGAACTGTGTTCCGCAGGACGAAGGCAGAAGACAATTGCCCTCGGCCCCAGAATCCACACAGGCCTCTGTGGCAAGGGTAGTCAACCCATAAGACAGGGATACCTTAAAAGTCAACTTGGGAGACACAACTGCCGTGTCAAGTGAACCTCCCCCGACAGCTGCTAGATGGGATATTTAATTGGCGTAATGTCCAGCCTGCTCACAAAGAAACAGCCTGGCTGTGAACGTACAAGACGGGATTTAGATTCCACCTGACAGAGGCCCTTGGACTCCACCGGATCGCCTGTCCAAGCATTGGTAAAATTTGGAGCTTTGTCTACACTGGGCTCGCTCCAATCTTCATTCAGCATTCCGAAGATCAATGCGAGTGGACACAGAGATTCTCTAGTGGTCAAAGCATCCTTTATGTGGTCTGCAAGGCTCCTCCAGAAAACGGGAATGAGGACCTGATCGAGCCACTCCAACTCGGAAGCTAAAGTCCGGAATCGGATAGCAAACTGGCTGGCCGTGGAAGAGCACTGAGTTAACTCCAAGAGTTGGAGTGTGATGTCATGGGTAACCTGGGGTCCTAAAAAGATCTGCTTCAGTGCACCCAGAAAGCGAGAGACGCTCCGGACCACCTGGTCTTTACGCTCCCACAGCGGTGTAGCCCAATCCAACGCTCTGTCCGTCAACAATGACACCAAAATTCGACCTTGGCCCATTCAAATAAGAAATGTGAGGCCAGTAGCTCCAGCTGAATCGAGCACTGGTTCACAAATCCCTTGCAGGCCTTGCTGTCCCCTGAGAACTTATCCGGAAGCGTGAGGTATGGGAGAAACGGTACAGGAGTCACAGCAGAAACCTTAGTAGCGGCTTCTCTGGCTGCCTGCACCACTATTGCGGATGGATCCACAGCTGAAGTCACCCGCTCAAGTGTGGACAACCTGCCCTCCAGCTGCTGGATATTCCGCCGAAGCTGCTGCTCCACCATTACTAGCCAGACCCTGACGCTAGTATACTGTTAGGGTTGGCAGATTGCGCTAAATAAAATAAACAATGAAGTGCAATTGCAACCCGGGGTCCACCATGCAGAGATGGAAAGCTGCTGCTAGTGTACAATGACGGAACACACGGTGAGCGATTACCTGTGCACACTGGGTAAAACGTCACTCAGTGTGAACAGGATGCTGAGTTCCAAACTCTGTTACCACACAGGTAGGAACAGTGCTATGAGTATAAAGTGCTTTGTCCTGTTAATCAGCACAGGACAAGCAAGAAAACTGAACTCCCACACAGAAACAAAGCAGATGCTCTGCAACTGAGCTTTGTCACTCGCACACAGAAACAAAACAGATGCTCTGCTACTGAGCTGTGTCGCTCACACACAGAAATGAAACTGATGCTGTAAAAGTGAGCTGTGTCACTCACACAGAAACTAAACCGATGCTCTGCAATTGAGCTGTGTCATTCACACACAGAAACGAAACAGATGCTCTCAGCAAAATATCCTGATATCCTGACTAGGGTTGAGCTTGTTCTGAAACTCTACTGTGCTAACCGCACACATGTAGGTAGCAGATGCTAAGCCAAATGGCTAATTGCACCTACAGATGCTAGCTGCCTGCCTACATGTACAGTCCCGAAGGTTAGACAGACATGCGACACTTGCAGACAGAGAGGAAGGGTCTAGACTCACTTAGCCACACACAAATGATACTAGCGTGACCGTGGGTGCCATGATATCTTTTCCCTGAGGAAGCCGCTACTCAGGTGGCGATACGCGTGGGAGCCTATCCCACATTCTGCTTCCCCACTTCACAAGATCTTTCTCTATGGCTTTGGACTGTGGTTATGACGGGGTTTTTTTTTTTTCCCATGGGATTGAGGTTTTGGGCTCTTGCATTGTCTAGTTCCCCCTCTCCCTCCCCCTCCCGCAGGTCCTATGCGTACTATTACTGAGACATTTCATATATTAACGTCTCTTATGCTTTCTATTTTTTCTACTGTCTCATTCATCACCATTTTTGTTGTACGCCTTTTTTCATCAGTTACATTTTTTTTTTCTTTTTGCCATATGACTAAAGTTTCTATATTATTGAAGTATCCTGCACGCATATTATGTGCCTTATTATAGGGATGTATGGTATTGCAATATTAACATCTCCACACCCATTTCATGGAATGGTCATTTATCCTTGCATTATTTTCGCTTGTGCAGTCAGATTCTTGTGATAACCTTATTGTGGGAAGCACATGTTTTGTGGGCTGTCATTTTTCTCATTCTAGGATATGACATATATATATATATACATACAGTGGGGCAAAAAAGTATTTAGTCAGTCAGCAATAGTGCAAGTTCCACCACTTAAAAAGATGAGAGGCGTCTGTAATTTACATCATAGGTAGACCTCAACTATGGGAGACAAACTGAGAAAAAAAAATCCAGAAAATCACATTGTCTGTTTTTTTAACATTTTATTTGCATATTATGGTGGAAAATAAGTATTTGGTCAGAAACAAAATTTCATCTCAATACTTTGTATTATATCCTTTGTTGGCAATGACAGAGGTCAAACGTTTTCTGTAAGTCTTCACTGCAGAGAGCTGGGACCAATGTAACAAGGCCTACCATAAGTAACACACTACGCCACCATGGACTCAGATCCTGCAGTGCCAGACGTGTCCCACTGCTTAAGCCAGTACATGTCCGGGCCCGTCTGAAGTTTGCTAGAGAGCATTTGGATTATCCAGAGAAGTTTTGGGAGAATGTCCTATGGTCTGATGAAACCAAACTGGAACTGTTTGGTAGAAACACAACTTGTCGTGTTTGGAGGAAAAAGAATACTGAGTTGCATCCATCAAACACCATACCTACTGTAAAGCATGGTGGTGGAAACATCATGCTTTGGGGCTGTTTCTCTGCAAAGGGGCCAGGACGACTGATCCGGGTACATGAAAGAATGAATGGGGCCATGTATCGTGAGATTTTGAATGCAAACCTCCTTCCATCAGCAAGGGCATTGAAGATGAAACGTGGCTGGGTCTTTCAACATGACAATGATCCAAAGCACACCGCCAGGGCAACGAAGGAGTGGCTTCGTAAGAAGCATTTCAAGGTCCTGGAGTGGCCTAGCCAGTCTCCAGATCTCAACCCTATAGAAAACCTTTGGAGGGAGTTGAAAGTCCGTGTTGCCAAGCGAAAAGCCAAAAACATCACTGCTCTAGAGGAGATCTGCATGGAGGAATGGGCCAACATACCAACAACAGTGTGTGGCAACCTTGTGAAGACTTACAGAAAACGTTTGACCTCTGTCATTGCCAACAAAGGATATAATACAAAGTATTGAGATGAAATTTTGTTTCTGACCAAATACTTATTTTCCACCATAATATGCAAATAAAATGTTAAAAAAACAGACAATGTGATTTTCTGGATTTTTTTTTCTCAGTTTGTCTCCCATAGTTGAGGTCTACCTATGATGTAAATTACAGACGCCTCTCATCTTTTTAAGTGGTGGAACTTGCACTATTGCTGACTGACTAAATACTTTTTTGCCCCACTGTATATAAACTCAAAAAAAGAAAAAGCAGCACAAAATAATTGAAAAAAAGTGGACTTTAATGTCTGAACGGCGTGGCAACGTTTCGGATGTGTTATCCTTTGTCAAGGCTTGACAAAGGATAACACATCCGAAACGTTGCCACGCCGTTCAGGCATTAAAGTCCACTTTTTTCAATTATTTTGTGCTGCTTTTCCTTTTTTTGAGTTTATTACTTTTTGACCATTGGATTGCTGGTCGGGAGAGCTCTGCATGCCTTGTAAGGTAGTAATTTGATGCTGTTCCAATTTTTTCACTATATATATATATATATATATATATAGGCATGTTTTCCTCCATGTTTGCATTTTTTAAGTGTTTTTAATGTTTTTTGTGTTGTTGTTTTGTGTGTTTACTTATGTGCAGTCTTGAGTTTTTTGCCAATTTAATAAAAACTATTTTTGATACTGGTATATATATGGAGGTGTTCCTGTCTATGTGGGCATGATCTTTTTCTTGCTCTTTCTTTGTGGGTGCCATTGGGGATCTTTTATACAAAAGTCTCCACCCCAAACACTCACGCACAGTCGGTCGAGACATCGCTTGAGGGTCAATCCGGGGCTGCCACATCAGCAGCACAGGAGGCGTCCGACCACCAATAGGAAGACGCCACATCATGGACATGCTCAGTAAGGTGATTTCTGAGCTTAGCCTCCAGGGCATCAGAATTCATCTGCCTATCACAGATTGCCATAGGCTTGGCTGTAGAGCCAGCAGTAACCAAACAAACACTGTGATCCTGGACGCTGGGACTTATGTCTATGCTGAGTAGCACCCGCAGTGGCTGAGTCTGAATAGGAGACTGTGGAGGCAGAAAAGGATTGGTATCTATTCCGTGCAGTGGGAGAATCATCATGCCTAACATTGGTATAGTTATGTTTGTCAATTAAAAAAATGAAAAGTATAGTGGCGTTATTCCCTCACTATGTGGTAGTATTATATGATCGCAACTTGACTCTATTATTTATCTTTATATAGGAGTATTACCTGTATTAGTAATATTGGTGTTTCAATAATTGTTCATATTTTTGTTGATTTCATATTTGTAATAGAGACCCCCATCTTGAAAACTGTGTGTATACATCGGGGTGGGTGGGGTAGAAAGGGTGAATATTGGAGAGGGAGTACAGCATGTGCCTGTGTACTTTCAAATTTGCCTGGGCTGAATTTCTGTCCCAATTCAGCCCTGAACAACTATTTTCTGATACACTAGGTCAATTATAGGGTACAAGGCTATGAGTTGTTGAAAGTTGGGATACCTGCACAGTTTCCAATTATCACATCTTCTTTCAGCACACAGCATGTTACTGACAATCAGAGGTACGTCTGTGCATTATGTCTCGCACACTATCCCAAGAGATTCCTGGGAATATGCGTGGACATACTTGTCAATTTTCTTTGACATTGATGAACGAGATATGACATAACCTACAAATTGATTATACTTCTCTCAATTTTTCAGGTTCACTTCTACCACATAATATATCTACATTAGCAGAAATGTATTAAACAGACTGAGTTCTCGATGAGAAGCCAACAGGTTATATGTCTATAACATTTTAATTGCATAACTCTGCTTTATACTTTGGGGAAATTAAAAGATTGTTATCATAATAATGACCATGTCTAGCATTATATAGATTTTTAAATTGCCTAAAATAAAAAAAAAACCAAGAAAATTACAAAACGTGTGAGAAGAGTGGTCTAACATATTTGCCATTTGCGGACCTTGTGTGGTGATATCATCTTTTTAAACTGTGCAATGTTTGTCTATAGATTCGCTCTGCTTGCCATCTGCTTGCCCTGAGCATTTTTACAATGACCACTAACTCAGGGCACTTTGATACTTTGATACTGCAGCACTATGATGCTAGTATAGTATAGGAAAGATGAGCAGTATTATATTTTCTGTTAAGGGAGCTCTGGCATATATGTGAAAGAGTTCCTTTGTAACCATTAATTATATCTTTCAAATAGCTCATTAGAGCAAATTAGACATTAGTGATGCACCAAGCAGCAGTGGGTAGAGAGGGGCTTCATTCTGGATACAACTTTTCCAGATTGCAAACATTTGGGCAAATATATGGTCCAATACAGTATTTTCCTGTCTTCAATTTGGGGAATTAGGTTCACAATTTTACTTACTTAGTCTTCAAAAGTGCTAGAAGCTCGTTCAGAATGTAATGCTGAAAAGAATTATTAAAAGTGTAATTATACAATACACATAAAATTATTATTATTATTATTTATTGTTATAGCGCCATTTATTCCATGGCGCTTTACATGTGAGGAGGGGTATACATAATAAAAACAAGTACAATAATCTTAAACAATATAAGTCACAACTGGTGCAGGAGGAGAGAGGACCCTGCCCGCGAAGGCTCACAATCTACAAGGGATGGGTGAGAATACAGTAGGTGAGGATAGAGCTGGTCATGCAGTGATTTGGTCGATCGGTGATTACTGCAGGTTATAGGCTTGTCGGAAGAGGTGGGTCTTCAGGTTCTTTTTGAAGGTTTCGATGGTAGGCGAGAGTCTGATGTGTTGTGGTAGAGGGTTCCAGAGTAGGGGTGATACGCGAGAGAAATCTTGTATACGATTGTGGGAAGAGGAGATAAGAGGGGAGTAGAGAAGGAGATCTTGTGAGGATCGGAGGTTGCGTGCAGGAAAGTACCGGGAGACGAGGTCACAGATGTATGGAGGAGACAGGTTGTGGATGGCTTTGTACGTCATGGTTAGGGTTTTGTAGTGGAGTCTCTGGGCAATGGGGAGCCAGTGAAGGGATTGACAGAGGGTAGAGGCTGGGGAATAGCGGGGGACAGGTGGATTAGTCGGGCAGCAGAGTTTAGAATAGATTGGAGGGGTGCGAGAGTGTTAGAGGGGATTTCATAAAATGAAATCAAGCACAGTTGAACTGCTGGCAGTGTGATAATATGCATTGACAAATTGCAGGAACAAAATTAGGCATATTGTGAGCCAGCAGCAGGAGAGATAAACGAGGAAAGGAACCTGGATATCTTAGTTTTTGTTACCATGTATTTTTGGTCTTGATTTTTAAGGATGCCAAATACTTTGTGTCGAAGGTTGGATAGGTGACACAGAGGAAGGGAGGGTGGAGAGGTGATTAGTATAGTGTCTAAAAGGACAGAAGCAAATTATTAAACTCCACATTTTGGTTAATGCACATGTTTGTAAAATTCCAGTAGAATTTAATTCTACCTGAATATAATCACTCATCTCTAGTTATAGGTAATGGTGATCAGGGTACATGCAGTAGATACGGGGCTACTGTAGCATACTGAATCTTTTTTTCATTGTCGATAGAAAACCTACAAATGGCTATATAAGTCATGACATAAAATCAAATGATTGTTGTTCAAAATAATGAAATGATCACTTCAAACTATTTAGAGTAACCCCAAAGACTACAGCTCCATTTTCTACTTGGTATAGTAACTATCAGGTACCCAGCATGTGTTTGATGGGTCTGCTTATATGTTAAGGCTGGCCTTCATGAGTTTGGGATGCTCTGCTTGCCAATTCCTCCCTTAATTTGCTCTTTTGCTTTGATCCAGTTTTATCTCATATTCAGAAACTATGAAAAAGCAAACATTTATTTAAGGCCCTGGAGTTTAGCCACCCATATCCCCCTACTCTGCCTCGTCAAAATCCTATGTTGGTACAGAAGGAACTATCACACCTGATACATTGTCAAGCCACATTTTATCTAGCCTTCCTTTCAAAAGAGTTTACATCTGTGGAGGACACCTTGGAACATAACACTTGCAGATGCAAGAAGTATCCAGTAGGTATGAGCGACCCCTAACGGTAAAGCTCACGGTTCGTACCGGACACCTAGTGTCAGGTGCCAAACTCTGAACATGGACTTATTACTGCATGTCCATAATCCTGTTCTGTTTCGGCACCTAATAAAGCTTGTTGATAGGCTGCAGAGTAGCTAATAAACAAGGTTTAAGGCTGTGGGTACTTCCGGCCCCATCACAGCCATTTCCAGTAGTACCTTGTAACTTGGCTGATTGGCTGACGCACAATGTTACCCTGCTTGACAGTGTAAACTAAATAAATAATTTTAAGAAAAGATTTTCAGTTCCCCCTTATTTTAATAACCAACCAAAGGAGAGCAGACAGCTGTTAGTCTTATAATGCTGGGAAGAGGCCCAGCCTATTACTATCAGACTCAATTTTCTGCTTTCCCTTAGATGGTTATTAAAAATGGGGGGCCCCCAAAAAATGACGTGGGGTCCCCTTTATTTTTAATAGCCAGCTAAAGCAAAGCAGACTGCTGGGGCCTGACAATAATAGCCTGAGAAAGACTTAAGTGAGACTGGTGCGTTTGCAACCCAGGATCCTCCGTGCAGGAAAGAACCTGCTGCTAAGTGAATGGCGGCACTATATGACAGTATGAACCAGCTCTGTTATCTTCACAGAGCAGCTGAGAAGGCAAGGCTCTGTGTCCTGTTAGACTTTCACAGAGGCACAGGCTAACCACCCAAATGAGAGCAGTCATTGGTCATGCATGCACACAAAACTCCTCGGCGGAGGTGCCAGCATTCTAAGGGCTTATTTCAGCCGGGTCCCTGAACACATTCAAACACATGACCACACTGGCGCAAAGCACATAACATAAGAAGATACTAGCGCATGGCCGTGCGGCCATGCGAGCCTTAAATAGTTGCAGCACGTACAGGACCTTTCAAAGAAGGACCAATGGAGTTGCTGCACTACCTGAGCATGTGACCCTAGATCTCCACTGAGAGATCTTGCCCTGGGCATGCTCAAAGTGTGCAAAGTAGGACTTAGTCCTAGCACCTACTGGACCTTCCAAGAAGGACCAATGGAAGTTGCTGTAGTACCTGAGCATGTGACCCTAGATCTCCACTGAGATCTTTCCCTGGGCATGCTCAGTGTGTGCAAAGCAGGACTTAGTCTCAGAAAAGCCTGCTCGCCGCAGATCAGTGCAGGGTACAATAGCAGAGCCTGGAGAGGCAGCAGTAACCCTTTGCACAGTATCAGTCTCAGTGAGACGCTGGGAGCGACGTCTCTGCTGAGCAGGCTCCACTGCGGCCGATGAATAATGGGAGACCACAGCAGACACAGATTGAGATTCCCCCTGTGCAGCAGAGGAAACTTGACTCCTAACATTACCCGTCCTAGGGCCCCCCCTCCTTGAGCCTCGCTATGCTCAAAAGCTGCAATGAGCAGCGGAGCCCGAATGTGCTCGACAGGCTCCCAGGTTCTATCCTCTGGACCGTGACCCTTCCAGTCCACCAGATAAAATTTCTTGCCACATACCACCTTGCACCCCACGATAGCATTCACCTCAAACTCATCCGTGGATGAACCCGATGTCCCAGCAGATGACTCAGAAAACCGGGACAAATGAACGGGCTTTAAGAGGGAAACATGAAAAGTATCGGTGATACCAAGGCGTGGAAGAAAAGCCAAATGGTAGACCACAGGGTTGCTTACCTCTTGTCCTGGCACTGCATACCAGTGCTGCCTGGCTTTCATGTTTCCATATTCAGCACACACTTCAACAGATACTTTATAAAGAAGATTATGTTATCCATATCTTCACCAGTCTCATTTTTCATGTGTTAATATAGAGATCCATTAGAGGTCAGGTATTGCTCAAATATACCATAAAATGGCCATTTCTGTGAGGTATGATGGGATGTTTCTGTAATCTTTAGAATTATAAACTCTGAATAGTAAACTGAGGGATGTAAGACTCCATGGGACTTTATCGGATAAGGTAAATTTCATTTGTGCCTGGAGACTAAGTCCAAACTTTTAAGAAAACTTTATTCATGAGTGACATTTTTTGATAATTCTCAGATTTAGCAGCAGTCTTGTGGCAAACTACACATTGAGGTACCCTTATGAGTTGTGTCCTATAACTAAGTTTGCTCTTTGACCTTTTTTGCAAATAAACACATATACAGGCGTAAATTGGTAAAAAAGAATTTGCAGTTGCAAATGTATATTTAACTAATGTTTTTATTTTTTTATTGTCAAGTGCACTGCATATAAAGCAAATGTGTGCTAGGAAATTAACTCCATTTGTAGCCTTTTATAAGGACTGTCATAGTCATAGGAGTCCGTTTGCATTGTTGTGATAAATACTTTCTTAAATTATCTAATATATATAGGCTTAAGCCTTACAAAACCACAGTGCGCTACCGCCGCTCTGAATGCACATTTGCATTATTATATCATAGCCACCTTTGATATCAGCAGTTGATATTGGACCTTCTCACTGGTTAGAGGAATGTAGTGCAGAACACAACCCTCGTCTTGTGCTGTGTTGTCTAGTACAATATCTCCTCTCTATTATGAGAGCATCACAATTTATCCAAATCTGAACTTCAGCCTATATCTGACCGGACTTGTTTTCTTCTTTGGAGGGGGCACCACAGGCTTCGGTTTGACAGGTGCTTGTGGAGTCTTTTTCTTCTCAGGTTTCGTAACTGTGAATGAGAAATCGGGTGGCTCTACGTGTTTGATCCTAGGAAGGAAGTGCGTTGATATGTGTTGTGGTTTCACTCGAGGGCTGGAACCTTTTTTGGCTTTTCCTCTTTTATTCAACGCCACATACCAGCTTCTGCCTGTTTTTCCAGTTCTGTAGATAGCTGAGGCATAAGTGTTATAGCTGTTTTCCTGATACCTTTCCATAAATTTGCAATCTTCTGAAAATTTAGACTGCAAAAGAAAAAAAAAGATTTTTACTTATAAATGGAGTTAAAAAATTGAATATATTCATTACTAAGTGCATGTAAATAAAAATACATCTGTAATTTGCATAATGTCCATTAAACCCCACAAGGCCTGAATGGCAAATTTCTATTTTTGCATTTTCATTTATTTCCAAGAGCCGTAACTTTTATATTTTTCCATTGATATAGCCATATGACAGCTTGTTTTTTTGTGTGAAGACTAGAACATTTGAATACAGAGAGGGGGGAAGGATGAAGGAGAGTCAGCTCACCGACAAAGTAGAAGCAGGAACTAGCTGTGAGTCTGGCATGGAATCGCCCGGGATCAGGGCGAGTCATCAAACAAAAAGAAGGCACTCCAGCGAAGCAGCAGGTAAGTATGTACTTTAAAAATCAACGGTGGTCTTTCTAGTGGCACATAAACCTATGTGTTTCAGTTAAAGCGAACCTACCTTACTGATGGCTACCTGCTGCTTTGCTGGATTTCCTTCTTTTCGTTTGAGAACATTTGAATAACTCCATGCATTTTAGCAATCAATGTACTGGAAAACAGGAAAGAAAATCCAAATGGTGGAATTGAAAAAGAAAAGCAATTTCATAATTATTTTTAGGGTACTGTATTTTCAGCATTCATTGTGCTGTAAAAATGAACTGGCAGTACGATTCTCCAGATCTGTATGACTACGGCGATACCAAACAGGCACAGTTTTTTTTTTTTTAAGCAGTGAAAGAAAATTTGGAAATTCAAAAGAAATTAAAAAAATTGCTTGCTTGTGTTCTGAGAACTGTAAAGCTCTATTTTTGTGAAAATTGGAGCATAATTTATAGTGTACACATGGTCAGTGAAATATATGGACAGACAATGTTTTGCAGATTATGAAGGCAGATTATGAGACCCACGGGACCATAAGACAAAAACGAAATTTTGGGACATCATTCGTTGGTCATTGCAAAGGGAGCAGCTAGCATTCGATCTTAACGAATTAGGTGCCCAAGTACACTAAGCATGGCAAAACATTCCTCAAAAAATCAATAATAATTTGATTTATAGCATGCCAAGACATGTAACTTTGTGTGGATAAGAGGAGGTGACAATACTACTGGAAAACCCCGGCACTGTATCTCATTGGTGCAAGAACTCCACTATGGTGAAGACCAAAGAACTGTCAAAAGACAACAGAAACAAATTTGTAGCCCTGCACCAGGCTGGGAAGACTGAATCTGCAATAGGCAAGCAGCTTGATGTGATGAAATCAACTGTGGAAGAAATAATAAAAACAAATGGAAGACATACAAGACTACTGATAATCTCCCTTGATCTCGGGCTCCACGCAAGATCTCACCTCATTGGGTCAAAATGATCACAAGAACGGTGAGCAAAAATCCCAGAACCACAGGGTGGAGCTAGTGAATGACCTGCATAGAGCTGGCACCACTATAGCAAAGGCTACCATCACTAACACACTACGCCGCTAGGGACTCAGATCCTGCAGTGCTAGATGTGTCCCCCTGTGTCAGTATTCCGGGTTTTCCAGGTCACCCTGTGAATGATTTTGCCCTTTGTTAAGATGGAGTTTGCTGTTTTTGTCTGCCCTACTTCCTGTTCATTTGTTTAAAACCCGGGTCAGGTGTCAGCCTCTTTGCTGGAGTATTCTGCTTCTGTTTCCTCTTCAGCTCAGCTGCTTGTTCTACTGTGCTTCTACCCGTGGCTCTGGACATTCTCTGCCTTTTTAAGCTACACTCTCAATCTGTTAGCTTTGGAACTTAACCCTTGGTTCACTCCTCCTGGTAAGAACTCTGATTTTGAACTGTGTTTTGGAACTATGTTGCTGGACTGTGTTTTTGCTACTTAATCCTTCATTTACTCCCCCTGGTGGGAGCTACTGGAATTTACACCAGTATAATACTTTAATGTGAACTTGTTCTGGACTTAGCCGTGTTTATGCCACAACTGAGATCAACTTGAGAACTTGTTTCTGGGCTTACCCGTATTCATGCCACACCTGGGATTAACCTGAGGTCTTGTTCTGGACTTCCCTGTGTTTACTACATACATGGATTTGACTCTTTCTGCACCAACAGTGTTTTGGATCTGCACCACGTCACCTGTCACACTCACCTTGCCAAGGACCCTGCCCTAAGAACTCTTCCGATTTGCTGTATATGGTTAAGGGACTTGTTTCATAGCGGTTTATCAGTATATTGTTTTAGGTGTTATTGCTGTGGTACAAATACACTATTTGCACTAAAGAAACCCGGCTCTGTCTGTTTATTGCCCCACGCTACAAGAATCCTAGAGTTCCTACAATAGTATTACATCCTGCTTAACCAAGTACATGTCCGTGCCCATCTGACATTTTCTAGAGAGCATTTGGATTATCCAAAAGAGTATTGGGAGAATGTCATATGGTCTGATGAAACCAAAACAGAACTGTTTGGTAGAAACAAAACTCGTCATGTTTGGAGGAAACAGAATGCTGAGTTGCATCCAAAGAATACCATAGCTACTGTGAATTATGGGGGTGGCAACATCATGCTTTGGGGCTGTTTCTATGCAAAGGGACCAGGACGACTGATCCGTGTATATGAAAGAATGAATGGGGCCATGTATTGTGAGATTTTGAGTAGTGATGAGCGAATATACTTGTTAATCGAGATTTCTCGAGCATGCTCGGTGGTCCTCCGAGTATTTTTTAGTGCTCTGAGATTTAGTTTTTCTTGCTGCAGCTGAAATATTTACATCTGTTAGCCAGCATAAGTACATGTGAGGATTCACTAGCAACCAGGCAACCCCCACATGTACTTATGCTAGCTAACAGATGTAAATCATTCAGCTGCAGCAAGAAAAACTAAATCTCCGAGCACTAAAAAATACTTAGAGGACCCCCGAGTATGCTTAAGAAATCTCAAGTAACGAGTATATTCGCTCATCACTAATTTTGAGTGCAAACCTCCTTCCATCAGCAAGGGCATTGAAGATGAAACATGAATGGGTCTTTCAGCATGTTAATGATCCCAAGCACACCACCTGGGCAACGAAGGAGTGGCTTCGTAAGAAGCATATGAAGGTCCTGGAGTGGCCTAGCCAGTCTCCAAATCTCATCCATGTAGAAAACCTTTGGTGGGAGTTGAAAGTCCATGTTGCCCAGTGACAGGCCCAAAAAATCACTGCTCTGGAGGAGATCTGCATGGAGGAATAGGCCATCATACCACCAACAGTGTGTGCCAACCTTTTGAAGACTTACAGAAAACGTTTAACCACTGTCATTGCCAACAAAGGACATAAAATAAAACATTGAGAGGAACTTTTGTTAATGACCAAATACTTATTTTCCAACATCATTTGCAAAATAAATCTTGCCAAATCAGACAAGGTGGGTTTCTGGATTTGTTTTCTCATTTTGACTTTCATAGTTGTGGTCTACCTGTGATGTAAATTATAGCCTTCTCTCATCTTTTTAAGTGAGAGAACTTGCACATTTGGTTGCTGACTTAATACATTTTCTCCACTGTACCTGCTTACATATGTGTCTGTGCTTAGTGTTCATACTCAATATTGAATAAATTGAGATGTGTAGAAAATGTTGATTTTTTTTTTCATTGCTCGTACTGCCTTCAGTGTTGGGAGGTGCAGGCATAGTTTTATTTTACATTATTTTTGTCTGCAATTTGTGGTCCTGCCCAGACAGGGTGTCGACGTCTTGCTGTAAATTGCTGATTATTTGTTGTAATCAGCTCCCTGTTATGAGCCATTCCGAATTTAAACCCTCAGTAGCTACTTCTAGCTGCCAGTTATAAGTTATACCTTCCTTGGTTCATACTTCTGTTAATCTGTACTTGTTCACCTTGTTTTATTCCTCCTACTGTGTTTGGTATCCTTTTTACCATGTCCCTGATTTTGTCAATGACTTTGATGTCCTGCATACAACTCAGCTGTCTGTGTGTGGAAGCTGTATTGGGAGCTGTCAGCCTTCCTTGGACTGTTCACTCTTGCACACACAATCTCTGATATATACACAATTTATCATATATACACAAAACTTTCGCTATTTTACACGCAATTCTGGCACCCCAGGGGTTCGGGTACCACATTAGTGCTGTCTTCCTCTCGGGGAAGATAGTGCTATGTCCAGAGACAAGTGAGATTCCCTTTGGTAGGTTTACACACACACAACACCTTCCAATTCCAGGCCAGGAGGGAGAGCTCAAATCCCTGTTTTAGGGCAGCTTCCCTGTATAAAGATCCTGTTTTGGAGGTGAAGAGAGTTCAGTTAGTGCAGAGAGTCATGTCCGAGAACAGACAGGAGGGGAGCACAGAGGAAAGTGAGAGCTCCAGGAGGCCACGAGCAGGCCTCTGAAGAGCTATAGCGCAAGGAGCTGGGAACTGGGAGCCCGAGGCTTACGTGGACTCTACGACATGGAGCAGAATCAGAAGGCATTATACTACCAAGACTTTGCCCATAATCACTTGTGGCACAGCAGCACCTAGGAGCTTGGAGTCACCGAGAATGGACCCCACAACACACCGCTCAAGTTTCCTGCCATACAGGTACCTGTCCCAGGACAGCAAAATGAATAAAGACCTTGTTGGGACACTTAGTGGCAGCAGGGACTTAGAGACAGAGAGCGCAGAGTGGTAGGCTCCCACCTGACTTACCCAGGGGAACCTGTTTGTCTCTGGACTGCCCGGACTTCTATGTGGACCTGTTTGCTAGTGCCCTGGACTGTGGCTGCTGAAATCTTCAGTAAACAAGGTAAAGAGACTGCAAACCTGTGTCCTCGTTCCTTGCTGCACCTCTCATCATTCTACCATCTACACACTGGGAAGCCCTGGGGATCTACTTCACCTGTGGGAAGGTATACCATCTAGCTGCCATAACGTCACCTCAGGGGGCCCCTTCAAACAGCTTTGGTCCCCACTGACCGAATACCACAGGTGGCATCACAAACATAAACTTTATTCCCTTTAAAGACCTTTCCCTTTTACATGGGCACCCAGGGCCACGGACTGGGTCACAGCCACCATGACATCCCCTGTGAACACCGGACCCGGTACTGAGTACCCCAGGGCGGGCAACTCACAATCTTTGCTACGTACACATGCTATACTACAGTATATACACAATGACAAGATAGAGCGCCCATCAGTCTCTATCCTCTTGTTTTATTCCTCCAGATACCAGCAGAATGAAGAACCTTTTGGTATGTGACCAAGATGTTAGCAGAAGTCCTTCTACCATTAAACCTCTGAAAAATGAGAAATTGCACTGAACGCAGGACTAGCTATTATCAGTGCAGTTTCTGATGTTTGAAGGCAGGTGGTCTATGGACTGAGTGGCCCACTGAATAATAAGTATAAACAATAGCCTGGTATCAATTCATTTAATTTAAAATTGAAGACTAACATATACTGGTTTGCGAAAACATGCCATATTAACAATGTCGCTGTCTAATAAGATATTCCTGCCATACAATTATATGGTGCTAATTGCACAGATATTCACACTAGCATTAGGTTGTTTTTATTGAAAATCCTGAGGATTACACATTTTCAGAAGTGTAAGGGGATACTTTCCCTAATTTGTAATCATTAAATGAGAAAATATAGTACGGTCTCCAGACTCATCTGTATCAAGTTACGCCTTTGTGCGTTCTGTGGCTATAGGCCAAAAGACATCTGCCTTCTAGTTTTCGAAAAATGGTAATGTGTATAAGTGATGACCTTTGTTCAATTCATACCTGACGTTTGTGGGAAATGTATAATTATAAAAAAAACTACAATTTTTAAAACTGATTCCAATATTGGTAACTAGCCAAAAATACACTTTTAAATTTGTGCAGTTTATATAATATGAACTGTCATAAGGAAGGTCTGCATAAAAGAAGTATGCATAAACATGGGATTCTGATGTCCTGTCACATTGATGTTAGAATCATAAAAAACTAAAAACATTTATGGACCAAAATCAGTATTAGTCATTTGCACACTAATGCCAATATGCTTTGTAGAGCACTTAACCTGTGAAAAGGAAGCATACTCGGTCTCCAGTATTATAAATATAATTGGCTAAAAACTATTTCTAATGTAATTTAAGATCAGTTCGTTAATATGATAAGATATTAACATTTCAATTGAAAACAGCGGATACAAGTTATCAGTTTGTAAAGTTTCAACTTTTCTACAGTATGTATTTATCATCATTATTGGGGTTTTTCCTTTCAGAAAACTTTCTATCCTATTATTATTATTATTATTATTTATTTATTTACATAGCGCCATTGATTCCATGGTGCTGTACATAAGAATTTGTTACATACAAGTTACAGATATCACTTACAGTAAACAAACTAACAATGACAGACTGATACAGAGAGGCGAGGACCCTGCCCTTGCGGGCTTACATTCTACAGGATTATGGGGAAGGCGACAGTAGGTTGAGGGTTGCAGAAGATCCGGTGTTGGTGAGGCAGTAGCTTCGGTAGTGGTGAGGATGCAGTGGGGTCATTGCAGGCTGTAGGCTTTCCTGAAGAGATGGGTTTTCAGGTTCCGTCTGAAGGATCCGAATGTGGTTGATAGTTGGACGTGTTGGGGCAGAGAATTCCAAAGGATGGGGGATATTCGGCAGAAGTCCTGGAGATGATAGCAAGAGGAGCAAATAAGTGTGGAGGAGAGATGGAGGTCTTGGGAGGACCGGAGATTACGTGAGGGAAGATATCAGGAGATTAGTTCAGAGATATATAGAGGAGACAGGTTATGGATGGCTTTGTAGGTCAGTATTAGTAATTTGAACTGGATACGCTGAGGGAATGGGAGCCAGTGAAGAGATTTGCAGAGGGGGGAAGCAGAGGAGTAGCGAGGAGAGAGATGAATTAGTCAGGCAGCAGAGTTAAGGATGGACTGGAGAGGTGCAAGGGTGTTAGCAGGGAGGCCGCAGAAAAGGATGTTGCAGTAGTCGAGGCAGGAGATGATGAGGGCATGCACAAGCATTTTTGTTGATTGACGGTTGAGGAAAGGACGGATTCTGGAGATATTTTTGAGCTGGTGGGGACAGGAGGTGGAAAGAGCTTGGATGTGCGGTTTGAAGGACAGGGTAGAGTTGAAGGTTATTCCCAGGCAGAGGACTTCTGGTACGGGGGAAAGCATGATGTCATTGATTGCGATAGATAGGTTAGGTAAGGAAGATCTATGGGATGGAGGAAAGATGATGAGTTCAGATTTGTCCACATTGACTTTGAGGAAGCGAGAGGAGAAGAAGGAGGATATGGCTAATAGGCACTCTGGGATTCTGGACAGCAGAGCGGTGACGTCTGGGCCTGAGAGGTACATCTGAGTGTCATCGGCATAGAGGTGGTACTGGAATCCATGGGACTTTATGAGTTGTCCCAAGACTAGTGTATAGATTGAGAAGAGTAAGGGTCCTAGAACAGAGCCTTGGGGGACTCCAACAGAGAGAGGGTGGGAATAGGAGGTAGTATGGGAGTGGGAGACGCTGAATGTGCAGTTCGAAAGGTACAAGGAGATCCAGGATAGGGCAAAGTCTTTGATGCCAAAGGAGGAGAGGATCTGTAGTAGGAGGCAGTAGTCAACTGTGTCGAAAGCAGAGGACAGTTCTAGAAGGAGGAGTACAGAGTATTGTTCATTAGCTTTGGCGGTAAGTAGGTCGTTAGTGATTTTGGTCAGGGCTGTCTCAGTTGAGTGATGGGGGCGGAAACCAGATTGTAGATTGTCAAAGAGAAAGTTAGATGAGAGGTGGGAGGAAAGTTTTGAAGCGTATGGGAGCAGCGATATTGGGCGATAGCTGGACATAGCAGTTGGATCAAGGGTTTTCTTTTTAAGGATAGGCGTGATTGTGGCATGTTTAATCCCTTTCGGACCTCGGACGGGATAGTACGTCCGAGGTCAGATCCCCTGCTTTGATGTGGGCTCCGCGGTGAGCCCGCATCAAAGCCGGGACATGTCAGCTGTTTTGAACAGCTGACATGTGCCCGTAATAGGCACGAGCAGAATCGCGATCTGCTCGTGCCTATTAACTAGTTAAATGCCGCTGTCAAACGCAGACAGCGGCATTTAACTACCGCTTCCGGCCGGGCAGCCGGAAATGACGTCATCGCCGACCCCCGTCACATGATCGGGGGTCGGCGATGCTTCAGAATTGTAACCATAGAGGTCCTTGAGACCTCTATGGTTACTGATCGCCGGCAGCTGTGAGTGCCACCCTGTGGTCGGCGCTCACAGCACACCTGATTTTCAGCTACATAGCAGCGAACAACAGATCGCTGCTATGTAGCAGAGGTGATTGTGCTGTGCCTTCTTCTAACCTCCCTTGGAGGCTATTGAAGCATGGCAAATGTTAAAAAAAAAATTAAAAAAAATGTGAAAAAAATAAAAAAAATATAAAAGTTTAAATCACCCCCCTTTCGCCCCAATCAAAATAAATCAATAAAAAAAATATCAAATCTACGCATATTTGGTATCGCCGCGCTCAGAATCGCCCGATCTATCAATTAAAGAAAAGCATTAACTTGATCGCTAAACAGGGTAGCGAGAAAAAAATTCAAAACGCCAGAATTACGTTTTTTTGGTCGCCGCGACATTGCATTAAAATGCAATAACGGGTGATCAAAAGAACATATCTGCACCAAAATGCTATCATTAAAAACGTCATCTCGGCACTCAAAAAATAAGCCCTCAACCGACCCCAGATCATGAAAAATGGAGATGCTACGGGTATCGGAAAATGGCGCAATTTTATTATTTTATTTTTTTTTTAGCAAAGTTGGAATTTTTTTCACCACTTAGGTAAAAAATAACCTAGTCATGTTAGGTGTCTAAGAACTCGTACTGACCTGGAGAATCATAATGGCAGGTCAGTTTTAGCATTTAGTGAACCTAGCAAAAAAGCCAAACAAAAAACAAGTGTGGGATTGCACTTTTTTTTGCAATTTCACCGCACTCGGAATTTTTTTCCCATTTTCTAGTACACGACATGCTAAAACCAATGATGTCGTTCAAAAGTACAACTCGTCCCGCAAAAAATAAGCCCTCACATGGCCAAATTGACGGAAAAATAAAAAAGTTATGGCTCTGGGAAAGAGAGGAGTGAAAAACAAACACGGAAAAACGAAAAATCCCAAGGTCATGAAGGGGTTAAAAGCAGAAGGGAAGGTGCCAGAAGTTAGTGATAAGTTGAAGAGGGGGGTTAGGGATGGGATAAGTGTGGTGGTGAGGTTGGGAAGGAGGTGGGATGGGATGGGGTCGAGCGCACAGGTGGTGAGGTGCGATTTGGAGAGGAGACAATTATATCCCGCTTCAGTGATGTTGGATAGGGAGGTTATGGGGTTTGGGCATTGGTCTGGTATGCAAAGGGGTTGTGGTGGTTGAACAATGAAGACTTGCCTTGTCTGGTCGATCTTATTTTTAAAGTGTGTGACACTCAGCAGAGGTGAAGGAGGCTGGAGGGGGCAAGTGGGGGGCGGAGGAGGGAGTTAAAGGTTTTGAATAACTGTTTGGGGTTGTAGGATAGGGAAGATATGAGGGTTGTGAAGTAGGCCTGTTTAGCAGAAGTGAGAGCAGATTTAAAAGCGAGTGTTGCTTGTTTGAATACAGTGAAGTCGTCTTGCGAGTGTGTTTTCTTCCAATGCCGCTCCGCAACCCTGGACACTTGCCGGAGCTTTTTAGTGGTGTTATTGTGCCAAGGAGGTCTATTGATACGTCACACTCTGCCATGGACGAGAGGGGCAACCGTGTCAATAGCTGATGCGAGAGTGGCATTGTAGAAAGCAGTGGCAGTGTCTGTGTCGTGGAGTGAGGATATGGATGCCAGTGGTAGGATGGAGTCAGAGAGTGTGTGGGTGTCTAGGTGTGCAAGGTTCCTGCGGGGGTGCGCATGTTGCTGGACATGGATGACTGGTGAGGAGGACAGGGATGAGGTGAGCAGATGGTGGTCGGATAGAGGGAGGGGTGGTGAAGTTAGATAGAGAGCAGAGACGGGTGAATACCAGGTCTAATGTATGTACGTCTGTGTGGGTGGCTGTGGAGGACCACTGAGTAAGTCCAAAGGATGAGGTAAGGGACAGAAGTTGGGACAGTCTGTTGACTGAAGGGTATCAATGGGGATGTTGAAGTCACCCATGATGATGGTGGGAATGTCAGCAGAGAGAAAGTGAAGAAGCTAGGTGGAGAATTGGTCAATAAAGGCAGTGGCTGGGCCTGGAGGTCGGCATATGACGGCCACTTGGAGATTGGAGGGAGAGTAAATGCGGACAGAATGGACTTCAAAAGAGGGGAGGATAAGGGAGGGTAGAGGTGGGATTGGGTTAAAGGTGCAGTTTGAAGAAAGGAGAAGACCCACTCCTCCACCATGTCTGTTGCCGGGGCGAGGGGTGTGGGTGAAGTGGAGGCCTCTGTAACACATACATCTGCATGCATCATGTATTCCTATCTTGAACATTAGGGACGGAGGTGCCTGCGATAGGTTGCTTTTTGCCGCGCTTGACGACGCATGCGTCATTTCATTGTCTGCGGCTAGGCGCAGTAAACGCTACATGTAGTAATTTCAGAGGCATCAATTTGCCGCCTCGAAATGTATGCGGTTGTTACAGTAGAGGAAGGAATGCGTCGAAAAAAACACATTACAGTCTATGCGAATGCATGCGTTAGCACATGCTTTTGTTTGCGTTTGTGAACGCATACGTTTTACCACAGGAAAACATGTCTAGACACTGATTAGCCACCCCCCACATACAAACTGATAAAAGGAGGGAGTGGGCATTTGCAGTTCACTACTCAGCAGACTGGGAACAGGAGAACAAGCTCTGAAGCTGTGGGGAAACTACACTCTGAACAATGTGAGTATCAAAGCCAATGTCTTTTTTTTCTTTTTTGTCTTCTTCATCTGAGGAGCAACATCTTGGCACTGCACAAGGTGGAAATGAAAGTGAAGTGAGTACTCACCTCTTCAGATTGGTAAGTATTCTCTGTCACACCTACACATGACAATTTTTTTTTTCTTTTCATTTTCAGAATAGTTCTTCAACTGCGGCAGAGGCCGAGCAGGAGCAGCGTGGACACGGTCGTGTGGCAAGGCGGCATGTAAGTATACCTGACTGATTGTCCTCTGTGTAATGTATCCTGACTTTGCTATTCTTCACTGTTTCTTTACTTTGCTCTTTCTTTACCTTTTTCTTCTTGACTCCTTTTTTTTTCTTGACTTTGAATGTTCTTGCCTGTTTTCTGTCTCTGTTGTTTTCTTTCTTTTCCTTATGTTAATGTCTCAAACATTAATGTATTTATTTATTTTCTAGGTTCCAGAATGGGATGAGGAACTCAATGACAACGATATCCTCATCTCCCTGGTCCATGAGCGAGTCCCGTTGTGGGACACCTGGGTTCCGCAGCACTCGGACAACGTGACGATCTGGCAGCTATGGAATGAAGTGGCCCAAGCAATGTGGGATGGCTGGGACAACGCCCCAATTTGGGTCCGCAAGTATCGCAATACAGTGTGATCCAGCATTGACCTTGGCCGGAATCACACACAGTTGTGTGATCACGGTCAAAAGTGCATTGTCTAACCATAATTTTTATTTTTCAACAGTTCTCAAAGTCAAAACACGTTGGTGTTCGATGAAGGATCGCTTCAACAAGGGCCTTCGTCAAGAGAGCCGGGTTCCTAGTGGTTCTGGAGCAAGGATCCGAAAATATAAATATCCCCTGTCACAGCCCTCTGCCTCTTTTTGGGGGGCTCTTCCTGGCAGCGTCAGAGGGCCTCGGATAGGTCACTCATGCCCGAGTTTTTGCACTTGAGCTCGGTCTTTCATGATAGACTCAAGGCGATGGGTGCCTGACTGGATAGTGCCATAAACCATATGAGTACACTTATCCAGGATGTTACCAAAAGCCTTGACCAAGTGAAAGCCGACCTCCAGAGGCCAGCACATCATTTTTTCAATCAAATAGAGAAGGGCATGTCGGAACACCTTACTCCAGATCTCCAGCTTAGTGTCATGCAGGCCTGCAATGCTGCTTACGTGCAGGCTATGCAGCAGAGTCGGTATTTTCAGCTGCCAGTGGTGGCATTTCCACCGCTCTGCTGCATACCACTGCATGGTCACCACCATTCCAAGCACTGCCGGACACCACTACAGCCCCACCATCATGCTGAGTGCTGTTGGACAGCTAACCACCACCACCATGCCAACTGCTGCTCCTGCTTGGACATCCTCCACTTCCACCACCATGCAGAAACAGAACCCTGGCATGGCCTTCTGCACCACCATGCAGCAGGACCCTGGTAAGGCCTTCCGCACCAGCATGCAGCAGCAGCCGGACCCTGGCACACCCTTCCCCACCACCACCATCATGCAGCAGCAGGACCCTGACATGGCCTTCCGCACCACCATGCAGCAGCAGCCGGATCCTGGCATGTCCTTCCCCACCACAACCATGCAGCAGCAGGACCCTGGCATTGCCTTTCACACCACCATGCAGCAGCAGCCGGACCCTGGCACAGCCTTCCCCACCACAACCATGCAGCAGCAGGACCCTGGCATGGCCTTTCACACCACTAGGGTTGAGCAACTTTTCCTTTTTTAGGGTCGAGTTGGGTTTCGCGAAACCCGACTATCTCTAAAGTCGAGTCGAGTGAAATCGGCCGATTATGGCGAAAAGTCGGGGATCGACCGAAACACGAAACCCAATGCAAAGTCAATGGGAATTTTTTATTTTTTATTTATTTTTGTTTTATTTTTTTCTCTCCCTCTCCCTCTCCCTCTCTCTCTCTCCTCCGTCCCTGAACAGAAAAGCTGGTGTTACACATTGCAAATCGTTGCAGCGCACAAGATGACGATAGGCGTCCACGCCCCTAAGACCTATGTCATCACTCTGCCCACGCTCCTTCATTGGCTGAAGGAATGAGCGCGTTAATGACATTTGATGACGTCGCAGCTTGTGATTGGTCGCGTGAGCGGTCACATGACCGCTCAGCGACAAATCACAAGCCGCGACGTCATTGAAGGCCCTTTACGCGCTCATTCTTCAGAACGAAAGCAAGGCGGTTGCAGCGGTGACGACCAGGGCGCGTCAGAGGGTAAGTATATCAATATTTTTTATTTTTATTCTTTATTTTACACATTAATCTTAATCCTGATACCGATTCCCGATATCACAAAAATATCGGAACTCGGTATCGGAATTCCGATACCGCAAATATCGGCCGATGCCCGATACTTGCGGTATCGGAATGCTCAACACTAATGCTGACCAATCCATGGGCAACATGTGTCAGGCACTGGCTGTATGGTCTGAACCATATACGTTTGACTCTAAATACTGCAACATTTCAGAAAAAAAAATATTTTAAAAGCCATGGGGACCGAGCCGCAGAGGAGACTAGTCATGCAAGCGGGTCCCTGGCAGCTTCACCAAGTCTGATGCTTTGGATTGACAGGTCTCTGCCTACATGCTTGCTGAGATCATACAGCCAGTGCATGACACATACTGCCCATGGATTGGGTAGCATGTATCAGATGTCAGGATAGTTTTAAATGCTTGAAAGATTGATCTACAGATTTCACGCTTCTGAGTGAGGGCAATAAGATGAGCTACAACTTGGGAATAGTCTTTACTATACTGGCAGTAGTAGTTTTAAATATTAGGTTCATTTTAAAGCTTTCCAAAGATGCTTATTTGTGGCCAACCCTAAATAAATGATATGACAGAGAGATGGCAGTTCATGATGCTAAAAAAAAACATTTTTCTAGCTTGACATAAAGTTGGTTTTGTCTCCACCTATTATAAACACAGCAGATATAAAGATAAGTTGAGTCCAGGTCCATGGAGAGTAGGATTTCCTAAAGGCATGATGAGATGTCCATAATGATAACGACCATCATGGATGATAAATGTGGTGTTTCATTCATCACCCTCTTTATAGGGAATCTGTCAGAAGGATCAACTAACCTAAGCTGTCTAAATACAGATCTGGCAAAAATTAAGAGACCACTGCACAGTTTTATAAAAATCAGCTTCTCTATACCTTTGAGAGTCATTCCATTCTAGTGTCAGCTGAATTCCAACCAGAGTACACCTCATTCTACTTGATTAGGTGATCACCTGAACCAAATCTTATTTAACAATGGAAAGTATAAAAAACACTGCTGTGGTGTTCACAATTCTCTTGCAATAGGACAAGCTGGATGATAAAATAAGAGCTAGTAATATCCTAATATGCAACCAGGCTGTCTATCTAGACGTCATGAATCTACTGATGCTTTTGTTTCCATGTGACTCCTGATGAACTTTTATCATGGAAGGGAAACGCGCCGAGGCTGTTATAAGCATCTCCAATGAATGACAGATAAGCTTTTCTATTTTCTTTATGGTATGGTGTCTATTTGGGAGCAGTGCAATAATTGATGTGTAATTTTTGACAAACTGATCACATTAATGGTAAGTTCACACAGGGCGTTTTTGCTGCTTTTTTTTTTTTCTGCAGCAAAACCAGATCATCTTGGCAGGAAAGAAGATGCATCAAAAATGCAGGTTTAGGTGCATTTTTGGTGCATTTTTTGTTGTGTATATGGTGCGTGTTTTTGGTACGTTTTTTTTTTCTCTTTGTCCATGCTAATGTCTTTGGATTTTCAGCAGCAAAAACGCAGCAAATAATGATACCTGCGTTTTTGCTGTGCTCTTTTCAACACCCATTCAAGTCAATGGGTGAACAAACACAGCAAAAACGCTAAAAGAAGTGACATGCTCTATGTCCAAAAAACACAGCAAAGCACAAAATACTGATCGTGATCAAACAAAAAAACCAGTGTGTATGCATGAGATTTCTGAAATCTCATAGGCTTTGCTGGTACTGTAAAAAGCAGCTGAAAATTAGCATAAAAAAACGCAGCAAAAGCACCCTGTGTGAACTTACCCTTACTTACTCTTATAGAATTATGTGGGGCTTAATGTGACATTGGACATTATGTTGGAAACCGAAACTTGTGTGACTCATTAGTGAGCAGTGTGTTACCACATCAGAGAAAGCTATCGCTGGTAGATTGTCATACGCACGTAACACTTTTTATTGCTATCACCATCTAAAGATATCTTCTCATCTGTGTGATGCTGTATCCTTTATCTGAGCCCATATGATCAGGTCTGTGAAAATGTCAAGTATCCCCTATTTTGCAATGATTATATGCACTTTTGACAATCTTTGCTGTTACTAAGTAACCAAAAAACCAAAACGCAACAAGGATCCTTAAAATATAACTTTTCTGGGGTGGATAGATTTGGCACGTCTCTTTCAGGGAATATAGGGTCTACTTAGGGCTACTAGGGCCAGTCGTCGAGGAGCGGGGGCGCCTACCGCAGAAACTTAGGGTGCCAACCTCCGCTGTCAGGTAGGGATTGAGAATAGGCTACCAGACAGGGTAAGGTAGTTTGTATCTGACCTTCATGGGTTATAACTTGTAATACCTTTGTTGCTTATATTGGAACAAACTTTTTTAGCTTTAAATATTAAAAGTTATATTTTAAGGATCCTTGTTGCGTTTTGGTTTTTTGGTTGTTCTCTAGGATTCTGATACTATTTGCTTTGAGTGGTTCTTCTGTTACTAAGTAAGCATCAATCTTTGGTCTATCGTAAATCCCTACTATGTTGTCCCTTCCCTCCCCTCTATTCCTTTCACACTTCCCTCCTGGTCCTAGTATTTAGACAGTTGAAGGGATAGTGTTCTGGGTAAGTTAGGGTGAGCCGTCGGTGAGTGTGGTGCCATATTGTGTACAAGTTAGGGTGCCACCTCCGCAGAAAGGAAGGGACAACTAATATGGTTTTGGAGGGTAAGTTATTTTAGACTATTAGTTTTGAGACAAACCTTTAAAAACGTATCTGTATGATTTACATAGGATTTGTTTAAATTGTGGCAAAGGTTTTGCCTTTGGTTAAATATTGTATTGGTATTGATTTGAAGTTTCTTCTATTGGGATTGCCCTTTAGACCGGAGTCCAGTACTTGGACAAAAGCCATCTTCTCTACCCTTGCAACCTACCCCCCTTCAAAAAGGGTGTTCTTTATATCTCCCTCTACACCCTGGGTACTAGGTTTGATTTTTCTGGAATTGTTTTTCTGGCTGTTTTAGGCTTGATGGTGTACTTGACTGGTCCAACCAGACTTTGTCTTTGTCTAGCTACAGGCCAACAGGGTTTATCATGGAGAGCCATCGTTGAGCAGGGGCGCCACATTGCGACAAAGCTAGGGAGCCAAACTCCGCTGGTAGGAAGGTGTTTATTAAGGTGTTATAGGGTGACATAGATCACATATCGATTTAGTACCATTTTTTGGGGCCTGGACAGGTGTATTGTATTTTATTGCTTTTTTGAGATTTGGGTAATTTTATAGATATTAATTAAATGTTATATTTTAACGTATAGCTTTCTGTGAGCCAATTGTTATATATACTTATCACACACTATTTTTAATAATATCCCAAAAGTAATAGGAATGAAAAAATAACTTTTAACTCCTGTCTGACCTCGGACGGGATAGTACGTCCGAGGTCATATCCCCTGCTTTGATGCAGGGCTCCGCGGTGAGCCCGCATCAAAGCCGGGACATGTCAGCTGTTTTGAACAGCTGACATGTGCCCGTAATAGGCGCGGGCAGAATCGTGATCTGCCCGCACCTATTAACTAGTTAAATGCCGCTGTCAAATGCAGACAGCGGCACTTAACTACCGCTTCCGGCTGGGCGGCCGGAAATGACGTCATCGCCGACCCCCGTCACATGATCGGGGTCGGCGATGCATCAAGATGGTAACCATAGAGGTCCTAGAGACCTCTATGGTTACTGATCACCGGTGGCTGTGAGCGCCACCCTGTGGTCGGCGCTCACAGCACACCTGATTTTCTGCTACATAGCAGCTAACAGCAGATCGCGTTGTGCCTGCTTCTAGCCTCCCATGGAGGCTATTGAAGCATGGCAAAAGTAAAAAAAAAAAGTTAAAAAAAATGTGAAAAAAATAAAAAAAATATAAAAGTTTAAATAACCCCCCTTTCGCCCCAATCAAAATAAATCAATAAAAAAAAAATCAAATCTACACATATTTGGTATCGCCGCGCTCAGAATCGCCCGATCTATGAATTAAAAAAAAGCATTAACCTGATCGCTAAACAGCGTAGCGAGAAAAAAATTCGAAACGCCAGAATTACGTTTTTTAGGTCGCCGCGACATTGCATTAAAATGCAATAACGGGCGATCAAAAGAACGTATCTGCACCAAAATACTACCATTAAAAACGTCATCTCGGCGCGCAAAAAATAAGCCCTCAACCAACCCCAGATCACGAAAAATGGAGACGCTACGAGTATCGGAAAATGGCGCAATTTTTTTTTTCTTTTTTTAAGCAAAGTTTGGAATTATTTTTTCACCACTTAGATAAAAAATAACCTAGTCATTTTAGGTGTCTATGAAATCGTACTGACCTGGAGAATCATAATGGCAGGTCAGTTTTAGCATTTAGTGAACCTAGCAAAAAAGCCAAACAAAAAACAAGTGTGGGATTGCACTTTTTTTGCAATTTCACCGCACTTGGAACTTTTTTCCCGTTTTCTAGTACATGACATGCTAAAACCAATGATGTCGTTCAAAAGTACAACTCATCCCGCAAAAAATAAGCCCTCACATGGCCAAATTGATGGAAAAATAAAAAAGTTATGGCTCTGGGAAGGAGGGGAGTGAAAAACGAACACGGAAAAACGAAAAATCCCAAGGTCATGAAGGGGTTAAGCATGCCAAAGGAGTTGAAAAGATAAGTCTTGAGTGAAGAAAAGAAGGGCACAATTCTAGCTTTACTAGCAGAGGGACACAGAGAGTATTTTGTTGCCTCCATCCTTAAAATTTCTAAGATGGCAGTCCATTACAACAAGGTCAAGCAGCGGACATTGGGGAAAACACAGCTACAGACCAGCAGAGTGCGAAAACGACTCTCCACTGACCGGGATGACCGTCATCTTATTCGAATGTCACTTAGCAACCACAGGATGACATCAAGTGACCTACAAAAGGAATGGCAAATGGCAGCTGGGGTGAAGTGCATGGCAAGAACAGTTCATAACAGGCTCCTAGAGGCAGGGCTCAAGTCATGTAAAGCTAGAAAAAAGCCTTTCATCAATGAGAAGCAAAGGAGAGCCAGGCTGAAGTTTGCCAAAGACCATAAGGATTGGACCATAGAGGACTGGAGTAAAGTAATCTTCTCTGATGAGTCTAATTTTCAGCTTTGCCTAACATCTGGTCGTCTAATGCTTTGACGGAGACCTGGAGAGGCGTACAAGCCACAGTGCCTTGCCCCCACTGTGAAATTTGGTGGAGGATTGGTGATCTGGGGATGCTTCAGCAAGGCTGGAATTGGGCAGGTTAATCTTTGCCAAGGACGTAAGAATCAAGCCGCATACAAGGTTATCCTGGAAAATCAGTTGATTTATTCTGCTCAGGCAATGTTCCCCAACTCTGGAGACTGGTTTTTCCAGCAGGACAATGTGCCATGCCACATAGCTAGGTCAATCAAGGTGTGGATGAAGGACAACCACATTAAATCCCTGTCATGGCAAGCCCAATCTCCAGACCTAAACTTCATTGAAAACCTCTGGAATGTAATCAAGAGGAAGATGGATAGTCACAAGCCATCAAAGAAGAACTGCTTACATTTTTGTACAAGGAGTGGCATAATGTCACCCAAAAGCAGTGTGAAAAACTGGAGGAAAGCATGCCAAGATGCATGAAAGCGGTGATTCAAAATCATGGTTATTCCACAAAATATTAATTTCTGAACTCTTCCTGAGTTAAAACATTAGTATTGTTGTTTCTAAATTATTATGAACTTGGTTTTTTGCATTATTTGAGGTCTGCAAGCAATGCATTTTTTTTTGTTGTTTTCACCATTTCTCATTTTCAGAAAATAAATACAAAATGTATTGCTTGGAACTTCGGAGACATGTTGTCAGTAGTTTATATAATAAAAGAACAATTTACATTTTACTCAAAAATATACCTATAAGCATACAGGTCAAAGGAATTTGAATAAAATAATACTTTAATATCAGCAATCCAACGTCTTATTCCAGATAAATTCACTTTTTCTTAATATGTAAATGAGCTGTTAAGATCTATAGGTCGGACACATATGTCCCCAAGAATTTGCCAGAGCTTATTTTAACATGAAAAGGGGAGTTACCAGAGATATGTAGATCAGAAGATCAGACTGTCAGTCTTTACATAAGTCTCACTGGTAGTGCCCCCATAAAAAAAAAAAAATAAGCTCTTGAGGCTAATTCTCATGGAGATCTGTGTCCAGCTCATAGATCTAACAGTTCATTTACATATTGAAAAATATGTGGATTTCTCTGGAATAAAACATTAGATTGTACATATCAAAGTATCATTGTATTCAACTTCCTATGACCTGCATGTCATGTAGAAAGCTTAGGAGTGTTGATCGTGCTGACAGATTCCCTTTAAGGCGGATTTGGTTATAAACTTCATGTAGATCTAATTTGGTGAATATGTCAGCACCCTTAGTCCTATCAAATAGTTGATAAGTGAGGGGAAATAGAAAATTGGCCTTCAAGCAGGAATTTATTCAAGCCCGGATAGTCTATGCATGGTCTTGTCTTTGCCTGATAAACTATGCAGAGACCCATCTTTCTTCTTTAAAAAGAAGAATACTGCATAGGCCAGAGATGTAGACTTTCGGATGACTCAGTTTTCAAGTTTTTGTTTTTATCATTTAAACAGTCATGCCCACAAACTCATTGAGAAATAGAGGATAACTTCTCCCTCAAGGTGGTTCAGAGCCTTGAAGAAGGGATACTTGTGCAGTCAAATAAAATATGTGATGGTAGTAACTCAAAGTTCTACTTGGAGACAACAGCTGCAAATTCCTGGTAAGGAGCAAGCATGTTGGAGAAAATTGAGGAGAGCAGAGTTTAAGAGAACGTATTGGAGGTAGAGGGTAAGTTATCAAGCATTTCTTCGCACCAAATTTATCTTTTTAGAGCAAAAAAATTGGCACCACAGCAATGATAAATTTCCCAGTGGTTCTTATTTATGTGTTATGGCTGCTTATATAACAACAGCATATTTTAAAACATCTCACAGACACTGCCATCACTGTCCCCATTGAGGCTCACAAACTAAGTTCCCTAACAGTATGTCTTTGAAGTGTTTGAGATAGCTAACAAAAACTGGTTTCAAATGGTTGATGTGATGTGACCCAAGGACCAAAGTGCTGCAAAGCAACAAAGTGAAAGATAAAGCAATCATACTTTTCTGACAAATACAAGTTATTTTCTCACATGACTGCTTGAATTTTCCGGGACTGCATGGTGAATGATCAAGTCCTGCTTATTTGACACTTTTTTAAAAATGAATGTGTTCCATGTCTTCTCCTATCATTAATAAGTGTGTCAATTGTACTGTAATTTACCACCTAAAAACAATCTTAGGTAGGTAAATCAGCTTTACAGTATGATCTGAAAGAAAAAGGAATGTAGTGTATTTTTAAAATGCTTTGCAATAAAAATTATTTAAAATTACATTTTAACTTACACACGTGGTCAAAATTGTTGGTACCCCTCGTTTAATGACTAGTGTTGAGCATTCCGATACTGCAAGTATCAAGTATCGGCCGATATTTGCTGTATCGGAATTCCGATATTTTTGTGATATCGGAAATCGGAATCGGAATGTGCGGTGCGTATGGTTCCAAGGGTCTGGAGGAGAGGAAACTCTCCTTCAGGCCCTGGGATCCATATTAATGTAAAAAATAAAGAATAAAAATAAAAAATATGGCTATACTCACCCCTCCGAAGGACCCTGGCTGTCACCGCTGCGAGCGTTCGCCTCCGTTCCTGAAAATGTAGTGAGTGAAGGACCTTCGATGACGTCTCGGTCAGGTGAGCGGTCAGGTGACCGGTCACCTGACCGCAACATCATCGAAGGTCCTTCACTCTCTGCAATTCTCAGGAACGGAGGCGGACGCTTGCAGCGGTGGCAGCCAGGGTTCTTCAGAGGGGTGAGTATAGCCATATTTTTTTATTTTTATTCTTTATTTTTTACATTAATATGGATCCCAGGGCCTGAAGGAGAGTTTCCTCTCCTTCAGACCCTGGGAACCATCTAGGATACATTCCGATATTTGTGTCCCATTGACTTGTATTGGTATCGGTATCGGTGAGATCCGATATTTTGCCGGTATCGGCCGATACCATCCGATACCAATACTTTCAAATATCGGAAGGTATCGCACAACACTATTAATGACAGAAAAACACACAATGGTCACATAAATAACTTGAATATGACAAAAGTCATAATAAATTAAAAATCTATGAAAATGAACAAATGAAAGTCAGACATTGCTTTTCAATCATGCTTCCACAGAATAAAAAAAAAAGTAAAACTCATGAAATAGGTCTGGACAGAAATGATGGTACCCTTAACTTAATATTTTGTTGCACAACCTTTTGAGACAATCCCTGCAGTCAAATGATTCCTGTAACTGTCAATGAGACTTCTGCACCTCTCAACAGGTATTTTGGCCCACTCCTCAACAGCAAACTGCTCCAGTTGCCTTAAGTTTGAAGGTTGCCTTTTCCATACAGCATGTGGGTGTTTTAGCTGTGCGTTTTGGGTCACTATCCTGTTGCAAGACCCATGACCTGCGACTGAGACCAAGCTTTCTGACACTAGGCAGCACATTTTTCTCTAGAATCCCTTAATTGTCGTAATCTTTCATTGCACCATGCTCAGATTGTAGACACCCTGTGCCAGATATAGCAAAGCAGTCCCAGAACATAACAGAGCCTCCTCCATGTTTCACAGTAGGGGCAGTGTTCTTTTCTTGATATACTTCATTTTTCTGTCTGAGAACATAGAGCTGAGGTGCATTGCAAAAAAGTTCAATTTTTGGCTCGTCTGTCCATAGGACATTCTCCCAGAAGTTTTGTGGCTTGTCAACATGTAGTTTGGCAAATTCCAGTCTGGCTTTTTTATGATTTTTTTCAACAATGGTGCCCTCTTTGCTCATCTCCCATGAAGTCCACTTTGGCTCAGACAATGACGGATGGTGCGATCTGACACTGATGTTCCTTGAGCTTGAAGTTCACCTTTATTCTGTTTACAAGTTTTTCTGGACTCTTTTATTACCATTCGTATTATCCATCTCTTTGATTTGTCATTAATTTTCCTCCTGCAGCCACATCAAGTGAGGTTGGCTACAGTTCCATGGATCTTAAATTTCTGAGTAATAGGTGCAACTGTAGTCACAGGAACATCAAGCTGCCTGGAGATGGTCTTATAACTTTTACCTTTAACATGTTTGTCTATAATTTTCTTTATTCAGACTCCCATGACAGCACCACAAGAGAGGAGATCCGCCCTTCAGGAACAGAAAAGCTATAGATACAAAAGGGCGGCACCTCTCCCACGCATCAGTTGGTTTCCTGTTCCTGATGGGACTCGTCCTACAGTTACCTGCAGGAGACAATCGGATCCCAGGCCTGACCGTTCGGCTCAGAGAGCAAGGGGATCTCCTACCTCGGCCTGTACGGAGCTCCTGGAAGCGCCACGGTGGTCCTCATTGGACTTCATGATGGTGAGCGAACAGCAGGGAGCGGAGTCCGGAGGATAACCATCTCCAGGAAGAAGCCTGTGCTGAGTTGAGTATCTTCCCGAGTCTCTGCTGCTCCGCGTCATTGGGGTCGTGGGTGACGTTGGGGGCAGAGCCGGTGAGTATGTCCGGGTTACCGATGCTGGCTCTACTGCGCATTTGCGGGCTCTGATGATGGCGTTTGGGCTGCAGTGAGCTCGTTGGACACTTGGGAGGCCTGTACATCATTGGCCCTCTGTGTGAGGGCCGTGGCACCTGCTGGGGGGGGATTCTGGAAAAGGCACAGCATGACCTGCTGACTGGACGAGTGGAAGGCGAGCAAGAGCAACAGCTACTGCAGCAGGAGGAACCTGCAGACCAGCACGCTTCACAGAAGCCTCAGGCCCGACTGAAGTCCTGGGAGGGTACAGGTCATGGCCAGTTAAGTGACCATTCCAGCCACAGGAGCTCTTCCAGATGGGAATCAGTAGCATCGGCTGAGAAACTCCCCCCTCATGATCAGGTACCTATTCTCTGCAGACACTGGTAAGTGATCTTCATGAATGTTCACGCAGTGATGCAGCCTTCCCCTTATGTTTTAAATTCTAGGTTAAAAAGGCAAAGCACAGGGAATGCACCCTCTGTGGATGCCTCCTGCTGGACTCGTGTTCAAATAAGTTATGTCCCCCTGTATCCAGCAGACTGTGAGGTCTCAGGAAGGGGGAGAGGTAGAGAGACAATAGTTTCTAGGTTAGAATACATTGCGTTATTATCCCCCTCAGATTGCAGAAGAAACTCACAACTTCACCACGAGTCTGAAGGATATAATTAGAACAGAAGTAAGGGAGTCCATAAAGTCCCTGACTCAAGAGGAGAATTAAAAGTGGAAGGAGCCGGACATAGATCTTCCAGAATCGGATTAGTTGGCTGGCTGGAGGAGGAAGGAGGATTCCTCTGATTCATCCCTCTCATTTTTGTCATCCGAGGAAGCCTCGGGTCACTTCTGCCTGCCCCTGGACTGTGTGGATAAACTAGTAAAGGCGGTCAGGGGAACAATGGTGATAGTGGAGCCCAGGCCAGAGCTGTCTAGGCAGGATGTCATATTTAAGGGATTGGACCAAAGGAAGAGTAGATCCTTTCCCTTGAATGAGAAAATTCAAGGTCTGATTCTCCGGGGTTGGAATAGGCTGGGAAAAAGGGGCTCCTTGCCTCAGGCCCTCAAGCGGAGATACCCCTTGGATGACCCAGCCGTTAACACTTGGGATAAAGCTCCTAAATTAGATGCAGCAGTAGCTAAATCATCAAAAAAATCCTTTCCTTTTAAAGACATGAGGATCCTGAAGGATCCTCTAGATAGAAATGCGGACATCTTCCTTAAAGTGACTTTGGAGATGGCGGCTGGATCCCTAAGACCAACAGTGGCATCCACTTGCACGGCCAGATCAATGATGGTCTGGTTGGACCAACTCGAGTCTTCAGCTAAAAGAGGGAGCATCTCGAGAGACTGTTCTGGGAGCCTTTCCAGTAATTCAAGGGACCGCAGCCTTCCTGTCAGATGCCTCAGTAGATTCAGTCAGGATGGCAGCGAGAGCGGCGGGTCTTTCCAACGTGGCCCGCAGAGCTCTGTGGTTAAAATGCTGACCAGGGGATATCCAGGCAAGATCTAAGCTCTGTTCTATTCCATATGAAGAGGAATAACTTTTTGGCCTGATCTTGGATGAGCTGATGGATAAGGCTGGAGACAAGAAAAAGAGATTCCCCAACTTATCATCCTCTTCTTACCGACGTAACTTCAGCAGGAGAAAGCTTGGTCAAGGAAGACCTACAAGGACCGTTCCAAGTGGGATGACAGGAAGAAGAGAGGTACAGGCTTCATATTTAGACATTCTTCACGGGAACACAAAAAAACATCCCAATGGCTAGTGGTCCCCATAGGGGGTAGATTGTCGGCCTTCTATCCAGCCTGGTCATGAATCACCAACAACGTCTGAGTTCAGAGCATGATATCTTCAGGACTCAAACTTGAATTCCTTTCAGTTCCAGGGGATAAATTCCAGTTAACTCCGCTCTTCCCACCTAGAGCAGTCTGTCCTGGAGGCGGAAATCGTCAAACTGTGTCATAAAAAGGTCCTGGCGGAGGTTCCGGAATACGAGAAGGGTAAAGATATTTACTCTCCCCTATTTTTGGTTTGGAACCTGGATAACTGTTACAGAACCATCATCAATCTCCGGTCCCTCAATAAGTTTCTGATCACTTGCCCCTGTAAAATGGAAACAATTGGCTCGGCAATAAAAATTATATTTCAAAACTGTTTCATGGCGGTTTTAGATTAAAAAGAAGCATATTATGTGCCTTTTCATGCAGACTGCCAGCGTTTTCTGAGAGTGGCAGTATCCATAAGTGGCTTAGTCCATCATTTCCAGTTCAGAGCCCTCCCTTTTGGCCTGTCAGTCACTCCATGAGTCTTCACGAAGTTAATTGTGGAGGTCATGGCCCACCTTCGGGAGTCAGACATCCTGATTATCCCTTTTTTAGACGACTTCTTAATTATAGGTAGTTTGGCTGATCACTGCCTTTCATAGGTAGCAAGGTCTAGGTCCACTCTAGAACAATTAGGTTGGCTAATAAACTCTGAAAAATCCTGTTTATAACCCTTGAGGGTTCAGCAATTCCTCGGTTTCGTGTTAGATTCATAAAGTCAAGAATGTCATCTGCCGCCGGACAAAATTATTCGCCTTCATCACCAGGTTTTGCAGGCAGTAAATAGTCCCACTATGACCCTCAGGCAAGCCATGTCCCTATTTGGTTCCTTAACATCCTGTATCTCGGCCATCAAGTGGGCTCTGTTTCACACAAGCACCCTTCAGAGGGATATTTTCCATGATAGAATCCTGGGGGGTTCCTGTAGGGAAAAATTACATTGGGTCCAGTCCTTCGGGGTGGGGGCCCATATGGGGGATATTGTAGTCCAGGGTCAATGGGATCCCCAGGTAGAACGCTCATCTAACCTGAAGGAACTATCAGTGGTAGAGCTGTCAGTTAAAAAACTCTTTGTGTACCTACAGGGTCACAATGTCAGAATTCTTTCGGACAACAGGTGGCGGTGCCCTACATCAACCACCAAGGTGGGACCCGATCCGAGGCCCTGATGGACGTAACATAACGTCTTTTCGAGGTAGCGGAAAGGAATTTTCTATCTTTGACAGCGCTACACATAAGAGGAAAGAACAATGCCAAAGTGGACTTTCTAAGCCACAACATACTAAGGCAGGGAGAATGGTCTCTAAATGGAGCACTCTTCAACCAGACTGTCTGCATGTGGGATCATGTTCTCTGAATCGGGGGGAAAAACATCTTATGGTGGACACCTTCCTGAGGAAGTGGGACTTCAACCTGGACTACGCATTCCCTCCGTTATCCCTCTAGCCTCTGGTAGTGAAGAAGATCAAAGAAGACAGGGCAAGGATTACACTAATTGCTCCATTCTGGCCCAGAAGGATTTGGTTCTCATGGCTAAGGACTGTCAGTCTGCAATCCCTGAATACTTCCAGATCTTCTGGATCTCCTCTCCCAGGGCCCAGTCAACCATCCACGAGTAGCAGGACTCCACTTGATGGTGTGGAGTTTGAAAGGGCATTATTAAGGGATTAAGGATTCTCCCTGAATCTAATAACCACCCTGCTAAATAGTAGGAAGTTAATTACAATCAAAATCTATGCTAGAACCTGGAAACAATTCCTAGCCACTTCTGACTTTAAAGCCGAGGAGGGGGTACCTATAGGGCAGGTTCTAGAATTTCTTCAGATGGGTCTGGAATTAGGTCTTGCCACTAGTACCCTTAAAGTGCAAGTTTCGGCCCTTGGTGCCTTAATTAGTTGTGATATCACAAATAATTACTGGGTCTCCAGATTATTATAGCAGCTGGCAGATCTAGGCCTATACACTAACTAAGATGCGTACCATGGGACTTGAACTTAGTCCTTACTAGGGTTGAGCGACCTTTACTTTTATAGGATCGGGTCGGGTTTCACGAAACCCGACTTTTGAAAAAGTCGGGTCGAGTGAAATCGGCCGATCCTATAAAAAAGTCGGGGTCGGACGAAACCCGAAACCCAATGCAGTGCATTGGGTTTCCATGGTTCCCAGGGTCTGAAGGAGCGGAAACTCTCCTTCAGGCCCTGCGATCCATATTTTAGTGTAAAATAAAGAATTAAAATAAAAAATATCGCAATACTTACCCTCTGACGCGCCCTGGTACTAACCGGGAACCTTCCTTCCTTAGAATCAGCCTTCCAGGACCTTGCGGTGACGTCGCGGTGACGTCGCGGCTTGTGATTGGCCCCGCGGCCGCCCATGTGACCGCTCGCGCGGCCAATCACAAGCCGCGACGTCACCCGCGACGTCACCGAAGGTCCTGGAAGGGCTGATTCTTAGGAAGGAAGGCTGCCGGAAAGAAGCAGGGCGCGTCCGAGGGTGAGTATATACCTAATAGGAATATACTCACCCTCGGACGCGCCCTGCTTCTTTCCGGCAGCCTTCCTTCCTAAGAATCAGCCCTTCCAGGACCTTCGGTGACGTCGCGGCTTGTGATTGGCCGCGCGAGCGGTCACATGGGCGGCCGCGGGGCCAATCACAAGCCGCGACGTCACCGCGACATCACCGCAGGGTCCTGGAAGGCTGATTCTAAGGAAGGAAGGTTCCCGGTTAGTACCAGGGCGCGTCAGAGGGTAAGTATTGCGATATTTTTTATTTTAATTCTTTATTTTACACTTAAATCTGAATTCCGATACCAATTCCCGATATCTAAAACATATCGGGAATCGGTATCGGAATTCAGATTCTAGATTCAAAAGATCGCCGACTTCATGGCCGACCCCACACTGGGGTCGGGTCGGGTTTCATGAAACCCGACCTTGCCAAAAGTCGGCGACTTTTGAAAAATTTCGACCCGTTTCGCTCAACCCTAGTCCTTACGGCTATGACGGAGGCTCCGTTTGAACCCATGGTATCTGCCTCAATTAAGGTTCTATACATCAAGGTGGCCTTTTTGGTAGCATTAACATCAGCACATAGAATAAGTGATATTCAGGCACTCTTTAGAATTCCTCCTTATATGCAGATTTGGGATGACAGGGTATATGCAGATTTGGGATGACAGGGTAGTGTTCACGCTGTTGGAGTTCATCCTAAGGAGGAATCATTTCCTCTTTGGTGATGAATATTTCCAGCAGCTTAGGGGTACCGCCATGGGGTCCTATGTGGCCCCCACTTATGCCAACATTTATATGGCGGTATTCGAGGACAGGTTTGTGTACAGTTCCATCTTCTGGCGCCACGTCAGAGCCTGGTGGCGGTATATTGACGATATTTTTGTCATATGGGATGGTGACCTGAAAGGACTGGAGGACGTTTGGGGGGAGATCAACAATATATACCCCGAACTACAGTTTACCCTTGCCCATTCTGCCACTCAGATACAGTTTCTGGACACTTTGGTTTACAAAGAAGGAGGAATACTGAGGACTGATATCTACATTAAGGGGACTGATAGGAATAGCCTTTTGCTGTTCAACAGCAATCACCCTAGGAGAATGGTGGGCTCCCTTCCATGGAGTCAACTCCTACGGGTCAGACGTATTGTATCGGATGAAGAAAGGGTGGACTTATGACTGGAAGAGATGTGTGATAAATTTTTACAAAGGGGGTACCCAAGGGCGGTGGTGAATGATTTCAAGATGAGGGCCCGCGATATATCACGTGACAGTATCTGTAATAGGCCACCTAATAGACAGCCATGCGAACGTATCCCCTTTGTATCTACTTATAATTCTGCCAGCAACCAAATTGGTCGGGTGTTGAAGAGACATTGGTCTTTTCTCCAACGGGGACTGCCGTCCATTGTGGGCTTCAGGTCACCTCCAATGATGTCGTTCAGAAGGGGTCGGAATTTAAATGATAAATTAGTAAGATCTGATATTGGTTCCGAAAGGACCCCGGTGCAACAACTCTTGGGCACAGCCAGGCATGGCAATTTTCCGTGCCTGGGTTGTGCCTGTTGCAATAATTTGTTGAAGGGCGAATTCTTCTATCACCCACATACTGGCAAAAAGATCTGCTTAAAGGAAATATATACCTGCTTGTCCAGTTATGTAGTGTACATGATCGTGTGTCCGTGTGGCTTGGCTTATGTAGGTGAGACAACTACAGCAGTCAAAGTCCGCATTAGCAAGCATAAAAGCACGATAAGGACAGGTCTGACAGACTTACCAATTCCAAAACACTTTGTGGAGATGAGACACTCTGTGAACCAGCTTCGCTTCAGGGTCATTGATAGTGTTCCCATGTTGAGAAGAGGTGGTGATAGGGTGCAAATATTAAAGAAAAAAGAGATGAGATGGATTTACACACTGGGTACGTTACAACCAAAGGGTTTGAATTTGGATTTCAACCTGTTGTCATGTGCTTAATCTGGTCTTGATCCCTTGGGTCAGTGGACTCGTCAGTATGTGTTTGTTTTTAATAGACATTTGATTATTTGACATTTCGTTTATGTCATGTTTTTATCTTTTGTTTTGTAGACACTGGGACAGTCGATGGCTGATGGAGATGGATCCTTTATTATCGGAAGGAATTTTTTCCTGTAAGAATTAATAATAAATGGATGTTTACTGGTATATCTGTCTCCATGTATGCTATTCGATTGCCTCACTGTATTATGCATAGGATGTTATTTTGATTTTCACATCTATTGCCGTGTACTTATGTTGGTGTTTCACTCTTACAAGGTATAGGTGTTATCGGTCCCTTTATGGGCCTTATTGATGTAATAGGGATGGTATTCCCAGTATGATCCATGCGCCTGATGAGGGCGGGTTGGTGTCCTCTGCGAGGGTTACGCTCTCGTGTCTATTCCATGGGATGAGCTCTTTTTTGAGCTCACCCTGGTTGTGACGCGCCTGCGCACCACCGCGGTTGTTTCCCACGTACCCGCCGGCAGTGCGTGTACGTGATGGCGCCTGCGCGTTTGGGACGCGGAAGTGGGCGGACGCTTCGGGTCTGCAGCGGTGTCTGGTCACTGGCGTAGCGCGCTTGCGCGCCCATGGGGCACCTGGGTTTTGGGTGCCTGTGTGGGTGCGCGTGCGCGGTGTGTATTGTGGGCTGGCCCTCGCTGTGGCTGGGGGCGTCGGCTCACTCTGTGACTTATGCGTCTGCGCGGCTCTATGCGCCCCAATTGGGGACTCCGTTGACCCGGTTGTTATATGTGGGGATTGCTTTTGCCTGTATTAATGAGTGCTGTTAATTGGGTGACCTCTGTGGGATTACATGTACCGGAGGATGCGATTGGATGATCTCTCCCTCGGACACATACGCACCGAGACTGGATGTTGCGATTGGCCAGGTTTTACCATGGAGATGGATATACAGGAAGGAGCGATGCACGAATCCAGGATGAATACAAGACGATCTCTGCGTTTATGCGGCTTAGTGTGGCTTTTCATATGTTGTAAGGTTTTATATTTGTGACACTATTATATGTGGAGTATTGATGTCTGTTTTTTCTATGTGTTATTTGTTTTATGTGGGGGGACCGGCGTCGATAGTGATTGGTGCACTGTGTGGCATCCATACTATTTAAGATGGCTGCCTATGATGTATTGTATACTTGACAAAGACCGAGTTTCGGTCGAAACGTTGCTGGATTATGGCTCAATAAACCTTTTTCTAAGATTTCTACACCCGGATGGAGCGCTGTTCATTCTACTTCTTCTGGTTTAACTATATCCGGGACGGTTCCCTGGATGTTGAACGGGCGCCCCAGGACTGCGAGTGCTGTCAGCCTTTGCTTGCTGTACTAGGGTAGTGTTTAGGGCAGACCCTGCCTACTTTCCCAAGATTACCTCAGACTTCCATAAGTCAAAAGAGATAGTCCTTCCCTCCTCCCTCCCTAACCCTACTAATCAGCAGGAGGAGAAGCTTCACACATTAGATGTTAGAAGAAGTCTGCTAGAGTATCTATCTGTCACTAATTCCTGGAAAAGGACAATGCCTTATTTATATCCTTCCAGGGCTCTAGAAATGGGTCTTAGAGTTTTGAAGTGTACATTAGCAAGATGGATTAGGGAGGCTATCTCTCTAGCTTACACAGCAGGTGACGGTACGGCTCCACAGAATTTAAGGGTGCATTCCACTGGAGTCATGGCATCCTCTTGGGTAGAAAGATCTGGAGTTTCCATGAACCAAATATGTTAGGCAGCTACGTTGTCATTCCCTTCCACCTTCTTTAATCATTATAGACTGGACATGGGTGCTTCCTCAGATCTCACCTTCGTGTTAAGGGTGCTGCAGGCTGTAGTCCCTCCCTAAGGGCAGTCCCACACGTCCAGATAATTCCGGTACCAGAAAAATCAGTACCGGAATTATCCGTGTCCGTGAGCCCGTGCGTTTCTGTGGCACATCAGTGTGGCACACGTGCAGCACACGTGTGCCGCCCGTGTGCCGACTGGGTACCACATGCACCGTGCAGGAGACAGCGCTAGAGATAAGTGCTGTCCCCCCACGTGGTGCTGAAGCCGCCATTCATATCTTCTCTGCAGCAGTGTTTGCTGTAGAGAAGATATGAATAATCCTTTTTTTTTTGTTTCTCGTGTTTAACATAAAGATCCATGTCCCCACCCCCCTCCCACCCCCTGTGCACCTTCTACTGTATGAGCGGTCACGTGGGGCCGCCGATTACAGTCATGAATATGCGACTCCACCTCCCATAGGGGTGGAGTTGCATATTCATTACTGTAAATCAGCGGCCCCACGTGACCGCTCATACAGTAGAAGGTGCGGCCAGGACAGGAAGCAGCGCCAGCGAGGGAGCCGGGAGAGTATTTTAATAACAGCGGGCAGGCGCACAGGGGGTGGGAGGGGGTGGGGACATGGATCTTTATGTTAAACACGAGAAACAAAAATAAAAAAAGGATTATTCAAATCTTCTCTACAGCAAACGCTGCTGCAGAGAAGATATGAATGGAGGCTTCAGCACCACGTGGGGGGGACAGCGCTTACTGTAGCGCTGTCTCCTGCACGGCACACGGACTGCACACGGACAACGTCCATGTGCGGTACATGTTTTACACGGACCCATTAACTTTAATGGGTCTGTGTAATCCGTGCGCTCCCACGAACACTGACATGTCTCCGTGCTTTGCACACGGAGACACGGTCCGCAAAAAATCAATGACATCTGCACAGATGCATTGATTTCAATGTGTCTACGTGTGTCAGTGGCTCCGGTATGTGAGAAAACTGTTACCTCACATACCGGAGCCACTGATGTGTGAAACCGGCCTAAGATAGTTTTTACAGTTAAGTCCATATATATTTGGACAGAGACAACATTTTTCTACTTTTGGTTATAGACATTACCACAATGAATTTTAAACAAAACAATAAAGATGCAGTTGAAGTTCAGACTTTTTAGCTTTCATTTGAGGGTATCCACATTAAAATTGGATTAAGGGTTTAGGAGTTTCAGCTCCTTAACATGTGCCACCCTGTTTTTAAAGGGACCAAAAGTAATTGGACAATTGACTCCAAGGCTATTTCATGGACAGGTTTGGACAATCCCTTCATTATGTCATTCTCAATTAAGCAGATAAAAGGCCTGGAGTTGATTTGAGGTGTGTTGCTTGCATTTGGAAGGTTTTGCTGTAAAGTAAACATGCGGTCAAAGGACCTCTCCATGCAGGTGAAATAAGCCATCCTTAAGCTGCAAAAACAGAAAAAACCCATCCGAGAAATTGCTACAATATTAGGAGTGGCACAATCTACAGCTTGGTACATCCTGAGAAAGAAAGAAAGCACTGGTGAACTCATCAATGCAAAAAGACCTGGGCGCCCACGGGAGACAACAGTGGTGGATGATCGCAGAATAATCTCCATGGTGAAGAGAAACCCCTTCACAACAGCCAACCAAGTGAACAACACTCTCCAGGAGGTAAGAGTATCAATATCCAAATCTACCATAAAGAGAAGACTGTATGAAAGTAAATACAGAGGGTTCACTGCATGGTGCAAGCCACTCATAAGCATCAAGAATAAAAAGGCTAGACTGGACTTTGCTAAAAAAACATCTAAAAAAGCCAGCACAGTTCTGGAAGAACATTATTTGGACAGATGAAACCAATATCAACCTCTACCAGAATGATGGAAAGAGAAAAGTATGGCGAAGGCGTGGTACAGCTCATGATCCAAAGCATACCACATCATCTGTAAAACACGGCGGAGGCAGTGTGATGGCTTGGGCATGCATGGCTGCCAGTGGCACTGGGTCACTAGTGTTTATTGATGATGTGACACAGGACAGAAGCAGCCGAATGAATTCTGAGGTATTCAGAGCCATACTGTATGCTCAGATCCAGCCAAATGCAGCCAAACTGATTGGTCGTCGTTAGTGTTGAGCGATACCTTCCGATATCGGAAAGTATCGGTATCGGATAGGATCGGCCGATATTCAAAAAATATCGGATATCGCCGATACCGATACCCGATCCCAATGCAAGTCAATGGGACCAAAATATCGGAATTAAAATAAACCCTTTCTTGCCTTGTAGGTTCATTCTACATGAAGGAAAACAACTAAGAATAATGCCGGATGTATTTGGGGAGGTGGCGGAGACAATAAAGTCATAGAGGTTTATCCCAATCAAATAGAATAGCATGTTTTTTTTTTTTTTTAAGACGTTCGGAGTGACAAAGATATTGGCTATGTACATTTTTTTTTTTTGTCAGATATTGATGTTTCACTATTCCACGCCCTTCCCCTTCTTTTTTTTCTTTTTTTTTTTCTTTTCCCACACTTTCATCTTCATCATCATCAGCATCTTTGACATCAACTTCTTCTTCACCTTATTCATCTTCTTCTTCATCCTTTACCTTTTTTTTTTTTTTTTTGATTACATTCTTCATATTCATTTTATTCAACTATTATTATTCTTCCTATTCTACATATTCTTTTTATTCCACTGTTATTATTCTTCCTATTCTACTTCTTCATCATATTCTCATTTGTGACAGGCATTCCCATAGTTGTTATCTATAAAAGTTGGAAGATTACACCTTCCGTTCTGACAGTCACAAAAGTTACATTTGTCCGCGTTCAGTTTGGCCTGCAGCATCAGGCTTTATCCAGGGGCACCACGAGGAGGAACGGACTCACCCCCATACACTGCTTAGTCTTCTTCTGCATATAATTTAGATAATATCTTTTGCTCTGATATTAAGTGTTATGCTTAATGTTCTTCTGCTCTTTGTTATGCAGCCTCTTGTTCTTCTGCTTCTCGGTCTTCCATGTCGTCGTCTCCAGGGTCGTCGTCTCCAGTGTCGTCATCTCCGCCGTCGTCGTCTCAGCCGTCGTCGTCTCAGCCGTCGTCGTCTCCACCGTCGTCGTCTCCGCCGTCGTCGTCTCCGCCGTCGTCGTCGTCGTCATCGGGGTGGTCTTCCGGGTCGTCGTCATCGGGGTGGTCTTCCGGGTCGTCGACTTTAGGGTCTTCAACTTGGAAATGTAGCAGAAGGTACAAGAAGGCTGAGAAAATGCCAAGAACCAGCTGATGGAACTGGAACTCGGATGGCTACCCGAAGGTTCAAGAGCCTATGGAACTACCGAGGACCAGCTGACGTTACTGGAACCCGGTTACTAAGCAGGAGGTACCCGTGCTAAAAAGCACTACCAAGGACCGCCTGACGTTGGCGGAACTCGGATACCCAGAAGGAGGCACCTAAGCCAAAGGCTCTGCCCGGAACCAGCTGACTGTACTGGAACCAGGATGGGGAGCAGAAGGTACAAGAGCAAAAGACACTGCCGAGAACCAGCTGACGGTGCTGGAACCAGGTGGTGGACCTGAAGGCCCACAGGAGAGGAGAGAACAGCTAGGCCGCGAGGCAGCCGCAGTTACCGAACCCCAACAGTCCTACAGGGGGAGCTGGGCCTACTGGCACTACAGAACCAGCCTTGACTACCAGTTCACGCAGCCCACATAGGAAGCTCCTAAACTGGAGGCACCCTGGAGTTGGCTAACCCGACCGCAACACGACGGGGCAAGCATAGGCGTCTCAGTGAGCTTGACACAACCCGGAAACAGCTGACGGTGCTGAAACCATGCTTGGCACGAGGGAGTACCTGTGTCAAAAACACTGCCGAGAACCAGCTGGCGTTGCTGGAACCCAGATGCGTTGCCCCAGTGTGCAAGAGCCAATGGCACGACCGAGGACCAGCTGGCGGTGCTGGAACCCGGTTACTAAGCTGTAGGTGCCCGCGCTTAAAAGCACTACCAAGGACCGCCTGACGTTGGCGGAACTCGGATACCCAGGAGGAGGCACCTAAGCCAAAGGCTCGGCCTGGAACCAGCTGACGGTGCTGGAACCAGGTGGTGGACCCGAAGGTCCACAGGAGAGGAGAGAACAGCTAGGCCGCGAGGCAGCCGCAGTTACCGAACCCCAACAGTCCTACAGGGGGAGCTGGGCCTACTGGCACTACAGAACCAGCCTTGACTACCAGTTCACGCAGCCCACATAGGAAGCTCCAAAACTGGAGGCACCCTGGAGTTGGCTAACCCGGCCGCAACACGACGGGGCAAGCATAGGCGTCTCAGTGAGCTTGACACAACCCGGAAACAGCTGACGGTGCTGAAACCAGGCTTGGCACGAGGGAGTACCTGTGACAAGAACACTGCCGAGAACCAGCTGGCGGTGCTGGAACCCAGATGCGTTGCCCCAGTGTGCAAGAGCCAATGGCACGACCGAGGACCAGCTGGCGGTGCTGGAACCCGGTTACTAAGCTGTAGGTGCCCGCGCTTAAAAGCACTACCAAGGACCGCCTGACGTTGGCGGAACTCGGATACCCAGGAGGAGGCACCTAAGCCAAAGGCTCGGCCTGGAACCAGCTGACGGTGCTGGAACCAGGTGGTGGACCCCAAGGCCCACAGGAGAGGAGAGAACAGCTAGGCCGCGAGGCAGCCGCAGTTACCGAACCCCAACAGTCCTACAGGGGGAGCTGGGCCTACTGGCACTACAGAACCAGCCTTGACTACCAGTTCACGCAGCCCACATAGGAAGCTCCTAAACTGGAGGCACCCTGGAGTTGGCTAACCCGACAGCACCACGACGGGGCAAGCATAGGCGTCTCAGTGAGCTTGACACAACCCGGAAACAGCTGACGGTGCTGAAACCAGGCTTGGCACGAGGGAGTACCTGTGTCAAAAACACTGCCGAGAACCAGCTGGCGTTGCTGAAACCCAGATGCGTTGCCCCAGTGTGCAAGAGGCAATGGCACGACCGAGGAGCAGCTGGCGGTGCTGGAACCTGGTTACTAAGCTGTAGGTGCCCGCGCTTAAAAGCACTACCAAGGACCGCCTGACGTTGGCGGAACTCGGATACCCAGGAGGAGGCACCTAAGCCAAAGGCTCGGCCTGGAACCAGCTGACGGTGCTGGAACCAGGTGGTGGACCCGAAGGTCCACAGGAGAGGAGAGAACAGCTAGGCCGCGAGGCAGCCGCAGTTACCGAACCCCAACGGTCCTACAGGGGGAGCTGGGCCTACTGGCACTACAGAACCAGCCTTGACTACCAGTTCACGCAGCCCACATAGGAAGCTCCAAAACTGGAGGCACCCTGGAGTTGGCTAACCCGACCGCAACACGACGGGGCAAGCATAGGCGTCTCAGTGAGCTTGACACAACCCGGAAACAGCTGACGGTGCTGAAACCTGGCTTGGCACGAGGGAGTACCTGTGACAAGAACACTGCCGAGAACCAGCTGGCGGTGCTGGAACCCAGATGCGTTGCCCCAGTGTGCAAGAGCCAATGGCACGACCGAGGACCAGCTGGCGGTGCTGGAACCCGGTTACTAAGCTGTAGGTGCCCGCGCTTAAAAGCACTACCAAGGACCGCCTGACGTTGGCGGAACTCGGATACCCAGGAGGAGGCACCTAAGCCAAAGGCTCGGCCTGGAACCAGCTGACGGTGCTGGAACCAGGTGGTGGACCCCAAGGCCCACAGGAGAGGAGAGAACAGCTAGGCCGCGAGGCAGCCGCAGTTACCGAACCCCAACAGTCCTACAGGGGGAGCTGGGCCTACTGGCACTACAGAACCAGCCTTGACTACCAGTTCACGCAGCCCACATAGGAAGCTCCTAAACTGGAGGCACCCTGGAGTTGGCTAACCCGACCGCACCACGACGGGGCAAGCATAGGCGTCTCAGCGAGTTTGACACAACCCGGAAACAGCTGACGGTGCTGAAACCAGGTTTGGCACGAGGGAGTACCTGTGACAAAAACACTGCCGAGAACCAGCTGGCGGTGCTGGAACCCAGATGCGTTGCCCCAGTGTGCAAGAGCCAATGGCACGACCGAGGAACAGCTGGCGGTGCTGGAACCCGGTTACTAAGCTGTAGGTGCCCGCGCTTAAAAGCACTACCAAGGACCGCCTGACGTTGGCGGAACTCGGATACCCAGGAGGAGGCACCTAAGCCAAAGGCTCGGCCTGGAACCAGCTGACGGTGCTGGAACCAGGTGGTGGACCCCAAGGCCCACAGGAGAGGAGAGAACAGCTAGGCCGCGAGGCAGCCGCAGTTACCGAACCCCAACAGTCCTACAGGGGGAGCTGGGCCTACTGGCACTACAGAACCAGCCTTGACTACCAGTTCCCGCAGCCCACATAGGAAGCTCCTAAACTGGAGGCACCCTGGAGTTGGCTAACCCGACAGCACCACGACGGGGCAAGCATAGGCGTCTCAGTGAGCTTGACACTACCCGGAAACAGCTGACGGTGCTGGAACCAGGTTTGGCACGAGGGAGTACCAGTGACAAAAACACTGCCGAGAACCAGCTGGCGGTGCTGGAACCCAGATGCGTTGCCTATTAAAGATTGTCTTCCTAGAGCCCCAACTAGCGGTGCTGGAGCAAAGGGTAAGCAGGGGGAGCAGAGTGTAGGCCGAAGCCTGCACTGGAGGCAGCTTTGTGTCAGCGTTGCGTTTGCAGGACACTTTGCCGGCTACACAGTGTGGGAACAGCTGGCGTTGCTGAACCCCACTAACACAACGGCGGGTGTTTTTCTCTGTGCAGCTAGCACTTGCGGGCAAAAACTTGCGATGTTAGAGCCCGTGGTGAAGCAGGAGGAGGAGGAGAGGAGCAGAGTGTAGGCCGAAGCCTAGTTGAACCAATTTCAAAGGAAATCTTTAACCCCCCCTCAGGTGTTACAAACTACAAGAGACACACCTTGTGCAGTATTAATGCTGCACAAGTGAAAGGTTGCTCTATTAATTTGTCTACTTGCACACGCTGAATGAAAGACGTACACAATTTAGCCCATTCTACAGTCAAACTGTAGTGGATGCGTGACTTGGCTTTTTAAGGAGACGCAGCACAGGTGTCCCAAATAACGCCTTGGTGCTTGGCGCAGCTTCCTGAGCGTTGTTATTTGCTGTACAGGAGTCTGCGCTCTTGTGTTATCCCTTGGCAATGCCCTGTTAGAGCTGCCCGTCTGATGACCTCATTTCATGTTGGCCAATGCGGTTAACGATGGCCATAAATCCCAGACCCACAGTGCCTTTTCATAAAGTCACACTGCGGTGCTGGGATTCGTGGCCTTGAGCAGTAAATATTTTGGCCGCTCACACACGTCCTTACACCTGCTTCAGACTGGGCGGCCTCTGCTGATCCCTTCTCGCATGCCGCGGCCATGAGGCTGCACAGTCTGAAGAAGTCGGAAGGAGATGAGTTAAGACAGGCGAAGATATGCACTGCTCGTGCCCATCAATCACACCCTCGCAGTCAAAATATATGAGACAACGAGGGGCGTTGTGTCGGGCAGGGCGGACGCACAGGTACAGCCAGCCAACCAATGATGTCAGAAGATGGGCAGCGCTAACAATGGGGGTGCTGCGTGTCATTAGAAAGGAAAGTCACACCTCAGGGACAGTGGAATGGTCTCTAATGAGACACATTTTGTACGTGTTGAGTTCCACGTGGGCAAGGAGAAAAAGTCAGCCACCTTGTACAAATGCAGCAGTACTGCTGTACAAGGTGGCTGTTATACATAGAAACACCTGGGGGGGTGGGGCCAGGTTCCCTTTAATTTCAGTTCATGTGCCTGCGTGGCGTTTGCAGGTCACGTTGCCGGCTACACAGCAGGGGAACAGCTGGCGGTGCTGAACCCCACTGACACATTGGCTGGTGTTTTTCTCTGTGCAGCTAGCACTTCCGGGCAGAAACTGGAGGTGTTTGAGCCCAGGGTCAGCAGGAGGAGGAGAGGAGCAGAGTGTAGGCCGAAGCCTGCACTGGTCGCAGCTTTTGGTCAGTTGTGCCAGCGTGGCTTGTGCTGGACACGATGTCGGCTACACAGCAGGGGAACAGCTGGCGGTGCTGAACCCCACTAACACAATGGTGGGTGTTTTTCTCTGTGCAGCTAGCATGTCCGGGCAGAAACTGGCGGTGTTTGAGCCCAGGGTCAGCAGGAGGAGGAGAGGAGCAGAGTGTAGGCCGAAGCCTGCACTGGTGGCAGCTTTTGTTCTGTTGTGCCAGCGTGGCTTGTGCTGGACACGATGTCGGCTACACAGCAGGGGAACAGCTGGCGGTGCTGAACCCCACTAACACATTGGCTGGTGTTTTTCTCTGTGCAGCTAGCACTTCCAGGCTACAACTGGCGGTGTTATAGCCCAGGGTCAGCAGGAGGAGGAGAGGAGCGGAGTGTAGGCCGAAGCCTAGTTGAACCAATTTCAAAGGTAACCTTTAACCCCCCCTCAGGTGTTGCAAGGTACAAGAGCCACACCTTGAACTGCATTAATGATGCACAAGTCAAAGGTTGCTCTCTTAATTTTGCTCCTTGCACACGCTGAATAAAACAAGTACACTATTTAGCCCATTATACTGTCAAACAGTAGTGGAGGCGTGACTTGTCTTTTTAAGGAGACGCAGCACAGGTGTCAAAATTTACACCTAGGTGGTGGGCGCAGATTCCTTACCGTTGTTATTTGCAGTACAGGAAACTGCGCTCTTGTGTTATCCCTTGGCAATACCCTGTTAGTGCAGGCCGTCTCATGACCTCATTTCATGTTGGCCGGTGCGGTTAACGATGGCCATAAATCCCAGACCCACAGTGCCTTTTCCTAAAGTCACACTGCGGTGCTGGGATTCGTGGCCTTGTGCAGTAAATATGTCCGCCGCTCACACATGTCCTTACACCTGCTTCAGACTGGGCGGCCTCAGCTGATCCCTTATCGCATGCCGCGGCCATGAGGCCGCACAGTCAGAAGAAGGCGGAAGGAGGGGAGTGAAGACAGGGGAACATATGCACTGCTCGTGCCCATCAATCACACCCTCGCAGTCAAAATATATGAGACAACGAGGGGCGTTGTGTCGGGCAGGGCGGACGTACAGGCACAGCCAGCCAACCAATGATGTCAGAAGACGGGCAGCGCTAACAATGGGGGTGCTGCGTGTCATTAGAAAGGAAAGTCACACCTCAGGGACAGTGGAATGGTCTCTAATGAGACACATTTTGTACGTGTTGAGTTCCACGTGGGCAAGGAGAAAAAGTCAGCCACCTTGTACAAATGCAGCAGTACTGCTGTACAAGGTGGCTGTTATACATAGAAACACCTGGGGGGGTGGGGCCAGGTTCCCTTTAATTTCAGTTCATGTGCCTGCGTGGCGTTTGCAGGTCACGTTGCCGGCTACACAGCAGGGGAACAGCTGGCGGTGCTGAACCCCACTGACACATTGGCTGGTGTTTTTCTCTGTGCAGCTAGCACTTCCGGGCAGAAACTGGAGGAGGTGTTTGAGCCCAGGGTCAGCAGGAGGAGGAGAGGAGCAGAGTGTAGGCCGAAGCCTGCACTGGTGGCAGCTTTTGGTCGGTTGTGCCAGCGTGGCTTGTGCTGGACACGATGTCGGCTACACAGCAGGGGAACAGCTGGCGGTGCTGAACCCCACTAACACATTGGCTGGTGTTTTTCTCTGTGCAGCTAGCATGTCCGGGCAGAAACTGGCGGTGTTTGAGCCCAGGGTCAGCAGGAGGAGGAGAGGAGCAGAGTGTAGGCCGAAGCCTGCACTGGTGGCAGCTTTTGGTCGGTTGTGCCAGCGTGGCTTGTGCTGGACACGATGTCGGCTACACAGCAGGGGAACAGCTGGCGGTGCTGAACCCCACTAACACATTGGCTGGTGTTTTTCTCTGTGCAGCTAGCAGTTCCGGGCAAAAACTAGCGGTGTTTGAGCCCAGGGTCAGCAGGAGAGGAGCAGAGTGTAGGCCGAAGCCTGCACTGGTGGCAGCTTTTGGTCGGTTGTGCCAGCGTGGCTTGTGCTGGACACGATGTCGGCTACACAGCAGGGGAACAGCTGGCGTTGCTGAACCCCACTGACACATTGACTGGTGTTTTTCTCTGTGCAGATCGCATGTCCGGGCAAAAACTGGCGGTGTTAGAGCCCAGGGTCAGCAGGAGGAGGAGAGGAGCAGAGTGTAGGCCGAAGCCTAGTTGAACCAATTTCAAAGGTTACCTTTAACCCCCCCTCAGGTGTTGCAAGGTACAAGAGCCACACCTTGTGCAGCATTAATGCTGCACAAGTAAAAGGTTGCTCTATTTAGTTTGCTCCTTGCACACGCTGAATAAAACACGTACACTATTTAGCCCATTATACTGTCAAACAGTTGTGGAGGCGTGACTTGTCTTTTTAAGGAGACGCAGCACAGGTGTCAAAATTTGCAACTAGGTACTGGGCGCAGATTCCTGAGCGTTGTTATTTGCTGTACAGGAGTCTGCGCTATTGTGATCCCTTGGCCATGCGCTGTGAGCGCTTCCTGTCTTCTGACCTCATTTCATGTCGGCCGTTGCGGTTAGCGATGGACATGAATCCCAGACCCACAGTGTGTTTTCAAAAAATCACACTGCGTGGCTGGGATTCGTGGCCTTGTGCAGTAAATATGTTTGACACTCACACATGTCCTTACACCAGCTTCAGACTGGGCGACCTCATCTGATCCCTTATCGCCTGCCGCGGCCATGAGGACACCCAGTCTGAAGAAGGCGGAAGGAGATGAGTGAACACAGGCAAACATATGCACTGCACATGCCCATCAATCACACCCTCGCTGTCCAAAAAAATAAGACACCGAGGGGCGTTGTTTCGAGCAGGGCAGACGCACAGGCGCAGCCAGCTAACCAATGATGTCAAAAGACGGGCAGCGCTAACAAGTGTGGTGCTGCGTATCATTAGAAAGGAAAGTCACACCTCAGGGACAGTGGAATGGTCTCAATGAGACACATTTTGTACGTGTTGAGTTCCAAGTGGGCAAGGAGAAAAAGTCAGCCACCTTGTACAAATGCAGCAGTACTGCTGTACAAGGTGGCTGTTATACATAGAAACACTTGGGGGTGGGGGGCAGGCTCCCTTCAATTTCAGTTCATGTGCCTGCGTGGCGTTTGCAGGTCACGTTGCAAGCTACACAGCAGGGGAACAGCTGGCGTTGCTAAACCCCACTGACACATTGACTGGTGTTTTTCTCTGTGCAGCTCGCATGTCCGGGCAAAAACTGGCGGTGTTAGAGCCCAGGGTCAGCAGGAGGAGGAGAGGAGCAATGTGTAGGCCGAAGCCTGCACTGGTCGCAGCTTTTGGTCGGTTGTGCCAGCGTGGCTTGTGCTGGACACGATGCAAGCTACACAGCAGGGGAACAGCTGGCGTTGCTGAACCCCACTGACACATTGACTGGTGTTTTTCTCTGTGCAGCTCGCATGTCCGGGCAAAAACTGGCGGTGTTAGAGCCCAGGGTCAGCAGGAGGAGGAGAGGAGCAATGTGTAGGCCGAAGCCTGCACTGTTGGCAGCTTTTGGTCGGTTGTGCCAGCGTGGCTTGTGCTGGACACGATGCAAGCTACACAGCAGGGGAACAGCTGGCGTTGCTGAACCCCACTGACACATTGACTGGTGTTTTTCTCTGTGCAGATCGCATGTCCGGGCAAAAACTGGCGGTGTTAGAGCCCAGGGTCAGCAGGAGGAGGAGAGGAGCAGAGTGTAGGCCGAAGCCTAGTTGAACCATTTTCAAAGGTTACCTTTAACCCCCCCTCAGGTGTTGCAAGGTACAAGAGCCACACCTTGTGCAGCATTAATGCTGCACAAGTAAAAGGTTGCTCTATTTAGTTTGCTCCTTGCACATGCTGAATAAAACACGTACACTATTTAGCCCATTATACTGTCAAACAGTTGTGGAGGCGTGACTTGTCTTTTTAAGGAGACGCAGCACAGGTGTCAAAATTTGCACCTAGTTACTGGGCGCAGATTCCTGAGCGTTGTTATTTGCTGTACAGGAGTCTGCGCTATTGTGATCCCTTGGCCATGCGCTGTGAGCGCTGTTATGTTTGCTAATGACAGGTGTTATGAAGGCAATCCAGAAACACAGTGTGCTTAGCGATCAGAGCGCACACAGTGATCTGACAAATACCCAAAAATACAAGAACGAGCTCTGAGACGTGGAAACTCTGTAGACTGCACACCTGATCCTATCCTAAACACAACTAAAAGCGGCTGTGGATTGCGCCTAACAACTACCTAGGCAACTCGGCACAGCCTAAGAAACTAGCTAGCCTGAAGATAGAAAAATAGGCCTGACTTGCCCCAGAGAAATTCCCCAAAGGAAAAGGCAGCCCCCCACATATAATGACTGTGAGTAAGATGAAAAGACAAAACGTAGGGATGAAATAGATTCAGCAAAGTGGGGCCCGATATTCTAGGACAGAGCGAGGACAGTAAAGCGAACTTTGCAGTCTACAAAAAACCCTAAAGCAAAACCACGCAAAGGGGGCAAAAAAAAACCCACCGTGCCGAACTAACGGCACGGCGGTACACCCTTTGCGTCTCAGAGCTTCCAGCAAAACAAAAGACAAGCTGGACAGAAAAAAAGCAACAAAAAAGCAAAAAGCACTTAGCTATACAGAGCAGCAGGTCACAGGAACAATCAGGAGAAGCTCAGATCCAACACTGAAACATTGACAAGGAGCAAGGATAGCAGCATCAGGCGGAGTTAAGTAATGAAGCAGTTAACGAGCTCACCAGAACACCTGAGGGAGGAAGCTCAGAAGCTGCAGTACCACTTGTGACCACAGGAGTGAATTCAGCCACAGAATTCACAACAGTACCCCCCCCTTGAGGAGGGGTCACCGAACCCTCACCAGAGCCCCCAGGCCGACCAGGATGAGCCGCATGAAAGGCACGAACAAGATCGGAAGCATGAACATCAGAGGCAAAAACCCAGGAATTATCTTCCTGAGCATAACCCTTCCATTTAACCAGATACTGGAGTTTCCGTCTAGAAACACGAGAATCCAAAATCTTCTCCACAATATACTCCAATTCCCCCTCCACCAAAACCGGGGCAGGAGGCTCAACAGATGGAACCATAGGTGCCACGTATCTCCGCAACAACGACCTATGGAATACATTATGTATGGAAAAGGAGTCTGGGAGGGTCAAACGAAAAGACACAGGATTGAGAACCTCAGAAATCCTATACGGACCAATAAAACGAGGTTTAAATTTAGGAGAGGAAACCTTCATAGGAATATGACGAGAAGATAACCAAACCAGATCCCCAACACGAAGTCGGGGACCCACACGGCGTCTACGATTAGCGAAAAGTTGAGCTTTCTCCTGGGACAAGATCAAATTGTCCACTACCTGAGTCCAGATCTGCTGCAACCTATCCACCACAGAATCCACACCAGGACAGTCCGAAGACTCAACCTGTCCTGAAGAGAAACGAGGATGGAACCCAGAATTGCAAAAAAATGGAGAAACCAAGGTAGCCGAGCTGGTCCGATTATTAAGGGCGAACTCAGCCAACGGCAAAAAGGACACCCAATCATCCTGGTCTGCAGAAACAAAACATCTCAGATATGTTTCCAAGGTCTGATTGGTTCGTTCGGTCTGGCCATTAGTCTGAGGATGGAAAGCTGAGGAAAAGGATAGGTCAATGCCCATCCTACCACAAAAGGCTCGCCAAAACCTTGAAACAAACTGGGAACCTCTGTCAGAAACAATATTCTCAGGAATGCCATGCAACCGAACCACATGCTGAAAGAACAAAGGTACCAAATCAGAGGAGGAAGGCAATTTAGCCAAGGGCACCAGATGGACCATTTTAGAAAAGCGATCACAGACCACCCAAATGACTGACATCTTTTGAGAAACGGGAAGGTCAGAAATGAAATCCATCGAAATATGTGTCCAAGGCCTCTTTGGGACCGGCAAGGGCAAAAGCAACCCACTGGCACGAGAACAGCAGGGCTTAGCCCTAGCACAAATCCCACAGGACTGCACAAAAGTACGTACATCCCGTGACAGAGATGGCCACCAGAAGGATCTAGCCACTAACTCTCTGGTACCAAAGATTCCAGGATGACCAGCCAACACCGAACAATGAAGTTCAGAGATAAGTTTATTAGTCCACCTATCAGGGACGAACAGTTTCTCTGCTGGACAACGATCAGGTTTATTCGCCTGAAATTTTTGCAGCACCCGCCGCAAATCAGGGGAGATGGCAGACACAATGACTCCTTCCTTGAGGATACCCGCTGGCTCAGATAAACCCAGAGAGTCGGGCACAAAACTCCTAGACAGAGCATCCGCCTTCACATTTTTAGAGCCCGGAAGGTACGAAATCACAAAGTCGAAGCGGGCAAAAAATAACGACCAACGGGCCTGTCTAGGATTCAAGCGCTTGGCAGACTCGAGATAAGTCAAGTTCTTATGATCAGTCAATACCACCACGCGATGCTTAGCTCCTTCAAGCCAATGACGCCACTCCTCGAATGCCCACTTCATGGCCAGCAACTCTCGATTGCCCACATCATAATTACGCTCAGCGGGCGAAAACTTCCTGGAAAAGAAAGCACATGGTTTCATCACTGAGCAATCAGAACCTCTCTGTGACAAAACCGCCCCTGCTCCAATCTCAGAAGCATCAACCTCGACCTGGAACGGAAGAGAAACATCTGGCTGACACAACACAGGGGCAGAACAAAAACGACGCTTCAACTCCTGAAAAGCTTCCACAGCAGCAGAAGACCAATTAACCAAATCAGCACCCTTCTTGGTCAAATCGGTCAATGGTTTGGCAATGCTAGAAAAATTACAGATGAAGCGACGATAAAAATTAGCAAAGCCCAGGAACTTTTGCAGACTTTTCAGAGATGTCGGCTGAATCCAATCCTGGATGGCTTGGACCTTAACTGGATCCATCTCGATAGTAGAAGGGGTAAAGATGAACCCCAAAAATGAAACTTTCTGCACACCGAAGAGACACTTTGATCCCTTCACAAACAAAGAGTTAGCACGCAGGACCTGAAAAACCATTCTGACCTGCTTCACATGAGACTCCCAATCATCTGAGAAGATCAAAATGTCATCCAAGTAAACAATCAGGAATTTATCCAGATACTCACGGAAGATGTCATGCATAAAAGACTGAAACACAGATGGAGCATTGGCAAGTCCGAACGGCATCACTAGATACTCAAAATGACCCTCGGGCGTATTGAATGCAGTTTTCCATTCATCTCCTTGCCTGATTCTCACCAGATTATACGCACCACGAAGATCTATCTTAGTGAACCAACTAGCCCCCTTAATCCGAGCAAACAAGTCAGATAACAATGACAAGGGATACTGAAATTTAACAGTGATCTTATTAAGAAGGCGGTAATCAATACACGGTCTCAGCGAACCATCCTTCTTGGCTACAAAGAAGAACCCTGCTCCCAGTGGTGATGACGATGGGCGAATATGTCCCTTCTCCAGGGATTCCTTCACATAACTGCGCATAGCGGCGTGTTCGGGCACGGATAAATTAAATAATCGACCTTTAGGGAATTTACTACCAGGAATCAAATTGATAGCACAATCACAATCCCTATGCGGAGGTAGAGCATCGGACTTGGGCTCTTCAAATACATCCTGATAATCAGACAAGAACTCTGGGACCTCAGAAGGGGTGGATGACGAAATCGACAAAAATGGAACATCACCATGTACCCCCTGACAACCCCAGCTGGATACCGACATGGAATTCCAATCCAATACTGGATTATGGGTTTGTAGCCATGGCAACCCCAACACGACCACATCATGCAGATTATGCAACACCAGAAAGCGAATAACTTCCTGATGTGCAGGAGCCATGCACATGGTCAGCTGGGCCCAGTATTGAGGTTTATTCTTGGCCAAAGGTGTAGCATCAATTCCTCTCAATGGAATAGGACACCGCAAAGGCTCCAAGAAAAACCCACAACGTTTAGCATATTCCAAATCCATCAGATTCAGGGCAGCGCCCGAATCCACAAACGCCATGACAGAAAACGACGACAAAGAGCATATCAAGGTAATGGACAGAAGGAATTTGGACTGTACAGTACCAATGACGGCAGACCTAGCGGACCGCTTAGTGCGCTTAGGACAATCAGAAATAGCATGAGTGGAATCACCACAGTAGAAACACAGACCATTCAGACGTCTGTATTCCTGCCGTTCAACTCTAGTCATAGTCCTATCGCACTGCATAGGCTCAGGTTTAACCTCAGGCAGTACCGCCAAATGGTGCACAGATTTACGCTCGCGCAAGCGTCGACCGATCTGAATGGCCAAAGACAAAGACTCATTCAAACCAGCAGGCATAGGAAATCCCACCATGACATCCTTAAGAGCCTCAGAGAGACCCTTTCTGAACAAAGCTGCCAGCGCAGATTCATTCCACTGAGTGAGTACTGACCATTTCCTAAATTTCTGACAATATACTTCTATATCATCCTGACCCTGGCACAAAGCCAGCAAATTTTTCTCAGCCTGATCCACTGAATTAGGCTCATCGTACAGCAATCCGAGCGCCAGGAAAAACGCATCGACACTACTCAATGCAGGGTCTCCTGGCGCAAGAGAAAATGCCCAGTCTTGAGGGTCGCCGCGCAAAAAAGAAATAATAATCAAAACCTGTTGAATAGGATTACCAGAAGAATGAGGTTTCAAGGCCAGAAATAGCTGACAATTATTTTTGAAACTTAGAAACTTAGTTCTATCTCCAAAAAACAAATCAGGAATAGGAATTCTTGGTTCTAACATAGATTTCTGATCAATAGTATCTTGAATTTTTTGTACATTTATAACGAGATTATCCATTGAAGAGCACAGACCCTGAATATCCATGTCCACACCTGTGTCCAGAATTACCCAAATGTCTAGGGGAAAAAAAAAAGTGAACACAGAGCAGAAAAAAAAAAAAAAATGATGTCAGAAGTTTTTCTTTCCCTCTATTGAGAATCATTAGTTGGCTCCTTGTACTGTTATGTTTGCAAATGACAGGTGTTATGAAGGCAATCCAGAAACACAGTGTGCTTAGCGATCAGAGCGCACACAGTGATCTGACAAATACCCAAAAATACAAGAACGAGCTCTGAGACGTGGAAACTCTGTAGACTGCACACCTGATCCTATCCTAAACACAACTAAAAGCGGCTGTGGATTGCGCCTAACAACTACCTAGGCAACTCGGCACAGCCTAAGAAACTAGCTAGCCTGAAGATAGAAAAATAGGCCTGACTTGCCCCAGAGAAATTCCCCAAAGGAAAAGGCAGCCCCCCACATATAATGACTGTGAGTAAGATGAAAAGACAAAACGTAGGGATGAAATAGATTCAGCAAAGTGGGGCCCGATATTCTAGGACAGAGCGAGGACAGTAAAGCAAACTTTGCAGTCTACAAAAAACCCTAAAGCAAAACCACACAAAGGGGGCAAAAAAAAACCCACCGTGCCGAACTAACGGCACGGCGGTACACCCTTTGCGTCTCAGAGCTTCCAGCAAAACAAAAGACAAGCTGGACAGAAAAAAAGCAACAAAAAAGCAAAAAGCACTTAGCTATACAGAGCAGCAGGTCACAGGAACAATCAGGAGAAGCTCAGATCCAACACTGAAACATTGACAAGGAGCAAGGATAGCAGCATCAGGCGGAGTTAAGTAATGAAGCAGTTAACGAGCTCACCAGAACACCTGAGGGAGGAAGCTCAGAAGCTGCAGTACCACTTGTGACCACAGGAGTGAATTCAGCCACAGAATTCACAACAGAGCGCTTCCTGTCTTCTGACCTCATTTCATGTCGGCCGTTGCGGTTAGCGATGGACATGAATCCCAGACCCACAGTGTGTTTTCAAAAAATCAAAATAGGTTTGCCGCTCACACATGTCCTTACACCTGCTTCAGACTGGGCGGCCTCAGCTGATCCCTTATCGCCTACCACGGCCAGGAGGCCGCACAGTCTGAAGAAGGCGGAAGGAGATGAGTTAAGACAGGCGAACATATGCACTGCTCGTGCCCATAAACCACACCCTCGCTGACAAAATAAATATGACAACGAGGGGCGTTGTTTCCAGCAGGGCGGATGCACAGGCGCAGCCAGCTAACCATGATGACAAAAGACGGGAAACGCTACCAAGGGGGGTGCTGCGTATCATTAGAAAGGAAAGTCACACCTCAGGGACAGTGGAATGGTCTCAATGAGACACATTTTGTACGTGTTGAGTTCCACGTGGGCAAGGAGAAAAAGTCAGCCACCTTGTACAAATGCAGCAGTACTGCTGTACAAGGTGGCTGTTATACATAGAAACACCTGGGGGTGGGGGGCAGGCTCCCTTCAATTTTAGTTCATGTGCCTGCGTGGCGTTTGCAGGTCACGTTGCAAGCTACACAGCAGGGGAACAGCTGGCGTTGCTGAACCCCACTGACACATTGACTGGTGTTTTTCTCTGTGCAGCTCGCATGTCCGGGCAAAAACTGGCGGTGTTAGAGCCCAGGGTCAGCAGGAGGAGGAGAGGAGCAATGTGTAGGCCGAAGCCTGCACTGGTGGCAGCTTTTGGTCGGTTGTGCCAGCGTGGCTTGTGCTGGACACGATGCAAGCTACACAGCAGGGGAACAGCTGGCGTTGCTGAACCCCACTGACACATTGACTGGTGTTTTTCTCTCATGCAGCTCGCATGTCCGGGCAAAAACTGGCGGTGTTAGAGCCCAGGGTCAGCAGGAGGAGGAGAGGAGCAATGTGTAGGCCGAAGCCTGCACTGTTGGCAGCTTTTGGTCGGTTGTGCCAGCGTGGCTTGTGCTGGACACGATGCAAGCTACACAGCAGGGGAACAGCTGGCGTTGCTGAACCCCACTGACACATTGACTGGTGTTTTTCTCTGTGCAGATCGCATGTCCGGGCAAAAACTGGCGGTGTTAGAGCCCAGGGTCAGCAGGAGGAGGAGAGGAGCAGAGTGTAGGCCGAAGCCTAGTTGAACCAATTTCAAAGGTTACCTTTAACCCCCCCTCAGGTGTTGCAAGGTACAAGAGCCACACCTTGTGCAGCATTAATGCTGCACAAGTAAAAGGTTGCTCTATTTAGTTTGCTCCTTGCACACGCTGAATAAAACACGTACACTATGTAGCCCATTATACTGTCAAACAGTTGTGGAGGCGTGACTTGTCTTTTTAAGGAGACGCAGCACAGGTGTCAAAATTTGCACCTAGGTACTGGGCGCAGATTCCTGAGCGTTGTTATTTGCTGTACAGGAGTCTGCGCTATTGTGATCCCTTGGCCATGCGCTGTGAGCGCTTCCTGTCTTCTGACCTCATTTCATGTCGGCCGTTGCGGTTAGCGATGGACATGAATCCCAGACCCACAGTGTGTTTTCAAAAAATCACACTGCGTGGCTGGGATTCGTGGCCTTGTGCAGTAAATAGGTTTGCCGCTCACACATGTCCTTACACCTGCTTCAGACTGGGCGGCCTCAGCTGATCCCTTATCGCCTACCACGGCCAGGAGGCCGCACAGTCTGAAGAAGGCGGAAGGAGATGAGTTAAGACAGGCGAACATATGCACTGCTCGTGCCCATAAACCACACCCTCGCTGACAAAATAAATATGACAACGAGGGGCGTTGTTTCCAGCAGGGCGGATGCACAGGCGCAGCCAGCTAACCATGATGACAAAAGACGGGAAACGCTACCAAGGGGGGTGCTGCGTATCATTAGAAAGGAAAGTCACACCTCAGGGACAGTGGAATGGTCTCAATGAGACACATTTTGTACGTGTTGAGTTCCACGTGGGCAAGGAGAAAAAGTCAGCCACCTTGTACAAATGCAGCAGTACTGCTGTACTAGGTGGCTGTTATACATAGAAACACCTGGGGGGGTGGGGCCAGGTTCCCTTTAATTTCAGTTCATGTGCCTGCGTGGCGTTTGCAGGTCACGTTGCCGGCTACACAGCAGGGGAACAGCTGGCGGTGCTGAACCCCACTAACACATTGGCTGGTGTTTTTCTCTGTGCAGCTAGCACTTCCGGGCAAAAACTAGCGGTGTTTGAGCCCAGGGTCAGCAGGAGGAGGAGAGGAGCAGAGTGTAGGCCGAAGCCTGCACTGGTGGCAGCTTTTGTTCTGTTGTGCCAGCGTGGCTTGTGCTGGACACGTTGCCGACTACACAGCAGGGGAACAGCTGGCGGTGCTGAACCCCACTGACACATCACCTAGTGTTTTTTCTGTGTAGACAACACTTCCAGGTGGCAACTGACAGTGTTGAAACCCAGGGAATCAAAGAGGAGCAGAGTGTAGGCCGAAGCCTGCAGTGGAGCAAGTTGAAAGGGAACCTTTAACCCCCCCCCCAGGCATTTGTTGCTGAAAGAGCCATCTTGTACAGCAGTAATACTGCACATGGAAAATGGTGGCTCTGAAAATTATGCTCCTTGCAAACGCTGAAGTACACACTCATATAATGTGTCCCCTCACACCGTCAAACCATCCCGGAAGTGGGACTTTCCTTTGTAATGTGACACAGCACAGCCGTCATTCCAACCCCCTTGGTGCCGGGCGCCACCTCCTCAACGTTGTTTGGTTCTGTCACGGAGCCCGCGCTGTAATGTTATCCCTTGGCCATGCACAGTTAGCGGTGCCCGTCTTCTGACATCATGTAGGTGTCAGGCTGGCAGTGCCTGTGCGTCCAAGCTGCCCTAGATCCAACCTTGCAGTGTCATCTAATGTAGTCCCACTGCGGGCCAGGGATCCATGGGCATGCGCAGTGCATATCATCGCCTCTCACTCACCTCCTTCCTGCTTCTTCAGACTGTGCGGCGTCACGGCCGTGGCATGCTATTAGGGATCAGCTGACGCCGCCGAGTCTGAAGAAGCGTGAAGAAGGGGAGTGAGAGGCTAGTATATGCACTGCGCATGGCCATGGATACCAGGCCCACTGTGGGATCACATTAGACGACACTGCGAGGTGTGATATCGGGCAGCGTGGACGTACAGGCGCAGCCAGGACGACAACAAATGATGTCAGAGGACGGGCAGCGCAAACTGTGCATGGCCAAGGGATAACATAACAGCGCAGGGTCCATGACGGAATCAAACAACGCTAAGGAGGCAGCGCACGGTGCCAAGGGGGTAGCAATGACGGCTGTGCTGCGTCACATTACAAAGGAAAGTCCCACCTCCGGGACGGTTGGACGGTGTGAGGGGACACATTACATGAGTGTGTAGTTCAGCGTTTGCAAGGAGCATAATTTCAAGAGCGACCTTTCCCTTGTGCAGTATTAGTGCTGCACATGGTGGCTCTTTCAGTAACAAACGCCTAGGGGGGGGGGACAGGTCCCCTTACATTTTAGTTGTGCCAGCGTGGCGGTCGCATGACACGTTGCCGGATACACAGCTGGGGATCAGCTGACGTTACTGAACCCCAATAACAGAGGAGCGACTGTTGACTGTGCACACAGCACTTCCAGGCACCAACTGGCGGTGTTAGAGCCCAGGGACAGCAGGAGGAGCAGATTGGAGGTATTGCCGCACACACAGCTGGGGATCAGCTGACGTTACTGAACCCCAATAACAGAGGAGCGACTGTTGACTGTGCACACAGCACTTCCAGGCACCAACTGGCGGTGTTAGAGCCCAGGGACAGCAGGAGGAGCAGATTGGAGGTATTGCCGCACACACAGCTGGGGATCAGCTGACGTTACTGAACCCCAATAACAGAGGAGCGACTGTTGACTGTGCACACAGCACTTCCAGGCACCAACTGGCGGTGTTAGAGCCCAGGGACAGTAGGAGGAGCAGAGGAACAGAGTGTAGGCCGAAGCCTGATTGGAGCAAGTTGAAAGGGAACCTTTAACCCCCCCCCAAGACGTTTGTAGCTGAAAGAGCCATCTTGTGCAGCACTAACGATGCAAAAGGAAAAGGTGGTTCTTTTAATTATGCTCCTTGCAAACACCGAAGTAAACACTAAAAATGTGTCCCCTTATACCGTTAAACCGTCCCGGAGGTGCGAATTTCCTTCGTAATGGGACACAGCACAGCTGACATTCCTATCCCCTTGGTGCCGTGCGCTGCCTCCTCAGCGTTGTTTTAAGCTGTCACGGAGCCTGCGCTGTTCTGTTAGCCCTTGGCCATGCCCAATTAGCGCTGCCTGTCTTCTGACATAATTTGGTGTCAGGCTGTTACTGCCTGTGCGTCCACGCTGCTCCAGATCCCACCTCGCAGTCTCGTCCAACGTAATCCCACTGCGGGCCTTGGAACCATGGACATGCACAGTGCATATCCTCGACTCTCACTGCCCTCCTTCCCTCTTCTTCAGACTGTGCGGTGTCACGGCCATGGCATGCTATTAGGGATCAGCTGACGGCGCACAGTCTAAAGAAGGCAGAGGGAAATGAGCGAGAGCCCGAGGGGAAGATATGCACTGCGCATGGCCATGGATCCCAGGCCCGCAGTGTGACTCAATCAGAAGACACAGCGAGGCGGGATCTCGGGCAGCGCGGCCGCACAGGCGCAGCCAGCCTGACACCAAATTATGTCAGAAGACAGGCAGCGCAAATAGGGCATGCCCAAGGGATAACAGAACAGCGCAGGCTCCGTGACAGCTTAAAACAACGCTGAGGAGGCAGCGCATGGCACCAAGGGGGTAGGAATGACGGCTGTGCTGCGTCACATTGCGAAGGAAAGTCCCAGCTCCGGGACAGTATAACGGTATCAGTGAACACATTTTATAAGTGTTAAGTTCTGCGTGTGCAAGGAGCTAAAAAAAAAGAGCTACCTTTTCCTTGTGCAGCATTACTGCTGCACAAGATGGCTCTTTCAGTAACAAACGACGGGGGGGGGTTCAGGTTCCCTTACATTTAGGTTGTTGTGCCAGCGTGGCGGTCGCAGGACACATTGCCGGCTACACAGCTGGGGATCAGCTGACGTTACTGAAACCCAATAACACTGGGTCGTATGTTTTTACTGTGCAGCCTGCACTTCTGAGCCGCAACTGGCGGTGTTGGAGCCCAGGAATAGCAGTTCAGGTGGTAGAAAGATGAACACAGCAGGAGACCTGGATGACACCCAATTACTTAATCAGGCAGAGGAGTGGCAAATTCCTGCGAGATCCAGGCCTGGTTCATTTTCAGGAAAGTAAGCCGGTCAACGTTATCGGAGGATAGTCGCATGCGACGGTCTGTTAGTACACCACCTGCGGCACTAAAGACACGTTCCGATAAGACACTAGCCGCAGGGCAAGCCAGCACCTCCAATGCATACTGGCTTAGCTCTGGCCATGTATCCAGCTTAGAGACCCAAAACTTGAACGGGGAAGAGCCGTCTGGGAGTACAGTAAGAGGGCAAGCCATGTAGTCTGTCACCATCTGACGGAACCGTTGCCTCCTGCTGACTGGAGCCGCCGGTGATGGTGTAGGCATTTGGGGCGGGCACACAAAAGTGTGCCAGAGTTGTGCCATACTGGGCTTGCCTTGGGCAGAGGCACTGCTTCTGCTCCCTCTTTGGGCATAGCCTCCCCCACTGCCTCGACGCACTGAGCTGCTTTGTAAAGCACTAGCAGCACTCCTCTCAGTTGGACAGGAGAAGATGATGGAATTCACCAGTGTGTCGTGGTACTCCCGCAATTTACGCTCCCGGGTCAACGCAGGGATGAGGTTTTGGACGTTGTCCCGGTAGCGAGGATCGAGGAGGGTGAACACCCAATAATCAGGCATGTTGAGAATGTGGTCGATGCGGCGGTCGTTTCTCAGGCACTGCAGCATGAAATCCACCATGTGCTGCAGAGTGCCAACTGGCCCAGAAACGCTGTCCCCTGCTTGAGACATGATCTCTGCCCGCTCGTCATCACCCCACCCTCGCTGTACACACTGACCACTGGACAATTGTGTCGCTCCCTCCTCTGGACGGTGCTCTTCCTCCTCCATTGACTCCTCCTCATCCTCCTCACAAATTGGCCCCTGCGTACCCCTTTGTGAGGAACCACGTGGCGCTGACTCTCCAGAAGCTGATGGAAAAGGTGACTCCTCATCCTCCACCTCTTCCACCACATCATCCCTTAACCCTTGCAAAGTTTGCTGAAGCAGGCAGATAAGGGGGACAGTCATGCTGACTAGTGCATCATCTGCACTTGCCATCCGCGTGGAATAATCAAAAGGACGCAAAACCTGGCAGACGTCCTTCATAGTGGCCCACTCTGTGGTTGTGAAGTCTGATCGGCGCTGACTGCGACTTCTTTGCGCCTGATGCAGCTGGTACTCCATAACTGCTTGCTGCTGCTCACACAACCGCTCCAACATATGTAACGTGGAATTCCACCGGGTAGGTAGGTCACATATGATACGGTGTTCCGGAAGGCGGAATCGGCGCTGCAGAGCAGCAATGCGGGATCTGGCCAAGCTGGAACGCCGCAAGTGAGCACACTCTAGGCGGACCTTGTGCAGCAGGGCATCAAGATCCGGATAGTCCCTCAGAAAACTCTGCACAACCAAATTGAGCACATGTGCCAGACATGGGATGTGAGTGAGGTTGCCAAGGGCCAAAGCTGCCACCAGATTTCGGCCATTGTCACACACTACCATGCCTGGCTGGAGATTCGCTGGCAGTAACCACACATCGCTCTCCTGCTTGATGGCATTCCAGAGCTCCTGCGCTGTGTGGCTTCGATGCCCCAATGAAACTAGTTTCAAGACGGCCTGCTGACGTTTGGCCACGGCTGTGCTCATGTCGGTCATAGGTAAACGTTCACGGGTCCATGTGGAGGTGTACTGTGACGGATCCTGCAGAGAGGAATCTGAGGAACTGGTGTAAGAGGAGGAGTCGATGCGTACAGACTGGATTCCTGCAATCCTTGGAGTGGGCAGGACACGTCCTGCGCCACTCGCACGATCTGTACCTGGCTCAACAACATTAACTGTTATGGCCGGCAATCAGGCAACACAGCGTGCAGTAATCAGCGCACATACAGAGATCTGGCAATAACCAAAAACAATAGGACGAGCTCTGAGACGTGGAATCTCTGTAGACTGCAGTACCTGATCTATCCTCACACAACTATAAGCAGCAGTGGATTGCGCCTATCAACTACCTATGCAACTCGGCACTGCCTGAGGAGCTGACTAGCCTGAAGATAGAAATACAAGCCTGACTTACCTCAGAGAAATACCCCAAAGGAATAGGCAGCCCCCCACATATAATCACTGTTAGCAAGATGAAAAGACAAACGTAGGAATGAAATAGATTCAGCAAAGTGAGGCCCGATATTCTAGACAGAGCGAGGATAGCAAAGAGAACTATGCAGTCTACAAAAAACCCTAAAACGAAAACCACGCAAAGGGGCAAAAAGACCCACCGTGCCGAACTAACAGCACGGCGGTGCACCCCTTTGCTTCTCAGAGCTTCCAGCAAAAGTTAATAGCAAGCTGGACAGAAAAAACAGAAAACAAACTAGAAGCACTTATCTAGCAGAGCAGCAGGCCCAAGGAAAGATGCAGTAGCTCAGATCCAACACTGGAACATTGACAAGGAGCAAGGAAGACAGACTCAGGTGGAGCTAAATAGCAAGGCAGCCAACGAGCTCACCAAAACACCTGAGGGAGGAAGCCCAGAGACTGCAATACCACTTGTGACCACAGAAGTGAACTCAGCCACAGAATTCACAACAGTACCCCCCCCTTGAGGAGGGGTCACCGAACCCTCACCAGAACCCCCAGGCCGACCAGGATGAGCCACATGAAAGGCACGAACAAGATCTGGGGCATGGACATCAGAGGCAAAAACCCAGGAATTATCTTCCTGAGCATAACCCTTCCATTTGACCAAATACTGGAGTTTCCGTCTAGAGACACGAGAATCCAAAATCTTCTCCACAATATACTCCAATTCCCCCTCCACCAAAACAGGGGCAGGAGGCTCCACAGATGGAACCATAGGTGCCACGTATCTCCTCAACAACGACCTATGGAATACATTATGTATGGAAAAGGAGTCTGGGAGGGTCAGACGAAAAGACACCGGATTGAGAATCTCAGAAATCCTATACGGACCAATAAAACGAGGTTTAAATTTAGGAGAGGAAACCTTCATAGGAATATGACGAGAAGATAACCAAACCAGATCCCCAACACGAAGTCGGGGTCCCACACGGCGTCTGCGATTAGCGAAAAGCTGAGCCTTCTCCTGGGACAAGGTCAAATTGTTCACTACCTGAGTCCAGATCTGCTGCAACCTGTCCACCACATAATCCACACCAGGACAGTCCGAAGACTCAACCTGTCCTGAAGAGAAACGAGGATGGAACCCAGAATTGCAGAAAAATGGAGAGACCAAGGTAGCCGAGCTGGCCCGATTATTAAGGGCGAACTCAGCCAACGGCAAAAATGACACCCAATCATCCTGGTCAGCGGAAACAAAACATCTCAGATATGTTTCCAAGGTCTGATTGGTTCGTTCGGTCTGGCCATTAGTCTGAGGATGGAAGGCCGAGGAAAAAGATAGGTCAATGCCCATCCTACCACAAAAGGCTCGCCAGAACCTCGAGACAAACTGGGAACCTCTGTCAGAAACAATATTCTCAGGAATGCCATGTAAACGAACCACATGCTGGAAGAACAAAGGCACCAAATCAGAGGAGGAAGGCAATTTAACCAAGGGCACCAGATGGACCATTTTAGAAAAGCGATCACAGACCACCCAAATGACCGACATTTTTTGAGAAACGGGAAGGTCAGAAATGAAATCCATCGAAATATGTGTCCAAGGCCTCTTCGGGACCGGCAAGGGCAAAAGCAACCCACTGGCACGTGAACAGCAGGGCTTAGCCCTAGCACAAATTCCACAGGACTGCACAAAAGCACGCACATCCCGTGACAGAGATGGCCACCAGAAGGATCTAGCAACCAACTCCCTGGTACCAAAGATTCCTGGATGACCGGCCAGCACCGAACAATGAAGTTCAGAGATAACTTTACTAGTCCACCTATCAGGGACGAACAGTTTCTCGGCCGGACAACGATCAGGTTTATTAGCCTGAAATTTCTGCAACACTCTCCGCAAATCAGGGGAGATGGCAGACACAATGACTCCTTCCTTGAGGATACTCGCCGGCTCAGATAACCCCGGAGAGTCGGGCACAAAACTCCTAGACAGAGCATCCGCCTTCACATTTTTAGAGCCCGGAAGGTATGAAATCACAAAATCAAAACGAGCAAAAAATAACGACCAACGGGCCTGTCTAGGATTCAAGCGCTTGGCAGACTCAAGATAAGTAAGGTTCTTATGATCAGTCAAAACCACCACGCGATGCTTAGCACCCTCAAGCCAATGACGCCACTCCTCGAATGCCCACTTCATGGCCAGCAACTCTCGGTTGCCCACATCATAATTACGCTCAGCAGCAGAAAATTTCCTGGAAAAGAAAGCACATGGTTTGAACACTGAGCAACCAGAACCTCTCTGTGACAAAACCGCCCCTGCACCAATCTCAGAAGCATCAACCTCGACCTGGAACGGAAGAGAAACATCAGGTTGACACAACACAGGGGCACAGCAAAAACGACGCTTCAACTCCTGAAAAGCTTCCACGGCAGCAGAAGACCAATTAACCAAATCAGCACCCTTCTTGGTCAAATCGGTCAATGGTCTGGCAATGCTAGAAAAATTACAGATGAAGCGACGATAAAAATTAGCAAAGCCCAGGAATTTCTGCAGACCTTTTAGAGATGTCGGCTGAGTCCAATCCTGGATGGCCTGAACCTTAACCGGATCCATCTCGATAGTAGAAGGGGAAAAGATGAACCCCAAAAATGAAACTTTCTGCACACCGAAGAGACACTTTGATCCCTTCACGAACAAGGAATTAGCACGCAGTACCTGGAAAACCATTCTGACTTGCTTCACATGAGACTCCCAATCATCTGAGAAGATCAAAATGTCATCCAAGTAAACAATCAAGAATTTATCCAGATACTCACGGAAAATGTCATGCATAAAAGACTGAAAAACAGATGGAGCATTGGCAAGTCCGAACGGCATCACCAGATACTCAAAATGACCCTCGGGCGTATTAAATGCCGTTTTCCATTCATCTCCCTGCCTGATTCTCACCAGATTATTCGCACCACGAAGATCAATCTTAGTAAACCAACTAGCCCCCTTAATCCGAGCAAACAAGTCAGAAATCAATGGCAAGGGATACTGAAACTTAACAGTGATCTTATTAAGAAGGCGGTAATCAATACACGGTCTTAGCGAACCATCCTTCTTGGCTACAAAAAAGAACCCTGCTCCCAATGGTGACGACGATGGGCGAATATGTCCCTTCTCCAGGGACTCCTTCACATAACTGCGCATAGCGGTGTGTTCAGGTACGGACAAATTAAATAAACGACCCTTAGGGAAATTACTACCAGGAATCAAATCGATAGCACAATCACAATTCCTATGCGGAGGTAGGGCATCAGACTTGGACTCTTCAAATACATCCTGAAAGTCCGACAAGAACTCTGGGATGTCAGAAGGAATGGATGACGAAATAGACAAAAATGGAACATCACCATGTACTCCCTGACAACCCCAGCTGGTTACCGACATAGAGTTCCAATCCAATACTGGATTATGGGTTTGTAGCCATGGCAACCCCAACACGACCACATCATGCAAATTATGCAGTACCAAAAAGCGAATAACTTCCTGATGTGCAGGAGCCATGCACATGGTCAGCTGGGCCCAGTACTGAGGCTTATTCTTGGCCAAAGGTGTAGCATCAATTCCTCTCAACGGAATAGGACACCGCAAAGGCTCCAAGAAAAATCCACAACGTTTAGCATAATCCAAATCCATCAGATTCAGGGCAGCGCCTGAATCCACAAACGCCATGACAGAATATGATGACAAAGAGCACATTAAGGTAATGGACAAAAGGAATTTGGACTGTACAGTACCAATAACGGCAGAGCTATCGAACCGCCTAGTGCGTTTAGGACAATTAGAAATAGCATGAGTAGAATCACCACAATAGAAACACAGTCTGTTCAGACGTCTGTGTTCGTGCCGTTCTACTTTAGTCATAGTCCTGTCGCACTGCATAGGCTCAGGCTTACTCTCAGACAATACCGCCAGATGGTGCACAGATTTACGCTCGCGCAAGCGACGACCGATCTGAATGGCCAAGGACATAGACTCATTCAAACCAGCAGGCATAGGAAATCCCACCATTACATCCTTAAGAGCTTCAGAGAGACCCTTTCTGAACAAAGCCGCTAGTGCAGATTCATTCCACAGAGTGAGTACTGACCATTTCCTAAATTTCTGACAATATACTTCTACATCATCCTGACCCTGGCATAAAGCCAGCAGATTTTTCTCAGCTTGATCCACTGAATTAGGCTCATCGTAAAGCAATCCCAGCGCCTGGAAAAATGCATCAACATTACTCAATGCAGAATCTCCTGGTGCAAGAGAAAACGCCCAGTCCTGTGGGTCGCCGCGCAAAAAAGAAATAATAATCAAAACCTGTTGAATAGGATTACCAGAAGAATGAGGTTTCAAGGCCAAAAATAGCTTACAATTATTTCTGAAGCTCAGGAACTTAGTTCTGTCACCAAAAAACAAATCAGGAATCGGAATTCTTGGTTCTAGCATCGATTTCTGATCAATAGTATCTTGAATCTTTTGTACATTTACAACGAGATTATCCATTGAGGAGCACAGAGCCTGAATATCCATGTCCACAGCTGTGTCCTGAAGCACTCTAATGTCTAGGGGAAAAAAAAGACTGAAGACAGAACTAAGAAAAAAAAATGATGTCAGGATTTCTTTTTTCCCTCTATTGGAAATCATTGGAGGGCTCCTTGTACTGTTATGGCCGGCAATCAGGCAACACAGCGTGCAGTAATCAGCGCACATACAGAGATCTGGCAATAACCAAAAACAATAGGACGAGCTCTGAGACGTGGAATCTCTGTAGACTGCAGTACCTGATCTATCCTCACACAACTATAAGCAGCAGTGGATTGCGCCTATCAACTACCTATGCAACTCGGCACTGCCTGAGGAGCTGACTAGCCTGAAGATAGAAATACAAGCCTGACTTACCTCAGAGAAATACCCCAAAGGAATAGGCAGCCCCCCACATATAATCACTGTTAGCAAGATGAAAAGACAAACGTAGGAATGAAATAGATTCAGCAAAGTGAGGCCCGATATTCTAGACAGAGCGAGGATAGCAAAGAGAACTATGCAGTCTACAAAAAACCCTAAAACGAAAACCACGCAAAGGGGCAAAAAGACCCACCGTGCCGAACTAACAGCACGGCGGTGCACCCCTTTGCTTCTCAGAGCTTCCAGCAAAAGTTAATAGCAAGCTGGACAGAAAAAACAGAAAACAAACTAGAAGCACTTATCTAGCAGAGCAGCAGGCCCAAGGAAAGATGCAGTAGCTCAGATCCAACACTGGAACATTGACAAGGAGCAAGGAAGACAGACTCAGGTGGAGCTAAATAGCAAGGCAGCCAACGAGCTCACCAAAACACCTGAGGGAGGAAGCCCAGAGACTGCAATACCACTTGTGACCACAGAAGTGAACTCAGCCACAGAATTCACAACAATTAACCCAATGGGCAGTGAGGGAAACATATCGCCCCTGTCCATGCTGACTGGTCCACGCATCGGTGGTGAGGTGGACCTTGCTACTGACGGCGTTCAGTAGCGCATGTTTTATGTTTGCCTCAACATGCCTGTGCAGGGCAGGGACAGCCTGCCTGCTGAAGTAAAAGCGGCTGGGCACCTTGTACTGTGGGACTGCCAATGCCATCAAGTCACGGAAGCTGTCAGTCTCCACCAGCCTGAACGAGAGCATTTCCAGGGACAACAGTTTGGCAATGCCTGCATTCAGAGCCTGTGCTCGGGGGTGGTTGGCCGAGAATGCCCGCCTTTTCTCCCATGCCTGTACTACCGATGGCTGTAGAGTAGACTGGGAGTATGAGGATGACTGGGAAGGTGGTGCTGTGGGTGGAATTACACTAGGTCTCTGGACAACAGTGGAGGAAGAGGCAACACGAGATGAAGGGGTGGTAGCTGCCGCTGTTGGTTGGCCTACGTCTTCACTGTGTTTCTGTAACTCCACCGCGTGCCTGGTCCGCACATGTTTCCACATATTTGTGGTTTTGAGGTTGCTGACACTTTTACCTCTTTTTACTTTCTGATGACACAGCTTGCATTTGACAAAACAAATGTCATCTGCAACTGTGTCAAAAAAGGACCAGGCACTGCAAGTCTTGGGAGCGCCCTTTTTGGCTTTGGAAAGAGACAGGCTCCTAACGGGTGCCAAAGTGGAGGCTACAGGCTCCGCAGTCTTCCCCCTCCCTCTCCCTCTTTGGCCCGTAAGGGGAAGCTCTTCCTCAGAGCTGCTCCCACCACCTTCCTGTTCCTCACGCCACGATGGGTCAAGGACCTCATCATCTCCACTACCCTCTGCCACCAACTGCTCCTCCTGGGTAGTCTCGGCAGCACAGTACGCATCAGAAAGCGGCACCTGAGTTTCATCATCAGATGCGTACTGCGCTGTGGTCACCGGAGGCACTGGCCCACCTGCCTCTTCAGAGTCAGAGAGAAAAAGCTGTTGGGCATCACTGCACACTGCCTCTTCTTCCATTTCTCCAATGCTGCTTGGCTGGCCCCCTGTTTCCAAGCCAAGAGATTCAGAGAACAGAAGTAGAGACGGCTCCTGTCCTGGGCTCTCTGACTGCCTGGCCAATTTGGCAGGTGGTGAAGAGACAGATGGCTGCTTTCCAGTGCTCTGTGCCTGAGAGGATGTGGCACTAACTGAAGTCGATGCCGAGGCGTTAGCTGCCATCCACCCGACAACGGCTTCAATTTGGTCTTCACGCAGCAGCGGTGCACGGCGCACTCCGACAAAGCTGCGCATGAAGGACTGTTCCCTGCTGAAACTGAGTGACGACGAGTCACCGGCGCCCGCAGCGGGCACAGAATCAACACGTCCTCTCCCTGCTCCTCTCCCTGCTCCGCGCCCACGCCCACGTGCCTTACTCCCTGCCCTCTTCATCTTGGTTGACAGATAAAGATAAGCAGAAAAGTACTAAGGCCTTAGCGTGCTTATTCCTGAAATGCTCCTTCTAACAGGTGTAAGAAACTCTAATGTTGTAAAGTGTGGACTAAACTTTATTATTTTTCAAATGTGGCCTACACAAGTGTTAAGTTGTGTTTGGTGAACTTTACTTTTTTTTTGTGCAGATCGGGCTACAGAGCTAGTTTAAATCACACGGAGACCGTGCAGACAGCCGTAAACGGCGCTGCAAGGCCAAAAAACCCTCCTCTAGGTTATCCTATGTAGTGTTTTTCCACTATTTAGCTGGAGACGGGTGGAAAGACACTAATAGGAATTTTTTTTTTAAAATTTTAAACAGGCTGCACTATTTGAAAAAAAGGAAATTGTTTTTCAAGGTATGAGGCAGTAACGCACCCTGAGCTGAATCCAACCGGCTATGGCTGCACACAGACTACAGGGCGAGCTGGGCTCACACGGAGACCGTGCAGACAGCCGTAAACGGCGCTGCAAGGCCCAAAAACCCCCCTCTAGGTTATCCTATGTAGTGTTTTTCCACTATTTAGCTGGAGACGGGTGGAAAAACACTAATAGGGATTTTTTTTTTTAAATTTTAAACAGGCTGCACTATTTGAAAAAAAGGAAATTGTTTTTCAAGGTATGAGGCAGTAACGCACCCTGAGCTGAATCCAACCGGCTATGGCTGCACACAGATTACAGGGCGAGCTGCGCTCACACAGAGACCGTGCAGACAGCCGTAAACGGCGCTGCAAGGCCAAAAAACCCTCCTCTAGGTTATCCTATGTAGTGTTTTTCCACTATTTAGCTGGAGACGGGTGGAAAGACACTAATAGGAATTTTTTTTTTTTAATTTTAAACAGGCTGCACTATTTGAAAAAAAGGAAATTGTTTTTCAAGGTATGAGGCAGTAACGCACCCTGAGCTGAATCCAACCGGCTATGGCTGCACACAGATTACAGGGCGAGCTGGGCTCACACGGAGACCATGCAGACAGCCGTAAACGGCGCTGCAAGGCCCAAAAACCCCCCTCTAGGTTATCCTATGTAGTGTTTTTCCACTATTTAGCTGGAGACGGGTGGAAAAACACTAATAGGGATTTTTTTTTTTAATTTTTAAACAGGCTGCACTATTTGAAAGAAAGGAAAATTTTTCTCAAGGTATGAGCCAGTAACGAACCCTGAGCTGAATCCAACCGGCTATGGCTGCACACAGACTACAGGGCGAGCTGGGCTCACACGGAGACCGTGCAGACAGCCGTAAACGGCGCTGCAAGGCCCAAAAACCCCCCTCTAGGTTATCCTATGTAGTGTTTTTCCACAATTTAGCTGGAGACGGGTGGAAAAACACTAATAGGAAATTTGAGAAAAAATGTGCAGCAGGCTGCACTATGAGCAAAAAAGGACAACTGTGTGAGGCAGTGTGAACCCCCCCTGAGCTGAATACAACCGGGTATATGGCTGCACACAGACTACAGAGTGAGCTGCACACACACACACACAGAGACCTTGCAGAACGCTGTTAAAACAGCGCTGCAAGGCAAGAGCAAGGTGAACAGTGAAGAACACACAGCGTTTTGCTAAATTAGCCTTTGGAAAGGAAAATAAAGCAATTAGCTAGCTCAACTGGCCCTCAGTTAGAACACAGCGTCCTGTCCCTAACTGAAATCACAGCAGAGTGAGCGCAAAATGGCGGCAGCGTTTTTTATAGTGCAGAGTGACATCATTTCAGCAGCCAATCACAGCCTTGCCAGTACTTACATGCCCACCATGCTAAACAGGATGTGCCCACACTTCCAATCATTCCTCATTGGCTGCTGCGTTCTGTTTGAATTCTGGGAACTTCCGATTCCGGTATCCGATACGCGGGAAGTATCGGAATTCAGTATCGGAATTCCGATACCGCAAATATCGGCCGATACCCGATACTTGCGGTATCGGAATGCTCAACACTAGACGTCGTTTCATACTACAGATAGACAATGACCCAAAACATAAAGCCAAAGCAACCCAGGAGTTTATTAAAGCAAAGAAGTGGAATATTCTTGAATGGCCAAGTCAGTCACCTGATCTCAACCCAATTGAGCATGCATTTCACTTGTTAAAGACTAAACTTCAGACAGAAAGGCCCACAAACTGAAAACCACCGCAGTGAAGGCCTGGCAGAGCATCAAAAAGGAGGAAACACAGCGTCTGGTGATGTCCATGAGTTCAAGACTTCAGGTAGTTATTGTCAACAAAGGGTTTTCAACCAAGTGCTAGAAATGAACATTTTATTTAAAATGATTTAATCTGTCCAATTACTTTTGGTCCCTTTAAAAACAGGGTGGCACATGTTAAGGAGCTGAAACTCCTAAACCAGTCATCCAATTTTATTGTGGATACCCTCAAATGAAAGCTGAAAGTTTGAACTTCAACTGCATCTGAATTGTTTTGTGTAAAATTCATTGTGGTAATGTCTATAACCAAAATTAGTAAAATGTTGTCCCTGTCCAAATATATATGGACTTAACTGTATATCTCTGTAATTCTCTCGTGGTGCTGTCATGGGAGTACGAATAAAGCATTAAGTTACGTACTAGTAACGGTATTTTTGGAAGCCCATGACAGCACCCTTAGTTCCCTCCCTTAACGTATGGATGCGCATTTCTTCCGCTTATAAGTTTCCACATGGGTGAATTGTTCAAGTTGTGTATATTTTATGTGCCACTACTAACCATGGAGGTCCTGTCAAGCTCTGTAATCCAACTGATGCGTGGGAGAGGTGCCGCCCTTTTGAATCTGTAGGTTTCCTGTTCCTGAAGGGCGGATTCCCTCTCTTGTGGTGCTGTCATGGGCTTCTGAAAAATACCATTACCGGTACATAACTTAATGCTTTCTAATCTCCTGAGACAACTTTTTCCTTCGCTTCCTCTGGTCCATGTTGAGTGTGATATACACCATGTCACCAAACAGCACAGTGAGTATCTGTTGCCCTATATACAGGCCCATTCACTGATTCCAAGATTGTAGATACATGTGATACTAGTTAGAGGACACACCGTGATTTAACATGTCCCTTTTGTCACATTATTTTCAGGGTTACCGTCATTTCTGTCCAGGCCTATTTCATGAGTTTTATTTTTTATAAAATTCTGTGGAAGCATGGTTGAAAAGCAATGTCTGACTTTCATTTGTTCATTTTCATAGATTTTTAACCCCTTTACATTCAAGCGTTTTTGCATGTTAATGACCAGGCCAATTTTGACTATTCTGACCACTGTCCCTTTATGAGGTAATAACTCTGGAACGCTTCCATGGATCCTGGTGATTCTGACACTGTTTTCTCATGACATATTGTTCTTCATGATAGTGATAACATTTCTTTGATATTACTTGCGTCTATTTGTGAAAAAAATGGAAATTTGGCAAAAATTTTGAAAATTTAGCAATTTTCCAAATTTGAATTTTTATGTCCTTAAATCACAGAGATATGTCACACAAAATACTTAATAAGTAACATTTCCCACATATTCACTTTACATAAGCACAATTTTGGAACCAAAATATTTTTTTCTTAGGAAGTTATAAGGGTTAAAAGTTGACCAGTAATTTCTCATTTTTACAACACCATTTTTTTCTTGGGACCACATCACATTTGAAGTCACTTTGAAGGGTCTATATGATAGAAAATGCCCAAAAGTGACACTACTCTAAAACTACACCACTAAAGGTGCTCAAAACCACGGTCAAGAAGTATTTTAACCCTTCAGGTGCTTCACAGGAATTTTTGGAATGTTTAAAAAAACTTTTTTTTCACAATCAATTTACTTCAGATCCATTTTTTTATATTTCCAAGGGTAACAGGAGAAATTGGACCCTAAAAGTTGTTGTGCAATTTGTCCTGAGTACGGTGATACCCCATATGTGGGGGTAAACCCCTGTTTGGGTGCATGGCAGAGCTTGGAAGGAAAGGAGCGCCGCTTGACATTTTCAATACAAAATTGGCTTTAAGATTGGATGCCATGTTGCATTCGGAGAGCCCCTGATGTGGCTAAACAGTGGAACCCCCCCCCCCACAAGTGACACCCTTTTGGAAACTAGACCCTCAAAGAAACTTATCTAGATGTGTGGTGAGCACTTTGAACCCCCAAGTGCTTCACAGAAGTTTATAACGTAAAGCTGTAAAAATAAAAAATCATAATTTTTCCACAAAAATGATCTTTTCACCCCCGATTTTTTTTATTTTTACAATGGTAACAGAATAAGTTGGACACCAAAAGTTATTATGCAATTTGTCCTGAGTACGCTGATACTCAATATGAGGGGGGGACCACTGTTTGGGCGTATGGCAGAGCTCGGAAGGGAAGGAGCGCAATTTGACTTTTTCAATGCAAAATTGGCTGGAATTGAGATCGGACGCCATGTCGCGTTTGGAGAGCACATGATTTGTCTAAACAGTGGAAACTCCCCCGCAATTGACCCTATTTTGGAAACTAGACCCCACAAGGAACTTATCTAAATGTGTGCTGAGAACTTTTAACCCTCAGGTGTTTCACTAAAGTTTAAAATGCCCGGGCTTGAAATTAAAAAAATTCATATTTTGTTCCACAAACAAGAACTTTTAGTCCCCAATTTTTTATTTTCCCCAAGGGTAACAGGAGAAATTGGACCACAAAATTTGTTGTCCAATCCATCCTGAGTAGCTGATACCCCATATGTTGGAGAAAACTACTGTAGGTGCACACGTTTGGTAGGGGGGGGCGTTTATCATGTTGCGTGTGTGGTAATATTGGTAAAACAGTTTTAGTCTACGGGTTAGTATGATTACAGCAATACCTCATTTGTATCATTTTTTATGTTTTGCTGCTTTTATACAATAAAAACTCTTTTATATAACAAATAATTATTTTGGCATCGTTTGATTCTGAGCGCTAAAACTTTTTTTATTTTTCCAGTGATGGAGCTCTATGGCAGCTTGTTTTTTGCAGAACAAGATAACATTTTCAACGGTATTATGTTTATTCATATCTGTCTTTTGATCGCGTGTTATTCCACATTTTGTTTGGCGGTATGATGATAAAGCATTGTTTTTTGTCTTTTTTATGGTGTTCACTAAAGGGGTTAACTAGTGGGACACTTTTATAGGGCGGGTCGTTATGACACGGGGATACCAAGTATGTGTACTTTTATAGCCCCTGTGTCGGCTCTGGAGTGCTGCAATAATGTTCGATCGCAGTATTCTGGGGGTTAAAGTGCCAGGAGCGGTCTGTGACCACTCCTGGCACTTTGTAAGGACTCTGGATTCCTTGTTCATCTGTGGTGCTTTATTGCCATTTTCCAAGATGGCGTCTGCTGCCTCAAATCTTCTCATGTGATCTGACTTCACTGTCTTTATAAGCCTGGCTTGCTTCATACTCCTTGCTTGTGTATTCTGCCTGAATCCCTGGCTTGTGCTGCAAGAGACATCCCCTCTTCAGATACTCCAGCTCCGCCTATTCAGCAAACCTTCTCAGCTCTCAGAGGTTCTCATGCATTACTCTGCATTCTTCTCCTGTCTGCTGGGACATGTAAGCTCATCCTGCTACAGCTAATCTTGTTTGGTTTCCACTGCTAGTTTATCTGACTGTTTCTGGACTCGTAGCTCTGCACTGCTTCTGGACTCTTTGCTAGTAATGCCAACCCTGGTTTGAACTGTGTCTTATGATCTGCATTTCCCCAGAAAGTGCAACGCCCATAAGACGTTGCCTGCAGCAGAGCTGCTAATGAACCATTCCTAAGAAGAACCCGGTTTGCCATCCACTAGAACTGTTGTGCACGTACTGCTCCCACGTTTGAGCATTTGAATACTGACTTTGCCTGCAGCAGAGCTGCAAGGAACTTATCCTGATTTCACCTTATTTGCTGTGTTTTTGTACTTGCTCACGCATTCCACCAGTGTTTGTTTTTTGAATAATACAGACTTATCACTATACTTGGTTCTGCTGCTTATTTGTCTCAAGCCAAGAGATTCCTGAGTGTTCCACTATAATTGTTACACACTTAGTGCCAGGTGTCAGCTGTGACAATCAGCTGACACCCGGTCGTGATCTACCAGTCATTACACTGGCTACCCATTCGCTACAGGGTCCAGTATAAACTCATCTCTCTCACCCACAAAGCTCTCCGCAGTTCTGCACCGCCTTATATCTCCTCTCTCATCTCCGTCTATCGCCCTACACGTGCCCTCTGTTCTACAAATGACCTAAGACTAACATCCCCCGTAATCCGAACCTCGCACCTCCGTCTCCAAGACTTCTCTCGTGCTGCGCCAGCCCTCTGGAATGCACTTCCCCAGACGATCAGACTTATACCTAGCCCCGACCTATTCAAGCGCGCTTTAAAAACCCATCTCTTCAAACAAGCCTACCAAATCAACTACTCGGTAAACTAACTTTGTCCTGTTCCCTCCTTCCAAATATTATCTGCATGTGAATCTGCACCCTACTACTCGTCTGTCTCCACACCCTCCATGCACATGATAACTGCACTTGATACTTGATTATTGCACTTAAGCACACAGGCTGATGACCGGATTATGCAGCTTTATATGAAAATCCCTATTTATTATAATTGTCAGACCTGAAATAACAAGCACTTTTCACCTATTGTGTCCCCCCATTTCCTTGTAGATTGTAAGCTTGCGAGCAGGGACCTCACCCCTAATGTCACTGTTGAAATTGTCTTAACTTGTACTGAATTTATTGTCTGTACATGTCCCCGCTTATTGTAAAGTGCTGCGGAATTTGTTGGCGCTATATAAATAAAAATTATTATTATTATAATTATTATTACCACACAATCCCCCGTGTGCCTGGCCGATCAATAATGATGTACTATTCTGTCCAAGGGAATTATGTCCCTTGACACATTGATGGAATAGTATGGAAGGACCTGCATAAGGCGTTAAGGGAACTTAGTGATAGGCACAGGTTGGTGTCAGGAGTAGTGTTGAGCATTCCGATACTGCAAGTATCGGGTATCGGCCGATATTTGCTGTATCGGAATTCACCTGATCGCGACATCATCGAAGGTCCTTCACTCCCAGCATTCTTAAGGACGGAGGCGGACGCTTGCAGCGGTGACAGCCAGGGTTCTTCGGAGGGGTGAGTATAGCCATATTTTTTATTTTTATTCTTTATTTTTTACATTAATATGGATCCCAGGGCCTGAAGGAGAGTTTCCTCTCCTTCAGACCCTGGGAACCATGCAGGATACATTCCGATATTTGTGTCCCATTGACTTGTATTGGCATCGGAACTTGGTATCGGCGAGATCCGATATTTTGCAGGTATCGGCCGATACCATCCGATGCCAATACTTGCAAATATCGGAAGGTATCGCTCAACACTAGTCAGGAGGTGTCCCATCCCTCACTCCCTACTGTTAGAGCTTTCCTCTTTTCCTTCCTGTCATTTTTGTCTGCTCTGTCATCCGCCGGACTTACCCTTGTCAGAACGTGACACTTGAAATGAGATTTTGAAATTTGAATTTGCCAGCTTTCTCAATTTTCCCCCAATATAATTATAAATAACACTTTGGGATGTACTGCACCATTTTTGAGCCCTGTAATGCAAACACAACCTTATTAATGCCTAAATGTCCTTGACTAATATGGCTTGGGGAAAATGGTTGGTAACCAATTTTAACCAATGGGCTATTTAGCAATACACTGCTCTATCAGACTTTTTCAGCTGCTTTAATTGTAGAAAAGTTCTAAAAATTATTTTTTTTGAGGACAGATTTCTGTCTTACTGCTGTTTATACACAGGTGGTGTAAATGGAATAAACCACTGCCTTTTCACAAGGAATAATGCTAGGTGGGCTCACATCCCAAAAGGAAGCACCAGATATAGGTCACTGTAAGAGATGAGCAAACAAATTACGATCACAGCTTTGGGCCCACGCTGTCATCTGATAACATGGGGAATGCAGCTGTCTGACCAGCAGTAATAATTTTAGCAGTAATGCGCTGTCATGCACTGTCAAACACTAGATGTTTGAGCTCCCCATTCAAGTAAATGGGGTCCGGGTTCGGATTCGGTCTGGGTACTGTTCTGGTACCCAAACCCAAACTGACTTTAACTGTTCGGCCATACCCACTGGACCCAAACATCCAGGGGTGTGCCCATCTCTACTGGTAAATACTGTTTTTTCTTTTTTCTGACAAATTCTCTTTAAAGGAGGACACCTGTCATTTCAGCCAGGTACAGAGGCTTCTCACAAAATTAGAATATCATCACAAAGATCATTTATTTCAGTTCTTCAATACAAAAAGTGAAACTCATATATTATATAGAGTCATTACAAACACAGTGATGTATTTCAAGTGTTTATATCTGTTAATGTTGATGATTATGGCTTATAGCTAATGAAAACCCAAAAGTCATTATCTCAGTAAATTAGAATAATCAATAAAAACACCTGCAAAAGCTTCCTAAGTGTTTAAAAAGGTCCTTTAGTCTGCTTCAGGAGGCTCCATAACCATGGGGAAGACTGCGGACTTGACATATGTCCACATGACACACTCCACAAGGAAGGCAAGCCACAAAAAGTCATTGCTAAAGAAGCTTTCTGTTCAGAGTGCTGTATCCAAGCATAATGGAAAGTTGAGTGGAAGGAAAAAGTTTGGTAGAAAAAGGTGCACAAGCAACCAGGATAACTGCAGCCTTGAAAGGATTGTTAAGAAAAGGCCATTCAAAAATTTGGACGATATTCACAAGGATTGAACTGCTGCTGGAGTCATTGCTTCAAGAGCCACCGCAGGCAGAGGTATCCAGGACATGGGCTACATGTGTCACATTCCTTGTGTCAATCCACTCATGACCAATAGACAATGCCAGAAGCATCTTACCTGGGCCAAAGAGAAAAAGAACTGGACTGTTGCTCAGCGGTCCTAGGTGTTGTTTTCAGATGAAAATATATTTTGCATTTCATTTGGAAATCAAGGTCCCAGAGTCTGGAGGAAGAGTGGAGAGGCACACAACCCAAGATGCTTGAGATCTAGTGTGAAGTTTCCACAATCAGTGATGGTTTGGGGAGCCATGCCATCTGCAGGTGTTGGTCCACTGTGGTTTGTCAATACTAAATTCAGCCCAGCAGTCTACCAGGAAATTTTAGAGCACTTCATGCTTCCCTCTGCTGACAAGCTTTTTGGAGATGGAAATTTAATTCTCCAGAAGGACTTGGCACCTGTCCACACTGCCAAAAGTACCAATACCTGATTTAAAAACAACAGTATCATTGCGCTTGATTGGTCAGCAACCTCACCTGACCTTAACCCCATAGAGAATCTATGGGGTATTGTCAAGAGGAAGATGAGAGAAACCAAACACAACAATGCAGACGAGCTGAATGCTACTATTTAAGTAAACTGGGATCCATAACATCTCAGCAGAGCCACAAACTGATCGCCTTCATGCCACACCGCATTGATGCAGTACTTGATGCAAGTATTGAGTGCATTAACTGAACATACATTTCAGTAGGCCAACATTTTGGATTTTAAAATCATTTTTTATGCTGGTGTTATAAAGTATTCTAATTTACTGAGACAATGACTTTTGGGTTTTCATTGGCTGTAAGCCATATTTATCAACATTAACAGAAATACACACATGAAATAGATCACTCTGTTTGTAATGACTCTATATAATATGAGTTTCACTTTTTGTATTAGAGAACTGAAATAAATAAATTTTTTGATGATATTCTAATTTTGTGAGAAGCACCTCTATATTTTACTGTTTACTATGTGTGTGCATAGGCTGAGGACTTATACTCAGTGGATTTGGGACAGGAAGAAGCCACTAATGACCTGCCCCATTGGACTATTCAAGCAAATGAACAAAAATTAAGTCAATAAAGGAAAAAATACAATATTAGAAACAAATCACCTTTATTTAACAATGTGGCTACACAACAAAAAACATGAAATATAATAGTACACATTTAATAATAATTGAAGCGGTATTGAGGCCAAAAGTAAATCAATATGATGGATGTCATAATTATTGCAAAGGAAAAAAAACAACTTTTTAAAAAAAAAAAAGAACTCTAATATATGGTATTATTTCCATGATTTGTTGTACAACAACATTTTCACAATGTAAGACTGGGTAATAAATAATAATTTATTCCAATTTATTATTGCCCAGAGAATAAGAAAGCAAAGAAAAACTAATAATAATGAGTCAATGAAAATTATAATATAAAGTGACAAGTGCTGCAGGTATAGTGGTATTCTAAGTGACGCAATGCAATTTAAAGAATCACTCCTCCCATCAAAGATTTCATCAGTTTAATATATTGGAATCGTCATATTATATGGCACTGTGTACTTACAATTGCTCTTTTTGCCTTTCTACCCAGTTAAATCTTCTCTTTTCTTTGCTCTATGTAGAAAAAGGAAGTCTCTTTTCCCTGTATGAGTCATCCCCCTCTCCAACTCCTGACCAAGCCACTCCACTCCTCCCCCTGCCAGGGACTTTTGCAGTGATGACTTATGCAGGGAAAAATAGACCTCCTGTTTCTACATAGAGCTTAGATGGATTAAGTCTGTTTTTAATTACATGATATAATAGACCTAATGGAAAAGAGAAGAATTAACTGGGTTGAAGGTCAAAATAAGCAATTGTAAGTACACAGTACTATATAATATACTGAGTGCAATATATTAAAGTATACAAATTATGATGGGAGGGCTTCTTTAAGTTGAAATGGGATAACTAAACATCCTAAATAGATTGCACATACTAACCAGATTGCATGATACTGCCTGCTGTCCGTCAAGCACACTATATTGCTTCATCAGGTGATATGGTCAACAACCAACTTTTAAAATGAGATTAAAATATGCTTGGTTGAAATGGTAGAACCCATGTTTTGGGCAACATGTATCAACTGTCAGATTCCTCTTAAGATTTGCCATTTTGAGCCACAGTTTTGACATATAAATAGAAAGTAAGCCAGCAATAAGGTAGAACAATGTTAGACACAAGTGTGTGTCAAATCTGTCACCCAACACAAGCCTCTATGATAAATTTGATGCATATATTGCAATTCTACGCTGTCTAAAATTAGGAGTCTATTAGTAAATCTGTCCCATTTTCTTTACAAATAAACTGTAGGCATATGCTATGTAGAACACAACTGCTATATCCCAAATTTCCCTTTAAGCAGACTCAATTATTACAGCTTCGACTGGAGACCTCATTGTGTCCATATGCTTGCCTACTGTACATACATCAATATTATATAGGTCTATTAATAAGGTCCTAGTTATTGCTTCATAGAATTTAGGTGACAACTATACTAGATAAATGGAAGCCTAAAATAAGCTCACACCTGTCTGAAGTCATCTTTTCCACTGTAGCAGCAGTAGATTATAGGATTAGCAGTGGTGAAATTATTTTATAGTCCATAAACTTCCGCTTAATAGACAGAAAGCATCAAATAGCAGAATACTTGTCTGGATTAGGCATTATGACCTCAGAATGGAGGCTCTGTAACGTGATCATTGAAAACCGGAAAGATCCGAAAAATGTAATGTTGCTTGAGAAGATGCAGATTTCATTGATCAAAAGAATGAACTTATTTATTTTGCAGCATGGCTTAGTATTGCATTGCTATGCTGATCCCTGTGGTGAACAAAGGTTACATCAAACTTTCCCCCCAAAATAGGTTTTTATGTTTGATAATTGTTTTACACGGATATATGGAAGTCAATGCAGCACAATACATCTGTGCCTCATGACAAAAATAATGTGCAATCTGTAAAATATTTTATGCATCAGTGCTAACTATGCGCAATGTGTTATAATACTTAGCTATAAATTGGACAATAGGAATTGGCTATAGGAATTGGACAAATTTACATGGCTTCGGTATGTTTTGTTTACTGAGACTTTACATATACGGTGCTCAGTATAAATGAGTACACAGCCTTTGAAAAGTAACATTTTAACAAATATCTTACTGAACATAAGGACAAATTTCCCAAATTTTGACATGATTGAGTTTCATAGAACATGTTTTTAACTTATAATGTAAGGTTATAATGTAAGGTTAGTAATACAAGTTTTATTACAAAATCTTCAGTTTTCCTCAATAATAAATAGACCCCACATGAAAAAAAAAATGTATCCAGTATTTTGTATTACCAACTTGATTTTTAAGGACAGCAAAGCATGTAATGAGCAAGTTGGTGACATATTTCAACATCTATTTTTTTTCCATTCAACAAGAATGACCTCTTTTAGAGGCTTGTCTCTTCAGAATTACCAACAGGTGTTTAATTAGATTTAGATTAAAAAAAAATACTTGGCCACTGAATCACTTTTGCCCTGTTCTTCAGAAATGCCACACTTGTGTTTTGGATCATTGTCATGTTAAACCCCTTAAAGATAGCCAATGCGCATTAAAATGGCTGTCGCTAAGGAACCTTATTCCCTCATCGCTGTTTTAAAACGGTGATTGGGAATAAAGGTACCTTCACACATAACGATATTGTTAATGATATCGTTGCTATTTGTGACGTAGCAACGATATCGTTAATGAAATCGTTATGTGTGACAGCGACCAACGATCAGGCCCCTGCTGGGAGATCGTTGGTCGCTGAATAAAGTCCAGAACTTTATTTCGTCGCTGGACTCCCTGGAGACATCGCTGGATCGGCGTGTGTGACACCGATCCAGCGATGTCTTCACTGGTAACCAGGGTAAACATCGGGTAACTAAGCGCAGGGCCGCGCTTAGTAACCCGATGTTTACCCTGGTTACCATGCTAAAAGTAAAAAAAAACAAACAGTACATACTTACCTACCGCTGTCTGTCCTCCAGCGCTGTGCTCTGCACTCCTCCTGTACTGGCTGTGAGCCGGAAAGCAGAGCGGTGACGTCACCGCTCTGCTTTCCGGCTCACAGACAGTACAGGAGGAGAGCAGAGAAGCAGAGCGCAGCGCTGGAGGACAGACGGCTGTAGGTAAGTATGTACTGTTTGTTTTTTTTTACTTTTAGCATGGTAACCAGGGTAAACATCGGGTTACTAAGCGCGGCCCTGCGCTTAGTTACCCGATGTTTACCCTGGTTACCGGCATCGTTGGTCGCTGGAGAGCGGTCTGTGTGACAGCTCTCCAGCGACCAAACAGCGACGCTGCAGCGATCCGGATCGTTGTCGGTATCGCTGCAGCGTCGCTAAATGTGAAGGGGCCTTAAGGGTATAGCACCCCCGCAGTCGTAAACTCTCAGGGGTTTCAGCTATAAGAGCCATTTTTTCTAGTCCCTGATCATGTGATCGCCCTTATTCAATGAATAACATCAATCATGTAAAAAAACGCTGTGATCCTTTTATAAATAATTTCTCTCTCTTCTAACATGATGAGAAATTATGTCCCCGAACCCCCAATGGTACCTTTATACCAGATCTGCCCTCCTCCTCCTGCTGAAACAAAATGGAAGGCACACACGCAGTGTGCCCACCAGGATCTGTTCCTTGCAACCAGCAACAGCTGTGATTTTTTTCATTGGCCGATGACTTCTGATTACTGTGATAGACCCTACCATAGTGAGCACAAGCCCAAATATTTGATAAATATGGCAGTACTTGGGCTATGCCTTTCTCTTCTCTCCCTGTTGTTGTTCTGCAAGAGGAGAGAGATACACTGCATCCAAGTGCTGTTCTGTCAGAAAAGAAAAAGTAAAAAAATAACATTTCTAACTCCCTTTCTGTAAATCCTCCCCAGCTCCTAAATACTAATCCCCCCCATGTCATCCCACTTGTCTGATTAAATTCTTTGCAAATAGGGTTAGTGTGAAGGATACGCACCTAGCCAACCCGCATGTTAGTATTAAGGTACCTTCACACATAACGATATCGTTAACGATATCGTTGCTTTTTGTGACGTAGCAACGATATCGTTAAGGAAATCGTTATGTGTGACAGCGACCAACGATCAGGCCCCTGCTGGGAGATCGTTGGTCGCTGAACAAAGTCCAGAACTTTATTTCGTCGCTGGATCTCCCGTGGACATCGCTGGATCGGCGTGTGTGACACCGATCCAGCGATGTCTTCACTGGTAACCAGGGTAAACATCGGGTAACTAAGCGCAGGGCCGCGCTTAGTAACCCGATGTTTACCCTGGTTACCAGCGTAAAAGTAAAAAAAAACAAACACTACATACTTACCTACCGCTGTCTGTCCCCGGCGCTGTGCTTCTCTGCACTCCTCCTGCACTGGCTGTGAGCGTCGGTCAGCCGGAAAGCAGAGCGGTGATGTCACCGCTGTGCTTTCCGGCCGCTGTGCTCACAGCCAGACCAGAGAAGCAGAGCGCCGGGGACAGACAGCGGTAGGTAAGTATGTAGTGGTTGTTTTTTTTTTACTTTTACGCTGGTAACCAGGGTAAACATCGGGTTACTAAGCGCGGCCCTGCGCTTAGTTACCCGATGTTTACCCTGGTTACCCGGGGACTTCGGGATCGTTGGTCGCTGGAGAGCTGTCTGTGTGACAGCTCTCCAGCGACCAAACAGCGACGCTGCAGCGATCCGGATCGTTGTCGGTATCGCTGTAGCGTCGCTTAATGTGAAGGGGCCTTTACATCAGCGGGATCACGTGATATGATTTCCCCACTTGTACCAATGTGATGTTCTTCCCCCCGGAGACACATAAGATCAGATTGGTACAATTCTAAACAGAAATCCCCTATCTACATGGGCCCAAGAAGGCACAGGGAGTGAGAGAAGGTAGCCCACTAAGTCACTGACCTGGCACCACACTCCTCCACAACCATGACAGGCTGAGAGGCCCTTTTCACTAGCCCCAGTGAAACAAAACTTTATCAGCCCAGTAGAACTGCCACCAGTTCCTTGTTTGATATAAGCCCCATGAAACTGAGAAACAGACGTGAAGATTTGTTGATCGAGATAAAAGAGCAGTTCAAGATTAAATTTTTTATATATATGTATACAGTTCAGACCAAACGTTTGGACACACTTTCTCATTTAAAGATTTTTCTGTATTTTCATGACTATGAAAAATGTGCATACACACTAAAGACATCAAAACAATGAATTAACATGTAGAATTATATACTTAACAAAAAAGTGTGAAACAACTGAAATTATGTCTTATATTCTAGGTTCTTCAAAGTAGCCACCTTTTGCTTTGATGACAGCTTTGCACACTCTTGGCATTCTCTTGATGAGCTTCAAGAGGTAGTCACCGGGAATGGTTTTCACTTCACAGGTGTGCCCTGTCAGGTTTAATAAGTGGGATTTCTTGCCTTATAAATGGGATTGGGACCATCAGTTGTGTTTGTGCAGAAGTCTGGTGGATACACAGCTGATAGTCCTACTGAATAGACTGTTAGAATTTGTATTATGGCAAGAAAAAAGCAGTTAAGTAAAGAAAAACGAGCGGCCATCATTACTTTAAGAAATGAAGGTCAGTTAGTCTGAAAAATTGGGAAAACTTTGAAAGTGTCCCCAAGTGCAGTGGCAAAAAGCAACAAGCGCTACAAAGAAACTGGCTCACATGAGGACCACCCCAGGAAAGGAAGACCAAGATTAACCTCTGCTTCTGAGGATAACTTTACCTGAGTCACCAGCCTCAGAAATCGCAGGTTAGCAGCAGCTCAGATTAGAGACCAGGTCAATGCCACACAGAGTTCTAGCAGCAGACACATCTCTACAACAACTGTTAAAAGGAGACTTTGTGCAGTGGTTTCCTAGCAGCTATTTTACCATGAAAAATAGCTGCTAGGAAACCACTGCAAAGGACAGGCAACAAGCAGAAGAGACTTGTTTGGGCTAAAGAACACAAGGAATGGACATTAGACCAGTGGAAATCTGTGCTTTGGTCTGATGAGTCCAAATTTGAGATCTTTGGTTCCAACCACCGTGTCTTTGTGCGACGCAGAAAAGGTGAACGGATGGACTCTACATGCTGTGAAGCATGGAGGAGGAGGTGTGATGGTGTGGGGGTGCTTTGCTGGTGACACTGTTGGAGATTTATTCAAAATTGAAGGCACACTGAACCAGCATGGCTACCACAGCATCTTGCAGCGGCATGCTATTCCATCCGGTTTCCGTTTAGTTGGACCATCATTTATTTTTCAACAGGACAATGACCCCAAACACACCTTCAGGCTGTGTAAGGGCTATTTCACCAAGAAGGAGAGTAATGGGGTGCTACACCAGAAGACCTGGCCTCCAGTCATCAGACCTGAACCCAATCGAGATGGTTTGGGGTGAGCTGGACTGCAGAGTGAAGGCAAAAGGGCCAACAAGTGCTAAGCATCTCTGGGAACTCCTTCAAAATTGTTGGAAGACCATTCCCTGTGACTACCTCTTGAAGCTCATCAAGACAATGCCATGTGTGTGCAAAGCAGTCATCAAAGCAAAATATGGCTACTTTGAAGAACCTAGAATATAAGACATAATTTCAGTTGTTTCACACTTTTTTGTTAAGTATATAATTCCACATGTGTTAATTCATAGTTTTGATGCCTTCAGTGTGAATGTACAATTTTCATAGTCATGAAAATACAGAAAAATCTTTAAATGAGGTGTGTCCATACTTTTGGTCTGTACTGTATATTAAATATTTAAGGGCACCCTAGACAATACACTATGTACACAATGGTTATCCATATATAATGGTCAGATATGTAAATATAATAGTGGTAGGACAAAAAATATAAGCAGACTATATGGGTCAGTTACCAGTAGATGAATGGCCTGGCTTGCGGGGGAGGGGCTGCCACATGGGAAGATTGTGATCCCCTCTGTTCCTGGTTTCTCTGTTCCTGGTTTGTCATAGCAACCTCACCAGAGAAACAGCACTAGATTGAGCTATGCATGAGCATTTAACCCCTCTGGGTCACTTTCCTTCTGCTCACTGGGCTGAACCTAAATCCCCTCCCTTTGCCTCTGGAGCTCCATCCAGGCTGATGCTACACATTGAGACCAAACACAGCTTTACTATCTGGTTACTACTGGTTGTTCTAGGTATCTCCATGCCCCTGGGTACCAGAATGGGTGAAGACCCAGCAAGGCGCTCGCCATGTTCTGGGGATCTCGGCAATATAACTGGTGTGTGGCTAGAACATACGATATGCCCATAATCTGCTCATGAAATCCTAGTTGTCTAAACAAAGCAGATTGCATGATTTGAATCCACAGGGGGTCTTCCTGTAGGACTGCAATTCTAGCTGCTGGTGGGGGTGTGAATTCTGACTTTGTAGCTGAAAGGCAGGACCACCTGTGGAGCCAGTTGTCTTCTTACAGCTACACATGCTTACAGGATTTAAAGCTGACATTACAATAATCACCCCATCCTTCACAGTTAGGGTTAAGGTTAGGCTTGTTAGGGTTAAGGTACCTTCACACTGAACAACTTAACAACGATAACGATAGCGATCCGTGACATTGCAGCCTCATGGATAGCGATATCGTTGTGATTGACATGCAGCAGCGATCAGGATCCAGCGATGTCATCAAACACTACATACTTACATTCCGGTGTCTGTCGCGTCCCTCGCCGCCAGCTTGCCGCACTGACTGTGAGCGCCGGCCGTAAAGCACAGCGGTGACATCACCGCTGTGCTGTGCTTTACGGCCAGCCCTAACAGTCAGTTCGGGAAGCTGACGCCGAGGGACGCGACAGACACCGGAATGTAAGTATGTAGTGTTTGGTTTTTTTTACATTTACAATGGTAACCAGGGTAAATATCGGGTTACTAAGCGCGGCCCTGCGCTTAGTAACCCGATGTTTACCCTGGTTACCCGGGGACCTCGGCATCGTTGGTCGCTGGAGAGTAGTGTTGAGCGATACCTTCCGATACTTCAAAGTATCGGTATCGGATGGTATCGGCCGATACCAGCAAAATATCGGATCTCGCCGATACCGATACCCGATACCAATACAAGTCAATGGGACACAAATATCGGAATGTATCCTCGATGGTTCCCAGGGTCTAAAGGAGAGGAAACTCTCCTTCAGGCCCTGGGATCCATATTAATGTAAAAAATAAAGAATAAAAATAAAAAATATGGCTATACTCACCCCTCCGAAAGACCCTGGCTGTCATCGCTGCAAGCGTCCGCCTCCATTCCTGAGAATTGCAGAGAGTGAAGGACCTTCGATGACGTCGCAGTCAGGTGACCGGTCACCTGACCGCTCACGTGACTGCTCTCCTCCAGACCCTTGGAACCATACGCACTGCACACTCCGATACCGATTTCCGATATCACAAAAATATCGGAACTCGGTATCGGAATTCCGATACAGCAAGTATCGGCCGATACCCGATACTTGCAGTATCGGAATGCTCAACACTACTGGAGAGCTGTCTGTGTGACAGCTCTCCAGCGACCACACAATGACTAAACAGCGACGCTGCAGTGATTGGCATCGTTGTCTATATCGCTGCAGCATCGCTTAATGTGACGGTACCTTTAGAGTTAGGGTCAATGGGGTTAGGGCTAGGTTAATTAGGATTAGAGTTAGGCTTATTATGGATAGGGTTTGGCTTGTTAGGGTTTGACTTGTTAGGCTTACAGTTTTTTCAAAAGGTAAAAAAGATACAAAAAAATTCTATTGTTAGATTAGGTTTAGCTCTAGTAGTGATAGGTTAGGTTTAGGTTTAGTACTGTTAGGTAAGATTTAGGCTTGTTAGGCCTTCAAATAAAATAAAAAAAACAATAGCCACCAGAATGTTCACCGTGGAGCAGGTGTTCACCCTGATTTACTATGGCAGTTTCGGGAGTGAAACAGAATCTGCCTCTGAATCAGAACAGTTTTCAGCCAGTGACGATGACTCTTCCTCCATGGGATCTGAAAGCCTGATGGTAGTGGAGTCGGTGCTAAAGCATTAGAAGCAGGATCAAATTCTGCAGTTCTCCCTTCACTGTGGTATCCCAAAAATTCTTTTCCCCCAATTTCTCCTTTTAGCAGCCCCCAGTATAAAAGTTGATGTAACTAATTTTACCCCCTTTGATCATTCCAAATTTTCATTACCCCAGAAGTCCTACAATTAATTGCCCCCAAACAAATTTATATACCGGTCAATACATTTCCCAAAAACAGTCTTTCATTCCCATTTCTTAATCCCCACAAATGTCCCTGAAATATTTTTTTTAGGTATTAAACTGAACTTGGATTTTGTAAAAAAAAAGAACACTCCGCTACTATTAGGCAACAAAATCTGTCCACATTATCCTTGTATTTGAAGCTGTCATTTCCTGAGTCTATTATTATTTATTTATATAGCACCATTGATTCTATTGTGCTGTACATGAGAAGAGGTTACGTACAAATTAAAGATATCACTTATAATAAACAAACTAACAATGATAGACAGGCACAGAGGAAAGAGGATCCTGCCCTTGCAAGCTTACATTCTACAGGATGATGGGGAAGGAAACAGTAAGTTGAGGGGGTTGCAGTAGCTCTTATGGTGTTGAGGTGGTAACTGCAGGCTGTAAGCTTTCCTGAAGAAATGGGTTTTCAGGATGCGAATGTGGTGTCTAATCGGACATGTTAGGGCACAGAATTCCAGAGGAAGGGGCATATTCAGAAACGACTGAGTGAGGAATTAATACGTCTGGAGGAGAGACGGAGGTCTGGGGCTGACCGGAGATTACGTAAGGGAAGATATTGGGAGATTAGTTTGGAGATGTACGAAGGAGAGGGCAGAGACAAGGGATACTCCGAGGCAGCGGATTTCTGGTACAGAGGAAAGATAATAAGTCTACATTGAGCATAAGGAAGCGAGAGGAGGAGGAGGATTTGGCTGATAGACACTCCGCGATTCTGGAGAGCAGAAAGGTGACGTCTGGGCCAGAGAAGTAGATCTGAGTGTCATCAGCATATTGGTGGTATTGGAAGCCATGGGACTTTACGAGTTGTCCAAGGCCAAGGGTATAGATGGAGAAGAGTAGGGGTCCTAGGACAGAGTCTTGAGGGGCACCAACAGAGAGAAGGTGGGATGAGGAGGTAGTATGGGAGTAGGAAACGCTAAATGTGTGGTTGCAAAGGTATGAGGAGATCCAAGATAGAGCAAAGTCTTTGACTCCAATGGAAGAGAGGACCTGTAGTAGGCGGCAGTGGTCAACTGAGGCAGAAGAAAGGTCTACAAGGAGGAATATAGAGAACTGTCTGTTAGTTTTGGCTGTAAGTCATTAGGAAAAAAAGGGAAAAGAAAATGGGCACTCCCACCCATGAAAAAAAAGAAAAAAACTTTATTACGGCATGTTAAAAACATGAAAAAAAAAGAAAATTGGACCAATCACAAATGAATAAATGATTACACAATTAAAGTACCAGCTGATGTCAAAATGGAAAAAAGGGATTAGAAAAAAGAAAAGACTGAGAAGAACACTAGTAAACATAAAATAAATATAGTAACATAGTAACATAGTTAGTAAGGCCGAAAAAAAGACATTTGTCCATCCAGTTCAGCCTATATTCCATCATAATAAATCCCCAGATCTACGTCCTTCTACAGAACCTAATAATTGTATGATACAATATTGTTCTGCTCCAGGAAGACATCCAGGCCTCTCTTGAACCCCTCGACTGAGTTCGCCATCTGTTGTGAATTCTGTGGCTGAATTCACTTCTGTGGTCACAAGTGGTATTGCAGTCTCTGGGCTTCCTCCCTCAGGTGTTTTGGTGAGCTTGTTGGCTGCCTTGCTATTTAGCTCCACCTGAGTCTGTCTTCCTTGCTCCTTGTCAATGTTCCAGTGTTGGATCTGAGCTACTGCATCTTTCCTTGGGCCTGCTGCTCTGCTAGATAAGTGCTTCTAGTTTGTTTTCTGTTTTTTCTGTCCAGCTTGCTATTAACTTTTGCTGGAAGCTCTGAGAAGCAAAGGGGTGCACCGCCGTGCTGTTAGTTCGGCACGGTGGGTCTTTTTGCCCCTTTGCGTGGTTTTCGTTTTAGGGTTTTTTGTAGACTGCATAGTTCTCTTTGCTATCCTCGCTCTGTCTAGAATATCGGACCTCACTTTGCTGAATCTATTTCATTCCTACTTTTGTCTTTTCATCTTGCTAACAGTCATTATATGTGGGGGGCTGCCTATTCCTTTGGGGTATTTCTCTGAGGTAAGTCAGGCTTGTATTTCTATCTTCAGGCTAGTCAGCTCCTCAGGCAGTGCCGAGTTGCATAGGTAGTGATAGGCGCAATCCACTGCTGCTTATAGTTGTGTGAGGATAGATCAGGTACTGCAGTCTACAGAGATTCCACGTCTCAGAGCTCGTCCTATTGTTTTTGGTTATTGCCAGATCTCTGTATGTGCGCTGATTACTGCACGCTGTGTTGCCTGATTGCCAGCCATAACAGTACAAGGAGCCACACCAATGATTCCCAATAGAGGGAAAAAAGAAATCCTGACAGCATTTTTTTTTCTTAGCTCTGTCTTCAGTCTTTTTTTTCCCCTAGACATTAGAGTGCTTCAGGACACAGCTGTGGACATGGATATACAGGCTCTGTGCTCCTCAATGGATAATCTCGTTGTAAATGTACAAAAGATTCAAGATACTATTGATCAGAAATCGATGCTAGAACCAAGAATTCCGATTCCTGATTTGTTTTTTGGTGACAGAACTAAGTTCCTGAGCTTCAGAAATAATTGTAAGCTATTTTTGGCCTTGAAACCTCATTCTTCTGGTAATCCTATTCAACAGGTTTTGATTATTATTTCTTTTTTGCGCGGCGACCCACAGGACTGGGCGTTTTCTCTTGCACCAGGAGATTCTGCATTGAGTAATGTTGATGCATTTTTCCAGGCGCTGGGATTGCTTTACGATGAGCCTAATTCAGTGGATCAGGCTGAGAAAAATATGCTGGCTTTATGCCTGGGTCAGGATGATTTAGAAGTATATTGTCAGAAATTTAGGAAGTGGTCAGTACTCACTCTGTGGAATGAATCTGCACTAGCGGCTTGGTTCAGAAAGGGTCTCTCTGAAGCTCTTAAGGATGTAATGGTGGGATTTCCTATGCCTGCTGGTTTGAATGAGTCTATGTCCTTGGCCATTCAGATCGGTCGTCGCTTGCGCGAGCGTAAATCTGTGCACCATCTGGCGGTATTGTCTGAGAGTAAACCTGAGCCTATGCAGTGCGACAGGACTATGACTAAAGTAGAACGGCAAGAACACAGACGTCTGAACAGACTGTGTTTCTATTGTGGTGATTCTACTCATGCTATTTCTAATTGTCCTAAACGCACTAGGCGGTTCGATAGCTTTGCCGTTATTGGTACTGTACAGTCCAAATTCCTTTTGTCCATTACCTTAATGTGCTCTTTGTCATCGTATTCTGTCATGGCGTTTGTGGATTCAGGCGCTGCCCTGAATCTGATATCACCCAAAAGGCCCCCAAGAATGTTATTCAGGGCCCAGAATGTTTTAGTTCAAAAATATAAATTTTTATTGATCCATAAGAAACAACTTTATAAAAAAACACATAAAATATAACAATTTGTACATGTACCTCCAATCCAAAAGAACAACAATTGACATGTGCTTAATAATAATACCTGACATGCATATTTCTCTTTGGTTGAATACCTTATTTTAAGTCAATTATTATATGACAATGCTATGCAGGCTCTAAGTTATTATTACTGCAAGGTGACTGCCTTAAAAATCACTAAAGTGCCAATGTGCTTATTTGTATGCCAGAATTTGGCGGCCAAAATCCACTATAGAAGTGCTAATATATATAAAGGTAAAGTAAATAGACTGTTTCTTTGGCTCAACCTCACTGGAAGGTCCCTTAGTGGTCACCTTAATAGTCCTGCACATACACAGTTAGAATGTTACGATGGTAAGTATAAAATGTAAAAGCATATTCACCTTGCTGAAGCACACGCAATGGAAAACCCCTACGCGCGTTTCGATAGTATCTTCATCCGGGGGCGTGTACAATGGAGGGTAAGTTGGGTCTATTTACATCCACCTCTAGCCAATCGCTGCCTTACTACTAACATCCAATAGCTATTCCCGTACTGAAAATTACTCCCCACTTCCGGTGTATGACCTCCGTATCTGCAGCAGATATTCCTACTCCTAAGTATGATGTTGTGCTGTAACTACCGACAAGCCTGTGTCTTGTCACCGCGCAACACTCTTTGTTGTGACCGAGGTAAAAAAACCATATATATCGCATAGTGATTTGGTCAGACACAAGTGTTGCTTAGCAACATAATATATGTCACTGCGCAACTGCGGAAGTCAGCGGAAAAGGGGAAACTGTACTACGTCCCCACAGTACAGCGCTGATGGGCAGCCGCTGTGTATACAAAAGGTGCTCTATTAGTTAAAAAACTCATTCGCCTGTTGGAGATGACCTACATCCTGTGCCGCCAAGTAGAATGCCGTATGCTAATGATCACGGACTCAAACAGACGTTGCTTTGCAACATACATCACGCGACTCCCAGGTCAGGGAAAACAAAGGAAGCTGCACTCTAATAAGCAATAGCGAAGCGTGGCAGATAAGGGGCGATGTATTAATTGTAAGGACATCTTGCCATGCTTCAATATGTCACGCATAGCCCACCGCTCAATAATGAAAGATTATTTTACACTATATTAACCCCTTCAAGACCCAGCCTATTTTGACCTTAAAGACCTTGCCGTTTTTTGCAATTCTGACCAGTGTCCCTTTATGAGGTAATAACTCAGGAACGCTTCAACGGATCCTAGCGGTTCTGAGATTGTTTTTTCGTGACATATTGGGCTTCATGTTAGTGGTAAATTTAGGTCAATAAATTCTGCATTTATTTGTGATAAACACGGAAATTTGGCGAAAATTTTGAAAATTTCGCAATTTTCACATTTTGAATTTTTATTCTGTTAAACCAGAGAGATATGTGACACAAAATAGTTAATAAATAACATTTCCCACATGTTTACTTTACATCAGCACAATTTTGGAAACAAAATTTTTTTTTGTTAGGAAGTTATAAGGGTTAAAATTCGACCAGCGATTTGTCATTTTTACAACGAAATTTACAAAACCATTTTTTTAGGGACCACCTCACATTTGAAGTCAGTTTGAGGGGTCTATATGGCTGAAAATACCCAAAAGTGACACCATTCTAAAAACTGCACCCCTCAAGGTACTCAAAACCACATTCCAGAAGTTTATTAACCCTTCAGGTGCTTCACAGAAGCAGAAGCAACATGGAAGGAAAAAATGAACATTTAACTTTTTAGTCACAAAAATTATCTTTTAGCAACAATTTTTTTATTTTCCCAATGGTAAAAGGAGAAACTGAACCACGAAAGTTGTTGTCCAATTTGTCCTGAGTACGCTGATACCTCATATGTGGGGGTAAACCACTGTTTTGGCGCACGGCAGGGCTTGGAAGGGAAGGAGCGCCATTTGACTTTTTGAATCAAAAATTGGCTCCACACCATGTCACGTTTGGAGAGCCCCCGTGTGCCTAAAAATTGGAGCTCCCCCACAAGTGACCCCATTTTGGAAACTAGACGCCCCAAGGAACTTATCTAGATGCATAGTGAGCACTTTGAACCCCCAGGTGCTTCACAAATTGATCCGTAAAAATGAAAAAGTACTTTTTTTTCGCAAAAAAATTCTTTTAGCCTCAATTTTTTCATTTTCACATGGGCAACAGGATAAAATGGATCCTAAAATGTGTTGGGCAATTTCTCCTGAGTACACCAATACCTCACATGTGGAGGTAAACCACTGTTTGGGCACATGGTAAGGCTCGGAAGGGAAGGAGCGCCATTTGACTTTTTGAATGAAAAATTATTTCCATCGTTAGCGGACACCATGTCGCGTTTGGATAGCTCCTGTGTGCCTAAACATTGGCGCTCCCCCACAAGTGACCCCATTTTGGAAACTAGACCCCCCAAGGAACTAATTTGGATGCCTAGTGAGCACTTTAAACCCTCAGGTGCTTCACAAATTGATCTGTAAAAATGAAAAAGTAATTTTTTTTCACAAAAAAATTCTTTTCGCCTCAATTTTTTCATTTTCACATGGGCAGTAGGATAAAATGGATCATAAAATTTGTTGGGCAATTTCTCCCGAGTACGCCGATACCTCATATGTGGGGGTAAACCACTGTTTGGGCACTCGGCAGGGCTCGGAAGAGAAGGTGCGCCATTTGACTTTTTGAATGGAAAATTAGCTCCAATTGTTAGCGGACACCATGTCGCGTTTGGAGAGCCCCTGTGTGCCTAAACATTGGAGCTCCCCCACAAGTGACCCCATTTTGGAAACTAGACCCCCCAAGGAACTTATCTAGATGCATATTGAGCACTTTAAACCCCCAGGTGCTTCACAGAAGTTTATAACGCAGAGCCATGAAAATAAAAAATAATTTTTCTTTCCTCAAAAATGATTTTTTAGCCTGGAATTTCCTATTTTGCCAAGGATAATAGGAGAAATTGGACCCCAAATATTGTTGTCCAGTTTGTCCTGAGTACGCTGATACCCCATATGTGGGGGTAAACCACTGTTTGGGCGCACGGCAGGGCTCGGAAGGGATGGCACGCCATTTGGCTTTTTAAATGGAAAATTAGCTCCAATCATTAGCGGACACCATGTCACGTTTGGAGAGCCCCTGTGTGCCTAAACATTGGAGATCCCCCAGAAATGACACCATTTTAGAAACTAGACCCCCAAAGGAACTAATCTAGATGTGTGGTGAGGACTTTGAACCCCCAAGTGCTTCACAGAAGTTTATAACGCAGAGCCATGAAAATAAAAAAAAAAAATATTTTCTCAAAAATGATCTTTTAGCCTGCAATTTTTTATTTTCCCAAGGGTAACAGGAGAAATTTGACCCCAAAAGTTGTTGTCCAGTTTCTCCTGAGTACGCTGATACCCCATATGTGGGGGTAAATCACTGTTTGGGCACATGCCGGGGCTCGGAAGTGAAGTAGTGACGTTTTGAAATGCAGACTTTGATGGAATGCTCTGTGGGCGTCACGTTGCATTTGCAGAGCCCCTGATGTGGCTTAACAGTAGAAACCCCCCACAAGTGACCCCATTTTGGAAACTAGACCCCCAAAGGAACTTATCTAGATGTGTGGTGAGCACTTTGAACCCCCAAGTGCTTCATAGAAGTTTATAATGCAGAGCCGTGAAAATAATAAATACGTTTTCTTTCCTCAAAAATAATTATTTAGCCCAGAATTTTTTAATTTTCCCAAGGGTAACAGGAGAAATTTGACCCCAATATTTGTTGTCCAGTTTCTCCTGAGTACGGTGATACCCCATATGTGGGGGTAAATCACTGTTTGGGCACATGCCGGGGCTCGGAATTGAAGTAGTGACGTTTTGAAATGCAGACTTTGATGGAATGCTCTGCGGGCGTCACGTTGCGTTTGCAGAGCCCCTGATGTGCCTAAACAGTAGAAACCCCCCACAAGTGACCCCATTTTGGAAACTAGACCCTGAAAGGAACTTATCTAGATGTGTGGTGAGCACTTTGAACCCCCAAGTGCTTCATAGAAGTTTATAATGCAGAGCCGTGAAAATAATAAATACGTTTTCTTTCCTCAAAAATAATTATTTAGCCCAGAATTTTTTATTTTCCCAAGGGTTACAGGAGAAATTGGATCCCAAAAGTTGTTGTCCAGTTTCTCCTGAGTACGCTGATACCCCATATGTGGGGGTAAACCACTGTTTGGGCACACGTCGGGGCTCAGAAGGGAAGTAGTGACTTTTGAAATGCAGACTTTGATGGAATGGTCTGCGGGTGTCACGTTGCGTTTGCAGAGCCCCTGGTGTGCCTAAACAGTAGAAACCCCCCACAAGTGACCCCATTTTAGAAACTAGACCCCCCAAGGAACTTATCTAGATATGTGGTGAGCACTTTGAACCCCCAAGTGCTTCACAGACGTTTACAACGCAGAGCCGTGAAAATAAAAAATCATTTTTCTTTCCTCAAAAATTATGTTTTAGCAAGCATTTTTTTAGATTCACAAGGGTAACAGGAGAAATTGGACCCCAGTAATTGTTGCGCAGTTTGTCCTGAGTATGCTGGTACCCCATATGTGGGGGTAAACCACTGTTTGGGCACACGTCAGGGCTCGGAAGTGAGGGAGCACCATTTGACTTTTTGAATACGAGATTGGCTGGAATCAATGGTGGCGCCATGTTGCGTTTGGAGACCCCTGATGTGCCTAAACAGTGGAAACCCCTCAATTCTAACTCCAACACTAACCCCCCCACACCCCTAACCCTAATCCCAACTGTAGCCATAACCCTAATCACAACCCTAACCCCAACACACCCCTAACCACAACACTAACCCCAACACACCCCTAACCCTAACCACAACCCTAATTCCAACCCTAACCCTAAGGCTATGTGCCCACGTTGCGGATTCGTGTGAGATATTTCCGCACCATTTTTGAAAAATCTGCGGGTAAAAGGCACTGTGTTTTACCTGCGGATTTTCCGCGGATTTCCAGTGTTTTTTGTGCGGATTTCACCTGCGGATTCCTATTGAGGAACAGGTGTAAAACGCTGCGGAATCCGCACAAAGAATTGACATGCTGCGGAAAATACAATGCAGCGTTTCCGCGCGGTATTTTCCGCACCATGGGCACAGCGGATTTGGTTTTTCATATGTTTACATGGTACTGTAAACCTGATGGAACACTGCTGCGAATCTGCAGCCAAATCCGCACCGTGTGCACATGGCCTAATTCTAAAGGTATGTGCACACGCTGCGGAAAACGCTGCGGATCCGCAGCAGTTTCCCATGAGTGTACATTTCAATGTAAACCTATGGGAAACAAAAATCGCTGTGCACATGCTGCGGAAAAACTGCACGGAAACGCAGCGGTTTACATTCCGCAGCATGTCACTTCTTTGTGCGGATTCCGCAGCGGTTTTACAACTGCTCCAATAGAAAATCGCAATTGTAAAACCGCAGTGAAATGCGCAGAAAAAAACGCGGTAAATCCGCCATAAATCCGCAGCGGTTTAGCACTGCGGATTTATCAAATCCGCAGCGGAAAAATCCGCAGAGGACCAGAATATGTGTGCACATTCCTAACCCTAACCCTACCCCTAACCCTACCCCTAACCCTAACCCTAACCCTAACCCTACCCCTACCCCTACCCCTAACCCTAACCCTATTCTAACATTAGTGGAAAAAAAAATTTCTTTATTTTTTTTATTGTCCCTACCTATGGGGGTGACAAAGGGGGGGGGGTCATTTATTATTTTTTTTATTTTGATCACTGAGATAGATTATATCTCAGTGATCAAAATGCACTTTGGAACGAATCTGCCGGCCGGCAGATTCGGCGGGCGCACTGCGCATGCGCCCGCCATTTTGGAAGATGGCGGCGCCCGGGAGAAGACGGACGGGACCACGGCTGGATCGGTAAGTATGATAGGGTGGGGGGGACCACGGGGGGGGGGGATCGGAGCACGGGGGGGGGAATCGGAGCGCGGGAGGGGTGGAACGGAGCGCGGGGGGCGTGGAACGGAGCACGGGGGGGCTGGAATGGAGCACGGGGGGGTGGAACGGAGCACGGGGGGGGGTGGATCGGAGTGCAGGGGGGGTGATTGGAGCACGGGGGGGTGATTGGAGCACGGGGGGAGCGGACACGAGCACGGGGGGGAGCGGAGCACAGGACGGAGGGGAGCCGGAGCAGTGTACCGGCCAGATCGGGGGGGTGGGGGGGCGATCGGAGGGGTGGGGTGGGGGCACACTAGTATTTCCAGCCATGGCCGATGATATTTCAGCATCGGCCATGGCTGGATTGTAATATTTCACCCGTTATAATGGGTGAAATATTACAAATCGCTCTGATTGGCAGTTTCACTTTCAACAGCCAATCATAGCGATCGTAGCCACGAGGGGGTGAAGCCACCCCCCCTGGGCTAAACTACCACTCCCCCTGTCCCTGCAGATCGGGTGAAATGGGAGTTAACCCTTTCACCCGATCTGCAGGGACGCGATCTTTCCATGACGCCGCATAGGCGTCATGGGTCGGAATGGCACCGACTTTCATGACGCCTACGTGGCGTCATGGGTCGGGAAGGGGTTAAAGCTATATTGCCTAGGTAACAACTTGCCGCTTGTATGCTATCTAAGAGTGCATTACCCCAGGCATATGCTAATTCCATATACCATATAGAGTTATATTGCTAGAATGCAGAAATTAATAAACAAAAAATAATAAAAAAATAAAGATTAAAAAGAAGTATAAGTATTTGACTAGGTGTATACCATAATGGCTATGCTATAACAGAGCTTGTCCCCTAGATAATCGCTATCGGAGCACAAAAGAAGAGATGCATCTGTATATAACTATATGGTCCGTGGCTGTGTGACATATGTGAATAATAGTGGAATTATATGAGTGTGAGGTAACTATGTGCCGTATAATAATTATACAATGTTTATGGCCCGGAACACAGGGTCAATATCACCTTAGGTGACTAGTGAACCTATAAATTGGGCACAGATGGGTTCCATCGGCGCATGCCCTACGGAGTCCGAGGTTGGGGATCCACACACCAGCGGCTATGGCATGACCCATGACCTGACCCAACTCCGTGGGGGAGGACAAGAGCCCGACCCGTGCCACCAGCAGGAAGATCCACCCCCCAACCACGCAGGGCATGCGCACCACCCCCCGTAACCCCCAAGGAATTATGAAGTGAGAAACTAACAATAATGTTAAAATTATGATAAGATGTGTGCACTAATATATGTGAGACTATATGTTCAAACTTGCATTTTATGACTCCAATACCATGATCTGGACTTAATGTGAGGTGCAAAAGTATACCATAATATGTTCTAATACAACATAAATTAAAATTGAACATCTATATAAAAACCAAGTGCAGTAAAATATACAGACAATGGACCATATTAATGATGTTTACTACGTGATTTCATCTGTATTCGTAATTTTCCAAGATGCTTGATAACGGATTCTCTTGATGAAAAAGTCCAAAAGGAGGCTTTCATTCCCCATCCGGAGTTCTAGTAGCCATGGATGAATGCTCTTATTTGCATAATATATGCTAGTATGTGGAAATAATAGAACAGTACATTAATATTAAAACAACTAACACACAAAAAAAACCACCTAACCCATAAAACCGTATCAGAACAAGACGACTGGTAACGAGACTCCAAAACTACAAGAGGTGCCCACTGTCCTTACAGAAACGCCCCAAAACCAAGGCTTTCATTGAGCCCCTGCGGAGCCATAGTGCCTAGCCTATAAATCCATCGGCTCTCAATTTGTGACAATATTTGACTCATGTCACCACCCCTAATACCCATTGTGACGGAATCTATTCCCCTTACCTTTAACCCCAGAGTGCTGCAGGCATGGTGTTTTCTGAAATGTCTGGGTATGGTTTTGAGGGTTGTTTCGTCTTCAATGGTTTTTGCTTTAACAATATCCCTGCAATGCTCTCTTATGCGTACTTTTAATTCCCGGGTGGTTAGGCCGATGTACACCTTGCCACAAGGGCACGTGGCATGATATATGACTCCTTTTGTTGAGCAAGTGATGTGCTTCCTAATGCTGTATTCTTTGGTACCGTCAAAATTTAAAAACACCTTAGTTTTGACCGTATTGGCACACGCTTTGCACAGGCCACACGGATAGAAGCCCATAGTATTAGATCCAGTGTGCCTGGTATTAGGATTATAAAAGCTATGTACCAATGTATCGGCCAAATTTTTAGATCTACGTGCTGTTATTTGGGGTCTTTTTGGCAGCACTTTTTTTAAAATTGGGTCAGTGAAGAGAACATTCCAGTGTCTATTTATGGCCTCCCTAAATTTAGGCCATTTATTATGGTAGGTGGTAATCATCCTTATCTCATCAGAATCTTGATTATCAATTGCCTTCTGTTTCACTCCCCCGTATAGTAAATCGACTCGATCGCATTGGGTTGCTCTTTTGTACCCCCTCTTGATACTCTTCTTGCTATACCCTCTTTCTCGGAAGCGTTCCGCTAGATCCCTAGACTGATCCCGGAAATCCTCTGGTCGAGAGCATATCCTTTTGGCCCTAAGAAACTGGCCTACCGGGATGCCCCTTATAGTGGCTTGTGGGTGCGAAGATGCGGCATACAAAAAAGAGTTTGTGGCGGTCGGCTTCCTATACAAATTGGTATAGAGGTACCCATCCTTATCTGCCCCAATACTAAGGTCTAAAAATTCGACCTGTCTACCCACTGTAAATGTAAGCTTGACATTGATATTGTTGTTGTTTAAGCCGTTCATAAACATATCCAATCTGTCCCTGGGGCCCTCCCAGATGAACCATATGTCATCAATATACCTCATCCAGCCTGAAACCAGGCCGGAATGAGGTATTGGTTCACTGACAAAAATTTCACGTTCCCAGGCTCCCAGGAACAGATTGGCATATGAGGGGGCACAACTAGCCCCCATGGCTGTACCTTGTGTTTGTAGGTATATATGGTTTTTAAAGACAAAAATGTTGTGTGTCAATGCATATTCCAATAACTGCATTAGCAGATGCACCATGTCCCTATCCATATTACTAGCATTTAGAAACCACCGTACCGCTCGGAGACCGTCTTCATGTCGAATTGAGGTGTACAACGCCTCAACGTCTGCTGTCACCATAACCGCTGTATCATTCAATTGTACACCCTCAATTCTGCGTAACGCCGAGTTTGTATCTTGAATGAAAGACGGTAATTCACTTACCAAGGGTTTTAAATAATGGTCAATGATTTTAGTGACCATCTCACATAATCCTCCGTTACCGGAGATTATTGGTCTGCCCGGCGGGTCGGTGATGTCCTTGTGCGTTTTCGGAATTAGATACAAGGTTGGTAATCGTGGGTGCATGTCCTTGATAACATCAACAAATTTTTTGGGGATAATGCCCTTGGAGAAAGCATCTTCCAATAACCCGACCAACTGGTCCTGAAAAGAATGCATGGGACTGTTAGGTAATTTGCGATAACAATTTTTGTCATTTAATAATTTCATGGCCTGCCTCTCATACATGGCATTAGGCCAAATGACTATATTTCCACCCTTGTCTGAGGGTTTGAACACCACATCAGTAAGCTCAGATAGGGTCTTAATTGCCTCTCTCTCGTCTTTGCTGCAGTTGGAACTACCATAACCTTGTTGGCTTAGTTCTTCAATCTCAGTAGTGATCAGTTTCGTAAATACTTCAACTGCAGGGCAAAGACTGAGAGGAGGGAATTTTTTGGATTTCCCTAATAAAGATGTTGGAAATTTTTGGCCTACCGATGTGGAACTGCTCTCCTCAGCAAGGGCTGCTAAATTGGCCAATATTTCTCCGTCCTGAGTTGATGGAAGTGAGTCATCCAAATCAGCTCTGTAATGCATTCTTTTCAGGATCATCTTCCTCGAAAAAAGGTGGAGATCCTTGATCACTGTGAATGGGTCGAGATATTGAGACGGGGAAAAGGTCAATCCCTTTGCCAAAACCCTGTTCTGGGTCTCTGTAAGGGAATGATGAGATAAATTAATTACCTTAAAGTTGTCCTCTCTATGTCTCGGTGTCCTAGGGAAAATGTCAGCCTGTCCCTTATGGTTGTTTTTGCGTGTCCCAAATCTGGTGGCCATTTTTGTTCCCGAATCATTGGCAGTGATACTAGTCTCTGATGTGGAGGACATGGAACTGAATGACAATTGTCGCTGCCTTTTAGTATCGATGTTATGTTTTTTCCATTGCCATTTGTAAATTTTATTTTCCTCATAATCTTTTACGTCTCTTTGATATTTTTTGATTTTTCTCTGGCAAATTTCATCCTCCCATTTCTCCATATCATTATTAAAATCATTTGACCATGCCTCCAATACTTCTTTTTTAATTTCTTTTTTCATGAGTTCCTCCAATTTTTCTAGCTCGCTTTCAATCTCTGTTATTGCCTGAATGTTACTGTCAATAATTATTTTCAAAAATTCCAGGGAACAAGTGGTGGCAGCACCAGACCATCGCTTTATGAGTTTTTCATCCTTTAGTTCAAAAGTGGGGTAAAGTTGAACTCTTAATCCCCTGGGCACTATTTCCTGGCTGACGTAATTTTCCAAAGTAGTTCTCGTCCACCAAAGTCTAGTCTTCTTGTACATCCCATTTTAATATTGTCTAAACATATCCTTGTCTGATACGGAAGTATCCAAATTGGATACGGAGGCACCCACATTGAACATATTGGTTGCTTTTTTGCGCCAGGCTGATTCCCTGGCCTTGTAATCCATTATATTATGGTGGACTGTCTGTTTGAAAACAGAAACCAAGCATTTATACATATTAGTCCATATAATTATTGCTGGAACACATTCAAAAATCTGATATCACCCAAAAGGCCCCCAAGAATGTTATTCAGGGCCCAGAATGTTTTAGTTCAAAAATATAAATTTTTATTGATCCATAAGAAACAACTTTATAAAAAAACACATAAAATATAACAATTTGTACATGTACCTCCAATCCAAAAGAACAACAATTGACATGTGCTTAATAATAATACCTGACATGCATATTTCTCTTTGGTTGAATACCTTATTTTAAGTCAATTATTATATGACAATGCTATGCAGGCTCTAAGTTATTATTACTGCAAGGTGACTGCCTTAAAAATCACTAAAGTGCCAATGTGCTTATTTGTATGCCAGAATTTGGCGGCCAAAATCCACTATAGAAGTGCTAATATATATAAAGGTAAAGTAAATAGACTGTTTCTTTGGCTCAACCTCACTGGAAGGTCCCTTAGTGGTCAACTTAATAGTCCTGCACATACACAGTTAGAATGTTACGATGGTAAGTATAAAATGTAAAAGCATATTCACCTTGCTGAAGCACACGCAATGGAAAACCCCTACGCGCGTTTCGATAGTATCTTCATCCGGGGGCGTGTACAATGGAGGGTAAGTTGGGTCTATTTACATCCACCTCTAGCCAATCGCTGCCTTACTACTAACATCCAATAGCTATTCCCGTACTGAAAATTACTCCCCACTTCCGGTGTATGACCTCCGTATCTGCAGCAGATATTCCTACTCCTAAGTATGATGTTGTGCTGTAACTACCGACAAGCCTGTGTCTTGTCACCGCGCAACACTCTTTGTTGTGACCGAGGTAAAAAAAACATATATATCGCATAGTGATTTGGTCAGACACAAGTGTTGCTTAGCAACATAATATATGTCACTGCGCAACTGCGGAAGTCAGCGGAAAAGGGGAAACTGTACTACGTCCCCACAGTACAGCGCTGATGGGCAGCCGCTGTGTATACAAAAGGTGCTCTATTAGTTAAAAAACTCATTCGCCTGTTGGAGATGACCTACATCCTGTGCCGCCAAGTAGAATGCCGTATGCTAATGATCACGGACTCAAACAGACGTTGCTTTGCAACATACATCACGCGACTCCCAGGTCAGGGAAAACAAAGGAAGCTGCACTCTAATAAGCAATAGCGAAGCGTGGCAGATAAGGGGCGATGTATTAATTGTAAGGACATCTTGCCATGCTTCAATATGTCACGCATAGCCCACCGCTCAATAATGAAAGATTATTTTACACTATATTAAAGCTATATTGCCTAGGTAACAACTTGCCGCTTGTATGCTATCTAAGAGTGCATTACCCCAGGCATATGCTAATTCCATATACCATATAGAGTTATATTGCTAGAATGCAGAAATTAATAAACAAAAAATAATAAAAAAATAAAGATTAAAAAGAAGTATAAGTATTTGACTAGGTGTATACCATAATGGCTATGCTATAACAGAGCTTGTCCCCTAGATAATCGCTATCGGAGCACAAAAGAAGAGATGCATCTGTATATAACTATATGGTCCGTGGCTGTGTGACATATGTGAATAATAGTGGAATTATATGAGTGTGAGGTAACTATGTGCCGTATAATAATTATACAATGTTTATGGCCCGGAACACAGGGTCAATATCACCTTAGGTGACTAGTGAACCTATAAATTGGGCACAGATGGGTTCCATCGGCGCATGCCCTACGGAGTCCGAGGTTGGGGATCCACACACCAGCGGCTATGGCATGACCCATGACCTGACCCAACTCCGTGGGGGAGGACAAGAGCCCGACCCGTGCCACCAGCAGGAAGATCCACCCCCCAACCACGCAGGGCATGCGCACCACCCCCCGTAACCCCCAAGGAATTATGAAGTGAGAAACTAACAATAATGTTAAAATTATGATAAGATGTGTGCACTAATATATGTGAGACTATATGTTCAAACTTGCATTTTATGACTCCAATACCATGATCTGGACTTAATGTGAGGTGCAAAAGTATACCATAATATGTTCTAATACAACATAAATTAAAATTGAACATCTATATAAAAACCAAGTGCAGTAAAATATACAGACAATGGACCATATTAATGATGTTTACTACGTGATTTCATCTGTATTCGTAATTTTCCAAGATGCTTGATAACGGATTCTCTTGATGAAAAAGTCCAAAAGGAGGCTTTCATTCCCCATCCGGAGTTCTAGTAGCCATGGATGAATGCTCTTATTTGCGTAATATATGCTAGTATGTGGAAATAATAGAACAGTACATTAATATTAAAACAACTAACACACAAAAAAACCCACCTAACCCATAAAACCGTATCAGAACAAGACGACTGGTAACGAGACTCCAAAACTACAAGAGGTGCCCACTGTCCTTACAGAAACGCCCCAAAACCAAGGCTTTCATTGAGCCCCTGCGGAGCCATAGTGCCTAGCCTATAAATCCATCGGCTCTCAATTTGTGACAATATTTGACTCATGTCACCACCCCTAATACCCATTGTGACGGAATCTATTCCCCTTACCTTTAACCCCAGAGTGCTGCAGGCATGGTGTTTTCTGAAATGTCTGGGTATGGTTTTGAGGGTTGTTTCGTTTTCAATGGTTTTTGCTTTAACAATATCCCTGCAATGCTCTCTTATGCGTACTTTTAATTCCCGGGTGGTTAGGCCGATGTACACCTTGCCACAAGGGCACGTGGCATGATATATGACTCCTTTTGTTGAGCAAGTGATGTGCTTCCTAATGCTGTATTCTTTGGTACCGTCAAAATTTAAAAACACCTTAGTTTTGACCGTATTGGCACACGCTTTGCACAGGCCACACGGATAGAAGCCCATAGTATTAGATCCAGTGTGCCTGGTATTAGGATTATAAAAGCTATGTACCAATGTATCGGCCAAATTTTTAGATCTACGTGCTGTTATTTGGGGTCTTTTTGGCAGCACTTTTTTTAAAATTGGGTCAGTGAAGAGAACATTCCAGTGTCTATTTATGGCCTCCCTAAATTTAGGCCATTTATTATGGTAGGTGGTAATCATCCTTATCTCATCAGAATCTTGATTATCAATTGCCTTCTGTTTCACTCCCCCGTATAGTAAATCGACTCGATCGCATTGGGTTGCTCTTTTGTACCCCCTCTTGATACTCTTCTTGCTATACCCTCTTTCTCGGAAGCGTTCCGCTAGATCCCTAGACTGATCCCGGAAATCCTCTGGTCGAGAGCATATCCTTTTGGCCCTAAGAAACTGGCCTACCGGGATGCCCCTTATAGTGGCTTGTGGGTGCGAAGATGTGGCATACAAAAAAGAGTTTGTGGCGGTCGGCTTCCTATACAAATTGGTATAGAGGTACCCATCCTTATCTGCCCCAATACTAAGGTCTAAAAATTCGACCTGTCTACCCACTGTAAATGTAAGCTTGACATTGATATTGTTGTTGTTTAAGCCGTTCATAAACATATCCAATCTGTCCCTGGGGCCCTCCCAGATGAACCATATGTCATCAATATACCTCATCCAGCCTGAAACCAGGCCGGAATGAGGTATTGGTTCACTGACAAAAATTTCACGTTCCCAGGCTCCCAGGAACAGATTGGCATATGAGGGGGCACAACTAGCCCCCATGGCTGTACCTTGTGTTTGTAGGTATATATGGTTCTTAAAGACAAAAATGTTGTGTGTCAATGCATATTCCAATAACTGCATTAGCAGATGCACCATGTCCCTATCCATATTACTAGCATTTAGAAACCACCGTACCGCTCGGAGACCGTCTTCATGTCGAATTGAGGTGTACAACGCCTCAACGTCTGCTGTCACCATAACCGCTGTATCATTCAATTGTACACCCTCAATTCTGCGTAACGCCGAGTTTGTATCTTGAATGAAAGACGGTAATTCACTTACCAAGGGTTTTAAATAATGGTCAATGATTTTAGTGACCATCTCACATAATCCTCCGTTACCGGAGATTATTGGTCTGCCCGGCGGGTCGGTGATGTCCTTGTGCGTTTTCGGAATTAGATACAAGGTTGGTAATCGTGGGTGCATGTCCTTGATAACATCAACAAATTTTTTGGGGATAATGCCCTTGGAGAATCTGATGGATTTGGATTATGCTAAACGTTGTGGATTTTTTTGGAGCCTTTGCGGTGTCCTATTCCGTTGAGAGGAATTGATGCTACACCTTTGGCCAAGAATAAGCCTCAGTACTGGGCCCAGCTGACCATGTGCATTGCTCCTGCACATCAGGAAGTTATTCGCTTTCTGGTACTGCATAATTTGCATGATGTGGTCGTGTTGGGGTTGCCATGGCTACAAACCCATAATCCAGTATTGGATTGGAACTCTATGTCGGTAACCAGCTGGGGTTGTCAGGGAGTACATGGTGATGTTCCATTTTTGTCTATTTCGTCATCCATTCCTTCTGACATCCCAGAGTTCTTGTCGGACTTTCAGGATGTATTTGAAGAGTCCAAGTCTGATGCCCTACCTCCGCATAGGAATTGTGATTGTGCTATCGATTTGATTCCTGGTAGTAAATTCCCTAAGGGTCGTTTATTTAATTTGTCCGTACCTGAACACACCCCTATGCGCAGTTATGTGAAGGAGTCCCTGGAGAAGGGACATATTCGCCCATCGTCGTCACCATTGGGAGCAGGGTTCTTTTTTGTAGCCAAGAAGGATGGTTCGCTAAGACCGTGTATTGATTACCGCCTTCTTAATAAGATCACTGTTAAGTTTCAGTATCCCTTGCCATTGATTTCTGACTTGTTTGCTCGGATTAAGGGGGCTAGTTGGTTTACTAAGATTGATCTTCGTGGTGCGTATAATCTGGTGAGAATCAGGCAGGGAGATGAATGGAAAACGGCATTTAATACGCCCGAGGGTCATTTTGAGTATCTGGTGATGCCGTTCGGACTTGCCAATGCTCCATCTGTTTTTCAGTCTTTTATGCATGACATTTTCCGTGAGTATCTGGATAAATTCTTGATTGTTTACTTGGATGACATTTTGATCTTCTCAGATGATTGGGAGTCTCATGTGAAGCAAGTCAGAATGGTTTTCCAGGTACTGCGTGCTAATTCCTTGTTCGTGAAGGGATCAAAGTGTCTCTTCGGTGTGCAGAAAGTTTCATTTTTGGGGTTCATCTTTTCCCCTTCTACTATCGAGATGGATCCGGTTAAGGTTCAGGCCATCCAGGATTGGACTCAGCCGACATCTCTAAAAAGTCTGCAGAAATTCCTGGGCTTTGCTAATTTTTATCGTCGCTTCATCTGTAATTTTTCTAGCATTGCCAGACCATTGACGGATTTGACCAAGAAGGGTGCTGATTTGGTTAATTGGTCTTCTGCTGCCGTGGAAGCTTTTCAGGAGTTGAAGCGTCGTTTTTGCTGTGCCCCTGTGTTGTGTCAACCTGATGTTTCTCTTCCGTTCCAGGTCGAGGTTGATGCTTCTGAGATTGGTGCAGGGGCGGTTTTGTCACAGAGAGGTTCTGGTTGCTCAGTGTTCAAACCATGTGCTTTCTTTTCCAGGAAATTTTCTGCTGCTGAGCGTAATTATGATGTGGGCAACCGAGAGTTGCTGGCCATGAAGTGGGCATTCGAGGAGTGGCGTCATTGGCTTGAGGGTGCTAAGCATCGCGTGGTGGTTTTGACTGATCATAAGAACCTTACTTATCTTGAGTCTGCCAAGCGCTTGAATCCTAGACAGGCCCGTTGGTCGTTATTTTTTGCTCGTTTTGATTTTGTGATTTCATACCTTCCGGGCTCTAAAAATGTGAAGGCGGATGCTCTCTCTAGGAGTTTTGTGCCCGACTCTCCGGGGTTATCTGAGCCGGCGAGTATCCTCAAGGAAGGAGTCATTGTGTCTGCCATCTCCCCTGATTTGCGGAGAGTGTTGCAGAAATTTCAGGCTAATAAACCTGATCGTTGTCCGGCCGAGAAACTGTTCGTCCCTGATAGGTGGACTAGTAAAGTTATCTCTGAACTTCATTGTTCGGTGCTGGCCGGTCATCCAGGAATCTTTGGTACCAGGGAGTTGGTTGCTAGATCCTTCTGGTGGCCATCTCTGTCGCGGGATGTGCGTGCTTTTGTGCAGTCCTGTGGAATTTGTGCTAGGCCTAAGCCCTGCTGTTCACGTGCCAGTGGGTTGCTTTTGCCCTTGCCGGTCCCGAAGAGGCCTTGGACACATATTTCGATGGATTTCATTTCTGACCTTCCCGTTTCTCAAAAAATGTCGGTCATTTGGGTGGTCTGTGATCGCTTTTCTAAAATGGTCCATCTGGTGCCCTTGGTTAAATTGCCTTCCTCCTCTGATTTGGTGCCTTTGTTCTTCCAGCATGTGGTTCTTTTACATGGCATTCCTGAGAATATTGTTTCTGACAGAGGTTCCCAGTTTGTCTCGAGGTTCTGGCGAGCCTTTTGTGGTAGGATGGGCATTGACCTATCTTTCTCCTCGGCCTTCCATCCTCAGACTAATGGCCAGACCGAACGAACCAATCAGACCTTGGAAACATATCTGAGATGTTTTGTTTCCGCTGACCAGGATGATTGGGTGTCATTTTTGCCGTTGGCTGAGTTCGCCCTTAATAATCGGGCCAGCTCGGCTACCTTGGTCTCTCCATTTTTCTGCAATTCTGGGTTCCATCCTCGTTTCTCTTAAGGACAGGTTGAGTCTTCGGACTGTCCTGGTGTGGATTCTGTGGTGGACAGGTTGCAGCAGATCTGGACTCAGGTAGTGGACAATTTGACCTTGTCCCAGGAGAAGGCTCAGCTTTTCGCTAATCGCAGACGCCGTGTGGGACCCCGACTTTGTGTTGGGGATCTGGTTTGGTTATCTTCTCGTCATATTCCTATGAAGGTTTCCTCTCCTAAATTTAAACCTCGTTTTATTGGTCCGTATAGGATTTCTGAGATTCTCAATCCGGTGTCTTTTCGTCTGATCCTCCCAGACTCCTTTTCCATACATAATGTATTCCATAGGTCGTTGTTGAGGAGATACGTGGCACCTATGGTTCCATCTGTGGAGCCTCCTGCCCCTGTTTTGGTGGAGGGGGAATTGGAGTATATTGTGGAGAAGATTTTGGATTCTCGTGTCTCTAGACGGAAACTCCAGTATCTGGTCAAATGGAAGGGTTATGCTCAGGAAGATAATTCCTGGGTTTTTGCCTCTGATGTCCATGCCCCAGATCTTGTTCGTGCCTTTCATGTGGCTCATCCTGGTCGGCCTGGGGGTTCTGGTGAGGGTTCGGTGACCCCTCCTCAAGGGGGGGGTACTGTTGTGAATTCTGTGGCTGAATTCACTTCTGTGGTCACAAGTGGTATTGCAGTCTCTGGGCTTCCTCCCTCAGGTGTTTTGGTGAGCTCGTTGGCTGCCTTGCTATTTAGCTCCACCTGAGTCTGTCTTCCTTGCTCCTTGTCAATGTTCCAGTGTTGGATCTGAGCTACTGCATCTTTCCTTGGGCCTGCTGCTCTGCTAGATAAGTGCTTCTAGTTTGTTTTCTGTTTTTTCTGTCCAGCTTGCTATTAACTTTTGCTGGAAGCTCTGAGAAGCAAAGGGGTGCACCGCCGTGCTGTTAGTTCGGCACGGTGGGTCTTTTTGCCCCTTTGCGTGGTTTTCGTTTTAGGGTTTTTTGTAGACTGCATAGTTCTCTTTGCTATCCTCGCTCTGTCTAGAATATCGGACCTCACTTTGCTGAATCTATTTCATTCCTACTTTTGTCTTTTCATCTTGCTAACAGTCATTATATGTGGGGGGCTGCCTATTCCTTTGGGGTATTTCTCTGAAGTAAGTCAGGCTTGTATTTCTATCTTCAGGCTAGTCAGCTCCTCAGGCAGTGCCGAGTTGCATAGGTAGTGATAGGCGCAATCCACTGCTGCTTATAGTTGTGTGAGGATAGATCAGGTACTGCAGTCTACAGAGATTCCACGTCTCAGAGCTCGTCCTATTGTTTTTGGTTATTGCCAGATCTCTGTATGTGCGCTGATTACTGCACGCTGTGTTGCCTGATTGCCAGCCATAACAGCCATCACCACCTCCTCAGGCAAGCAATTCCAGATTCTCACTGCCCTAACAGTAAAGAATCCTCTTCTATGTTGGTGGAAAAACCTTCTCTCCTCCAGACGCAAAGAATGCCCCCTTGTGCCCGTCACCTTCCTTGGTATAAACAGATCCTCAGCGAGATATTTGTATTGTCCCCTTATATACTTATACATGGTTATTAGATCGCCCCTCAGTCGTCTTTTTTCTAGACTAAATAATCCTAATTTCGCTAATCTATCTGGGTATTGTAGTTCTCCCATCCCCTTTATTAATTTTGTTGCCCTCCTTTGTACTCTCTCTAGTTCCATTATATCCTTCCTGAGCACCGGTGCCCAAAACTGGACACAGTACTCCATGTGCGGTCTAACTAGGGATTTGTACAGAGGCAGTATAATGCTCTCATCATGTGTATCCAGACCTCTTTTAATGCACCCCATGATCCTGTTTGCCTTGGCAGCTGCTGCCTGGCACTGGCTGCTCCAGGTAAGTTTATCATTAACTAGGATCCCCAAGTCCTTCTCCCTGTCAGATTTACCCAGTGGTTTCCCATTCAGTGTGTAATGGTGATATTGATTCCTTCTTCCCATGTGTATAACCTTACATTTATCATTGTTAAACCTCATCTGCCACCTTTCAGCCCAAGTTTCCAACTTATCCAGATCCATCTGTAGCAGAATACTATCTTCTCTTGTATTAACTGCTTTACATAGTTTTGTATCATCTGCAAATATCGATATTTTACTGTGTAAACCTTCTACCAGATCATTAATGAATATGTTGAAGAGAACAGGTCCCAATACTGACCCCTGCGGTACCACACTGGTCACAGCGACCCAGTTAGAGACTATACCATTTATAACCACCCTCTGCTTTCTATCACTAAGCCAGTTACTAACCCATTTACACACAATTTCCCCCAGACCAAGCATTCTCATTTTGTGTACCAACCTCTTGTGCGGCACGGTATCAAACGCTTTGGAAAAATCGAGATATACCACGTCCAATGACTCACCGTGGTCCAGCCTATAGCTTACCTCTTCATAAAAACTGATTAGATTGGTTTGACAGGAGTGATTTCTCATAAACCCATGCTGATATGGAGTTAAACAGTTATTCTCATTGAGATAATCCAGAATAACATCCCTCAGAAACCCTTCAAATATTTTACCAACAATAGAGGTTAGACTTACTGGCCTATAATTTCCAGGTTCACTTTTAGAGCCCTTTTTGAATATTGGCACCACATTTGCTATGCGCCAATCCTGCGGAACAGACCCTGTCGCTATAGAGTCCCTAAAAATAAGAAATAATGGTTTATCTATTACATTACTTAGTTCTCTTAGTACTCGTGGGTGTATGCCATCCGGACCCGGAGATTTATCTATTTTAATCTTATTTAGCCGGTTTCGCACCTCTTCTTGGGTTAGATTGGTGACCCTTAATATAGGGTTTTCATTGTTTCTTGGGATTTCACCTAGCATTTCATTTTCCACCGTGAATACCGTGGAGAAGAAGGTGTTTAATATGTTAGCTTTTTCCTCGTCATCTACAACCATTCTTTCCTCACTATTTTTCAAGGGGCCTACATTTTCAGTTTTTATTCTTTTACTATTGATATAGTTGAAGAACAGTTTGGGATTAGTTTTACTCTCCTTAGCAATGTGCTTCTCTGTTTCCTTTTTGGCAGCTTTAATTAGTTTTTTAGATAAAGTATTTTTCTCCCTATAGTTTTTTAGAGCTTCAATGGTGCCATCCTGCTTTAGTAGTGCAAATGCTTTCTTTTTACTGTTAATTGCCTGTCTTACTTCTTTGTTTAGCCACATTGGGTTTTTCCTATTTCTAGTCCTTTTATTCCCACAAGGTATAAACCGCTTACACTGCCTATTTAGGATGTTCTTAAACATTTCCCATTTATTATCTGTATTATTAGTTCTGAGGATATTGTCCCAGTCTACCAGATTAAGGGCATCTCTAAGCTGGTCAAACTTTGCCTTCCTAAAGTTCAGTGTTTTTGTGACTCCCTGACAAGTCCCCCTAGTGAAAGACAGGTGAAACTGTACAATATTGTGGTCGCTATTTCCTAGATGCCCGACCACCTGCAGATTTGTTATTCTGTCAGGTCTATTAGATAGTATTAGGTCTAAAAGTGCTGCTCCTCTGGTTGGATTCTGCACCAATTGTGAAAGATAATTTTTCTTGGTTATTAGCAGAAACCTGTTGCCTTTATGGGTTTCACAGGTTTCTGTTTCCCAGTTAATATCCGGGTAGTTAAAGTCCCCCATAACCAGGACCTCATTATGGGTTGCAGCTTCATCTATCTGCTTTAGAAGTAGACTTTCCATGGTTTCTGTTATATTTGGGGGTTTGTAACAGACCCCAATGAGAATTTTGTTACCATTTTTCCCTCCATGAATTTCGACCCATATGGACTCGACATCCTCATTTCCTTCGCTAATAGCCTCCCTTAAAGTGGACTTTAGACAAGACTTTACATAGAGACAAACCCCTCCTCCTCTCCGATTTTTACGATCCTTTCTAAACAGACTATAACCCTGTAAGTTAACTGCCCAGTCATAGCTTTCATCTAACCATGTCTCGGTTATTCCCACTATGTCAAAGTTACCTGTAGATATTTCTGCTTCTAGTTCTTCCATCTTGTTTGTCAGGCTTCTGGCGTTTGCAAGCATGCAGTTTAGAGGATTTTGTTTTGTTCCAATCTCCTCGCTGTGGATTGTTTTAGAAATGTTCTTACCTCCCTTCTGAGTATGTTTTCCTGGATCTTCTTTGTTCAAGTCTAATGTTTTTCTTCCCGTCCCCTCTTCTTCTAGTTTAACGCCCTCCTGATGAGTGTAGCGAGTCTTCTGGCGAATGTGTGTTTCCCAGGTTTGTTGAGGTGTAGTCCGTCTCTGGCGAGGAGTCGATCGTACAAGTAATTTACACCGTGGTCCAGGAATCCGAATCCTTGTTGTCTGCACCATCGTCTTAGCCAGTTGTTTGCATCAAGGATCCTGTTCCATCTCCTGGTGCCATGCCCGTCTACTGGAAGGATAGAAGAAAAAACTACCTGTGCATCCAGTTCCTTTACTTTCTTCCCCAACTCTTCAAAGTCTTTGCAGATTGTCGGTAGGTCCTTCCTTGCCGTGTCATTGGTGCCAACATGTATCAGAAGAAATGGGTGGACGTCCTTGGAGTTGAAGAGCTTTGGTATCCTATCGGTCACATCCTTGATCATCGCACCTGGAAGGCAGCATACTTCTCTTGCAGTTATGTCCGGTCTGCAGATGGCTGCTTCTGTGCCTCTCAGTAGTGAGTCTCCCACCACCACCACTCTTCGTTGCTTCTTGGCTGTACTTTTTGCTGTCACTTGTTGCTGTGTGCCCTTTTCTTTTTTGCTTGCTGGTATTGCTTCATCCTTAGGTGTGCCATCTTCATCCTCTACAAAGATTTGATATCGGTTCTTCAGTTGTGTGGTTGGTGATTTCTCCATGGTCTTCTTGCTTCTTTTGGTCACATGCTTCCACTCATCTGCTTTTGGAGGTTCTCTGACACTTTTTTCACCTTCTGTGACCAGTAGAGATGCTTCTGTTCTGTCTAGAAAGTCTTCATTCTCTTTGATGAGTTTCAAGGTTGCTATTCTTTCTTCCAGACCCCGCACCTTTTCTTCTAAAAGGGCCACTAGTCTACACTTCTGACAGGTGAAATTTAATTCTTCTTCTGGTCGATCTGTGAACATGTAGCACATGCTGCAGCTCACCATGTAGGTTGTCACATCTGCCATGTTGCTCCTAGATCCTGCTGACTTGCTGTGTGTTTTCCTTCTTGTGTAATCTACTCAGCCAAGCTCTCTTGCAATAATGTCCTACAGGCAAAAATTTGCGCGCCGTAAGGCGCGCGGTTTGGTGATTCTTTCCAAGCAGCTGGTCCCGGCTGTACCCAACGATCTTCTAGCTTAGGGAGACTCTTCGCTTTCCCAGAAGGCACCTGGAATATGCAAATTAGCCTCCTCAAGCTTGAATCCCTGGTTTGATGATTCTTTCCAAGCAGCTGGTCCCGGCTGTACCCAACGATCTTCTAGCTTAGGGAGACTCTTCGCTTTCCCAGAAGGCACCTGGAATATGCAAATTAGCCTCCTCAAGCTTGAATTCTTTAGATTCATACCTTGAGGATATCTCGTATCTAGCTTTAAAATCCAAAAGGCTTCCCAGGTGGTTAAAAGTTTTTGGTTATTGCCACCTCTTAAAGGGTTAGCCAAAAAATAAACAAATTGTGATGTATCCCCATTATGAACACTAACGAAATGTCTGGCAGCACCTGAATAGGTTGCGTTTGTATTATTGACATTAGTTAAATGTTCAGCAATGCGTTTTTTTACTTTGCGTGTTGTACACCTAATGTACTTAATCTTGCATGTTAAACAACAAATACAATAAATAACATATTGAGTATTGCAATTCATTAAATAAGTGATATCATACCATTGGCCGGTGGCAGATTGAATAGATTTAGTCTTATCAGCTGCATATGCACATGCATTTCACCTTTGTTCCCAAACATTTATAGAAACCAGAAACATGAAACCAAAATCAAACTTTTTGGCAACCATGCCAAATGATATGTTTGGCATAAAGGCAACACAGCTCATCACCCTGAACACACCATCACCACTGTCAAACATGGTGGTGGCAGCATCATGGTTTGAGCCTGCTTTTCTTCAGCAGGGACAGGGAAGATGGTTAAAATTGATGGGAAGATGGGTGGAGCCAAAATACAGGACCATTCTTGAAGAAAACCTGTTGGAGTCTGCAAAAGACCTGAGACTGGGAGGGAGATTTGTCTTCCAACAAGACAATGATCCCAAACATAAAGCAAAATCTACAATGGAATGGTTCACAAATAAACATATCCAGGTGTTAGAATGGCCAAGTCAAAGTCCAGACCTCAATCCAATCGAGAATCTGTGGAAAGAGCTGAAAATTGCTGTTCACAAATGATTTCCATCAAACCTCACTGAGCTCGAGCTGTTTGCCAAGGAAGAATGGACAAGAATTTCAGTCTCTCAATGTACAAAACTGATAGAGACATACCACAAGAGACTTGCAGCTGTAATCGCAGCAAAAGGTGGCACCATAAAGTTTTAAGTTAAAGGCGCCTAATAATATTGCACGCACCACTTTTCAGTTTTTGATTTTCCACAGAAATTTAAAATAACCAATAAATTTCATTCAACTTCACAGTTGTGTTCCACTTGTTGATTCTTCACCAAAAATTTACTTTTGGTATCTTCATGTTTCAAGAATGATATGTTTGAAAAGTTCCAGGGAGCCAAAAACTTTCGCAAGGCACTACAAGTAGGGTTGAGCGAAACGGGTCGAACATTTTCAAAAGTCGCCGACTTTTGGCTAAGTCGGGGTTTCATGAAACCCGATCCGACCCCTGTGCGGGGTCGGCCATGCGGTACGCGACTTTCGCGCCAAAGTCGCGTTTCAATGACGCGAAAAGCGCCATTTCTCAGCCAATGAAGGTAAACGCAGAGTGTGGGCAGCGTGATGACATAGGTCCTGGTCCCCACCATCTTAGAGAAGGGCATTGCAGTGATTGGCTTGCTGTCTGCGACGTCACAGGGGCTATAAAGAGGCGTTCCCGCCGACCGCCATCTTACTGCTGCTGATCTGAGCTTAGGGAGAGGTTGCTGCCGCTTTGTCAGAAGCAGGGATAGCGTTAGGCAGGGTCCATTAACCACAAAACCGCTTGGGCTGCAGCGATTTGCACTGTCCAACACCACCCTCGGTGTGCAGGGACAGTGGAAGTTTTTTTTTTTTTTTTTTTCCCCTCAGCGCTGTAGCTCATTGGGCTGCCCTAGAAGGCTCCCTGATAGCTGCATTGCTGTGTGTACGCCGCTGTGCAAACCAACTGCTTTTTTCAAAGCACAAATCCTCTTGTTCCTTCCTTTCTGCACAGCTATCTTTTTTGTTTGTCCACACTTTTTATTTCATTTGTGCATCAGTCCACTCCTTATTGCTGCCTGCCATACCTGGCTGAGATTACTGCAGGCAGGGAGATAGTAGCTGCCTGCCATACCTGGCTGAGATTACTGCAGGCAGGGAGATAGTAATTGTAGGACATTCCCTGTTTTTTTTTTTTTTTTTTTTTGGTGGGAGATTAAGATTGGCAATTTGGCATTTCTGCTAGAGTGCCATCCCTGTGTGTGCCATCTCTCTCACATAGTGGGCCATAGAAAGCCTTTTCATTTTTCTGTATTTTTTTTTGTGGGGTGTATAAATTCTCCCTGATAAAAATACAGTGGGAGATTAATATTGGCCTTTGGGCTTGTGTGCCAGTAGGGCTGGCACAGATGGCACGCTCAGGACTGGCACACAAGCCCAGAGGCCAATATTAATCTCCCTTTTTTTCAGGGAGAATTTATAAAACCCCAAAAAAAATAAAATAGGCTTTCTATGGCCCACTATTTGTGAGAGAGATGGCACATTTAATATTTAATATTAATATTGGCCTCTGGGCTTGTGTGCCAGTCCTGAGCGTGCCATCTGTGCCAGCCCTGAGCGTGCCATCTCTCTCACAAATAGTGGGCCATAGAAAGCCTATTTAATTTTTTTTTTTGTTTTATAAATTTTCCCTGAAAAAAGGGAGATTAATATTGGCCTCTGGGCTTGTGTGCCAGTTGTGAGCGTGCCATCTGTGCCAGTCCTGAGCGTGCCATCTCTCTCACAAATAGTGGGCCATAGAAAGCCTATTTAAATATTTTTTTGGTTTTATAAATTCTCCCAGAAAAAAAGGGAGATTAATATTGGCCTCTGGGCTTGTGTGCCAGTCCTGAGCGTGCCATCTGTGCCAGCCCTGAGCGTGCCATCTCTCTCACAAATAGTGGGCCATAGAAAGCCTATTTAATTTTTTTTTTTGTTTTATCAATTTTCCCTGAAAAAAGGGAGATTAATATTGGCCTCTGGGCTTGTGTGCCAGTTGTGAGCGTGCCATCTGTGCCAGTCCTGAGCGTGCCATCTCTCTCACAAATAGTGGGCCATAGAAAGCCTATTTAAATATTTTTTTGGTTTTATAAATTCTCCCAGTAAAAAAGGGAGATTAATATTGGCCTCTGGGCTTCTGTGCCAGTCCTGAGCGTGCCATCTGTGCCAGTCCTGAGCGTCCCATCTCTCTCACAAATAGTGGGCCATAGAAAGCCTATTTTATTTTTTTTTTGGGTTTTAGAAATTCTCCCTGAAAAAAGGGAGATTAATATTGGCCTCTGGGCTTGTGTGCCAGTTGTGAGCGTGCCATCTGTGCCAGTCCTGAGCGTGCCATCTCTCTCACAAATAGTGGGCCATAGAAAGCCTATTTAAATATTTTTTTGGTTTTATAAATTCTCCCAGAAAAAAAGGGAGATTAATATTGGCCTCTGGGCTTCTGTGCCAGTCCTGAGCGTGCCATCTGTGCCAGTCCTGAGCGTCCCATCTCTCTCACAAATAGTGGGCCATAGAAAGCCTATTTTATTTTTTTTTTGGGTTTTAGAAATTCTCCCTGAAAAAAGGGAGATTAATATTGGCCTCTGGGCTTGTGTGCCAGTTGTGAGCGTGCCATCTGTGCCAGTCCTGAGCGTGCCATCTCTCTCACAAATAGTGGGCCATAGAAAGCCTATTTAAATATTTTTTTGGTTTTATAAATTCTCCCAGAAAAAAAGGGAGATTAATATTGGCCTCTGGGCTTCTGTGCCAGTCCTGAGCGTGCCATCTGTGCCAGTCCTGAGCGTCCCATCTCTCTCACAAATAGTGGGCCATAGAAAGCCTATTTTATTTTTTTTGGGGGTTTTATAAATTCTCCCTGAAAAAAAGGGAGATTAATATTGGCCTCTGGGCTTGTGTGCCAGTCCTGAGCGTGCCATCTGTGCCAGCCCTGAGCGTGCCATCTCTCTCACAAATAGTGGGCCATAGAAAGCCTATTTAATTTTTTTTTTTGTTTTATAAATTTTCCCTGAAAAAAGGGAGATTAATATTGGCCTCTGGGCTTGTGTGCCAGTTGTGAGCGTGCCATCTGTGCCAGTCCTGAGCGTGCCATCTCTCTCACAAATAGTGGGCCATAGAAAGCCTATTTAAATATTTTTTTGGTTTTATAAATTCTCCCAGAAAAAAAGGGAGATTAATATTGGCCTCTGGGCTTCTGTGCCAGTCCTGAGCGTGCCATCTGTGCCAGTCCTGAGCGTCCCATCTCTCTCACAAATAGTGGGCCATAGAAAGCCTATTTTATTTTTTTTTTGGGTTTTAGAAATTCTCCCTGAAAAAAGGGAGATTAATATTGGCCTCTGGGCTTGTGTGCCAGTTGTGAGCGTGCCATCTGTGCCAGTCCTGAGCGTGCCATCTCTCTCACAAATAGTGGGCCATAGAAAGCCTATTTAAATATTTTTTTGGTTTTATAAATTCTCCCAGAAAAAAAGGGAGATTAATATTGGCCTCTGGGCTTCTGTGCCAGTCCTGAGCGTGCCATCTGTGCCAGTCCTGAGCGTCCCATCTCTCTCACAAATAGTGGGCCATAGAAAGCCTATTTTATTTTTTTTGGGGGTTTTATAAATTCTCCCTGAAAAAATGGGAGATTAATATTGGCCTCTGGGCTTGTGTGCCAGTCCTGAGCGTGCCATCTGTGCCAGCCCTGAGCGTGCCATCTCTCTCACAAATAGTGGGCCATAGAAAGCCTATTTAATTTTTTTTTTTGTTTTATAAATTTTCCCTGAAAAAAGGGAGATTAATATTGGCCTCTGGGCTTGTGTGCCAGTTGTGAGCGTGCCATCTGTGCCAGTCCTGAGCGTGCCATCTCTCTCACAAATAGTGGGCCATAGAAAGCCTATTTAAATATTTTTTTGGTTTTATAAATTCTCCCAGAAAAAAAGGGAGATTAATATTGGCCTCTGGGCTTCTGTGCCAGTCCTGAGCGTGCCATCTGTGCCAGTCCTGAGCGTCCCATCTCTCTCACAAATAGTGGGCCATAGAAAGCCTATTTTATTTTTTTTTTGGGTTTTAGAAATTCTCCCTGGAAAAAAAAAGGGAGATTAATATTGCCCTTTGGGCTTGTGTGCCAGTACTAAGCGTTCCATCTCTCTCTCTCTCTCAGTCAGTGGGCCATAGAATGCCTATTTTTGGTTTTATTTGTTTTCTAAATTCTCCCTGAAAAAATCATTTTATTTTATTTGGTTTCTAAATTCTTCCTGATAAAATCATATTTTTTTTATTATTTTTATTTCTAAAGTCTCCCTGAAAAAAAAAAAAAAAAAACAACCAAAAAAACAGTGGGAGATTAATATTGGCCTTTCTGCTTGTGTGCCAGTCTTGACTCCTGGGTGTGCCATCTCTCTCTCTCTCTCTCTCTCTCTCTCTCTCTCTCCAATTGTGGTCCATAGAAAGCCTATATTTTTTTTCCTTGATTTGGGTTCTAAAATCTACCAGAGAAAATAACTACATCAATCATTGGTAGAAAAATATTGGCCTCTGGGTTTGTGTGCCACTCCTGACTCCTGTGTGCGTCATCTCTCAGTCAGTGGGCCATAGAACGCCTATTTTTGGTTTTATTTGTTTTCTAAATTCTCCCTGAAAAAATCATTTTATTTTATTTGGTTTCTAAATTCTTCCTGATAAAATCATATTTTTTTTATTATTTTTTTTTCTAAAGTCTCCCTGAAAAAAAAAAAAAAAAACAGTGGGAGATTAATATTGGCCTTTCTGCTTGTGTGCCAGTCTTGACTCCTGGGTGCGTCATCTCTCAGTCAGTGGGCCATAGAACGCCTATTTTTGGTTTTATTTGTTTTATAAATTCTCCCTGAAAAAATCATTTTATTTTATTTGGTTTCTAAATTCTTCCTGATAAAATCATATTTTTTTTATTATTTTTTTTTCTAAAGTCTCCCTGAAAAAAAAAAAAAAAAAACAACCAAAAAAAACAGTGGGAGATTAATATTGGCCTTTCTGCTTGTGTGCCAGTCTTGACTCCTGGGTGTGCCATCTCTCTCTCTCTCTCTCTCTCTCTCTCTCTCTCTCTCTCTCCAATTGTGGTCCATAGAAAGCCTATATTTTTTTTCCTTGATTTGGGTTCTAAAATCTACCAGAGAAAATAACTACATCAATCATTGGTAGAAAAATATTGGCCTCTGGGTTTGTGTGCCACTCCTGACTCCTGTGTGCGTCATCTCTCAGTCAGTGGGCCATAGAACGCCTATTTTTGTTTTTATTTGTTTTATAAATTCTCCCTGAAAAAATCATTTTATTTTATTTGGTTTCTAAATTCTTCCTGATAAAATCATATTTTTTTTATTATTTTTTTTTCTAAAGTCTCCCTGAAAAAAAAAAAAAAAAAAAAAAAAAAAAAAACAGTGGGAGATTAATATTGGCCTTTCTGCTTGTGTGCCAGTCTTGACTCCTGGGTGTGCCATCTCTCTCTCTCTCTCTCTCCAATTGTGGTCCATAGAAAGCCTACATTTTTTTTCCTTGATTTGGGTTCCAAAATCTACCAGAGAAAATAACTCCATCAATCATTGGTAGAAAAATATTGGCCTCTGGGCTTGTGTGCCACTCCTGATTCCTGTGTGCGTCATCTCTCACTCAGTGGCCCATAGAAAGCATATAGTTTGTTACATTTGTTTTCTAAATTCTCCCTGCAAAAATCTATTTTTTTTTTTTTGGGGGGTTTCTAAAGTGTTCCTGAAAAAAATAAAAATAAAAAAAAAATAATAGTGTGACATTAATATTAACATTTGTGCTTCAGTGACAGTCCTGCGTGTGGGGCATCTCTCTAATTTGCAGCCACCAAAAAAAGAGTGTGTAACATTGGGCCTGATTTTCGCTGTGGTCTCACCAACCTGTAAAGGGGTAGCTAAATCATACTGAAGTTATAGCTCACCGTGTAAGTTGTGTGACTGCAACAAATAACGTTAGTTTGGTTACGTTTTTAAAACAATGAGGAAGTCTAGTGGAAGAGGTCGTGGCCGGGGGCGTTCATTGTCAGCTGGTAATGAGGGTAGTGGTAGTGGTGGAGCATCAGGTGGTCGTGGGGGAAAAAATATTGCACCTAAGTCTGGAGCTGTGGAGCCAGGTTCGTCGTCCGGCTACACAAGGCCTCGAACGCTCCCTTTTCTGGGATTAGGAAAACCGCTTTTAAAGCCGGAGCAGCAAGAGCAAGTTTTGGCTTATCTTGCTGACTCAGCCTCTAGCTCTTTTGCCTCATCTCGTGAAACTGGTAAAAGTAAAAGCAGCGCGTCGTTAGTGGATGTTCACGGTCAGGGACAAGTCACTTCCTTGTCCTCTTCAGCAAAAACAACAACAGAGAAGAATGCAGCAGGCGACACAACGGGTTACTCCATGGAGCTCTTTACACATACCGTCCCTGGCTTAGAAAGTGAAGCAGTTAACAGTCCATGCCCATTACAAATTGAATCTGACATGGAGTGCACTGACGCACAGCCACAGCCAGACTACTATGCTGGTCCTTTGACTCAGACCACAACATTGCCCTCGCAGGGTGCTGATCAAGAATCAGACCCTGATGAGACTATGTTGCCCCATCACGAACGCTATACCACCGAACGACACGGTGACACAGACGAAGTTGCGCAGGAGGTACAAGAAGAGTTATTAGATGACCCAGTTCTTGACCCCGATTGGCAGCCATTGGGGGAACAGGGTGCAGGCGGCAGCAGTTCTGAAGCAGAGGAGGAGGAGGGGCCGCAGCAGGCATCAACATCGCCACAGGTTCCATCTGCCGGGCCCGTATCTTGCCCAAAACGCGTGGCAAAGCCAAAACCTGGTGGAGGACAGCGTGGCCATCCGGTTAAAGCTCAGTCTGCAATGCCTGAAAAGGTATCCGATGCTAGAAAGAGTGCAGTCTGGCATTTTTTTAAACAACATCCAATTGATCAGCGCAAAGTCATCTGTCAAAAATGTTCTACTTCCTTAAGCAGAGGTCAGAATCTGAAAAGTCTCAATACTAGTTGCATGCATAGACATTTAACCACCATGCATTTGAAAGCTTGGACTAACTACCAAACGTCCCTTAAGGTTGTTGCACCCTCGGCCAATGAAGCTAGTCATCAACGCAACATCCCTTCCGGCAGTGTAGGACCACCATTTAGCGCACCACCTGCTGTATCTGTGCAGGTATCTTTGCCAGGCCAAAGCAGTCAGGGTCAGGGAATCACCAGTTTCGTAGTAGGAAACACTGCATCTAGGGCACCGGCGGCAACAATACCATCTCCCACCGTCTCTCAGTCTGCCATGTCCACCGGCACCCCCGCTAGTTCCACGATCTCCAGCTCTCCAGTCCAGCTCACCCTACATGAGACTATGGTTAGAAAAAGGAAATACTTAGCCTCGCATCCGCGTACACAGGGTTTGAACGCCCACATAGCTAGACTAATCTCGTTAGAGATGATGCCCTACCGGTTAGTTGAAAGCGAAGCTTTCAAAGACCTGATGGACTACGCTGTACCACGCTACGAGCTACCCAGTCGACACTTTTTTTCCAGAAAAGCCATCCCAGCCCTCCACCAGCATGTTAAAGAGCGCATCGTCCATGCACTCAGGCAATCTGTGAGCACAAAGGTGCACCTGACAACAGATGCATGGACCAGTAGGCATGGCCAGGGACGTTACGTGTCCATCACGGCACACTGGGTAAATGTGGTGGATTCAGGGTCCACAGGGGACAGCAAGTTTGGGACAGTTCTGCCTAGCCCACGGTCTAGTAAACAGTTGTCTGTAGCCGTTCGCACCCCCTCCTCCTCCTCCTCCTCGTCCTCCTGCAGAAGCAAGAGCTCGTCCACAGACCGCAGTCGCACAAACACTCCATCCGCACCTGCCACTGTTGCACACCAGGTCTCCCATTATGGGGCAGCTACTGGCATACGTCAGCAGGCTGTATTGGCTATGAAGTGTTTGGGCGACAATAGACACACCGCGGAAGTTCTGTCCGAGTTCTTGCAGCAAGAAACGCAGTCGTGGCTGGGCACTGTAGATCTTGAGGCAGGCAAGGTAGTGAGTGATAACGGAAGGAATTTCATGGCTGCCATCTCCCTTTCCCAACTGAAACACATTCCTTGCCTGGCTCACACCTTAAACCTGGTGGTGCAGTGCTTCCTGAAAAGTTATCCGGGGTTATCCGACCTGCTCCTCAAAGTGCGTGGACTTTGCGCACATATCCGCCGTTCGCCTGTACACTCCAGCCGTATGCAGACCTATCAGCGTTCTTTGAACCTTCCCCAGCATCGCCTAATCATAGACATTGCAACAAGGTGGAACTCAACACTGCACATGCTTCAGAGACTGTGCGAACAGAGGCGGGCTGTTATGTTTTTGTGGGAGGATACACATACACGGGCAGGCAGTAGGATGGCAGACATGGAGTTGTCAGGTGTGCAGTGGTCGAAGATTCAAGACATGTGTCAAGTCCTTCAGTGTTTTGAGGAATGCACACGGCTGGTTAGTGCAGACAACGCCATAATAAGCATGAGCATCCCCCTAATGCGTCTGCTGATGCAAAGTTTGACGCACATAAAGGATCAGGCGTCTGCACCAGAGGAAGAGGAAAGCCTTGATGACAGTCAGCGATTGTCTGGTCAGGGCAGTGTACATGACGAGGTACCGGGCGAAGAGGAGGTGGAGGATGAGGAGGATGATGGGGATGAGTATATTTTTAATGAGGAAGCTTTCCCGGGGGCACGGGAAATTGGTGGCGTGGCAAGGCCGGGTTCTGGTTTTTTGAGGGACACAAGTGACGTAGATTTGCCTGCAACTGCCCCTCAACCAAGCACAACCGCAGATTTGACAACGGGAACTTTGGCCCACATGGCGGATTATGCCTTGCGTATCCTCAAAAGGGACACACGCATTACAAAAATGATGAACGATGACGATTACTGGTTGGCCTGCCTCCTTGATCCTCGCTATAAAGGCAAATTGCAAAATATTATGCCACATGAGAACTTGGAACTAATATTAGCAACAAAACAATCAACTCTTGTTGACCGTTTGCTTCTGGCATTCCCTGCACACAGCGCCCGTGATCGTTCTCACACGAGCTCCAGGGGCCAGCAGACCAGAGGTGTTAGAGGGGCAGAAATCAGAAGTGGCGTTGGACAGAGGGGTTTTCTGACCAGGTTGTGGAGTGATTTTTCTATGACCGCAGACAGGACAGGTACTGCAGCATCAATTCAAAGTGACAGGAGACAACATTTGTCCAGTATGGTTACAAACTATTTTTCATCCCTTATCGACGTTCTCCCTCAACCGTCATTCCCATTTGATTACTGGGCATCCAAATTAGACACCTGGCCAGAATTGGCAGAATATGCATTGCAGGAGCTTGCTTGCCCGGCAGCTAGTGTCCTATCAGAAAGAGTATTCAGTGCTGCAGGTTCAATACTAACAGAAAAAAGGACTCGTCTGGCTACCCAAAATGTAGATGATCTAACCTTCATTAAAATGAACCACAACTGGATTTCAAAATCTTTTGCCCCACCCTGCCCGGCTGACACCTAGCTTTCCTATGAAAAGGTCTTGCCTGTGGACTATTCTGAATGACTTTTCCAATCTCGTAATTTTCTTCACCTGATTGTCCAGCATACGACATGTTTCCACCTCACGAAATGGCCAAACTCCCCACACGGGGCCGTGCTATCGCCACTTTGCGCTTGGACCCTTGAGAGTGCTGTTTGTCTGAAGAGGTGGGTGTGGCCGCTTTTGGTCGACGGCACTGCCACTGGGTCCCTCATAGTACAATAAAGTGTCTCTGGCGGTGGTGGTGCGCACCCAACGTCAGACACACCGTTGTAATATGAGGGGCCCTGTGCCTGTACCGCCGGCCACAAGACAGTTCCCCCCCCCAGCTCAAACAGTGCTCTACCACTAGCAAAATTATCTCTCACAGCTTCACCAATGTGTAGTCTAGCCGCTGACATCCTTCAATGCCTGGCACTGACAATACCATTGTTTTGACATTTTTGTTATGTTAGGCCTTCGAAGCCTGTCTGCGATCCCTTCTTTCTACAACTACTACACTGACCAGGCCACTGCTGGCCGTGTTACCCTGGAACCAATTTAAAAGTGCCTACAGTCAGCCCAATTTTGTTATGTTAGGCCTTCGAAGACTGTCTGCCGTCACTCCTTCCACTAGACTTCCACTGACCATACACTGCTGCCCATGTACCCCTGGAACCAATTTAAAGTGCCTACAGCCAGCCCAATTTTGTTATGTTAGGCCTTCGAAGCCTGTCTGCGGTCACTCCTTCCACTAGACTTCCACTGACCAGACCACTGCTGCCCGTGTACCCCTGGAACCAATTTAAAAGTGCCTACAGCCAGCCCAAGTTTGTTATGTTAGGCCTTGGAAGCCTGTCTGCGGTCACTCCTTCCACTAGACTTCCACTGACCAGACCACTGCTGCCCGTGTACCCCTGGAACCAATTTAAAAGTGCCTACAGCCAGCCCAAGTTTGTTATGTTAGGCCTTGGAAGCCTGTCTGCGGTCACTCCTTCCACTAGACTTCCACTGACCAGACCACTGCTGCCCGTGTACCCCTGGAACCAATTTAAAAGTGCCTACAGCCAGCCCAAGTTTGTTATGTTAGGCCTTCTAAGCCTGTCTGCGGTCCATTCTTTCAACTACTACTACACTGACCAGGTCACTGCTGCCCGTGTACCCCTGGAACCAATTTAAAATTGCCTACAGCCAGCCCAATTTTTTTATTTTAGGCCTTCGATGCCTGTCTGCGGTCCATTCTTTCAACTACTACTACACTGACCAGGTCACTGCTGTCCGTGTACCCCTGGAACCAATTTAAAATTGCCTACAGCCATGTGTTATTATTTTAGGCCTTCGATGCCTGTCTGCGGTCACTCCTTCCACTAGGCCTCCACTGACCACACCACTGCTGTCCGTGTACCCCTGGAACCAATTTAAAATTGCCTACAGCCAGCCCAATTTTTTTATTTTAGGCCTTCGATGCCTGTCTGCGGTCCATTCTTTCAACTACTACTACACTGACCAGGTCACTGCTGCCCGTGTACCCCTGGAACCAATTTAAAATTGCCTACAGCCATGTGTTATTATTTTAGGCCTTCGATGCCTGTCTGCGGTCACTCCTTCCACTAGGCCTCCACTGACCACACCACTGCTGTCCGTGTACCCCTGGAACCAATTTAAAATTGCCTACAGCCATGTGTTATTATTTTAGGCCTTCGATGCCTGTCTGCGGTCACTCCTTCCACTAGGCCTCCACTGACCACACCACTGCTGTCCGTGTACCCCTGGAACCAATTTAAAATTGCCTACAGCCATGTGTTATTATTTTAGGCATTCGATGCCTGTCTGCGGTCCATTTTTTCAACTACTACTACACTGACCAGGTCACTGCTGCCCGTGTACCCCTGGAACCAATTTAAAATTGCCTACAGCCATGTGTTATTATTTTAGGCCTTCGATGCCTGTCTGCGGTCACTCCTTCCACTAGGCCTCCACTGACCACACCACTGCTGTCCGTGTACCCCTGGAACCAATTTAAAATTGCCTACAGCCAGCCCAATTTTTTTATTTTAGGCCTTCGATGCCTGTCTGCGGTCCATTCTTTCAACTACTACTACACTGACCAGGTCACTGCTGCCCGTGTACCCCTGGAACCAATTTAAAATTGCCTACAGCCATGTGTTATTATTTTAGGCCTTCGATGCCTGTCTGCGGTCACTCCTTCCACTAGGCCTCCACTGACCACACCACTGCTGTCCGTGTACCCCTGGAACCAATTTAAAATTGCCTACAGCCAGCCCAATTTTTTTATTTTAGGCCTTCGATGCCTGTCTGCGGTCCATTCTTTCAACTACTACTACACTGACCAGGTCACTGCTGCCCGTGTACCCCTGGAACCAATTTAAAATTGCCTACAGCCATGTGTTATTATTTTAGGCCTTCGATGCCTGTCTGCGGTCACTCCTTCCACTAGGCCTCCACTGACCACACCACTGCTGTCCGTGTACCCCTGGAACCAATTTAAAATTGCCTACAGCCATGTGTTATTATTTTAGGCCTTCGATGCCTGTCTGCAGTCACTCCTTCCACTAGGCCTCCACTGACCACACCACTGCTGTCCGTGTACCCCTGGAACCAATTTAAAATTGCCTACAGCCATGTGTTATTATTTTAGGCATTCGATGCCTGTCTGCGGTCCATTTTTTCAACTACTACTACACTGACCAGGTCACTGCTGCCCGTGTACCCCTGGAACCAATTTAAAATTGCCTACAGCCATGTGTTATTATTTTAGGCCTTCGATGCCTGTCTGCGGTCACTCCTTCCACTAGGCCTCCACTGACCACACCACTGCTGTCCGTGTACCCCTGGAACCAATTTAAAATTGCCTACAGCCAGCCCAATTTTTTTATTTTAGGCCTTCGATGCCTGTCTGCGGTCCATTCTTTCAACTACTACTACACTGACCAGGTCACTGCTGCCCGTGTACCCCTGGAACCAATTTAAAATTGCCTACAGCCATGTGTTATTATTTTAGGCATTCGATGCCTGTCTGCGGTCCATTTTTTCAACTACTACTACACTGACCAGGTCACTGCTGCCCGTGTACCCCTGGAACCAATTTAAAATTGCCTACAGCCATGTGTTATTATTTTAGGCCTTCGATGCCTGTCTGCGGTCACTCCTTCCACTAGGCCTCCACTGACCACACCACTGCTGCCCGTGTACCCCTGGAACCAATTTAAAATTGCCTACAGCCAGCCCAATTTTTTTATTTTAGGCCTTCGATGCCTGTCTGCGGTCCATTCTTTCAACTACTACTACACTGACCAGGTCACTGCTGCCCGTGTACCCCTGGAACCAATTTAAAATTGCCTACAGCCATGTGTTATTATTTTAGGCCTTCGATGCCTGTCTGCGGTCACTCCTTCCACTAGGCCTCCACTGACCACACCACTGCTGTCCGTGTACCCCTGGAACCAATTTAAAATTGCCTACAGCCATGTGTTATTATTTTAGGCCTTCGATGCCTGTCTGCGGTCCATTCTTTCAACTACTACTACACTGACCAGGTCACTGCTGCCCGTGTACCCCTGGAACCAATTTAAAATTGCCTACAGCCATGTGTTATTATTTTAGGCCTTCGATGCCTGTCTGCGGTCACTCCTTCCACTAGGCCTCCACTGACCACACCACTGCTGTCCGTGTACCCCTGGAACCAATTTAAAATTGCCTACAGCCAGCCCAATTTTTTTATTTTAGGCCTTCGATGCCTGTCTGCGGTCCATTCTTTCAACTACTACTACACTGACCAGGTCACTGCTGCCCGTGTACCCCTGGAACCAATTTAAAATTGCCTACAGCCATGTGTTATTATTTTAGGCATTCGATGCCTGTCTGCGGTCCATTTTTTCAACTACTACTACACTGACCAGGTCACTGCTGCCCGTGTACCCCTGGAACCAATTTAAAATTGCCTACAGCCATGTGTTATTATTTTAGGCCTTCGATGCCTGTCTGCGGTCACTCCTTCCACTAGGCCTCCACTGACCACACCACTGCTGCCCGTGTACCCCTGGAACCAATTTAAAATTGCCTACAGCCAGCCCAATTTTTTTATTTTAGGCCTTCGATGCCTGTCTGCGGTCCATTCTTTCAACTACTACTACACTGACCAGGTCACTGCTGCCCGTGTACCCCTGGAACCAATTTAAAATTGCCTACAGCCATGTGTTATTATTTTAGGCCTTCGATGCCTGTCTGCGGTCACTCCTTCCACTAGGCCTCCACTGACCACACCACTGCTGTCCGTGTACCCCTGGAACCAATTTAAAATTGCCTACAGCCATGTGTTATTATTTTAGGCCTTCGATGCCTGTCTGCGGTCCATTCTTTCAACTACTACTACACTGACCAGGGCACTGCTGGCCGTGTACCCCTGGAACCAACATCAGAAAATATAAAAATAAGTATTTTGCTTATAAAAAAGAAAATACTGGTGAGATATCAAATGCAGACATTTTAACATTAAAAACAAACACACAACTAAAATCTGGTACAGTACTAAAAATGGCCACCAGCTACAATTACTTTCTCCTGCAAGTAGTTAACTGAAAGTTTTTTTAAATTGAAAACACACATATGGCATCCACCGAGTGTTGTCCTGTCGCGTCTTCTTTATATTATTGCCGAGAAGATGCAAAATAATGAAAATAATAAAATCATTAATTACCAAAATAATAGAGAAAGTCAACACCACATTGCAAATAAACATTCATTCCAAATAAAGAAGCAGGGCGCGTCCGAGGGTGAGTATATACCTAATAAGAATATAATCACCCTCGGACGCGCAATGCTTATTTCCAACAGCCTTCCTTCCTAAGAATCAGCCCTTCCGTCGTGTAGAGAGACGTTGTGTTACACTCCAAGGTGTTCCCCAGGTTGCCTTTCCTGAGCTTCGATCTTCCGGCTCTCGTTTAGTAGTTCTTGGAAACTACTCTGCATTAGGCCTTCAAATTGGGTATGGGGTGTAGAGAGATGGTGTGTTCCACTCCAAGGTGTTCCCCAGGTTGCCTTTCCTGAGCTTCGATCTTCATGCTCTCGTTTAGTAGTTGTCGGAAACTACGCTGCATTAGGCCTACAAATTGGGTATGGGGTGTAGAGAGAGGGTTTGTTACACTCCAAGGTGTTCCCCAGGTTGCCTTTCCTGAGCTTCGATCTTCCGGCTCTCGTTTAGTAGTTGTTGGAAACTACGCTGCATTAGGCCTTCAAATTGGGTATGGGGTGTAGCGAGAGGGTGTGTTACACTCCAAGGTGTTCCCCAGGTTGCCTTTCCTGAGCTTCGATCTTCCGGCTCTCGTTTAGTAGTTCTTGGAAACTACACTGCATTAGACCTTCAAATTGGGTATGGGGTGTAGAGAGAGGGTGTGTTACACTCTAAGGTGTTCCCCAGGTTTCCTTGCCATTGCTTCGGTCTTCCGACTCTCGTTTAGTAGTTGTAGAAAAGTACACTGCATTAGGCCATACAAAATGGGTATGGGGTGGAGAGAGATGGTGTGTTACACTCCAAGGTGTTCCCCAGGTTGCCTTTCCTGAGCTTCTATCTTCAGGCTCTCATTAAATTGTGGTTAAATGGAACAACTGCATTTGGCGTACTAGTTGGTTTGGGGCCTACTATCGGTGTCTGCCACTCCTTGCTGTTCTCCTCCACTGAACAAAGCTGTGCCGCCTGTTTACTACGGTTGCCAATTTTGAACTGCATTTCGACTACTTACTGATTTGGCCCTACTCTCTGTGTCAGCCTCTCATTCCAGTTGTCCTCCACTGCAATGCCCCCTGGTTATTCCTGTGTTACCAATTTTGAACTGCATTTAGCCCACTTTCTTCTTTGGGCCTATATCTGTGTTTCCACTTCATCGTGCCCATTGCCCAGCCAGTGATAGATGAGTCTGCTGGTACATTGACCCATAACGCAACATTCCCCGTGCACGCTACACAACAACATTGTGACCCTGCTGAAAGTCAGGTTGCTCTTCCCGCATACCATACCACCTTACACGGGGACAAAGAGGAAGGTGCAGATGAAAGTGCAGGTTCCTTCATCAGGTGGGGGGAGGAATACTAGTTGGCGACGTCACTGGCACAGGGCCTCTCATAGTACGCAAAAGTGTTGCTGCCGGTGGGAGGCGCCCCCGCCGTGCAAACACACCGCTGTACTTTGAGGGGCCCTGTGCCAGTGCCAATGCCAACGAGTGGGCCCCCCCTGCTTGCTCAGGTTCACAGCACTTGCAAAGTTGAAATACTTACCTCTCCCTGCTCCACTGCCGTGACGTGGTCCAGATTTCCTGGGCCCACTAATTACTTGAACCAGCCCTACCCCCCACAACTTTAGCCAAATGACCCCCAATTTCAAATGCCTTCCAATTATTATAAGGTAAATTACGCTTGACAAGCTTCATTAAGAAGAATGGATGGTTTTGACATTAAAATGGCCACTCTAGGTGTTTTCCTGGCCCCCACTCACTGCCGACTATGCTGCCCCATTGACTTGCATTGGGTTTCGTGTTTCGGTCGATCCCGACTTTACGTCATAATCGGCCGATTTCACTCGACCCGACTTTGGACATAGTCGGGTTTCGCAAAACCCGGCTCGACTCTAAAAAGGTCAAGGTCGCTCAACTCTAACTACAAGTACTCCTGTGCAGGAGCGAGATGCCAAACAGAAGTTTATAATGTTTTTAATGCAAAAATCTTTTCTAGCTCCAAATTTCTATTTTACAAGGGTTATAGGAGAAAATGTACCCCAAAATTTGCTGTGCAATTTTTCCTAAGTTTACCGATACCCCATATGTTGTCAAAAACTACTTTTGAGTCACAGTGTAAAGCTCCTTATCTAAGAATTAGCCCAATATTTATGGACGTAACTGTTTATCACCCATGGTAATTCTGCTTCATGTCACCTGGCTTATCCATGTTTTTTTTCCCTTTTTTTTTTTCTTCTATACTATGTTGTGAATAAATATGTGATTCTTCAGAATTTGTTTTAGTCTTTGCCTGATGAAGAGACCTGTGTAGTCTCGGAAGCTTGCAATTTGTTACCATCTTTTCAGTTAGCCATTAAAAGGTATCAACCACTGAGGACTCTCAATTCTAAATATTTTTCTATCTACTGGCTAACACGGTACCAAGATATATTTCTTTCCAGTGCAAGCTGAGAAGGGAAAAACGCCTTATTATAGTGCAGATATTGCTGCACTTGTTTGAGGGTGCCATGTTACATTGGCAGAGCCCCTGAGGTGCTGACTCAGAAGAACCCCCATAAGTGACCCTATTTTACAAATTAAACCTCTCAAGGAATTCATCTAGGGGTGCATTGATTATATTAATACCACAGGTGTGTCACAGGCTTTTATATCATTGGGCAGTGAAGAAAAAATAATTTGCATTTTTACCACCAAGATTGTGTGTTAGCCCCAAGTTTTACATTTTCATGGAGGTAAATGGATAAAAATGCCACCAAAATTTGTCCCCAAATTTTTACTGAACATGACAACAATCCATATGTGGATGTATAGTACTACTTAGTCATACGGAGCGGAGGGAGGGAGGGACAGAATGTTATTCGCCTCCTGGAATGCAGATTTTCCTAGAATAGTTTGTGAATTCCAAATAAATAGTCCCTAAGTGATAGAAAATCAGAATCCCACTGAACCACTAAATCCCATCCCCTGTGCGCCCGCCTGCTTGCCGAGAAATACTCACACAGCTCCTGCTATGTATGCTCTCAGCGCCGGCAGCTTGTCATGTGTCAGCGGTCATGTGGTAGCGGTCATGTGGTACCGCTGATTACAGTGATGAATATGTGCATATTCATCACTGTAATCAGCGGTACCACGTGACCACTCACACAGGACCTGCTGTCGGCGCTGAGAGGAGACATCGTGGGAGCTGGGTGAGTATTTCTCTGCAAGCGGGCAGGCGCACAGGGGATGGGAGGCGGGAGGTGACCCATAAACTTTATTTTTAACACAAACAAAAAAAACCTTGATTTTTCATCTCTTCTCTCCTGCAGGGGACAAGAGATGAATGCTGCCTTCAGCACCACACGCAGTGGGGACAGCGCTTACTGTAGCGCTGTCTCTCCTGCGGGCGGTACGTGCACACGGAGGAGAGCGCACACTGTTCTCCATGTGTGGGACGTATTGCGGTATGTGCAGCCGGAGAAAAGCAGACATGTCTCCCTGTTTTGCACAAGGGCACACGGACACACGGTCCGTGAAAACACGCTGACATGTGCATAGACCCATTCATTTGAATGGGTCTATGTGTGTCAGTGTCTCCGGTACATGAGAAAACTGTCAGTACACGTACCGGAGACACTGACGTGTGAAAGAGGCCTAATGGTGGTTGTCCATAGTAGGGTCCACTTGGGGCCTGTCCTTGTGAGGACAGGAGTTTTGCAGGGGCACGACAGGGAAGAAAGGGAAAACACCCTTCCACCCAACCCATACTTTTGGACCACCAATTTCCAGCTCAGGAGACTGAGAAATAAACCGCTACGGTGAAATGTCCGTCCTCATTGGTGAGACCGAACCAATTTTTATCTTTGAGCACTGGTTCACATGAGCACTTTCTTTGTTTTGTTATTGTTTGTGTTTTTTGCTGCATGTCCAGATTTTAATCATCATATTAAAAGTTATGTTTTATTATTGGGATATCCTCCAAGCTATATTCTGCAGTAACATGGAAGCCCCCTATATTTCCGTTAACAGATGATGGACCTCAGTGAAGGCTTGCTTTTTTTGTGGATTGAGTTGAAGCATTTATTGGGAACATTTTACATAACATTTATTATCACATTTATCCACTGAGCACTTACATCGGGGTTTCCATCTAAATCTCTGGGTGACGTGACAGCCGAAACCCCTGAGGGATCCATTCACTATAATGAGGCAGCAGAGTTACTTTAGAGTCTGTTTGGCCTCTGTTCAGCTGTGTCCTTTTCATTGGTGCACAATACTGTGCCCTATGGCACATTTATGCAATCCTAAAAAAGACTAAACACGCTGGATCACAGGTCCTATGGCATCCACAGTGCCTCCGTCTGCCTCATTATAGGGAATCTTCCACCGGAGGTTATTAAATCACGTATTTCAGAGACTTACACGGAAACCCCAATGTGAGCGCTCAGCGCAGAGCACAGGGTAAATGTGCGCCAAGCCTTACTGCGATCTTTGGGATACTGCATACCCGGGCAAGCACAGTGTTCCGATGAAGCCAAGGTGTACACCCGGCTTACTGTGCATGATCAGCGATGCTGAAATTTACAAGAGTTGTTGGTGACACCGCTATTGCAAATAATGTAATTCAAATTCACAGGGCATTATAACATGATTAATGGGACTGTGGAACAATTAGTCTATAGAAAACAACTTCCACCAGACAAGCCACCCACTAGTTAGCATATTGCAAGCTCCGCTACAAAACTGATTTTTTGGTTATGCAGCAACAGATAAAAGATGTAAAGGTGTCATTGGATTTAACTTTCAAGGACCTGCATGCCTATATATGTGGTTTGGGCCAGGTTCATCTTATTAAACAATTCCTTTTAAAAAGGAACTAGATATTTCACATTTAAGTGGCTGAAAATATGAATAAATCATTGTTTCTTTTATTTTATTTCTCATCTCCATTACAGAGATATTAAATTTTAAACTTTATGCCAAATTCCCCTTAAACTAAGGGGGCATTTATTTTTCCCCTGTATTACATTGTCTAATAATATGCAGGAGGTGTTAGCCAGAGGCTAAAGCGCATAACCCCAGAGGATATCAGAACCGTCTTTCTCTGTATATGATGTGATAATACTCATGTCTAACTAGATAAACTCTCACTTCCAGCGATTCTATGCAGGGGTTTGTGAGTCTATATACTGCTCTGTATCAATCTCAGTCTTTGGGGAATAAGTTTCCGGTAGCTGAGATAAATCCTGAGCGCTGTATGTGACAATTACTGATCGCACGCTACAGTTCTTGTCTCACAGCAAGACAGCACTGAGATCACAGCTGTAGAGTCCGATCAGAACTTGGCACAGACAGCGCTCAGCATTTGCCACAGGTACCACGTTGTTATCCCAAAAATCCTGGGATAGATACAGAGCAGTATATGGAATCACACACCTCTGCTCTCCTGCTGTGTGACCTGGTAAAATAACCACTCCAGCAGTTTTTCTTTTTTATTTCAGAGCTGAAGTGGTGCAACTAAAGTAAGTTCCTTGCCCCTATTATTATACTTACCAGTCACTGTCTTCAGCTCTTCCTAGCGCAGCTTTAGTTCTGCAGCCAAGTTGTGACTGCAACCTCGGACTGACCTGAAGTCAGGAGTAATGGTCAGAAGCTCTCAGTGTAGTGTATGGGACTCTTTTGCTCGCAAACACTGGAGCTATCCGGCAGGTCATAAACTGCTGGAGAACAACAGGAGCTATGCCGGTAACAGATGAAGATGGCAGCTGGTAAGTATAAGACTAGGGGCAAGAAACTTAGCTTGGATTAATGGCACCACTCCAGTACTGCAACACAAAGAAAAGCTGGAGTTGTGCTTTAAAGGGAACCTGTTACCAGGTTTGGCCACTATGAGTTATGGCCACTGCATTTCAGGGCTGATATGCAGCATTCTATAATGCTGTATATCTGCCCCCAACCTGACCTGTAAGAGAAGAAAAATAACTTTTAATATACTCACCTGCGTGGTGGTCCGGTCCGAGGATGTCGCTCTCCCCAGTCCAGTGTGTTGGTTCACGTGGATGACGCATCCCTGCATCATCCACACAGTCTGCTTGGCACCACGGTCCTGCGCAGGTGTAGTTATCTGCCCTGTGGAGGGCAGAGCAAAGTCCTGCAGTGTGCAGGCGCCGAGCCTCTCTGACCTTTCCGGGCATCTGCGCACTGCAGGACTTTGCTCTGCCCTCAACAGGGCAGTGCAGATAAGTACACCTGTATAGGAGCGTGATGCCAAGGAGACTGTGTGGATAATGCAGGGATGTGTCATCCACAATAAGCAAGAAGGAGGACAGCATCACAAGAAGATGGAAGGCGCCGGACCAAGAAGAGCGACACCTCTCGGATCGGACCACCCCGCAGGTGAGTATATTAAAAGTTATTTTTCTTCTCTTACAGGTCAGGTTGGGGGCAGATATACAGCATTATAGAATGCTGCATATCAGCCCTGAAATGCAGTGGCCATAACTCGTAGTGGCCAAACATGGTAACAGGTTCCCTTTAAAGCACAACTCCAGCTTTTCTTTGTGTTGCAATACTGGAGTGGTGCCATTAATCCAAGCTAAGTTCCTTGCCCCTAGTCTTACAGGTGAGTATAATAAAAGTTATTTTTCTTCTCTTGCAGGTTGGATTGGGGGCAGATATACAGCATTATAGAATAAGCCCTGAAAGGCAGTGGCTGTAACTCCTATCGACCTGGTGTCAGGTTCCCTTTAAACATGTGTCTAATATTGCACAGAAAAGGAGGAGTTTTAACTAATCTGGGGGTGTTTTCTTATTTCCTCCATGTTGCCACCAGTTTGATTAGTTAACATTATACGGGGGAAAAAGGTAACACTTCCAGAGACAAATCTCTATTAATACCCCTTGGTTGAAGGTGAAATTAATATATAAAATACACTGTTTTGTCCATGTTAAGTTTCAGAAATCTAGCGGAGAAGAAGGATGAAATAGTGGACAGACATTGAGGGACTCTGGTTAGTAGGGAGGTGATATCTCGTCCAGAGATGTAGATCTGTGTGTCATCAGCATAGAGGTGATACTGAAAGCTTTGAGAAAGAACATACCATTGTTCGAAACGCGTAGCTTGCTACTCTTCACTATGTAATTTATTGGATTGGACTGGACTTTGCCTTTTATCCTGAATTAATTTGTAAGTTTTTGGAAGCTGGATTTTTTTCTCTTTTTTTGTAAAGAAACAACGTCGATGAAAACAAAGGGCAAATGAGACTCTTGAAGAGTTAGAGCATCACTGGGACAAAAACAATGCATCTAAGCGTAGGCGTCAAGCACATGAGTCCCCTGATGCAAAAGTCATTAGATTATCATAGGATGCCATTAGACAACAACAGCGCCGCATGCCCGTCCTCATCGTGACATTACAGCCCTCCCGATCCCGATGTGATAGCATCGAGCCTCAATCTAGTGTATATGTATGTATGTATGTATATATATATATATATATATATATATATATATACTTATGCATTTAACACTTTTTTATTGATATAATGACTGATGTTTCTATTGTAATGAAAATCTTGTGAAAAAAAAGACTTGTTTACAAATTAAAATTGGTCTGTTCAATACTATGGCTTAAAGTATTTTTTAAGTAAAAATAAATTTATTAGATTAATGGATTTTTTTTAGGGTATAGTATCACTCAGCAGCTATATGTTAAGAAATAATCTGTTTCAGGTATTTATTATTATTATTATTATTATTTATTGTTATAGCACCATTTATTCCATGGTGCTTTACATGTGAGGAGGGGTATACATAAAAACAAGTACAATAATCTTAACCCCTTAGCGACCGCCAATACGCCTTTTAACGGCGGCCGCTAAGGGTACTTAAACCACAGCACCGTTAATTAACGACGCTGTGGAAAAAGTAAATAGCGCCCCCCAGAGTCGGATTTTCTCCGGGGTCTTGGCTGCCGAGGGTAGCCGAGACCCCAGAGAACATGATTCGGGGGGTTTTTAACCCACCCCGCATTTGCGATCGCCGGTAATTAACTGTTTACCGGCGATCGCAAAAAAAAAAAAAACGCGATCTCTTTTTAATTTCTCTGTCCTCCGATGTGATCGCACATCGGAGGACAGAGAAAAGGGGTCCCAGGTAGCCCCCCAATACTCACCTATCTCCCCCGATGCTCCTCGTGTCTCCCGGTGGGCGCCGCCATCTTCAAAATGGCGGGCGCATGCGCAGTGCGCCCGCCGGCCGGCCCTCGAGAATCTTTGGGGTCTCGGCTGCCGGGGGTAGCCGAGACCCCAAAGAGCATGATCGGGGTCGGTTTTAGCGACCCCTGTTTTGCGATCGCCGGTAATTAACTGTTTACCGGCGACCGCAAAAAAAAAAAAAAAAAAGTCAAAGTGGAATTCTCTGTCCTCTGATGTGATCGCACATCAGAGGACAGAGAAATAGGGGGATTCGGGGACCCTGCCATACTCACCTGTGTCCCTGAGTCCTCCTGCTGCTCCTCCTGGCCGCCGGCAAAAGAAAATGGCGGGCGCATGCGCAGTGCGCCCGCCATCTGTCTCCATCTGCCGGCCGGCAGGAGAAGAGCAGTTGGGGCTAAAATTAGGGTTAGGGTTAGGGGTAGGGTTAGGGGTAGGGTTAGGGTTAGGGCTAGGGTTAGGGGTAGGGGTAGGGTTAGGGTTAGGGGTAGGGGTAGGGTTAGGGGTAGGGTTAGGGGTAGGGTTAGGGTTAGGGCTAGGGTTAGGGGTAGGGTTAGGGTTAGGGCTAGGGGTAGGGTTAGGGCTAGGGTTAGGGCTAGGGGTAGGGTTAGGGCTAGGATTAGGGTTAGGGTTAGGGCTAAATTTAGGGTTAGGGTTCGGGCTAAATTTAGGGTTAGGGTTGGGGCTAAATTTAGAGTTAGGGTTGGTGCTAAATTTAGGGTTAGGCTTCTTTTACACTTACGTCGGTACGGGGCCGTCGCAATGCATTGGCCCGACATACCGACGCACGTTGTGAAAATTGTGCACAACGTGGGCAGCGGATGAAGTTTTTCAACGCATCCGCTGCCCAATCTATGTCCTGGGGAGGAGGGGGCGGAGTTACGGCCACGCATGCGCGGTCAGAAATGGCGGATGCGATGTACAAAAAAACGTTACATTGAACGTTTTTTTGTGCTGACGGTCCACCAAAATACTGATCCAGTGCACGACGGACGCGACGTGTGGCCATCCGTCACGATCCGTCGGCAATACAAGTCTATGGGCAAAGAACGCATTCTGCGGGCACATTTGCAGGATCCGTTTCTTGTCCAAAACGACGGATTGCGACGGATGCCAAACAACGCAAGTGTGAAAGTAGCCTTAGGGCTAGGGTTAGGGTTGGGGCTAAAGTTAGGGCTAGGGTTGGGGCTAAAGTTAGGGTTAGAGTTGGGATTAGGGTTAGGGTTTGGATTAGGGTTGGTATTAGGGTTAGGGTTGGCATTAGGGTTACGCTTGGGATTAGGGTTAGGTTTGGGATTAGGGTTAAGGTTAGGGTTGTGATTAGGGGTGTATTGGGATTAGGGTTAGGTTTGAGGTTAGGGTTGAGATTAGGATTAGGGGTGTGTTGGATTTAGGGTTTTGATTAGGGTTATGGTTAGGGTTGACATTAGGGTTGTTTTGGGGTAAGGGTTGTGATTATCGTTAGGGTTGTGATTAGGATTATGGATCAGGTTGGGATTAGGGTTAGGGGTGTGTTGGGGTTAGGGTTGGAGCTAGAATTGGGGGGTTTACACTGTTTAGGTACATCAGGGGGTCTCCAAACACGATAGCCAATTTTGTGCTCAAAAAGTCAAATGGTGCTCCCTCCCTTCTGAGCTCTGCCGTGCGCCCAAACAGTGGGTTACCCCCACATATGGGGCATCAGCATACTCGGGATAAATTGGACAACAACTTCTGGGGTCCAATTTCTCTTGTTACCCTTGTGAAAATAAAAACTTGGGGGCTACAAAATCCTTTTTGTGGAAAAATATATATATATATTTTTTTTATGACTCTGCATTATAAACTTCTGTGAAGCACTTGGGCATTCAAAGTTCTCACCACACATCTATAAAAGTTCCTTAGGGGGTCTAGTTTCCAAAATGGGGTCACTTGTGGGGGGTTACTACTATTTAGGTACATCAGGGGCTCTGCAAACGCAACATAACGCCCACAGACCATTCTATCGAAGTCTGCATTCCAAAACGGCGCTCCTTCCCTTCCGAGCTCTGCCGTGCGCCCAAACAGTGGTTTACCCCCACATATGGGGCATCAGCATACTCAGGATAAATTGGACAACAACTTCTGGGGTCCAATTTCTCTTGTTACCCTTGTGAAAATAAAAACTTGGGGGCTACAAAATCCTTTTTGTGGAAAAATATATATATATATTTTTTTTATGACTCTGCATTATAAACTTCTGTGAAGCACTTGGGCATTCAAAGTTCTCACCACACATCTATAAAAGTTCCTTAGGGGGTCTAGTTTCCAAAATGGGGTCACTTGTGGGGGGTTACTACTATTTAGGTACATCAGGGGCTCTGCAAACGCAACATAACGCCCACAGACCATTCTATCGAAGTCTGCATTCCAAAACGGCGCTCCTTCCCTTCCGAGCTCTGCCGTGCGCCCAAACAGTGGTTTACCCCCACATATGGGGCATCAGCATACTCAGGATAAATTGGACAACAACTGTAGTGGTCCAATTTCTCCTGTTACCCTTGTGAAAATAAAAACTTGGGGGCTACAATATCTTTTTTGTGAAAAAAAAAAAATATTTTCACGACTCTGCATTCTAAACTTCTGTGAAGCACTTGGGCATTCAAAGTTCTCACCACACATCTAGATAAGTTCCTTGGGGGGTCTAGTTTCCAAAATGGGGTCACTTGTGGGGGGTTACTACAGTTTAGGTACATCAGGGGCTCTGCAATCGCAACATAATGCCCACAGACCATTCTATCAAAGTCTGCATTCCAAAAAGGCGCTCCTTCCCTTCCGAGCTCTGCCGTGCGCCCAAACAGTGGTTTACCCCCACATATGGCGCATCAGCGTACTCAGGATAAATTGGACAACAACTATTGCAGTCCAATTTCTCCTGTTACCCTTGTGAAAATAAAAACTTGGGGGCTACAATATCTTTTTTGTGGAAAAAAAAATATTTTTTATTTTCACGACTCTGCATTCTAAACTTCTGTGAAGCACTTGGGCATTCAAAGTTCTCACCACACATCTAGATAAGTTCCTTGGGGGGTCTAGTTTCCAAAATGGGGTCACTTGTGGAGGGTTTCTACTGGTTAGGTACATCAGGGGCTCTGCGAACGCAACATAATACCCGCAGACCATTCTATCAAAGTCTGCATTCCAAAACGGCGCTCCTTCCTTCCGAGCTCTGCCGTGCGCCCAAACAGTGGTTTACCCTCACATATGGGGTACCAGCATACTCAGGACCAATTGGACAACAAGTTTTGGGGTCCAATTTCTCTTGTTACCCTTGTGAAAATAAAAACTTGGGGGCTAAAAAATCTTTTTTGTGGAAAAAAAATATATATTTTTTTTCACGGCTCTACGTTATAAACTTCTGTGAAGCACATGGGGGTTAAAAGTGCTCACCACACATCTAGATAAGTTCCTTAAGGGGTCTAGTTTCCAAAATGGTGTCACTTGTGGGGGGTTTCCACTGTTAAGGCACATCAGGGGCTCTCCAAATGCGACATGGCGTCCAATCTCAATTCCAGCCAATTCTACATTGAAAAAGTAAAACGGCACTCCTTCTCTTCCAAGCTCTGCGGTGCGCCCTAACAGTGGTTTACCCCCACATATTGGGTATCGACGTACTCAGGAGAAATTGCACAACAACTTTTGTGGTCTAATTTCTCCTGTTACCCTTGTGAAAATAAAAATTTGTGGGCAAAAAGATCATTTTTGTAGAAAAAATGCGATTTTTTTTTTCCACGGCTCTACATTATAAACTTCTGTGAAGCACATGGGGGTTCAAAGTGCTCACCACACATCTAGATAAGTTCCTTAAGGGGTCTAGTTTCCAAAATGGGGTCACTTGTGGGGGGTTTCTACTGTTTAGGCACATCAGGGGCTCTCCAAACGCGACATGGCGTCCAATCTCAATTCCAGCCAATTCTACATTGAAAAAGTAAAACGGCGCTCCTTCACTTCCAAGCTCTGCGGTGTGCCCAAACAGTGGTTTACCCTCACATATGGGGTATCGACATATTCAGGAGAAATCCCACAACAACTTTTGTGGTCTAATTTCTCCTGTTACCCTTGTGAAAATAAGAATTTGTGGGCGAAAAGATCATTTTTGTGTAAACAAAAGCGATTTTTTTATTTTCACGGCTCTACGTTATAAACTTCTGTGAAGCACTTGGGGGTTCAAAGTGCTCACCACACATCTAGATAAGTTCCTTAAGGGGTCTAGTTTCCAAAATGGTGTCACTTGTGGGGAGTTTCCACTGTTTAGGCACATCAGGGGCTCTCTAAACGTGACATGGCGTCCGATCTCAATTCCAGCCAATTCTGCATTGAAAAAGTCAAACGGCGCTCCTTCACTTCTAAGTTCTGCGGTGCGCCCAAAAAGTGATTTACCCCCACATATGGGGTATTGGCGTATTCAGGAGAAATTGCATAACAAAATTTATGGTTACATTTCTGTTTTTACACTTGTGAAAATAAAAAAATGGTTCTGAATTAAGATGTTTGCAAAAAAAAGTTAAATGTTCATTTTTTCCTTCCACATTGTTTCAGTTCCTGTGAAGCACGTAAAGGGTTAATAAACTTCTTGAATGTGGTTTTGAGAACCTTGAGGGGTGTAGTTTTTAGAATGGTGTCACACTTCATTATTTTCTATCATATAGACCCCTCAAAATGACTTCAAATGTGATGTGGTCCCTAAAAAAAATGGTGTTGTAAAAATGAGAAATTGCTGGTCAACTTTTAACCCTTATAACTCCCTAACAAAAAAAAATTTTGTTTCCAAAATTGTGCTGATGTAAAGTAGACATGTGGGAAATGTTATTTATTAACTACTTTTCATGACATATCCCTCTGATTTAAGGGCATAAAAATACAAAATTTGAAAATTGCAAAATTTTAAAAATTTTCGCCATATTTCCGTTTTTTTTATAAATAATCGAAAGTAATATCGAAGAAATGTTACCACTAACATGAAGTACAATATGTCACGAAAAAACAATCTCAGAATCAGCGGGATCCGTTGAAGCGTTCCAGAGTTATAACCTCATAAAGTGACAGTGGTCAGAATTGCAAAAATTGGCTGCGTCATTAAGTACCAAATTGGCTCTTTCACTAAGGGGTTAAACAATACAAGTCATAACTGGTAGAGGAGGAGAGAGGACCCTGCCCGCGAAGGCTCACAATCAAGGGATGGGTGAGAATACAGTAGGTGAGGATAGAGCTGGTCATGCAGCGGTTTGGTCGATCGGTGGTTACTGCAGGTTGTAGGCTTGTCGGAAGAGGTGGGTCTTCAGGTTCTTTTTGAAGGTTTTGATGGTAGGTGAGAGTCTTATATGTTGTGCGAGAGAGTTCCAGAGTAGGGGTAGTACACGAGAGAAATCTTGTATACGATTGTGGGAAGAGGAGATAAGAGGGGAGTAGAGAAGGAGATCTTGTGAGGATCGGATGTTGTGTGTAGGTAAGTACCGGGAAACGAGGTCACAGATGTATGGAGGAGACAGGTTGTGGATGGCTTTGTACGTCATGTTTAGGGTTTTGTAGTGGAGTCTCTGAGCAATGGGGAGCCAGTGAAGGGATTGACAGAGGGGAGAGGCCGGGGAATAGCTTGGGACAGGCGGATTAGTCGGGCAGCAGAGTTTGGAATAGATTGGAGGGGTGTTAGAGGGGAGGCCACAGAGCAGGAGGTTGCAGTAGTCAAGGCGAGAGATGATGAGGGCATGGACTAGGGTTTTTGCAGATTCTTGGTTGAAGAATGTACGGATTCGTGAAATATTTTTGAGTTGAAGTCAGAAGGAAGTGGAAAGGGCTTGGATATCTGGTTTGAAGGAGAGATCAGCGTCAAGGATTACCCCAAGGCAGCGAGCTTGTGGGAATGGGGAGAGTGGGCAGCCATGCACTGTAATGGATAGGTTCGCTGAGGGGGGTCGCATGGGTTGGGGGAAAGATGGTGAAGATGAATTCTGTTTTGTCCATGTTAAGTTTCAGAAATCTAGCGGAGAAGAAGGATGAAATAGTGGACAGACATTGAGGGATTCTGGTTAGTAGGGAGGTGATATCTGGTCCAGACATGTAGATCTGTGTGTCATCAGCATAGAGGTGATACTGAAAGCCATGAGATTCTATGAGCTGTCCCAGGCCAAAGGTGTAAATGGAGAAGAGCAGGGGCCCAAGGACTGAACCTTGTGGGACTCCAACAGAGATGGGGCGAGGTGAGGAGGTGGTGTGTGAGACGCTGAATGTCCGGTCTGTTAGGTATGATGAGATCCAGGATAGGGCCAAGTCTGTGATGCCAAGGGATGAGAGGGCCTGTAATAATAGGAAATGGTCCACTGTGTCAAAGGCAGCCGACAGGTCAAGGAGGTGGAGGACAGAGTAGTGTCGCTTGCTCTTGGCGGTTAAGAGGTCATTGATCTTAGTTAGGGCAGTTTCAGTGGAATGGTGTGACCGGAAGCCAGATTGTAAGCGGTCAAAGAGGGAGCAAGAAGAGAGTTAGGAGGTCAGTTCAAGGTAGATGTGTTGTTCCAGTAGTTTGGAGGCATAAGGGAGAAGTGATATAGGGTGATAGCTAGATACAGAGGATGGGCTTTTTGAGGATAGGTGTGATGGAGGCATGTTTAAAGCTTGAGGGGAAAACACCAGTTGTTAGTGATAGGTTGAAGAGATGGGTTGGGGTTGGGATGAAGACTGTGGTGAGGTTTGGGATGAAGTGGGGTGGGAGCGGGTCAAGTGCACAGGTGGTGAGATGCGATCGTGAGAGTAGAGTGGAGAGTTGATCTTCTGTAATGGTGAAGTTGGTTTTGGAGGTGGAGGGCTGGAAAGTCAGGAGGAAGGGCTCTGGGGGTTGTTGACCAAAACTGTCTCTGATGCTATCAATCTTCTGCTTGAAAAATGAGGCAAAGTATTCAGCTGAGATAAGTGGGGAGGGAGGAGGTGCTGAGGGACGGAGGAGAGAATTGAAGGTGAATAACTGTTTAGGGCTGTGAGACAGGGAGGATATGAGAGAAGAGAAGTAGGTTTGTTTAGCTGTGGCGAGTGTGGTCTTGAAAGCAGTGAGGGACTGTTTGAATGCGATGAAGTGGTCGTTGGAGTGGGATCTTTTCCATCTGCGCTCAGCAGCCCTGGAAGCTCGCCTCAGTTCTTTGGTCAGGCTGGTGTGCCAGGGCTGTCTGTTGATTTTGCGAGCTTTGGTATGTGTTAGGGGGGCAGCAGATTCCAAAGCTACAGCTATTGTGGTGTTATATACAGTGTCATCTGCATTGTGTAAGGAACTTATATCTGTGAGAGGGAGGAGGGATTCAGAGAATGAATGTAGGTCAAGATGTTTAAGATTTCTGCGAGGGTGTGAAAGTTTGTGGGGTGGGGATTGTAGACATGGAGTGGAGAGGGAAGAGAATGTGAGAAGGTTGTGGTCAGAGAGAAGAAGAGGTGAGTTAGAGAGGTTAGATTGGGAGCAGAGGCGGGTGAAGATGAGGTCCAGTGTGTGACCATCTTTGGGAGTGGCTGCAGAATGCCATTGAGTGAGGCTGAAGGAGGAAGTGAGAGATAGAAGTTTAGTGGCAGCTGAGAGGGAAGTGTCAATGGGGATGTTGAAGTAACCCATTATGATATTGGGGATGTCCGCGGAAAGGAAATGAAGTAGCCAGGTGGTGATGTGGTCAAAGAAGGTGGTGACTGGCCCTGGGGGGCGGTAAATGACAGCCAGTTGGAGGTTGGAGGGGGAGTAGATGCGCACAGAGTGCACCTCAAAGGAAGGGAGGGTAACAGAGGGTGGCGGTGGGATTGGGGTGAAGCAGTTATTCAACAGGAGAAAACCAACTCCTCCACCATGTTTGCTGCTGGGGCGGGGTGTGTGAGAAAATTCACATAACAACTCATATACACCAGTAACATCCAGAATTTGGCTGTATGTAATTTCATTGCTACTTTATGATACTTAATACAATTAAATAAAAGTTATGTTTTATTCACATACCCCTTTTTTCCCTCATTCTCTTCCTATTTTTCCTCTACAAAATACATTTCAGATACCCACTCATTTACTTCTATGGGAGAAATATTTAAAATCAAGAGTCATCTCACATGTTATACTAAAGGAGTTATATACAGTATTGCATTCAGTGCCCCTGTGCAAAATTATATGTGATTTCAAAGATAAAGCCGTGTGCACTACTACTAGTGGGGCCCAGGTAGATTCCCACACCATGTGATACTAAAAGAAAGAACCTGGCCCTCAACTTAATGCTTGTGAGATTTTAATCGTAGTAGCCAAATTTGGCTACTACGATTAAAATCTCACAAGCATTAGGTTGAGTGCCAAGTTCTTTCTTTCAAAATTATATGTGAGACAGACGAAAAGGGAACTGCGAGTGAGACGTAAAGAACATGCTAATAACATTAAAAAAGGTTTTACAGATCATTGGCTATCCATACATTTTAAGGAAGCCCATAATAAGTGGCAGGATTCCTTTCAAATTACTGTTTGATTTCAGCTGGTGTCTTTTTTCAAATGTTCAATACGTTTTTAATGTGACATTTCTCATTATTAAACATATAATAATTTATGGTCATCTATGGTTTAATTTATTTGACTGAGGGGAATGGATGGGCTGTTACCGACATTGGGTGAGAATTTCATGTCAATAGCTCCTTCAGAAATATATTTACTTAGAAAATTGGTGGCATGTTCAATATTTACAATAATCGAAGAATATAAGGAGGGGATATGGCGTTCATGATTTAGTGTGGTTAACCTAATTTCATCATTTTGAGGTAAAGGCGACACAGTGGTGCCCAACATTCTTCTGCTGTTGGCTTATGTTTAATATTTATTTCACCGCTGTAAATACCCTGATACAATCACTGCTAAACACAATAACAATAACTAGCTGCCATCACCAATGGTTTTTACAGGCCGATTGGACAACGGTTAAAGATACAGTATTGCTTCAGGGGTGCGGTTTATAGAGAAAGAGGAACAAAGCTATTAAATTTGATATATTTTTTTATCCAAAAAGTAGGTCGTGATTATAAAGCTATACAAAGATGTTGCAAAATGGGAACAAAACAATGCAGCATAAACAATTACATAAAATAAGAAGGATAATCAGCAGAAATGTACTAAACCTGATGTCACAGGATTGACTCCGACACTTATGAAAAGGAGCTCTTCATTTTGGGGGTAAAGTTACAAAACTACAAAACTACAGCAAATGGTATCCTCCCATGGCTGAAAATGGTTATCATAGTTTGGCATTTGCTTTTATTAACAGAAGCTAAGCCCCCATACCTCTCCTTTGAAGACTTAAAACAAGACTGTCAAATTTCCTATCACAATTTTATCATTCTATAGATAGAAAATATGGCATGGATATTGTCATCCATCTGATATTAATTTGGAGGTGCTGCCGTTACCACCCCCAGTGATGGAAGACAATGAATTGCATTTGCCACTTCATCACAACATCAAAAATTTGTCTCTCATAGTTATTAAGGTTGAAGGAAGACTTTAAGTCCATCTAGTTCAACCCATAGCCTAACCTAACATGCCCTAAGATGTTGATCCAGAGGAAGGCAAAAAAAACCCATGTGGCAAATAGTAAGCTCCACATTGGGGAAAAAAATTCCTTCCCGACTCCACATACGGCAATCAGACTAGTTTCCTGGATCAACGCCCTATCACGGAATCTAGTATATATACCCTGTAACATTATACTTTTCAAGAAAGGCATCGAGTCCCCTCTTACATTTAAGTAATGAATCACTCATTACAACATCATACGGCAGAGAGTTCCATAGTCTCACTGCTCTTACAGTAAAGAACCCGCGTCTGTTATTATTCCTAAACCTTCTTTCCTCCAGAAGTAGAGGATGCACCATTGTCCCTGTCTTAGGTCTATGATTAAAAAGATCATCAGAAAGGTCTTTGTACTGTCTCCTCATATATTTATACATTGAAATAAGATCACCCCTTAGTCTTCGTTTTTCCAAACTAAATAGCCCCAAGTGTAATAACCTATCTTGGTATTGCAGACCCCCCAGTCCTCTAATAACCTTGGTCGCTCTTCTCTGCACCCGCTCTAGTTCAGCTATGTCTTTCTTATACACCGGAGACCAGAACTGTACACAGTATTCTAAGTGTGGTCGAACTAGTGACTTGTATAAAGGTAAAATTATGTTCTCTTCATGAGCATCTATGCCTCTTTTAACCCCTTTACCCCCAAGGGTGGTTTGCACGTTAATGACCGGGCCAATTTTTACAATTCTGACCACTGTCGCTTTATGAGGTTATAACTCTGGAACGCTTCAATGGATCCTGGTGATTCTGACATTGTTTTCTCGTGACATATTGTACTTCATGACAATGGTAAAAATTATTTGATAGTACCTGCGTTTATTTGTGAAAAAAATGGAAATTTGGCGAAAATTATGAAAATTTCGCAATTTTCCAACTTTGAATTTTTATGCAATTAAATCACAGAGATATGTCACACAAAATACTTAATAAGTAACATTTCCCACATGTCTACTTTACATCAGCACAATTTTGGAACCAAAATTTTTTTTTGTTAGGGAGTTATAAGGGTTAAAAGTTGACCAGCAATTTCTCATTTCTACAACACCATTTTATTTTAGGGACCACATCTCATTTGAAGTCATTTTGAGGGGTCTATATGATCGAAAATACCCAAGTGTGACACCATTCTAAAAACTACACCCCTCAAGGTGCTCAAAACCATATTCAAGAAGTTTATTAACCCTTCTGGTGCTTCACAGGAATTTTTTGAATGTTTAAATAAAAATGAACATTTAACTTTTTTTCACAAAAAATTTAATTCAGCTCCAATTTGTTTTATTTTACCAAGGGTAACAGGAGAAAATGGACCCCAAACATTGTTGTACAATTTGTCCTGAGTATGCCAATACCCAACATGTGGGGGTAAACCACTGTTTGGGCGCATGGCAGAGCTCGGAAGCGAAGGAGTGCCATTTGACTTTTCAATGCAAAATTGACTGGAATTGAGATGGGACGCCATGTTTCGTTTGGAGAGCCCCTGATGTGGCTAAACATTGAAACCCCCCACAAGTGACACCATTTTGGAAAGTAGACCCCCTAAGGAACTTATCTAGAGGTGTGGTGAGCACTTTGACCCAACAAGTGCTTCACAGAAGTTTATAATGTAGAACCGTAAAAATAAAAAATCATATTTTTTCACAAAAATTATCTTTTCGCCCCCAATATTTTATTTTCCCAAGGGTAAGAGAAGAAATTGGACCCCAAAAGTTGTTGTACAATTTGTCCTGAGTACGCTGATAGCCCATATGTGGGGGTAAACCACTGTTTGGGCGGATGGGAGAGCTCGGAAGGGAAGGAGCGCCGTTTGACTTTTCAATGCAAAATTGACAGGAATTGAGATGGGACGTCATGTTGCGTTTGAAGAGCCACTGATGTGCCTAAACATTGAAACCCCCCACAAGTGACACCATTTTGGAAAGTAGACCCCCTAAGGAACTTATCTAGAGGTGTCGTGAGCACTTTGACCCACCAAGTGCTTCACAGAAGTTTATAATGTAGAACCGTAAAAATAAAAAATCATATTTTTTCACAAAAATTATCTTTTTGCCCCCAATTTTTTATTTTCCCAAGGGTAAGAGAAGAAATTGGACCCCAAAAGTTGTTGTACAATTTGTCCTGAGTACGCGGATACCCCATATGTGGGGGTAAACCACTGTTTGGGTGGATGGGAGAGCACGGAAGGGAAGGAGCGCCGTTTGACTTTTCAAAGCAAAATTGACAGGAATTGAGATGGGACGCCATGTTGCGTTTGAAGAGCCACTGATGTGCCTAAACATTGAAACCCCCCACAAATGACACCATTTTGGAAAGTAGACCCCCTAAGGAACTTATCTAGAGGTGTGGTGAGCACTTTGACCCACCAAGTGCTTCACAGAAGTTTATAATGCAGAGCCGTAAAAATAAAACAAAATTTTTTTCCCACAAAAATTATTTTTTTAGCCCCCAGTTTTGTATTTTCCTGAGGGTAACAGGAGAAATTGGACCCCAAAATTTGTTGCCCAATTTGTCCTGAGTGCGATGATACACCATATGTGGGGGGAACCACTGTTTGGGCACATGGGAGGGCTCAGAAGGGAAGGAGTGCCATTTGAATGCAGACTTAGATGGAATGGTCTGCAGGTGTCACATTGCGTTTGCAGAGCCCCTAATGTACCTAAACAGTAGAAACCCCCCACAAGTGACACCATTTTGGAAAGTAGACCCCCTTAGGAACTTATCTAGATGTGTGCTGAGCGCTTTGACCCACCAAGGGCTTCACAGAAGTTTATAATGGAGAGCCGTAAAAATAAAACAAAAATTTTTTCCCACAAAAATTATTTTTTAGCCCCCAGTTTTGTATTTTCCCGAGGGTAAAAGGAGAAATTCGACCCCACAATTTGTTGTCCAATTTGTCCTGAGTGCGCTGATACCCCATATGTGGGGGGGAACCACTGTTTGGGCGCATGGGAGGGCTCGGAAGGGAAGGAGCTCCATTTGGAATGAGGACTTAGATGGAATGGTCTGCAGGTGTCACATTGCATTTGCAGAGCCCCTAATGTACCTAAACAGTAGAAACCTCCCACAAGTGACACCATTTTGGAAACTAGACCCCCTAAGGAACTCATCTAGATGTGTTGTGATAGCTTTGAACCCCCAAGTGTTTCACTACAGTTTGTAACGCAGAGCCGTGAAAATTAAAAAAAAAAATCTTACCCCCCAAAATTTCTTTTTAGCCCCCAGTTTTGTATTTTCCCGAGGGTAAGAGGGGAAATTCGACCCCAAAAGTTGTTGTCCAATTTGTCCTGAGTACGCTGATACCCCGTATGTTGGGGGAAACCAACGTTTGAGCGCATGGCAGAGCTCGGAAGGGAAGGAGCGCCATTTGGAATGCAGACTTAGATGGAATGGTCTGCAGACGTCACATTGCGTTTGCAGAACCCCTAATGTACCTAAACAGTAGAAACCCCCCACAAGTGACCCCATATTGGAAACTAGACCCCCCAGGGAACTAATCTAGATGTGTTGTGAGAACTTTGAACCCCCAAGTGTTTCACTACAGTTTATAACGCAGAGCCGTGAAAATAAAAAATCTTTTTTTTCCCACAAAAAATATGTTTTAGCCCCGAGTTTTGTATTTTCCCAAGGGTAGCAGGAGAAATTGGACCCCAAAAGTTGTTGTCCTATTTGTCCTGAGTACGCTGATACCCCATATGTTGGGGTAAACCCCTGTTTGGGCACACGGGAGAGCTCGGAAGGGAAGAAGCACTGTTTTACTTTTTCAACGCAGAATTGGCTGGAATTGAGATCGGACGCCATGTCGCGTTTGGAGAGCCCCTGATGTGCCTAAACAGTGGAAACCCCCCAATTATAACTGAAACCCTAATCCAAACACATCCCTAACCCTAATCCCAACAGTAACCCTAACCACACCTCTAACCCTGACACACCCCTAACCCTAATCCCAACCCTATTCCCAACCGTAAATGTAATCTAAACCCTAACTGTAACTTTAGCCCCAACCCAAACTGTAGCCCTAGCCCTAACCCTAGCCCTAACCCTAATCCTAACCCTAGCCCTAACCCTAGCCCTAACCCTAGCCCTAACCCTAGCCCTAGCCCTAACCCTAGCCCTAACCCTAGCCCTAACCCTAACCCTAGCCCTAACCCTAGCCCTAACCCTAACCCTAGCCCTAACCCTAGCCCTAACCCTAGCCCTAACCCTAGCCCTAACCCAAGCCCTAACTCTAACCCTAGCCCTAATGGGAAAATGGAAATAAATACATTTTTTTAATTTTTCCCTAACTAAGGGGGTGATGAAGGGGGGTTTGATTTACTTTTATAGCGGGTTTTTTAGCGGATTTTTATGATTGGCAGCCGTCACACACTGAAAGACGCTTTTTATTGCAAAAAATATTTTTTGCGTTACCACATTTTGAGAGCTATAATTTTTCTATATTCTGGTCCACAGAGTCATGTGAGGTCTTGTTTTTTGCGGGACGAGTTGATGTTTTTATTGGTAACATTTTCGGGCACGTGACATTTTTTGATCGCTTTTTATTCCGATTTTTGTGAGGCAGAATGACCAAAAACCAGCTATTCATGAATTTCTTTTGGGGGAGGCGTTTATACCGTTCCGCGTTTGGTAAAATTGATGAAGCAGTTTTATTCTTCGGGTCAGTACGATTACAGCGACACCTCATTTATATCATTTTTTTATGTTTTGGCGCTTTTATACGATAAAAACTATTTTATAGAAAAAATAATTATTTTTGCATCGCTTTATTCTCAGGACTATAACTTTTTTATTTTTTTGCTGATGATGCTGTATGGCGGCTCGTTTTTTGCGGGACAAGATGACGTTTTCAGCGGTACCATGGTTAGTTATATCTGTCTTTTTGATCGCGTGTTATTCCACTTTTTGTTCGGCGGTATGATAATAAAGCGTTGTTTTTTGCCTCGTTTTTTTTTTTTTTTTCTTACGGTGTTTACTGAAGGGGTTAACTAGTGGGCCAGTTTTATAGGTCGGGCCGTTACGGACGCGGCGATACTAAATATGTGTACTTTTATTGTTTTTTTTTTTTTATTTAGATAAAGAAATGTATTTATGGGAATAATATTTTTATTTTTTTTTTCATTATTTTGGAATATTTTTTTTTATTTTTTTTTACACATTTGAAATTTTTTTTTTTTACTTTTTTACTGTGTCCCAGGGGGGGACATCACAGATCAGTGATCTGACAGTTTGCACAGCACTCTGTCAGATCACTGATCTGATAGGAGTGCAGGCTGCTTCACAGTGCCTGCTCTGAGCAGGCTCTGTGAAGCCACCTCCCTCCCTGCAGGACCCGGATCCGCGGCCATCTTGGATCCGGGGCTGGAGGGAGCAGGGAGGGAGGTGAGACCCTCGCAGCAACGCGATCACATCGCGTTGCTGCGGGGGGCTCAGGGAAGCCCGCAGAGAGCCCCCTCCCTGCGCGGTGCTTCCCTGTACCGCCGGCACATCGCGATCATCTTTGATCGCGGTGTGCCGGGGGTTAATGTGCCGGGGGCGGTCCGTGACCGCTCCTGGCACATAGTGCCGGATGTCAGCTGCGATAAACAGCTGACACCCGGCCGCGATCGGCGGCGCTCCCCCCGTGAGCGCTGCCGATCGCATATGACGTACTATTGCGTCCTTGGGAAGTAAAGCCCACCCCACATGGATGCAATAGTACGTCTAATGGCAGAAAGGGGTTAATGCATCCCATTATTTTATTTGCCTTTGTAGCAGCTGCCTGACACTGGCCACTGAACATGAGTTTGTCATCCACCCTTACACCCAGGTCTTTTTCATTGACGGTTTTGCCCAGAGTTTTAGAATTAAGCACATAGTTATACATCTTATTACTTCTACCCAAGTGCATGACCTTACATTTATCCCCATTAAAGCTCATTTGCCATTTATCAGCCCAAGCTTCTAGTTTACATAAATCCTCCTGTAATATAAAATTGTTCTCCTCTGTATTCATTACCCTGCAGAGTTTAGTGTCATCTGCAAATATTGAAATTCTACTCTGAATGCCCCCTACAAGGTCATTAATAAATATGTTAAAAAGAAGAGGGCCCCATACTGACCCCTGTGGTACCCCACTGCTAACCGCGACCCAGTCCGAGTGTGCTCCATTAATAACCACCCTTTGTTTCCTATCCCTAAGCCAGCTCTCAACCCACTTGCACATATTTTCCCCTATCCCCATTATTCTCATTTTATGTATCAACCTTTTGTGTGGCACCGTATCAAAAGCTTTTGAAAAGTCCATATACACTTCATCCACTGGGTTCCCTTGGTCCAGTCCGGAACTTACCTCTTCATAGAAGCTGATCAAATTAGTCTGACATGAGCGGTCCCTAGTAAACCCGTGCTGATACTGGGTCATGAGGTTATTCCTCTTCAGATACTCCAGTATAGCATCCCTTAGAATGCCCTCCAGGATTTTACCCACAGTAGAGTTTAAGCTTACTGGCCTATAATTTCCGAGTTCAGTTTTTGTACCTTTTTTGAATATTGGCACCACATTTGCTATACACCAGTCCTGTGGTACAGACCCTGTTATTATGGAGTCTTTAAAGATTAAAAATAATGGTCTATCGATGACTGTACTTAGTTCCTGCAGTACTCGGGGGTGTATCCCATCCGGCCCAGGAGATTTGTCAATTTTAGTGATTTTTGGACACCGCCGCACTTCCTGCTGGGTTAAGCAGGTGACATTTAATGGGGAATTTTTATCACTAGTCATTTTGTCTGCCATGGGATTTTCATATCTATGTTGTTCATAAAACTGCAATATTCATAATTTGAAAAGGAAAGCTAAGGAGCTCCTAGTAGTCTGCCTGCCTTTCTGGTCACAGTGAGGTCGGGGGTGATAGGTTATCGCCATAAATCTGTCATCTTTCGAATCCCTCATCCAACTGTGTGGGGTCTGTGATCCATCATATACCAAGCTTTAATAACAGTTGTAGTTAAATGTCTCGATTTTGGTTAATTTCCTTTTGCATTTACCCTTCATCAAAAGGTATGACACAATAGATGCAAAAACTCAGCACAGTGACTTGATTTTGACAAGTAACCCCTTAAAAACATCAGTTACTTATTCAAATGTGTGAAAATGGGCTGTTTGCCCACTTTGATGCCAGTTCTGGTACCCAGAACCCAATTGAGCCAGGCTGGAGTGACCTGGGATTAATGCAGGGCATCATTGTTTGTGTATTTTAAGTGTCAGATCAGTGGCCCAAAGGCATTTAACCTCTTAAAAACATCAGTTACATATTCAAATGGCCAAAATTGACTGTCTACCCTCTTTGATGCCAGTTCTGATGCCCAGAACCCATTTGGGCCAGGCTGGCAATAACTGGTTTGGATGTGGGGTGCCCTGTTCTATATGTCTGCAGTGTGAGATCAGTGGCCCAAAGGCATTTAACCCTTTGTTCAGCTCTCTTTGGTGCCCACTTTGATGCCCATTTTTGTGCCAGTTTTATTGTTTTTGTAGCCGTTTTTAAGCGTATTCACATCAGGGCACCTCACTGCATTGTCTTTTATTATTGTGATGCTTATTTTTTGTTGTTAAATCTATAAAAAACAGAAAAGAAAAAATTGCCGAATAAGAAACTGAACGAATAAGAAACCAACTTCAGCCTCGTTCTTTATGCCACCTTTGAAATCCATATATAGACACATTTAATTACTTAGTTCAATCCTATTGCCATACATGTATAAAATACAGTTGCTCACCACAATTGTGAAATTATTCATTCTAAAGAGTTCTCTTACTTTGAGTGTGGTAATGTAACAGGATGCCACCATTGTAGTAAGTCAGTTTATGACATTCTTTCCCTCCCAAATATTATAAGATCAATTGTGAATTATCAAAACAAACCAATACTCATCCTCTATTGCACCCTTGAAATCTCTTTGCCGCTACTTAGATCTCTGGTTGCAGCTAATCGCTGGGTTTTACCGCTCCGCCAATGTAGGGAGGATAAGCTCCTTGATTAGTATCCAAAGAATAATCCAGGTCAGGCAGGTCCATTTTAAAGTTATTTTGTTGAAATTTTTATTGAAAAAGTTTTCCATCAAAAAATGATCACATAGCATCAAAAATCACAACCCCCATATGGGAATAATAACATGGGCAGACGCATTTCGAACAGTAGTTCTTAATTTTTGCAAGGATAGGTAGCCAAATACAATCCACATGTGATAAATTGACACGTTTCAGCAAGGAGCATTACACCATGAATAAGGCTTCTTGCTGAAACACATTGTTTTGTCACATGTGGATTGTCTTTCGGTTACCTACCTTGGCTGTATAATTTTTAATGGATTAATTAAAAGCTAAGTTTTTCATTTTTATTACTGCCTTTGTGCCAATTTCATTGCTGGAGACCCCTTTTTCTTCCTTTGCCTTTGCTTTTTGCGTCCTTGACTGGGACGGCTCAGTGCGAACTGTACATAGCTGACAAGGTGCATCACAAAACGGTGAGCTGACTTTCCTCGTCCCTTTTACCTTTTTTATATAGTATAATGCAGCCACCATATAGAGTATAATGTAGCTACCCAATAAAGTATATTGTAGCCACCAAATAGAGTATAATGTAGCTACTCCATAGAGTATAATGCAGCCACCCAATAGAGTATAATCCAACCACTCCATAGAGTATAATGCAGCCACCCCTTAGAGTATAATGCAGCCACTCAAGAGTACAATGTAGCCAGCCAGTAAAGTATAATATAGCCACCCAATAGACAGAGTATGATGCAGCCACCCCTAGTGTACAATGCAGCTACCCCATAGAGTACAATGCAACTCCCTCATAGAGTGTAATGCAGCCCCTTCATAGAGTATAATGCAGCCACCCCATAGAATATAATACAGCTCCTTAAAGTATACATTAATGCAGTCACACAGTCCTGCAGCATTACGGCCACACACCCAATGCATTCCCCCCACACCCAATGAGCACCGTTTCGCAAAGTGCTTCTTCTGGGGGCATTTTGTGAAATGACACTCGTCATGCTTGGGGGGAACACAGCAAACAGCTGCATTGACCCTGATACCACTCTCTCATAGGTAATAACCTACATAACTTATTCAATTCAGTACTTGCATTTACTTAATATGGATGTGTGGTTCATGTGGTCTGAAAGGTGAAAGGAGGAATTCTTTTAGGGTATTGTCTCTTTCTGTATAGTGTGAAACACAGCTTTTACTGCATTTATGCAATTAAAGGATATTGCCTACTATATCAATAGCACTGCCTATTGAAGGACATTTCAGCAACTTGCTTCCAACCCCAGATTTGAACCAACTCTCAGTGCTCACTAGGGCTGTCAGTAGTTAATAGGATTCAGCAGTGCCCTTGACATTGCAATACAGTTTCATTGGACACCCCAACTCCCCCTCCCCCCTTATCACCACCAAAAAGGAGGCAGGAGTCGGTGGCTGCGGCTAAAGCCTGTGCCCGCTGCTAAAGAGAAATTAATATTCATTCTCCTATAGCATGCACAAAGTTACAGCTGCAGCTGCTTGCTTCCAGCAGCTGCCGGGCTGTCATAGGTGCACTCCCTGAAGCCAGTATCCAGCCCAGGATGGGAGGTGCGTTCTGGAGGAGGGCACGGTGCAGTGTGAGGCATGGCCCATCGGCTGAAAGATGGCAAAGGCAAGAGGTGTGGGAGTGACTGGTGATGCGGTGAGCGTTTCAAACGTCCGACTCCAGAAGAGGCAGAGCCATATAGACAGGAAATGTGCAGTAAGTGAGAGGCCAGTGCCTTTTTTCCTACAGTTTGTGAAGAGGGAGGAACTGAGGAAGATGTCAACGGTGATGGCACACCGTGACTGTGATACAAAAGTACGGCCTGCATAGTGGTGATGAGGAGGAAACGGAGGATGTGAGTGGTAAAAGAATATGGGGACCAGTGTGCAGTAGATGAGTATTGGCTGGGATTTGTTGTCTTTTGCCTGTTCTGGACCCTGATTACCATGATCAAGTCATTCTGGAGACATCACCAGTTACTGTGGCTCAGCCTGTTCTGAAAAGAATTTCCCCCCATGTAAGGACCATGCCCCCAAGGGACTGTGTGCTTTATGTGTAGGCAGGGCTGTGTGTTGTGAATTTTGTTGTCGGGCTCCCTCCTGTGGTCATGAATGGTACTTCAGCTGGTTCTGTCCATGGACTTCCTCTGGTGGGTGTTTCTGAGTTTCCTTCCACAGGTGACGAGGTTAATTCGTTAGCTGCTGCTCTATTTAACTCCAGTTAGATCTTTGCTCCATGCCACCTGTCAATGTTCCAGTATTGGTCTAGTTCACTCCTGGATCGTTCTTGTGACCTGTCTTCCCAGCAGAAGCTAAGTTCCAGCTTGTATTTCTTTGGTTTGCTATTTTTTCTGTCCAGCTTGCTATTTTTATTGTTGTCTTGCTTGCTGGAAGCTCTGGGACGCAGAGGGAGCGCCTCCGCACCGTGAGTCAGGTGCGGAGGGTCTTTTTGCGCCCTCTGCGTGGTCTTTTTGTAGGTTTTTGTGCTGACCGCAAAGTAACCTTTCCTATCCTCGGTCTGTTCAGTAAGTCGGGCCTCACTTTGCTAAATCTATTTCATCTCTGTGTTTGTATTTTCAACTTTACTCACAGTCATTATATGTGGGGGGCTGCCTTTTCCTTTGGGGAATTTCTCTGAGGCAAGGTAGGCTTTATTTTTCTATCTTCAGGGCTAGCTAGTTCCTTAGGCTGTGCCGAGTTGCATAGGGAGCGTTAGGAACAATCCACGGCTATTTCTAGTGTGTTTGATAGGATTAGGAATTGCGGTCAGCAGAGTTCCCACGTCCCAGAGCTTGTCCTTTATTATCAGTAACTATCAGGTCATTCCGTGTGCTCTTAACCACCAGGTCCATTATTGTCCTGACCACCAGGTCATAACAGTACAGGTGGCCCAAAGTACTAATGCATCTCAATAGAGGGATAAGAGAAGTTCTGAGACCATTTTTTTTTCTTTGCAGTGTGTTTTGTCTCCCTTTTTCCCCTTTACCTCTGGGTCGTTCAGGACACAGGTGTAAACATGGACATTCAAGGTCTGTCCTCTTGGATGGATAATCTCACTACAAGGGTACAAAACATTCAAGATTTTGTGGTTCAGAATCCGATGTCAGAGCCTAGGATTCCAATTCCTGATTTGTTTTTTGGTGATAGATCTAAGTTCTTGAATTTCAAAAATAATTGTAAATTGTTTCTTGCCTTGAAACCTCGCTCCTCAGGTGACCCTGTTCAACCAGTAAAGATCATTATTTCTTTGTTACGTGGTGACCCTCAAGACTGGGCATTTTCCCTTGCGCCAGGAGATCCGGCATTGCGTGATGTTGATGCGTTTTTCCTGGTGCTTGGATTGCTTTATGACAAACCTAATTCAGTGGATCAGGCAGAGAAAATCTTGCTGGCTCTGTGTCAGGGTCAGGATGAAGCGGAGATATATTGTCAGAAGTTTAGAAAGTGGTCTGTGCTCACTCAGTGGAATGAATGTGCCCTGGCAGAAATCTTCAGAAAGGGTCTCTCTGAAGCCCTTAAGGATGTCATGGTGGGATTTCCCATGCCTGCTGGTCTGAATGAGTCTATGTCCTTGGCCATTCAGATCGATCAACGCTTGCGTGAGCATAAAGCTGTGCACCATTTGGCGGTACTATCTGAGCATGGGCCTGAGCCAATGCAATGTGATAGGACTTTGACCAGAGCTGAACGGCAAGAACACAGACGTCGGAATGGGCTGTGTTTTTACTGTGGTGATTCCACTCATGCTATCTCCGATTGTCCTAAGCGCACTAAGCGGTTCGCTAGGTCTGCCACCATTGGTACGGTACAGTCTAAATTTCTATTGTCCGTTACTCTGATTTGCTCTTTGTCATCCTATTCTGTTATGGCATTTGTGGATTCAGGCGCTGCCCTGAATTTGATGGACTTGGAGTTTGCCAGGCGCTGTGGTTTTTTCTTGGAGCCCTTGCAGTATCCTATTCCATTGAGAGGACTGGACTCAGTACTGGACCCAATTGACCATGTGCATGGCTCCTGCACATCAGGAGGATATCCGCTTTCTGGTGTTGCATAATCTGCATGATGTGGTCGTTTTGGGGTTGCCATGGCTACAGGTTCATAATCCAGTATTGGACTGGAAATCTATGTCTGTGTCGAGCTGGGGTTGCCAAGGGGTACATGATGATGTTCCATTTTTGTCTATTTCGTCTTCCACTCCTTCTGAAGTTCCAGAGTTTTTGTCGGATTATCGGGATGTATTTGATGAGCCCAAAGCCAGTGCCCTACCTCCTCATAGGGATTGCGATTGTGCAATTAATTTGATTCCTGGTAGTAAGTTTCCTAAGGGCTGATTGTTCAATTTATCTGTGCCAGAACACGCCGCTATGCGGAGTTATATAAAGGAATCCTTGGAGAAAGGCCATATTCGCCCGTCATCACCGTTAGGAGCAGGGTTCTTTTTTGTGGCCAAGAAGGATGGTTCTTTGAGACCTTGTATTGATTACCACCTTCTTAATAAAATTACAGTCAAATTTCAGTATCCTTTGCCATTGCTGTCTGATTTGTTTGCTCGTATTATAGGGGCTAGTTGGTTCACCAAGATAGATCTTCGAGGGGCGTATAATCTTGTGCGTATTAAACAAGGCGATGAATGGAAAACAGCATTTAATACGCCCGAGGGCCATTTTGAGTACCTGGTTATGCCATTCGGGATTTCCAATGCTCCATCAGTATTTCAGTCCTTTATGCATGACATCTTCCGAGAGTACCTGGATAAATTCTTGATTGTGTATTTGGATGATATTTTGGTCTTTTCGGATGATTGGGAGTCTCATGTGAAGCAGGTCAGAATGGTGTTCCAGGTCCTTCGTGCGAATTCTTTGTTTCTGAAGGGGTCAAAGTGTCTCTTTGGAGTTCAAAAGGTTTCATTTTTGGGGTTCATTTTTTCCCCTTCTACTATCGAGATGGACCCCGTTAAAGTCCAGGCCATTTACGATTGGACTCAGCCGACATTTGTGAAGAGCCTGCAAAAGTTCCTGGGATTTGCTAATTTTTATCGGCGCTTCATCGCTAATTTTTCTACTGTTGCTAAACCGTTGACTGATTTGACCAAGAAGGGTGCTGATGTGGTCAATTGGTCTTCTGCAGCTGTAGAGGCTTTTCAGGAGTTGAAGCGTCGTTTTTCTTCTGCCCCTGTGTTGTGCCAGCCAGATGTTTCGCTCCCGTTTCAGGTTGAGGTTGATGCTTCTGAGATTGGAGCAGGGGCTGTTTTGTCGCGAAGAAGTTCTGATGGCTCGGTGATGAAGCCATGTGCTTTCTTTTCTAGAAAGTTTTCGCCTGCTGAGCGTAATTATGATGTTGGTAATCGTGAGTTGTTGGCCATGAAGTGGGCATTTGAGGAGTTGCGTCATTGGCTTGAAGGAGCCAAGCATCGCGTGGTGGTCTTGACAGATCACAAGAATTTGACTTATCTTGAGCCTGCCAAACGGTTGAATCCGAGACAGGCTCGATGGTCGTTATTTTTCTCCCGTTTTGATTTTGTGGTTTTGTACCTTCCGGGCTCTAAGAATGTGAAGGCTGATGCCCTGTCAAGGAGTTTTGTGCCTGACTCTCCGGGTGTTCCTGAGCCGGCGGGTATTCTCAAAGAGGGGGTAATTTTGTCTGCCATCTCCCCTGATTTGCGGCGGGTGCTGCAAAAATTTCAGGCTGATAGACCTGACCGTTGCCCAGCGGAGAAACTGTTTGTCCCTGAAAGATGGACTTGTAGAGTTATCTCTGAGATTCATTGTTCAGTGTTGGCTGGGCATCCTGGAATCTTTGGTACCAGAGATTTGGTGGCTAGATCCTTTTGGTGGCCGTCTTTGTCACGGGATGTGCGTTCTTTTGTGCAGTCCTGTGGGACTTGTGCTCGGGCTAAGCCCTGCTGTTCTCGTGCCAGTGAGTTGCTTTTGCTGTTGCCGGTCCCGAAGAGGCCCTGGACGCATATTTCTATGGATTTTATTTCGGATCTCCCCGTCTCTCAAAAGATGTCGGTCATTTGGGTGGTTTGTGATCGCTTTTCTAAGATGGTCCATTTGGTACCTTTGTCTAAATTGCCTTCCTCCTCTGATTTGGTGCCATTATTTTTCCAGCATGTGGTTCGTTTACATGGTATCCCGGAGAACATCGTTTCTGACAGAGGTTCCCAGTTTGTTTCGAGGTTTTGGCGATCCTTTTGTGGTAGGATGGGCATTGATTTGTCTTTTTCCTCGGCTTTCCATCCTCAGACAAATGGCCAAACCGAACGAACTGATCAAACTTTGGAAACATATCTGAGATGCTTTGTTTCTGCTGATCAGGATGATTGGGTGTCCTTTTTGCCGTTGGCTGAGTTCGCCCTTAATAATTGGGCCAGCTCGGCTACTTTGGTTTCGCCGTTTTTTTGCAATTCTGGTTTCCATCCTTGTTTCTCTTCAGGGCAGGTTGAGTCTTCAGACTGTCCTGGTGTAGATACTGTGGTGGATAGGTTGCAGCAGATTTGGACTCATGTGGTGGACAATTTGACATTATCCCAGGAGAAGGCTCAACGTTTCGGTAACCGCCGGCGCTGTGTGGGTCCCCGACTTCGTGTTGGGGATTTGGTTTGGTTGTCGTCTCGTTATGTTCCTATGAAGGTTTCCTCTCCTAAGTTTAAGCCTTGTTTCATTGGTCCGTATAAGATTTCTGAGGTTATCAATCCTGTGTCATTTCGTTTGGCCCTTCCTGCTTCTTTTGCCATCCATAATGTGTTCCATAGGTCGTTATTGCGGAGATACATGGCGCCTGTGGTTCCATCCGTTGATCCTCCTGCCCCGGTGTTGGTTGAGGGGGAGTTGGAGTATGTGGTGGAGAAGATTTTGGATTCTCGTGTTTCGAGACGGAAACTCCAGTACCTGGTCAAGTGGAAGGGTTATGGTCAGGAAGATAATTCCTGGGTTTTTGCCTCTGATGTTCATGCTGCCGATCTGGTTTGTGCCTTTCATTTGGCTCATCCTGGTCGGCCTGGGGGCTCTGGTGAGGGTTCGGTGACTCCTCCTCAAGGGGGGGGTACTGTTGTGAATTCTGTTGTCGGGCTCCCTCCTGTGGTCATAAATGGTACTTCGGCTGGTTCTGTCCATGGACTTCCTCTGGTGGGTGTTTCTGAGTTTCCTTCCACAGGTGACGAGGTTAATTCATTAGCTGCTGCTCTATTTAACTCCACTTAGATCTTTGCTCCATGCCACCTGTCAATGTTCCAGTATTGGTCTAGTTCACTCCTGGATCGTTCTTGTGACCTGTCTTCCCAGCAGAAGCTAAGTTCCAGCTTGTATTTCTTTGGTTTGCAATTTTTTCTGTCCAGCTTGCTATTTTTATTGTTGTCTTGCTTGCTGGAAGCTCTGGGACGCAGAGGGAGCGCCTCCGCACCGTGAGTCGGTGCGGAGGGTCTTTTTACGCCCTCTGTGTGGTCTTTTTGTAGGTTTTTGTGCTGACCGCAAAGTAACCTTTCCTATCCTCGGTCTGTTCAGTAAGTCGGGCCTCACTTTGCTAAATCTATTTCATCTCTGTGTTTGCATTTTCATCTTTACTCACAGTCATTATATGTGGGGGGCTGCCTTTTCCTTTGGGGAATTTCTCTGAGGCAAGGTAGGCTTTATTTTTCTATCTTCAGGGCTAGCTAGTTCCTTAGGCTGTGCCGAGTTGCATAGGGAGCGTTATGCGCAATCCATGGCTATTTCTAGTGTGTTTGATAGGATTAGGAATTGCGGTCAGCAGAGTTCCCACGTCCCAGAGCTCGTCCTTTATTATCAGTAACTATCAGGTCATTCCGTGTGCTCTTAACCACCAGGTCCATTATTGTCCTGACCACCAGGTCATAACAGCTGTGCAGTTAAATGACTGTGTTCCCAAGTCTTAAGGACTTAAGGTGGGGGAAGAGGAGGATGACCCGATGTTCCGATTAGGTCAGGAATATTAAGGACTGTGTCCTTTTACTGGAAGGGCTGTTGCTGTGGTGGCCTATGGGCCTCTGTTAAGCATGGAAACAGACACTTCATTTCCAGGCCCATAACAGAGATGGTCCAGGTTTCCAGTGAGGGTAAGACATCCAGATGAAGACGCCGATTGTAAATGTTTTATTGTGTGATAACCAGAGGCGGCAGCAATAGGAAAGTGTCATTAGTCTGACAACTGGCACATTACAGAGAAACAGGGTCCTTGGATGTGTGTGTGATGCAGTTCCTGTAGATACCTTCAGGTTCTTTTTTGCCACAGTTTGTCTGGCACATGACCCCTCCGTTCCCATGGTGAGGAAACTAGACAGTTTGTTAAAAACAAAGTCCATAGCAGTAATTGCAATCGTTCACGTCTGCACTAAACAGAGCATATTCTTGATGGTTACTGGCGACAACACAATACTTGTGATAAACATTTCTGATTGCTCACAGTTCATACAAAAGGACCTTCAAATTACTAGTGTAGCACCACCTGGGTCAACATGTTTCACCGTAGAATCTTTCCTTGGCAACAGAACTAAGGGAGATTCCCCCACTATCTTCTTCCTATATAGGTGGAAAGTGGAGGAACCCCCAAAATTACAAAGATGGCGTCCATTGAAAATGTTGCAGCACTATTGCGAGATGTGGTATGGCATTGATGTAGCACTCAAGCAAGCATGAAATATCACTGTAGTTTTGGCCACGTGGAGTGGAAGTGGGAGGCGCATGGAGAAGAAGGCGTGACCTGGAGGCCTGTTCATCTCAGACAAAGAACCCTAAGCTCGATAGCTTCCCTCTCCCACTGCAGAAGTACGTGATTGGAAGAATGATGTGGTTGAGGCACCCAGATCTAGCAGTCAAGGAGCGGTCATGGTGGTTACCCCAAACCATGGGGTCATGGCACTGCAACACATCCAGTGAGTGACACTCAGCCCCAAACCACTAACTGAGGGCCCAAATTCATCAACGGATCACCCCCCCAGTTCCGGGGCCCTGAGCAGGCAGGGGGGGCCACTCGCTGCTGGGGACCCTGGTGTGCTATGGTACCGGCCCCCGCGAGTGGACCCCCCCTGCTCCAGGCCCCGGGACTTGTGATACTTACCTCTCCCAGTTCCAGCGCTGCAGCGTCTTCCATCCTCTGACTGACGTTCAGGTCAGAGGGCACGATGACATTACCAGTGTGCGCCCTCTGCCTGAGGAGTCACAGCACAGAGAGCAGGAAGACGCTGCGGAGTCCAGAGCAGAGCAGCAACAAGCAATGAGAGGTGAGTATTCTTTTTTTATATTTGGAGCAATATAAGCAATATATGGGGACTAGGGTTGAGCGAAACGGGTCGAACATTTTCAAAAGTCGCCGACTTTTGGCGAAGTCGAGTTTCATGAAACCCGATCCGACCCCTGTGCGTGGTCGGCCATGCGGTACGCGACTTTCGCACCAAAGTCGCGTTTCAATGACGCGAAAAGCGCCATTTCTCAGCCAATGAAGGTAAACGCAGAGTGTGGGCAGCGTGATGACATAGGTCCTGGTCCCCACCATCTTAGAGAAGGGCATTGCAGAGATTGGCTTGCTGTCTGCGGCGTCACAGGGGCTATAAAGGGGAGTTCCCGCCGACCGCCATGTTACTGCTGCTGATCTGAGCTTAGGGAGAGGTTGCTGCCGCTTCGTCAGAAGCAGGGATAGCGTTAGGCAGGGTCCATTAACCACAAAACCGCTTGTGCTGTAGCGATTTCCACTGCCCAACACCACCTTCGGTGTGCAGGGACAGTGGAAGCTCCTTTTTTTTTTTTTTTTCCTCAGCGCTGTAGCTCATTGGGCTGCCCTAGAAGGCTCCCTGATAGCTGCATTGCTGTGTGTACGCCGCTGTGCAAACCAACTGCTTTTTTCAAAGCACAAATCCTCTTGTTCCTTCCTTTCTGCACAGCTATCTTGTTTGTTTGTCCACACTTTTTATTTAATTTGTGCATCAGTCCACTCCTTATTGCTGCCTGCCATACCTGGCTGAGATTACTGCAGGGAGATAGTAATTGAAGGACAGTTCCTTTTTTTTTTTTTTTTTGTGGGAGATTAAGATTGACATTTCTGCTAGAGTGCCATCTCTGTCTGTGTCATCTCTCACTCAGTGGGCCATAGAAAGCCTATTTATTTTTTTGCTTGATTTGGGTTCCAAAATCTACCAGAAAAAATCACAACATCAATCAGTGGGAGAAAAATATTGGCCTCAGGGCTTGTGTGCCACTCCTTACTCCTGTGTGTGCCATCTCTCACTCAGTGGGCCATAGAAAGCCTATTAATTTTTTTGCTTGATTTGGGTTCTAAATTCTACCTGAAAAAATCAATAAATCAATCAGTGGGAGATTAATATTGGCCTTTGGGCTTGTGTGCCAGTCCTAAGCGTGCCATCTCTCTCTCTCTCAGATAGTGGGCCATAGAAAGCCTACTTTTTTATTATTTTATTGGGTTTATAAATTTTCCCTGGAAAAAAAAAAAAGTGGGAGATTAATATTGGCCTCTGGGCTTGTGTGCCAGTTCTGAGCGTGCCATCTCTCTCACAAATAGTGGGCCATAGAAAGCCTATTTATTTTTTTGGTTGATTTGGGTTCATAATTCTACCTGAAAAAATCAATCAATCAATCAGTGGGAGATTAATATTGGCCTTTGGGCTTGTGTGCCAGTCCTAAGCGTGCCATCTCTCTCTTTCAGATAGTGGGCCATAGAAAGCCTATTTATTATTTTTTTTTTTATTGGGTTTATAAATTTTCCCTGGAAAAAAAAAAAAAGTGGGAGATTAATATTGGCCTCTGGGCTTGTGTGCCAGTCCTGAGCGTGCCATCTCTCTCACAAATAGTGGGCCATAGAAAGCCTATTTATTTTTTGGGTTGATTTGGGTTCCTAATTCTACCTGAAAAAAATCAATCAATCAATCAGTGGGAGAAAAATATTGGCCTCAGGGCTTGTCTGCCACTCCTTACTCCTGTGTGTGCCATCTCTCACTCAGTGGGCCATAGAAAGCCTATTAATTTTTTTGCTTGATTTGGGTTCTAAATTCTACCTGAAAAAATCATTAAATCAATCAGTGGGAGATTAATATTGGGCTTTGGGCTTGTGTGCCAGTCCTAAGCGTGCCATCTCTCTCTCTCAGATAGTGGGCCATAGAAAGCCTATTTATTATTATTTTTTTTATTGGGTTTATAAATTTTCCCTGGAAAAAAAAAATGGGAGATTAATATTGGCCTCTGGGCTTGTGTGCCAGTCCTGAGCGTGCCATCTCTCTCACAAATAGTGGGCCATAGAAAGCCTATTAATTTTTTTGCTTGATTTGGGTTCCAAAATCTACCTGAAAAAAATCACTAAATCAATCAGTGGGAGATTAATATTGGCCTCTGGGCTTGTGTGCCACTCCTGACTCCTGTGTGCGTCATCTGTCACTCAGTGGGCCCTAGAAAGCCTATTTTTTGTTTTATTTGTTTTATAAATTCTCCCTGAAACAATCATTTTATTTTCTTTGGTTTCTAAATTATTCCTGAAAAAAAATCATTTTTTTTGTATTTTTTTTCTCTCAAGTCTCCCTGAAAAAAAAAAAAAAAAAATCTGTGGGAGATTCATATTGCCCCTTCTGCTTGTGTGCCAGTGTTGACTCCTGGGTCTGCCATCTCTCTCTCTCTCCCCAATTGTGGGCCATAGAAAGCCTATTAATTTTTTTGCTTGATTTGGGTTCCAAAATCTACCAAAAAAAATCACTAAATCAATCAGTGAGAGATTAATATTGGCCTCTGGGCTTGTGTGCCACTCCTGACTCCTGTGTGTGTCATCTGTCACTCAGTGGGCCCTAGAAAGCCTATTTTTTGTTTTATTTGTTTTCTAAATTCTCCCTGAAACAATCATTTTATTTTCTTTGGTTTCTAAATTATTCCTGAAAAAAATCATTTTTTTGGTATTTTTTTTTCTCTCAAGTCTCCCTGAAAAAAATAAATAAATAAATAAAATCTGTGGGAGATTCATATTGCCCCTTCTGCTTGTGTGCCAGTGTTGACTCCTGGGTGTGCCATCTCTCTCTCTCTCCCCAATTGTGGGCCATAGAAAGCCTATTAATTTTTTTGCTTGATTTGGGTTCCAAAATCTACCAAAAAAAATCACTAAATCAATCAGTGGGAGATTAATATTGGCCTCTGGGCTTGTGTGCCACTCCTGACTCCTGTGTGCGTCCTCTCTCACTCAGTGGGCCCTACAAAGCCTTTTTTTTTTTTTTTTTCCTAAATTCTCCCTGAAACAATCATTTCATTTTATTTGTTTTATAAATTCTTCTGTAAAAAATAATTTTTTTTTAATTTTTATTTTTTCTGAAGTCTCCCTTTTAAAAAAAACAAACACAAATCAGTGGGAGATAAATATTTACATTTGCGCTTCAGTGACAGTCCTGCATGTGTGCCATCTCATTTGTTGCCAACAACAACAGAGTGTGTAACATTGTGGCTGATTTTCGTTGTGGTCTCACCCACCTGTAAAGGGGTAGCTAAATCATACTGAAGTTATAGCTCACCGTGTAAGTTGTGTGACAGCAACAAATACCGTTCGTTTGGTAACGTTTTTAAAACAATGAGGAAGTCTGGTGGAAGAGGTCGTGGCCGGGGGCGTTCATTGTCAGCTGGTAATGAGGGTAGTGGTAGTGGTGGAGCATCAGCTGGTCGTGGGAAAAAAAATATTGCACCTAAGTCTGGAGCTGTGGAGCCAGGTTCGTCGTCTGGCTACACAAGGCCTCGAACGCTCCCTTTTCTGGGAGTAGGAAAACCGCTTTTAAAGCCGGAGCAGCAAGAGCAAGTTTTGGCTTATCTTGCTGACTCAGCCTCTAGCTCTTTTGCCTGCTCTCGTGAAACTGGTAAATGTCAAAGCAGCGCGTCGTTAGTGGATGTTCACGGTCAGGGACAAGTCGCTTCCTTGTCCTCTTCAGCAAAAACAACAGAGAAGAATGCAGCAGGCGACACAACGGGTTACTCCATGGAGCTCTTTACACATACCGTCCCTGGCTTAGAAAGTGAAGCAGTTAACAGTCCATGCCCATTACAAGTTGAATCTGACATGGAGTGCACTGATGCACAGCCACAGCCAGACTACTATCCTGGTCCTTTGACTCAGACCACAACATTGCCATCGCAGGGTGCTGATCAAGAATCAGACCCTGATGAGACTATGTTGCCCCATCACGAACGCTATACCACCGACCGACACGGTGACACAGACGAAGTTGCACACGAGCTACAAGAAGAGGTAATAGATGACCCAGTTCTTGACCCCGATTGGCAGCCATTGGGGGAACAGGGTGCAGGCGGCAGCAGTTCTGAAGCGGAGGAGGAGGGGCCGCAGCAGGCATCAACATCGCAACAGGTTCCATCTGCCGGGCCCGTATCTTGCCAAAAACGCGTGGCAAAGCTAAAACCTGTTGGAGGACAGCGTGGCCATCCGGTTAAAGCTCAGTCTGCAATGCCTGAAAAGGTATCCGATGCTAGAAAGAGTGCAGTCTGGCATTTTTTTAAACAACATCCAATTGATCAGCGCAAAGTCATCTGTCAAAAATGTTCAACTACCTTAAGCAGAGGACAGAATCTGAAAAGTCTCAATACAAGTTGCATGCATAGACATTTAACCACCATGCATTTGCAAGCCTGGACTAACTACCAAACGTCCCTTAAGGTTGTAGCACCCTCGGCCAATGAAGCTAGTCAGCAACGCAACATCCCTTCCGGCAGTGTAGGGCCACCATTTTCCGCACCACCTGCAGTATCTGTGCAGGTTTCTTTGCCAGGCCAAAGCCGTCAGGGTCAGGGAATCACCAGTTTCGTAGTAGGAAACACTGCATCTAGGGCACCGGTGGCAACAATACCATCTCCCACCGTCTCTCAGTCTGCCATGTCCACCGGCACCCCCGCTAGTTCCACGATCTCCAGCTCTCCAGTCCAGCTCACCCTACATGAGACTATGGTTAGAAAAAGGAAGTACTTAGCCTCGCATCCGCGTACACAGGGTTTGAACGCACACATAGCTAGACTAATCTCGTTAGAGATGATGCCCTACCGGTTAGTTGAAAGCGAAGCTTTCAAAGCCCTGATGGACTACGCTGTACCACGCTACAAGCTACCCAGTCGACACTTTTTTTCCAGAAAAGCCATCCCAGCCCTCCACCAGCATGTTAAAGAGCGCATCGTCCATGCACTCAGGCAATCTGTGAGCACAAAGGTGCACCTGACAACAGATGCATGGACCAGTAGGCATGGCCAGGGACGTTACGTGTCCATCACGGCACACTGGGTAAATGTGGTGGATGCAGGGTCCACAGGGGACAGCAAGTTTGGGACAGTTCTGCCTAGCCCACGGTCTAGGAAACAATTGGCTGTAGCCGTTCACACCCCCTCCTCCTCCTCTTCGTCCTCCTGCAGAAGCGAGAGCTCATCCACAGACCGCAGTCGCACAACCACTCCATCCGCAGCTGCCACTATTGCACACCAGGTCTCCCATTATGGGGCAGCTACTGGCAAACGTCAGCAGGCTGTATTGGCTATGAAGTGTTTGGGCGACAACAGACACACCGCGGAAGTTCTGTCCGAGTTCTTGCAGAAAGAAACGCAGTCGTGGCTGGGCACTGTAGATCTTGAGGCAGGCAAGGTAGTGAGTGATAACGGAAGGAATTTCATGGCTGCCATCTCCCTTTCCCAACTGAAACACATTCCTTGCCTGGCTCACACCTTAAACCTGGTGGTGCAGTGCTTCCTGAAAAGTTATCCGGGGTTATCCGACCTGCTCCTCAAAGTGCGTGGACTTTGCTCACATATCCGCCGTTCGCCCGTACACTCCAGCCGTATGCAGACCTATCAGCGTTCTTTGAACCTTCCCCAGCATCGCCTAATCATAGACGTTGCAACAAGGTGGAACTCAACACTGCACATGCTTCAGAGACTGTGTGAACAGAGGCGGGCTGTTATGTTTTTGTGGGAGGATACACATACACGGGCAGGCAGTAGGATGGCAGACATGGAGTTGTCAGGTGTGCAGTGGTCGAAGATTCAAGACATGTGTCAAGTCCTTCAGTGTTTTGAGGAATGCACACGGCTGGTTAGTGCAGACAACGCCATAATAAGCATGAGCATCCCCCTAATGCGTCTGCTGATGCAAAGTTTGACGCACATAAAGGATCAGGCGTCTGCAGCTGAGGAAGAGGAAAGCCTTGATGACAGTCAGCCATTGTCTGGCCAGGGCAGTGTACAGGACGAGGTAGCGGGCGAAGAGGAGGAGGAGGACGAGGAGGATGATGGGGATGATTATATTTTTAATGAGGAAGCTTTTCCGGGGCCACTGGAAATTGGTGGTGCGGCAAGGCCGGGTTCTGGTTTTTTGAGGGACACAAGTGACGTGGATTTGCCTGAAACTGCCCCTCAACCAAGCACAACCGCAGATTTGAGAACTGGAACTTTGGCCCACATGGCGGATTATGCCTTACGTATCCTCAAAAGGGACACACGCATAACTAAAATGATGAATGATGACGATTACTGGTTGGCCTGCCTCCTTGATCCACGCTATAAAGGCAAATTGCAAAATATAATGCCACATGAGAACTTGGAACTAATATTAGCAACCAAACAATCAACTCTTGTTGACCGTTTGCTTCTGGCATTCCCTGCACACAGCGCCCGTGATCGTTCTCACACGAGCTGCCGGGGCCAGCAGACCAGAGGAGTTAGAGGGGCAGAAATCAGAAGTGGCGTTGGCCAGAGGGGTTTTCTGACCAGGTTGTGGAGTGATTTTGCTATGACCGCAGACAGGACAGGTACTGCAGCATCAATTCAAAGTGACAGGAGACAACATTTGTCCAGTATGGTTACAAACTATTTTTCATCCCTTATCGATGTTCTCCCTCAACCCTCATTCCCATTTGATTACTGGGCATCAAAATTAGACACCTGGCCAGAATTGGCAGAATATGCATTGCAGGAGCTTGCTTGCCCGGCAGCTAGTGTCCTATCAGAAAGAGTATTCAGTGCTGCAGGTTCAATACTAACAGAAAAAAGGACTCGTCTGGCTACCCAAAATGTAGATGATCTAACCTTCATTAAAATGAACCACAACTGGATTTCGAAATCTTTTGCCCCAACTTGCCCGGCTGACACCTAGCTTTCCTATGAAACGGTCTTGCCTGTGGACTATTCTGAATGCCTTTTCCAATCTCGTAATTTTCAGCACCTGATTGTCCAGCATACGACATGTTTACACCTCACTAAATGGCCAAACTCCCCACACGGGGCCGTGGTATCGACACTTGGCGACAGCACCCGTGAGAGTGCAGTTTGTCTGAAGAGGTGGGTGAGCCCGCTTTTGGTCGACGGCACTGCCACTGGGTCCCTCCTAGTACAATAAAGTGTCTCTGGCGGTGGTGGTGCGCACCCAACGTCAGACACACCGTTGTAATATGAGGGGCCCTGGGCCTGTACCGCCGGCCACAAGACAGTTTCCCCCCACCCCAGCTCAAACAGTGCTCTACCATTTGCAAAATTATCTCACAGCTCCACCAATGTTTAGTCTATGCGCTGACATCCTTCAATGCCTGCCACTGACAATACCATTGTATTGACATTTTTGTTATGTTAGGCCTTCGATGCCTGTCTGTGGTCACTCCTTCCACTAGGCCTCCACTGACCACACCACTGCTGCCCGTGTACCCCTGGAACCAATTTAAAATTGCCTACAGCCATGTGTTATTATTTTAGGCCTTCGATGCCTGTCTGCGGTCACTCCTTCCACTAGGCCTCCACTGACCACACCACTGCTGCCCGTGTACCCCTGGAACCAATTTAAAATTGCCTACAGCCATGTGTTATTATTTTAGGCCTTCGATGCCTGTCTGCGGTCACTCCTTCCACTAGGCCTCCACTGACCACACCACTGCTGCCCGTGTACCCCTGGAACCAATTTAAAATTGCCTACAGCCAGCCCAATTTTTTTATTTTAGGCCTTCGATGCCTGTCTGCGGTCCATTCTTTCAACTACTACTACACTGACCAGGTCACTGCTGCCCGTGTACCCCTAGAACCAATTTAAAATTGCCTACAGCCATGTGTTATTATTTTAGGCCTTCGATGCCTGTCTGCGGTCACTCCTTCCACTAGGCCTCCACTGACCACACCACTGCTGCCCGTGTACCCCTGGAACCAATTTAAAATTGCCTACAGCCATGTGTTATTATTTTAGGCCTTCGATGCCTGTCTGCGGTCACTCCTTCCACTAGGCCTCCACTGACCACACCACTGCTGCCCGTGTACCCCTGGAACCAATTTAAAATTGCCTACAGCCAGCCCAATTTTTTTATTTTAGGCCTTCGATGCGTGTCTGCGGTCCATTCTTTCAACTACTACTACACTGACCAGGGCACTGCTGCCCGTGTACCCCTGGAACCAACATCAGAAAATATAAAAATAAGTATTTTGCTTACAAAAAAGAAAATACTGGAGAGATATCAAATGCAGACATTTTAACATTAAAAACAAACACACAACTAAAATCTGGTACAGTACTAAAAATGGCCACCAGCTACAATTACTTTCTCCTGCAAGTAGCTAACTGAAAGGTTTTTTAAATTGAAAACACAGATATGGCATCCACCGAGTGTTGTCCTGTCGCGTCTTCTTTATATTATTGCCGAGAAGATGCAAAACAATGAAAATAATAAAATCATTAATTACCAAAATAATAGAGAAAGTCAACACCACATTGCAAATAAACATTCATTCCAAATAAAGAAGCAGGGCGCGTCCGAGGGTGAGTATATACCTAATAAGAATATAATCACCCTCGGACGCGCAATGCTTATTTCCAACAGCCTTCCTTCCTAAGAATCAGCCCTTCCGTGGTGTAGAGAGACGTTGTGTTACACTCCAAGGTGTTCCCCAGGTTGCCTTTCCTGAGCTTCGATCTTCCGGCTCTCGTTTAGTAGTTGTTGGAAACTACGCTGCATTAGGCCTTCAAATTGGGTATGGGGTGTAGAGAGATGGTGTGTTCCACTCCAAGGTGTTCCCCAGGTTGCCTTTCCTGAGCTTCGATCTTCCGGCTCTCGTTTAGTAGTTCTTGGAAACTACACTGCATTAGGCCTTCAAATTGGGTATGGGGTGTAGAGAGAGGGTGTGTTACACTCCAAGGTGTTCCCCAGGTTGCCTTTCCTGAGCTTCGATCTTCATGCTCTCGTTTAGTAGTTGTCGGAAACTACGCTGCATTAGGCCTACAAATTGGGTATGGGGTGTAGAGAGAGGGTTTGTTACACTCCAAGGTGTTCCCCAGGTTGCCTTTCCTGAGCTTCGATCTTCCGGCTCTCGTTTAGTAGTTGTTGGAAACTACGCTGCATTAGGCCTTCAAATTGGGTATGGGGTGTAGAGAGAGGGTGTGTTACACTCCAAGGTGTTCTCCAGGTTGCCTTTCCTGAGCTTCGATCTTCCGGCTCTCGTTTAGTAGTTCTTGGAAACTACACTGCATTAGGCCTACAAATTTGGTATGGGGGAAACATTGGCGCATCTGCGGTCCCTCCTTCCTCTAGGCCTCCACTGACCTGTCTACTGCTGCCCGTGTTCCCCTGGAACCAATTTTAAATTGCCTACAGGCAGCCCAATTTATTATGTTAGGGCTTCGAAGCCTGTCTGCGGTCCCTCCTTCCACTAGGCCTCCACTGACCTGTCTACTGCTGCCCGTGTACCCCTTGAACCAACATCATAAAATAAAAAAAAAAGCATTTTGCTTATAAAAAAGAAAATACTGGTGAGATATCAAATGCAGACATTTTAACATTGAAAACAAACACACAACTAAAATCTGGTACAGTACTAAAAATGGCCACCAGCTACAATTACTTTCTCCTGCAAGTAGTTAACTGAAAGGTTTTTTAAATTGAAAACACACATATGGCATCCACCGAGTGTTGTCCTGTCGCGTCTTCTTTATATTATTGCCGAGAAGATGCAAAACAATGAAAATAATAAAATCATTAATTACCAAAATAATAGAGAAAGTCAACACCACATTGCAAATAAACATTCATTCCAAATAAAGAAGCAGGGCGCGTCCGAGGGTGAGTATATACCTAATAAGAATATAATCACCCTCGGACGCGCAATGCTTATTTCCAACAGCCTTCCTTCCTAAGAATCAGCCCTTCCGTGGTGTAGAGAGACGTTGTGTTACACTCCAAGGTGTTCCCCAGGTTGCCTTTCCTGAGCTTCGATCTTCCGGCTCTCGTTTAGTAGTTGTTGGAAACTACGCTGCATTAGGCCTTCAAATTGGGTATGGGGTGTAGAGAGATGGTGTGTTCCACTCCAAGGTGTTCCCCAGGTTGCCTTTCCTGAGCTTCGATCTTCCGGCTCTCGTTTAGTAGTTCTTGGAAATTACACTGCATTAGGCCTTGAAATTGGGTATGGGGTGTAGAAAGAGGGTGTGTTACACTCCAAGGTGTTCCCCAGGTTGCCTTTCCTGAGCTTCGATCTTCATGCTCTCGTTTAGTAGTTGTCGGAAACTACGCTGCATTAGGCCTACAAATTGGGTATGGGGTGTAGAGAGAGGGTTTATTACACTCCAAGGTGTTCCCCAGGTTGCCTTTCCTGAGCTTCGATCTTCCGGCTCTCGTTTAGTAGTTGTTGGAAACTACGCTGCATTAGGCCTTCAAATTGGGTATGGGGTGTAGCGAGAGGGTGTGTTACACTCCAAGGTGTTCCCCAGGTTGCCTTTCCTGAGCTTCGATCTTCCGGCTCTCGTTTAGTAGTTCTTGGAAACTACACTGCATTAGGCCTTCAAATTGGGTATGGGGTGTAGAGAGAGGGTGTGTTACACTCCAAGGTGTTCCCCAGGTTGCCTTTCCTGAGCTTCGATCTTCCGGCTCTCGTTTAGTAGTTCTTGGAAACTACACTGCATTAGGCCTACAAATTGGGTATGGGGTGGAGAGAGATGGTGTGTTACACTCCAAGGTGTTCCCCAGGTTTCCTTGCCATTGCTTCGGTCTTCCGACTCTCGTTTAGTAGTTGTAGAAAAGTACACTGCATTAGGCCTACAAAATGGGTATGGGGTGGAGAGAGATGGTGTGTTACACTCCAAGGTGTTCCCCAGGTTGCCTTTCCTGAGCTTCTATCTTCAGGCTCTCATTAAATTGTGGTTAAATGGAACAACTGCATTTGGCGTACTAGTTGGTTTGGGGCCTACTATCGGTGTCTGCCACTCCTTGCTGTTCTCCTGGTTTCCTGTCCTGAAATTCCATTTTCAGGCTCTCGTTAAGTAGTTGTTAATGTTAGACTGCATTTGGCCTACTAGTTGGGTTGGGGCCTACTATCGGTGTCTGCCACTCCTTGCTGTTCTCCTCCACTGAACAAAGCTGTGCCGCCTGTTTACTACGGTTGCCAATTTTGAACTGCATTTCGACTACTTACTGATTTGGGCCTACTCTCTGTGTCAGCCTCTCATTCCAGTTGTCCTCCACTGCAATGCCCCCTGGTTATTCCTGTGTTACCAATTTTGAACTGCATTTAGCCCACTTTATTCTTTGGGCCTATATCTGTGTTTCCACTTCATCGTGCCCATTGCCCAGCCAGTGATAGATGAGTCTGCTGGTACATTGACCCATAACGCAACATTCCCCGTGCATGCTACACAACAACATTGTGACCCTGCTGAAAGTCAGGTTGCTCTTCCCGCATACCATACCACCTTACACGGGGACAAAGAGGAAGGTGCAGATGAAAGTGCAGGTTCCTTCATCAGGTGGGGGGAGGAATACTAGTTGGCGACGTCACTGGCACAGGGCCTCTCATAGTACGCAAAAGTGTTGCTGCCGGTGGGAGGCGCCCCCGCCGTGCAAACACACCGCTGTACTTTGAGGGGCCCTGTGCCAGTGTCAATGCCAACAAGTGGGCCCCCCCTGCTTGCTCAGGATCACAGCACTTGCAAAGTTGAAATACTTACCTCTCCTTGCTCCACTGCCGTGACGTGGTCCAGATTTCCTGGGCCCACTAATTACTTGAACCAGCCCTACCCCACACAACTTTAGCCAAATGACCCCCAATTTCAAATGCCTTCCAATTATTATAAGGTAAATTACGCTTGACAAGCTTCATTAAGAAGAATGGATGGTTTTGACATTAAAATGGGCACTCTAGGTGTTTTCCTGGCCCCCACTCACTGCCGACTATGCTGCCCCATTGACTTGCATTGGGTTTCGTGTTTCGGTCGATCCCGACTTTACGTCATAATCGGCTGATTTCACTCGACCCGACTTTTGAGATAGTCGGGTTTCGCGAAACCCGGCTCGACTCTAAAAAGGTCAAGGTCGCTCAACTCTAATGGGGACCATCAAAAGGGGCCCATATATGGAGTATCTTATGGGGCGAGTAATATAGGGTGCATCTTATGGGGCCAATAATATAGGGAGGATCTTATGGGGCCAATTTAATATGGAGTATCTTATGGGGCCAATTCTTTTTGGAGCATCTTATGGGACCAATTCTTTATAGAGCATCTTATGAGGACTATTCTATAGGGAGCATCTTATGGGGCCAATTCTATATGGAGCATCTTATGGGGCCTATTCTATAGGGAGAATCTTATGGGGCCAATTCTAAATGGAGCATCTTATGGGACCAATTCTATATGGAGCTTCTTAATGGGGCCAATTCTATATGGAGCTTCTTAATGGGGCCAATTCTATATGGAGCATCTTATGGGGCCAATTCTATATGGAGCTTTTTATGGGGCCGATTCTATAGGGAGCATCTTATGGGGCCAATTCTATCGGGAACATCTTATGGGGCTTATTTTATAGGGAACATCTTATGGGGCCAATTCTATAGGGATCATATTGGGCCAATTCTATATGGAGCATCTTATGGGCCAATTTTAATATGGAGCTTCTTAATGGGGCCAATTTAATATGAAGCATCTTATGGGGCCAGTTCTATATGGAGATTCTTAATGGGGCCAATTCTATATGGAGCATCTTATGGCGCCATTTCTATATGGAGCATCTTATGGGGCCAATTCTATATGGAGCTTCTTAATGGGGCCAATTTTATATTGAGCATCTTATGGGGCCAATTCTATATCGAGCTTCTTAATGGAGTCAATTCTATATGGAGCTTCTTAATGGGGCCAATTTTATTTGGAGTTTCGTAATAGAGACAATTTAATATGGAGCATCTTATGGGGCCAATTCTATATGGAGCTTCTTAATGGGGCCAATTCTATATGGAACTTCTTATGGGGCCAATTATATAGGAAGCATCTTATGGGGCCAATTACATAAGGAGCGGTATATGGGCCAAATACATATGGAGCAGTATATGGGGCCAATTACATATGGAGCAGTATATGGGGAAAATAATATATGAAGCATCTTATGGGACTGTTAAAGGGTATTGACCTTTAAGATTGCTACTTCCAATAGGTGGCACTAGAGTTCAAGTCCTCTTTGACTAAGCAATTTGCATAACAATAATGTAAAATACATAAGGATAGAGTGAAAGTGAAAATCTGCATGTTATTATTTGTGCCATCTCTAGGTTTTTCTATGACTTTATCTGCATTGTGGCTCTAGACCAACTTTCATAGCGGACTGTGGTTCTCAAGGTAAGAAACGTCGGTGACCCCTGCTCTAGACACACTGTTGTCGAGGAGACTTATTCTTGGCACAGGAGACACACCTGAGTCTAGTCTCCGACATCACGGGCCATATACGGCCACCAGTACATCCTCGCCAGAAGCTCAGATGTCCTCTTGGTCCCAAAATGTCCACCCACCCTGGACGAGTGAGCCCAAGAGAGAACCTCCGGTCACAAATTATATGGCACAAAGGCCTTGCCCGGGGGCACAGACTCAAGCGAAACCGGGGCCACGGTCCTCAGGCTCTCTGAAGGGACAATTAACCGAGGCTCCTCCTCCTCTACTGATGACCCTACGGAGCGGGAGAAAGCGTCAGCACGGATGATCTTCTCCCCGGAAAGATAGTGGAGGGTGAAGTGGAAGCGGGAGAAGAACAAGGACCATCTAGCCTGGTGAGAGTTTAGCCGTTGGGCAGTCTGGAAATAAACCAAATTTAAGTGGTATACACTTGGAAGGGAAAACGAGCCCCCTCCAGGAGGTGTCTCCACTCTGAGAAGGCAAACTTCATAGCTAGCAACCCAATGCCCCCGATGGAATAATTCCTCTCCGCTGGTGTGAAGGTCTTGGACAAAAAGAAGCAAAGATGATCCTTTTGGAAGAGGAATGCCCCAGAACCGACGGATGAAGCATCCACCTTTATAATAAATGGTTTATCTACATTGGGGCAATGTAGGATGGGAGCACTAGCAAAATGAGACTTAATAAAGAGGAAGGCCTTGGAGAACTCCTCCGACCACAATTTGGATTTGCTCCCTTCTTGGTGAGGGCAACCAGGGAGCTACCAAGGTTGAGAAGTGGGGAATGAACAGGCGATAATAGCTAATGAACCCCATAAAGCGCTGCACCACCTTGAGAGAATGAGATTCCTGCCAGTCCATCACAGCCTGTAGCTTGGCAAAATCCATAGCCAATCCCTGGGCAGAGATGATATAGCCAAGGAAAGGCAAGGATTCCTGCTCAAACACACACCTCTCCAACTTGGCATAGAGGGAGTTTGCCCGCAGGAGGTCGAAGACTTTGCAACATCTCTCCGGTGGGAATCTAAATCTGGAGAGTAGATGAGAATATCATCCAGATAGACTACAACCAAGATGGTTATATTGATACGAGTCTGGAGCAAGTGGCTGCTGTCCGAATTGACCTACAGGTTGTTATGCCTGGAAGATTTGGAGTTTTCTACATCTATGTAACATCTTCCGACACGATATGATGAGGACGCTGCAAATATGATATTTGAAATTATGTACCCAAGTGATGGGCTGTAATATTGTTATATCTCCCGACATGATGTGATGTGGATTTGTAAATTGGAATATTTAGAACATTCCATCTAAATGGAAATGATCGGGTTTGGGTGCTAGCGTCTTGTCTAACTGTCTTGGTGTAGGTTTTGTTACATGTCATCTGTTATTATTGAACTCCATGTCTATTATCTGTATTGAGTATTTGCCAGTAAACTTGCCCATCCTCGTAATGGTTTCCGCAGCGGTGCGCATGCGCGGTGGAGTTCTGGTGATGCCGCACTCCTAAAGGCTTCCGTACAGCGACGCCGAGCTGTAATGACGTCACGAGGGATTTCCCTCTATGCTCGGCGCCGGTGGGAAGGCCGGAAGCTGCGCGGCGTTCACTACCTTTGCCGCCTGCATGCGCCGTACGTCGCTGTGGCTGATTAGCTCCAGATGCACAGACAATATAAAAACTGGTAATGTTAGAGAGACCACACAGCCCCCCGAGGAAGCATCTAAATACGCGAAACGCGCGTCGGGGCTTCCAGTGGGACACTCCATATTGGGCATCTACACAACATGGGTAAGCACTAGACAGGTATGTTACGGGCATATCCGTAATGTGATTACTTTATTTGGGCAGGTGTATACGGCAGGATGCCGCTGAGGTGAGGGCAGTAGTACCACGTTGGGTACTTAGGTTACACATACCCCAATGCCTGGCACCTTGGTTTAGCATGTAGACGTACTCTGTTTTACTACGGGTAGGCAGTGCCTCCCCTTCATACTGGGTTGCGTTTATGTTGTTTTCCTGCCATTTTATTATGCTGTCTAGTGTAGGTACACATATGTGTGCTATTTATCCTGTGCACTTTGCATATGTCACTTTATATGGCACCTTTTTTCGTGCCTAAATGTTTGTGTACATTCCCTTATGAGTGTTCTGCTTGTTTATCATACACCGTATCCTCATATCTGTACGTTTGTCTTATATTTTGTTTAATAATAAAATTGGTATATTTTTTATGGTAGTCTTGTTTTTTATATTTATTCATGGGGCAGTATGCTCCCTGGAATTTGTAGGTTTATTATATTGGGGAGTCTTGTCCCGGCTTATCCCCGGTGGTATGCAATGGGCATGCCGTATAGAAGGGATTTTCTCACTTCTAATAACATCCGCAGTGTTGGTTTTTGTTTTGACAAGATGGTGAGCATGCTCTGGAAGATATCATTCACAAAGTCTTGGAAAACGGCAGGAGCATTACAGAGCCCAAAGGCCATCACCAGTTATTCATAGTGCCAGTCACTGGTGTTAAATGCCGTCTTCCATTCGTCCCCCTCACGGATGCGAATCTAGTTGTAAGCACCCCGCAGATCAAGCTTAGTAAATATTCTCGCTCCCCGCAACCTATAGAATAGCTCAGATATCAGGGGCAGAGGGTACTTGTTCTTAATGGTGATGGCGTTAAGACCCTTGTAAACTATGCATGGACGTAATTCTCTGTTCTTCTTCTGCACGAAGAAGAACCCGGCCCACGCAGGTGACACTGACTTCCTAATGTATCCTCTTGCCAGATTCTTCTGAATGTATTGGGTCATCGCCTCTGTGTCCGGGAGAGACAGGGAATACATTCGACCCCGGGGAGGCTCTGCACCAGGCAAGATTTCAATAGGACAGTCATAGGGTCGGTGGGGTGGAAGAGTCTCCGCAGCCCTCTTGGAGATCACGTCTGCACAGGGCCAATAGTGCTTGGGGAGAGAGGAAAGATCTGCGGGTACTTCAGTAGTAGCAACCTGAACGCACACCCTCAGACATCTACCCTCACAAGATTCACTCCATCCCAGAATTCTCCCTGAGGACCACTCAATTTGAGGAGAGTGGTAGAGTAGCCATGGTATCCCTAACAGGACCTCATCAATTCCCGCGGGAATGACTAGCAGGGAGATAATCTCCTGATTGGATGGAGATATTGATAAGGGAAATAGGATGGTCTGGTGTGTTATCTGTGAGGGCAGTGTCAACCTATTTACTACTTGTATGGACACAGGTTTGGCGAGCATCACCAGGGGTATTGCGTGCTGTTGGGCGAAGGCAGATGACATAAAATTGCCCTCCGCTCCGGAATCCAAGCAAAGCTCTACCATAAGAGTGGATGGGCCTATGGTAATTGGCCCCTTGAAGGACAGTTTGGAGGAAAACGTTGCCGTGTCTAGTGTACCTCCTCCTACAACCACTAGACGCTAACGTTTTCCCGACCACTGGGAACATCTGTAGGCAAGATGTCCTGACTGCTGGCAGACATGACAGACCTTGTGTGCAAGAGCGGTCCGGAACTTAGATCCCGCTCGTGACACCTCCTTGGCCTCATGTGGCTTGGACGCCTGGACCGGAAATTCCAGAGGTTTGGTGAAGGTGGGAGCCAGCCGAAACCGCTGCCTACACTGGGTTCCCTCCAACCTTTGCTCGTTAGAAACCGAAGTCGATGCGAGTTGCTACAGCTATTAACTCCTCCAGTGTGGCAGGAATCTCCCTTGTGGCCAAAGCGTCCTTCCTATGATCAGCACATGATCAGCCAGCCCCCTCCAAAATACAGGGATGAGGGCTTTATCCGGCCACTCCAGCTCAGACGCTAAAGTCCGGAAGTGGACGGAAAAATGGCTGACCAAGGATGAGCCCTGTGTCAGTGCCAGCAGTTGGAGCGCCATATCATGGGTGACTTGAGGTCCCAAAAAGACCTGTTTCAGAGGGCTCAGGAACTGCGGAGCACTCTGCACCACATGATCGTCACACTCCCACAGCGGCGTAGCCCACTCCAACACCATGCCCTACAAGAGAGAAATAATAATTCCCACTTTAGCCTTCTCTGAGGAGAAACGTGCAGCCAGGAGTTCAAGGGGTATCTCACACTGGTTCACGAATCCCCTGCATGACTTGCTATCGCCAGAGTGTTTATCTGTTAGCGGAAGGTGGGATAAAGTCGGAAGAGGGGTGGCAGTGGACAAACTAGCTGCAGCCACACTAGCAGCCTGAACAGCTACTGTGGTAACATCCACAGCTGAGGTTGTGTGCTTGAGAGCCGCCAACCTGCCCTCCAGCTGCTGGATTTACCGCTGCAGTCGCTATTTGTCATTACTAGCCAGACCCTGGCGCTAGTGTAATGTTATGGCTAGCGGAATGCACCAAATAATTATAAGGATGGTATAAGGTGCATTCACAGCCCGGGGTCCACCGTGCAGAGATGGAACCTGCTGCTGAGTAATGACGGACTATATGGCAGTATAATGTGGATAAACACACGGGTTAGCTTCACCCTGTATGAAGTAAGCGAACCCTGTTGCGTCACAGGGCCATGGTACCACACAAAGAGTCACAGAACTCTGTCCCAAGACTCAAGGAAAGAGTTCCTCTAGACCTCTTGCACTCGACACCGCTACTGGGGTGTCAGAGATTAATAGAACTAATAATTTTTCTGCACAAGAGTGTGTGCAGTGCCGCTCTGGCGGACGCCACTAACCACCCACACTTGAGCCAGGAAAGCGCTCTATTAGCGCACGGCGCCGTACAGACGGTCACTGCTATCAGACGCTATACTGTGTGGTAGCTATGCGGGAAAACTCTATCAGGCGCAAGGTAGCTTCCACCATTCGCGAACATTCAACAACACTAGGGATGGGAATGATTCAGAGCTTTCATCTATCAACAGGCATACATCCACACACACACAATAATAAGTTTAAAGTAGCGCATGGCCGTGCGGCCATGCAAACCTTTTGTAGCGGAAGCTCTCCAGGACCTTCCTAGTGGTCCAATAGGACTACAGGACCTGAGCATGTGACCCCCGACCTCCAATGAGAGGTCGTCACTTGGGCATGCTCAGAAGAACAAAAGCAGGACTTAGTCCCAGGGATGCCCGCTCGCTGCTGATCAGTACTGGTTACAATGGCTGAGCCTGGAAGGACAGCAGTAACCAGCTGCACAGTATCAGCTTGAGCCAGACGCTGGGACCGATGTCTCTGCTGAGCAGGTTCCACTGCAGCTGGAGGAAAATGGGAGACCTCAGCGGAGATGGTTTGTGATTCCCCCAGTGCAGTGGTGGGAACTTGACACCTAACACACTAGTGTTGAATATGGATGAGTGCTATGCGAGAAAACATTGCATAGCACTCGGACCACTGTTAATCTATGGGGCAGCTCCCATCACATTTGTTTCTTGGGCGTATTCAGCGTGCAAGTGAAATCACAGCATGCTGTGATTGTACGCGTATATCGCCCGAGTCTCGCCAATGCAAGTCTATGGGTGTGAAAAAAAACTCAGACACCACACAGGCCATCCGTGTGACTGGCGAGAAATACGCAGACATTTTTCTCATTTTCAGCCCATTGAACTATAAAATTCAATGAGGAAAAGCAGTGAGAAATGTAAAGCCATACGCATGTCAGACGGATGTCATGCGGATACTTAAATGCGAGGAAATCTCATCATCGTATTGCAAACGGATTACACACGGATCACCATACGGAGAACACACGTGCGACTCTCGAACCAATTTTTCATACATTAAGTGTGACGCCAGCCTAACTGAAAATAAAGAATAAACAACAACCACAAGAAGGATTTCATGAACCAATTTTAATCAGTATAAAAGCGCCAACCTGACACTGTCTATAGTTTACTGAACAAAATACTGCTGACAGGTCCTTCATTTTTGCAGACTAGGTGTATTTTATTTTGGAACATATTTGGGGTTTACAAGGCTTTCTATCTTTTTTAATTCTATTTTTTGAAAGGTACAGTGACCAAAATACAGAGATTTTGCCATTACAATTTTTTTTCTTATTTCGGTGTTCGCCCCGGACCTGATAAATATAATCAAGCTTTATTAGTTCAGGCAATTTCACCATGCAGATATAATTTTGAGCATTTTACACTTACTAAACCTATTAACAGTGATGAGCAAATAGTGAAATATTCGAATTCGGAAAATCGAAACAAATAATTTCTAATATCCATCCGTGTATTTGTACCAAATAACGAATCCAATGCAAGTTAATGGGAAAGCCAAATATATTTCTGCTAGACTCAACAAACAGGTCTGGGGGCATAAGGAAAAAGGTGAAATGGAAGGGAAAGAGCTAAAACTAAATGGGAACAGCATAGAGAAGATGCCTGCATGCCTTTTTGACTTACATATTGTAACTGGGAATAATGTTATCAAACTATTGCACTGGTTTAACAGATTTATAAAAAGACCTACCAAACCAATCCTACATTTTTTTTAGAGGGAAAAATGCTAAGAATCTTTCTTTCCTTCATAGTTACATGTAAATGATTTGCCCGCCAGGGCCGTGGGGTACTCGGTACCGAGTCCGTTACTTATAGGTATGTGTCACGGCAGTGGCGACCCGGTCCAGGGCCCTGGGTGCCCATGTTAAAGGTAACGTCTTTAAAGGGGTTTTTTAAATAAAGAAAGTTTGTGACGCCACCTGTGGTATTCAGTCAGGGATGACCAACGCTGCTTAAAGGGGTCCTCTGGGGTGATATTATGGCAGCCAGATGGTATAACTTCCCCCAGGTGAAGTTGGTCCCCAGGGTTCCCGGTGAATAGATGGAAAATGGTAAGTGGTGCAGTAAAGAACCAAGGCACGCAGTTGTGCAGTCTTTTTGCCTGGTTTACTGATGGTATCAGGCAGCCACAGTCCAGGGCACCAGATCACAGGTACAGGCAGAGTCTGGCCAGCTTGGAAGCGAATTCAGAGTCCAGCTTTATCAGGTGGAGTTAAAAGCCTTCCTTCTAGCACTGTGTTGTTATAGTCCCTTGTTGCCTATGGCTTTGTAGCAAGGTCCTCTCAGTTCTCTCTTCACTTTGTTGAAGTGGGACACAAACCCGTATGACAGGTGACTCAAGCCTTTTTGCAGGATCTCTATCATGACCCGGGCTCTATGTGTCACTGTGTCTCTTGGGTGTTAGTGCGGACAGGTTACGTGTATTCTCTCGGTCCTACCGATTTCTGCTGTGCCTCTTAAGAGTATGACACAACCTCGGTCTTCCAATTACCAGTATCTGCACTCAATCAAGGAGGTAGCCCAGTCGCCGCTATTCTCCCATGTTGTCACTCTCCTGTGCTCCTATGCTTCGCTCTCTTTGCTACATGCTGTTATTTTTTCTGTCTCTCGCTATCTAGGGGCTACAGCACCTCAGGCTGTGTGGCCCCTCACCCGTTCTTTTGCCTCAGACTGCTCCAGTCTGCTGTCCGGCACCAACTGTCTAAATCTTCCTAAGTGCCAAGCAACTGCCTAGCAACTAACTCCTCCTCCCAACCATAGAGAGCATCTCCCCAAAGTCAGGTGTAGAGCTCCCCCTTCTGGCCTGTAGACAGAACAGTGTTGTATGTGCTAATTGCCTGTTAAGAGGAATCTTCCATCGCTTCCAAGCGTGACATCACTCTCCTCGTGAGGAAAGCAATGCCACTGTGACAACCAGGACCCTAGGGCATCACACTTATAATGCAAAATAAAAATAAAAGAAATAACAAAATATTATACCTCCCCTCTAGCATATGTTCAGACGGAGCGCTTTGGCTTTAGTTTTTCCTTCAACATTTGTGAGGGCTCTCATTCCTACATTTGGGAGTTCCTCCCTTATTTCAAATTGTTAGCAAGATAGTGGAATGCACAATCCCCATCCCTTTACAATGCCAGTTCAAATATGCCTATTAGAATTTTGGGTTTTGCCCACCACCATCACCATGTCCACCGCTATGTCACATTTTCAGAGTGCCAGCAGATGCCATGAAACCTGAATTTGGGAAGGGCCCTCAGGTGGCCCTGTAGCATACATTTGGGAGGTCACTCCCTCATTCAACATTGTTAGCTAGAAAGGAGAAACAATACTTGGATATTAGCTAGAAAGTGAAATATATATTTCCCATCAATTTACAATGCCAGCTAAAACATGCCCATCATAATTTTGGGCTTTGACCGCCATGACCACCATGTCCACCACCATGTCAGCCCTCACTTCACATTTTCAGAGTGCCAGCAGGTGCCGTGAAACCTGAGTTTGGGAAGGGTCCTCAGGTGGCCCTGTATCCTACATTTGTGAGGTCCTTCCCTCATTCAACATTCTTAGCTAGAAAGTGGATTATATATTCCCCATCAATTTAAAATGCCAGCTAAAACACGGCCATTCTTAATTTTGGGCTTCGCCCGCCACTACCACCATTTCCACCGCCATGTCATTATGCGGCCGTCGCTTCACATTTTCAGAGGGCCAGCAGGTGCCATGAAACCTGAGTTTTGTGAGCTCCACAGTTCATTATGGCCACCAGATCCCAATGGAGCCACTATCATAGCGGGTGAAACAGCTGTAAGGTTAATATAATACAGACGTTGAGGGAGCTGTGTGATCAATGTCAGTAAATTAGATTCTACCAGACACCAAAAGTATTAGAATCAAATTCTGAATACAGTGTATGCAAGCGAGGGCCTGTATTCTGCTCAGTCTGTCAGACCTGAAACCCATGTCAGGGACATGTACAAGCCTCATTTTACTTTGAACCAGCCTCCTCAAGGGAAAGAGACAGGAGTGCCATTGACCAATCTGCACAAGCCTAAGCAGTTCATCTGGAATCTACCCAACCAGGCAGAATGTATCTTTTGCACGGTTTTGAGCAACAATGGATTAATTACAGGACATGTCACAGAGAGTGTCGAGGTCTGTGGAATGTATTACTCAGGTGATAGGCAGTTCTACAGAGCTCAGGTAAAGGCCTTAGCTTGGCAATGACCATGTTGGAATATGTGAAAGGCTGCAGTCTGAATAAGTCTGTGGGGCATATTAACCCAGTCTCATAGACAGGAATCTGTCACTTCAAATTGGCAGGATATGTAAATGCCCTGTGTCCGGTCCGGCATGCGCCGGCGCGCTATGTCCCGGAAGTATTTTGCTGTGTTCCAGGACAAAGTGCGCCGGCGCATGCGCAGTAATGCTTTTTTGCTTTGCCCGCAGTTGGGCAAAGGACACTGCGCGTGCGCGAGGCAAGATTGCATTGCGCATGTGCAAACTATGGAGGACACCTACTCAAATTCATAAAAATATTGCGGACAGTGGGGAAGAATGGGGTGGAGAAAAGAAGATGAAACACCGCCCATCGGACTGGACACTTGGCATTTACATAGCCTGCCAATTTGAGGTGACAGATTCCCTTTAAAATGAACAGAAACTAGCCAATACCCCACCACCATTATTTGTAAGGAGCAAAATTTTGAAAATGTAAGGGAAGCAACAGTTTAATAAAGGATGCATCCTTCCTGGACAGCAGATTGGGAAGGATGTAACATGGCAAGAGCCAGTGATTTCACCGTCAGACACAAATTTTGAACTTAGGTGTTCCACCTACCTACTGGGGTGCTGCGCATATTAGCAGAATATGGCATATGCTATCAGAGGAATTATGTTGAATTTCCCTTTATAAAGGGCAGTATGGGTAAGATTTTTTAACAAGCAGCATATGCTGTACATAGAGCATGTTTCATTACTCATATTATTACACTGTGTAGGGCTGAAACCTGATGAATTGTGTGGAGCACATTAATTATTATTATTATTATTATTATTATTATTATTATAGCGCCATTTATTCCATGGTGCTTTACATGTGAGGAGGGGTACACATAATAAAAACAAGTATAATAATCTTAAACAATACAAGTCATGACTGGTACAGGAGGAGTGAGGACCCTGCCCGCGAAGGCTCACAATCTACAAAGGATGAGTGAGAATACAGTAGGTGAGGATAGAGCTGGTCATGTCATGCAATGCTGGTTAATGCATTGACGTTCCAAAATGTCCAAGTGCAGACCCAAACATCAATATCACCATATACCAGAAACATACTTAGAGACTGCGAGAAGGACAACACAATGAAAAAATTATAATAATATAATATATAGAGATTGAAAATAGAAATTTGACCATTGCGCAATGCACAAAGTTTTCCAAAAAACACCCCAAGAGGTCTGTATCATACACACTGAAAAAGGCCGTAATGGGGACCACAAAATACATTTTTCAGTTATTAGAATAAGTATAGATAGGGATTACAAGTTTTCTCCACTGCACAATGTGCACAGTTTTCAAAAAAATAACCAAGGGGTCTCTATCAGACCAGCTGAAAGACGCTGTGATGGGGACATCACAATACACTTTTGCAGTTATTACAAGAGGTAGAGATAGGGAGAACAAGTTTCACCATTGCACAAATGTGCAAAGTTTTCAAAAAGTACAAATCATTACCCATGTGGGATATACAGAGATGACCACTAAGTACTCATGGCAGAAGCAGGAGGAGGAGATTATTTCCTGAAAAAATGGGGTTGGATGGTAAGGGAGGGAGATTAAGACAACTTGCAAATAAAACCATTTGGGCTGCATTTACATTGAGTTGCTTACAAAGTCGGAGGAAATCCAGGCCTTGTTCAATTTTAGAAGAGTCAGCCTGTCTGCATTTTCCTTTGACAGCAGTGTGTGCCTATCCATTATGATTGCACCAGTCGAGCTAAAAACTCAAACACACTTGCGAAAGGGCATGGCAGCACCTCCAAGGTGCTACAAAGAGAGGTCGGGCGAAGTGTGCAGCTTAGACAACCAATAAGGAAGGAAGGACTCTGGTATGGTCACTTCACCATCTTGGTTAACTTCTCCTTCCTCAGCATAGTTATACCCACTGACATTTTTATGCAATGTCAAGGCGACCAAAAAAATGTAATTGTGGCATTTTGACTTTATTTCTCGCTACGCCGTTTAGTGATCAGGTTAATACTTTTTTATTGATAGATCGGGCGATTCTTGCCTCTTGTGTCTGTATATTCCTCTTGTTTTAAAGTTCACCGCATCACCATCCTCACCATGGGTGGGGTTTGCCTAGATTGACATCATGGTGTTTTTTGAAAAAAGGCGGCGCTGCTCAGATGACGATCTTGGCTCATCATTGAGCTGAGATTTCAATCTGCACATGTGCCACCAACAGCAACATTTTATTGAAGACCGGCCAAGAAATCAAACTGCACACGAGCCGTCCAGGCCAATGATGGCGTTGGTGCAAAATTTCAAACAGAAGGCAGGTCAATGAAAAATCAGTGACCTGCCATTGAAACACAAGAGACAGGCAAAGGGTCCGGAGCAGAAGGAGAAGTTCCAAGCCCCATGCCAGCCTCTGTGCACTGAAATATCATTAAAAAAAACTTCAAATCCTGATTACACAAGAACCACAGATTGGGTTCCTTCCCTCAAGGTATGAATTTTTTATCAGTGTAACCGAGTCATTATGGCCACATCGTTACTTTATATTGCTAAATCCTGCTGACAGTTTCCCTGTAAAACATATACAATACAGAAAATTTATTTTTACAGATACCTAGAATGTTATCAACTTTTGAACATCAATTAAAGAGAACCTGTCACCTCTCCAATAAATATCTGTTTAAGGTACTTGAAATAACATTTACAACACCTTTTCCTAGAATTCACCATGGTGTTATTGCTCTGTAATCCCCCTTTGTCCCTACATATCAGCACTGACCGGATAGCATCAGACTGTTTAGGGGTACACCTCCATCTAGTCACACCCCGTGGTCATTTCAGTCATCAATTTCTAGGAGAAATAATAAAGGAACAGCACAACACAGAGTTTTACATGGAAACAAATTGTTATTTCTCAGATAATAAAAGTATTTATCAAAATAGACACATCAGCGGAAATGGCCGGCGCTCTTTAGAGAAGATTGCATTGTGACAAGCAACAAAATATATCCTTTCTACAGTATATATTTCTATGTAAAATGTTGAATAGTTTATTCTATCATAACTCTGCTACTGGAATGCTATGAAGATTGCTTATAAATAGAATTCACACTTTGCTGTTTAATCTTAGGATCACCGCACGGCTGAGCAAAACTCCTGCAATGAGCTTTTATAAAGCACTTAGCTGTTTAGAAATAATTAGACCATGAAATAACTTGCTGCCAAACCAGAAGAAAGAACATATGTCATTTTTGCTTTATCTTATTGTTTAGACCTACAATCATTAAACATTTGGGTCATGTTTCTCTATTATTTGTGTTGTTTCTGATGAGCTGAAGAATTGCACTTCTTAACCTTGGAGTGTAACCTGTCTAATTGGAATCCACTTCCAGCATTCTGTCTCTGTGATAATTAACCAGAAGGTGGATGGTTTAATTTAATTTTACTTAGTGTCCTTGACATAAATCATTCTGCAAAAGGAATAATTAAGTCTGTAAATGGACCCACTGTAGATCACTGGCAAATTAGTAAGGTATCATTTGTTAGTATAATGCACATCTCACTTCTTGTAAAAGGTAATGTGTAAAGCTTTTGCTCCAAGGAAAAAATCTGTTTAGGATTAAATTCTCTGCTCCAGTTTCACAGCAACAATGTCTTTACACAAAACTATAAAATTACACCCAGGTCAGAGGAGAAGCAGCTACTCCAACAAATTCATAGAGAAGCGACTGTAGTCTTTTCAGAGAAGAATAAAAAGAGGTCCACTCATTTCAGAAGATTGTTCATCATGACAATATAGTGTGAGAAGTCCTTCTACGGCAGCACACAGTATGATATGGCTCCATATTACAGACTATATGACATCTCTGTGGTGCATCTTATTTCGTCCTGGAAGCAGTACATTCGGCACACAAAGTAAAAGTGTGGGTGGAGTCCGGCATGACAATGGGTTGGAGTAGGTGGGGGCATTAACCCTTTAATGACAGGAGCTTTTTCGGCTTTCCGTTTTTCATTTTTTCGCTCCCCTCCTTCCCAGAGCCATAACTTTTTTTTATTTTTCCATCATTATGGCCATGCGAGGGCTTATTATTTGCAGAACAAGTTGTACTTTTGAATGACACCATTGGTTTTACCATGTCATGTTCTAGAAAACGGGAAAAAAATTCCAAGTGCAGTGAAATTGCAGAGAAAGTGCAATCCCAAACTAGTTTTTTGTTTCAATTTTTTGCTAGGTTAATTAAATGCTAAAACTGACAGGCAATTATGATTCTCCAGGTCAATATGAGTTCATAGACACCAAACATGTCTAGGTTCTTTTTTATCTAAGTGGTGAAAAAAATTCCAAACTTTGCTTAAAAAAAAAAGTTGCGCCATTTTCCGTTACCCATAGCGTCTCCATTTTTTGTGATCTTGGGTTGGGTGAGGGCTTATTTTTTGGGTGCTGAGCTGACATTTTTAATTATACCATTTTGCTGCCGATATGTTCTTTCGATCACCCGTTATTGCATTTTAATGCAATGTTGGGCGACCAAAAAATGTTAGAAAAATATTTAGAATTCAGAGTCCTCAGTGGTTGATACCTTTTAATGGCTAACTGAAAAGATGGTAACAAATTGCAAGCTTTCGAGGCTACACAGGTCTCTTCATCAGGCAAAGACTAAAACAAATTCTGAAGAATCACATATTTATGCACAACATAGTATAGGAGAAAAAAAAAAAAGGAGGGGAAAAAAACCATGGATAAGCCAGGTGACATGAAGCAGAATTACCATGGGTGATAAACAGTTACGTCCATAAATATTGGGCCAATTCTTAGATAAGGATTGTTTTATTGTCCTGTGATTAGGGTATCTGTTGTAATGACCCTTCATGGTCTGAGGGGCAAGTTCCTTAGTTGATGTAAAAAGACATAAATCCATGTGACACATTCATTCCTGCACTAAGAGTGTCAAAGGTCGTCATCAGTTTATATTCCCAGACTCTCCTGTCTTTCTGCGATTTGAAGTTTCCTTTCAATACAAGTAATTTCATGTCCATAATGTTATGATTTGGGAGACAGAAATGTATTGCCACCGGTAGATCCATTTTTTTTTCTCTTATTGTATGGCGATGGGAGTTCATTCTTGTTCTAAGCTTCTGCCCTGTCTCCCTCACATACAGACCCCCAGTTGGACATTTAGTACATATAATTAGGTACACCACATTAGAAGTGACGCAGCTGAAAGTACCTGGGATCTTGTAGTCCTGATGTGAATTGGGGATCTTTATCTTGTCCGTGGTCATTATAAATGGACAGGTTTTACATTTTTTCTGGTTGCAAGGAAAGGTTCCTGCAGCTGTTGGAGAGGACAGGGAGCTCTTGACAATGATGCTTCTTAGATTTGGGGGCTGCCTAAAACACAGTAGTGGGGGGTCTGGAAAAATGGATTGTAAGCGGGCATCTTTTTGCAGTAAAGGTTGCAATTTCCGTGTAGCTCCCCTTAGCACCTCCAGATTTGGATTGTAGGTAACTACTAGAGGTACCCGGTTATTTTCTTCTTTAGCTTTGTAATGTAGCAGGTGATTCCTTGATATTCTGGTGGCTCTTGTGATCTGATTTTCAATTGTTCTTGGATGGTAGCCCTGATTCAAAAAGATCTTTCTGAGGTGACCAAGGTGTTCATCCCTATCCATGGAGTTGGAACAAATACGATTGTATCTGATGGCTTGGCTGTAGACAATAGAGTTTTTTATGTGTTTTGGATGGAAACTGTCCCATTTAAGGTATGTTGGGCGGTCGATTGGCTTCTGATACAGGGATGTCTCTATTTTATTGTTCTGCAGCTAAAGGATGGTGTCCAAAAAGTTAATTTCAGTGCAGGAGTAGTTGAGTGTCAAGTTGATGGTAGGGTGAAATTGATTAAACTGTTCATGGAACGTCTTTAGCTGTGGCTCAGACTCCGTCCAGATGATTAAAATGTCATCAATGTAGTGGTAGTACGCCAGAGGCCTGATGGGGCATGAGGACAAAAAGTCGCTTTCAAGCTTGGCCATGAAAAGATTTGCATACTGTGGGGCCATTTTACTTCCCATTGCTGTGCCAGTCTCCTGTAGATAGATCTTCTTGTGAAACTCAAAGTAATTGTGGGTGAGGATAAATTTTATAAGTTTCACCACAGAATTTGCATCAGTCCCTGCGTTTTCCAGGAAGAATTTGCAGGCATTTAATCCATCCTGGTGTGGGATATTGGAGTACAAAGATTCCACATCCATGGTGGCCAGGATGGTTCCTTCTGGTAGAAAACCTATTGCTGATAGTTTATTCAATAGGTCAGTTGTGTCCTGAATGAAGCTGGGTGTATCTTTTACCAGGGGTTTAAGAATACCCTCTACCCATCCAGATACATGCTCAGTAAGGGTGCCCACACACAAAATAATTGGTCTTCCTGGGTTTCCAGATTTGTGGATTTTGGGAAGCATGTAGAATGTCCCTGTTCTTGGACTTTCTGGTATCAGGTCATTGGTTCTTATGGATTCGTCGGGCAGACAAGATACCAACTTGTTTAGTTCCTTGTAATAATCCTGTGTAGGATCCGACTCCAATTTTTTGTAGTAGCGTGTGTCCATAAGTTGTCTGCGTGCTTCCCTCATATAGTCTGATGTGTTCATCATGACTATTGCACCGCCCTTGTCAGCAGGTTTGATGATGATTTCTTTGCTGGTTTTCAGAGACTGTATGGCCTTTCTCTCCTGGGCACTGATGTTGGATGCTTGTCTCCTGTTAGTATCTATGATGGTGGATTTTATCAAATATCTGAAGGAGTCTATATAGTTATCCAAATGAGGGTTGCGTCCAGGTGGAGGTGTCCAGTCTGACCTCTTCTTTGTTGTTAGGATCCCTTTTCCTTCCGTCCAGGTGGGTCCTGAATCTTCTGCATTACTGAAATATTCCCTCAGGCGCAGTCTCCTGAAAAAATGTTCCATATCACTGCAGAGTTCAGTTTTATCCAGGGCCTTAGTGGGACAAAATGAGAGTCCTCTGGAAAGCACGGCCAGCTCCACTTTGTTGGGTTTATAATCTGAGAGATTAATGAAACAGTTATTTGTGCCTGGAATGGAGTGGTTGTCCAAGTTGTCAGATTTTGGCTTTTTGTATCTGTTTGCATAGAGTCCTGAATTGAGGCGCAATCTGTGCAGTTTCTTTTCCTTGTTATGAATTAGATGGGTCCGTAGTTTGTTGTAATATTGTTGTAATTTTTGCTCTGCGTCTTCTGTAAGTGTTTTCCTCAGAGTTTCAAATTGCCCTTGGACTTTACTCTTTATGCTGTAGCAGACATGCAAAAGATGATTCCTTAATCTCTCAGAAGTCCTGTGACACAGGTTCTGTGCATAATGGGTATTGTAGGTATGAAGAATTGGGTTTGTAATCCAGAGTCCTTTGGGAATTAGATTCTCCTTTTTGCATTTAGATAGGAAAAAAATGTCGCTGTCCATTTGTGCACGTTTCTTCAGAAGTGGTTTTAGTTCCATAAGGATGCGGTACATTCTGGTATCCTCCATTTTGATACAGGAAAGAAATATATCTTGGTACCGTGTTAGCCAGTAGATAGAAAAATATTTAGAATTGAGAGTCCTCAGTGGTTGATACCTTTTAATGGCTAACTGAAAAGATGGTAACAAATTGCAAGCTTTCGAGACTACACAGGTCTCTTCATCAGGCAAAGACTAAAACAAATTCTGAAGAATCACATATTTATGCACAACATAGTATAGGAGAAAAAAAAAAAGGAGGGGAAAAAAACCATGGATAAGCCAGGTGACATGAAGCAGAATTACCATGGGTGATAAACAGTTACGTCCATAAATATTGGGCCAATTCTTAGATAAGGAATGTTTTATTGTCCTGTGATTAGGGTATCTGTTGTAATGACCCTTCATGGTCTGAGGGGCAAGTTCCTTAGTTGATGTAAAAAGACATAAATCCATGTGACACATTCATTCCTGCACTAAGAGTGTCAAAGGTCGTCATCAGTTTATATTCCCAGACTCTCCTGTCTTTCTGCGATTTGAAGTTTCCTTTCAATACAAGTAATTTCATGTCCATAATGTTATGATTTGGGAGACAGAAATGTATTGCCACCGGTAGATCCATTCTTTTTTCTCTTATTGTATGGCGATGGGAGTTCATTCTTGTTCTAAGCTTCTGCCCTGTCTCCCCCACATACAGACCCCCAGTTGGACATTTAGTACATATAATTAGGTACACCACATTAGAAGTGACGCAGCTGAAAGTACCTGGGATCTTGTAGTCCTGATGTGAATTGGGGATCTTTATCTTGTCCGTGGTCATTATAAATGGACAGGTTTTACATTTTTTCTGGTTGCAAGGAAAGGTTCCTGCAGCTGTTGGAGAGGACAGGGAGCTCTTGACAATGATGCTTCTTAGATTTGGGGGCTGCCTAAAACACAGTAGTGGGGGGTCTGGAAAAATGGATTGTAAGCGGGCATCTTTTTGCAGTAAAGGTTGCAATTTCCGTGTAGCTCCCCTTAGCACCTCCAGATTTGGATTGTAGGTAACTACTAGAGGTACCCGGTTATTTTCTTCTTTAGCTTTGTAATGTAGCAGGTGATTCCTTGATATTCTGGTGGCTCTTGTGATCTGATTTTCAATTGTTCTTGGATGGTAGCCCTGATTCAAAAAGATCTTTCTGAGGTGACCAAGGTGTTCATCCCTATCCATGGAGTTGGAACAAATACGATTGTATCTGATGGCTTGGCTGTAGACAATAGAGTTTTTTATGTGTTTTGGATGGAAACTGTCCCATTTAAGGTATGTTGGGCGGTCGATTGGCTTCTGATACAGGGATGTCTCTATTTTATTGTTCTGCAGCTTAATGATGGTGTCCAAAAAGTTAATTTCAGTGCAGGAGTAGTTGAGTGTCAAGTTGATGGTAGGGTGAAATTGATTAAACTGATCATGGAACGTCTTTAGCTGTGGCTCAGACTCCGTCCAGATGATTAAAATGTCATCAATGTAGCGGTAGTACGCCAGAGGCCTGATGGGGCATGAGGACAAAAAGTCGCTTTCAAGCTTGGCCATGAAAAGATTTGCATACTGTGGGGCCATTTTACTTCCCATTGCTGTGCCAGTCTCCTGTAGATAGATCTTCTTGTGAAACTCAAAGTAATTGTGGGTGAGGATAAATTTTATAAGTTTCACCACAGAATTTGCATCAGTCCCTGCGTTTTCCAGGAAGAATTTGCAGGCATTTAATCCATCCTGGTGTGGGATATTGGAGTACAAAGATTCCACATCCATGGTGGCCAGGATGGTTCCTTCTGGTAGAAAACCTATTGCTGATAGTTTATTCAATAGGTCAGTTGTGTCCTGAATGAAGCTGGGTGTATCTTTTACCAGGGGTTTAAGAATACCCTCTACCCATCCAGATACATGCTCAGTAAGGGTGCCCACACCCTTATAAAATAACTACTTATTTTTCTATCTACTGGCTAACACGGTACCAAGATATATTTCTTTCCTGTATCAAAAAATGTTATTAATTCTGGCATTTTTACTTTTTTTCTCGCTACGTCGTTTAGCGATCAGCTTAATCCTTTTTTTATTGATAGATCAGGCGATTTTGAATGCGGCAATAGCAAATATGTGTATGTTTGATTTTTTTTATTGTTTTATTTTGAATGGGGTGAAAGGGGGGTCATTTAAACTTTTTTTTTTTTTTTTTTCATATTTTTAAACACATTTTTTTAAAATTTTGGCATGCTTTAATAGCTTTCATGGGAGGCTAGAAACTCGATCGCCTCTGCTACATAGAGGTGATGCTCAGATCACCCCTATCTAGTAGAATTGCAGCATTGCTATGAGCACCGGTGTGCGCATTTCCAGCCGATGCGCTTGTTACTGCTGTCAGAGATTGATAGCGACATTTAACTAGTTAATTGGCGCAGGTGATTGCGATTCCACACGCGCCTATTGTGGGCACATGTCATCTGTTCAAAACAGCTGACATGTCCCGGCTTTGATGCAGGCTCAACGCCAGAGCCCGCATCAAAGCGAGGGTTCTACCATCGGACAGAATAGTACGTCCGATGGCAGAAAGGGGTTAATTAGTGGGATAGCTCTTTGTGAGGTCATTTATAGGGCCAGGCTAGGGGTGTGGCCCCTCAGTTCCCGCTCTCTGGGGGTCAAGTCTGGTCACCCTACCAGCACGGCTCACCATGTCTGATGTGGAGCGGGTCCTGGAGAGCCTCAGGGCTGCAGCGCTGTTGCAGCCCCCTGGCTGGCTGGAGAGGTAGGTAGCCGGCATCAATGGTGGGGGAGCAATATCATGCTGTGGAGGGTTCCCCACACTAGCGACATTCCTGACAGGTGAGGCCTCCGGAGTGGCTATTAGTGGTGCAGGTTTCTGGACCCAGCAAAGGCACAGGAGCCCCTCCGGGGACCCTCCAAGCTGGGTGCCGGTCAGGAATCGAGCCAGAAGGCCCCCATCTGGGAGGAATCTTACTGCAAGGCAGAGTCTGGCGGCGGTGAGCAGGCCTTCGCCTTGGAGTGTGTTGGGGAGCAGAGCTGGTGCGCTTGGCATCATGGGATGAGTGACATCACAAGGAGTCACCACGATGATGCTCCTGTCGGGCAGCCCACCTCTTCGGCACAGACTGAAAGCAGGATTGGACCAGGCAATTCGGTGGCAGGCGGTATGTCCCTGTTACAGTGGTTACCGGTCCATTCACTTCCCTTGGTGGGGTGCTCCCCCACACCTGCTGGAGGATTTATGGTGGCCTCTTCCCATTTGTTGTGGAGCAAATCGGACAGCGGGCTGTGTGCTGCGGGGTCCTCAGTGCAGACACAGCTTGCTAGTTCGGGACATTTGTCCTGATCCCCTTTCTAGTGTGGCTTGGCTCCCCAGGGTATCATTCTCTGCGAGGGCACAGCACCTTGGTCATCAGGCACTGGGAGGCACAGCGAGTCAGGTCAGCACAGTGGACAAATGTCGGGATTCTGGATTTCCGGCTGGAGGAGCCACAGCTCCCTTGCAGCCTGATGAGCATTACTCTATGTCTTGTCCATTTCCACAGATTTTGATGTGGGTTAGGTGGGAGTAAGGTAGAGGAAGCAGGTTGGGGTTCAGTCAGATCTGGCTAGTGAGGGAGTAAGGGATATTCTTGAAAATGTGTGGGATTTGCTCACCCGGTTGGAAGAGGGAGCTGCAGTGCCGGGGCATATAGCGGCATGGGTTGGTCCGCAGGTTAGTGGGCACGTTTTCCTGTGGAGGGCATCAGAGGTGTCGGGTAGGCGTTTTGAGCCCGTTTCGGTGTCAGTGCAGACAAAAAAAGAAAAGGAGTGTAGGATTAATTTGGATGACAGAGCGCCTGGGGAGGTTTATGTTTATTTTGTGGGTCCTTTGGGAGCTCATCTTAAAAACGAACTTATAGAAAAGATCTGGAAGGATGAATATGTCAAGATTTTTTCTCTGCTTACGCTAGAAAAATTTAATTTGGATAAAAGCAAGAAGGATGACAGTAAGAACGAGGAAGAGGAGAAGCGCTGATGGTGTCTGATCACACGATTGGCTATAGGCTTTCACCATTTTGGCAAGTGTTATAGGAGAGAAGGCGCCGGAGAACTGCTCTCCCCTATTTAGTTACCTGGTCTCCATTGTTGAGGCCAATAGTATTTATGGGGGACAAGCATGGCTCTGGTATGATGTGCCATTCCGGCAGAGTAAAGCAATTAGGCCTGCGATTCAATGGGATCAAAAGGATATAGGCCTATGGTTGCAAGTCATGACTCCTACTAAGTTCGACCATTCCTTTCACGGAGGGGGGTGGGAGCACTGGCCAAGTCAATAGTCAGTCCAGCACACAAGGGACTGCATGACAATCAGGTCAGTCGGGTGTGCAGAAACCAGGCTTATGCTGGCAGTTTAATGGAAGCCAGTGTAAGTTTGGAGCCAACTATAAATTCTATGCCAAGCAAGTGATACACTGGCGCACCTGTAGGGAAAAGAAGGGGGTAGTGGAAGCTCCTGATGTCAGGTCAGCCTCTGTGCTGTTGCTGACTATTGCCCGTGAAAGCCACTAAACATAAAACATAAAAACACCTGCGCTTCCAATGGTCGCTGTTTCTCTTATAACCACCCACTATGGTTAACAAAAGAAATATGTGTATGAAGAATCATATATTGAGAACCTATGGAACACACCTATAGGGAAACCCCAAAAAATATATAGTGTGTGAGGAGGCAAAAAACTTGCATTTGTTCAGTAGATGTGCAAAAATAGCTGCAGACTGGATTAGTTTGCAGTTTGCGCTTCACAAAGCTGCTCAGCTGGAGGTGTAAGTCCGGTGGAACACCAGGGAGCATCCTCCCTGGTTGATGGATCAAGTCTCCGTGATTGCAGAGCAGCTAGATGACTGTTCGGCAGCGTGCTCAGGCCGAGAGATGCTGCCATGAGATCACGTGGAGTGCGGGGGCAACAATTCACAAGGAGACACCAGTGAAGCTGGTAGAGATGTTCCCTTATCTAAATAGGTATTTGGACAGAGGCAAGACGGAATTGTTGTTTTCAGGTTTCGAGGAAGGCTTTGTAACTCCCGCTCCTCCTTTTGTCAGTCCCCGGGTTCTTAAAAATCTTCGGTTGGCTGATTTATGAGAACGTGGTTTTGGAGAAATTGGGAAAGGAGGCCGCCTTGGGCTGTATGGCGCTTCCATTTAGTGATACTCCATTTGAGGATGTGGTAGTTTCTTCTCTGGAGGTTATGCCTAACATGGAGCCCCCGTATCCTCAGGGCATGTCGGTTTATGACGTGATTGATCCGGAGCTTTGCTCTGTGGTCTATACATCATTTGATGAAGCAGCATGATAGGTTAGGAGATGTGGAAAGGGGGCTCTGATGGCGAAGACAGATATCGAATGTGCATTTTGGTTGTTGCTGGTTCATCTGGACAGTGTTAAATTGTTGGGTTGTTGTTGGAAAGGGCAGTTTTTCGTTGACAGATGTCTGCCTATCAGCTGTTCTTTATCGTGTGCGTTCTTTGAGGCGTTCAGTTCTTTTTTGGAATGGGTTATATGTGATGTTTCAGGTTTTGATTTTCACATTCATTATTTGGATGATTTTTTGTGCATTGGCCCGGGGGATTTGACTTGCTGCGAAACAATTCTGAAGATGACAGAGGGTGGCCGAGCGTTTTGGAATGCCTCTGGCAGCAGGAAAAATGGAGGTCCAAGTACATGCTTGTGTTTTTTGGACATTGTCATTGACACCATCAATTGGCAATTCTGATTACTGGAGGCGAAGGTGGCTGCTTTGAGGGAGGAGGTGGCTAGGGCGCAACATGTAAAGAAATTGTCTCTGCGTGATCTTCAGTCGCTGTTAGGGAAGCTTAATTTTGCATGCTGGATTATCTCGATAGGGAGAGTTTTTAAGTGGAGGTTAGCCAACGCTACCGTGGGAATTCGAGCTCCTCATCATTTTGTCTGGCTGTCAGCAGAACAAAGAGCAGTTTTGGTGGCTTGGGGTAAATTTTTGGAGCAGTACAATGGCTGTTCATTGCACATGGAGGAGGCGGTGGACAATGGCACTTTGGATTTGTTTACGGATGTGGTGGGAGGAATTGGTTTTGGAGCATACTTTAGGGGCCAGTGGTGTGCAGCAAAATGGCCTGCTGATTGGGTTACATCAGGTTTGGTTAGAAATATTGTGCTGTGCATTTGTGGAAACAGGAGTTTCGGGACAGATGGATGTGTTTCAATTGTGACATGGGGGTTGTGTGCACAAGCAATAGTCTCACTGCATCGTAACTCACAGTTATTCGAGTGCTTCAGCAGTTGGTTTTGATGTGCTTGTCGATGAATTCACATGTGATGGCGTCTCACGTGCTGGGGGTTCGGAATGCCATTGCTGATTCTCTTTTTTGTTCACAGTGGGATCGCTTTTTGTTATTCCCTCCAGAGTTGGAGGTCGAGGGGTTAGAGTTCCCAGCGGAGCTTTGGAGTGTGGTATCAAGGCAGCGGAGTCTCTTATTCAGTGTTCGTTGGCTCCCAAGACCTCTGTGGCTTACCAGTCGGTATGGTATTTAGGGGAGGGGTTTTGGCAGCGAGCGTGGGTCATCTGGCGGCTGAGGATCAGGTAGGAGAATTGCTTTTGTGGTTAAGTCATGGGGTGGTGGAAGGTTGGTGGTTGGCTAAGGTATCGCGGATTATGGCAGCTCTGGCCTTTGGTTTTAAGTAACAGGGCCAGCAGATTTTAAATCATTTTTGGTTAAGCAGGCAGTAAAGGGTATTCGGAGGAATAATACTCACGGGGATGGTAGACATACTGTTTCTTTTGGTTTATTAAAGAGACTGGGGGAGTGCTGGGAACGTTATGCAGCTCAAACTTTGAGGTTTGCCTTTTTAGGTTGGCATTTTCCCTTGCTTTTTTGGGGGCTTTGAGTTTTGGGGAAGTGGTATCGCCAAGCAAAAATAAGATCGGAGGGATGAGGGATAAGGATGTGGTGGTTACATCTAATGGCTTGGAGTTTTGGTTATGGAGGTTGAAGACTGAAAAGGGACTCTTGTATGTGTCCAGTGAGGTGTTTCCAGTCAGGAGGGTCCCTTGTTCTGTCATGTAGACGGATCTTTCTTGTCTAGGTAAAAGTTTACGGCAATATTCAGAAAGGGCTTGCAATTGCTGGGTTTGGACGAATCATCCTTTGCATCTCATTCTTTTCATATTGGGGTGGTGACGGAGGCGGCAATGTGTTGCCTTGGTGCGGAAGCTGTGTGGAGGCTAGTATGACAATGGGTTGGAGTAGGTGGGGGCATTAATTAGTGTAATGGCTCTTTGTGAGGTCATTTATAGAGCCAGATAAGGGGTGGTCCCTCAGTTCTCGCTCTCTGGGGGTCAAGTCTGGCCCCACCCGCCTGCCCTTATGGTTCTTGAGTATCTACTTGGCAAGCTTTTTAAGGGAATTTGGGGTCATGGTGGCTTTTTATCGGTTGGGGAGGTCCTTGAAGTTGGTTATAAATTAGTCTAGGGATCCATTGGGATATGGATTCCTCCTTTTGGAATTTAATATGGCTCTCGATCTGGTGAAATGTGGAGAGGATTTTCGGCATGGATTTGTTGGATGCCAGGAAGTTCAAGTGAACGTTGGAACCCTTGTGGTTATGGTGATCCCGAGTCAGTGGCGTAACGGCTGGAAATAATTGATGGAACATTTTATATTCACTTTACGTTTGGTTATCACCAGATTTTGGGAGCTTCAATGACTCCTCACAGCGTGCTATTGTTATTTATGTTTTGTTTTAATAAAGGCTGCTGTGGCCATAACTATCCAAAGAATTACGATTTCACTGTTTGTTTTAATGGTTAGTAATTAAGGAGTGGTATAGTAAAAGGGGTGCTACATTGTTAAAGGTTATCTCCCACAAGTGAAACTTCAACAACACCAGTGTTAAGTACAGTACAGGTACAGTATATTGATGAGTGGATCAATTCTGTAGAAACAAAACCATAGTCAGGTACACACAAAAAAATGCTGTCCACAACTGTCAGTAAAATTGTTTGGAATGCAAAGAAAAACCCACAAATAACATCAGCTGAAATACAGGACTCTGAAAACTAGTGGTGTGGTGGTATCAAGATGCACAATAGGGACAAAAATGGGCTACATGGTTGTTGCCTGAAGAAAGCCATTACTGCGCAAATTCCTCAAAGTATCTCACTTACAATATGCAAAACAGCACAGAGACAAGCCTCAAAACTACTGAAACAAGGTAATTTAGAGTGATGAGAGCAAAATTTAACTTTTAGGCCACAACCATAAACATTACATTTGGAAAGAGGTCAACAAGGCCTATGATGAGAGGAACACCATTCCTACTGTAAAGCATGGAAGTGGATCACTGATGTTTTAGGGATGTGTGAGCTACAAAAGCACAGGAAACTTGGTCAAAGTTGAAGGAAAGATGAATGCAGTTCATTATTAGCAAATACTGGAGGCAAATTTGCACTCATCAGCCCAGTACGCAGCATGGATGCATGGGATATATCTTGAACCAGCATTTCTAGCATAATCATTGATCAGTAGCAGGTGAATGAGTGACAGGTGAAGGCCTGGTGCTCTGCGAGCCCTGCCAAATTCAGGCAATACACATGAAGGACACCCAACTTGCACTCCAAACATTTCCAAAAATTGGGGGCAGACACCAGGAAAAGTAGCATCAATTGACCCACAGTAGCAATTTTATAATGGCGCAACAGTCAGGCATGGGCCTTGCATGAGACAAGGTCTGTGCCAGCATTTACAGCTTTGAATTTAACTTAAAATTAAGAGGTGGGTAAGGGACCAGTGTAGGCCTGCTGTACTGGGAGCCCTGATACCTCATGTAACTGTTTATACTGCTTTTCTGCTCCACACTCAGGTGACATAAATATCAACTTTGTAGACTATTATTGTTGGAAATAATTAAGGGTAGTAACACAGAAAGTTGACGTAAAGTAAATGCAGGGTGGCCTGACTGGGAGCCGGCTACTGATACAGACAACACACATGAAGGAGGCCATAATTTGAGTCAAAATATTTCCAAAAATTTGATGCAATCACCAGGAAAAGTGCCATTAGCCCCCAGTGAGAAATGTTAAAATGGCGCAGCATGGATGGATGGGACAAGGTCTGATCCAGCATTTCTAGCTTAGAAAATTGATCAGTGTCACGGGGTCCTTCTCCGGTACCACACAATTAACAGAGCTAGCAAAGAGTGAACAATCCCAAGACCTTTATAAAGGCAAAAATACAAAAGATCCATATACGATCCACCACACAAAGATAAAATAGTCCAGAACACGAATGCAGTTCAGTAACAGGATAAAAGTCCAACAATCCAGCAGACAGAGGATCACATAGTCCATATACTCTTCTTTCTCTCTGAGATGCTGTGAACACATCATCAATCCACACAGGTCTGATCTGTGTCTCACCTCCCTGATATTTTAAAAGTCTCCCTCCTCATTCACAGGTCAGGAGGGGGAAGGTCTCAGGGGCTCATTGTTTCAACAAGCTAGGTCAATATGTCATTAGCATATTAGCAAACAGGATTATTCACTGACCCTGTGAGAAGACAACAATACAGTAATATGGGGGCTAATATCAGATGGCAACCACATCCATTCATCAATTAGCAAATAACTCCTTCTACAAGAGAACACCATGAAAATAAGTAAATAGAAATATACACAAAAATGATACCCACATAGCATATCACACCATCACAACCAGTAAGAGGTGGATGAGAGACTGGTGTTCTGTGACACCTTCCAATACAAGCAACCCACCAAATGGAGACCTAACTTGGAGTCTCAACATTTAAATAAATTATTGGCAAACAACACTAAAGTGGCAAAGTGGCATCAATTTTCCCAGAGTAGAAATCATATAATTAAGCTCTGACAACCCTTCCACTACAGGCAACCCACCAGATGGAGACCCAACTTTGAGTCACATTTCAAAAATTATTGTCACACACCATTAGAGTGGCATCAATTTCCCACAGAGTAGAAATAATATAATGGAGCTCTGACACCCCTTCCACTACAGGTAACTCACCAGATGGAGAACTAACTTGGAGTCTCCATATTGCAAAAAAATATTGGCACACATAAAGTGGCATACATTTCCCCAGAGTAGAAATTGTATAATGGTGATCTGAGATCCCTTTCACTACAAGCAACCCATCAGATGGAGACCCAAATAAGAGTTTCCATTTACCAAAAAGTATCATGGGGCACATGTTTGATGAGGGTAGGGCTTTTGCAGAACTCAGAGGAGCGGTGTGCTTTTACATTTTTTTCTAACTTTATGTGTGCACATTGCAGCTAGCCAATCAGGGTGCAGGAAACATCCACAATGTCCTGGCACAATGTCTTGTGTCATTGGCTGCTGAAATTACATGTCCCTCTCCACATAGAGAGCAAACATCTTGCTTTAGCATCATTTTGACACTGAAGCAGCACAGAGAGGCTGCTCCTGACGCTGGCACTGTTAACAGCTGGATTTTAGCTATGCAGCTAGGCCGTTGTTTCTTACTCAGATAGTTTAGCTAGGTAGTGTCCTGTGTAGCTGTGAAATCGAGCAATATTTATTTTTATTTTTTTGCCATTTCCGAGGTCCACAGACTAAGACAGCAGTGCACATGTCATACAAGCGTGTTGTGCACTGTTTCTATTGTGCTCCATGCATGAATGTACCATTCTAAATCTTATATTTTCACTAGCTAAATGTAAAACAGCATACCATATCCCACTTTGTTATTTTGTGCTTTGGTGACATTGTTCTTTGAGTTGAGCTGTTGTGCATAAAAAATATTTTTGGGGGGCAGCTGCTACCATAATTCACCATGCCATATCTCACCTTAATGATATTATTTTTTTCTGATGCTAAACGTGATACAGTCCACTGTATTCCATGTTTTCATTTTGTGGCGGTGATATGAAGCTGTCTGCAGAGCTACCGCACATTTAAAAACAAAAATATTTTTTCTGTTGCAAAAAGTGATACAGCCCACCACATCCCACGTTGTCCTTTTGTGGCTGGGATATGAAGCTGTCTGCAGACCTCACGCACATTAAAATATATATATTTTTTTTCTGTTGCCAAACGTGATACAGCCCGCTATATCCAAATTTGTGAGTTAGTGGTGTTGAAATTACTCTATGTGCAGAGCTGTCGCACATTATTTATTTATTTTTTATTTTTTACAAACGCGATACAGCATTTGAGGTCTGAGTTTGACATTGTTTTGAGCCTATCTTCTAGTTTATATGCATTTTTGGCAACTACTTTCTCACTGACATCTTTTTTGCCTAGCTTGAGACGGGCATCTGTTGCACCTATCTTCTGGCGAGCATCAAACGCTCTATAGTAATTGGTGTTGGGCAAGTGGCTAATTGTTGCAGGCTCGATCCTGGATCTCATACCTACCATAGCCGACCTGATATTTATCCTGTTGTTGAAGCAAATGTAGGAAAGAGGGCGTTCCAACACCACGGACAATCTTCTAGATTATATAGGCCTCACCCATACTAAAAATATTTTTTATGTTACTAATGTGATACAAAAGGGGAAGTCTCAGTTTGAAATATTTTTGAGCATCTAGTCAATGTTATATAGGCCTCATCAACATGCCAAAAAATCTTCTGTTACTAACACAATACAGTAAGGGACATCTCACTTAGAAATTATTTGCAGCATGTAGTCAATGTTATACAGGCCTCATCCACAGCCCCCCCCAAAAAAAAATTCTTCTGTTACTAACGTAATACAGTAGGGGGCATCTCACTTTGAAATTGATTGGAGCATTCCGTACTGCAGTAAGCGTGTTTCATTAAGGTGGAGGTTGAGGGTCAGGTTGGGGCCCAAGAAGAGGTGGAGGAGGCAGAAGCACTGGAGGATCTGTTACATACAGAGGTCTGTTCCGCAAGCCCTGGGAATTCCAAGTCTTGGTGTCTAGTGTCATCTTAGTGTCTACTGCTTTAGTTCTCCATCCCCGGGTGTGTACTAGTTTAGTTCTCCATACCAAGCAGTTTAGTAGTTTAGTTCTCCAACCCGTTGCCTATTACTTTAGTTCTCCATATTTTGGTGTGCATTTGTATCCTTCTGCAACCATAGCTGTTTAGAAATTTAGTTTTCTTCTCGCCATAGCTGCATCACTACATGTCTGCAATGTACGGCGCAAAGTAACTTCCTCGTCTTCCTCCTCAGATGACCTATTCAGCTGTGGGCCTCTGTGTTCTACCAACTGTGATTTACCACCTCATCATAATCATCCTCTGTGTTATCACATTCCACGCCCTAAGAGGTGTTCTCCTCCTCTTCCTGCCCTGAAGCACAGTACAGTCCACGTGAGCCTCAGATATCAGACAAGCTCCACCCAGGAGTTAACATCTGATTACGAGGGTCAGGATGCTGCTCGGACCCTACTTCATCCTGCTCTGGTTTCAAGAGAAAAAAGTGTAGGGCATTGGTGCAGGAAGAGAAGGAGAGGCCACTTAAAGCTGTGCTTGCCATCCTCTCAAGCACATGCGCTTTTTGGGCCTCATTAACAAGGCGTACAGCTGTGCGTCTGCCAAAAAAAGTTAGTAGAGTAGCCCATCCAATAACAGAAGTTGTCAGTTGTCTTTGCATAAGATGCGACATTGTTGGTTCACTAGTGCTTTCAGAAACATTACCACCTACCTTACATACACCTTGCAAACCAAGCCTAATCCCAATTACACCATGACCTCGCTTTTTCCAAGTCATGTTGCTCAAATAGTGTGGTAGGAGCACAGTGTTAGCAACAAAAAATTAGATTTTATTCTCTACCCCAGCTCTCGGAAACAGCCGAATTTCAGTGACAGTAAATGAGAAGGTGAAATATGGCATGCTGAATTGCGTTCTTCAAAGAAGAAAGAATTGCTTGAGTGTGTATGAGGCCTGTATGACAAAGAAGATATGCTCAAAGCAATTTTTACATTAGATCTCCCCTACTGTATGACGTTAGTAACACAATTTTTTTGGGGGGAAGGTTGTGGATAAGAACTCTCTAACCTAGTCTAGATGCTATAAACAATATGAAAGTGAGTTGTCCCCTACTGTATGAAGTTAGTAATAGAAGAATTTTTGAGAGGCCTGTGGATAAGGCCTCTTTATGTGCAACAGCTCTGCATACACAACAATTTCACAGCCTCAAAAATACAGTGTGGGGTATGGCGGGCTGTATCACATTTAGCAACAGAAAAAAAATTGGGTTTTTTATGTGCGTGAGGTCTGCAGACAGCTTAATTTCAACACCAAAATATTACAATGTGGGAGAAGGCAGGCTGTATCGCATTCGTCAACTGAATTTTTTTTTAATGTGAGTGAGGTCTGCAGACACCGTCATATCACCACCACAAAAGGACAATGTGGGATATGGCAGGCTGTATCACGTTTTACAAAAGAAAAAAAATGTTTTTTGAATTTTCATGAGCTATGCACACTGTGGAATTTCACCGCCACTTAAAAACAAGGTGAGATATGACATGGTGAATCACGATAGCAACTGCACCAGAAAAACATTTCTTCATGCACAACAGTTCAAATCACAGAACAATGCTAACACAGCATTAAATTATAAAGTGTGCTATGGCATGCTGTAATGAGTTGCAGCCATGAGGCCTAATTAGCTACTCCAAATAGTTTGTGATAAAACTAATTTTCAGTGGCAAATCAGAAGGTCATATTTACTCTTAAAAATTGTAAGGCCTAATATTGGGGTGCAGCCACGAGGCCCAATTACCTAGTCCAAATCGTCTGTGATAAAACTGCAAAAGGCCAGATTTCTACTTAAAATTGGGATGCAGCTTTGAGGCACAGTCAGCTACTCCAAATCGTTTGTGATACAAATGTGTTTCACTGGCAAATCAGAAGTCCAGATTTCCACTTTAAAATCGTTACATATAACAATGTGTCTAAGAAAATAAATAGTGATTGTTCATTTACTAACAGGTAACTGAAAGATGGGGGCCTATGTTTGTGAAACAACAGATTACAAGAGTGGAAGGCTACTTACAACATGAGTGGGGAGGTTATGGTGGAAGGAAGAGTCGTCTTGGTGTTCGACGTGTATGCGGGTTAGGTGTTAATGTTAATTAAATTTTAACTGAACAAACACCATCTCATCCTATCCAAAGACCAATGTCAACATCTGTTACTGGACAGCCTACTCGACCCCCTTTCTTTAGCAGCTGCACAGTGGTACGCCTTGTAGATGAGGCTCAGAAAGAGCATGTGCAATAGTGCAAGGTGAGTGCTGGATCAAGTGGCCTCCACTCCTATTCCTCCGCCTTAACATCAGACACAGTACAACCCTCGGAGGTAGCTTCCCAATCACCCTTGTTTCCTCCTGCATCAAAAATTTCCAAACGCCCAACTGACTGTGGTGAACCATAGATGGGCCATTCTGCAGAGATGTTCATGCATTCTATTCCATGGGCATCAGAGGTCTGCAAAGAATCACAGCATCCAGAGGAGGAAAGCATGTGAACCAATGTCCAATATTTTTTTTATGTTGTATCCGTTGCCAAAGTGTGGTCCAAGCAGAATCTAGACCCTCCAAGGGTGGAGTTGATCCTGATGAGACTCAGATACCAGAGGTGCATGCGGACTGTACTGTGGTATCAGAGCAGGAAGAGGAGGATGACTCTCAGAGTGAGAAGTGTGAGAACAGAGAGGATGATTACGAGGTTGTAGATCCCACTTGGTGTGAACCCAGAGGTATGCAGCTATGTAGCTCAGCAGAGGAGGTGGAGGATGAGGAAGATGAGTAGGTTACGTTGCAACTTCCCACACATAGACACATAGTGATGCAACCATGACAAGCACTACATCGTCAGCCCCAACTCTGGCTGTGGACAAAATGGGTCGCGACTGTGCAGTTCACAGGGGCAGCAAGGGTTGCCTAGCCTGGCTGTTTATTGAAAGCACAAAGAATGATCCACACATTTTATCTGTCAAATTTGCAAAATAAAACTCAGTACCGGCAAAAATTACAATAATTTGGAAACTACATGCATGAATCGCCACTTGCGTGATGATCATGCCTTACTGTGGAAATCTCACTGCGCTAACATGCAGACTAGAGGGTCTCGCCAGCCACAGGCCGTCCCATCAACCACATCTGCCTCTTCCTCCTCCATCATCATGCCAAGTCTTCTCACACAGGTCTCTGGCCGCAGAAACTACACTTGTTTACCAACTACTGTCGGTGTGAATGAGAGCCAATAAGCTTTACAGAAGTATACATGACTTCTGCTTTTGTGTCTCCTAGCACAACACATCTTTCTCAATCCACCATAACTCTGCCTGCACCTCACATACAGTCCAGCAGTTTGTCCTGTTCTCTGTACACCACCCTCTCTCAGCACAGCAGCCAGCCCTTGGTCCTGCAGTTGTGGTCACGTAAAAGAATGCTTCCTCGTACACATGCCAAAGCTAAGCGCTTGAACTCCACCATCTCGAATCTGTTGACCACAGAAATGCTGCCTTTCCACTTGGTGGATATAGAAAGTTCAGAAAGTTGATGGCCATCGCAGTCCCCAGTACCAGTAGCCCAGTCATCATTATTTAAGAAAGAAAGCTGTGCATGTGCTACACCAGAATGTCGCTAACATCATCCATTCCCTGAATAAATCTATGTCTGCCAGGGTGCATTTCACCACTGTCACCTGGATGAGCAAACATGGGCAGGGGTGTTATATCTCACTGAGTGACCCTGGTGGCTGTGGGGGGTAGGTGGTCAAGGGGCTACTGCTCAATTCTTAGATACAGAGGTTTGTCCCGCAGGCCTTATGGATTCAAACACTTTTTCCACTGCTTTTGGCCACTCCACCTCCTCTAGGGCCTCCATCTGTGCCCTCAACCTCTCCCTTAATCCGACATGAGTTAAAAAAATGCAGATAGAACCCCCACCTTCGTACAGCGCAGCCATAGCTCACCACAATCAGGCAGTATTCAAATTAATGTGCCTTGGGAATCGCAGTCACACAACTCAACAGTTGTTGACAACTATCCAGGCCAAGTTAGAACAATGGTTGTTTTCACTAAACCTGGAGCAAGGGAAGGCCATGTGCGATAACAGTGCGAACCTTGTGGTGACCCTATGCCATGGCAACCTCACACACATGCCTAGCACGGCTCATGTCTTCAACTTGGTGGTACAGCAATTTTTCTGCCACTATCCTGGCCTGGATGTGCTGCTACAGAAAGCTTGGTTGCTGTGTGCTGACCTTCAACGATCACACCCTGCAAGTCATTGACTTGCATTGCTACACAGGTCTTTCATCCTACCGGTTAACCGTTTAATTTGCAATGTTCCGACATGGTGGATTTCCACTCTGCACATGTTGCAGTGACTGTGGCAGCAGAAATGAGCCCTGGTGCAGTATGTCCTTTGCATAGCCTGGGCCAATGCACACTTTACATAATCTGCATGAGGAGATGGTGGTCCCAGAGGAAGAGGTGAAAGCAGAGGAGGATTCGGATGGGATACCAATATCTCAAATTTCTGGACTGGTCTCACACAGGCGGGTGCCATGGGAAGGTGTTTTACAGCGATCGAGGGGGGCTCATTTACCAGACAAACTGTTAGTGAAGGTGCAGTAGCCGAGGAACAAATGGAGGAGGATGAGGTGATGGACGCACAACAGTCAGGAGATGAAGAGGATAATAATCTCCTCTCTATTATCCATGGTTGGCGGGAGGGAACGGAGGAAGCAACCTTGAGTATTACCATATCACCAACACACCATGGGCTTGGAACTCATGAAAGTGCATGACATGTGAACGCCTTCTTGCTGCACTATCTTCAACATAATGACCATATTCTTAGAGTTAGAAATAGTGCTGACTACTGAGTTGCCACTTTGTTAGATCCATGGTACAAGAATACATTTTGCTACCTCCCAGGAAAGGGATGTGTGCATGCATACAGACAATCTTAATAGTGGTTTTCCCAAAGACATCAGTGAGGCACACAGTGTACATCCTAGATCTAGACGTCCAACCCAGGTAACGTTACGATGTCATCGCAAAAACATTAACAGCAGCAGTAGTAGCAGCCATGTAGGTGGCATAAGCAATTTCTGTGAGTTGTTTCACAAAGTTTTTAGACCAGCCCGTGCATCATCAGAACAGAATAGAAACATGCAAGGCTTCATAAAAACAACCAAACATCATAACCATACATATGATGTGGAAGCCAAGTCAATAGGATGTGCAGGACACACTGGTAAGACTGAAACACCACAAAAAGGACAGTGTACTAGTCCAAGAATAATAAATATAAACTTTATTGCATATCAATATAAATTACAATGGTCAAAAAATGACAGCAGAAGCTAAAATTGGCTAACACACCTAAACTGCCTAGTGGGGGACAGAGCAGTAGAGACATCATGGCAGAAGTAACCACTCTATCAAATAAAGTACATATAAACAGATGTCCATTAGCAAGCGTGAACAGTATCATATAATAACTGCCTAATAGTTAACAAATGTAAACAGCATAATTACATAGACAGGGCATATATACTAAAGTAACTTACCAACTTGTAAGAGATGAACAGTGCTGCACCATGCCGTCCCCATCCTCCCAACGCGCGTTTCGGATCAACCTTCCTCAATGGGGGCCTTGAGGAAGGTGGATCCGAAACGCACGTCGGGAGGGTGTTACTATCCTTAATTTTTCCTACCAAGAGTAGTCTGTGAAAATGATGTTTGTGCCACCTGAGTGTGGCTAGGAGACTTAAAAGTAATTAGAGCTGTCGCATGAGGTATCAGGGCTCCCAGCAAAGAAGGCATAAACCATTCCCTTAGCCACCATGTCTTAATTGAAACTTCATTTCAAAACTGTAAATGCTGGCGCAGCCCTTGATACCTCATGCATGGCACATGGCTGACTGCCGTTGTGCCATTATCAAATTATTACTGTAGGTCAATTGATTCCACTTTTCATGGTGTCTGCTCCTAAGTTAAGCTGTTTGGGAAGCTTTTTGTCTCCAATTAAGGTGTTGGGTATACATTTAGTTTGGCCTCCAATTGAGTTTAATGAGGTTCGGGAATGTTCGTCAAACCATTTGACAAACGTCTAAACATTCTGCAAATCGAATAGAACCAAACTTTGAAAGATTCGCTCATCTTTACTCATCAGCAAAACCAGTGAAGCAAATGAGCAAGCAAAGCATCAGTTCAAAACACACTCCTCAGCTTGTTACTTTGTTTTTCTTAAAGGGAACCTGTCACCCCCCTCAGGCGTTTGTAACTAAAAGAGCCACCTTGTGCAGCACAAATGCTGCATTCTGACAAGGTTGCTCTTTTAGTTATGATGCCTGCACATGCTGAAATGAACGTTTATATAATGTGTCCCCTCATACCCTGAAGTGTTCCCGGGGGTGGGTCTTTTCCTCCTAGCCAGACGCAGCACAGCCGTCACTCTGGACCTGTGCATGCCGGGCACCGCCTCCTCTTGCTGCATTATCGTCCCTGGTGCCTGCGCTGTAAGTACGAAGGGCAGCGAAACTGCGCACGCCCGGAATTTTTTTTTAATGCGCAGGCATTAAGGGCCCCATCATACTGTATGGGGCAATATAGGGGGTGCATTATACTGTATGGGGCAATATAGGGGGTCATCAAACAGTATAGAATGATATAGGAGACCTATTTTACTATATAAAGCAATATAGGGGGCCCATCATATTGTATAGAGCAATATATGGGACCCGTAATAATGTGTGGAGCAATGTTTGGGGCCCATGATACTGTATGGAGTAAGATAGGGAGCCCATTATTCTGTATGGAGCAATATAGGTGGCCCATTATACTATATGAAGCAATATATGGAGTACATTATACTGCAAGGAGCAATTTAAGGGGGTCATTATACTGTATGGATCAATATATTGGGCCCATTATACTGTATGCAGCAAAACAGGGGGCCCAATATACTGTATGGAGTAATATAGGGGGCCAATTATACTGTATGGAGCACTAAATGGGGCCCTTTATATTGTACAGAGCAATAAAGGGGGCTCATACTGTATGCGACAAAATAGGAGGATCATTATACTGTATGGAGCAGTATAGGATGTCCATTATACTGCATGTAGCAGTATAGGAGGCCCATTATACTGTATGAAGCAATATATGAGGCCCATCACACTGTATGGAGCAATTTAGAGGGCCCATTACACTGCATGGAGCAATATATGGGGCCCATTACACTGTATGCAGCAAAATAGTGGGCCCATTATACTGTATGGAGTAAGATAGGGTGCCCATTATTCTGTATGGAGCAATATAGGTGGCCCATTATACTGTATGTAGCAATATATGGAGTCCATTATACTGCAAGGAGCAATTTAAGGGGGTCATTATACTGTATGGATCAATATATTGGGCCCATTATACTGTATGCAGCAAAACAGGGGGCCCAATATACTGTATGGAGTAATATAGGGGGCCAATTATACTGTATGGAGCACTAAATGGGGCCCTTTATATTGTACAGAGCAATAAAGGGGCTCATACTGTATGGGACAAAATAGGAGGATCTTTATACTGTATGGAGCAGTATAGGATGTCCATTATACTGCATGTAGCAGTATAGGAGGCCCATTATACTGTATGAAGCAATATATGAGGCCCATCACACTGTATGGAGCAATTTAGAGGGCCCATTATACTGTATGGAGCAATATATGGGGCCCATTACACTGTATGCAGCAAAATAGTGGGCCCATTGTACTTTATGGAGTAATATAGGGGGCCCATTATACTGTACGGAACACTATATTGGGTTCATTATACTGTATGGAGCAATAGATGGGGCCCATTATACTGTAAGGAGCACTGCATGGGGTCTATAATGCTGTATGGAAGACTATGCGGTGGCAATAATACTGTTTGGAGGACTATGTGGTGCCCTTAATACTGTATGGAGGACTCCGTGGTGCCTATAATACTGTATAGAGGACTATGTGTTGCCTATAATACTGTGTGAAGGACTATGTGGTGCCCATAATGCTGTATGGAGCACTATGTAGTGAATCAGCAAGGTAGAAGATATAAATAAAATATAACTTTTAATAATAATTTTTAAGAGACCCTCCTGCTCAAAATACCATTGATAAACATATAAACGAACAATGACATACAAGTTACACAGCCAAAATTGTGATATGGTGTGTGCAACAGTGATATCTGTATCCTCATACAAAATAAGATATAAAAACTATAGGTTTTCAGATAGTATCTAAATGCGAACAATCTCACCAAACCTTTCCAGCGATGTCCACAAACTGGAATCCAAATCTAGTCCCTCTGCTGTTTATATCAAGGCGAAGGGTCCTATTTGGAAGTAAAAGGGGGCCTCATTTCATAGCCACACATTACCCAACCAAGGAAACCTAATAGGGTTGTTGCAATCAGTGCCACATGTATATGCTCCACTATTGATACAATATCCACAGTTATATTATTGCAACACAGCCCACGTGATTCATTTAGGCTGTGTTCACACGTTGCGTTTTTTTCGCATTTTTTCCCGATAAAAACGCTATAAAACCGCAAAAAAACCCGCATACAATAAGCATCCCATCATTTAGAATGAATTCCGCATGTTTTGTGCACATAATGCGTTTTTTTCCGCAAAAAAAACGCATACCGCACAAAATCCGGACATGCTCTATCTTTTTGCGTTTTTTTTTGCGGATTTCCCACTCCAAAATGCATTGGGAAGTGTCCGGAAAAAACCGCGGCAAAAACACGTCAAAACCGCGGCAAAAATGCGTCAAAACCGCGGCAAAAACGCATGCAAGTTGAAGATTAAATGATCTCTAAAAGGTCTAAAGTTAAATATGACACATTTCCTTTGTATTTTAGGCAAAAAAAGATAGATTGTAATTTTTTACATTTTAAAAATAACAAAAAGGAAAATGGACCTATACGAAAGTTTGGGCACCCTGGATGGTTAGCACCTAGTAGCACCCAATTTTGAAAATATCTCAGCTTGTAGGTGCTTTGTGTAGTCAGGCAAGAGTCTTTCAATTCTTGTTATAGGAATTTTCATCCAATTTTGGAAAACTCTTCTAGTTCCTTGATATTTCTGGGTTGTCTTGCATGCACTGCTATTTTGAGGTCTAGCCACAGATTAACCTTCAGCTTGCGCCTTTTGAGGTAGTCTGTTGTGTATTTTGATGTGTGTTTACGATCATTATCCATTTGTAGAAGCCATCCTCTTTTCAGCTTCAGTTTTTTCAAAGATGGTGCTATGCTTCCATTAAGAATTTGCTGAAATTTCATTGAATTCACTCTTCCCTCTACTTAAGGGTTGGCGAGATGTTATTTCCCTGAAATTCTGTACCCTTTTTGCTGTATACATACCTTTGATCATTGTGGCCAAATAGTTCTATTTTGACCTTATCAGTCCACAGGACTTGAATCCAAAATGCATCAGGATTGTTTAGATGTTTTTTTTTTGCATATTTCTGATGCTGAATTTTATGGTGAGGAAGCAGGAGAGGTTTTCTCCTGATGACTCCTCTATGAAGGCCATATTTGTGCAGGTGCCTCTGAACAGTAGAATAATGTTCTATAACTCCAGAGTCTGCAAGATCTTTCTGAAGATCTTTTGAAGTCAAGCGGGGGTTCTGATTTGCCTCTTTAGTTTTCAATGAGCAGCTCTCACTGAAATGTTGCGAGGTCTTCCAAACCTTATCTTGAAATCAACCTTTCATGTTCACTGACATTTCTTAATTACATCTTTTTATAGCCTTCTCTTGCTTTTTTTTCTCTGCCATTTTCATTTTCAGAGTGCTAAGGAGCTGCTTAGAAGAACCCATGGCTGTTGTTTTTTGGCACAAGATTAGATTAGCCTGGGTTTTCTAAAGCTGGGAAATTTGCATCACCTGGGCTTTCTTATCGATGATAGTGAACAAGTCATTGCCCTAACAGGCTAATTAAGGTCTGAAATCTTGGTCAAAGTTATCTGAGCACACAAATCTCCAAGGGTGCCCAAATGTTTGGATTCTCCCAGTTATGGCTGTGGGTGTATGATTGCTAATTTGCACTATGAAAGGAGTTATCCAATCTTATATTAAAGTCTACATTCACTCTATGTGATTGATTGCAGACTAATGAATTGTTACAGCATATGCACAGCACACTGTTAGGATTCCCCCTGTATTTCTGGTATGAGCTGTGCCGTAAATACATAATTCACATACATCTGGCTACATTTCCACTAGATGTGCTCGGTCTTGCTCAATACAAGTAAATTGAGGATGAGCAGGTCTAGTCCAAATGTGGCCAGAAGTGTTCTAATAGCATACCTGCAGTCACATGACCAACAGCTCTTGCTGACACTATTGTAGAATCCTGACAGTGTGCGGTGTGCATTCTGGGAGTATTCAGAAGTCTGCAGTCACATTCAGTGAGACAACAAAAGCTAAGTAGGTTCACATTCCAAAAGCAATCGCTTGCAACAAGCTTCTGTATTTGGGTGGCATGTACAGATATAATATTGGGCTATAACAACAAAGAATAGATAAAAAATATATTAAAAATTCACAATTTATGAAGTAGATAGATGTGTTTAAATTTCTGCAATGGTCAGGAAGAGGTTCTGAATCATGATGTACAGTTACCATAATCGTGCATGGAACAGGAACTGGGCCTGTGCAATTGCCGCCAGGAGCTCGGCTTACATGATAGTTGAGTCCCGGCTGTCACAGCAAGAAGCGGTGCCCACAGCACTCCTCTCCCATGTGATCAGCACCCCCCGTAAGCTCATCACGGAAAACACTGTCTGCATTGTAGTCATTATGCCAGGAGCATGATCTAAGAGGTGATCTGTCATTGTAGCACTGACGGGTATAATGCATTGCTATGCTGGTGCATTGCAATGCATTATACAAGTGATCAGAGTAATAAAAGTTAACCCCTTCCTGACATCAGATGTAATGATTCATCCATGTGACCTGGGCCAATTTGACAGATCATTACATCTGAGCGATCGGCCATATTCACAGGGGGTGCACTGGCACCTAGCGCCGAATGTCAGTTGATTCTGACAGCTGACACCCAGCACTAGGTGCAAGGAGCAGTCACAGACCACTCCTGGCACTTTTATCCCCGATATACTGTGATCGAACAAGATCGCAGCATTCCGGAAGCCGGCACAGGACTGACAGCCACACTGCCTTTGGATCGGAGACCCCATGACGTGATGTTGCCATGGTGTCCTGGTTTTCGTATGATGACATCGGGTCACTAGAGCTAGGAAACTTTTTGATTGTGCGCAGTGCACATCTCCCGTAAGTGCAGTCTCCCGTAAGTGCAGAGCTGACAGCTTCTATGGCATGCAGAGGCTGCTTCATCAGCATGCTACAGAAGCAATCAGCCTGCAAAAAATGATTGTCCCAAAAAAAAAAATGTTTAAATAATTGTATAAATATATATATTTAAAAAAAAAAATCAAAAATAATAATAAAAAAATCAATATATATTCTATGTCTAAACAAATATTTGAATGAAAAAAAAATATAAGCAATATAAGTACACATATTTGGTATCGCCGTGTCCACAATGGCCCGACCTATAAAATTGTTCCACTAGTTGACCCCTTTAGTGAACACCATAAAAACAATAAATAAAAAACCAGGCAAAAAACAATGCTCTATCATCATACTGCCGAAAAAAAAGTGTCATAATAACATGTGATCAAAAAGACAGATATAAATTAACATGGTACCGCTGAAAACATCATCTTGTCCCACAAAAAAAACAAGCTGCCAAACAACTGCATCAGTGGAAAAATAAAAAAGTTAGAGCTCTCAGAATAAAGTGATGCAAAACTAAATAATTTTTTTCTGCAAAATAGTTTTTATTGTATAAAAGCGCCAAAACATAAAAAAGATATAAATGAGGTATCGCTGGAATCGTACTGACCCAAAGAATAAAACTGCCTTATCAATTTTACCACACACAGAACGGCATTAACCCCCCCAAAAAATAAATTCATGAATTGCTGGTTTTTGTTCATTCCGTCTCCCAAAAATCGGAAAAGAAAGTGATCAAAAAATGTCATGTGCTTGAAAAAATGGTACCAATAAAAATGTCATCTCGTCACGCAAAAAACAAGACCTCACATGACTCTGTGGGCCAAAATATGAAAAAATTATAGCTCTTAAAATGTGATGATGCAAAACTATTTTTTGCAATAAAAAGCGTCTTTTAGCATGTGACAGCAGCCAAATATAAAAACCCGCTATAAGGTCTCTTTCACGTGTCCTGATATTTCTGGTACTGGAGATGTCAGTGTCCATGTATGTAAAACGTGTGACACACATGTGGCATCTTTGTGCTGCATCAGTACCACACGGACGAGCAACAGGAAAGAACCGTTACAGTAAACGCCGATCCCCGGCACCGGGTGCTGAACACGGCTCTCATCATTCGCCCCTGCTCTGCTGGCGATTGGCGCGAGCAGGGGAGAATGATGAGAGTTCTATTTAAGTTATAAAAGAGACAGCAGGCGGCGGTTGATGGAACTATTACTCCCATCAGCCTACCCCTGCAGCTGCTAATAACAGTGACAGCAGGAGTGGCTGTTTCTTTGAATTATTTAAATAAATAATTTAAAAAAAACGGAGTGGGGTCCCCCCATTTTTGACAATCAGCCTTGCTAAAGCTCATAGCTGTTGGCTGGTATGCTCAGGCCGGTAAGGGGCCATGGCTATTGACCCCCCCAGCCTAAAAATAGCAGCCTGCAGCTGCCCAGAAAAGACACATCTATTAGATGCACCAATTCTGGCGCTTTGCCGGCTCTTCCCACTTGACCTGTAGTGGTGGCAAGTGGAGTTCATATTTGTGGGGTTGATGTCACCTTTGTATTGTCAAGTGACATCAAACCTACGGATTAGTAATAGAGAGCCATCAATAAGATATCTATCCATTACTAATCCTATAGCTATGTGGTAAATAAAGACACAGCCAGAATAAAGTCTTTTAATTGAAAAAAATGACACAGACTCCTTTAATATTCTCAATTAAACCATACGTATGGCCTTGCCTAATTCCATCAAAGCCCTCGATCTCCTGTAATAAAAATAAAATAAAAAAACAACAATATACCATACATGTCCGTCGCTCTGTCCCACGCCGTAATCCATGTCTGGGGGATAATTAGTTTTCAACCTGGAAGGTGCCAAGATGTGACCGTCCAGGCTGAGAACCACTGGTGAATGAGGTGCTGGGAATGAAGCGTCAGTGACCAGGGGTGACATCATAGAGGTTACCTCCAGTCACTGGGCTCTGTTCCCAGCTGGGCTGAGCTGCGGTGAGATCCCTGCTAGCACTGTGAATGCTCAATGACTGGGGGTGACATCATAGAGGTTACCTCCGGTCAATGGGCTCCATTCCCAGCTGGGCTGAGCTGCGATGAGTCAATATCCATGTCCCCTTACAAGCCTGAAAATACCAGCCCCAGCTGTGAGCTTTTGCAAGGCTGGTTGTCAAAATAATAAAAAAAACAGAGTGGAAACCCCCCTATTCTTGATAACCAGCCTGCCCTTCCGTGCTCTGCCATGTGCTCCTACAGTGGTTTACCTGCACATATGGGGTATCAGCGTACTCAGGACAAATTGCACAACAACTTTTGGGGTCCAATTTCTCCTGTTACCCTTGGTAAAATAAAAAAAATTGGATCTGAAGTAAATTTTTTGTAAAAAAGTTAAATGTTCATCTTTTTATAAAAACATTCCAAAAATTTCTGTGAATCACCTCAGTAGTGTAGCTACTGGGGGGGCAGAGAGGGCTATGGCCCTGGGCCCCATCACATGAAGGGGTCCACTGGGAGAAGCCACTGCCAGTTCTGTCACAAGGCAGAACACAGCACAGGAGGAGAGCAGCAAAATTCCTGCTCCTGTCTGATGGAGACTGCACACTGGTAGCACAGTCAGTGGCCAGTTGCAGAGTCTTACTCCTAAAGTATATGGTGCAGGCTGACCTGATGATGGAGCGTATGCCAGGCTGCAGTTTGCTTCACTCCCAGCAAGCTCAGATTGGCTCAGAGTAGGCATGCTGGGTCCTAGTGCCCACCTAGCATCTCACTTAGACACTTCCTGTAGGCATGCCTACTTCCTGTAGGCATGTCATGGTCACTGTGGGGTGAATCTGAGAGGATGGGAGTATTGTGGGAGCTGAAGTGGGTGAGGGAGACAGGGCACTGGTGGGTAAATGTGACAGGATGGGGATATTGCAGGGCTCAAGTGGGTGAGGGAGACAGAGCACTAGGGGTGAATGTGGGAGGATGGGGGTATTGTGGGGTCTGAGGTGGGTGAGGGGGATAGGGCACTGGGGGTGAATGTGAGAGGATGGGGGTATTGTGGGGGCTGAGGTGGGTGATGGTGATAGGGTGCTGCAGGGTGAATGTGAGAGGATGAGGATGTTTTGGGGGCTGAAGTGGAGGTGGGGGAGGGGACAGGGCACTGGGAGGCTGATTATTATACTGTTTTGTTATGAGATTATATGCACTTCATCACATGTTGCTGTCTGGGGAGGCTGGAGATTGGGAGGTTGGGGGCTTTTGATACTTGCTGGGTCTTTTACAAGTATTATTCTAAGAAGCCCCATACAGTAGCCATGAGCTGCATCACATTTAAAGCACCACTCCAGCATTTTTTTTCACTGATGGAATGGCGCTAAAAATCCAACTCCCTTGCCCCTGTCTGATACTCACTTTCCAGTATTTTCATCTGTTTTCGCGGCCGCTCAGCTCTATCTCCTGCAGTTTGTGACCTGTTTGTTCCTCCAGTATTTCATGAAGTGGCACGGAGGTCACAAATCAATGTAGGTCTATGAGAGGCTCGTTCTAACCACGTTCTGGCCTCATTCTTGCCCTAAGTCTTTCATAGACTTACACTGAGGGCTTGTGACGTAGCGTATAACTATTGGCCAGTCAGAAGCTGCGCTCACAAGATGGAGCCGTGGTACTGGAGCTGTGCCAAAACCCGGCCAATATGCCAGATGATGAGTATATGACCGGGACAGGGGACTGGCGCTTAAAGCATCACTCCAGCTATGAAAAAATATCACTCTGCTGGAATGGTGCTTTAATAATTTAATATGCAATTTATTATAAAGTTAATAAAGGCTTGGAATAAATGTCTGCAGTCACTTTATGTGACTGCAGACTGTGAAATCATGACAGGGAGTGCCTGCTGCATGAGACCCCAATATCACTGGCGTTATCAGGTGGTCATGCGACCATGTTTGCTATGTGCATGTGTCTGCTAGAAAGGTTTGGCTTCTCTCAATAGAAGAGAATTGAGAGAAGTCAAAAGAGTCATCACATAATCACATTCTGACATCAGCGAGGCTGGGGCCATTGTTACTGTATATGGTGGGACTCAGAGGACAATATTAAATGTCAAGTGGGCTCTTAAGAAGCATTATTGGTTATAGTGGCACCAGCAACATAGCTACCGGGTGGTAGGGAGTTCGGAGCCAGCTGTCAGTCAGTACTGGGACACGGTTACAGCTGCCTTTCTCTATTCACAGAGTGGTGACTGAAACCGTGCCGATGCCACCCCTATAACTAGAAGAGCAAGGCTCCCATGAGGAATAAAATGAATTTCCTCCTTGCAGTGGGACTCTCAGTGCATGTGCTGCATGGTGTCAGAACGCTATTAACTATTATATTGTGTTTTGGGGTAGCAGTGGGGACATCACTCTAGGTATAGGGGAGTGGACCTCTCTTGGACATCATACTGTATGTATGGGAGCTGTGGGCCCATCCTATTGTGTATAAAGAAGCTGTGGGCCTGCCATACTATGTGTAGGGGAGCTGTGAGGACTGTGTATAAGAAAGTGGTTGGCCCATTATACTGTGTACAGGAGCTGTGGGTCCATCATACTATGTCTAGGAGGGCTGGTAAGGTATTATACTGTGCATAAGGGAGCAGTTGGCCTATTATACTGTATATAGGGGAGCTCTGGGGGGCATAATACTTTCTATAATGGACCTCTGTTGGCATTATACTGTGAATAGGGGAGCTGTGGGATCATCATACTGTATAGAGTGGATCAGTGGGGACATCATACAGTGTATAGGGCACTTAAGCATTTTTTGTAATCTAATTTATTGAATGTAATCAAGAGGATGATGGATAGTCACAAGCCATCAAACAAAGAACTGCTTAAATTTTTGCAGCTGAAGCAGTGTGAAAGACTGATGGAAAGCATGCCAAGACGCATGAAAGCTGTAATTAAAAATCATGGTTATTCAACAAATTATTGATTTCTGAACTCACCGATCCTCCACCAAATTTCACAGTGGGTGCAAGACACTGTGGCTTGTATGCCTCTCCAGGTCTCCGTCTAAGCATTAGATGATCAGGTGTTGATCTGGTGATGCTTCAGCAAGCTGGAATTGGGCAGGTTAATCTTTGCGAAGTAAATCAAGCCACATACAAGGTTATCCTGGAAAAACAGTTGATTCCTTCTGCACAGGCAATGTTCCCCAACTCTGAGGACTGTTTTTTTCCAGCAGGACAATGTGCCATGCCACACAGCTAGGTCTATCAAGGTGTAGATGAAGGACCTCCACATCAAATTCCTGTCATGGACAGCCCAATCTCCAGACCTGAGCCCCATTGAAAACCTCTGGAATGTAATCAAGAGGAAGATGGATAGTCACAAGCCATCAAACCAATAAGAACTGCTTAAATGTTTGTGCCAGGAGTGGCATAAGGTCACCCAAAAGCAGTGTGAAAGACTGGTGGAAAACATGCCAAGACGCATGAAAGTTGTTTTAAAATCATGTTTATTCAACAAAATATTGATTTCCGAACTCTTCCTGAGTTAATGCATTAGTATTGTTGTTTCTAAATGATTATTAACTTTTTTTTTGCATTATTTCAGGTCTGGAAGCAATGCATTATTTGTTATTCTGACCATTTCTCATTTGCAGAAAATAAATACAAAATGTATTGCTTGGAAAATCGGAGACATGTTGTCATTAGTTTATAGAATAAAGAACAATTTACATTTTACTCAAAAATATACCTATAAAGAGAAAAATCAGACAAACTGAAAATTTTGCAGTGTTCTCTTAATTGTTACCAGCGCTGTATATATGTATTCTATGTGTATACTTCTATTCTATCTATTCTATTCAATCCTGTGATTTTACTGTACACCGCACATGAATTACTGGCTTTTCAAAGGACACCCGTGAGCAAAAAACGGACAGAACTCGCATGCTGCGGGTGTTGTGCATTGTTCTTCTCGCACCCATAGATTTGCACTGGCGAGACTCGGCCGATATGCACGTAAACTCGCACGTAGAATACGCCCAAGAAAAAAAATAGTGATGTGAGCTTCTCCATAGATTAACATTAGTCCGTATTATACGCTAGTGTGACACCGGCCATAAAGGGACAATGGTCAGAATTGAAAAAAATTGGCCCAGTCATTAACATGCAAACCACCCTTGGGGGTAAAGGAGTTAAAAGTCCCATAAAGGAACTAGGTAAAATATTTTTAAAAACATCACAAAATAAATAAAAAAAAATGAAAAAATATACCAATGGAATGACCCAACCTGTCAAACTAGTTAACCCTGATCATACTGTTGAATAAAAAGTGGGCTAAAACGCAATTAAAAGGTTGAATGGATATAATATTGGAAGTGCTGAAAATGTCATCTTGCCCTTCAAAAAACGCTGCATCCCGAACGACCTGACCTATAGATCTGCCCCATCAGTTAACCCCTACAGTGAACATTGTAAATAAAAGAAAAAAAAAGATTTTTTTTCATCATACTGCTGAACACAAAGTAGAAAAAAAGTGATCAAAAAGATAAATGTAAAAAAATTGTATCACTGAAAACGTCATCTTGTACCACAAAACATAAATGTAAAAAAATTGTATCACTGAAAACGTCATCTTGTACCACAAAACATAAGTTGCTATACAGCTCTATCAGCAGAAAAATAAAAGTTATAGGTCTCAGAATAAAGTGCTGCAAAAATAATATTTTTTTAAAGAGTTTTTATTGAGTAAAAATGCCAAAACATAAAAAACTATATAAATGGGGTATCGCTGTAATCGTACTGACATGAAAAATAAAGCTGAATTATCAATACTAACACACTTATATTGGCATAAAACAAAATCAAAAATAACAATTCTTGAATTGTTGGTTTTTGTTCATTCTGTCTTCCAAAATTCAGAATAGAAAGCGATCAAAAGATTCATGTGCCCAAAAATGGTACCAATAAAAACATCAACTCATCCTGCAAAAAACAAGCCAGCACATAACTCTAACGGCAGAAATATGGAAAAATTTAAACTTTCAAAATATGACAAGACAAAAACTAATTTTTGAAAAAAAAAGTTTTTTAGTGTGTGACTGCAGCCAAACATAAATAAATGCTAGAAATCTGCTATCTCTGCAATCACACTGACTCGCAGAATAAAGTCATCTAATCACTTATGAGGAATGGTGTAAAAAATAAGTAAAACCAATTCTTCACCTGCTGTAGATTTTTTTCAATCTGCCTCCCAAAGATTTCAGTAAAGCTCGGCCGACATTTCACCTGCGCTCTGCGCTGAATTCTTACACAGGGGTTTCCATGTATAAATAAGTAAATCTCTGAAATATGTGACTCAGATGGAACTCCATTCAGATGAATCCCTATAATCAGGCAGATAGCGGCCCTGTGGACACTCTTTTTAGGTGAGCATAAAAGTGCTGATAACCACAGTTTTGAGCACTCCTGAAAACAAGTACACCGCAGAAAAGGGGCCAGACGGAGTCGAGATAAATTTTGCTGCCTCATTATAGTGAATGGATCCATTAAGGGTTCCATCTGAATCATGTAACTCAGAGATTTAGATGGAATCCCCGATGTAAGCGCTCAGCATAGAGCAACGGATAAATGTGATTCCAAACATTATGCAAAATGTTCGCAATATAATTTTCAACTTAATCCACAAAAAAATGCAAGCCCCCACTCAAGTTTATCTGTCAATGGAAATATAGGGGTCTTCTATGTTACTGGTAGTACCAAGGCTCTGGAAAAGCAAAATGGCTACTCGTCCCCCAAAAGAAATTCAGCAAATTCTGGGCTCCCAAATCCAAATGCCCCCCTCCCTTCTGAACCCAAAGAGTGCCTAAACCACATTTAATGTCCACATGTTTGGCATTTCTGTACCCATGAAACTCCACCTAATTTACGATGAGTGTCTCCATAAGCATGAGCTGGGTATAGTCACTACAACCTACTGGTCACTACCATGTATTGGTCACTACAAAGTACTGGTCACTACAACGGCAGTTTGTAATTCTCAGCCAGCAACATCCACTGCTGCTTGTTTCTGGATTTGTTAATGACAAAATGAATCCTATGTAACTATGAAAACACCCATGGAGTCAAAATCATCACTACACCTGTAGATAAATTCCTAAATAGTATTATTTCCAAAATAGGGTCACTTAAGCAGGATTCTGCTCTTCTAGCATTTAGACGCTTTGTATATGGAGTCTGCAAACTATTCTAGGAAAATCTGTGCTCCAGGAGACAAATAGCGCTCCGTCTCCCCTGAGACTCGCTGTATGGCTAAGCAGTACTGTTAGCCACATATGGGGTATTTCTACATTCAGCAAAAATGTAAAATGTAAAATCTTGGGTTAAAACAAAATGTTGATGGCAAAAATTAAATTTTTTTTTTCTTCCCTGCCCAATGGTGTAAAGCTGTGACTCACCTGTGGTGTCAATATGATCACTACACCCCTACAAAAAATTCATTAAGAGGTGAATTTTGTAAAATGGAGTCTTTTATGGGGGGTTCTGCTGTTCTGGAACTTCATGCGCTCTGCCAATGGGACATGGCACCCTCAAACCAGTCCAGCAAGATCTGAATGTCAATATGGCACTTCTTCTTTTTTGAGCTTTGCGCTGTGCCTAGAAAGTAGTTTTCAACTACATATGGGGTATCAACATACTAAGTAGAAATTTTTCAACAAATTTTCTGGTTCATTTTCTCCTGCTATCTTTGTGAAAATGAAAAATTCTGTGAACCATCTGTGGGTTTAAGGTGCTAAAAAAAAAAAAAGCTAGATAAATTCCTTGGGGGGTCTAGTTTCCAAAATGTTGTCCCTTGTGGGTGTTTTCTACTGTTTAGGCACATTAGGGGCACTCCAAATGCGACATGACACCCGCATATCATTCCATCAAAGTCTAGGTTCCAAAACGTCACTCCTTCTTTAATGAGCCCTGCAGTGCACCCAAACAGTAATTTACCCACACATATGGGGTATCTGCATACTCAGAAGAAACTGAAACAAATTTTGGGTTCCATTTTCTCCAGTTACCCTTGAATATTTTTGTGGTAAAAATGTGATTTTTTATTTTTAAGACTATACGTTATAAACATCTGTGAAGCACCTGGGGGTTCAATGTGCCCACCACACATCTAGATAAGGTCCTTGATGGGTCTAATTTTAAAATGGGCTCACTTGAGAGCAATTTCCACTGTTTAGGCACATCACAGGCTCTTCAGAAGTGACATGGCATCCGCTAATTATTTCAGCAAATTTTACATTCAAAAAGTTAAATGGCACTCCTTCCCTTCCAAGCCCTGCCATGCACCCAAACAGTAGTTTTCCCTCACACAGGAGAAATTGCACAATAAATTGATGACAATTTGTGATTTTCTGGGTTTTTTATATTCTATCTCTCAATGTTAAAATTAACCTACCTTTAAAATTATAGACAGTTCATGTCTTTGTCAGTGCGCAAAGTTACAAAATCAGCAAGGGATCAAATACTTATTTCCTCCACTGTATGTATATACAGCACTGGCAAAAATTAAAAGACCACCACATCAAAACCCTGTCATGGGCAGCCCAATCTCCAGACCGGAACACCATTGAAAACCTCTGTACTGTAATCCAAGAGGAATTTGGATAGTCACAAGCCATCAAACAAAGAAGAACTGCTTACATTTTTGCACCAGAAGCAGTGTGAAAGACTGATGGAAAGCATGCCAAGATGCATGAAAGCTGTGATTAAAAGTCATGGTTATTCCACAAAATATTTATTTCTGAAATCTTCCTGAGTTAAAACGTTTGTATTGTTGTTTCTAAATGATTGTGAACTTGCTTTCTTTGCATTATTTGAGGTCTGAAAGCACTCTTTTTTTTTGTTATTTTGACCATTTTTCTTTTTCAGAAAAAAAATACAAAATTTATTGATTGGAAATTCAGAGACATGTCAGAAGTTTATATAAAAAATGAACAATTTACATTTTACTCAAAAATGTACCTATAAAAAGAAAAATCAGACAAACTGAAAATTTTGCAGAGGTCTCTTCATTTTTGCCAGAGCTGTATATTTGGAGGAAAATTGCATTTGGGGACATAACATGTTCATTTTAACAATGTTACAAAAAATATTTACACGTGTTAAAAAGTCATCTCAAAAGTAATAAGTAAGTGGGATACGCTATTTTTTTTTAAATACATTAAATATCTTATATTACTTTTCCTTTGTTTTACTAGCACATCAGCAACTTACAATGTGCTTAGCACTGATTATGGAGGTCATTATAACAACTCAGTATGCTTTCTCCATGCAGGAGGTGTGAGGATCTATCTTGTGCTTTTATTTAGGGCTCCATGATTTGGGATCAGGTGATTTGTGGCAACAGCCAGCAATATTGTTGTGGCACCTATAATTGTGAAATGCAAATTGTCAAACTGTTGCAAAACTTTAACCTTTGAATTTTTTTTATTGTTTTCTATATAAATTTTGAATGCTTTTATAAGTATTGACGATTCTCCTTGACCCAAACTAAAATATAATCTAAGGAAAATGCTAGGCTATGAAGTTGCTATACATAGGTTTATGACTGAAAACAAAGATGCAGCCACAGTGGGCAGTATGGTTGTGGGGTTTTCAATATCTAAAGTAGACAATTTAAAGGGACACTGTCACCTGAATTTGGAGGGAACAATTTTCAGCCATGGAGGCGGGGTTTTTGGGTGTTTGATTCACCCTTTCCTTACCCGCTGGCTGCAATATTGGATTGAAGTTCATTCTCTGTCCTCCGTAGTACACGCCTGCGCAAGGCAAGATTGCACCTTGTGCAAGCATGTACTACGGAGGACAGAGAATGAACTTCAATCCAATATTGCAGCCAGCATGCAGCCAGTGGGTAAGGAAAGGGTGAATCAAAAACACAAAAACCCCGCCTCCATGGCTGAAGATTGTTCCCTCCAAATTCAGGTGACAATGTCCCTTTAATATTTAGGTAGAATCATGAACCCAAATGGAAGCATCAGCAACTGGCCGCTGCCTTCAGATGGTGTGTGCACTCTTCTATTATTAGACTATTACAGCAATGAAGAGAGCTAAAAAATATATATATTATAACCAACGCACATACTTGAGTAGGCAAACAGTTGTGTTTAAGTTTCAGGATTAGGGAGATTTTTCTTACAATAAAATTTGATTTACAAATGTTAATATACAGGATTTACATTTTCAGTAACACCCAAGCAGCACTCAATTCAGGTTTTCATATGTTTAAAAACTAGCAAGGAGGAGCTTAAGGGCAGGGTCACACTTGTGTGTGCAATTCGAGAAACTCACGCAAGTCTCTCATCAATACCCGGAACTTGGGACCGGAGCGTTCAGCTGCAAAGAAATACATGCAGCCGCGCACTCCAGTCCTGAGCGCTGGTGGCAATGCTGGGTATTGAAGAGATAGACTTGTGCGAGTTTCTCACATTGCACATGAAAGTGTGACCCCGGCCTAACACTGACCTCCTTGTTTTCCCTGTGCAAAGAAAAAAAATGGTGCTGTTACTGCAGTATATTTCAGGTGTATGAATTCGCTCGTCATTTTCTGTTTGCCACAATTATTTTGCTCTGACGAACAGTATTTTGTGGCACTTTGCAACACAGTTGGTAAAGTAATGTGCAAGTGCAGCTATAAGAATAGACATAAGATGCAGAATTTGTCTAGATGTTAGAGAATATGAGTACAGAGCTTGAATATATTCAAGTTGAAGTGAAATCTTTGAGAATTTTACAAAAATCCACATTGGCCAAAATTAGGATTTTTTAAATTCTTCTTCCAAGTGCATTTAGCATATTGGTGGCCTCCGATTACCATTTTTTTGAACAACAAATTGACAAAAAAAGTAAAAAAAAAAACAAAACTTATTCTCAATTTACCCCTCTTGTCTCCAGCCTCACGTCGTGGCATCTTCTGATTGTTGCTGTGAAGACTGGAACCCGGGGGCTTCTCACATCAGGCAAGGACTTCTGGCTCTGATGAGGCCCTTGAATTCTGCCCATGCACATTATGCTTTGGGGTCTGTCATTGGAACGCCCCCAAGGGCTAGGGGATTACTCGGTACTGGGCCCTTCGGTTCTCATTGGGGATGTCACGGTGGCAGACCTGGTCCGTGGCCCTTAGGAGGTCCATTGATAAGATGGGGGAGGTCTTTAAAGGGATAATGTTCGTGACGCCACCTGTGGTATTTGGTCAGGGTGACCGACACTGCTTAGGGGTCCGCTGGGGTGATGTTATGGCAGCTAGATGGTATACCTTCCCACAGGTGAAGTGTGTCCCCAGGGCTTCCCAGTGTGTAGATGGTGAATGGTGATGTAAGGCGCAGTGAAGAATGAAAACACAAGGCTGCAGTCTCTTTACCTTTACTGGAGGCTTCAGCGTCCACAGTCCAGAGCACCAAATCACAGGGCAGGCAGAGTCCGGCCGGTCTGAAGGCAATTCCAGAGTCTCCTTATCCAGGTGAAAATCAGTAGCCTTCCTCTAGCGCCTGTGTGTTGTAGTACCTCCCTGCTGAGCAACTCGGTAAGGTCCTCACAACTATTGTAGATGTTAAGTCTCTTCCTCTCTCTCTCTGTCCCCCAGATGGTAAGAATAGGACAAACCCGTATGACTGATGGCCTGAGGCTTTTTACAGCGACCCTAAAGATGCCCCAGCCCCTACAAGTTGCCACTCTGCCTCCAGGGTATAAGGTCGGGCAGCCAACGTGGAATTAACTGTCCTGCCAGTCTCTGAAGTAATGCATAGAGATCCTTTCTCCCTCGGTATGCTGGCTACCGATACTGCACTTCAGAAGGAAGCAGCTTGCTCCTGGCTGATCTCCCTCAGATATCCTCTCCTTTGCTCTGCTTTCTGGCACACTCTCTGCAATATGTTCGCTTAGTGTCTTCCTTCAGGAGCTGCAGCACTTCAGGCTCCAGGTCTCCGTCCTGTCCCTCTGTCTTCCTGACAGGAACTGCACTCTGAACTCCTTTTCCCTCCAGATCAGGATCTTATCAAGGGGTGTTCACCTTAAAAAGGCTTAGTAAAAAGGCTTAGAGCTCCCCCTTCTGGTCTGGAGTGTGAATATGTTGCATGCATTGTGTTACCTGATGAGAAGATCTCCTTTATTGCCTTCAGATGTAATATCACTCCCCCTGGTGGAAGAATAACATTACTGCAATGACCAGGACTCTGGGGCGCTGCATCATTACATTATAAACTCCTGCGTGTTTTAGCAGAACAGTCCCAGATCTCATCAGAGCCATAACTCCAGGCTTAGTGTGAAGATGTCCTGGGTGGTGATGAGAAGATGTGATGAGGACCAGACAGTTGAGAAGCGAAGGAGAAGCAGAAGTGAGTATAAGTATTTTTTAAATTTTTTTCATTCGGTCATTTATTATTCTCTGGCATCTTGAGAGAACATAATAAGGAATATTCAGATCATAGAGAATACCTTCTTTGTGAATCATGTTTTCTTTGAATATCTACTCGTTCAGACAAATTCAAATTGTGCCTTATCCGCTTATCCCTAGTTGTGAGGACATCGCAATACATTGTTCAGCAGGGACTACTTTGGACTTGGTCCATTAATTTGTTAAAACCTCTCATTGTGCGCATTGGAATTTTACCTTTTGCTCTATATGACCTGTTAAATTTATATCATTTGGCGCTAGGATTTACTCCCTGTATGATTCTTTTCATTTTATTCACCATTATATGTAAACTGTTAATCTCTCTCAGTATGCCATTATTTATTGTTAATTGGCAATGAAACATTAGGATCATTAGGATCACAGTATTTTTTAAAAATATTTTTGTGAAAACGGCTTATCATGATTAATCCCTCTATATTATGATATGAATATAATTTCACTAGCTCTGTTTCTTAGGAACATGTACGTAATATACTGGAAATATTTTACTTTCAAATACAAATACTATTACACTTTATGATCAAAATGTGAATACATACTGTTACTTGGGATTCATGCGACTTATATGAAACTGTAGATTTATGACGAAAGTTAGCAATGTTTACAATAGGATCAAGAATTTTGCAAAGTACTCTATTACCAGCAGGAAAAACATTTAGGTATTTGCTGATTTTATACTAGTTAAATCCCCCATATATTCTGTATCACTTTTTGTCACTATAAATCATATATTTGTTTTCTTAAGGCAACTGTCATGCAGCACATTTCCTTCTGCAGATTCTGCAGCCACCTGTCCATTACTAATCCTACCCATGAGGGTTACTCCTTCACAGTAAAACGATGAGAAGCAGCAATATTTACTGCCTGCCTTATGTTGTAAAATGAAGGCAGTGGAAGACGTAACATGTGATATGAGCCTTTTAATTATTCTTTGATCACAGTGCAAACTGCAATACTATGTCTAATTAATTGGACATGACATCATTACCACAAAGAGATACAGAAAGGAAACCTAGATTGATGTTGCAGATCATCTTGGTGCCAAGCATATTTTTTTGCGATATTGTACCAACTGAAAGCTTTACTATGATTATATATAGTTGGAATATTTATTATTAGCTTGTATGCTAATTATTTTCAAAAATGTAAATGACAGTATTGTGCAAAAGTTTTACGCAGGCGTGCAAAAAAAAGTTCGCAAAATATCTATGCTTTCCAAACTAGAAACGTTAATAAAATGCAAAGTACCGTAAACCCATACCTCTTACTGCAGGGCTTTTAACACACACAAACCGGTGGCCTTCAGCCATATGGAAAACCTGGACTGGAAATCCGTGACTCCAATGCACACCTATGGACTTCATCCATAGTCACGGCCTCATATTGCAGTCACAGCTACACCTGCAACTGTCATGCACACCTATGGACTTCATCGGTCAGTGTGCACAACCTTGGAAACACACAGCAACCCCTACATGTGACACGAGTCACTGCCTCACATTTCAATCACAGCTACACCTGCGACTGCCATGCACACCTATGGCCTTCATGCAACTCTGTGCATATTCTGGGGAGCACAAAGCAGCGCCCCCTAGCTGTAACAGGGGTTATAGCCTCAGACACTGTACTTCCAAGGAATAAAGTTTAACAGTGTTTAACCGTGAGTTGGCGTGCCGCCCTCTTTTCTCCTGTTGTCTGCTATCAAGACTCCTTTGCTACGGGTGAAGCACCTACTGGTCACACTGTAGGCCAGCTGTCAGAAAGCCTCATCTGGTAACAATGCAAGGTAAGCAGTCAGAGTAGTGTCGGTAATTGCTTCTTTTGTTTGCCAAATGGGTTATTCTCTACTGTAGAATAGCTGTCCTCTTCTTCCCTGGCCGGTGGCTCTCACTCCAAGCAAGTGGCCCACAGTGTACTTTTTGTACTACACAGTCATCTACATGTGGGCCAATTTTCTCTTTCTCTTCTCAAATTTCTGGACATACTCATCAGCATCCCCTTATCATCTATGATCTTGTAGGTACTAACACTACCACCTTCTCTATTCAGACACTTTCATCTGTAATCTTTTTAAAATACAAGAACATTTCAGTAAATGCACTTAAAAACTATTGTTATCAACTTATGTTTGGGCTACTCCCAGATTTTGATGGAGGCACAAGTTTGTGTGGCCAAAAAGTATAGTGCAAATAAATGGAGTCTGGGACCCAATGGCATGCAAAAAGTCACAAAAAGACTAACTCCTTTGAATTTTTTTATGACCTGTTGAGGTATCTTGCAAGTTCATAACATTACCCTCTTCATTTGTAACCTTGTCATTTGTCATCATGTAACCTTAGCTTTCATTTGGAACTTCAACTTACTGCATGTACTGGCAGAACCTCAGACCCTGCTGGGGGCGCAGAATTGCTTGTTACTTTCTTAGAGAGTTATTCCCATTTTGTAAAGTAATGGAATATCAGTTTTACAAAATAATGAAGGGACTATGGCGCTGGATTTACTTATCTCTGTTCTTTGCATGCCTTTGTTTTCATTTAGATTTCCATAATGTGATGAAAATCATAAATTCGTTTATTTCTCTTAACAATGTCCTGAAATATTACATATACTAGAAGTCTTAATCATTGTTTGGCTCATAAACAAATTAAAAATTAGGAGAGCAATATATACAGAATTGTGTAGAAAATTACAACAATAGCAATAATTCTAAAGCGATCAATCAATATACAGATTTCCATGATGAATGCCACTTTCAATATCTAACACAAACACGCGTGTATTTTCGCCGAGTATATTGTTACTTACAGTTGCATGAAGTTTTCCCTTTTTTGACATGGCAAGAAATGAGTTGCTGAAAACTCCTCTTATTCCCACAATCCCTTGAGACACAGCAAATATTTCCAAAATACCTAGAATGACAGAGATCCCAAAATAAAGCACTGCTCATGGCTCTTGGAAAGACAGGATGGAAAAGAATAACAACTCTCATTTTCAATAGCTGTGTGTATCTATCTTTCATGAAGCCTGTGTAAATCCATCACCCATTTTATTAGCACTCACTTGAAACTAAAGACTGCTCAGATATCTGGGGATATGCCTGGGAGCTTTCACTTGATGAACTGTAACTTCTAAGTCTCTGCCATTTGTTGACTTGCCCAAACCAAGAGGATGATATCATGAGCTCCTAAAAAGCTGTAATGGCAAACTTCAAGACGTCCATGCTGCTGTTTCTATCTCAGTATTATAGATCACAGTTTACTTTTGCATTTAAAAGGTTGGATTAAGCATTATAACTAAAGAAAAGTGATTATTACAGCTGAGCACGATATGAACCTTGGTGAAAATAGAATCAAAAAACATTGTAAGCATTACACACTTGCCGTTTTGTACCCACAGGCTTGTCATTAAGGCTTTGTCTGTTCGCCCTTTATTGTCAACTTTTCGGGGGCCAATAACTGGAATGCAGCTGAAGCTTTAAGGCCAGGAACACACCACCTAATTTTCTCTCATCATAGAGAATTGGCTTGATTATGCTAATCACACTTTGATCAAATTCTTATCAGGGTTTGATCAGAGTGTGATCACAGTGCGATCCGATGACGAGAAGATGGAAAAGTAAGATTCTCCGTTTTCTCCATTCTGTCAGTCCGTGAAACTCAGATCACAATCAGATGTTATCCGTGTGCAGTTCGATGTTTTCCATAGACTCACTATCTTGCATAGCTGAGTGCAATCCAATAATTGCATCTAACTCGGGCATTCTGCGATTCTTTTTCTTCCCTGGACCAGCTCTGTCAGAGGAAAAAATCAGACTGGTGTATGGCCCTATAGAATAACATTGGTCTAGCTGATATCTTGTCGGATTGCATACGAACTGATAATGTAAGTCATCTGCATGAGGTGGATGGAGAAGAGGGCTTAAGGGTAAAATCTGCCATAATAATCCAGCAGTGTCACAGATTTATGAGGGAAGGTTACACTGGTGATGGTCACAAACAACAGATTCCCAGAATGAAAGGACTTTTTAGGGCATTTAATCCCCTTTTTCACTGCCCTTATATTTCTCTTATTAAAGGTCCAATACAACAATTTAGTAAATGAATCAAATCAAGTACGCTTTTCTTAGAATATTTTCTCAGATTTCCAATAGGATCAAACTAGATGGTCATGACTCACATCACTGTTGGACACAGACAGAAGAGGGCCCACATGCAAGAACAGTATGCAAACCCTTTATAGCCCAATAGTTTATCATAATGCACAATTCAATCTGCTTTGGAGGTAGAAGTGGGCCACCTCACCTGCACAGGTTGCATAAATAATATACATTAATATAATCAGAAATCACCACTATATATTGAGGTCGAGAGCACTGTGTACCAGCTCTCCCAAAATAATGAAAGAATATAGATTCAACTGGACCGCTCTAAATAGATACCAACAAAACAAAAAAAATAGAGCAAAAATGTCCCAAGCAACATCATAGAAGTATAAAAAGGTTAATTTACTGAGAGAATCACATATAAAAATATCTTTTAAGTATACCTAATATATATAAAGAAAATTTAATTGGAGGAGATCTGCAGATATGCAGATATGCAGGACTGAGGGAGAACAATACAATATGCCCCAGGGAAGCAAGTATATAATGCACAAACTATAAAAAGAAAAAGAAAGATCTGATGGCTTTAAACAGTCAAAACAACCCATAGTACCTCAGTAAATTATAAGCCTGTTCAGACCAAAAATAAATCCAAAGGTGTGCTTAGCCATTATTCGTACGTGCGTTTCAGCTTTTTTTTTTTGCCCCTTTTGAAATACATCAATCTGTCATTACAAACAGAATCATGGATTTCAAGTGTTTATTTCTGTTAATGTTGATGACTATAGCTTACAGCCAATGAAAAGCCATAAGTCATTATCTCACTAAATTAGAATACTTTATAACACCAACTTGAAAAAAATATTTTAAAATCCGAAATATTGGCCTACTGAAATGTATGTTCAGTAAATCCACTCAATACTTGGTCGGGGCTCCTTTTGCATCAATTACTTCATCAAAGCGGCGTGGCATGGAGGCGATTAGCCTGTGGCACTGCTGAGGTGTTATGAGAGCCCAGGTTGCTTTGATAGCAGCCTTGAGCTCCTCTGCATTGTTGGGTCTGGTGTCTCTCATCTTCCTCTTGGCAACACCCCGTAGATTCTCTACGAGTTTGCTGGCCAATCAAGCACAGTGATACTGTTGTTTTTAAACCAGAAATTGGCACTTTTGGCAGTCTGGACAGGTGCCAAGTCCTGCTGGAGAATGAAATGTGCATCTTCAAAAAGCTTGTCGGCAGAGGGAAGCATGAAGTGCTCTAAAATTTCCTAGTAGATGGCTGCGCTGACTTTGGTTTTGATAAAACACAATTGACCTTCACCAGCAGATGACATGGCTCCCCAAACCATCACTGATTGTGGATACTTCACACTAGACCTTGTAAATCAAGGTCCCAGAGTCTGAAGGAAGAGTGGATAAACAGACAATCCAAGCTGCTTGATGTCTAGTGTGAAGTTTTCACAATCGGTGATGGTGTGGGATGCTATATAATCTGCTTGTATAGGTACACTGTGTTTTATCAAGACCAAAGTCAGCGCAGCCGTCTACCAGGAAATTTTAGAGCACTCCATGCTTCCCTCTGCCAACAAGCTTTTTGGAGATAGACAGACATTTCATTCTCCAGCAGGACTTGGCATCTGTCCACTCTTCCAAAAGTACCTATACCTGGTTTTAAAACAACAGTATCTCTGTGCTTGATTGGCCAGCAAATTCATCTGACCTTAACCCCATAGAGAATCTATGTTGTATTGTAAAGAGAAAGGTGAGAGACACCAGACCCAACAATGCAGATGAGCTGAAGGCTGCTATCAAAGCAACCTGGGCATTCACAAGACCTCAGCAGTGCCTCAGGCTGATCGCCTCCTTGTCACGCCGTATTGATGCAGGAATTGATGCCAAAAGAGCCCATTTATTGAACATACATTTCAGCAGGTCAACATTTCGGTTTTTAAAAACATTTTTTCAAGCTGGTGTTATAAAGTATTCTAACTTACTGAGATAATGACATTTCATTTCAGTTTTCATTGGCTGTAAGCCATAATCATCAACATTAACATAAATAAAGACATGAAATAGATCTCTCTGTAATGACTCTATATAATATGAGTTTCACTCTTTGTATTGAAGAACTGAAATAAATTAACTTTTTGATGATATTCTAATTTTGTGAGACGCACCTGTATCTATGCGGCTGTAAGTTCAGGTTAGAAGATCTCTGGTAAGTCTGGGCTATGCGATTAATAAATGCACCATGAAATACGCTTGTGTGAACCTGGCCTTAGGGCGTAATTCAAAAAAGAGTCACAAAAAAGTCCAATCCACCTATGCATATGATGAGTCTTGCAGCTTATGTCCAGCTTAGTACAGAAAAAAACTGTCAATATAAGGAAGTGAAAGAACTTTTTCTACAACTACTATAGCAAACAAAAAAAAAAAATCTAAAATCTATGAGACATAGAGATATACAGTACCCATAATGTTTTTTTTTTCCAGGATTCATTTGACTGGAAATGTGATCAATGTGAACGCAGTAAGATGGGAGCTACACTGGATGTGAAAAGGCAAGTATCAATCGTTTTCTTATTTGATACCAGTCTAAGCCCTTTTATTTCTTTTTGCTTGACAACCCCTTTTGGTTTACCATATTGTTAAGTCTTAACACCTAATTTCATGTTTGGTAACCAGGTTTCTCAGTTACGCTAATATTTTGGATATCTGTTTCTCTTGGAATGCTGCCATACGCTTAATGAGTATAGGGTGTATTAAAGCCTAGGGCTTTAGAATGGGTTAGTTACACAATATATTAATGGAGAATGAATCTTTAGTAGTTTGCTAAGTCATCACACCCTGCAAACATTGATAATCATTAGACCCACACTTTATTTTGGAAAGATCTATTATTTAAATTTCTTGTAATGTTGGTAAAATAGGGCTATTCTTCATTACAGAATGCATTTAAATAGAGCAAGCAAAATCCTATTGTAATGAACATTTTGTATCTGATTACTGCCTTCTCAAATTGAATTCTTAAAATCCCACTGATATTTGAAGAACTGCAGAATTTGGTTCATTGTATGTTTTTTGTTAGGGTCGATTACGATATATACGGTAGTAAAAGTCTAAAAAAAGTTGACAACATGAATGTAGTCTATGCAATTCAAGAAGAAAATAGAACTTGGCACTCCTTGAAGGAGTGCCAAGTTCTATTTTGTTCTTGTATATGGGGTGGAACCCTACTTGAGTACCCTATAAGAGTGCCACATAAGCCTGATATAGTCTAAGCAGTTCAAGCACCAGTGCAGGGCATTGGCTCAAAGCAAGAACTCTGTATTGCTAGTTCATTTTGCTCATCTGCTGTTCTGTTCTCGGACTTGGTGCTGATGATTTCCCTTAAGGAAGTATTTTCCTGCCAGCTCTGTGCACTGCGTTGTGTAGTGAGGTGAGCACTGCCATCACTATCTCCAGGTGGCACATCTTTTCAACTTCTTCCCCAAGTCTCCCTCTGCTGTCACAAACAAATCCAAATAGGATGGACCGCCACATCTGCCATAGAGGCTTATGCACTTTCCTGTACAGACCAAAAGTCAAGTTTCGTCTAAAGATTCAGCTGGGCCCCAAAAAATGAATGCCCCAAGAGCGGCCACTCCGAAGTAGCACTTTTGTCAGGAAGTGTCACTGTTTTCTTCAGTGCAGACAAATTGGAGTAGTAGTCTTCATTTATGCAAATATTGAGGAATAACAAGGGCCAGCATATCTTTATACTAATCCATTATACTGCACATATACCGATTGCAGCCTTTCTGACAAAGTTAAATAGTTACAAGTATCCTTTGGAATCTGTTTTTGCTGCACTGCAGTATTTTATGCCCTTCAGTAGGTTTAAAAAACAATGCTATTTGGATTTTGTCTGGCACTTCTGAAGAGGTACTAAGTAGGTTTTCCCCCTTTCAACTATTTTTAGGCCACGGTTCAGTGATGTCTTTGCCCATGTGTTTGCTGATCGGCTACAGCAGAACAATTCTATCAGCTGGGCTGCAGCCAGTCTCTGAGCTCGGCTGATGTAGATAGTAACTGACTGTAATACCTTCAGGGCTCAGTCAGCTGTCAGTATAAGGCCAGTCTCACACGTCCAGATAATTCCGGTACCGGAAAAATCGGTACCGGAATTATGTGTCCGTGTGTCCGTGTGCTTACGTTGACCATCAGTGTGGCACACGTGCGGCAGCCGTGTGCCGCCCGTGTGCCGACTGAGGACCACACGGACCGTGCAGGAGACAGCGCTAGAGTTAAGCGCTGTCCCCTGCATGCAGTGCTGAAGCCAGTATTCATCCCTTCTTCCCAGCAGCGTTCGCTTGAAAGAAGGAATGAATAATCTTTTTTTTTTTTTTTTTTTTAAAGTTGCCGGTAATCTGCCCCCTCTCACCCCTTGTGCGCCCCCTCGCTGGCATTAAAATACCTCCTTATGGAGGTGGAGAAGCATATTCATCACTGTAATGTGCAGCACCACGTGACCGCTCATACAGGACAAGTAGCGACGCTGAAAGGATGTAAGCGTCGAGGGAGCTGGGTAAGTATTTTAATGCCAGCGGGGGGGACGCACAGGGGGTGGGAGGGGGCAGATTACCGGCAACTTTATTTTTAAAACAAAAATAAATTTAAAAAAAGATTATTCATTCCTTCTTTCCAGCAAATGCTGCTGGAGAGAAGAAATGAATGGGGCTTCAGCACCACACGTGGGGGGGACAACGCTTACAGTAGCGCTGTCTCCTGCATGGCACACGGACTGCACACGGACAACATCCGTGTGCGGTACGTGTTTTACACGGACCCATTGACTTTAATGGGTCCTTGTGATCCGTGCGCTCCCACAAACACTGACATGTCTCCGTGTTTTCCAAATGGACACACGGTCCATAAAAACACACTGACATGTGCAGAGACACATTGATTTTTATGTGTCTACGTGAGTCAGTGTCTCCGGTACGTGAGGAAACTGTCACCTCACGTACCGGAGCCACTGACTTGTGAAACCGGCCTAACACGGGTGACGATTGCGTCGCAATGCTCGGACTGGCCATTGGCTCCTCAGACCTGAATGTGATAGCTGCATGGAAATACATGTTCTCACGCTCAGGTCAGAAGAGCTGGCGGCCAGTCAAAACATTGCGATGCAATCGTCATCTGTGTTATACAGCCATCTGAATGCACCATTAATGTAATGTTACCACTGCAGCAGATCAAAAAAGCCCAGGGCAGCAGCAGCAAGGCAGCACTGGACTCAAGGAGGGTAAAAAAAAACATCACTTTGCTATTTTGTATATCACTGAGCCTGTGAGCTAAAAAAAAAGTTGAAAAGGAAGACCCCCTTTATCTTCTGCACTGTGGTATTTGATTCTTTTGAGGAGGTAAGTTATGCTGCAATGTGGTATTTGTTTCACATTCTTGACATTCAATCTTCTAAATGGAACTTGTTTGGCACTTTTAGGGTGGCATTTAGCTCACCAGTGGAAGTAAGTTATTGTTATTTGTGCAACTGCAAATTTCGGGTTGGCATTTCTCCATTAGTGCTTGGAAGTCATTTTGTGCTGCACTGTCTTATTTTTTCATGCCTCTGAGTAGATATTTTGTGCTGCACTGTCTTATTTTTTTCATGCCTCTGAGTAGATATTTTGTGCTACGCTGTGGTATTTTTTCATCACTGAGGCTGAATTTTGTGCTGCACATTGGTATTTGTTGGCACTTCTGGGAAGGTATGTTGTGCTGCACTATTTTAATTGGTGCTGTTAGGTGGCATTTTGTTTGCTGCAAGGTGGTATATATGATACCCCTATGGCTTAACTAGTGATTTGGTCAGAGGTAAAGCTATATTGTTTTTATGTCATTTATACCCTGTGATCCCTTTTCTTTTGTAGCAGCTGGTTGATGGTGGTTGCTACAGTACATTTTTATTGTCATTGTGTTTACAATGATGATATTTGGTTCTTGCCTTCTTAAGTCCACTACTTTATATTTATTAAACCTCATAATTCTCCAAATCCTCCAACTTGTCCATATCCTTATGTGGCATAATATTGTTTTTTTTCTTTGATAATAATTGAACATATTTAAGAATCCTTAAATACTAACTTTTGTTAGTACTAATGTTTGTGATGTTCTCACTCCAGGCCAAATAGGGGAGCTCTGAACCCGGATTAAGGGGGAACTCCCCTATAAATACATTCTGGTCTGAAGGGAAAGTAAGTAGTCAGTGCCAGACAGCAGACTGGAGCAGTCTGAGGTAGAGAGACGTGTTTGGGGCCATGCAACCAGAGTTGCTGCAGCTCCAGGATTGAGAGATACCCAAGGAAGAACAGTGTTAGAAAGCGTGCAGGAGAGTGGAGCACAGGAGAGAGACACCAGGGGAGAATAGCAGCATTTTGGCTACCTCCCTGGCCGAGCACAGATTCCAGTAGCCGGAAGACTGAGGTTGTGTCGGACTCTAAGAGGCACAGCAGAAACCGGCAGGACCGCTGGATTACATATCACCTGTCTGCCTTAATACCCAGGACCAGGAGGCACAGTGGCACATAGAGCCCGGGTTGTGATAGAGACCCTGTATAAAGGCTCGAGCCACCTGTCATACGGGTTAGTGTCCTAACCTTCATGGAGGACAGAGAAAACTGTGAGGACCTTGCCAGAAGCCATAGGCAGTAAGTGACTATAACATCACCTTGCTAATAGGAAGGCTTCTAATGCCACCTGGTAAACGGCACTCTGAATTCACTTCCAAGCCGGCCGGACCCTGCCTGTACCTGTAATCTGGTGCCCTAGCCTGCGGTTGCCTGAAGCCGTCAGTAAGCCAGGTAAAGAGACTGCAAACCTGTGTCCTCCGTTCTTTACTACACCACTCACCATCCTCATCTATACACCGGGAGCCCTGGGGACCAACTTCACCTGTGGGAAGTTATAGCATCTAGCTGCCATAAAATCACCCCAGAGGACCCCTTTAAGCAGCGTCGATCCCCTCTGACCAAATACCACAGGTGGGGTCACAAACACAAACTTTATTCTAAATCCCCTTTAAAGACCTTTCCTTTTATTTGTGCGCACAGGGCCACAGATCGGGTCGCAGCCACCGTGACATCCCCTTGAAATACCTGACTCGGTACAGAGTACCCCACGGCCCTGGCAGGAGACTCAACTTATCTTCTCATAATCTTATTAAAGTGATGTTCACTAGTTGTTAAATTGCTTTAATTAGTTAGACAACCAGCCTAAAAATTAGCAAGTTTGTAACTGACTTGCATTTTCCATCTACTATCATTCTTCTGTAATGACAGCTTGTATCTTCTGTAGTGTACAGCTTGTTTCCTTGGAGCTAGGCCATCAGCCCCAGGCCAAGATTGTGCAGTAGGTATGTTCCATGAGAGGGTTAAGATCCCAGTTAACTCTTTCCAGCCCATGGAGTTCTATAAAGAACTTATCTTCTCACCTTCTTCACCCTCTCTCCTCTCCCTCTGTCCTGTTCTGAAGAGTAGCAGTTATAAATCAAAAGCCTGGCAGCTTTCACAGCCAGTCTTCTAATCTTGACACTCTGCTCTTGCTGTCTGGAACTGTGTGATTGTCCAAATGCCTTGTTATCTCTATGAGTAAATACAGGTATAACAGTGTAAACTCAGAACAAACCACTAATAACTAAATGGGTTACAGCAGGACTTGTGCTGGGCTTTATAGTTCTATTCATACTAAAGTTCTATTCTCCAAAACTGTCACTCAGGAAGGAAGAGCCCACCTTGCTAGAACCCATGAGGTAAGGAAACTGTAAGGGTATGTGCACACGTATTCTGGAGGTCTGCGGATTTTTCCGCAGCGGATTTGGAAAAACCGCAGTGCAAAACCGCTGCGGTTTTTCCTGCGGATTTATCGCGGTTTCTACTGCGGATTCCGCTGCAGCTTTACACCTGCAGCTTTCTATTGGAGCAGGTGTAAAACCGCAGCGGAATCTGCACAAAGAATTGACATGCTGCGGAATGTAAACCGCTGCGTTTCCGTGTGTTTTTTTCCGCAGCATGTGCACTGCGGATTTCGTTTCCCATAGGTTAACATGGTACTGTAAACTCATGGGAAACCGCTGCGGATCCGCACCTGCAGAAACGCTGCGGATGCGCAGCAAAATCCGCAGCGTGTGCACATACCCTAAGAAGACGGCATAGGTCTCAGCTGCTGGAGAGTCGACTTGAGAATAACCCTTTCAGTATTCTACATATGCATTCAATCATGTACAAATGATATTGCATGCAAAGGTATAAAACAGCATTTAGTATCAAATGACCTGCAGACATTCCTTTAACTGTGAAATGAAGATATACAGTATAATGTAGTTTCATTGAGGGCTTTCATTTTCATACCTGCTGTCTTTCCACAGAGAGTATTATATTCTAGGCTGGAATACAGTAATATTCTATACCATCAAATTCTTAGGCTGAACAAAGAACACATAATATGTCTTAAGTTAATTGAGACATAAAAGGAGTAAGGTGGAAGGCAGTGTGATTTTGAAGTGTTTAGAAGACCATGAGAAAAGTATATGACTACTTTATAGCTTCTAATAAATCTAATCTTCAAATTATATGGTACATATCAATGGAAATGTTCTAACAAATAAAATTTTCCATATATTATACAACTATAATGATCAGAATTTGACGTCAAAACCGGTAGATTATTTATGGTTCTATGCGCTGGGAGCTGCTTATCTGTTCCTTCTGATATAATCTATCTATCTATCTATCTATCTATCTATCTATCTATCTATGTAATATCTATTTATTATCTATCATAATAATTATCTATCTATCTATCTATCTATCTATCTGTAAGTCTATCTTTCTATCTATCTACAGTTGTGCCCAAAAGTTTAAATACCCCAGCAGAATTTTTGCTTTCTTGGCCTTTTTTTCAGAGAATATGAATGATAACACCAAAACCTTTCTCCACTCATGGTTAGTGGTTGGGTGAAGTCATTTATTGTCAAACTGCTGTATTTTCTCTTTTTAAATCATAATGACAACCCAAAACATCCAAATGACCCTGATCAAAAGTTCACATACCCTGATGATTTTGGCCTGATAACATGCACAGAAGTTGACACAAATGGGTTTGAATGGCTACTAAAGGGAACATCCTCACCTGTGACCTGTTTGCTTGTCATCAGTGTGCATGGACTATATGGCGGTACAACGTGGATACACACACGGGTTAACTACACCCTGGGTGAAGGAAGCGAACTCTGTTGCGTCACAGGGCCGCGGTACCGCACCAAGAGCGCAAGTAAGGAGTCTCAGAACTCAATCCCTAGACACAGGATTAGAGTTCGTCTAGACCTCTTGCGCTCGACACCGCAACTGGGGTGTCAGAGCAACTGCAAAAATAACTTAAATGCACAAGAGTGCATGCAGTGCCACACTGGCGGACGCCACTAACCACCCAGACTTGGGATAGGAAAGTGCTCTAATAGCGCACGGCGCCGCACTGGCAGTCACAGCAATAAGACGCTGTTTCGTGTGCTTATTGCTGATGGCTCAGCCGGGCACTAGATAGCAGACATCCACCTTACACGAGCAGTCATACACAAGGGAGGGGATGATTAATGAATGACTTTCACTCATCAACACACACACGATTTCAAGAGTACACTAGCGCATGGCCGAGCAGCCATGCGAACCTTTTATAGCGGCAGTGCTACAAGACCTTCCAGATGGACCAATAGGAGCCGCAACAGGACCTGAGCATGTGACCCCGACCTCCAATCGGAGGTCGTCCCGTGGGCATGCTCAGTAAGGAAAAAGCAGGACTTAGTCCCAGAAAGAGCTGCTTGCTGCTGAACATTGCTGGCTACAAGGACAGAGCCTTGAAGGGCAGTAGTAACCAGTCGTCCAGTGTCAGCCTGAGCTAGACGCTGGGACCGACGTCTCCGCTGAGCAGACTCCACTGCAGCTGGAGAAGAATGGGAGACTGCAGCGGAGATGGTTTGAGATTCCGCCTGTGCAGAGGCGGGACTCGACACCTAGCATAGCCCCCCTCATTGGACCTCGCTACGCTCGAAGGCAGCAATGAGCTGTGGAGCTCGAATGTGCTTGGCCAAAACCCTTCCAATCCACCAAATAGGATTTTTTGCCACGTACCACCGTGCACCTCAAAATAGCGTTCACCTTGTAATCGTCAGTAGACGAACCCGATGTCCCGGCAGATGACTCGGAAAACCTGGACATGTATACGGGTTTCAAGAGGGGCACATGAAAGGTGTTAGTGATACCTAGGCATGGAGGAAGGGCCAGACGGTAGACCACAGGGTTAACCTGTTGAGGACCTTGAAGAGACCCAAGTAGCAAGGTGCAAACTTAGTGGACTCAACTCGCAGCCTGATGTTATGGGCGGAGAGCCACACTAAGTCGCCAGGAGCAAAGGTCGGAGCGGGGCGCCGATGTGTATCGGTGGAGGTCCTCATTCTCTCCTTGGAGGCCCGAATGGTTTCCTGAGTGTGGTCCCAAATGTCCCGTGCCTCCACAGCCCAGACTGCCACCCTGAAGTCGGCACACACTTAGGTAGGAGAAAAAAGGATCATCCCCACGCTGCCGCAAGAAGAATTCCAAAAATTTTAGCGGTTTCAACGTGGTTTATCCTACGAGTTTCAGGGTTCAGGTGACCCCTTCATCAGGACATACCACAAATATGGTACAATATTTGTGGTATGTCCTGATGAAGGGGTCACCTGAACCCTGAAACGCCTAGAATAAACCATGTTGAAACCTCTACAATTTTTGGAATTCTTCTTGCGGCAGCGCGGGGATGATCCTTTTTTCTCCTACCTAAGTGTGTGTTTCAATCAGGTTCTGCACTGACCTGTGGATCTGCAGCAGCCGACATTAACATACGTCCTTCCTTCAATCTCACCAGGTGAGTAGTTCTCTTGGTGGGCAACTTTGTGTAACGTTTGATAAGACCATATTTGCGCTTTTGTGTCTCCCTCTTTTCTCTGACCCTGAAGTCAGCACAAGACATGGGCATGGGCACAGGGACATGCGGATGCTGGCCGTAAATAAGGAGGAATGGAGTCTGACCGGTGGAGTCGGCTACGGCGTTGTTAGGCGCAAGCTCCGCCCACAGTAGCAAGGATGCCCAGTCATCTTGCCTGGCTGAAACAAAATGTCGTAAATATGTGACCAGGGTCTGGTTGGCCCTCTCAACCAACCCATTCGTCTCAGGATAATATGCTGAGGAGAGATTCAACTCAATACTAAGTAAACGACAAAGCTCTCTCCGGAATCGAGAATCAAACTGGGGACCCTGGTACCTGACAATTTTGTCCAGCATACCGTGTAGGCGAAAGATATGCTTGATGAACAACGCTGCCAGAGCCCGTGCAGAAGGTAGCTGTGGAAGAGCCACCAAGTGCACCATTTCGGAAAAATGGTCGGTGATCACCCAGATAATGGTGCAGCTACGAGACTTTGGTAAGCCCACCACAAAATCCATCCCGACCATCTCCCAGGGCCTGTCTGCCACCGGCAGGGGGTGAAGCAACCCAGCTGGCCGTTGCCGAGACTTGTTCTTGGTGGAAGAGACACACGCCCGAACATAGTCTGTGACATCACAAGCCATATGCAACCTCCAGTATGTCCTCGCCAGTAGCTCAGATGTCCTTTTGGACCCAAAATGTCCACACACCCTGGACAAGTGAGCCCAAGAGAGAACCTCTGGATGCAGGCTGGATAGTACAAAAGTCTTGCCTGGAGGCACAGATTCTAGCAAAAGCGGGGCCACAGTTCTCAGGCTCTCGGTGGGGACAATAAGCCGAGGCTCCTCTTCCTCCTCCTCAGATGATACAACAGAGCGAGAGAGAGCGTCAGCATGAATATTCTTCTCCCCGGAAAGAAAATGGAGGGTGAAATGAAACCAGGAGAAGTACAAGGACCATCTGGCCTGACAAGAATTTAACCGCTGGGCTGTCTGCAAGTACACCAAATTCTTGCGGTCTGTCAAGACTTGGAAGGGAAAACGAGCCCCCTCCAAGAGATGTCTCCACTCTGAGAAAGCCAACTTCATGGCTAGCAACTCCCTGTCCCCGATGGAATAATTCCTCTCTGCTGGTGAGAAGGTCTTAGAAAGAAGAAGCAAGGATGCTTCCGACCTTGAGCATCCTTTTGGAAAAGGACTGCTCCAGCACCAACGGATGAGGCATCCACATCCATTATAAGTGGCTTATCTACATCCGGGCGATGTAAGATGGGAGCTCTAGCGAAGTGTGACTTAATGGAGTTAAGGGCTTTGGAGACCTCCTCAGACCACCCTTCTTGGTGAGGGCAACCAAGGGAGCTACCAAAGTTGAGAAGTGTGGAATGAACCGGCGATAGTAATTAATGAACCCCATAAAGCGCTACACCGCTTTAACAGAAAGCGGTTCCTGCCAGTCCATCACAGCCTGTAGTTTGGCAGGATCCATAGCCAGTCCCTGGGCGGAGATAATATAGCCAAGAAAGGTAAGGACTTCTGCTCAAACACACATTTCTCCAACTTTGCATAGAGGGAATTTGCCATAAGAGGTCAAAGACTCTGCAAACATCTCTTCCGGTGGGAGTCAGTATCTGGAGAGTAGATGAGAATATCATCCAGATAGACTACGACCAAGGTGGAGAGCATATCCTGGAAGATGTCGTTCACAAAGTCTTGGGAAATGGCTGGGGCATTACAAAGCCAAAAGGGCATCACCAAATATTCATAGTGCCCATCACGGGTGTTAAAAGCAGTCTTCCATTCGTCCCCCTCACGGATGCGAATCAGGTTGTAAGCACCCCGCAGATCTAATTTTGTACATACCTTTGCTCCTTGAAGCCTATCAAAGAGCTCAGATATCAGGGGCAGAGGATACTTATTCTTAACTGTGATGACGTTAAGATCCCTGTAATCTATGCATAGACATAGTTCCCCATTCTTCTTCTGCACGAAGATGAACCCAGCCCCTGCAGGTGATACTGACTTCCTAATGAATCCTCGTGCCAGATTTTCTTGGATGTACTGTGACATTGCCCCTGTCTCTGGGAGAGATAACAGATAGACTCGACCCTGGGGAGGCTCAGCACCAGGCAAGAGGTCAATAGGACAGTCATAGGGGCGGTGTGGCGGAAGGATCTCCGCAGCTCTTTTGGAGAACACGTCCACATAGGGCCAATATTGCTTGGGGAGAGAGGATAGATCTGCGGGTACCTCAGTAGTAGCAACCTGAACACATTCCCTCTGACATCTACCCCCGCAAGATTCACCCAATCCCAAAATGTGTTATCTGTGAGGGCAGTGTCGACCCATTTACCACTCGTTGGTTTAGCTAACATTACCAGGGGAATTGCGTGACGTTGGGCGAAGGCAGAAGACATAAAATTGCCCTCCGCCCCAGAATCCACGCAGAGCTCTACCGAGTGGGTAAATGAGCCTATAGTAATTGTCCCCTTAAAGGACAATTTGGAGGCAAACGTCGCCGTGTCTAATGTACCTCCACCTACTACCACTAGATGCTGATGTTTCCTCGACCGCTGGGGACATCTGGTGGCAAGATGTCCTGACTGCTGGCAAACATGACAATCCTGGAGTGTACATGTGGTCCGGGACTTAAATCCCGCTCGTGACACTACCATAGCCTCATTTAACTCATGGGCCTGGACTGGAGATTCGAAAGGTTTGGCGAAAGTGGGAGCCAGCCGAAACATCTGCCTACACTAGGCTCGCTCTAACCTCCACTCGTGAAAACGGAGGTCAATACAAGTGGACACAGCTATTAACTCCTCCAGTGTGGCGGGAATCTCCCTAGTGGCCAGAGCATCCTTCACGTGGTCAGCCAACCCCCTCCAAAATATCGGAATAAGGGCTTTATCCGACCACTCCAGCTCAGATGCTAGAGTGAGAAAGTGAATAGCAAAATGGCTGACCAAGGATGAGCCCTGAGTCAATGCCAACAGTTGGAGCGCTGTATCATGGGTGACACGAGGTCCTAAAAAGTCCTGTTTCAGAGTGCTCTGGAACAACAGAGCACTCTGTACCACATGATCGCCATGCTCCCACAGCGGTGTAGCCCACTCCAATGCCCTGTCTGACAGGAGAGACACAATAAATCCCACCTTAGCCCACTCTGTGGGGAAACATGCGGCCAGATGCTTGAGATGTATAGAGCACTGGCTCACGAAACCCCTACAAGATTTACTATCACCAGAAAATTTTTCTGGCAGCGGGAGGCGAGATAGAGTCGGAACAGGGGTGGCAGTGAACAAAGTTGCTGCAGCCACGCTAGCAGCCTGAACAGCAACTGCGGTTACATCCACAGCTGACGTTGTGCGCTCGAGAGCCGCCAACCTACCCTCCAGCTGCTGAATGTACTGCAAGGATTGCTGTTTGTCCGTCATCACTAGCCAGACCCTGGCGCCAGTGTAATGTTAGGGCTAGCAGAATGCACCAAATAATTAGAAAATAGGGTAAGGTGCGTTCGCAGCCCGGGGTCCACCGTGCAGAGATGGAACCTGCTGCTAAGTAATGACGGACTATATAGCGGTACAATGTGGATATACACACACAGGTTAACTTCACCCTGTGTGAAGGAAGTGAACCCTGTTGCGTCACAGGGCTGCGGTACCGCACCAAGAGCGCAAGCAAGGAGTCTCAGAACTCAATCCCTAGACTCAGGATTAGAGTTCATCTAGACCTCTTGCGCTCGACACCACAACTGGGGTGTCAGAGCAACTGCAAAAATAACTTAAATGCACAAGAGTGCATGCAGTGCCGCACTGGCGGATGCCACTAACCACCCAGACTTGAGATAGGAAAGTGCTCTAATAGCGCACGGTGCCGCACTGGCGGTCACAGCAATAAGACGCTGTTTCGTGTGCTTATTGCTGATGGCTCAGCCGGGCACTAGATAGCAGACACCCACCTTACACGAGCAGTCATACACAAGGGAGGGGATGATTAATGAATGACTTTCACTCATCAACACACACAGGATTTCAAGAGTACACTAGCGCATGGCCGAGCGACCATGCGAACCTTTTATAGCGGCAGTGCTACAAGACCTTCCAGATGGACCAATAGGAGCCGCAACAGGACCTGAGCATGTGACCCCCGACCCCCAATGGGAGGTCGTCCCGTGGGCATGCTCAGTAAGGGAAAAGCATGACATAGTCCCAGAAAGACCTGCTTGCTGCTGAACATTGCTGGCTACAAGGACAGAGCCTTGAAGGGCAGTAGTAACCAGTCATCCAGTATCAGCCTGAGCTAGACGCTGGGACTGACGTATCCACTGAGCAGACTCCACTGTAGCTGTAGAAGAATGAGAGACCACAGTGGAGATGGTTCGAGATTCCTTCTGTGCAGACGTGGGAACTCGACACCTAACATGTAAACCAGCAAAAATGTCATCCACAACTGCCAGGAAAATTGTTCGAGATGCAAAGAAAAACCCACAAACAACATCAGCTGAAATACAGCACTCTCTGAAAAATAGTTGTGTGGCTGTTTCAAGATATACAATAAGGAGGCACTTGAAGAAAAATGGGCTGCATGGTCAAGTTGCCAGAAGAAAGCCATTACTGCTCAAATGCCACAAAGTATCTCGCGTACAATACGCAAAACAGCATAGAGACAAGCCTCAAAACTTCAGGAGCAAGGTAATTTGGAGTGATGAGACCAAAATTAAACTTTTTGGCCACAAACATAAACGTCCTAAGGTCCGTCAGGCGCTAATTCTTAGGAAGGAAGCGTCCGAGGGCGTGTCCGAGGGTGAGTATATTCCTAATAGGTATATACTCACCCTCGAACGCGCCCTGGTTCTAACCCGCAGCCTTCCTTCCTAAGAATCAGCGCATGAAGGACCTTCGATGACGTCACGGCTTGTGATTGGTCGCATGACGCCCATGTGACCGCTCACGCAACCAATCACAAGCCGCGATGTCATCGAAGGTCCTTCGGGCGCTCATTCTTAGGAAGGAAGGCTGCCGGTGAGAACCAGGGCGCGTCCGAGGGTAAGTATATCAATATTTTTTATTTTGATTCTTTATTTAAATATGGATCCCAGGGCCTGAAGGAGAGTTTCCTCTCCTTCAGACCCTGGGAACCATTAGCATTGGATTTCGTGTTTTGGCCGACCCCGACTTTTCTATAGGATCGGCCGATTTCACTCGACCCGACTTTTGAAAAAGTCGGGTTTCGTGAAACCCGACCCGATCCTATAAAAAGAAAAGTCGCTCAACCCTAGTGTTGAGCATTCCGATACTGCAAATATTGGGTATCGGCTGATATTCGCTGTATTGGAATGCCGATACTTAGTTCCGATATTTTTGCGATATCGGATACTGGAATTGGAAGTTTCCATAGTGCAATGATGCACTATAATGGAGTGTGGGTGGTGCGTGGGTGGAGACTGCATCTGTGTGTATGGGTGGGGTCTGTGTGTGACCGTGGGGGCTCTGTGCGTGCCTGCCGGGGCTCTGTGCGGCCTGCCGGGGCTCTGTGCTGCCTGCCAGGGCTCTGTGCGTGCCTGCCGGGGCTCTGTGTGGCCTGCCGGGGCTCTGTGCGTGCCTGCCGGGGTTCTGTGCATGCCTGCCGGTGCTCTGTGCATGCCTGCCGGGGCTCTGTGTGGCGTGCCGGGGCTCTGTGCATGCCTGCCGTGGCTCTGTGTGGCCTGCCGGAGCTCTGTGCATGCCTGCTGGGGCTCTATGTGTGCCTGCCGGGGCTCTAGCGGCCTGCCGGGGCTCTGTGCGGGTTTGACGGGGCTCTGTCCGGGCTTGCCGGGGCTCTGTGCGGGCTGCCGGGGCTCTGTGCGGGCTTACCTTGGCTCTGTGCGGCCTGCCGGGGGTCTGTGCAGGCTGCCGGGGCTCTGTGCTGGCCTGCCGGGACTCTGTGCGGGCTTGCCGGGGCTCTGTTTGGGCAGCCAGGGCTCTGTGCAGGCTTGCCGGGGCTCTGTGTGGGCTTGCCGGGGCTCTGTGTGGGCTTGCCGGGGGTCTGTGCAGGCAACGTCCGATGGGACTACAAGACCAATCAGACGATGCCTGCAACAGTGACAGTGATTGACACATTAGCCAATGATGGAACAGTAGTAGTCCCATTATCCGGCTAATGTTTAGAATGTAAAAAAAATAAAAAATACTACATACATACTACATACATACATACTACATACAAACATACTACATACATACATACTACATACATACTACAGACATACTACATACATACTACACACAACATACATTCTACATACGTACTACATACATACTACATAAATACTACATTCATACTACATACATACTACACACAACATACATACTGCATACATACTACATACAAACATACATACTACATACATACATACTACATACATATGTACTACATACATACATGCTACATTCATACTACATACATACTACATACATACATACTATATACATACTACATACTGCATACATACATACATACTACATACATACTACATTACATACATACTACATGCATACATACTACATACACACTACATACTACATACATACAACATACATACATACATAATTCATACATACTACATACATACATACTACATACATACTGCATACATACATACTATATACATACTACATACATACTACATACTACATACATGCATACTACATACATACTACATACTACATACATACTAAATACATACTGCATACATACTACATACTACATACATACTAAATACATACTACATACATACTACATACATATTACACACTACATACATACTACATACATACTACACACTACATACATACTACATACATACTACACACAACATGCATGCTACATACATAATACATACATACTACATACTACATGCCTACTACATACAATACATTCATACATTACATACAATACATACAGTACATACAGACATACAGTACATTAAACATAGAGTTCATACTCACCATTACTTGTCACTTTGTTCCCCGAAGCCAGTGTCATCTGTAAAAAAAAGATTAAAATAACAAACAACAATATACTCCCTGTCCGCAGAAATCCACAAGTGTCCCATGATGATCTCCCGTGGAGGACGGCAGCATCAGCTGATGCGACCGCTCTACAGGGGCTCCAGGAACACAATGACGGGAGGAAGGTATCCTTCCACACTGTATTCCTCCACCGCTGTAAAAAAAATAGTCCCTAGACTCACTTTTGGCATTGCTGTGTGAGAAATTTTCCGAAGCAGCAATTGCCATAAAGTGAGACTTTGTCCTAAGATAACCTATCAGTGATGCACTGCAGGAGCCATTGTCTCCTGTCAGTGTGTCACTGAGGGTCCAATAGAGCAGTGACATCACCAATTCCAGCACTTAGCCCTTCTCTTCACCTTGCTATTGTAAGGTGACATTAAGCCGGGTTAATAACGGAGAGGCATCAATAAGACACCTATCCATTATTAATCCAATAGTAATAAAGGGTTAATAAAACATGCACACATTAGGAAAAAAGTATATTTAATATTCTTCATTTAACCATACTTACCATACTTCAGCGCCTGCAAAAAACGTAAAATAATAAACCGTATACTACCTGTCCGCTGCAGTCCAATTAATAACGAGTGTCCTATGACGATCGATCTCCCCTATAGAACAGTGACATCGGGTGATGTCACTGCTCTAAAGGACCCTCAGTGATACACTGACAGTAGACAATTTCTCCTGCAGTGCATCACTGAGAGGTTACCTTAGGACAAAGTTTCACTTTATGGCAATTGCTGCGTGGGAAAATTTCTCACACAGCAATGCCAAAAGTGAGAATGGGGACTATTTTTTTATAGCGGTGGAGGAATACAGTGCGGAAGGATACCTTCCTCCCTTCATTGTGTTCCTAGAGCCCCTGGAGAGCGGTCGCATCAGCTGATGCTGCCGTTCTCCATGGGAGATCGTCGTGGGACACTTGTGGATTTCTGCAGACAGAGAGTATATTGGTTGTTTGTTATTTTTATCTTTTTACAGATGACACTGGCTTCGGGGAACAAAATGGCAAATAATAGTGAGTATGTACTCTATGTTATCTGTACTGTATGTCTGTATGTATGTAATTGTATGTAATATATGAATGTAATTTATGAATTATGTATGTTGTATGTATGTTTTTTTTATTTTTTTTACATTCAACACATTAGCCGGAAGATGGGACTACTACTGTCCCATCATTGGCGAATGTGTCAATCACTGTCACTGTTACAGGCATCGTCCGATGGGACTTGTAGTCCCATCAGACGATGCCTGCACAGACCCCCGGCAGCCTGCACAGAGCCCAGGCAGGTCGCACAGAGCCCCGGCAGCCCGCACAGAGCTCCAGCACGCCGCACAGAGCCCCGGCAGCCTGCACAGAGCCCCGGCAAGCCCACACAGAACCCCAGCAGGCCGCACAGAGCCCCAGCAGCCTGCACAGAGCCCCGGCAGGCCTGCACAGAGCCCCGGCAGGCCACACAGAGCCCCGGCAGGCACGCACAGAGCCCAGGCAGGCTGCACAGAACCCCGGCAGGCACGCACAGAGCCCCGGCAGGCCGCATAGAGCCCTGGCAGGCACGCACAGAGCCCCGGCAGGCACGCACAGAGCTCGGCAGGCCGCACAGACCCCCGAAATGCCCGTACAGATCCCTGGCAGGCCCACTCAGACCCCGCCCCACACACAGACATGCACAGTGTCCGCCCACGCACCACCCACACTCTTCCCCCCTCAGGAACAGGATGTAGAAGGACAGAAAGGGTTTATTTACATTCCGATATTTGTGTCCCATTGACTTGCATTGGTATCAGGTATCGGTATCGGCGATATCCGCTATTTTTTGGATATTGGCCGATCCAATCCGAAATCAATACTTCTTGATATCGGAAGGTATCGCTCAACACTAATTATCATCCATATTCACTGAAAAAAGGGCAAGAAAGCTGAAATTATGCCGAGGTATGTAAACTTTTGAGCACAACTGTATCTATCTATCTATCTATCTATCTATCTATCTATCTATCTATCTATCTATCTATCTATCCCGTATCTCTCTATCCTGTATCTATCTATCTATCTATCTATCTATCTATCTATCTATCTATCTATCTATCTATCTATCCCATATCTATCTATCCCGTATCTATCTATCCCATATCTATCTATCCCATATCTATCTATCTATCTATCTATCTATCTATCTATCTATCTATCTATCCCGTATCTATCTATCTATCTATCTATCTATCTATCTATCTATCCCATAGCTATCTACCTATCTATCTGTCTAGCTATCTATCTACCTGTTTATCTACCAATACCATATCAGCTCAGATGTAATAAATGTTATCTTGTGTGTTTAGGGATAATCTTTGCAACATATATTAGAGTGTGAATAATGCTTTAATTACTTTCTTTATTATTTTGTTATTTACATTTAATGGCGATCCCTGTAATATCTAGAAGCCTTTCACCCGTCACCCAGGAGACATTATTTTATCATTCACTCCGTACTGTTCCCCCAGAGTGCAGATGAGTAAAGCTGAGTCCAGCCCTGATACTGTGTATAGTGCTGCTGACAATTCAGTAAGAAAGCCAAGCGGAGGTATTAGCTGAGCGCACACTATATTAAATGCTCATTTTCAGCCAAAAGGCACCATGGGAACTTGTTTTATTTGTGTTTACTAGACAAAAGCCGATGCAGAACAGGATCCTTATTCTCTCAGCTCTGCAGCTTGTCCAAGGAAGCATTTATCATGTTTTTTTTTTAGCAATGAACGTATATGCACACAGCAATAATACCACAACTCCTGACAGATTCACTATAATATACAAGGAAAACAGCAACTCCTTCCAGAATTCACAATTGCAAGATCTGTGTTTGCTGTAAGCATTAATGTTCAAAAGGGAACATGTTTCCAGTAGTATTTGATTTTTTTTTTAGTAAATGGATGTACCATCATAAATGTGTATGTTCCCATGGAGTTTTTATACATGGATTTTAAATGTATACCAAAAGATTTTTGGCCCATTTTTGGGTGTGTTTTTTGAAGCAGGTTTTCTGTATGGGGCATTTTTGTCTGTTTCTGATGATGCACAAGTTAATTTAGGAGTGGTTTTTCTAGCAGAACTGCAAACAAAATTGTCAACACAAAAAAACCATATCACCATGTGCTGTATATTATGCTGAAGTGAATAGATAGCGTTTTCATAGAGAATTTGAAATTAATTAGGATCAGAATCTGTTCTACAATACACTTTAAAAAGCTATGTGCTAACATAACACTGGTGTATATTCACACTGAGGAATTTTGTAGAGTTTTTTAGGGGAAATTTGAGTTTTGCTATTTTCTGCACAGGTTCTGCTCTAAAATATTAACAAAAGGCTCAGTGTAATCGCACCCAAGCCTCATTCAGACGTCCACGTAAGATGGTTCGGGTACAGATCTTGATGCACAGCTGGCCGTTGGTCTCCATACCAAATTTGGCAGCCTTATCACAGGAATATATGAGCCCTCTCAAGTTCAGGTTCGGAAACCCATGGCCAGTCCGTGCATTTTGGTCTTCTTACACGAACGTCTAACTGAGGCTTAAAGGTATGATTACACAGTTTTTTTTATTTGGATGTTTCTGGATAAAAATCCACATAGAAAAAAAACATTTTTTGGAGTGTCTACGGCATTACTGATGCGTTTTTTGGACCAGGAGAATTGTATTCAGCTTTGAATGATAAGTACTCAGAGTTGGAGTGTTTTTGATTTTAAGAAGGAATGCCTTATAGAGGTTGTCCCACGAACAAAAGTTAATTTTGTTCTCTAGATCTTGGAATAATAATAATTTCCACAATAGGAAGTGATTAAAAAAATGTGTAATGGCCGTGTCTTACCATGCAGGGACATAGTCTGATCATACCACATCTCCTAGGCAGAGGAGGAAGCAAAAGAGAGTATACAGACAGGACGGCAGGGGATCACAGATTATTTTAAGAGATAAAGCATCATTTAAAAACAGGCAGAGAAATGTTTTACCTCTCAAAAACATAAAGCGTCCTTCCCTGCCCAGGAGCTGTGGTATGATCAGACCATGTTCCTGTCAACTCTGACACACAGTAAGGTTAATAATAGACAGCGTAGGTCCTGTCCCGATCAGAGTCACCTTGTCGTTGGTGGGATGGCTTTCATGCTATTTTTGATCAAAAACAGTATCACTAAGAACTCTGTGTTATTTAAATGTACTTTTGCTTTTTTACTTATTCCGGTACAGCAGGGTTTTTGCTCATTTTGTTTCTTGTAGGTTCTGCATATTCCTGCACTGTCAGTCACGGCCATTACACAGTACACAGCAGGGGAACATTTATAAGATTATTTCAGCAGAGGGACATTATATTTAAACACATCCAATTGTGAAACTTATTATTCCAAGATCTATTGATTAAAATGAACTTTTGTTCACTGGACAACCCCTTTAAGGATTGACAAGTTGCTTCTTTTTCTATACGCACGTTTTCCCATTGAAATTGATAGGAAGCTTATTCACAGAGTATTTAAAATGTTTTCTTTTATTTGATTCTTGGAGCAGAATCTACTTTGATATCAAAGTAAAAAAAAATGAGATGTTACTCATCTACTTAGAATGCCAGCATGTAATAAAATAGGTAAAGTGACAGCATTGATTATTTAGAATATTTACATAGTTCCTTCATGCTTCAAAGTGAATGTGTCATGCTGACCATGCAATGCAATCAGCAGACACCTTGCTTTAAAGAAACATTTGCTGATCAAATTAATACACATATTATTTGGGAAAATGATTCAGTATAGCTAACAATTTGATTCTTTATTTCTCTGATTGTTCTAGCTTAAATATCTAAACTTAGACAATGAAGGATATGGGGCCACTGGACTCTTAATAATGAACAGATATTTCAACGAATAATTTACTAAGTATATAAAATCTTCTGCCACAATATGTATATAAATATTGCCGCTCCTCCTGCTCTATACAATACTAAATGCAAGTTGGATGGCATTTTCAACATCATGGGTTCATTTTAAATATTTTTCTTATGGAATGATTCCATATCTGGAAAAAACTTTTAACTTGGTTTATTCTTATCCACCTGGTACATAAATATAATAGCAAAACAAAAAAAAATGAACGGTGGTCTGAGACTGAAAAAGAGAAGGGGGCTCTGTATGAGGGCTCATGTAAACATGTGTATAAATCGGACGTGTGCTGTCCAATTTTTAGCGGATATCACACTGACCCATGTTATTTAGTAGTGCTTTTCAGATCAACAATTTTTTTCTCGGTCTGACTGTCCATGAGAAAAATCGCAGCATGCAATAATTTCATCCGCGTCTCAGTTGAGACTTTCACATTGAAGTTTGTGGGTGCGAGAAACAAAATTGGATCCCATACGGAACATCCGAGTGGCGCACATTTTCTAGGGATAGATTTCTATGATAAACCTAGGAAACTGTATTCGATTCTGAGTGGCGCACATTTTCTAGGGATAGATTTCTATGATAAACCTAGGAAACTGTATTCGATTCTGTACACTTTTCAATGTAGTTGTAACGGATCACACACGGACATCACGTAAAAAAACAGAAATTGGATAACACATTGATGAAAATCTGATGGAGCCTAGAAAAAAATTATCCAAATCAGATGATTTTTTCATATGTTTGTCTGTAGCCGGCATAAAGCTATGCAGCAACACCCATGGTCGTTTATAATGGTTGATATTAGAGATTGTCACTTAATATCTGTTGTTACCATGTAGCAGACATTGTAAAGCTCTGTTCACACTAGTATCATGATTTCTGATCATAAAAGAGCATTTTATTTTGCCTTGAAAAATTAGGGTTTCCGTATTTTTGACAGCAAGAATAGTGCCGCATATTACTGGATTATTACCACCCTGTCGGAAAGGGAATCTATTCCAATGTGAACTGTGTCTAATTAAAATAATAAAACAGATTTTTAGTACTGTCATTATTTTATTATGATTGCATAAGAATAGGAACAAATATTTCAATTGCAGTTAGGCTTGGCTATAAACAAATAGATAATGTGTGCAAAATGTAAAGAGCTGCGGAATATGTTAGCGCTATATAAAAATAAAGATTATTATTATTAAATAGAATTCATTTTTACTGTCGAAAAAAATGAAATAAAAATCTGTTTTCAGATAACTACTGACTGGCCACCAGTGCTATCATTGGGTCTAATTCTGTACCGTCATGTATTGTCCACCATACACTATGGTTCTTCCCTCTCCTTGTGTGTTCTTGTCGGAGCACAGATTTCTCTCCTTAGACGGCGCTCACCGTGTGGCCCTGTATCCATGCACTGAATGTCATTTTGTTAAATGCACCTGTTAAGCAGGGCTCCTAAATTCCCAGAATTCTTTCACTGACACAAACACAAGTCTCCATGTTTCAGTGGCCTGTCAAACATCTCAATCACAGCTCCAAGTCAAAATAACACCGCTCCCATCCAGGGTCAACAGTGATAGTTTTACTTTAGTAGATAAATCAGGTCCCATCTTGTCGATTCGAAGAACGTAAAGTGCGACTCAACCAGACGAGATATGAGAGGATCTCATATATCTGCTCATTTACAGGAAACTGCACCACATTCACCATGTTTTGTATCTGAAATGGCCCCATTACTAGTAAGTAAGCCACATAATCTGCCGGCGTGTTGTTGGAAGAACTTGCAGTGTCCCGATAGAAGCCAAGAATATTTCAGGGAAAACATGCAAACTCCGAGTTATTACTCCGTTCATACTGAAAGGTTACAGGCGGCATAGTATTAGTAATGATAAGGCCACAAAGCCACTCATTAAACGAGCTATAAACTACTAGGGTTGTTTCAAATTGCTCCTATAATGCTGGAGTCATACTGGTGCTGCTCCTTATATCACCTGCACGGCCCTTTGACGGATCGTATTAATTTTTATGGGATGTAAACCGATGCCAGGAAACCTAAGTTTGCCTTAGTTATTCTTTTCATTTAATTTTAAAAGGATCTGTAGAAAATTCTCCTTCATTCCTATGGGACAGAACCCAAAATGCTAATGTGGTCAAACCACATCGTATACTTGTACATATCAGTGTGTTTAGATCAGTTGTTAAAAAAACAAACAAAAATAATCTAGAAGAAAATTTTGCCAATGTAAACTTTACCGTAATGGCAAATTACTATCATATGCCTTGTATATATGTATCTTCTATTTGCCTTTGTATAATAATGATGGGTTACAAACTGGGAGGCATATGTTACTTTATAAACTTTTAATTAACTTTACTTTTTTACGGTAATAATTGAGTACTGCAAACTGATGCAGTCAGGCAATATTTTGTCCTTTAAAAGCAAAAAAGGGTCGACAAATATCCAGTCATGTTAAAAAAAAAAATTTCAAAAAATAAAATTTATTTATTTCCCCTATGAAAAACTCTCCAAATCAGTCAATATGAATATCGCCATATGTATTATTACAGAAGATTTTATGTTATGCTACCGGCAATATAAAATCACACGATATGGCAGAATAATATTAAAAATAACAGTAAAATAATAAAGGTTATGTATTGCCTTAAATAAGGATGGGTTTAATATGAGTAATCTTTTACTTTTATTTGACCCATACTCATTCAAATTGAACCTTATCCCGAACCTCTTTTGGTAGTTTACGAATATAAATAAATTGAGTTTTATTGTGTTATTTAATGTTTTTTTTTTTTTATGTAATTCATGGTTCTAAGTGGTCTAGAACATTACTAAAGATTGTAAACTAGTGGATTCCTAACTTTTACATTATTAAACCGTTTTAATATTTAACTTATTCACAACTAAAAAATATACATGCACAAAAAATAAGGTAATAATAATCTTTATTTTTATATAGCACTAACATATTCCGCAGCGCTTCACAGTTTTTGCACACATTATCATCGCTGTCCCCGATGAGGCTCAAAATCTAAATTCCCTATCAGTATGTCTTTGGAATAATAATGATAATAAGATAAACGTAAAAATTAAACAATAATATCTAACAAATGACTTCACAGAATGTAGAATTTACACATTACAGTATCTGCTCTTGCTTCACAGATTAGAACACTTCTAAATACTTTCTACCTGTAAATTCTTCAGTAAAACTCATTTTAGATTGTCCTGACAAGTGGATAAGTCCTTTTTATTTGGACTGAATAAAACATAAGTTTCAAAGGCTTCTAATCCATTCCGAAAGCCTCGCATTTCCGTCTCACAAGGCGGAATCCATCACGCTGAGCTACTTACTGAAGTGTGGAAAGATTATATGAATCTGATAAAGTCTCTAGCGCTCATGTAAAATAATAATTGATATGCAGTATAGTTAGCCTACTTGTCCAGAAATAATCACCAAGAGGTATTGAAGATAGGGAGTTTACACTCGATAGACCCCAATTTAGGCTCAGATGAATGAGAAAGAGAACGGAACGAAGAAATGAAGAAATATTGGAGAGAGAGAAGCTATGTACATAGGCATTGTGATCGCTCAGGTCAATCTCTTAAGGAGCTCACAAGTGCAATGAAGGCTATAATGTGCGTTGTCTGCTGTGTTAGATGATTATTATGTTTGTAAGGAAACCAGGCTTTAATAATTAATAAGAGGCTTTTAAACTTTATGCCTGATATAGAATAGACAGGAAGATCTTATGGAATGCTTCATGCCTTCTCTCAATTTGCATCTTAATAACTTGTATGACTTTTCTTTCTTACAATATATTATTATTACTAATAATATTGTAGAAAAACGAACAGAATAATTAGTAGTATAAGATATACTTATATACTGATAAATATATATATATACCTTCACATTCCCTGTGTTGACTAATATGTAGTAAGTTATCAAGTTAGATATATATATATTCATGTATATATATGTATATACATATATATATATATATATGTATATATACACCGTATATATATATATTGTAAAAAGTAATAAGTTAGCTTGGATATTTATTTATTTATATAATATATATAAAAAGTAAAAAGTTATTAACTTAGATATATATTACGTAATATAATAGACATATGATCCTGGACCCACTAAATAATGTAACAGTGAAAGTTTTAGCGTAAAGAGAAAAAGTCATAATAGGGCGTATATCTATATACGTGTGTGTGTAAGTATATACTGTATATGAGTCTCACATACAGTGATTGCTATATACATTGCTACAGTGTGTAAAATAAAGGGAAGAATGAAGATTTCTTTGATGAAAAGTGTCAGTGCCAGAGCAGAAGAGTAAAACAGAACAGAATAGTTTAGCTCTAATTTTTTTTCGCACTGTAAAAAGCCAGCAGATACATTTCTCATCTTTAAGAAGTAAAACAAGACAAAATCAACTTACTTAAATGGTCAGCCTCGTGTGAGCCATTGACTTTGCCATCTGGGTGAATCTGGAGATGGAATCCAATGCCCACTCTGCAGTACAGGCTGCCAGTCCTGCGCCCTGCTGTGCTCCACTGGGACCCTCTGAGCTCTGATCCCAGGGATGGTAAGGTGGCACCTGTGATGTGGTTACTGGAGCCCCTCAGGAGATGCCCCTTGGCTTTCTTCTGCTTGGGAGCTGCTAGCACTTCTGCCCAGAGATGAGTCGTGGAGAGGAGAAATAATGTGACAGAGCACAGTGAAGGTAAGCTCATTCTTTCAATAGGGAATATCCCAAGTACATTTTGCTGCCCCAGGGGCTCCTGCAGCAGCTGCCAGTGTGTCTGTAGCCTGGTATGCAGATGGTAGGTATGGCTGGCTGCTAACCTGAGCACTGGCACTGCTAGAGATATTTATAACACTGGTGATCTCACAGCAAGGATGCCTGCAGCTCACAGCAGATCAGCAAGGTAATGCTGCTGTCATGTTCTCTTGGTAGAGGTCTCCTAAGAAGTAAGAAGTCTCCTTCAAGTGGGATCTGTTAGCAAAACTGTGGTGGGTACAGTGCCACCCCTGGGGGATTGGAGAAACTCCATAGATCACATGGAGGGGGATCCCAGCTGGACACAGATGTCTTCCATCTCACCAGAAAGAAAATGTGGGCGAATTCCAAATCCACAACAGGAGTGGTGATTTCCTGTAGATCCCCAGGGGATGGCGCTGTTCACTGCTGTGCATTATCATTAGCTTACCTGGCGATCAATAGGGCAAGCTGATACAGGAGCATCCTATTAAGTGCTGTCCATAAAGAGGGATACTGGCTGTGCTGGTCTTATTAATTACTTGTTTGATTCATAGAGCTGTCAGTCATTCTTTAGCTTCCAACTAGATGCATGCATCAATAATGATATATTTTATAGGAAGTCAAGACATTCTCCATTGTATTATGCAAGACGTTCTGCAGCAGCTGCAATCACTGCTTGTTCTGCAGTGCACGGCATAAGGTTTCTGTACCTGTACAACACGTCTGTGTCATCATTTATGGTCCATTCATCTGTGGAAGCTCCATCCCAGGTCTCTGATCATCTCTGTAATGTGCAGAACGAATGAGGTGCAGCCTCTCCTCAGAGCCATGTGAAGGACCATCCATGATGAATGATTGATGACAAATCACACTGGACTCATCCTTAAGAAACCTGAGAGTAAAGAATCCTCTTCTCTCCAAAAAAAATCAATCTGTCATTTAAGCAGTGAAAGCACAATTTTTCAAATACTTAAGTAAATATGTTTCTTGCAGCCATAATAACCAGACCGGCATTTATATGAAAATCTATCACATTATCTCAGCATTATTCAGTCTATAACCTCTGTGTATGTTATGTACGTGCATGCTGACATTAAAAGTAACCTAATATTATCAGCGAGATGGGCTTCTTACAACTGACCTTGGGGAAATTTCAAGCTTATATTCATTCTCATATTACATATCAATAAAGGCTGACTGCAATATCGTAACCCTGCATGTTATTATGGCACTAGATGGTGGCCCAATTCTAACGGTAGTCTAGAATATTTATGTATGTATATAGCAACCACATAGTATATAGCACAGCCCACTTAACACAGACAGCCACGTAGTATATAGCGCAGCCACGTAGTATATAGGAGCCACATAGTATATAGCAGCCATGTAGTATATAACACAGCCCACATAGTATATAGCACAGCCCACATAGTATATAGCACAGCCCACATAGTATATAGCACAGCCATGTAGTATATAGCAGCCACGTAGTAGTATATAGCAGCCACGTAGGATATAACACAGCCACATAGTATATAACACAGCCACGTAGTATATAACACAGCCCACGTAATATATAGCAGCCACGTAGTATATAACACAACCATGTAGTATATAGGAGCCACATAGTATATAGCATAGTCATGTAGTATATAACACAACCCACACAGTATATAGCACAGCCCACGCAGTATATAACATAGCCCACATAACACAGACATCCATGTAGTATATAGCACAGCCACGTAGTATAAAGCATAGCCATGTAGTATATAGCAGCCACATAGTATATAGCAGCCACTTAGTATATAACACTGCCCACGTAGCATATAGCACAGCCACGTAGTATATAACACAGCCCACGTAAAATATAGCACAGCCTACGTAATATGTAACACAGCCCACGTAGTATATAACACAGGCTCGTAGCATATAACACTGCCCACGTAGTATATAACACAGCCCATGCTGTATATAACACTGCCACGTAGTATATAACACTGCCCACGTAGTATATAACACTGCCCACGTAGTATATAACACAGCCCACGCAGTATATAACACTGCCCACGTAGTATATAACACTGCCCACATAGTATATAACACAGCCCACGCAGTATATAACACTGCCCACGTAGTATATAACACTGCCCACGTAATATATAGCCCAGCCCACGTAGTATATAGCAGCCATGCAACACAAGTAACACAGCCCAAGTACTATATAGCAGTGTGGGCACGAAATCCCCATAAAAAAAAAATTAAATTAAAAATAGTTATATACTCACCCTCCGTCGGCCTCCGGATCCAGGTGAGACGTTTAGCGATGCTCCTCCGGTCCCAAGAATGCTTTGCGGTTTCGCGAGATGATGACGTAGCGGTCTCGTGAGAGTGCTACGTCATCATCTCGCGAGACCGCAATGCATAGCCTGGAGCATCGTGAGGAACGGGAAAGGCTCAGGAAGATGAGAATATCATGATTTTTATTTTTTTTAATTATTTTTAACACTAAACAATGAAATACACTGGCGCTAAAACAACACGTGAAAACTCCACAAGTGCCGCTGGTATCCCAGTCGGATAATGTGCCCAATCCGACAAACAAGAGAAATAAACTGTTATATGACAGTGGGAATACCGCGCTACAGGTGGCTAGAACTAATGAACATGCGAGATAATCCTATGTTGTGCAGAACCGCATATGGTCCTGAGCGGTAGCTGCTATATATAATATATAAGGGATCACACTCATTAAAGATGACTGCTGATAGTATAGTCCTTGCTTCTATGTTGTGCAAAACCGCATATGATCCTAAGCGGTAGCTGCTATATAATATTCAAATGACCGCCTGGGGATCGTACACATAAATGGTGACTACTGAAAATATAGTCCTTACTTGGTACGTAGGTGTCGTCGCACGGGTGGACTGTTAGCCTCAGATTCGGATGACGAGGTTGCGCTCATAGAAGTCCGATGCGCCGGAGACAAGTCCCGTCCCTCTGGTAGGTGAATGTGCAGCTATCAGGCGCAACCTATAGCAGTGGCTGCGGGTATGGCAGGCAAAGGCTGCTTGGGTTGTGTGTAGAGCCAGAGACGTCCCGGCCGGAGGCGTCCCTGGATACACGTGGAAGATGGCCGACACCGCCGAGCAGTGAGTGACGTCACTTGGCCTAAGGAGACTCAGTGGGGCCAGTCCAAACCTATGCGTTACAAAGTGTCACGCACTTCTTCATCAGGGTCACTCACTGCTCGGCGGTGTCGGCCATCTTCCACGTGTATCCAGGGACGCCTCCGGCCGGGACGTCTTTGGCTCTACACGCAACCCAAGCAGCCTTTGCCTGCCATACCCGCAGCCACCGCTATAGGCTGTGCCTGATAGCTGCACATTCACCTACCAGAGGGACGGGACTTGTCTCCGGCGCATCGGACTTCTATGAGCGCAACCTCGTCATCCGAATCTGAGGCTAACAGTCCACCCGTGCGACGACACCTACGTACCAAGTAAGGACTATATTTTCAGTAGTCACCATTTATGTGTGCGATCCCCAGGCGGTCATTTGAATATTATATAGCAGCTACCACTTAGGATCATATGCGGTTTTGCACAACATAGAAGCAAGGACTATACTATCAGCAGTCATCTTTAATGAGTGTGATCCCTTATATATTATATATAGCAGCTACCGCTCAGGACCATATGCGGTTCTGCACAACATAGGATTATCTCGCATGTTCATTAGTTCTAGCCACCTGTAGCGCGGTATTCCCACTGTCATATAATTATTTTTAACATTAGATCTTTTTACTATTGATGCTGCATAGGCAGCACGTTATGCCGCGGTGTAACGCAGTCGGTTTAATGGACTGCTACAACGCTATGTGGGTGGCGGGCGCTGACTGGGGGGGAATATGGAGGAGGCACTGAGTGCAGGGAGTAGGGAGTGGCCATTTGGCGGCCGGACTGTGCCCGTCGCTGATTGGTCGCGGCCAGCTGGCCACAACCAGTCAGCGACTTGGGATTTCCATGACAGACAGAAAGACAGAAAGACGGAAGTGACCCTTAGACAATTATATAGTATATGACATCTTAGGGAAATGTTATTAATGCTGCTTCTGGAATATACTCTAAAAGTTGTCTGCAAAGGTGTTAAAGGGAACCTGTCACCCCGAAAATCCCGGGTGAGGTAAGCCCACCGGCATCAGGGGCTTATCTACAGCATTCTGTAATGCTGTAGATAAGCCCCCGATGTTACCTGAAAGAGGAGAAAAAGACGTTATATTATACTTACCCAGGGGCGGTCCCGCTGCTGGTCAGGTCGGATGGGCGTCTCCGGTCCGCTGCGGCGCCTCCTATCTTCTTTCCATGACGTCCTCTTCTGATCTTCAGCCACGGCTCCGGCGCAGGCGTACTGCAGTACTTTGTCTGCGCTCAACAGGGCAGAGCAAAGTACGCCTGCGCCGGAGCCGTGGCTGAAGATCAGAAGAGGACGTCATGAAAAGAAGATGGGAGTCGCCGCAGCGGACCGGAGGCGCCCATCCGACCTGACCAGCAGCGGGACCGCCCCTGGGTAAGTATAATATAACGTCTTTTTCACCTTTTTCAGGTAACATCGGGGGCTTATCTACAGCATTACAGAATGCTGTAGATAAGCCCCTGATGCCGGTGGGCTTACCTCACCCGCAATTTTCGGGGTGACAGGTGCACTTTAAAAGTATTTACTAATTACTGAAAGCAGTATAAAAAATGAGAAAGTGCATGCATGTAAGAGAACAGATTGTAAAAGCAGATAAAACTCAGAAGAGAGTGACAAGGCTACCTGGTCAAGGGATAGTTAGGCTGTGTCTATATGCATTAGTCTCTCTAAACCTTGTATTGCTGCAGTCTTTTTACTGTTCTCTGTTAAAAGGAACCTGTCATGTAAAAAAAAAGTGATATGGGGCTATGGGGTTAATCTTCAGGTTAGTAGAGAATTGCAGCTGCCCAGCATCCACACTGAGAGCCCCACTGCCAGGAGGAAATTAACTTTATTACTCCAAGCACCCTTTTCTTGGGTGCAGTGGCGGGGCTTCAGTCACCGCCAGAGTTTACATGACATGTTTCCTTTAATCTTGCAGGAAAACATTTGTACACCTGCAAACTGTGCGGGCATCATGATTGCCCCCTGTGGTTTTGCAGGTGAAACAGTTGTGTGCCTGCATAATTAATATAATCTTTCATTTTCAGGACAATCTAAAATTCCAAAAATAACAGAGTAGGTACTCACTGTCTTTTGGTCCCTGACGTTGCTCAGGTCTTGGAGTTTTGGCTGCAGCAGCTACATCATGTTGCGAATATCACCACTGCGGTCAATCACTAAGATTGACAGCTCATGCCATCTACCTCTGCACAGCTACTAAGCTCAGTGGTTGGCTAAATCAGAGATGCAGGCTGTCAACATGACATCACTGTTGATGCCAAAACAATGAGACCTGTACAGCCTCAGTAAGCCGATCCTGGACCCATGGATGATTAAAGGTACCGTCACACTAAGCAATGCTGCAGCGATACCGACAACGATGTCGATCGCTGCAGCGTCGCTGTTTGGTCGCTGGAGAGCTGTCACACAGACAGCTCTCCAGCGACCAACGATGCCGGTAACCAGGGTAAACATCGGGTTACTAAGCGCAGGGCCGCGCTTAGTAACCCGATGTTTACCCTGGTTACCATCGTAAAAGTAAAAAAAAAAAACACTACATACTTACCTTCCGCTGTCTGTCCCCGGCGCTGTGCTTTCCTGCACTGACTGAGCACAGCGGCCGGAAAGCAGAGCGGTGACGTCACCGCTGTGTTTTCCGGCTGGCCGGCGCTCACAGCCAGTGCAGAGAAGCAGAGCGCCGAGGGACAGACAGCGGAAGGTAAGTATGTACTGTTTTTTTTTTTTACTTTTACGATGGTAACCAGGGTAAACATCGGGTTACTAAGCGCGGCCCTGCGCTTAGTAACCTGATGTTTACCTTGGTTACCAGTGAAGACATCGCTGAATCGGCATCACACACGCCGATTCAGCGATGTCTGCAGGGAGTCGAGCGACGAAATAAAGTGCTGGACTTTCTGCAGTGACCAACGACATCACAGCAGGATCCTGATCGCTGCTGCCTGTCAAACTGAACGATATCGCTAGCCAGGACGCTGCAACGTCACGGATCGCTAGCGATATCGTTCAGTGTGACGGTACCTTAAGACTTGCTCTCACTGTTGTTATAGGGATTTTGTAATATTTTCCTAAAAGTGGAAAACCACTTTAAGTGATGATGCAAAGGAACATTGGAAAATCCACAGCGGCACAGGGCAGCATGTGAACACAGCTCAATAGATTAAAGTCACCAAACAGAGGAAATATGTGACGCTAAATGTGCAAATAATATCAAGGCAAGTCCATGAAAGAAATAACTAATACAAATATTACATCAATTATGATGCTCTTTGAACAAAGTCATGATGGCATCTATAAAGCAAAAAATGGAGTTTGTGAGCTTGATATACTAGCTGCAAAATTTTCACACATTGGTTGTCGGGGGCACAGGCAATTTCAGGAAAATCAAGCTGATCAAATGTTAATGTATTTAATGAGATGATGAACACAGAGAGGTATTTATATATGTAGATTGGTAATACAATAATTGTCTTGATAAGTAGAGGCTAAAAAAATGTCTTGATGTTGTGGTGCCACCTGCAGGTTATTGTTTTTTTCTGCAGGTTTCTGAAAATGAATGTTTAAACAGTATTGATCAAATCGTGAATGTGTGGTTTGTTTGTGTCATTTCTTGCTGAAGGGGCAAGTTTACCTTTCAAATGGTGTTTTATTTGTGTGTGTTGTGCGAAGTAATCACCGAAAAAACAGTTCATGTTTACAAATGTGTTTGCATATGTGACTCACCTGCAGTGAAGTGTGCAATCCTCAAATTTGCCTGAAACAGGCTGGGCAAGCACTTCGACAAGCTGGAAAGACCCCAAGGCAAATGCCACCTGCAGGTAATTTGACCTTTGAAATGGTGTATCATTTGTGTGTGTCGGTGGAGTATAAACCGAGCAAGTGAATAGGCAGTGCATGTTTACAAATATGTTAGCATATGTGACTCACCTGAATTGAAGTGTGCAATCATCCAATGTGCCTGAAATCGGCAGGGCAAGGAGGTCGGCAAATGTTAGGATTTGTTTGTGAGGTCTGTAAGCAGCTTTGTAGTATTGTGCTTAGGGGTAGTGTGGTGCCACCTGCAGGTAATTTTTCCTTACTGCAGGTTTATTAAAATTAATGTTAAAACTGCATTTTGTGTTCACATTGTGGATGTGTGATTTGTTTGACTATTTTCTTGCTGAAGGGGTCAAGTTTACCTTTCAAATGGTGTATCATGAGTGTGTGTGGGTGCAGTATGAACGGAGATACAAAGTAGTCACCAAAAAAGTGTTTAGAAATAATATATAAGGATTAACAAATGGTAAGCACTAATATTTTATATTCAATATTTTGCTTTGTCTGATTGTACACTGGGCGTATACAGTACAGACCAAAAGTTTTTTCTGTATTTTCCTGACTATGAAAATTGTAAATTGACACTAAAGGCATCAAAACTATTAATTAACACATGTGGAATTATATACTTAACAAAAAAGTGTGAAACAACTGAAAATATGTCTTATATTCTAAGTTCTTCAAAGTAGCCACCTTTTGCTTTGACTGCTTTGCACACTCTTGGCATTCTCTTGATGAGCTTCAAGAGGTAGTCTCCGGAAATTGTTTTCACTTCTCAGGTGTGCCCTGTCAAGTTTAATAAATGGGATTTCTTGCCTTAAAAATAGGGTTGGGACCATCAGTTGTGTTGTGCAGAAGTCTGGTGGATACACAGCTGATAGTCCGACTGAATACACTGTTAGAATTTGTATTATGGCAAGAAAAAAGCAGCTAAGTAAAGAAAAACGATTGGCCATCATTACTTTTAGAATTGAAGGTCAGTCAGTACAAAAAATTGGGAAAACTTTGAAAGTGTCCCTAAGTGCAGTGGCAAAAACCATCAAGCGCTACAAAGAAACTGGGTCACATGAGGACCGCCACAGGAAAGGAAGACCAAGAGTCACCTCTGCTTCTGAGGTTAAGTTTATCAGAGTCACCAGCCTCAGAAATCGCAGGTTAACAGCATCTCAGATTAGATTAGATACCAGGTCAATGCCACACAGAGTTCTAGCAGCAGACACATCTCTACAACAACTGTTAAGAGGAGACTTTGTGCAGCAGGCCTTCATGGTAAAATAGCTGCTAGGAAACCACTGCTAAGGACAGACAACAAGCAGAAGAGATTTGTTTGGGCTAAAGAATACAAGGAATGGACATGTGATCAGTGGAAATCTGTGCTTTGGTCTGATGAGTCCAAATTTGAGATCTTTGGTTCCCACCACCATGTCTTTGTGCGACGCAGGAAAGGTGAACGGATGGACTCTACATGCCTGGTTCCCACTGTGAAGCATGGAGGAGGAGGTGGGATGCTGTGGGGGTGCTTTGCTGGTGACACTGACTATTTTTTATGTTCACAACGCGTTTCAACGCTGATCTATTATCTCATTTTCAAGTGAAAATACCAATCGCATACAGTTACTGTACATGCAAATAATATTTTCACTTGAAAAGACTATAGTCCAGCATTAAAATGGGTTGGAGAAATAAAAAAAAATTCTAACTCATTTTGGTCCTAAAGAGTCTTCATTACAGCAGCTCAATCTGATATCGTATTATTGTCCAAATTGGTCAACTATTCTGGAGGAGATCATTCCCGAACTATGAGGCAGCAGCAGACGATGACTTGAGGCGTTCATAGGACTTGTGCCTGCACACAACCTACATAGGTGAACACTCTCTTTTTACTTTTCTTTGCACCCAAAAGTGTTTCACTCGATGGTCTTGTGCGCTTTTGTTTCCGTATAGTTTTTCAACCATCGCCTTACTCTATCATAGTCTGGGAAAAACCTGAGAAGTAATGCAGCAGCTGTTTTACGATCTTGAGTTGACATCAGTGCTTAGTATTAGAGATAGAAATATAAAGCCCTAAACATTGGACAAATAATTCACACAGTAATGTGTTGTACAACTGCAGCACTGAAGAAGATATAAGAAGTATTCTGTGAATATTACAGAGTTTCAGTTGATATATTTAAAAATTAAAAATGTGCTATAGGGAAGGAAGAGGACAAGTTCTTAAGCTAGATCATCATAAATGAAGCCACAGATAAATAAGGTTGAGGCAATTCAAATGTAGCCACAACCGCTTTCAAAGAGGAAGCTGAGGGCGTTTCTGAGAATTGTGGGATTTTACCGGCAGCTTATCCCAAGTTTCGCCATAATTGCATAACATTACAACACACAATTGCACAACATAACAACGTAAACGGATCTACTTAAAGGCATCAAGTTGGCGATGGTCAAATGGACTTCTGAGACAGAGATGGCATTCCAGGAGCTGAAGTGGGCTTTGTGTAAACATCCGGTCCTTGTTGCACATGACTTCAGCAAAGAATGCAGGCAGATTCTTCAGAAGTCTGGTTGGGAGCCATTCTGTCTCAAGAAATAAGCAGGGAAGAACATCCCATCCTGTATCTGAGCCAAAAGCTGTCTTCCTGTGAGAAAAAGTATACCTTTTCTAGAAGTAGTGTTTAGCTATAAAATGGTCCCTGAATACGCTGATGCACCTCTGACATGGTTAAGGGAAAAGAAGGGTAAGAATGCCCGGATAACTAGGTGGTTCTTAGGCCTCCAGGACTTCAGTTTTCAAGTAGAGCATAGACCCTGGAAGTTACAGGTTAAGATCGGGGTCACACTTGCGAGTGCAATGCGAGAAACTCACACGAGTCACTCGCATCAATACCCAGCACTGCCGCCAGCACTCGGGACCGGAGCGTTCAGCTACATAGAAATACATGCAGATGCATGCTCTAGTCCAAGTGCCAGTGGCAGTGCCGGGTATTGAGGCGAGAGACTCACGCGAGTTTTGAGAATTGCACTCGGAAGTGTGACCCCAGCATAATGCAGATGATTTCTTTCGAATTCCCTGCTTGGTGTATGAAGGTGCCAAACCGCCCCGGCTTCGGGCTGTGGGGGAATATGTGACAGGGTCACTGACACTGTATGTGTGGGGAGAAATGTGTAGAGTTGAGTGAATTTCTTCGGGTCCCTGCTTATTCGACAAGCTATAGACCTTACCGAATAAGCTGCAGAGGGAATACATGGAGTGTGCCAGCTAATCAGCTGTTCGGCTCCACAGCTGCATGTGTCGTGGCTGTGTCACTGTCACAGCTCATGCATGGAGAGCTCAACACACAGGTTATAGCTTGCCAAATAAGCACTGACCAGAAGAAATTCGCTCAACTCTAGATAAGTGTCACAAAGGATGTTATCTTCTGTGATGTGAAACCCAGAAGTTTCTCTTCAGTATGCTATATGCTGAGAGGTTATTCAGCCTTTACAAGGGTTGGGTTTTTCGTGGGTAGGTGTAAGAGATGTGCGGGATGCCTACTCACCATATGTCCACCTCAAGAGTGTGGTTGGGGAGTTGAATGTCCAGCTGCTTTTTTTCTGTGTTGTGTGTTTGGAGACAGGGAAGTCTCTAGACAGTAGCTCCAGGTGGAGCTGAAGACTTAAACTTGAAACTTGAAACTACATGGGTAAACTCCATGGAAAACAGCAAACATCCTCCTGTGGTGCAACAGTAATGGCCTTAATTACAGAACAAAAGACAGTGAATAGAGATAAGATAAGCTATAGATAAAATCCTTTAGGTCATTTGACCCTTCTCTGGGTTTCAAAGGTAGAAATGTCAAATGACCCGCCTCTGGGACTTCTAGTGTTAATATGCACAAGATTATATGCACCACGAAGATCTATCTTGGTGAACCAACTAGCCCCCTTAATCTGAGCAAACAAATCAGATAACAGCAGCAAGGTGTACTGAAATTTGACCGTGATTTTATTTAGAAGGCGGTAATCAATACAAGGTCTCAGCGAACCATCCTTCTTGGCCACAAAAAAGAACCCTGCTCCCAATGGCGATGAGGACGGGCGAATATGACCCTTCTCCAAGGATTCTTTTACATAACTCCGCATAGCGGCGTGCTCAGGTACAGATAAATTAAACAGTCGACCCTTAGGAAACTTACTACAAGGAATCAACTCGATAGCACAATCACAATCCCTATGCGGAGGTAGGGCATTGGACTTGGGCTCATCGAATACATCCCGGTAATCAGACAAGAACTCTGGGACCTCAGAAGGGGTGGATGATGAGATAGACAGAAATGGAACATCACCATGTACCCTGTTGTGAATTCTGTGGCTGAATTTACTCCTGTGGTCACAAGTGGTACTGCAGCCTCTGGGCTTCCTCCCTCAGGTGTTCTGGTGAGCTCGTTGGCTGCCTTGTTATTTAACTCCGCCTGATTCTGTCTTCCTTGCTCCTTGTCAATGTTCCAGTGTTGGATCTGAGCTCCTGGATCTTTCCTGTGGCCTGCTGCTCTGCTTAGATAAGTGCTTCTTTGCTTTTGTTGCTGTTTTTTCTGTCCAGCTTGTCTATTCGTTTTTGCTGGAAGCTCTGAGACGCAAAGGGTGTACCGCCGTGCCGTTAGTTCGGCACGGTGGGTCTTTTTGCCCCCTTTGCGTGGTTTTTGCTTTAGGGTTTTTTGTAGACTGCATAGTTCTCTTTGCTATCCTCGCTCTTTCTAGAATATCGGGCCTCACTTTGCTGAATCTATTTCATCCCTATGTTTTGTCTTTTCATCTTGCTAACAGTCATTATATGTGGGGGGCTGCCTTTTCCTTTGGGGTATTTCTCTGAGGCAAGTCAGGCTTGTGTTTCTATCTTCAGGCTAGTCAGCTCCTCAGGCTGTGCCGAGTTGCATAGGTAGTGACAGGCGCAATCCACAGCTGCCTTTAGTTGTGTTAGGATAGGTTCAGGTATTGCGGTCTACAGAGATTCCACGTCTGAGAGCTCGTTCTATTGTTTTTGGGTTATTGTCAGATCACTGTATGTGCTCTGATTGCTGCACACTGTGTTACTGGATTGCCTGCATAACATTACAAGGAGCCAATCTAATGATTCTCAATAGAGGGAAAAAAGAAGTTCTGACATCATTTTTTTTTCTCAGCTCTGTGTTCAGTCTTTTTTTTCCCCTAGACATTAGGGTGCTTCAGGACACAGCTGTGGACATGGATATTCAGGCTCTGTGCTCTTCAATGGATAATCTCGTTATAAATGTACAAAAGATTCAAGATACAATTGATCAGAAATCTATGCTAGAACCAAGAATTCCTATTCCTGATTTGTTTTTTGGTGATAGAAATAAGTTTCTGAGCTTCAAATATAATTGTAAGTTATTTCTGGCCTTGAAACCTCATTCTTCTGGTAATTCAGTTCAACAGGTTTTGATTATTATTTCTTTTTTGCGCGGCGACCCTCAGGACTGGGCATTTTCTCTTGCGCCAGGAGACCCTGCATTGAGTGGTGTCGATGCGTTTTTCCTGGCGCTCAGATTACTGTACGATGAGCCTAATTCAGTGGATCAGGCTGAGAAAAATTTGCTGGCTTTGTGCCAGGGTCAGGATGATATAGAAGTATATTGTCAGAAATTTAGGAAGTGGTCTGTACTCACTCTGTGGAATGAATCTGCGCTGGCAGCTTTGTTCAGAAAGGGTCTCTCTGAGGCTCTTAAGGATGTCATGGTGGGTTTTCCTATGACTGCTGGTTTGAATGAGTCTATGTCTTTGGCCATTCAGATCGGTCGTCGCTTGCGCGAGCGTAAATCTGTGCACCATCTGGCGGTATTGTCTGAGATTAAACCTGAGCCTATGCAGTGCGATAGGACTATGACTAGAGTTGAACGGCAGGAATACAGACGTCTGAATGGTCTGTGTTTCTACTGTGGTGATTCCACTCATGCTATTTCTGATTGTCCTAAGCGCACTAAGCGGTCCGCTAGGTCTGCCGTCATTGGTACTGTACAGTCCAAATTCCTTCTGTCCATTACCTTGATATGCTCTTTGTCATCGTATTCGGTCATGGCGTTTGTGGATTCAGGCGCTGCCCTGAATCTGATGGATTTGGATTATGCTAAACGTTGTGGCTTTTTCTTGGAGCCTTTGCGGTGTCCTATTCCGTTGAGAGGAATTGATGCTACACCTTTGGCCAAGAATAAACCTCAGTACTGGGCCCAGCTGACCATGTGCATGGCTCCTGCACATCAGGAAGTTATTCGCTTTCTGGTGCTGCATAATCTGCATGATGTGGTCGTGTTGGGGTTGCCATGGCTACAAACCCATAATCCAGTATTGGATTGGAACTCTATGTCGGTATCCAGCTGGGGTTGTCAGGGGGTACATGGTGATGTTCCATTTTTGTCTATTTCATCATCCACTCCTTCTGAGGTCCCAGAGTTCTTGTCTGATTTTCAGGATGTATTTGAAAAGCCCAAGTCCGATGCCCTACCTCCGCATAGGGATTGTGATTGTGCTATCAATTTGATTCCTGGTAGTAAATTCCCTAAAGGTCGTTTATTTAATTTGTCCGTGCCTGAACACACCGCTATGCGCAGTTATGTGAAGGAATCCCTGGAGAAGGGACATATTCGCCCATCGTCATCACCACTGGGAGCAGGGTTCTTTTTTGTAGCCAAGAAGGATGGTTCGCTGAGACCGTGTATTGATTACCGCCTTCTTAATAAGATCACTGTTAAGTTTCAGTATCCCTTGCCATTGTTATCTGACTTGTTTGCTCGGATTAAGGGGGCTAGTTGGTTCACTAAGATAGATCTTCGTGGTGCGTATAATCTGGTGAGAATCAGGCAAGGAGATGAATGGAAAACGGCATTTAATACGCCCGAGGGTCATTTTGAGTATCTAGTGATGCCGTTCGGACTTGCCAATGCTCCATCTGTTTTTCAGTCTTTTATGCAGGACATCTTCCGTGAGTATCTGGATAAATTCCTGATTGTTTACTTGGATGACATTTTGATCTTCTCTGATGATTGGGAGTCTCATGTGAAGCAGGTCAGAATGGTTTTCCAGGTACTGCGTGCTAATTCTTTGTTCGTGAAGGGATCAAAGTGTCTCTTCGGGGTGCAGAAAGTTTCATTTTTGGGGTTCATCTTTTCCCCTTCTACTATCGAGATGGATCCGGTTAAGGTCCAAGCCATCCAGGATTGGACTCAGCCGACATCTCTGAAAAGTCTGCAAAAGTTCCTGGGCTTTGCTAATTTTTATCGTCGCTTCATCTGTAATTTTTCTAGCATTGCCAAACCATTGACCGATTTGACCAAGAAGGGTGCTGATTTGGTTAATTGGTCTTCTGCTGCCGTGGAAGCTTTTCAGGAGTTGAAGCATCGTTTTTGTTCTGCCCCTGTGTTGTGTCAACCAGATGTTTCTCTTCCGTTCCAGCTCGAGGTTGATGCTTCTGAGATTGGAGCAGGGGCGGTTTTGTCACAGAGAGGTTCTGGTGGCTCAGTGTTGAAACCATGTGCTTTCTTTTCCAGGAAGTTTTCTGCTGCTGAGCGTAATTATGATGTGGGCAACCGAGAGTTGCTGGCCATGAAGTGGGCATTCGAGGAATGGCGTCATTGGCTTGAAGGAGCTAAGCATCGCGTGGTGGTATTGACTGATCATAAGAACCTTACTTATCTCGAGTCTGCCAAGCGCTTGAATCCTAGACAGGCCCGTTGGTCGTTATTTTTTGCTCGATTCGATTTTGTGATTTCGTACCTTCCGGGCTCTAAAAATGTGAAGGCGGATGCTCTGTCTAGGAGTTTTGTGCCCGACTCTCCGGGTTTATCTGAGCCGGCGAGTATCCTCAAGGAAGGAGTCATTGTGTCTGCCATCTCCCCTGATTTGCGGCGAGTGTTGCAAAAATTTCAGGCTAATAAACCTGATCGTTGTCCGGCCGAGAAACTGTTCGTCCCTGATAGGTGGACTAGTAAAGTTATCTCTGAACTTCATTGTTCGGTGTTGGCTGGTCATCCAGGAATCTTTGGTACCAGAGAGTTAGTGGCTAGATCCTTCTGGTGGCCATCTCTGTCACGGGATGTACGTACTTTTGTGCAGTCCTGTGGGATTTGTGCTAGGGCTAAGCCCTGCTGTTCACGTGCCAGTGGGTTGCTTTTGCCCTTGCCGGTCCCGAAGAGGCCTTGGACACATATTTCGATGGATTTCATTTCTGACCTTCCCGTTTCTCAAAAGATGTCAGTCATTTGAGTGGTCTGTGATCGCTTTTCTAAAATGGTCCATCTGGTGCCCTTGGCTAAATTGCCTTCCTCCTCTGATTTGGTGCCTTTGTTCTTCCAGCATGTGGTTCGTTTGCATGGCATTCCTGAGAATATTGTTTCTGACAGAGGTTCCCAGTTTGTTTCAAGGTTCTGGCGAGCCTTTTGTGGTAGGATGGGCATTGACCTATCTTTTTCCTCGGCTTTCCATCCTCAGACTAATGGCCAGACCGAACGAACCAATCAGACCTTGGAAACATATCGGAGATGTTTTGTTTCTGCAGACCAGGATGATTGGGTGTCCTTTTTGCCGTTGGCTGAGTTCGCCCTTAATAATCGGGCCAGCTCGGCTACCTTGGTCTCTCCATTTTTCTGCAATTCTGGGTTCCATCCTCGTTTCTCTTCAGGACAGGTTGAGTCTTCGGACTGTCCTGGTGTGGATTCTGTGGTGGACAGGTTGCAGCAGATCTGGACTCAGGTAGTGGACAATTTGACCTTGTCCCAGGAGAAGGCTCAACTTTTCGCTAATCGCAGACGCCGTGTGGGTCCCCGACTTCGTGTTGGGGATCTCGTTTGGTTATCTTCTCGTCATATTCCTATGAAGGTTTCCTCTCCTAAATTTAAACCTCGTTTTATTGGTCCGTATAGGATTTCTGAGATTCTCAATCCTGTGTCCTTTCGTCTGACCCTCCCGGACTCCTTTTCCATACATAATGTATTCCATAGGTCGTTGTTGCGGAGATACGTGGCACCTATGGTTCCATCTGTTGAGCCTCCTGCCCCTGTTTTGGTGGAAGGGGAATTGGAGTATATTGTGGAGAAAATTTTGGATTCTCGTGTCTCTAGACGGAAACTCCAGTATCTGGTTAAATGGAAGGGTTATGCTCAGGAAGATAATTCCTGGGTTTTTGCCTCTGATGTCCATGCTCCAGATCTTGTTCGTGCCTTTCATGTGGCTCATCCTGGTCGGCCTGGGGGCTCTGGGGAGGGTTCGGTGACCCCTCCTCAAGGGGGGGGTACTGTTGTGAATTCTGTGGCTGAATTTACTCCTGTGGTCACAAGTGGTACTGCAGCCTCTGGGCTTCCTCCCTCAGGTGTTCTGGTGAGCTCGTTGGCTGCCTTGTTATTTAACTCCGCCTGATTCTGTCTTCCTTGCTCCTTGTCAATGTTCCAGTGATGGATCTGAGCTCCTGGATCTTTCCTGTGGCCTGCTGCTCTGCTTAGATAAGTGCTTCTTTGCTTTTGTTGCTGTTTTTTCTGTCCAGCTTGTCTATTCGTTTTTGCTGGAAGCTCTGAGACGCAAAGGGTGTACCGCCGTGCCGTTAGTTCGGCACGATGGGTCTTTTTGCCCCCTTTGCGTGGTTTTTGCTTTAGGGTTTTTTGTAGACTGCATAGTTCTCTTTGCTATCCTCGCTCTTTCTAGAATATCGGGCCTCACTTTGCTGAATCTATTTCATCCCTATGTTTTGTCTTTTCATCTTGCTAACAGTCATTATATGTGGGGGGCTGCCTTTTCCTTTGGGGTATTTCTCTGAGGCAAGTCAGGCTTGTGTTTCTATCTTCAGGCTAGTCAGCTCCTCAGGCTGTGCCGAGTTGCATAGGTAGTGACAGGCGCAATCCACAGCTGCCTTTAGTTGTGTTAGGATAGGTTCAGATATTGCGGTCTACAGAGATTCCACGTCTGAGAGCTCGTTCTATTGTTTTTGGGTTATTGTCAGATCACTGTATGTGCTCTGATTGCTGCACACTGTGTTACTGGATTGCCTGCATAACATTACAAGGAGCCAATCTAATGATTCTCAATAGAGGGAAAAAAGAAGTTCTGACATCATTTTTTTTTCTCAGCTCTGTGTTCAGTCTTTTTTTTCCCCTAGACATTAGGGTGCTTCAGGACACAGCTGTGGACATGGATATTCAGGCTCTGTGCTCTTCAATGGATAATCTCGTTATAAATGTACAAAAGATTCAAGATACAATTGATCAGAAATCTATGCTAGAACCAAGAATTCCTATTCCTGATTTGTTTTTTGGTGATAGAAATAAGTTTCTGAGCTTCAAATATAATTGTAAGTTATTTCTGGCCTTGAAACCTCATTCTTCTGGTAATTCAGTTCAACAGGTTTTGATTATTATTTCTTTTTTGCGCGGCGACCCTCAGGACTGGGCATTTTCTCTTGCGCCAGGAGACCCTGCATTGAGTGGTGTCGATGCGTTTTTCCTGGCGCTCAGATTACTGTATGATGAGCCTAATTCAGTGGATCAGGCTGAGAAAAATTTGCTGGCTTTGTGCCAGGGTCAGGATGATATAGAAGTATATTGTCAGAAATTTAGGAAGTGGTCTGTACTCACTCTGTGGAATGAATCTGCGCTGGCAGCTTTGTTCAGAAAGGGTCTCTCTGAGGCTCTTAAGGATGTCATGGTGGGTTTTCCTATGACTGCTGGTTTGAATGAGTCTATGTCTTTGGCCATTCAGATCGGTCGTCGCTTGCGCGAGCGTAAATCTGTGCACCATCTGGCGGTATTGTCTGAGATTAAACCTGAGCCTATGCAGTGCGATAGGACTATGACTAGAGTTGAACGGCAGGAATACAGACGTCTGAATGGTCTGTGTTTCTACTGTGGTGATTCCACTCATGCTATTTCTGATTGTCCTAAGCGCACTAAGCGGTCCGCTAGGTCTGCCGTCATTGGTACTGTACAGTCCAAATTCCTTCTGTCCATTACCTTGATATGCTCTTTGTCATCGTATTCGGTCATGGCGTTTGTGGATTCAGGCGCTGCCCTGAATCTGATGGATTTGGATTATGCTAAACGTTGTGGCTTTTTCTTGGAGCCTTTGCGGTGTCCTATTCCGTTGAGAGGAATTGATGCTACACCTTTGGCCAAGAATAAACCTCAGTACTGGGCCCAGCTGACCATGTGCATGGCTCCTGCACATCAGGAAGTTATTCGCTTTCTGGTGCTGCATAATCTGCATGATGTGGTCGTGTTGGGGTTGCCATGGCTACAAACCCATAATCCAGTATTGGATTGGAACTCTATGTCGGTATCCAGCTGGGGTTGTCAGGGGGTACATGGTGATGTTCCATTTTTGTCTATTTCATCATCCACTCCTTCTGAGGTCCCAGAGTTCTTGTCTGATTTTCAGGATGTATTTGAAAAGCCCAAGTCCGATGCCCTACCTCCGCATAGGGATTGTGATTGTGCTATCAATTTGATTCCTGGTAGTAAATTCCCTAAAGGTCGTTTATTTAATTTGTCCGTGCCTGAACACACCGCTATGCGCAGTTATGTGAAGGAATCCCTGGAGAAGGGACATATTCGCCCATCGTCATCACCACTGGGAGCAGGGTTCTTTTTTGTAGCCAAGAAGGATGGTTCGCTGAGACCGTGTATTGATTACCGCCTTCTTAATAAGATCACTGTTAAGTTTCAGTATCCCTTGCCATTGTTATCTGACTTGTTTGCTCGGATTAAGGGGGCTAGTTGGTTCACTAAGATAGATCTTCGTGGTGCGTATAATCTGGTGAGAATCAGGCAAGGAGATGAATGGAAAACGGCATTTAATACGCCCGAGGGTCATTTTGAGTATCTAGTGATGCCGTTCGGACTTGCCAATGCTCCATCTGTTTTTCAGTCTTTTATGCATGACATCTTCCGTGAGTATCTGGATAAATTCCTGATTGTTTACTTGGATGACATTTTGATCTTCTCTGATGATTGGGAGTCTCATGTGAAGCAGGTCAGAATGGTTTTCCAGGTACTGCGTGCTAATTCTTTGTTCGTGAAGGGATCAAAGTGTCTCTTCGGGGTGCAGAAAGTTTCATTTTTGGGGTTCATCTTTTCCCCTTCTACTATCGAGATGGATCCGGTTAAGGTCCAAGCCATCCAGGATTGGACTCAGCCGACATCTCTGAAAAGTCTGCAAAAGTTCCTGGGCTTTGCTAATTTTTATCGTCGCTTCATCTGTAATTTTTCTAGCATTGCCAAACCATTGACCGATTTGACCAAGAAGGGTGCTGATTTGGTTAATTGGTCTTCTGCTGCCGTGGAAGCTTTTCAGGAGTTGAAGCATCGTTTTTGTTCTGCCCCTGTGTTGTGTCAACCAGATGTTTCTCTTCCGTTCCAGGTCGAGGTTGATGCTTCTGAGATTGGAGCAGGGGCGGTTTTGTCACAGAGAGGTTCTGGTGGCTCAGTGTTGAAACCATGTGCTTTCTTTTCCAGGAAGTTTTCTGCTGCTGAGCGTAATTATGATGTGGGCAACCGAGAGTTGCTGGCCATGAAGTGGGCATTCGAGGAATGGCGTCATTGGCTTGAAGGAGCTAAGCATCGCGTGGTGGTATTGACTGATCATAAGAACCTTACTTATCTCGAGTCTGCCAAGCGCTTGAATCCTAGACAGGCCCGTTGGTCGTTATTTTTTGCTCGATTCGATTTTGTGATTTCGTACCTTCCGGGCTCTAAAAATGTGAAGGCGGATGCTCTGTCTAGGAGTTTTGTGCCCGACTCTCCGGGTTTATCTGAGCCGGCGAGTATCCTCAAGGAAGGAGTCATTGTGTCTGCCATCTCCCCTGATTTGCGGCGAGTGTTGCAAAAATTTCAGGCTAATAAACCTGATCGTTGTCCGGCCGAGAAACTGTTCGTCCCTGATAGGTGGACTAGTAAAGTTATCTCTGAACTTCATTGTTCGGTGTTGGCTGGTCATCCAGGAATCTTTGGTACCAGAGAGTTAGTGGCTAGATCCTTCTGGTGGCCATCTCTGTCACGGGATGTACGTACTTTTGTGCAGTCCTGTGGGATTTGTGCTAGGGCTAAGCCCTGCTGTTCACGTGCCAGTGGGTTGCTTTTGCCCTTGCCGGTCCCGAAGAGGCCTTGGACACATATTTCGATGGATTTCATTTCTGACCTTCCCGTTTCTCAAAAGATGTCAGTCATTTGAGTGGTCTGTGATCGCTTTTCTAAAATGGTCCATCTGGTGCCCTTGGCTAAATTGCCTTCCTCCTCTGATTTGGTGCCTTTGTTCTTCCAGCATGTGGTTCGTTTGCATGGCATTCCTGAGAATATTGTTTCTGACAGAGGTTCCCAGTTTGTTTCAAGGTTCTGGCGAGCCTTTTGTGGTAGGATGGGCATTGACCTATCTTTTTCCTCGGCTTTCCATCCTCAGACTAATGGCCAGACCGAACGAACCAATCAGACCTTGGAAACATATCGGAGATGTTTTGTTTCTGCAGACCAGGATGATTGGGTGTCCTTTTTGCCGTTGGCTGAGTTCGCCCTTAATAATCGGGCCAGCTCGGCTACCTTGGTCTCTCCATTTTTCTGCAATTCTGGGTTCCATCCTCGTTTCTCTTCAGGACAGGTTGAGTCTTCGGACTGTCCTGGTGTGGATTCTGTGGTGGACAGGTTGCAGCAGATCTGGACTCAGGTAGTGGACAATTTGACCTTGTCCCAGGAGAAGGCTCAACTTTTCGCTAATCGCAGACGCCGTGTGGGTCCCCGACTTCGTGTTGGGGATCTCGTTTGGTTATCTTCTCGTCATATTCCTATGAAGGTTTCCTCTCCTAAATTTAAACCTCGTTTTATTGGTCCGTATAGGATTTCTGAGATTCTCAATCCTGTGTCCTTTCGTCTGACCCTCCCGGACTCCTTTTCCATACATAATGTATTCCATAGGTCGTTGTTGCGGAGATACGTGGCACCTATGGTTCCATCTGTTGAGCCTCCTGCCCCTGTTTTGGTGGAAGGGGAATTGGAGTATATTGTGGAGAAAATTTTGGATTCTCGTGTCTCTAGACGGAAACTCCAGTATCTGGTTAAATGGAAGGGTTATGCTCAGGAAGATAATTCCTGGGTTTTTGCCTCTGATGTCCATGCTCCAGATCTTGTTCGTGCCTTTCATGTGGCTCATCCTGGTCGGCCTGGGGGCTCTGGTGAGGGTTCGGTGACCCCTCCTCAAGGGGGGGGTACTGTTGTGAATTCTGTGGCTGAATTTACTCCTGTGGTCACAAGTGGTACTGCAGCCTCTGGGCTTCCTCCCTCAGGTGTTCTGGTGAGCTCGTTGGCTGCCTTGTTATTTAACTCCGCCTGATTCTGTCTTCCTTGCTCCTTGTCAATGTTCCAGTGATGGATCTGAGCTCCTGGATCTTTCCTGTGGCCTGCTGCTCTGCTTAGATAAGTGCTTCTTTGCTTTTGTTGCTGTTTTTTCTGTCCAGCTTGTCTATTCGTTTTTGCTGGAAGCTCTGAGACGCAAAGGGTGTACCGCCGTGCCGTTAGTTCGGCACGGTGGGTCTTTTTGCCCCCTTTGCGTGGTTTTTGCTTTAGGGTTTTTTGTAGACTGCATAGTTCTCTGTGCTATCCTCGCTCTTTCTAGAATATCGGGCCTCACTTTGCTGAATCTATTTCATCCCTACGTTTTGTCTTTTCATCTTGCTAACAGTCATTATATGTGGGGGGCTGCCTTTTCCTTTGGGGTATTTCTCTGAGGCAAGTCAGGCTTGTGTTTCTATCTTCAGGCTAGTCAGCTCCTCAGGCTGTGCCAAGTTGCATAGGTAGTGACAGGCGCAATCCACAGCTGCCTTTAGTTGTGTTAGGATAGGTTCAGGTATTGCGGTCTACAGAGATTCCACGTCTCAGAGCTCGTTCTATTGTTTTTGGGTTATTGTCATATCACTGTATGTGCTCTGATTGCTGCACACTGTGTTACTGGATTGCCTGCATAACAGTACCCCCTGACAACCCCAGCTGGACACAGACATTGATTTCCAATCTAATACTGGGTTATGGACTTGTAGCCATGGCAACCCCAACACGACCACATCATGCAGATTTTGCAACACCAGAAAGCGAATATCCTCCTGGTGCGCAGGAGCCATGCCCATGGTCAGCTGGTCCAATACTGAGGCTTATTCTTGGCCAAAGGCGTAGCATCAATTCCTCTCAATGGAATAAGACACTGCAAGGGCTCCAAGACAAACCTACAGCGCCTAGCAAACTCCAAGTCCATCAAATTCAGGGCAGCGCCTGAATCCACAAATGCCATGACAGAATAGGAAGACAAAGAGCAGATCAAAGTAACGGACAAAAGAAATTTCGACTGTACCGTACCAATGGTGGCAGACTTAGCGAACCGCTTAGTGCACTTAGGACAATCGGAGATAGCATGAGTGGAATCACCACAGTAGAAACACAACCCATTCTGACGTCTGTGTTCTTGTCTTTCAGCTCTGGTCAAAGTCCTATTGCACTGCATAGGCTCAGGTTTATGCTCAGATAATACCGCCAAATGGTGCACAGATTTACGCTCACGCAAGCGTCGACCGATCTGAATGGCCAAAGACATAGACTCATTCAGACCAGCAGGCATAGGAAATCCCACCATAACATCCTTAAGGGCTTCAGAGAGACCCTTTCTGAAAATAGCTGCCAGCGCACATTCATTCCATTGAGTGAGCACGGACCACTTTCTAAACTTCTGACAATAAATCTCTATCTCATCCTGACCCTGACACAGAGCCAGCAAATTTTTCTCTGCCTGATCCACTGAATTAGGTTCATCGTACAGTAATCCGAGCGCCAGAAAAAACGCATCAATATTACATAATGCAGGATCTCCTGGCGCAAGGGAAAATGCCCAGTCTTGAGGGTCGCCACGTAATAAAGAAATAATGATCTTAACTTGTTGAACTGGGTCACCAGAGGAGCGAGGTTTCAACGCCAGAAACAGTTTGCAATTATTTTTGAAACTCAGAAATTTAGCTCTATCTCCAGAAAACAAATCAGGAATAGGAATTCTTGGTTCTAACATAGAATTCTGAACCACAAAGTCTTGAATATTTTGTACTCTTGCAGTGAGAAGATCCACACATGAAGACAGACCTTTAATGTCCATCACCACACCTGTGTCCTGAACCACTCAAATGTCTAGGGGAAAAAAAAGGCAAAACACAGTGCAAAGAAAAAAAAATGGTCTCAGAACTTCTTTTTTCCCTCTATTGAGAAGCATAGTACTGTGGGCCTCCAGTACTGTTATGAATAGGTAATTCAGAACCACAATGGACCTTGAAGTTCAGAGCACACAAGTGACCTGACAAAAACCACAAAACATAGGACGAGCTCTGAGACGTGGGAACTCTGCTGACCGCAATCCCTAAACCTATCAAACCACATTAGAGGTAGCCGTGGATTGCGCCTAACGCTCCCTATGCAACTCGGCACAGCCTGAGAAACTAGCTAGCCCTGAAGATATAAAACTAAGCCTACCTTGCCTCAGAGAAATTCCCCAAAGGAAAAGGCAGCCCCCCACATATAATGACTGTGAGTTAAGATGAAAATACAAACACAGAGATGAAATAGATATAGCAAAGTGAGGCCCGACTTACTGAATAGACCGAGGATAGGAAAGATAGCTTTGCGGTCAACACAAAAACCTACAAACAACCACGCAGAGGGGCAAAAAGACCCTCCGCACCGACTAACGGTACGGAGGTGCTTCCTCTGCGTCTCAGAGCTTCCAGCAAGCAAGCAAAACCAAAATAGCAAGCTGGACAGAAAATATAGCAACAAAAGTAACACAAGCAGAACTTCGCTTATGCTGAGCAGACAGGCCACAGGAACGATCCAGGAGGAAGCAAGACCAATACTAGAACATTGACTGGAGGCCAGGATCAAAGCACTAGGTGGAGTTAAATAGAGCAGCACCTAATGACTTAACCTCATCACCTGAGGAAGGAAACTCAGAAGCCGCAGTACCACTTGTGACCACAGGAGGGAGCTCGATCACAGAATTCACAACATTAACCCCTCTAACTTGCAAGCTGGGGGAGATCATTGAAGCTTAACAACAAGAGCCATTCCGAAGCCTACTCAATTAACCATGGGAAAATCTGGGGTTAAATCCCTACAAGGAACCTCAAATCCTCTAAATCTATAACTCAAGCTGATGTGGATAAATTCCTAAAAAAGCAATCTGCGATATTTGATTCTATTAAATCTCCAAGACATATAGACTCACAATTAGAAGAGGACTCAGATTCAGACCTTGAGAGCAATTCTGATTTGGGAGGAAATGCGAAGGACAATCTTGTGACCCGCTCATTTATTAAGAGAATACTTTCTAAAGTGTTAGAACCTATAGGAAAAGAATTGTCCGAAATAAAACATGATCTATCACAACAAGGACACAGGCTGGAAATGGTTGAGAACACCCAATCATCAATGTCACAACATGCCAATACCCTCCTAATCTGCCTTAAAGACCATGAATCACAGATCCATATGATTCAATCTATGTTAGAAGACCACGAAAATTGTGAACGTAGAAATAATATCTGCATCAAGGGACTACCGGAATCAGTAGCATTCGACGCTGTGCCTAAAGCTACCTATAGAGATTTTTGGTAAACTCTTAATAGGTGAAGATCCGAAAGATATTGAACTGGTCAGAGCCCACAGGTCACTCCGTCCAAAACCCAAACAAGGAGAACCCCCACGGGGATGTAATATGCCATTTCCTTGACTACAGAATGAAAGACCTTATTCTTCGCCGAGCACGAGAAACACAAGATGTCACATATGAAGATTCACAAATAAGACTATTTCAAGACCTATCGGCCACAACACTGACAAAACGAAGGATCTTAAAACCCTTTACGGAGGCCTTGACACATCGCTTCCGCTGGTTATTCCCCTTTGGAATCTTCATTTCTGCAGGAGATACAAAGCTCCAGGCTAGAACGTCTGCGGACATCAAAGAACTGTGCAAGACTTTAAATATCACCCTGGACACATACCCAGATCTGGAATCATTCCACACAGCATCACAGCACCAGCCACTACCAATTCCAACTCCGTGGCACCTTACAGGGACTCCTAAATCTCAAAGACTGAAAAGGAAGTCAACAAAGACACCACTTTCAAAAGGAGACCCTGAAATAACCTGATCTCTGATTATAACTAGTCATCTCTAAGAAGATTGATCTGCTGAATACAGATTTAATTAGTAACAATTTGACACTTAATCTAATCTGAGATCTAACTCAACACTGCATATAGTTAGCTATTAACCCCGAAACCACCCCCACCCCTCCCCTTCACCCACCCGTACCCTTCTCCCTCCTTACCTCAACCTTCACCTCACCCAAATTTATCATTCCCCCCCTTGTTTACCACCCTACCCACTCGGCTCCCTTCCCTACTTCTACCCTATCCTTCCCCTACATCCTAATGTTTGATATTAGACATTTGGTAACTAGGCTTCGGAAACTTGATATTATTCTCCCTCAAAGAAAGCCTGCGAGACTGTCATGCAAGCAGTTTGAATATGTTTACTAAGGTTTTCTTTTTTACTTACACAATTAATGTGTTGTTCATAATTTCTTTCAGCATCTGCTTCTCTTCTATTTTTTCCTTCTTCTCCCCCTGCCTCTCTCCACCCTCCTCTCCTTCCCATTTCAACCCCAGCACCCTAAAGTATCTGAAACAACAGATGACGAGCACCCAAAGAATATCCGACTGTCCCGAATACCACACATATGGCAAGTCAGGATAAGGTATTCACCTTGGCCTCTTTTAACGCATATATCCTAAACTCACCTAACACTAGATGGCACACACTGAATTTACTCAAAAGGCAAAAAGCAGACATCCTGTTAATCCAAGAAACACACTTTAAACCTGTTAAACTCCCCAACTTTGAACAGTAAGAATGTTCAAAGTTGGGGAGTTTAACAGGTTTAAAGTGTGTTTCATGGTTCCATGCCACTACGCCACAAATGGGCTCGAGGGGTGCATCAATAGCGATAGCAAAGGCAGTACCTTTTCAACCCGTAATATATTAACAGATTCTAATGGCAGATATGTATTGATCAAAGGACTACTAGCAGGAAACCTAGTCACTATTTGCAGTTTATATGCTCCTAATAAGAAACACCTAAAATGGCTACTATCACTGTTTGGGAAAATTGAAGACTTTAGAGAAGGCAACCTTATTATAGGGGGAGATCTAAATATAGCTTTAAAGCCTCTAATAGATACAACAACAAAAAAGAGTACAATTTCCACAAAAGACTTAATTAGGATAAAAACAAAACTTGGGTCAATGCAAGTATTGGACATCTGGAGACATTTACATCCATCTGAACATGACTTTACCTACTATTCCCATCCTCATAAGTCATACCATCGGCTTTACTATATCTTCATGCCTAGGCAACTGCTACCCAATGCAATAAGCTTTAAAACACTCTTTAATAGAGTTGAGTGACTTTAACTTTTTTTGGATCGAGTCGGGTTTCGCGAAACCCGACTTTGTCAAAAGTCGGGTCGGGTGATATCGGCCGATTATTGCGAAAAGTCGGGGGCCGACTGAAACACGAAACCCAATGCAAGTCAATGGGGAATCAAAGTTGGCAGTGAGTGGAGGACAGGAAAACACCTACAGTGCCCATTTTAATGCCAAAAACATCAATTCTTATTACTTAAGCTTGTCAATCTTAATTTACTTTATAATAATAGTTAGGCATTGAAAACTGGGGGTCATTTGGCTAAAGTTGTGGGGGGGTAGGGCTGGCTCAAGATTTTTGTGGGCCCAGGAAACGCGGAATACGTCACGGCGGTGGAGAAGGGAGAGGTAAGTATTTCAACTTTGCAAGTGCTGTGATCCTGAGCAAGCAGGGGGGCCCGCTCATTGGCACTGGCACAGGGCCCCTCTTAGTACGGCGGTGTGTTTGACGGCAGGCGGCGCCTCCCACTGGCAGAGACACTTTTGCGTACTATGAGTGGCCCTGTGCCAGTGACGTCGCCAACGAGTATGCCCACCCACCTGATGAAGGAACCTGCACTTTCATCTGCACCTTCCTCTTTGTCCCCGTGTAAGGTGGTATGGTATGCGGTTAGTGGAACCTGACTTTCAGCAGGGTCAGATTCTGGCTGTGTAGAGTGCAAGGGAAATATAGTGGTCTGGGTCAATGTACCAGCAGACTCATCTAACAGTGGCTGGGCAATGGGCAGGATGAGGAGGAAACACAGATATAGGCCCAAATAATAAAGTAGGTTAAATGCAGTTCAAAATTGGTAACAGGACTAAACAGGCAGCATTGCTTTGTTCAGTGGAGGAAAACTGTAATGAGTGGCAGACACAGATATAGGCTCAAATAATAAAGTAGGCTAAATGCAGTTCAAAATTGGTAACAGGAATAAACAGGCGGCATTGCTTTGTTCAGTGGAGGAAAACTGTAATGAGTGGCAGACACAGTTAGTAGACCCAAATAATAAAGTGGGCTAAATGTCTGCCAAAAAATTGTTCATAAATAAGCAGGCAACATTGCTTTGCTCAGTGTCGGAAAATTGTAATGAGTAGCAGACTAAGTTAGTAGGCCCAAATAAAAAAGTGGGCTATATGTCTGCCAAAAAATTGTTCATAAATAAACAGGTGGCATAGCTAGGTACATGGGTGGGCTCCTCTGCTGTGTAGCAGACAGTGGTAGTGGGTGCAAAGTATTAACTGGTCTAAATGGAGACCAGGGCCCCTGTATATTTTAACTATCATCTATCATTTCAACAAATTTGTATTGGTAGTGCCATTGAAGGATTTAACAGCACAAACTACACAGTGGTGGAGCAGGGAGAGGTAAGTATTGCAAGTGGTAGAGCACTGTTCGAGCTGGGGGGGAACACTCTCTTGTGGGTGGCGGTACTGGCACAGGGCCCCTCACATTATGATGGTGTGTCTGACGTTGGTTGTGCACCACCACCATCAGAGACACTTCATTGTACTATGAGGGACCCTGTGCCAGTGTCGTCGCCCAAGAGTGGGCCCACCCACCTGTCCAGGCAAATGTTTTGGAAAATCTAACCAAAACAACAACCATTATATGGTACTGTAAAATAAGGTAGAAGGTGTATATAAACTTGTGGAGAATTTAAATTTCCTTTTTTTGTTGGGAGACTGAACCAAAACTCAGGCCCTGTGCATAAAATAACACAATGTAAGTGGCAGAAAGTGGCTGGCTGATATACGACAAACTAACAGGACTGAAGTATATCCACTTTGTGAGAATTAGAATCTCCCTTTTTGGGGGGGAGACTGAACCAAAACTCAGGCCCTGTGCATAAAACAACACAATGTAAGTGGCAGAAAGTGGCTGGAAGATATATGAAAAAATACAAGGGCTGTAGTACAATTTCAATCTCCCTACAATGATCTCAGGACAAGTATGGCAGCAATAAAAAGGACTGCTGCACAAAAAAGTGTGGACAAATAAACAAAATAACTGTGCAGAAAGGAGCAACAGGAATTTTGCTTTTAAAAAAGCAGTTGGTTTGCACAGCAGCGTGCAAACAGCAATTCAGCTATCAAGGAGCCTTATAAGGCAGCCTAATAAGCTACAGAGCTGATGCACAAAAATATAGCCTCCACTGTCCCTGCAAAAAAAATGGTGGTGTTGGACAGTGGAAATCGCTATAGAAAAGCAGTTTGGGGGTTAATCTTCCCTCCCTAACTATATCTCTTCTTCTGATGAAGCTGCAGCAACCTCTCCCTATGCTAAGATCGGCAGAAGTAAGATGGCGTTCGGCGTGCACGCCCCTTTATAGCCCTGTGACGCCACAGAAAGCAAGCCAATCACTGCAATGCCCTTCTCTAAGATGGTGGGGACCGAGACTTATGTCATCACGCTGCCCACACTCTGCGTCCTTCTTCATTGGCTGAAAAATGGCGCTGAAAGCGTCATATGAAACGCAACATTTGCGCGCAGATCGGCGACCTCATGGCAGGTCCCACACTAGGATTGGGTCGGGTTTCATGAAACCCGACTTTGCTGAAAGTCGGCGATTTTTGAATTTGTCCGATCCGTTTCGCTCAACCCTACTCTCTAATATTCATTCAGATCATTCCATAGTAATGTTTCAAACGACACTAACCAAGCCCTTCTCCATCAGTAAATCGTGGCAACTCAATGAGTCAATCTTGAGCTCTCCAGAAATCAAAGCGCACATTACAAAAAAACTCATCCAATATTTTGACCAAAATGATACTGGAGAGATCTCCGCTTCCATTTTGTGGGAAGCACATAAATCTGTAATTAGGGGAGAACTAATCTCCATCTCATCATATCTCAATAAACAGACAACAGGAGCTGAAAACCCTTTATGATGAGATTTACGATCTAGAAATTCAACATAAAAAACAGGTAGAGCAGCAATTATTAAACGAATTAACCAAGGAAAGGCAACGTTTGAAAGAAATATTAAACTTAAAATCAGTGAAGTGCTACACCTCGTGGCAAACCAGAATGTTCTTACATGGTGACAAGGCAACGAAACTCATGCTATCAAGACTCAGGCGACGTCAGGCCCGTACATACATACTCTCCATCAAATCTTCAAATGGCGAAAGCATTCAAAACTATAAACAAACAGAGGCAGAATTTCTAAATTATTACAAACAACTCTATAATCTATGCCCAAAAGAAACTAGCCCAGATAAATCCAAGATACTATTAAATACTATTAAATACTATTAAAACCTTTTTAACCCATTTGAAATTACCCCAACTAACAGCCCCGCAACAACATTTATTAACCAAACCATTCCGACGGGATGAGCTTCGGTCCCCCCTGTCAAAGAGCCCATTAGGTAAAGCGCCAGGTCCTGATGGATTACCAACAGTATACTATAAGACCTTTCCTCTAGTGCTCCTCCCACGCCTACTAAAAATGTGCAACTCAGTGCTGAATGGCGACCAATTTCCCATACAGGCTCTAGAAGCTAAAATATCATTAATACACAAAGAAGGCAAGGACCAAGAGCAATGTAGTAGCTATAGGCCAATCTCGCTGTTAAATGTTGATTTGAAACTATTTGCTAGTATGATAGCACATAGAATAGCAGAGTTCTTGCCAGAACTGATATCTACGAATCAGACAGGCTTTGTTGTGGGAAGAGAGGGCAAAGACAATGCTCATAAGATACTACATCTTATGCATTATGCGAAAGACAGAAAGCTCCCCTTAGTACTACTTGGGACTGATGCAGAGAAAGCCTTTGACAGGGTGGACTGGACCTATTTAGAGGAGACTATGGTTGGTTTTGGCTTTCCACAACAATTAACTTCATCAATAATGAAGATGTACAGGGATCCCATGGCCCGTTTCAGAATAAATGGCTCACTGACTGATACATTTACAATTTAAAATGGCACACGTCAGGGTTGGCCCCTGTCACCGATACTCTTTGTGCTGGCGATGGAGCCCTTGCTAAGAGCTATACAGCAGAACTCAGAAATTGAAGGCATCAAAATAGGTAAAATCCAATACAAAACAGCGGTCTTCGCCGATGACCTTCTCGTACTGATGACAAAGCCACTTAGAGGCTTCCCAGCCTTGACGAAGGTTTTGGAGGAATATAGCACCCTTACAAATTTCAAAGCAAATCTATCTAAATCAGAGGCACTGGACCTCAACGTTCCCCCACGTATTCTCACTAAGTTAAAGAAACTATACCCTTATACATGGCCCAAACACTCTATCACGTAACTAGGAATTAAAATATGCAGAAACCATAAAGAGCTATTTGCACTTAACTACTATCCTTTATTTGATAAAGTTAAATCTACTATAAAATCTTGGAGAGACCAATTTCTATCATGGACTGGGAGGAATAATCTAATAAAAAGTTTAATACTCCCCAAATTTATCTATTTGTTTCAAATGCGACCCATACATATACCGGACTCCTTCCTCGTTAAGATAAACTCTTTATTCCTCCAATATATATGGAAAAATGTTAAACCACAAATCGCACGTTGACACTATCTAAACCAAACAGTGGGATGGGTGCTCCTGACATAAGTAAATATTATTATGCTGCAGTACTGTCTCGAACAGTTGACCTAATCCGTGGCACACAGAGTAAACAGTGGTTGGCGGTGGAGGAAGAACTTTCGCCTTTACCCATCAGGCCACTTTTGTTGACTTATACTAGGGAGCAACCACCCCCCGCACACCACAATCCGCTTACTCGAACACTTATTAAGATCTGGGCGAAAACGCACAATATTCTCCTCCCACCCTCATCCCCATTACTTACTCTTTCGGACATACTAACCCGCACAATTAAAACAGCAAAAAGGGAAAGCAACAGAAAACAAGGGCTCGGTACACCTATAGACCAACTAATGGCAGATGGAGTGCTCCTTCAACTCCCAGACATTAACAAATTAACTGGCCTTTCGAACCTTAATTTTATACAATACTCCACTCTTAAAAAGTCATTGAAACAACTACATTATAACACGGATTCTACTCAAAATCTTACGTCCTTTGAAACTTTATGTGCTAAAGCCTCAGTCTAGACTCTTAAAAACACTTTCCACAATATATCAAACTCTTCTAACCGAGAATCTCTGCTTAAAAAGAGCTTACATAACAAGATGGGAGAAGGACCTGGGTTACCTATTTTCTAAGGCACAAGTGCTATATATCTATAAGCACTCACACGGTCCTACAAGCTGTGTGAAAACTCAGGAAAATTCCTATAAAATATGGATCTCTGAAAAGGATAGTATCTTTTTGACTTTTCCTCTTTAATCCTGAAAAGGGTATGGCACGCATCTTGTTTTTTGCCTGGTAATTGCCCGACCAAGTCTTCATCCATATGGTTCTATGAGCCGCATTGGATAGTTATTTCTGGCCACAAACCACACAGATTCTGCTGAAGCATCAGCTAAAAACCCGGCTGTGAGTCTCAAAAGGGGAAGACCTTCCAGGATATTACCCCTAGGATTTTCCCTTTTAACTGTTCCTCTGGTTGATCGATCCACAAATGCATGGATCTAGCAACAAATGTGGCAGCTATATTCATTTTCATTACTGCTGCTGAAGCCTCCCAAGCTCTTTTAAGGAGTCCATCAACTTTCCTGTCCATGGGCTCTCTGAGGCTAGAAGAATCTTCAAAGGGAATTGGAGTCTTCCTTGATACCCTGACCACTGGAACATCGATCTTAGGGATTTCATCCCAAGTCTTAATATCATCCGGTTCAAATGGTAAATGGAGTCTAAAATCTTGAGGAATGACCAGCCGCTTTTCTGCATCTTCCCACTCCTCCAGAATCATCGCATGGATGTGGTCATTCACCGGGAAACCTTGACGTATCTGTGCCCTCAACCCCCCGAACATCTCGTCTTGGATTGACTGAGGTTTTGGGGTTTCCTCAATCTGCATTGTGTTCCTTACAGCCTGCAGAAGTTCATCTGTGTCCTCCGATGAAAAAAGGTACCTCTTCCCCACCTCTGGCGGCTCTGAGGTAATTTCTCCTTCTTTCTCAAGGTCTGAACTTATTGACTAGACCTTCTTATCCGAGGTCTATTCCATTTCCCACCTCAGTCTCTTAGGCCGGATTCCCTGTTGGGGTGACTGGGCAGGCAGGAGACATGAGACGGAGGCCTGAACCTCTTCTCTAGTCATGGTGTGCATCTCAGCCAAGAAGGATGTTTTTTCTCTTTTGATAACTTTAAGGATGCATCCTTCACATAACTGCTTAGCCCATGCCTCTAGAAGCATAATTGAACAGATGTCACACCTCCTAGATTTCCCCGAGAATTTGCTGGTTCTTTTAGGTGCCATGGCTACTGATCCCGCATCCTCCTAATGTGAAGCACAGGAAGTTTTAATTAACTCCTGCCTTTACTATCACAGACAGGCCGTGCCCCTTGTGCCCACTTACAGTCATTGGTGGTTCAGGGTGAACATCTGTCCTTGCAGAATTCTCCATGCTGTTCAAGAGGTACACTCTCTCTCTGCGCCACCGATCAAGGTAGATTATATACCTTGTAATTACTCAACAAATGTCCCACAATACTGATATGGCACTTCACAAAATTTTAGACAACATATGAGAAACTCAGTACGAATTAACCCCTGAGCCCAGAGAAGAGGCCCAAATGATACCAAAATATATCTTGTTTTATTAACAAAAATTATAAGAAAAAAGGTATGGTACATAAAATACAAAAAATACCCAGGGGACCAGAATAGCACCCTCAATAGTAGTACATGAATATATGCCACAGAACACAGCAAAAATGAGAGCCTAATGCTTATTAAGATTAGCTTATGCTATTATCTATTGAAGTATTGCCAAATATGCCAAGTATATAAGGTGGGAATTAAACATTCAACAGTGCCCTGACAGGGCATACATCATAGACCATACTCATATAAAGCACAAATCATAAAAAATATTACCTCACAGCCATGAATCGTAGGTATGTTAAGGCAGTAAATTAGATGGTGCCGGGTGATTCGGTGCTCCCCTGTCGCCCCGATGTGCGTTTCGACCTTAGCTTCTTCTGGGGGCGTCCCCAGGGGATGAAAGGCGGGGTCTTTTAAATGGGTGGCAGCCAATGGGTGTACAAAGAAGAGGAGGGTCTATACCATAGCCCATATCCTATTGGATTTGCAGTGCACTAGCAACCAGAGGGGGGAGATGACGTCAGTGACCAGCACATGGGACGCATAATAACTACATACTCAGAGCTTTAAATGTGCGTGAGGCTTGTTTATATCGGCATACCACGAGCGAAATCAGCGGCGCATGCGGTCATCGTCATCATCCATAGTAGAGCACTTCCCAATCAGCGCTCCCTGGACTGCGCACAATAGTGTGCACCGGTCCAGTGTGGAACGCTGTAGGACATGCATGGTGACGCGATAGACTGCGCATGCGCTCTATCGTTCGGGTGCCTGATAGAAAAAAGTGTTGGACGGAAAGTGCTGGAATGAAGGGATATAAAAAGCAAAAATCCTGCCTATTATAAAGGATATTTGCAGTGAAGAGTGCAATTATATGCGGACGGATGATAACGTATAGAACAAGAACGTATAGAACAAGAAAAAGTGCATTGATATAGATAATTTTATTAGTTGTTAAAATCATGATAAAAGAGAGGGGGAGGTGCACACCTGAAAAAATTACAATCTTATTAATGGGATTTACCAATCCCCTTTAGTGCATAAGCAGAGTGAAATAAGTAATATCCCTTAAAATTAGAAAAGGGGCGTGCATCCTAGTGTATCTATTTCCAGACGAAAAAATCAATTGGGCAATAAAAGTGAACAATATACAATCTACATGATAAAAACATGTATTGAATATAATAAATACAGTGCAACATTATTAAAGTGACAATTGTTTCAAGCATAAATATAACATAACATGTGTTACTGACATCATAAAATGCAAGAATGCCCAAATGGTAAGTGCAATACAGAGCCACCATCCATCCTAACCTAAAAAGGTAATCCACCCGACTCTTCTATGACTATGATTTCAAACACCCGAATGGTCCTTATATTAAATAATACCGGCCCGTGAAGCTCTTTAAAGAAAGTTCATATATAAGCAGGAGCCTCTTCAAGAACACCAATGAAGCCACCCATCCTAGGACCGCAAGATGACAGAAGGTAAGTAATCTTAAACATAAAGCAAATAAGTACAAATTAATACACACACACATATATATATATATATATATATATATATATATACCAGGCTTAATTTAATAATTAAAACCAATTAAAGAACCCATCCCTAAAAAAGATGCCCCAAATTTGTATCATGAAGATCAGCATAACTATAAAAATGCTGCAAACCCCAAACTCTCATTAAGACCCACCGGGCTCATGGTACCCAAACGGTAAATCCATTTACTTTCTACTTGGGCTAAAATCTTAGACAGGTCTCCCCCACGAGGTCCAAGTATGACTTGGTCAATGGCTTTTATTATTAGTCCCCTCGCATTACATTCATGATAGTATTTTAAATGCCTGGGGAGGCTTTTTAAGGAAGAATCATCTTCACTCGATTTAGCTTTTTTGATATCCCTAATGTGTTCGCGAGCTCTTACCTTTAATTCCCTTGTGGTTAGGCCAATATAGACTTTCCCACAGAGGCAGGTGACATGGTAAATCACTCCAACAGACGCACATGTGAGATGTTTTCGGATGTTATAGCAACGAGAGCCATTCCAATTCGCAAAGATAGTAGTTTTAGTGTGGTTGTAACACCCTTTACATAGGCCACAGGGAAAGAAACCTGGCAATCCGCTTTGATTGGCATGGCTAGTTGCAGTTCTAATAGATTCATAATGGCTATGGACCAATATATCTTTTAGATTGGCAGATCTTCTGCCTACAAATGATGGCTGTGTTGGCAATATACAACGTAGAACAGGGTCCACTAGTCCACGGACAATATCCTTTAGACCTCTCCATTCTTTATTGAATGTTGAGATAAAACGTACTTGATTCATATTGTCCGTTTTTTTAGTCAAAGGGGTACGATGTAGAAGTTGGTCTCTCGTTATTTTTTCAGCCCTCAGAAAGCCCCTCTTGATGGTTCGTTTGCTATAACCTCTGTCTATGAATCTGCACGTGAGATCAATGGCCTGCGCATTAATATTTTCCTCATTTGAGCAGATTCATTCAGCTCATAGAAATTGGCCGATGGGTATTCCCTGGAATGTGGATGGTGGATGAGATGAGTCTGCAGATAGAAAAGAGTTTGTAGATGTGGGTTTCCTAAATATATCAGTATCAATATGCCCATCTGGACCCACGCTCATCTTAATGTCCAGGAAATCCATTTCTCTTCCATGCTTGAAAGTGAGTCTTATATTTAAGTTGCTATCATTAAGTTGTTGCATTAATTCATTTAATTCTTCAAGTGTTCCATCCCATAGGAACAAGACATCATCAATGTACCTCATCCAGTTGTGGACATTGGTCATTCCCTGGATGAGGTCATTCTGAAAGATGTCCATTTCCCAAGCCCCCAAAAACAGATTAGCATATGATGGGGCACAAGAGGCCCCCATCGCAGTGCCCTGCAGTTGTAAGTATGTATGGGTGTTAAAAGTGAAGGCATTGTGGGTTAACAGGAACTCCAGAAGGCTCAAAATCAGTTCCACAAGGGGACCATCCAATAGGCTTAAAGCGAGGAACCATTTCACTGACCTCAAGCCATCTTGATGGTGGATGGAAGTATAAAGTGATTCCACGTCGGCCGTGACAATGATCATACTGTCCTCCAAGTACAGCTGATCAAGTCGTTGTAAGGCCAACGTGGTATCCTTAATATAAGAAGGCAGATTTATGACCGAAAGTTTCAAAAAATATTCTACAATGTCTGCGATTAATTCGCAAGATCCTTCATTACCTGATACTATCGGGCAGCCTGGTGGGTCCAAAGCATTCTTATGAAGCTTGGGGACTAGATAGATGGTAGGGAGTTTAGGATGGTTCTGACGGATACAGTCCACCAACTTTTTGGACACGATTTCTTGCATGAAAGCTTTTTCCACAATGTCAATTAAAAGTTTCTGAAAGGAATACAAAGGATTGAAAGTAAGTCTCTTATAGCAGGTTACATCATTCAATGGCTTATTGGCTTGTCTTTAATATTGTTCCTTGGGCAATATAACAAGATTCCCACCCTTATCGGCCGGTTAATATACAACATCCTGACAACTTTTGAGTTCTTCGATGGCCGTTCGATTTTAGTTATATTGGAACAGTTTTTCTGAGTTCTGGCTAGTGTTTCCACATCTTGAGACACCAGTCTCATGAAAATATCTACCGCCAGACACAAGCTTAGAGGAGGAAATTTTTTGGAATTACAGCAAAATTTTTGAGGGATGGTACTTACTAGAGTTGAGCGACTTTTACTTTTTTCAGATCGAGTCGGGTTTTGCGAAATCCGACTTTGTCAAAAGTTGGGTCGGGTGAAATCGGCCAATTATTGCGAAAAGTTGGGGGCCGACTGAAACACGAAGCCCAATGCAAGTCAATGGGGAATCAACGTCGGCAGTGAGTGGAGGACAGGAAAACACCTACAGTGCCCATTTTAATGCCAAAAACATCAATTCTTATTACTTAAGCTTGTCAATCTTAATTTACTTTATAATATTAGTTAGGCATTGAAAACTGGGGGTCATTTGGCTAAAGTTGTGGGGGGGGGGGTAGGGCTGGCTCAAGATTTTTGTGGGCCCAGGAAATACGTCAAGGCGGTGGAGCAGGGAGAGGTAAGTAGTTCAACTTTGCAAGTGCTGTGATCCTGAGCAAGCAGGGGGGCCCTGTGCCAGTGAAGTCGCCAATGAGTATGCCCCACCCCCCAATGAAGGAACCTGCACTTTCATCTGCACCTTCCTCTTTGTCCTCATGTAAGGTGGTATAGTATGCGGGAAGGGGAACCTGACTTTCAGCAGGGTCAGATTCTGGCTGTGTAGAGTGCAAGAGGAATGTAGTGGTCTGGGTCAATGTACCAGCAGACTCATCTAGCAGTGGCTGGGCAATGGGCAGGATGAGGAGGAAACACAGATATAGGCCCAAATTATAAAGTAAGCTAAATGCAGTTCAAAATTGGTAACAGGACTAAACAGGTGGCATTGCTTTGTTCAGTGGAGGAAAACTGTAATGAGTGGCAGACACAGTTAGTAGGCCCAAATAATAAAGTGGGCTAAATGTCTGCCAAAAAATTGTTCATAAATAAACAGGTGGCATAGCTAGGTACAGGGGTGGGCTCCTCTGCTGAGCAGCAGACAGTGGTAGTAGGCGCAAAATATTAACTGATCTAAATGGAGGCCAGGGCCCCTGTATATTTTAACTATCACCTATCATTTCAACAAATTTGTATTGGCAGTGCCATTGAAGGATTTAACAGCACAGACTACACAGTGGTGGAGCAGGGAGAGGTAAGTATTGCAAGTGGTAGAGCACTCTTCGAGCTGCAGGGAACACTATCTCGTGTGCAGCGGTACTGGCACAGAGCCCCTTATATTACGACGGTGTGTCTGACATTGGTTATGCACCACCACTGTCAGAGACACTTCATTGTACTATGAGGGACCCTGTGCCAGTGCCGTTGCCCAAGAGTGGGCACACCCACCTGTCCAGGCAAACGGCACTCGCACAGGTGTTTGTGCCAGGTGGTGACCACGGCCCTGTGGGGGGAGTCAGCCCATTTAGGGAGGTATAAAAATGGCCTATGGTGGACATTCAGCAGCTGCAAATGGAGGAATAGGAGAAGTCAGTAAGAGGAGGCCAAAAGCAAGACATTTTTCAGGCAAGCTACGTGTCAGCAGGGGAAGGTGGGGCAAAATAATTTGAAATCCATGATTGGTTCATTTTAATGAAGGTTAGATCATCAACTTTCTGGGTAGCCAGACGTGTCCTTTTTTAGGTCAGTATTGCACCAGCAGCACTGAAGACTCTTTCTGATGGCACACTAGCAGCAGGGCAAGCGAGCTACTGTAATGCATATTCTGCCAATTCAGGCCAGTTGTCTATTATAGATGCCCAGTAATCAAAGGGGAATGACCTGTGAGGGAGAACATCGATAAGGGAAGAAAAATAGTTTGGAACCATGCTGGACAAATGCTGTCTCCTGTCACTTTTAATCGATGCAGCAGTACCTGTCGTGTCTGCGGTCATTGTGAAATAACTCCACAACCTGGTCATAAAACCCCTCTATCCAACGCCACTTCGGATTTGTGCACCTCTAACACCTCTGCCATGTTGCCCCTTACGGCTTGTGTGAGAACCATCACCGCCGCTGTGTGCTGGGAATGCCTGAACCGTTTCTACAAGAGTTGCTTGTTTGGTAGCCAATATTTGCTCAAGGTTCTCTTGTGGCATGATATTTTGTAATTTTCCTGTATATCATGGATCCAGGAGGCAGGCCAACCAGTAATAGTCATCGGTCATCATTTTGATAATGCAGATGTCCCTTTTTAAGAAATGCAAGGCATACTCAGCCATGTGGGCCAATGTTCCAGGTGTCAATTCACTGCTTGTGCTGGGTTGATGAGCACTTTCTTGCAAATCAACATCACTTGTGTCCTGCAAAAACCCTGTACCTGACCTTGCAACGCCATCAGTTTCTATTGCACCCTGAGAAGCATCCCCCTCCCATAAATATTCATCCGCATCATCCTCCTCCTCTTCGTCCGCCACCTTGTCCAGGAGAGTTCCCTGAGCAGACAATGGCTGACTGTCATCAAGGCTTCCCTCCTTCTCGGCTGCAAAAGCCAGCTCCTTTATGTGCGTCAAACTTTGCATCAGCAGACGCATTAGTGGGATGCTCATGCTTATGATGGTGTCGTCTGCACTAACCAGCCGTGTGCATTCCTCAAAACACTGAAGGACTTGACAGAGGTCTTGTAGTTTTGACCACTGCACACCAGACAACTCCATGTCTGCCATCCAAGTGCCTGCCCGTGTATGTGTATCCTCCCACAAATTAATTACAGCACGCCTCTGTTCACACAGCCTCTGAACCATGTGCAGTGTGGAGTTCCACCTTGTTGCAACGTCAATTATTAGGCGGTGCTGGGGAAGATTCAGCGATCGCTGACGGTTCAGCATACGGCTGGATTGTACAGGCGACCGGCGGATGTGCAAGCAAAGTCTTCGCACCTTCAGGAGCAGGGCTGGTAACTCCGGATAATTTTTGAGGAAGCACTGCACCACCAGGTTCAAGGTGTGAGCCAGGCAAGGTATGTGTTTAAGTTCTGAAAGGGCTATGGCAGCCATAAAATTCCTTCCGTTATCACTGACTACTTTGCCAGCCTCAAGATGTACACTGACGAGCCATGACTGAATTTGTTGCTGCAAGTACTCGGCCAATACTTCCACGGTGTGTCTGTTGTCGCCCAAACACTTCATTTGCAACACAGCCTGCTGACTCTTACCACTAGCTGTTCAATAATGGGACACCTCATGTGCAACACTGGCAGCTGCGGATGGAGTGGTCGTGCGACTGCGCTCTGTGGACGACCTTTTGCTTCTAGAGAAGGAGGAGGGGTGGCGAACGCCTACAGCCAACTGTTTCCTAGACCGTGGGCTAGGCAGAACTGTCCCACTATGGCTCTCCCCTGTGGACCCTCCATCCACCACTTTAACCCATTGCACCGTGATGGACACATAACGTCCCTTGCCATGCCTACTGGTCCATGCATCTGTTGTGAGGTGCACCTTTCCACTGACTGATTGCCTCAGTGCATGGACAATGCGGTCTTTGACATGCTTGTGGAGGGATGGGATGGCTTTTCTCGCAAAGAATTGTCAACTGGGTAGATCATAGCGTGGTACTGCGTAGGCCATAAGGGCTTTGAAAGCTTCGCTTTCAACCAACCGGTAGGGCATCATCTCTAACGAGATTAGTCTAGCAATGTGGGCGTTCAAACCCTGTGTATGCGGATGAGGATGAGTACTTTCTTTTCCTAACGAGAGTCTCTTGTAGGGTGAGCTGGACTGGAGAGCTGCATATGGTGGAAATAGCGGTGGTGGATTGAGAGAGGGTTTGTAATGGTAATCTTGATGTTGGCCTACATACAGTGTTTCCTACCAATAACCTTGTGATTCCCTGACTGCTTTGGCCTTGCGATGATACCTCCACATCTGCTGCTGGTGGTGTCCTAACCGGTGGGCTTACAGTGAGGGAAGCAATATAGCGTTGCTGACTACCTTCATTCTGAGCAGGTGCACCAATGGTACGGAACGTTTTGTAGTTAGTCCAGGCTTGCAAGTGCATGCTGGATAAATGTCTAAGCATGCACTTTGTATTTCAATTTTGAAGATTCTTCCCTCTGCTAAAGGTCTTTGAGCATTTCTTACAGATAACTTTTGATTGATCATTCGGATCTTGGTTAAAAAATTGACACACTACACTCTTCCTTCTATGGAATACCTTTTCAGGCATTGCACGCTGTGCTACTTTCACCGGATGGCCACGCTGTCCTAAAACTGTTTTTGCTTTTGACAAACGTTTTTGGCCTGATACGGGCCTGCCAGATGACTGCTGTTGCGATGTAGATGGCTGCTGTGGATCATCCTCCTCCGCTTCTGAGATACTGGCAGCGGCACCCTCTTCCCCCAATGGCTGCCAATCTGGGTCAACAACTGGGTCATCTATCACCTCCTCTTCAATGTCATGTGCACATTCCTCTGTGTCACCGTGTAAGGTGCTATAGCGTTCTGGACGGAGCACCTTAGTCTCATCAGGGTCAGATTCTGGCTTAGTACACTGCGAGGGCAATGTAGTGATCTAAGTCAATGGAACAGCATAATAATCTAGCTCTGGCTCTGCATCAGTGCAATCCATGTCCGATTCATCTTGTAATGGGCAGTTAACAATTTCCCTTTCGAACCCAGGCACTGTATGTGTAAAGAGCTCCATGGAGTAACCTGTAGTGTCGCCTGATGCATCTTTCACTTTTGGTTTGGGTGAAGGACACAAGGAAACGTCTTGTTCCTGACTGGGAGCATCCACTGACGACTCGCTGCTTTTATATTTGGAACTTTCTGAAGAGGAGGCGAAAGAGCTAGAGGCTGAGTCAGCAAGGAAAGCCAAAACTTTTTCCTGCTGCTCCGGCTTTAAAACCTGTTTTCCTACTCCCAGATAAGGGTGCCTTCGAGAGCTTGTGTAGCCAGACGATGACGCTGGCTCAACACCTCCAGCTTTAGGTGCTATTGTGCTTTTGCCACTACCACCAGATGCACCACCACCACCACCACCATCAGTACCAGCTGGCAACCACCGCCCATGGGCTCTTCCACCAGACTTCCTCATTTTTTGGAAAGTCTAACCAAAATAACAACCATTATATGGTACTGTAAAACAAGGTAGAAGGTGTATATAAACTTTGAGAATTTAAACCTCCCTTTTTTTTGGGAGACTGAACCAAAACTCAGGCCCTGTACATAAAACAACACAATGTAAAAGGCAGAAAGTGGCTGGCTGATATACGACAAACTAACAGGACAAGTATATCCACTTTGCGAGAATTTCAATCTCCCTTTTTTTGGGGGGGAGACTGAACCAAAACTCAGGCCCAGTGTATATAACAATGCAATCTAAGTGGCAGAAAGTGGCTGGCTGACATACGACAAACTAACAGGACTGAAGTATATCCACTTTGTGAGAATTTGAATCTCACTTTTTTTGGGGAAGACTGAACCAAAACTCATGCCCAGTGTATAAAACAACACAATGTAAGTGGCAGAAAGTGGTTGGAAGATATATGAAAAAATACAAGGACTGTAGTACAATTTCAATCTCCCTACAATGATCTCAGGAAAAGTATGGCAGCAATAAAAAGGACTGCTGCACACAAAAGTGTGGACAAATAAACAAGATAACTGTGCAGAAAGGAGCAACAGTTGGTTTGCACAGCGGTGTGCAAACAGCAATGCAGCTATCAGGGAGCCTTATAAGGCAGCCTAATAAGCTACAGAGCTGATGCACAAAAATATAGCCTCCACTGTCCCTGCAAAGAAATGGTGGTGTTGGACAGTGGAAATCACTACATCACAAGCAGTTTGGGGGTTAATCTTGCCTCCCCAACTATATCCCTTCTTCTGATGAAGCTGCAGCAACCTCTCCCTATGCTAAGATCGGCAGAAGTAAGATGGAGGTCGGCGTGCACGCGCCTTTATAGCCCCTGTGACGCCGCTGAAAGCAAGCCAATCACTGTCATGCCCTTCTCTAAGATGGTGGGGACCGAGAACTATGTCATCACGCTGCCCACACTCTGCGTCCTCCTTCATTGGCTGAAAAATGGCACTGAAAGCGTCATATAAAATGCGACTTTTGCGCGCAGATCGGCAACCTCATGGCCGATCCCACACTAGGATCGGGTCGGGTTTCATGAAACCTAACTTTGCCGAATGTCGACGATTTTTGAATTTGTCCGATTCATTTCGCTCAACCCTAGTACTTACCTTTAATGAGCTGTTCTCCTCCTCTAAGGAAACCAGATTTTCAAGAGTTTCTCTTTCTTCTGGGCTAAGTGAAGGGTCACAATCGGAATTTTTTGAGTGAAGCTTTTTAAGTATCAATTTTGTGGCAAATAGGTGGACATCTTTCACTGATGTGAATGCATCTAAGGGTGGTTTCACACTTGCGTTTTTGTCTGCAGCGTTTTTTGCACAAAAAAAGCATGCGTTATTTTCCCTATATTTAACATTGAAAACGCATGTGTTTTTTTGTACGCGTTTGGTCGCGTTTTCAATCGCATGCGTTTTTTACTGCATGCGTTCATTTTTAAAAATGCAACTTGTACTATTTTTGAGGGGCGTTTTTTTGGAGAAATAAAAACGCATGCGTTTTCATGCGTTTTTTTTGGGCCAAAAAATACATTGGAGTCAATGGAAACGCATGCGTTTTTTTGTGCATGCGTTTATATTAAAAAACCAGAAAACACACTGATATGCCACCCACCATAAAGGTGATAAAGGGATCCTAACCCTAACCCTAACCCTAAAGGCATCCTAACCCTAACCCTAACCCTAAAGGGATCCTAACCTTAACCCTACAGGGATCCTATTCCTAACCCTAACCCTAAAGGGATCCTAACCCTAACCCTAAAGGTATCCTAACCCTACCCCTAACCCTAACCCTACCCCTAACCCTAACCCTAAAGGGATCCTAACCCTACCCCTAACCCTAACCCTACCCCTAACCCTAAAGGGATTAGGGTTAGGGGTAGGGTTAGGATCCCTTTATGGTTAGGGGTAGGGTTAGGGTTAGGGTTAGGGTTAGGATCCCTTTAGGATTAGGGTTAGGATCCCTTTAGGGTTAGGGTTAGGGGTAGGGTTAGGGTTATGATCCCTTTAGGGTTAGGGTTAGGGGTAGGGTTAGGGTTAGGATCCCTACCCCTAACCTTAACCCTAGCTATTTATGATTATAGTGTTTTTTTTACTTTATTTAGATGATTGGCAGCTGTCACACATTTCTCAGCATGCGTTTAAAAAACGCAAACGCATGGAAAAACGCATGTAAACGCGTCAAAACGCCGCGTTTTTTACACCACATGCAAAAACGCATGCGTCTAAAAAACAGCGTTTGCATGCGTTTACATGCGTTTTTTCACCATGCGTTTTTTTTTCAAACGCATGCATTTTAAAACGCAAATGTGAAACCAGCCTAACTGATGTGAAGGGGAAAAAGTCAGACCACCCGTTTAAAAAACCCTGTCTTTCATCCCGTGGGAACACCCCTGAAGAAGCTAAGGGCGAAACGTGCGTTGGGGCGACAGGGGAGCACCGAATCACCCGGCACCATCTAATTTACTGCCCTAACATACCTACGATTCATGGCTGTGAGGTAATAATTTTTATGATTTGTGCTTTATATGAGTATGGTCTATGATGTATGCCCTGTCAGGGCACTGTTGAATGTTTAATTTGTTTAATTCCCACCTCATATACTTGGCATATTTGGCAATGCTTCAATAGATAATAGAATAAGCTAATCTTAATAAGCATTAGGCTCTCATTTTTTATGTGTTCTGTGGCATATATTCATGTACTTCTATTGAGGGTGTTATTCTGGTCCCTTGGGTATTTTTTGTATTTTATGTACCATACCTGTTTTCTTTTAATTTTTGATAATAAAACAAGATATATTTTGGTATCATTTGGTCCTCTTCTTTGGGCTCAGGGTTTAATTTGTACTGAGTTTCCCATATGTTGTCTAAGATTATATAACCTACTTGTCTTGCCTGAACCGTTAGTGCTCTTTCTTCGGTGGCATGCCAGCTTCTGCCGTGTCTGATATCACTGGAAGTGCCGCCTCTAACCTCCGGTTAGTGTTTGATTTCTTTTTCTGTGGCACACATGCTGTGTGCTAATAATTTTGTGCTATTTATTGTTTTCTCTTGTCCAGCTTAGATTGTGTCAGTGTTTTCTCAGTCTAGCTGGATTCTCTGGAGTTGCAGATATACGCTCCACATCTTTAGTTAGATGGTGGAATTTCTTGTATCATCTGCTGTGGATATTTTTTGGAAAGGTTTTAATGCTGACTGCTCAGTATTCTGTCCTATCCTTTCTGATTTAGCTAGAAGTGGCCTCTTTTGCTAAATCCTGTTTCCTGCCTGCGTGTGTCTTTCCTCTACTGCTCACAGTCAATATTTGTGGGGGGCTGCCTATCCTTTGGGATTCTGCTCTGAGGCAAGGTAGAATTCCTACTTCCATCTATAGGGGTATTTAGTCCTCCGGCTGTGTCGAGGCGTCTAGGATATGTTAGGCACACCCCATGGCTACTTCTAGTTGCGGTGTTAAGTTCAGGATTTGCGATCAGTATAGTTTCCACCAACTCCAGAGAAAGTTTCATGCGGCTCCAAGGCCACCAGATCATAACAGTACAACTGGCCAATAATGAGTTAAATGCATCTCAGAAGAAGGGAAGAAAGGTCTTGAGCCATTTTTTTTCTGTAGTCTGCTTTTTCTTTTCTTCCCTCTTTATCTCTGGGTGGCTGAGGAGTCTGGTGCTAGCATGGATGTTCAGGAATTAGTTTCTCGTGTAGACCAGCTTGCTGCTAGGGTACAGGGTATTTCTGATTATATTGTTCAGACTCCTGCTTTAGAGCCGAAGATTCCTACTCCTGATTTGTTTTTCGGTGACAGGTCCAAATTTTTGAGTTTTAAAAACAACTGTAAACTGTTTTTTGCTCTGAGACCTCGATCCTCTGGTGATTCCATTCAGCGGGTTAAAATCGTCATCTCCCTGCTGCGTGGCGATCCACAGGATTGGGCATTTTCCTTGGAATCTGGGAATCCAGCTTTGCTTAATGTAGACTCCTTTTTTCAGGCTTTAGGATTATTATATGATGAACCTAATTCTGTGGATCAAGCTGAGAAAACCTTGTTGGCCCTGTCTCAGGGTCAGGAGGCGGCATAATTGTATTGTCAGAAATTTAGAAAATGGTCTGTGTTGACTAAATGGAATGATGATGCTTTGGCGGCAATTTTCAGAAAGGGTCTTTCTGATTCCGTTAAAGATGTAATGGTGGGGTTTCCTACACCTTCCGGTCTGAGTGATTCTATGTCTCTGGCCATTCAGATTGACCGGCGCTTGCGGGAGCGCAGAACTGTGCGCTCTGTGGCGTTGTCCTCAGAGCAAACTCCTGAGCCTATGCAGTGTGATAGGATTCTGTCTAGAACGGAACGACAAGGATTCAGACGTCAGAATAGGTTGTGTTATTATTGTGGCGACGCATCTCATGTCATTTCAGTCTGCCCTAAGCGTACAAAGAGGATCGCTAGTTCACTTACCATCAGTACTGTACAACCTAAATTTCTGTTATCTGTGTCCTTGATCTGCTCATTGTCATCATTTTCTGTCATGGCGTTTGTGGATGCAGGCGCCTGTTGTGAATTCTGTGATCAAGCTCCCTCCTGTGGTCACGAGAGGTACTGCGGCTTCTGAGTTTCCTTCCTCAGGTAATGAGGTTAAGTCGTTAGGTGCTGCTCTATTTAACTCCACCTAGTGCTTTGATCCTGGCCTCCAGTCAATGTTCTAGTATTGGTCTTGCTTCCTCCTGGATCGTTCCTGTGGCCTGTCTGCTCAGCATAAGCTAAGTTCTGCTTGTGTTACTTTTGTTGCTATATTTTCTGTCCAGCTTGCTTTTTTGGTTCTGCTTGCTTGCTGGAAGCTCTGAGACGCAGAGGGAGCACCTCCGTACCGTTAGTCGGTGCGGAGGGTCTTTTTGCCCCTCTGCGTGGTTGTTTGTAGGTTTTTGTGTTGACCGCAAAGCTATCTTTCCTATCCTCGGTCTATTCAGTAAGTCGGGCCTCACTTTGCTAAATCTATTTCATCTCTGTGTTTGTATTTTCATCTTTACTCACAGTCATTATATGTGGGGGGCTGCCTTTTCCTTTGGGGAATTTCTCTGAGGCAAGGTAGGCTTATTTTTCTATCTTCAGGGATAGCTAGTTTCTCAGGCTGTGCCGAGTTGCATAGGGAGCATTAGGCGCAATCCACGGCTACCTCTAGTGTGGTTTGATAGGTTTAGGAATTGCGGTCAGCAGAGTTCCCACGTCTCAGAGCTCGTCCTATGTTTTGTGGTTTTTGTCAGGTCACTTGTGTGCTCTGAACTTCAAGGTCCATTGTGGTTCTGAATTACCTATTCATAACAGTACTGGAGGCCCAAAGTACTATGCTTCTCAATAGAGGGAAAAAAGAAGTTCTGAGACCATTTTTTTTTCTTTGCACTGTGTTTTGCCTTTTTTTTCCCCTAGACATTTGGGTGGTTCAGGACACAGGTGCGGTGATGGACATTAAAGGTCTGTCTTCATGTGTGGATCTTCTCACTGCAAGAGTACAAAATATTCAAGACTTTGTGGCTCAGAATTCTATGTTAGAACCAAGAATTCCTATTCCTGATTTGTTTTCTGGAGATAGAGCTAAATTTCTGAGTTTCCAAAATAATTGCAAACTGTTTCTAGCGTTGAAACCTCGCTCCTCTGGTGACCCAGTTCAACAAGTTAAGATCATTATTTCTTTATTACGTGGCGACCCTCAAGACTGGGCATTTTCCCTTGCGCCAGGAGATCCTGCATTATGTAATATTGATGCGTTTTTTCTGGCGCTCGGATTACTGTACGATGAACCTAATTCAGTGGATCAGGCAGAGAAAAATTTGCTGGCTCTGTGTCAGGGTCAGGATGAGATAGAGATTTATTGTCAGAAATTTAGAAAGTGGTCTGTGCTCACTCAATGGAATGAATGTGCTTTGGCAGCAATCTTCAGAAAGGGTCTCTCTGAAGCCCTTAAGGATGTCATGGTGGGATTTCCTATGCCTGCTGGTCTGAATGAGTCTATGTCTTTGGCCATTCAGATCGGTCGACGCTTGCGTGAGCGTAAATCTGTGCACCATTTAGCGGTATTATCTGAGCATAAACCTGAGCCTATGCAGTGCGATAGGACTTTGACCAGAGCTGAAAGGCAGGAACACAGACGTCAGAATGGGCTGTGTTTCTACTGTGGTGATTCCACTCATGCTATCTCCGATTGTCCTAAGCGCACTAAGCGGTTCGCTAAGTCTGCCACCATTGGTACGGTACAGTCGAAATTTCTTTTGTCCGTTACTTTGATCTGCTCTTTGTCTTCCTATTCTGTCATGGCATTTGTGGATTCAGGCGCTGCCCTGAATTTGATGGACTTGGAGTTTGCTAGGCGCTGTGGGTTTGTCTTGGAGCCCTTGCAGTGTCCTGTTCCATTGAGAGGAATTGATGCTACGCCTTTGGCCAAGAATAAGCCTCAGTATTGGACCCAGCTGACCATGTGCATGGCTCCTGCGCACCAGGAGGATATTCGCTTTCTGGTGTTGCAAAATCTGCATGATGTGGTCGTGTTGGGGTTGCCATGGCTACAAGTCCATAACCCAGTATTAGATTGGAAATCAATGTCTGTGTCCAGCTGGGGTTGTCAGGGGGTACATGGTGATGATCCATTTCTGTCTATCTCATCATCCACCCCTTCTGAGGTCCCAGAGTTCTTGTCTGATTACCGGGATGTATTCGATGAGCCCAAGTCCAATGCTCTACCTCCGCATAGGGATTGTGATTGTGCTATCGAGTTGATTCCTGGTAGTAAGTTTCCTAAGAGTCGACTGTTTAATTTATCTGTACCTGAGCACGCCGCTATGCGGAGTTACGTAAAAGAATCCTTGGAGAAGGATCATATTCGGCCGTCGTCATCGCCATTGGGAGCAGGTTTCTTTTTTGTGGCCAAGAAGGATGGTTCGCTGAGACCTTGTATTGATTACCGCCTTCTAAATAAAATCACGGTCAAATTTCAGTACCCCTTGCCGCTGCTATCTAATTTGTTTGCTCGGATTAAGGGGGCTAGTTGGTTCACCAAGATAGATCTTCGTGGTGCATATAATCTTGTGCGTATTAAACGGGGCGATGAATGGAAAACTGCATTTAATACGCCCGAGGGCCATTTTGAGTACCTGGTTATGCCATTCGGACTTGCCAATGCTCCATCAGTATTTCAGTCCTTTATGCATGACATCTTCCGAGAGTACCTGGATAAATTCCTGATTGTATACTTGGATGATATTTTGGTCTTCTCGGATGATTGGGAGTCTCATGTGAAGCAGGTCAGAATGGTGTTCCAGGTCCTGCGTGCTAATTCTTTGTTTGTGAAGGAATCAAAGTGTCTCTTTGGTGTTCAGAAGGTTTCATTTTTGGGGTTCATTTTTTCCCCTTCTACCATCGAGATGGACCCTGTTAAGGTCCAGGCCATTTATGATTGGACTCAGCCGACATCTCTGAAGAGTCTGCAAAAGTTCCTTGGCTTTGCTAATTTTTATCGTCGCTTCATCTGTAATTTTTCTAGTATTGCTAAACCATTGACCGATTTGACCAAGAAGGGTGCTGATGTGGTCAATTGGTCTTCTGCTGCTGTGGAAGCTTTTCAAGAGTTAAAGCGTCGTTTTTCTTCTGCCCCTGTGTTGTGTCAACCAGATGTTTCGCTTCCGTTCCAGGTTGAGGTTGATGCTTCTGAAATTGGAGCGGGGGCTGTTTTGTCGCAAAGAGGTTCTGATTGCTCGGTGATGAAGCTATGCGCCTTCTTTTCCAGGAAGTTTTCGCCTGCTGAGCGAAATTATGATGTTGGCAATCGAGAGTTGCTGGCCATGAAGTGGGCATTCGAGGAGTGGCGTCATTGGCTTGAAGGAGCTAAGCATCGCGTGGTGGTCTTGACTGATCACAAGAACTTGACTTATCTCGAGTCTGCCAAACGGTTGAATCCTAGACAGGCTCGTTGGTCACTGTTTTTCTCCCGTTTTGACTTTGTGGTTTCGTACCTTCCGGGCTCTAAAAATGTGAAGGCGGATGCCCTGTCTAGGAGTTTTGTGCCCGACTCTCCGGGTTTGCCTGAACCGGCGGGTATTCTCAAGGAGGGAGTAATTGTGTCTGCCATCTCCCCTGATTTGCGGCGGGTGCTGCAAAAATTTCAGGCTAATAAACCTGATCGTTGCCCAGCAGAGAAACTGTTTGTCCCTGATAGGTGGACGAATAAAGTTATCTCTGAGGTTCATTGTTCGGTGTTGGCTGGTCATCCTGGAATCTTTGGTACCAGAGATTTGGTGGCTAGATCCTTTTGGTGGCCGTCTCTGTCGCGGGATGTACGTTCTTTTGTGCAGTCCTGTGGGATTTGTGCTCGGGCTAAGCCCTGCTGTTCTCGTGCCAGTGGGTTGCTTTTGCCCTTGCTGATCCCGAAGAGGCCTTGGACACATATCTCTATGGATTTTATTTCGGATCTCCCCGTCTCTCAAAAAATGTCGGTCATTTGGGTAGTTTGTGATCGCTTCTCTAAGATGATCCATTTGGTACCCTTGTCTAAATTACCTTCCTCCTCTGATTTGGTGCCATTGTTCTTCCAGCATGTGGTTCGTTTACATGGCATTCCAGAGAACATCGTTTCTGACAGAGGTTCCCAGTTTGTTTCGAGGTTTTGGCGAGCCTTTTGTGCTAGGATGGGCATTGATTTGTCTTTTTCCTCGGCTTTCCATCCTCAGACAAATGGCCAGACTGAACGAACCAATCAGACCTTGGAAACATATCTGAGATGTTTTGTTTCTGCTGATCAGGATGATTGGGTGTCCTTTTTGCCGTTGGCTGAGTTCGCTCTTAATAATCGGGTCAGCTCGGCTACCTTGGTTTCACTGTTTTTCTGCAATTCTGGGTTCCATCCTCGTTTCTCTTCAGGGCAGGTTGAGTCTTCGGACTGTCCTGGTGTGGATACTGTGGTGGACAGGTTGCAGCAGATTTGGACTCATGTAGTGGACAATTTGACCTTGTCCCAGGAGAAGGCTCAACGTTTCGCTAATCGCAGACGCTGTGTGGGTCCCCGACTTCGTATTGGGGATTTGGTTTGGTTGTCATCTCGTTATATTCCTATGAAGGTTTCCTCTCCTAAGTTTAAGCCTCGTTTCATTGGTCCATATAGGATTTCTGAGGTTCTTAATCCTGTGTCTTTTCGTTTGACCCTTCCGGATTCTTTTTCCATCCATAACGTATTCCATAGGTCATTGTTGCGGAGATACGTGGCGCCTGTGGTTCCATCTGTTGATCCTCCTGCCCCGGTTTTGGTGGAGGGGGAGTTGGAGTATATAGTGGAGAAGATTTTAGATTCTCGTGTTTCGAGAGGGAAACTCCAGTATCTGGTTAAGTGGAAGGGTTATGGTCAGGAAGATAATTCCTGGGTCTTTGCCTATGATGTCCATGCTGCCGATCTTGTTCATGCCTTTCATATGGCTCATCCTGGTCGGCCTGGGGGCTCTGGTGAGGGTTCGGTGACCCCTCCTCAAGGGGTGGTACTGTTGTGAATTCTGTGATCAAGCTCCCTCCTGTGGTCACGAGTGGTACTGCGGCTTCTGAGTTTCCTTCCTCAAGTAATGAGGTTAAGTCGTTAGGTGCTGCTCTATTTAACTCCACCTAGTGCTTTGATCCTGGCCTCCAGTCAATGTTCTAGTATTGGTCTTGCTTCCTCCTGGATCGTTCCTGTGGCCTGTCTGCTCAGCATAAGCTAAGTTCTGCTTGTGTTACTTTTGTTGCTATATTTTCTGTCCAGCTTGCTTTTTTGGTTTTGCTTGCTTGCTGGAAGCTCTGAGACGCAGAGGGAGCACCTCCGTACCGTTAGTCGGTGCGGAGGGTCTTTTTGCCCCTCTGCGTGGTTGTTTGTAGGTTTTTGTGTTGACCACAAAGCTATCTTTCCTATCCTCGGTCTATTCAGTAAGTCGGGCCTCACTTTGCTAAATCTATTTAATTTCTGTGTTTGTATTTTCATCTTTACTCACAGTCATTATATGTGGGGGGCTGTCTTTTCCTTTGGGGAATTTCTCTGAGGCAAGGTAGGCTTATTTTTCTATCTTCAGGGATAGCTAGTTTCTCAGGCTGTGCCGAGTTGCATAGGGAGCGTTAGGCGCAATCCACGGCTACCTCTAGTGTGGTTTGATAGGTTTAGGAATTGCGGTCAGCAGAGTTCCCACGTCTCAGAGCTCGTCCTATGTTTTGTGGTTTTTGTCAGGTCACTTGTGTGCTCTGAACTTCAAAGTCCATTGTGGTTCTGAATTACCTATTCATAACAGGCGCCGCCTTGAACTTAATGGACTTTGAGTTTTCCAGGTGTTGTGGTTTTCCCTTGCAGCCTTTGCAGAACCCTATTCCCTTAAGGGGCATTGATGCTACACCTTTGGCTAAAAATAAGCCGCAGTTTTGGACACAGGTGACCATGCGCATGGCGCCAGCCCATCAGGAAGATTGTCGTTTTCTGGTGTTGCATAATTTGCATGATGCTATCGTGCTGGGTTTTCCGTGGTTGCAGGTACATAATCCTGTGTTGGATTGGAAGTCTATGTCTGTGACTAGTTGGGGTTGTCAGGGGGTTCATAATGATGTTCCCTTGATGTCAATCTCCTCTTCTTTTTCTTCTGAAATTCCTGAGTTTTTGTCTGATTTTCAGGATGTATTGATGAGCCCAAGTCCAGTTCCCTTCCACCACACAGGGACTGTGATTGTGCTATTGACTTGATTCCAGGCTGTAAGTTTCCTAAAGGCCGACTTTTCAATCTGTCTGTGCCTGAACATACCGCCATGCGGAGTTATATTAAGGAGTCTTTGGAGAAAGGGCATATTCGGCCATCTTCTTCACCGCTGGGAGTGGGTTTTTTTTTTTTTGCAAAGAAGGATGGCTCCTTGAGACCCTGTATTGATTATCGCCTCTTGAATAAGATCACTGTCAAGTTTCAATAACCTTTACCTTTGCTTTCTGATTTGTTTGCTAGGATTAAGGGGGCTAGTTGGTTTACGAAGATTGACCTTTGGGGGGCTGTTATGGCTGGCAATCAGGCAACACAGCGTGCAGTAATCAGCGCACATACAGAGATCTGGCAATAACCAAAAACAATAGGACGAGCTCTGAGACGTGGAATCTCTGTAGACTGCAGTACCTGATCTATCCTCACACAACAATAAGCAGCAGTGGATTGCGCCTATCACTACCTATGCAACTCGGCACTGCCTGAGGAGCTGACTAGCCTGAAGATAGAAATACAAGCCTGACTTACCTCAGAGAAATACCCCAAAGGAATAGGCAGCCCCCCACATATAATGACTGTTAGCAAGATGAAAAGACAAACGTAGGAATGAAATAGATTCAGCAAAGTGAGGCCCGATATTCTAGACAGAGCGAGGATAGCAAAGAGAACTATGCAGTCTACAAAAAACCCTAAAACGAAAACCACGCAAAGGGGCAAAAAGACCCACCGTGCCGAACTAACAGCACGGCGGTGCACCCCTTTGCTTCTCAGAGCTTCCAGCAAAAGTTAATAGCAAGCTGGACAGAAAAAACAGAAAACAAACTAGAAACACTTATCTAGCAGAGCAGCAGGCCCAAGGAAAGATGCAGCAGCTCAGATCCAACACTGGAACATTGACAAGGAGCAAGGAAGACAGACTCAGGTGGAGCTAAATAGCAAGGCAGCCAACGAGCTCACCAAAACACCTGAGGGAGGAAGCCCAGAGACTGCAATACCACTTGTGACCACAGAAGTGAACTCAGCCACAGAATTCACAACAGTACTCCCCCCTTGAGGAGGGGTCACCGAACCCTCACCAGAACCCCCAGGCCGACCAGGATGAGCCACATGAAAGGCACGAACAAGATCTGGGGCATGGACATCAGAGGCAAAAACCCAGGAATTATCTTCCTGAGCATAACCCTTCCATTTGACCAGATACTGGAGTTTCCGTCTAGAGACACGAGAATCCAAAATCTTCTCCACAACATACTCCAATTCCCCCTCCACCAAAACAGGGGCAGGAGGCTCCACAGATGGAACCATAGGTGCCACGTATCTCCTCAACAACGACCTATGGAATACATTATGTATGGAAAAGGAGTCTGGGAGGGTCAGACGAAAAGACACCGGATTGAGAATCTCAGAAATCCTATACGGACCAATAAAACTAGGTTTAAATTTAGGAGAGGAAACCTTCATAGGAACATGACGAGAAGATAACCAAACCAGATCCCCAACACGAAGTCGGGGTCCCACACGGCGTCTGCGATTAGCGAAAAGCTGAGCCTTCTCCTGGGACAAGGTCAAATTGTCCACTACCTGAGTCCAGATCTGCTGCAACCTGTCCACCACAGAATCCACACCAGGACAGTCCGAAGACTCAACCTGTCCTGAAGAGAAACGAGGATGGAACCCAGAATTGCAGAAAAATGGAGAGACCAAGGTAGCCGAGCTGGCCCGATTATTAAGGGCGAACTCAGCCAACGGCAAAAATGACACCCAATCATCCTGGTCAGCGGAAACAAAACATCTCAGATATGTTTCCAAGGTCTGATTGGTTCGTTCGGTCTGGCCATTAGTCTGAGGATGGAAGGCCGAGGAGAAAGATAGGTCAATGCCCATCCTACCACAAAAGGCTCGCCAGAACCTCGAGACAAACTGGGAACCTCTGTCAGAAACAATATTCTCAGGAATGCCATGCAAACGAACCACATGCTGGAAGAACAAAGGCACCAAATCAGAGGAGGAAGGCAATTTAACCAAGGGCACCAGATGGACCATTTTAGAAAAGCGATCACAGACCACCCAAATGACCGACATTTTTTGAGAAACGGGAAGGTCAGAAATGAAATCCATCGAAATATGTGTCCAAGGCCTCTTCGGGACCGGCAAGGGCAAAAGCAACCCACTGGCACGTGAACAGCAGGGCTTAGCCCTAGCACAAATTCCACAGGACTGCACAAAAGCACGCACATCCCGTGACAGAGATGGCCACCAGAAGGATCTAGCAACCAACTCCCTGGTACCAAAGATTCCTGGATGACCGGCCAGCACCGAACAATGAAGTTCAGAGATAACTTTACTAGTCCACCTATCAGGGACGAACAGTTTCTCGGCCGGACAACGATCAGGTTTATTAGCCTGAAATTTCTGCAACACTCTCCGCAAATCAGGGGAGATGGCAGACACAATGACTCCTTCCTTGAGGATACTCGCCGGCTCAGATAACCCCGGAGAGTCGGGCACAAAACTCCTAGACAGAGCATCCGCCTTCACATTTTTAGAGCCCGGAAGGTATGAAATCACAAAATCAAAACGAGCAAAAAATAACGACCAACGGGCCTGTCTAGGATTCAAGCGCTTGGCAGACTCAAGATAAGTAAGGTTCTTATGATCAGTCAAAACCACCACGCGATGCTTAGCACCCTCAAGCCAATGACGCCACTCCTCGAATGCCCACTTCATGGCCAGCAACTCTCGGTTGCCCACATCATAATTACGCTCAGCAGCAGAAAATTTTCTGGAAAAGAAAGCACATGGTTTGAACACTGAGCAACCAGAACCTCTCTGTGACAAAACCGCCCCTGCACCAATCTCAGAAGCATCAACCTCGACCTGGAACGGAAGAGAAACATCAGGTTGACACAACACAGGGGCACAGCAAAAACGACGCTTCAACTCCTGAAAAGCTTCCACGGCAGCAGAAGACCAATTAACCAAATCAGCACCCTTCTTGGTCAAATCGGTCAATGGTCTGGCAATGCTAGAAAAATTACAGATGAAGCGACGATAAAGATTAGCAAAGCCCAGGAATTTCTGCAGACTTTTTAGAGATGTCGGCTGAGTCCAATCCTGGATGGCCTGAACCTTAACCGGATCCATCTCGATAGTAGAAGGGGAAAAGATGAACCCCAAAAATGAAACTTTCTGCACACCGAAGAGACACTTTGATCCCTTCACGAACAAGGAATTAGCACGCAGTACCTGGAAAGCCATTCTGACTTGCTTCACATGAGACTCCCAATCATCTGAGAAGATCAAAATGTCATCCAAGTAAACAATCAAGAATTTATCCAGATACTCACGGAAAATGTCATGCATAAAAGACTGAAAAACAGATGGAGCATTGGCAAGTCCGAACGGCATCACCAGATACTCAAAATGACCCTCGGGCGTATTAAATGCCGTTTTCCATTCATCTCCCTGCCTGATTCTCACCAGATTATACGCACCACGAAGATCAATCTTAGTAAACCAACTAGCCCCCTTAATCCGAGCAAACAAGTCAGAAATCAATGGCAAGGGATACTGAAACTTAACAGTGATCTTATTAAGAAGGCGGTAATCAATACACGGTCTTAGCGAACCATCCTTCTTGGCTACAAAAAAGAACCCTGCTCCCAATGGTGACGACGATGGGCGAATATGTCCCTTCTCCAGGGATTCCTTCACATAACTGCGCATAGCGGTGTGTTCAGGTACGGACAAATTAAATAAACGACCCTTAGGGAATTTACTACCAGGAATCAAATTGATAGCACAATCACAATCCCTATGCGGAGGTAGAGCATCAGACTTGGACTCTTCAAATACATCCTGAAAGTCCGACAAGAACTCTGGGATGTCAGAAGGAATGGATGACGAAATAGACAAAAATGGAACATCACCATGTACCCCCTGACAACCCCAGCGGAATACCGACATGGAATTCCAATCCAATACTGGATTATGGGTTTGTAGCCATGGCAACCCCAACACGACCACATCATGCAAATTATGCAGTACCAGAAAGCGAATAACTTCCTGATGTGCAGGAGCCATGCACATGGTCAGCTGGGCCCAGTACTGAGGCTTATTCTTGGCCAAAGGTGTAGCATCAATTCCTCTCAACGGAATAGGACACCGCAAAGGCTCCAAGAAAAATCCACAACGTTTAGCATAATCCAAATCCATCAGATTCAGGGCAGCGCCTGAATCCACAAACGCCATGACAGAATACGATGACAAAGAGCACATTAAGGTAATGGACAAAAGGAATTTGGACTGTACAGTACCAATAACGGCAGAGCTATCGAACCGCCTAGTGCGTTTAGGACAATTAGAAATAGCATGAGTAGAATCACCACAATAGAAACACAGTCTGTTCAGACGTCTGTGTTCTTGCCGTTCTACTTTAGTCATAGTCCTGTCGCACTGCATAGGCTCAGGTTTACTCTCAGACAATACCGCCAGATGGTGCACAGATTTACGCTCGCGCAAGCGACGACCGATCTGAATGGCCAAGGACATAGACTCATTCAAACCAGCAGGCATAGGAAATCCCACCATTACATCCTTAAGAGCTTCAGAGAGACCCTTTCTGAACAAAGCCGCTAGTGCAGATTCATTCCACAGAGTGAGTACTGACCACTTCCTAAATTTCTGACAATATACTTCTACATCATCCTGACCCTGGCATAAAGCCAGCAGATTTTTCTCAGCCTGATCCACTGAATTAGGCTCATCGTAAAGCAATCCCAGCGCCTGGAAAAATGCATCAACATTACTCAATGCAGAATCTCCTGGTGCAAGAGAAAACGCCCAGTCCTGTGGGTCGCCGCGCAAAAAAGAAATAATAATCAAAACCTGTTGAATAGGATTACCAGAAGAATGAGGTTTCAAGGCCAAAAATAGCTTACAATTATTTCTGAAACTCAGGAACTTAGTTCTGTCACCAAAAAACAAATCAGGAATCGGAATTCTTGGTTCTAGCATCGATTTCTGATCAATAGTATCTTGAATCTTTTGTACATTTACAACGAGATTATCCATTGAGGAGCACAGAGCCTGAATATCCATGTCCACAGCTGTGTCCTGAAGCACTCTAATGTCTAGGGGAAAAAAAAGACTGAAGACAGAGCTAAGAAAAAAAAATGATGTCAGGACTTCTTTTTTCCCTCTATTGGGAATCATTGGTGTGGCTCCTTGTACTGTTATGGCTGGCAATCAGGCAACACAGCGTGCAGTAATCAGCGCACATACAGAGATCTGGCAATAACCAAAAACAATAGGACGAGCTCTGAGACGTGGAATCTCTGTAGACTTCAGTACCTGATCTATCCTCACACAACTATAAGCAGCAGTGGATTGCGCCTATCACTACCTATGCAACTCGGCACTGCCTGAGGAGCTGACTAGCCTGAAGATAGAAATACAAGCCTGACTTACCTCAGAGAAATACCCCAAAGGAATAGGCAGCCCCCCACATATAATGACTGTTAGCAAGATGAAAAGACAAACGTAGGAATGAAATAGATTCAGCAAAGTGAGGCCCGATATTCTAGACAGAGCGAGGATAGCAAAGAGAACTATGCAGTCTACAAAAAACCCTAAAACGAAAACCACGCAAAGGGGCAAAAAGACCCACCGTGCCGAACTAACAGCACGGCGGTGCACCCCTTTGCTTCTCAGAGCTTCCAGCAAAAGTTAATAGCAAGCTGGACAGAAAAAACAGAAAACAAACTAGAAACACTTATCTAGCAGAGCAGCAGGCCCAAGGAAAGATGCAGCAGCTCAGATCCAACACTGGAACATTGACAAGGAGCAAGGAAGACAGACTCAGGTGGAGCTAAATAGCAAGGCAGCCAACGAGCTCACCAAAACACCTGAGGGAGGAAGCCCAGAGACTGCAATACCACTTGTGACCACAGAAGTGAACTCAGCCACAGAATTCACAACAGGGGGCATATAATCTTGTTCGTATTAAGCAGGGTGATGAATGGAAAACTGCGTTTAATACGCCCAAAGGCCATTTTGAATACCTTGTGATGCCATTTGGGCTCTCTAATGCTCCATTTGTTTTTCAGTCCTTCATGCATGATATCTTCCGGACTTATCTTGATAAATTCTTGATTGTATATTTGGACGATATTTTGATTTTTTCCGATGATTGGGAGTCTCATGTGCAACAGGTCAGGATGGTATTTCAGATCCTTCGTGACAATGCTTTGTTTGTGAAGGGGTCTAAGTGTCTCTTTGGGGTGCAGAAGGTTTCTTTTTTGGGCTTCATTTTTTCTCCCTCATCTATGGAGATGAATCCGGTTAAGGTTCAGGCCATTCATGATTGGATTCAACCCACATCCGTGAAGAGCCTTCAGAAATTTTTGGGTTTTGCAAATTTTTATCGCCGTTTCATTGCTAACTTCTCCAGCGTGGTTAAACCCTTGACCGATTTGACTAAGAAAGGCGCTGATGTGGCGAATTGGTCCTCTGCGGCTGTCTCTGCCTTTCAGGAGCTTAAACACCGATTTACTTCTGCTCCGGGGTGCCAACCGGATGTTTCGCTTCCGTTTCAGGTTGAGATTGACGCTTCTGAGATTGGGGCAGGGGCCGTTTTGTCTCAGAGGGATTCTGTTGGTTCCGTGTTAAAGCCGTGTGCCTTCTTTTCCCATAAGTTTTCGCCTGCTGAACGCAATTATGATGTCGGCAATTGGGAGTTGTTGCCTATGAAGTGGGCGTTTGAGGAGTGGCGACATTGGCTTGAGGGAGCTAAGCTCCGTATTATGGTCTTGACCGATCATAAAAATCTGATTTACCTCGAGTCTGCCAAACGGCTGAACCCTAGACAGGCTCGATGGTCCTTATTTTTTTCCCGTTTTGATTTTGTGGTTTCGTATCTTCCGGGTTCTAAGAATATTAAGGCTGATGCCCTCTCTAGGAGTTTTTTGCCTGATTCTCCTGAGGTCCTTGAACCGGTCGGCATTCTGAAAGAAGGGGTGGTCCTTTCTGCCATTTCTCCTGATTTACGACGGGTCCCTCAGGAATTTCAGGCTGACAGACCTGACCGCTGTCCAGTGAGGAAACTGTTTGTTCCTGACAGATGGACTAGTAGAGTGATTTCTGAGGTTCATTGTTCTGTGTTGGCTGGTCATCCTGGTATTTTTGGTACCAGAGATCTGGTTGCTAGGTCCTTTTGGTGGCTTTCTTTGCCACGTGATGTGCGTTCTTTTGTGCAGTCCTGTGGGACTTGTGCGCGGCCTTGTTGTTCCCGTGCTAGTGGGTTGCTTTTGCCATTGCCGGTCCCTGAGAGGCCCTGGACGCATATTTCTATGGATTTTATTTCTGATCTTCCGGTTTCCCAGAAGATGTCTGTTATCTGGGTTGTTTGTGACCGGTTCTCTAAGATTGTTCATTTGGTGCCTTTGCCTAAATTGCCTTCCTTTTCAGATTTGGTTCCGTTGTTTTTTCAGCATGTGGTTCATTTGCATGGTATTCCGGAGAATATTGTGTCCGACAGAGGTTCCCAGTTTGTTTCTAGGTTTTGGCGGGCCTTTTGTGCTAGGCTGGGCATTGATTTGTCTTTTTCTTCTGCATTTCATCCTCAGACAAATGGCCAGACCGAACGAACTAATCAGATTTTGGAGACTTATTTGAGATGCTTTGTGTCTGCTGATCAGGATGATTGGGTGGCCTTCTTGCCATTGGCCGAGTTTGCCCTTAATAATCGGGCTACTTTGGTTTCGCCTTTCTTTTGTAATTTTGGTTTTCATCCTCGTTTTTCTTCTGGGCAGGTTGAGCCTTCTGACTGTCCTGGTGTGGATTCTGTGGTTGACAGGTTGCAGCAGATTTGGGCTCATGTGATGGACAATTTGATGTTGTCTCAGGAGGAGGCTCAACGTTTTGCTAACCGTCGTCGGTGTGTTGGTTCCCGGCTTCGGGTTGGTGATCTGGTCTGGTTGTCTTTCCGTCATGTTCCTATGAAGGTTTCTTCCCCTAAGTTTAAGCCTCGGTTTATTGGTCCTTATAGGATTTCTGAGATTATTAATCCGGTGTCTTTTCGATTGGTGCTTCCGGCCTCTTTTGCTATCCATAATGTCTTCCATAGATCTTTATTGCGGAAATATGTGGTGCCCGTTGTCCCCTCTGTTGATCCTCCGGCCCCTGTGTTGGTTGATGGAGAGTTGGAGTATGTGGTTGAGAAGATTTTGGATTCTCGTTTTTCGAGGCGGAGGCTTCAGTACCTTGTCAAATGGAAGGGTTATGGCCAGGAGGATAATTCTTGGGTTTTTGCCTCTGATGTCCATGCTGCTGATTTGGTCCGTGCCTTTCATCTGGCTCGTCCTGATTGTTCCGGGGGGCTCTGGTGAGGGTTCGGTGACCCCTCCTCAAGGGGGATGGGGTACTGTTGTGAATTCTGCTTTTGGGCTCCCTCCGGTGGTTGTAGGTGGTAATGCAGTTGTCCCTGAAGGGCAGTCTTGGTCAGGTGTTTCTGCTGATTGCAGTTCTGACTGGGGTATTTAGGTGTGCAGGATTCATTTGTCCTTGCCAGTTGTCCATGGTTCTGGGAGGAGTAGGTTCTCTGTCTGGTTCCTCCTGCCTTGCTGCTAAATCAGCAAAGATAAGTGTTTGGTTTCTTTTTCTGTGGCACACATGCTGTGTGCTAATAATTTTGTGCTATTCATTGTTTTCTCTTGTCCAGCTTAGATTGTGTCAGTGTTTTCTCAGTCTCGTTGGATTCTCTGGAGTTGCAGATATACGCTCCATATCTTTAGTTAGATGGTGGAATATCTTGTATCATCTGCTGTGGATATTTTTTGGAAGGGTTTTAATGCTGACCGCTCAGTATTCTGTCCTATCCTTTCCTATTTACCTAGAAGTGGCCTCTTTTGCTAAATCCTGTTTCCTGCCTGCGTGTGTCTTTCCTCTACTGCTCACAGTCAATATTTGTGGGGGGCTGCATATCCTTTGGGGTTCTGCTCTGAGGCAAGGTAGAATTCCTACTTCCATCTATAGGGGTATTTAGTCCTCCGGCTGTGTCGAGGTGTCTAGGATTTGTTAGGCACACCCCACGGCTACTTCTAGTGCGGTGTTAAGTTCCGGAATTGCGGTCAGTATAGTTTCCACCAACTCCAGAGAAAGTTCCATGCGGCTCCAAGGCCACCAGATCATAACACATATATGCCTCCAATTGTAGAGGTTATTAGGGTTCATTCTCTATTCTAGTAGCATGTTGATTTAGGCCGGCATCACATTAGAGAGTTTTACGGATGTATAAGAGGTGAGAGGCGCAAAAACAAAGCATTGCACGTGGACCAATGATTCTCTATGGGGCTGCTCCTATCTGCCATATATTTCGCAGCCATATTTTATCGGCTGAGGAAATCACAGCATGCTGCATTTGTCAGCGTATTGCACAAAAAATCCACCAAGATTCTTCAAAGTAGCCACCTTTTGCTTTGATGACTGCAACCAGGCACAACATGTATCTCTGATGTGATCTATTCACACAGTATCTCTTTTTCCCATATGCCTCCTGAGGAACCACATCATGGGGGGGAAACGCGTAGAGGCGAGACCTGAACACAGATAAGTGTTTCAGGCCTTTTAAGTTTATATGTTTTTCATCAGTTGTGTGTTTTCTTTTTGTTTTTTTTTCCCCGCAACCATTGTATTTGCATACGAGTACTTTACCAACTGTGATCATAATATAGTTGTATTCGTTAAGCTGTTATATACATCTTTCCTATTGCCGTGCAAGCATTGGTTTAAGTATTGTTGCTATTTGCTTTATCTTTAGGGTCTGACCGAGCTATAGGGACCTATTTATCTGGGTCACTAGTATAGCCCCTAAGGCACCACCCGTATTTAGTATCCCGATATATCTTCTTTTAGGGATTCAGCCAGGGTTAATAGGGGCAGCCGCCGAGGAGCGGGGGCGCCATTTGCGTTCAAGAGGGTGCCAACCTCCGCTGACAGGTAGGGAGACTCGGTTAGGGACTCCTTAGGGTGTATTAGCCTTAGTTTCAGGCGTTATACTTTAGCATTAGGGATTGGTACGGTCAGACCGTTTGTCTTTACTGGTGAATCACTACCTGGTGTTTTTTCTCTTTTTTGGTCCCGAGTTTGGTTAGGCCATGTATTGGGTGTTGTTTGTGGTATAGTATCTTTATACATGTAGAGGGACTTATAGGGCCTTAAGGGTGAGTCGACGGTGAGCGGGGGCGCCATATTGCGTCCAAGAGGGTGCCAACCTCCGCAGACAGGCAGGGAATATTTGTAGGGACGTGTAGGGTTTTTGCTATCGGCCCCGTTGTCCCTCCCACCCTTTGCCCTTTACAATCTTTTTGGGCCAGGTTTTTTAATTGACCCACCCCCATTTAGAGGGGTCTGGGTGTTGTGTCAGTCTTTTATCCTTATTTTGTTTAATAAAGTTTATTGGATAGATTAGTTTTCTTTGTTTTTCTTGATTCTCTGGAGTTGCAGATATACGCTCCATATCTTTAGTTAGATGGTGGAATATCTTGTATCATCTGCTGTGGATATTTTTTGGAAGGGTTTTAATGCTGACCGCTCAGTATTCTGTCCTATCCTTTCCTATTTACCTAGAAGTGGCCTCTTTTGCTAAATCCTGTTTCCTGCCTGCGTGTGTCTTTCCTCTACTGCTCACAGTCAATATTTGTGGGGGGCTGCATATCCTTTGGGGTTCTGCTCTGAGGCAAGGTAGAATTCCTACTTCCATCTATAGGGGTATTTAGTCCTCCGGCTGTGTCGAGGTGTCTAGGATTTGTTAGGCACACCCCACGGCTACTTCTAGTTGCGGTGTTAAGTTCCGGAATTGCGGTCAGTATAGTTTCCACCAACTCCAGAGAAAGTTCCATGCGGCTCCAAGGCCACCAGATCATAACACATATATGCCTCCAATTGTAGAGGTTATTAGGGTTCATTCTCTATTCTAGTAGCATGTTGATTTAGGCCGGCATCACATTAGAGAGTTTTACGGATGTATAAGAGGTGAGAGGCGCAAAAACAAAGCATTGCACGTGGACCAATGATTCTCTATGGGGCTGCTCCTATCTGCCATATATTTCGCAGCCATATTTTATCGGCTGAGGAAATCACAGCATGCTGCATTTGTCAGCGTATTGCACAAAAAATCCACCAAGATTCTTCAAAGTAGCCACCTTTTGCTTTGATGACTGCTTTGCACACTCTTGGCATTCTCTTGATGAGCTTCAAGAGGTAGTCACCAGGAAAGGTCTTCCAACAATCTTGAAGGAGTTCCCAGAGATGCTTAGCACTTGTTGGCCCTTTTGCCTTCACTCTGCGGTCCAGCTCACCCAAACCATCTCGATTGGGTTCAGGACTATGGAGGCCAGGTCATCTGGCGTAGCACCCCATCACTCTCCTTCTTGGTCAAATAGCCCTTACACAGCCTGGAGGTGTGTTTGGGGTCATTGTCCTGTTGAAAAATAAATGATGGTCCAACTAAACGCAAATCGGAATTAATAGCATGCCGCTGCAAGATGCTGTGGTATCCATGCTGGTTCAGTATGCCTTCAATTTTGAATAAATCTCCAACAGTGTCACCAGCAATGCACCCCCACACCATCACACTTCCTCCTCCATGCTTCATGGTTGGAACCAGGCATGTAGAGTCCATCCGTTCACCTTTTCTGCATCGCACAAATACACAGTGGTTGGAACCAAACATCTCAAATTTGGATTCATCAGACCAAAGCACAGATTTCCACTGATTAAATGTCCATTCCTTGTGTTCTTTAGCCCAAACAAGTCTCTTCTGCTTGTTGCCTGTCCTTAGCAGTGGTTTCCTAGCAGCTATTTTACCATGAAGGCCTGCTGCACAAAGTCTCCTCTTAACAGTTGTTGTAGAGATGAATCTGCTGCTAGAACTCTGTGTGGCATTGACCTGGTCTCTAATCTGAGCTGCTGTTAACCTGCGATTTCTGAGGCTGGTGACTCAGATACACATCCTCAGAAGAAGAGGTGACTCTTGGTCTTCCTTTCTTGGAGCGGTCCTCATGTGAGCCAGTTTCTTTGTAGCACTTGATGGTTTTTGCCACTGCACTTGGGGACACTTTCAAAGTTTTCCCAATTTGTCGGACTGAATGAACTTTATCTCTTAAAGTAATGATGGCCACTCATTTTTCTTTACTTAGCTGCTTTTTTCTTGCTATAATACAAATTCTAACAGTCTATTCAGTAGGACTATCAGCTGTGTATCCACCAGGCATCTGTACAACACAACTGATGGTCCCAACCCCATTTATAAGGCAAGAAATCCCACTTATTAAACCTGACAGGGCACACCTGTGAGGTGAAAACCATTCTCAGTGACTACCTCTTGAAGCTCATCAAGCGAAAGCCAAGAGTGTGCAAAGCAGTCATCAAAGCAAAAGGTGGCTACTTTGAAGAACCTAAAATATAAGACATAATTTCAGTTGTTTCCCTCTTTTTTGTTAAGTATATAATTCCACATGTGTTATTTCATAGTTTTGATGCCTTCAGTGTGAATGTACAATTTTCATAGTCATGAGAATACAGAAAAAATTTTAAATGAGAAGGTGTATCCAAACTTTTGGTCTGTACTGTATATTTAATACAGAGCTAGATAGCATAAAAACCGGTAATTCAATTGCCGGCTTTTGCTATCTCCTTATCAAACCCGACAGGATATGAGACATGGTTTGCATATAGTAAACCACTTCATATCCCTTATTTTTTTACATATTCCTCACTAATAATGGTAGAAGTATCTGTGTGCAAAATTTGGGGGCTCTAGATGTTAAAATAAAGGGTTAAAGCATGGAAAAAATGGCGTGGGCTCCGGCACAATTCTCTCCGCTAGAGTGGGAAAGCCAGTGACTGATGGCACATTTTAATAGCCTAGAGAGGGACCATGACTATTGCCTCCCTGGCTAAAAACATCTGCCCCCAGCTACCCCAGAAAAGGCACATCTGTAAGATGCACCTATTCTGGCACTTAGCCACTCTCTTCCCACTCCCCTGTAATGGTGGGATATGGGGTAATAAAGGGTTAATGTCACCTTGCTAATGTAAGGTGAAATTAAGCCTGGTTAATAATGGAGAGATGTCAATAAGACACCTATCCATTATTAATCCAATAGTAGTAAAGGGTTAATAATACACACCCATTATGAATAAAGTATTTTAATTTAAAAAAAAAACACACATGTGGTTTTAAAATATTTATTGTATGCTTAATCCACCTGTGGACCCTCGTTCTGTAAAAAAATAAAATAAAAAAGCAACAATATCCCATACCTGTCCGTCGTACAGTCATGTCCCTCGCTGTAAATCCATCTGAAGGGGTTAAATAAATTTACAACCAGGAGCCTGCTAATGCAGCTGTTGCTCCTTGTTGTAAACACTGGGGAATGAATGGAATGCAGGGAAACATAGCTTTGTAGACTTGCGGTGATGTGCCCCCTGGTGGCATAAACTCATATGAACTCTAGCGTGGGAATTTTTCTGAATATTTTCCCATGCCACAGGTAAGTGCTCCATTTCTTTTCTTCTTTTTGGGCAATATATTAATTTTAATATCGCCTGATTGCGGTGAGCCCTGGCTATGCAGCACGGAGGTGGTGAAGATTTGCTCTGCAATGTTGGAAGGTGTGTCTCATTTACCTTCGTCAGGCTGCATAATTTTACAACGTTAACAGGCTGCAGAGGTACAATTGTGCCTTCATATATATTTTATTGAAATTTGGCCATTATATTCTGGACCAAAACTGCAGAGATGTCACGAAATTTCAGCCCAGAGTCTACGGCTTTTCGAAAAAAAAAGTTATTGCAATTTTAAAATGGAATAGTTACAATTGTCCCTACTCAGCCGGACGAAGGTTAAGGCAGAGGTTGCATTTCACCACAGACACTTGGACAATTAAGCATGGCCAAGGGCGTTACATCTCGCTGACTGGGCACTGGGTGACTCTGGTGGCTGTGGGGGACAGGCCCTGCTCCCCAAGTCTTGGAATCCCTAAGGCTTGCAGGACAAGCCTCTACATTTAACACTTCCTCCACTGATTCTGCCTCTTCTATCTTCTCTAGGGCCTCCACCTGCTCCCTTAAGCTCTGTTTTAATGAGACACGTGTTACAACAGTGCAGAGTGAATCCCCACCACCTCCAGCCAGGGCTCACCACAATCCGGCAATATTAAAATTGACATGCCTTGGAGATCGCAGTTATACAGCTGAAGAGTAGCTATCCCGGCTGAGTTTGATCAATGGCTGTCTCAGCTGAACTTGCATCCAGGGAAGACCATGTCCGATAATGGTGTGAACCCGGTAGCAGCCCTATGGCGAAGCAAGCTGAAACACATGCCTTGCATGGCTCACATCCTCAACCTGGTGGTACAGCATTTTCTCTGCCACTATCCTGACCCGGGTGAGCTTCTCTAGACAGCCTATAATCTGTGAGCTCATTTCCACCATTCACACCCCTCTGTTCATTGACTTGCATCGATACAGAGGTCTTTGTCCATGCCAGTTAACAGGTTGATATGCGATGTGCCGACATGGTGGAATTCCACGCTGCACATGTTGTAGCAATTGTGGCAGCAACAAGTCCTGACGCAGTATGTCATGTCGTATAGCCTGGGCCAACGCAGTACAGACATGGCGCATATCACGTTTACAGAGTGGGCACAGATTAAGGACTAGGGTTGAGCGAAACGGGTCGTTCATTTTCAAAAGTCGCCGACTTTTGGCAAAGTCGGGTTTCATGAAACCCGACCCCACCCCTGTGTGGGGTCGGCCATGCGGTACGCGACTTTCACGCCAAAGTCGCGTTTCAATGACGCTAAAAGCACCATTTCTGAAGGTGAACGCAGAGTGTGGGCAGCGTGATGACATAGGTCCTGGTCCCCACCATCTTAGAGAAGGGCATTGCAGTGATTGGTTTGCTGTCTGCGGCGTCACAGGGGCAATAAATGGGCGTTCCCGCCGACCGCCATGTTACTGCTGCTGATCTGAGCTTAGGGAGAGGTTGCTGCCACTTCGTCAGAAGCAGGGATAGCGTTAGGCAGGGTCCATTAACCCCCAAACCGCTTGTGCTGTAGCGATTTCCACTGTCCAACACCACCTTCTGTGTGCAGGGATAGTGGAAGCTACATTTTTTTTTTCTCAGCGCTGTAGCTCATTGGGCTGCCCTAGAAGGCTCCCTGATAGCTGCATTGCTGTGTGTACGCCGCTGTGCAAACCAACTGCTTTTTTCAAAGCACAAATCCTCTTGTTCCTTCCTTTCTGCACAGCTATCTTTTTTGTTTGTCCACACTTTTTATTTATTTTGTGCATCAGTCCACTCCTTATTGCTGCCTGCCATACCTGGCTGAGATTACTGCAGGGGGAGATTAAGATTGGATTTCTGCTAGAGTGCCATCCCTGTGTGTGCCATCTCTCACTCAGTGGGCCATAGAAAGCCTATTTATTTTTTTGGTTGATTTGGGTTCTAAATTCTACCTGAAAAAATCACGAAATCAATCAGTGGGAGATAAATATTGGCCTCTGGGCTTGTGTGCCACTCCTGACTCCTGTGTGTGCCATCTCTCACTCAGTGGGCCATAGAAAGCCTATTTATTTTTTTGGTTGATTTGGGTTCTCAATTCTACCTGAAAAAATCAATAAATCAATCAGTGGGAGATAAATATTGGCCTCTGGGCTTGTGTGCCACTCCTGACTCCTGTGTGTGCCATCTCTCACTTAGTGGGCCATAGAAAGGCTATTTATTTTTTTGGTTGATTTGGGTTCTAAATTTTACCTGAAAAAATCACTAAATCAATCAGTGGGAGATAAATATTGGCCTCTGGGCTTGTGTGCCACTCCTGACTCTTGTGTGTGCCATCTCTCACTCAGTGGGCCATAGAAAGCCTATTTATTTTTTTGGTTGATTTGGGTTCTAAATTCTACCTGAAAAAATCACAAAATCAATCAGTGGGAGATAAATATTGGCCTCTGGGCTTGTGTGCCACTCCTGACTCCTATGTGTGCCATCTCTCACTCAGTGGGCCATAGAAAGCCTATTTATTTTTTTGGTTGATTTGGGTTCTCAATTCTACCTGAAAAAATCAATAAATCAATCAGTGGGAGATAAATATTGGCCTCTGGGCTTGTGTGCCACTCCTGACTCCTGTGTGTGCCATCTCTCACTCAGTGGGCCATAGAAAGCCTATTTATTTTTTTGGTTGATTTGGGTTCTAAATTTTACCTGAAAAAATCACTAAATCAATCAGTGGGAGATAAATATTGGCCTCTGGGCTTGTGTGCCACTCCTGACTCTTGTGTGTGCCATCTCTCACTCAGTGGGCCATAGAAAGCCTATTTATTTTTTTGGTTGATTTGGGTTCTAAATTCTACCTGAAAAAATCACTAAATCAATCAGTGGGAGATAAATATTGGCCTCTGGGCTTGTGTGCCACTCCTGACTCCTGTGTGTGCCATCTCTCACTCAGTGGGCCATAGAAAGCCTATTTATTTTTTTGGTTGATTTGGGTTCTCAATTCTACCTGAAAAAATCAATAAATCAATCAGTGGGAGATAAATATTGGCCTCTGGGCTTGTGTGCCACTCCTGACTCCTGTGTGTGCCATCTCTCACTCAGTGGGCCATAGAAAGCCTATTTATTTTTTTGGTTGATTTGGGTTCTAAATTTTACCTGAAAAAATCACTAAATCAATCAGTGGGAGATAAATATTGGCCTCTGGGCTTGTGTGCCACTCCTGACTCTTGTGTGCCATCTCTCACTCAGTGGGCCATAGAAAGCCTATTTATTTTTTTGGTTGATTTGGGTTCTAAATTCTACCTGAAAAAATCACGAAATCAATCAGTGGGAGATAAATATTGGCCTCTGGGCTTGTGTGCCACTCCTGACTCCTGTGTGTGCCATCTCTCACTCAGTGGGCCATAGAAAGCCTATTTATTTTTTTGGTTGATTTGGGTTCTCAATTCTACCTGAAAAAAATCAATAAATCAATCAGTGGGAGATAAATATTGGCCTCTGGGCTTGTGTGCCACTCCTGACTCCTGTGTGTGCCATCTCTCACTCAGTGGGCCATAGAAAGCCTATTTATTTTTTTGGTTGATTTGGGTTCTAAATGTTACCTGAAAAAATCACTAAATCAATCAGTGGGAGATAAATATTGGCCTCTGGGCTTGTGTGCCAATCCTGACTCTTGTGTGTGCCATCTCTCACTCAGTGGGCCATAGAAAGCCTATTTATTTTTTTGGTTGATTTGGGTTCTCAATTCTACCTGAAAAAATCACAAAATCAATCAGTGGGAGATAAATATTGGCCTCTGGGCTTGTGTGCCACTCCTGACTCCTATGTGTGCCATCTCTCACTCAGTGGGCCATAGAAAGCCTATTTATTTTTTTGGTTGATTTGGGTTCTCAATTCTACCTGAAAAAATCAATAAATCAATCAGTGGGAGATAAATATTGGCCTCTGGGCTTGTGTGCCACTCCTGACTCCTGTGTGTGCCATCTCTCACTCAGTGGGCCATAGAAAGCCTATTTATTTTTTTGGTTGATTTGGGTTCTAAATTTTACCTGAAAAAATCACTAAATCAATCAGTGGGAGATAAATATTGGCCTCTGGGCTTGTGTGCCACTCCTGACTCTTGTGTGTGCCATCTCTCACTCAGTGGGCCATAGAAAGCCTATTTATTTTTTTGGTTGATTTGGGTTCTAAATTCTACCTGAAAAAATCACTAAATCAATCAGTGGGAGATAAATATTGGCCTCTGGGCTTGTGTGCCACTCCTGACTCCTGTGTGTGCCATCTCTCACTCAGTGGGCCATAGAAAGCCTATTTATTTTTTTGGTTGATTTGGGTTCTCAATTCTACCTGAAAAAATCAATAAATCAATCAGTGGGAGATAAATATTGGCCTCTGGGCTTGTGTGCCACTCCTGACTCCTGTGTGTGCCATCTCTCACTCAGTGGGCCATAGAAAGCCTATTTATTTTTTTGGTTGATTTGGGTTCTAAATTTTACCTGAAAAAATCACTAAATCAATCAGTGGGAGATAAATATTGGCCTCTGGGCTTGTGTGCCACTCCTGACTCTTGTGTGCCATCTCTCACTCAGTGGGCCATAGAAAGCCTATTTATTTTTTTGGTTGATTTGGGTTCTAAATTCTACCTGAAAAAATCACGAAATCAATCAGTGGGAGATAAATATTGGCCTCTGGGCTTGTGTGCCACTCCTGACTCCTGTGTGTGCCATCTCTCACTCAGTGGGCCATAGAAAGCCTATTTATTTTTTTGGTTGATTTGGGTTCTCAATTCTACCTGAAAAAAATCAATAAATCAATCAGTGGGAGATAAATATTGGCCTCTGGGCTTGTGTGCCACTCCTGACTCCTGTGTGTGCCATCTCTCACTCAGTGGGCCATAGAAAGCCTATTTATTTTTTTGGTTGATTTGGGTTCTAAATGTTACCTGAAAAAATCACTAAATCAATCAGTGGGAGATAAATATTGGCCTCTGGGCTTGTGTGCCAATCCTGACTCTTGTGTGTGCCATCTCTCACTCATTGGGCCATAGAAAGCCTATTTATTTTTTTGGTTGATTTGGGTTCTCAATTCTACCTGAAAAAATCAATAAATCAATCAGTGTGAGATAAATATTGGCCTCTGGGCTTGTGTGCCACTCCTGACTCCTGTGTGTGCCATCTCTCACTCAGTGGGCCATAGAAAGCCTATTTATTTTTTTGGTTGATTTGGGTTCTAAATTTTACCTGAAAAAATCACTAAATCAATCAGTGGGAGATAAATATTGGCCTCTGGGCTTGTGTGCCACTCCTGACTCCTGTGTGTGCCATCTCTCACTCAGTGGGCCATAGAAAGCCTATTTATTTTTTTGGTTGATTTGGGTTCTAAATTCTACCTGAAAAAATCACTAAATCAATCAGTGGGAGATAAATATTGGCCTCTGGGCTTGTGTGCCACTCCTGACTCCTGTGTGTGCCATCTCTCACTCAGTGGGCCATAGAAAGCCTATTTATTTTTTTGGTTGATTTGGGTTCTAAATTCTACCTGAAAAAATCAATAAATCAATCAGTGGGAGATAAATATTGGCCTCTGGGCTTGTGTGCCACTCCTGACTCCTGTGTGCGCCATCGCTCACTCAGTGGGCCATAGAAAGCCTATTTTTTTTTATTTGGTTTCTAATTTCTCCCTGAAAAAATCATTTTATTTTATTTGGTTTCTAAATTCTTCCTGAAAAAATCATTTTATTTTATTTTGTTTCTAAAGTCTCCCTGAAAAAAAAAAATATGTGGGAGATTAATATTGCCCTTTCTGCTTGTGTGCCAGTCTTGACTCCTGGGTGTGCCATCTCTCTCTCTCAGATAGTGGGCCATAGAAAGCCTTTTATTTTTTTGGTTGATTTGGGTTCTAAATTCTACCTGAAAAAATCAATAAATCAATCAGTGGGAGATAAATATTGGCCTCTGGGCTTGTGTGCCACTCCTGACTCCTGTGTGTGCCATCTCTCACTCAGTGGGCCATAGAAAGCCTATTTATTTTTTTGGTTGATTTGGGTTCTAAATTCTACCTGAAAAAATCACTAAATCAATCAGTGGGAGATAAATATTGGCCTCTGGGCTTGTGTGCCACTCCTGACTCCTGTGTGTGCCATCTCTCACTCAGTGGGCCATAGAAAGCCTACTTATTTTTTGGGTTGATTTGGGTTCTAAATTCTACCTGAAAAAATCACTAAATCAATCAGTGGGAGATAAATATTGGCCTCTGGGCTTGTGTGCCACTCCTGACTCCTGTGTGTGCCATCTCTCACTCAGTGGGCCATAGAAAGCCTTTTTTTTTTTTATTTGGTTTCTAAATTCTCCCTGAAAAAATCATTTTATTTTATTTGGTTTCTAAATTCTTCCTGAAAAAGTCATTTTATTTTATTTTGTTTCTAAAGTCTCCCTGAAAAAAAAAAAATCAGTGGGAGATTAATATTGCCCCTTCTGCTTGTGTGCCAGTCTTGACTCCTGGGTGTGCCATCTCTATCTCTCAGATAGTGGGCCATAGAAAGCCTATTTATTTTTTTGGTTGATTTGTGTTCTAAATTTTACCTGAAAAAATCACTAAATCAATCAGTGGGAGATAAATATTGGCCTCTGGGCTTGTGTGCCACTCCTGACTCCTGTGTGTGCCATCTCTCACTCAGTGGGCCATAGAAAGCCTATTTATTTTTTTGGTTGATTTGGGTTCTAAATTCTACCTGAAAAAATCACTAAATCAATCAGTGGGAGATAAATATTGGCCTCTGGGCTTGTGTGCCACTCCTGACTCCTGTGTGTGCCATCTCTCACTCAGTGGGCCATAGAAAGCCTATTTATTTTTTTGGTTGATTTGGGTTCTAAATTCTACCTGAAAAAATCACTAAATCAATCAGTGGGAGATAAATATTGGCCTCTGGGCTTGTGTGCCACTCCTGACTCCTGTGTGTGCCATCTCTCACTCAGTGGGCCATAGAAAGCCTATTTATTTTTTTGGTTGATTTGGGTTCTAAATTCTACCTGAAAAAATCAATAAATCAATCAGTGGGAGATAAATATTGGCCTCTGGGCTTGTGTGCCACTCCTGACTCCTGTGTGCGCCATCTCTCACTCAGTGGGCCATAGAAAGCCTATTTTTTTTAATTTGGTTTCTAATTTCTCCCTGAAAAAATCATTTTATTTTATTTGGTTTCTAAATTCTTCCTGAAAAAATCATTTTATTTTATTTTGTTTCTAAAGTCTCCCTGAAAAAAAAAAATATGTGGGAGATTAATATTGCCCTTTCTGCTTGTGTGCCAGTCTTGACTCCTGGGTGTGCCATCTCTCTCTCTCAGATAGTGGGCCATAGAAAGCCTTTTATTTTTTTGGTTGATTTGGGTTCTAAATTCTACCTGAAAAAATCAATAAATCAATCAGTGGGAGATAAATATTGGCCTCTGGGCTTGTGTGCCACTCCTGACTCCTGTGTGTGCCATCTCTCACTCAGTGGGCCATAGAAAGCCTATTTATTTTTTTGGTTGATTTGGGTTCTAAATTCTACCTGAAAAAATCACTAAATCAATCAGTGGGAGATAAATATTGGCCTCTGGGCTTGTGTGCCACTCCTGACTCCTGTGTGTGCCATCTCTCACTCAGTGGGCCATAGAAAGCCTACTTATTTTTTGGGTTGATTTGGGTTCTAAATTCTACCTGAAAAAATCACTAAATCAATCAGTGGGAGATAAATATTGGCCTCTGGGCTTGTGTGCCACTCCTGACTCCTGTGTGTGCCATCTCTCACTCAGTGGGCCATAGAAAGCCTTTTTTTTTTTTATTTGGTTTCTAAATTCTCCCTGAAAAAATCATTTTATTTTATTTGGTTTCTAAATTCTTCCTGAAAAAGTCATTTTATTTTATTTTGTTTCTAAAGTCTCCCTGAAAAAAAAAAAAATCAGTGGGAGATTAATATTGCCCCTTCTGCTTGTGTGCCAGTCTTGACTCCTGGGTGTGCCATCTCTATCTCTCAGATAGTGGGCCATAGAAAGCCTATTTATTTTTTTGGTTGATTTGTGTTCTAAATTTTACCTGAAAAAATCACTAAATCAATCAGTGGGAGATAAATATTGGCCTCTGGGCTTGTGTGCCACTCCTGACTCCTGTGTGTGCCATCTCTCACTCAGTGGGCCATAGAAAGCCTATTTATTTTTTTGGTTGATTTGGGTTCTAAATTCTACCTGAAAAAATCACTAAATCAATCAGTGGGAGATAAATATTGGCCTCTGGGCTTGTGTGCCACTCCTGACTCCTGTGTGTGCCATCTCTCACTCAGTGGGCCATAGAAAGCCTATTTATTTTTTTGGTTGATTTGGGTTCTAAATTCTACCTGAAAAAATCACTAAATCAATCAGTGGGAGATAAATATTGGCCTCTGGGCTTGTGTGCCACTCCTGACTCCTGTGTGTGCCATCTCTCACTCAGTGGGCCATAGAAAGCCTATTTATTTTTTTGGTTGATTTGGGTTCTAAATTCTACCTGAAAAAATCAATAAATCAATCAGTGGGAGATAAATATTGGCCTCTGGGCTTGTGTGCCACTCCTGACTCCTGTGTGCGCCATCTCTCACTCAGTGGGCCATAGAAAGCCTATTTTTTTTAATTTGGTTTCTAATTTCTCCCTGAAAAAATCATTTTATTTTATTTGGTTTCTAAATTCTTCCTGAAAAAATCATTTTATTTTATTTTGTTTCTAAAGTCTCCCTGAAAAAAAAAAATATGTGGGAGATTAATATTGCCCTTTCTGCTTGTGTGCCAGTCTTGACTCCTGGGTGTGCCATCTCTCTCTCTCAGATAGTGGGCCATAGAAAGCCTTTTATTTTTTTGGTTGATTTGGGTTCTAAATTCTACCTGAAAAAATCAATAAATCAATCAGTGGGGATAAATATTGGCCTCTGGGCTTGTGTGCCACTCCTGACTCCTGTGTGTGCCATCTCTCACTCAGTGGGCCATAGAAAGCCTATTTATTTTTTTGGTTGATTTGGGTTCTAAATTCTACCTGAAAAAATCACTAAATCAATCAGTGGGAGATAAATATTGGCCTCTGGGCTTGTGTGCCACTCCTGACTCCTGTGTGTGCCATCTCTCACTCAGTGGGCCATAGAAAGCCTACTTATTTTTTGGGTTGATTTGGGTTCTAAATTCTACCTGAAAAAATCACTAAATCAATCAGTGGGAGATAAATATTGGCCTCTGGGCTTGTGTGCCACTCCTGACTCCTGTGTGCGCCATCTCTCACTCAGTGGGCCATAGAAAGCCTATTTTTTTTAATTTGGTTTCTAATTTCTCCCTGAAAAAATCATTTTATTTTATTTGGTTTCTAAATTCTTCCTGAAAAAATCATTTTATTTTATTTTGTTTCTAAAGTCTCCCTGAAAAAAAAAAATATGTGGGAGATTAATATTGCCCTTTCTGCTTGTGTGCCAGTCTTGACTCCTGGGTGTGCCATCTCTCTCTCTCAGATAGTGGGCCATAGAAAGCCTTTTATTTTTTTGGTTGATTTGGGTTCTAAATTCTACCTGAAAAAATCAATAAATCAATCAGTGGGAGATAAATATTGGCCTCTGGGCTTGTGTGCCACTCCTGACTCCTGTGTGTGCCATCTCTCACTCAGTGGGCCATAGAAAGCCTATTTATTTTTTTGGTTGATTTGGGTTCTAAATTCTACCTGAAAAAATCACTAAATCAATCAGTGGGAGATAAATATTGGCCTCTGGGCTTGTGTGCCACTCCTGACTCCTGTGTGTGCCATCTCTCACTCAGTGGGCCATAGAAAGCCTACTTATTTTTTGGGTTGATTTGGGTTCTAAATTCTACCTGAAAAAATCACTAAATCAATCAGTGGGAGATAAATATTGGCCTCTGGGCTTGTGTGCCACTCCTGACTCCTGTGTGTGCCATCTCTCACTCAGTGGGCCATAGAAAGCCTTTTTTTTTTTTATTTGGTTTCTAAATTCTCCCTGAAAAAATCATTTTATTTTATTTGGTTTCTAAATTCTTCCTGAAAAAGTCATTTTATTTTATTTTGTTTCTAAAGTCTCCCTGAAAAAAAAAAAAATCAGTGGGAGATTAATATTGCCCCTTCTGCTTGTGTGCCAGTCTTGACTCCTGGGTGTGCCATCTCTATCTCTCAGATAGTGGGCCATAGAAAGCCTATTTATTTTTTTGGTTGATTTGTGTTCTAAATTTTACCTGAAAAAATCACTAAATCAATCAGTGGGAGATAAATATTGGCCTCTGGGCTTGTGTGCCACTCCTGACTCCTGTGTGTGCCATCTCTCACTCAGTGGGCCATAGAAAGCCTATTTATTTTTTTGGTTGATTTGGGTTCTAAATTCTACCTGAAAAAATCACTAAATCAATCAGTGGGAGATAAATATTGGCCTCTGGGCTTGTGTGCCACTCCTGACTCCTGTGTGTGCCATCTCTCACTCAGTGGGCCATAGAAAGCCTATTTATTTTTTTGGTTGATTTGGGTTCTAAATTCTACCTGAAAAAATCAATAAATCAATCAGTGGGAGATAAATATTGGCCTCTGGGCTTGTGTGCCACTCCTGACTCCTGTGTGCGCCATCTCTCACTCAGTGGGCCATAGAAAGCCTATTTTTTTTTTATTTGGTTTCTAATTTCTCCCTGAAAAAATCATTTTATTTTATTTGGTTTCTAAATTCTTCCTGAAAAAATCATTTTATTTTATTTTGTTTCTAAAGTCTCCCTGAAAAAAAAAAAATATGTGGGAGATTAATATTGCCCTTTCTGCTTGTGTGCCAGTCTTGACTCCTGGGTGTGCCATCTCTCTCTCTCAGATAGTGGGCCATAGAAAGCCTATTTATTTTTTTGGTTGATTTAGGTTCTAAATTCTACCTGAAAAAATCAATAAATCAATCAGTGGGAGATAAATATTGGCCTCTGGGCTTGTGTGCCACTCCTGACTCCTGTGTGTGCCATCTCTCACTCAGTGGGCCATAGAAAGCCTATTTATTTTTTTGGTTGATTTGGGTTCTCAATTCTACCTGAAAAAATCAATAAATCAATCAGTGGGAGATAAATATTGGCCTCTGGGCTTGTGTGCCACTCGTGACTCCTGTGTGTGCCATCTCTCACTCAGTGGGCCATAGAAAGCCTATTTATTTTTTTGGTTGATTTGTGTTCTAAATTTTACCTGAAAAAATCACTAAATCAATCAGTGGGAGATAAATATTGGCCTCTGGGCTTGTGTGCCACTCCTGACTCCTGTGTGTGCCATCTCTCACTCAGTGGGCCATAGAAAGCCTATTTATTTTTTTGGTTGATTTGGGTTCTAAATTCTACCTGAAAAAATCACTAAATCAATCAGTGGGAGATAAATATTGGCCTCTGGGCTTGTGTGCCACTCCTGACTCCTGTGTGTGCCATCTCTCACTCAGTGGGCCATAGAAAGCCTATTTATTTTTTTGGTTGATTTGGGTTCTAAATTCTACCTGAAAAAATCAATAAATCAATCAGTGGGAGATAAATATTGGCCTCTGGGCTTGTGTGCCACTCCTGACTCCTGTGTGCGCCATCTCTCACTCAGTGGGCCATAGAAAGCCTATTTTTTTTTATTTGGTTTCTAATTTCTCCCTGAAAAAATCATTTTATTTTATTTGGTTTCTAAATTCTTCCTGAAAAATTCATTTTATTTTATTTTGTTTCTAAAGTCTCCCTGAAAAAAAAAAAATATGTGGGAGATTAATATTGCCCTTTCTGCTTGTGTGCCAGTCTTGACTCCTGGGTGTGCCATCTCTCTCTCTCAGATAGTGGGCCATAGAAAGCCTATTTATTTTTTTGGTTGATTTAGGTTCTAAATTCTACCTGAAAAAATCAATAAATCAATCAGTGGGAGATAAATATTGGCCTCTGGGCTTGTGTGCCACTCCTGACTCCTGTGTGTGCCATCTCTCACTCAGTGGGCCATAGAAAGCCTATTTATTTTTTTGGTTGATTTGGGTTCCAAATTCTACCTGAAAAAATCACTAAATCAATCAGTGGGAGATAAATATTGGCCTCTGGGCTTGTGTGCCACTCCTGACTCCTGTGTGTGCCATCTCTCACTCAGTGGGCCATAGAAAGCCTATTTATTTTTTTGGTTGATTTGGGTTCTAAATTCTACCTGAAAAAATCACTAAATCAATCAGTGGGAGATAAATATTGGCCTCTGGGCTTGTGTGCCACTCCTGAATCCTGTGTGTGCCATCTCTCACTCAGTGGGCCATAGAAAGCCTATTTGTTTTTTTGGTTGATTTGGGTTCTAAATTCTACCTGAAAAAATCACTAAATCAATCAGTGGGAGATAAATATTGGCCTCTGGGCTTGTGTGCCACTCCTGACTCCTGTGTGTGCCATCTCTCACTCAGTGGGCCATAGAAAGCCTATTTATTTTTTTGGTTGATTTGGGTTCTAAATTCTACCTGAAAAAATCACTAAATCAATCAGTGGGAGATAAATATTGGCCTCTGGGCTTGTGTGCCACTCCTGACTCCTGTGTGTGCCATCTCTCACTCAGTGGGCCATAGAAAGCCTATTTTTTTTTAATTTGGTTTCTAAATTCTCCCTGAAAAAATCATTTTATTTTATTTGGTTTCTAAATTCTTCCTGAAAAATCATTTTATTTTATTTTGTTTCTAAAGTCTCCCTGAAAAAAAAAAAATCAGTGGGAGATTAATATTGCCCTTTCTGCTTGTGTGCCAGTCTTGACTCCTGGGTGTGCCATCTCTCACTCTCAAATAGTGGGCCATAGAAAGCCTATTTATTTTTTTGGTTGATTTGGGTTCTAAATTCTACCTGAAAAAATCAATAAATCAATCAGTGGGAGATAAATATTGGCCTCTGGGCTTGTGTGCCACTCCTGACTCCTGTGTGTGCCATTACTCACTCAGTGGGCCATAGAAAGCCTTTTTTTTTTTTTTATTTCGTTTCTAAAATCTCCCTGAAAAAATCATTTTATTTTATCTGGTTTCTAAATTCTTCCTGAAAAAATCATTTTATTTTATTTTGTTTCTAAAGTCTCCCTGAAAAAAAAAAAAAATGGGAGATTAATATTGACATTTGTGCTTGAGTGACAGTCCTGCGTGTGTGGCATCTCTGTGATTTGGTGCCACAGAAAACAGAGTGTGTAACATTGTGCCTGATTTTCCTTGCGGTCTCACCAACCTGTAAAGGGATATCGAAATCATACTGAAGTTATAGCTCACCGTGTAAGTTGTTTGACAGCAACAAATAAAGTTACTTTGGTTACGTTTTTAAAACAATGAGGAAGTCTGGTGCAAGAGGTCGTGGCCGTGGGCGTTCATTGTCAGCTGGTAATGATGGTAGTGGTAGTGGAGCATCAGGTGGTTGTGGAGAAAAAAATATTGCACCTAAGTCTGGAGCTGTGGAGCCAGGTTCGTCGTATGGCTACACAAGGCCTCAAACGCTCTCTTTTCTGGGAGTAGGAAAACCGCTTTTAAAGCCGGAGCAGCAACAGCAAGTTTTGGCTTACCTTGCTGACTCAGCCTCTAGCTCTTTTGCCTCCTCTTCTGAAACTGGTAAATGTAAAAGCAGCGCGTCATTTGTGGATGTTCACGGTCAGGGACAAGTCGCTTCCTTGTCCTCTTCAGCAAAAACAACAACAAGAGAGAAGGATGCAGCAGGCGACACAACGGGTTACTCCATGGAGCTCTTTACACATACCGTCCCTGGCTTAGAAAGTGAAACAGTTAACAGGCCATGCCCATTACAAGTAGATTCTGACATTGAGTGCACTGATGCACAGCCACAGCCAGACTACTATGCTGGTCCTTTGACTCAGACCACAACATTGCCCTCTCAGGGTACTGATCCACAATCAGACCCTGATGAGACTATGTTGCCCCGTCACGAACGCTATACTACCGACCGACACGGTGACACAGACGAAGTTGCACACGAGCTAGAAGAGGAGGTTTTAGATGACCCAGTTGTTGACCCCGATTGGCAGCCATTGGGGGAACAGGGTGCAGGCGGCAGTAGTTCTGAAGCGGAGGTGGAGGAGGGGCCGCAGCAGGCATCAACATGGCAACAGGTTCCATCTGCCGGGCCCGTATCTGGCCCAAAACGCGTGGCAAAGCCAAAACCTGTTGGAGGACAGCGTGGCCATCCGGTTAAAGCTCAGTCTGCAATTCCTGAAAAGGGATCCGATGCTAGGAAGAGTGCAGTCTGGCATTTTTTTAAACAACATCCAATTGATCAGCGCAAAGTCATCTGTCAAAAATGTTCAACTAGCTTAAGCAGAGGTCAGAATCTGAAAAGTCTCAATACAAGTTGCATGCATAGACATTTAACCACCATGCATTTGCAAGCCTGGACTAACTACCAAACGTCCTTTAAGGTTGTAGCACCCTCGGCCAATGAAGCTAGTCAGCAACGCAACATCCCTTCCGTCACTGTAAGGCCACCATTTTCCGCACCACCAGCAGTATCTGTGCAGGTTTCTTTGCCAGCCCAAAGCAGTCAGGGTCAGGGAATCACCAGTTTTGTAGGAGGAAATACTGCATCTAGGGCACCGGCGGAAACAATACCGTCTCCAACCGTCTCTCAGTCTGCCATGTCCACCGGCACACCCGCTAGTTCCACGATCTCCAGCTCTCCATTCCAGCTCACCCTACATGAGACTCTGGTTAGAAAAAGGAAGTACTTATCCTCGCATCCACGTACACAGGGTTTTAACGCCCACATAGCTAGACTAATCTCGTTAGAGATGATGCCCTACCGGTTAGTTGAAAGCGAAGCTTTCAAAGCCCTGATGGAGTACGCTGAACCACGCTACGAGCTACCCAGTCGACACTTTTTTTCCAGAAAAGCCATCCCAGCCCTGCACCAGCATGTTAAACAGCGCATCGTCCATGCACACAGGCAATCTGTGAGTACAAAGGTGCACCTGACTACAGATGCATGGACCAGTAGGCATGGCCAGGGATGTTACGTGTCCATCACGGCACACTGGGTGAATGTGGTGGATGCAGGGTCTACAGGGGACATCAATTTCGGGACAGTTGTGCCTAGCCCACGGTCTAGGAAACAGTTGGCTGTAGGCGTTCGCACTCCCTCCTCCTCCTCCTCGTCCTCCTGCAGAAGCGAGAGCTCTTCCACAGACCGCAGTCGCCCAACCACTCCATCGGCAGCTGACACTGTTGCACACCAGTTATCCCATTATGGGCCAGCTACTGGCAAGCTTCAGCAGGCTGTATTGGCTATGAAGTGTTTGGGCGACAACAGACACACCGCGGAAGTTCTGTCCGAGTTCTTGCAGCAAGAAACGCAGTCGTGGCTGGGCACAGTAGATCTTGAGGCAGGCAAGGTAGTGAGTGATAACGGAAGGAATTTCATGGCTGCCATCTCCCTTTCCCAACTGAAACACATTCCTTGCCTGGCTCACACCTTAAACCTGGTGGTGCAGTGCTTATTGAAAACTTATCCTGGGTTCTCCGACCTGCTCCTCAAAGTGCGTGGACTTTGCTCACATATCCGCCGTTCGCCTGTACACTCCAGCCGTATGCAGACCTATCAGCGGTCTTTGAACCTTCCCCAGCATTGCCTAATCATAGACGTTGCAACAAGGTGGAACTCAACACTGCACATGCTTCAGAGACTGTGCGAACAGAGGCGGGCTGTTATGTTTTTGTGGGAGGATACACATACACGGGCAGGCAGTAGGATGGCAGACATGGAGTTGTCAGGTGTGCAGTGGTCGAAGATACAAGACATGTGTCAAGTCCTTCAGTGTTTTGAGGAATGCACACGGCTGGTTAGTGCAGACAACGCCATAATAAGCATGAGCATCCCCCTAATGTGTCTGCTGATGCAAAGTTTGACGCACATAAAGGATCAGGCGTCTGCACCAGAGGAAGAGGAAAGCCTTGATGACAGTCAGCCATTGTCTGGTCAGGGCAGTGTACAGGACGAGTTAGCGGGCGAAGAGGAGGTGGAGGACGAGGAGGATGATGGGGATGAGTATATTTTTAATGAGGAAGCTTTCCCGGGGGCACTGGACATTGGTTGCGTGGCAAGGCCGGGTTCTGGTTTTTTGAGGGACACAAGTGACGTAGATTTGCCTGAAACTGCCCCTCAACCAATCACAACCGCAGATTTGACAACTGGAACTTTGGCCCACATGGCGGATTATGCCTTACGTATCCTCAAAAGGGACACACGCATTACCAAAATGATGAACGATGACGATTACTGGTTGGCCTGCCTCCTTGATCCTCGCTATAAAGGCAAATTGCAAAATATTATGCCACATGAGAACTTGGAAGTAATATTAGCAACCAAACAATCAACTCTTGTTGACCGTTTGCTTCAGGCATTCCCAGCACACAGCGACCGTGATCGTTCTCACACGAGCTCCAGGGGGCAGCAGACCAGGAGTGTTAGGGGTGCACACATCAGAAGTGGCGTTGGCCAGAGGGGTTTTCTGACCAGGTTGTGGAGTGATTTTGCTATGACCGCAGACAGGACAGGTACTGCTGCATCAATTGAAAGTGACAGGAGACAACATTTGTCCAGTATGGTTACAAGCTATTTTTCATCCCTTATCGATGTTCTCCCTCAACCATCATTCCCATTTGATTACTGGGCATCCAAATTAGACACCTTGCCAGAATTGGCAGAATATGCATTGCAGGAGCTTGCTTGCCCGGCAGCTAGTGTCCTATCAGATAGAGTATTCAGTGCTGCAGGTTCAATATTAACCGAAAAAAGGACTCGTCTGGCTACCCAAAATGATCTAACATTCATTAAAATGAACCACAACTGGATTTCGAATTCTTTTGCCCCACCTTGCCCGGCTGACACCTAGCTTTCCTATGAAAAGCTCTTGCCTGTGGACTACTGTGAATTACTTTTCTAATGTCTAATTTGCTGCAGCTGATTGTCCAGCATACGACATGTTTACACCTCCCTAAATGGCCAAACTCCCCACACGGGGCTGTGGTATCGCCACTTGGCGCAAGCACCCGTGAGAGTGCTGTTTGTCTGAAGAGGTGGGTGTGCCCGCTTTTGGTCGACAGCACTGCCACTGGGTCCCTCATAGTACAATAAAGTGTCTCTGGCGGTGGTGGTGCGCACCCAACGTCAGACACACTGTTGTAACATGAGGGGCCCTGGGCCTGTACCGCCGGCCACAAGAGAGTTCACCCACCCCCAGGTCAAACACTGCTCTACCACTTCCACAGTTATCTCTCACACTTCCACCAATGTTTAGTCTATGCGCTGACATCCTTCCATTCCTGCCACTGACAATACCATTGTGTTGACATGTATGATGGTACTTAACATAGTCAGGGGCAGTGTCCTCTATTTACCACAGTAAATACTTTGCGCTAAATTAGTAGGTTTGAAACTACGCAGAGGATCCCACCCCTGTACCTAATGATTGCACCCTTTAGTGTTTTCGTTTTGTTTTAATGCGAGACATTCACATTTATTTATTGTTTTGGACTACTAACAGGCAGACACTCATTACAATCGGCCTCCGCTGACCAGACCACTGCTGCCCGTGTACCCCTGGAACCAATTTTAAATTGCCTACAGCCAGCCCAATTTATTATGTTAGGCCTTCGAAGCCTGTCTGCGGTCCCTCCTTCCACTAGGCCTCCACTGACCTGTCTACTGCTGCCCGTGTACCCCTGGAACCAATTATAAAGTGCCTACAGCCTGTCCAATTTTATTATGTTAGGCCTTCGAAGCCTGTCTGCGGTCCCTCCTTCAACTAGGCCTCCACTGACCAGACCACTGCTGCCCGTGTACCCCTGGAACCAATTTTAAATTGCCTACAGCCAGCCCAATTTATTATGTTAGGCCTTCGAAGCCTGTCTGCGGTCCCTCCTTCCACTAGGCCTCCACTGACCTGTCTACTGCTGCCCGTGTACCCCTGGAACCAATTATAAAGTGCCTACAGCCTGTCCAATTTTATTATGTTAGGCCTTCGAAGCCTGTCTGCGGTCCCTCCTTCCACTAGGCCTCCACTGACGTGTGTACTGCTGCCCGTGTACCCCTGGAACCAATTATAAAGTGGCTACAGCCTGTCCAATTTTATTATGTTAGGCCTTCGAAGCTTGTCTGCGGTCCCTCCTTCCACTAGGCCTCCACTGACCAGACGACTGCTGCCCGTGTACCCCTGGAACCAATTTTAAATTGCCTACAGCCAGCCCAATTTATTATGTTAGGCCTTCGAAGCCTGTCTGCGGTCCCTCCTTCCACTAGGCCTCCACTGACCTGTCTACTGCTGCCCGTGTACCCCTGGAACCAATTATAAGGTGCCTACAGCCTGTCCAATTTTATTATGTTAGGCCTTCGAAGCCTGTCTGCGGTCCCTCCTTCCACTAGGCCTCCACTGACCTGTCTACTGCTGCCCGTGTACCCCTGGAACCAATTATAAAGTGCCTACAGCCTGTCCAATTTTATTATGTTAGGCCTTCGAAGCCTGTCTGCGGCCCGTTCTTTCTACTACTCCTACACTGACCAGACCACTGCTGCCCGTGTACCCCTGGAACCTATTTAAAAGTGCCTACAGCCCAATATTTTTTTGTTAGGCCTTTGAAGCCTGTCTGCGGCCCATTCTTTCTACTACTACTACACTGACCAGTCTACTGCTGCCCGTGTACCCCTGGAACCAATGTTAAAGTGCCTACAGCCCAATATTTTTTTATGTTAGGCCTTCGAAGCCTGTCTGCGGCCCGTTCTTTCTACTACTCCTACACTGACCAGACCACTGCTGCCTGTGTACCCCTGGAACCTATTTAAAAGTGCCTACAGCCCAATATTTTTTTATGTTAGGCCTTCGAAGCCTGTTTGCGGCCCGTTCTTTCTACTACTACTACACTGACCAGACCACTGCTGCCCGTGTACCCCTGGAACCTATTTAAAAGTGCCTACAGCCCAATATTTTTTTATATTAGGCCTTCGAAGCCTGTCTGCGGCCCGTTCTTTCTACTACTACTACACTGACCAGTCTACTGCTGCCCGTGTACCCCTGGAACCAATGTTAAAGTGCCTACAGCCCAATATTTTTTTATGTTAGGCCTTCGAAGCCTGTCTGCGGCCCGTTCTTTCTACTACTCCTACACTGACCAGACCACTGCTGCCTGTGTACCCCTGGAACCTATTTAAAAGTGCCTACAGCCCAATATTTTTTTATGTTAGGCCTTCGAAGCCTGTCTGCGGCCCGTTCTTTCTACTACTACTACACTGACCAGTCTACTGCTGCCCGTGTACCCCTGGAACCAATGTTAAAGTGCCTACAGCCCAATATTTTTTTATGTTAGGCCTTCGAAGCCTGTCTGCGGCCCGTTCTTTCTACTACTCCTACACTGACCAGACCACTGCTGCCCGTGTACCCCTGGAACCTATTTAAAAGTGCCTACAGCCCAATATTTTTTTATGTTAGGCCTTCGAAGCCTGTCTGCGGCCCGTTCTTTCTACTACTACTACACTGACCAGTCTACTGCTGCCCGTGTACCCCTGGAACCAATGTTAAAGTGCCTACAGCCCAATATTTTTTTATGTTAGGCCTTCGAAGCCTGTCTGCGGCCCGTTCTTTCTACTACTACTACACTGACCAGTCTACTGCTGCCCGTGTACCCCTGGAACCAATGTTAAAGTGCCTACAGCCCAATATTTTTTTATGTTAGGCCTTCGAAGCCTGTCTGCGGCCCGTTCTTTCTACTACTCCTATACTGACCAGACCACTGCTGCCCGTGTACCCCTGGAACCTATTTTTAATTGCATAGAGCATCCTTTTTTTAATAGTAGGCGTACAAAGTCTGTCTGCGGTCCACTATTGAAATTGTCCTCCACTGCCCAGAGCAATGCTGCCTGTGTACCCCTGTAACCTTTTTTAAGCTGCAGTGAGCCACATTTTCGGTTTAAGGCCTACTACCTGTGTCTGTCTGCGCCACTCAATACAGCTGTGTTCCTTTGAAAAAAGCTGAGGGTCAATAGTCTTGTTTTCAGCCTCTAGGAAGTTTAAAACTGCATTGGGGCTACAACTTTGGTAGGGCCTACTAACGGTGTCTGCCGCCCCAAGGTGTGCCCCAGGTTTCGTCCACATTGCTTCGATCTTCCTACTCTCGTTTAGTAGTTGTTGCAAACTACACTGCATTAGGCCTACAAATTTGGTATGGGGTGTAGAGAGACGGTGTGTTACACTCCAAGGTGTTCCCCAGGTTTCGTCCACATTGCTTCGATCTTCCTACTCTCGTTTAGTAGTTGGTGAAAACTACACTGCATTAGGCCTACAAATTGGGTATGGGGTGTAGAGACGGTGTGTTCCACTCCAAGGTGTTCCCCAGGTTTCCTCTCCATTGCTTCAATCTTAATGCTCTCGTTTAGTAGTTGTTGGAAACTACACTGCATTAGGCCTACAAATTGGGTATGGGGTGTGGAGACGGTGTCTTCCACTCCAAGGTGTTCTCCAGGTTGCCTTTCCTGAGCTTCTATCTTCAGGCTCTTGTTAAATAGTGGTTGAATGGAACAACTGCATTTGGCGTACTAGTTGGTTTGGGGCCTACTAACAGTGTCTGCCGCTCCTTGCTGTTCTCCTGGTTTCCTGTTCTGAAATTCCATTTTCAGGCTCTCGTTAAGTAGTTGTTAATGTTAGACTGCATTTGGCCTACTATTTGGGTTGGGGCCTACTATCGGTGTCTGCCACTCCTTGCTGTTCTCCTCCACTGAACAAAGCTGTGCCGCCTGTTTACTACGGTTGCCAATTTTGAACTGCATTTCGACTACTTACTGATTTGGGCCTACTCTCTGTGTCAGCCTCTCATTCCAGTTGTTCTCCACTGCAATGCCCCCTGGTTAGTCCTGTGTTACCAATTTTGAACTGCATTTAGCCAACTTTATTCTTTGGGCCTATATCTGTGTTTCCTCCTCATCCTGCCCATTGCCCAGCCAGTGATAGATGAGTCTGCTGGTACATTGACCCATAACGCAACATTCCCCGTGCACGCTACACATCAAGATTGTGACCCTGCTGAAAGTCAGGTTCCTCTTCCCGCATACCATACCACCTTACACGGGGACAAAGAGGAAGGTGCAGATGAAAGTGCAGGTTCCTTCATCAGGTGGGGGGAGGAATACTAGTTGGCGACGTCACTGGCACAGGGCCTCTCATAGTACGCAAAAGTGTTGCTGCCAGTGGGAGGCGCCCCCGCCGTGCAAACACACCGCTGTACTTTGAGGGGCCCTGTGCCAGTGCCAATGCCAACGAGTGGGCCCCCCCTGCTTGCTCAGGATCACAGCACTTGCAAAGTTGAAATACTTACCTCTCCCTGCTCCACTGCCGTGACGTGGTCCAGATTTACTGGGCCCACTAATTACTTGAACCAGCCCTACCCCCCACAACTTTAGCCAAATGACCCCCAATTTCAAATGCCTTCCAATTATTATAAGGTAAATTACGATTGACAAGCTTCTGTAACAAGAATGGATGTTTTTGCCATTAAAATGGGCAGTGTAGGTGTTTTCCTGGCCTCCACTCACTGCCGACTATGCTCCCCCATTGACTTGCATTGGGTTTCGTGTTTCGGTCGATACCCGACTTTTCGCGATAATCGGCCGATTCCACTCGACTCGAATTCTAAGATAGTCGGGTTTCGAGAAACACGGCTCGACTCTAAAAAGGTCAAGGTCGCTCAACCCTATTAAGGACCTCTGCACCCTTCTGCAAAGTTTTGAAATGGCTACTAAGATGGTTAGTGCTGATGACGCCGTCATCAGCATCACTATTCCGGTAATTTATATGCTAGAGAAGACTTTGAATAGCCTGTCGGAGGAGATGGTAGTCCCAGAAGAAGGAGGAAGCAGAGGAGGATGCGGAAGAGATAACATTGTCTCTAAGTTCAAGACTGTCAACACACAGGCGGGTGCCAAGGGAGGGTAGATTCCTGCAATCTCGGGGGCTGATGATAACAGGCAAACTGTTATCGAAGGTGCAAGATCCGAGGAAAAAATGAAGGAGGAAGAGGTGATGGGCAAGCAACTCTCAGATAAAGAGGATAATACTCCCCTCTCTGTTTTTTTTCATTGGCAGGAAGAGATGGAGGAAACGAGCTTCATTGTTACTCAGCCACCAACACAGCATGGACTTAAACTTCAAGGTAGGACTCGAAATGTAAGTGCCTTCTTGCAACACTATGTGCAACATGATCCCCGTATAGTCATGATTAGGAAAAATGCTGACTACTAGGTTGCCGCTCTGTTATATCCATGTTATAAAACCAAATTTTGCCAGAAGATTCCCACCCCAGAAAGGGACCCATGAATGCTGGAGTATTGAAACACGCTTTTATACAACCTTAAGAGAGCTTTTCCCCAAGACAGCAGTGAAGAACACACTTCTCATCACAGCTCTAGATTTCCAACCTCCAGCACATCAATTTGTCAATGTCCAAACATTAGCAGCAGCAGTGGTGGAAGTGGAAGAAGCAATTTCTGTGAGTCCATTGACACTTTTTTTAGACCAACTCGTGCACCAGCACAACAAAACCCAAGTCTTACACGTGGTGAAAGAATGGAGAGGATGATGCAGGAGTATCTAGAACTGAATATAAATACCATCAGGGAGGGTTTGAACCCTTTCTCGTTTTGGTCTTCAAAAATGGATGAGTGGCCTGAGCTCACCTCACATGCCTTAGAGGTTTTATCATGCTCGGCAGCCAGCGTCCTCTCAGAACATATCTTCAGCACTGCTGGTAGTGTCCTAACGGATAAGCGCAGCCGGCTGTCCCCTAAAAGTGTAGACTGCCTAACTTTAATCAAAAAGTCATGGATCTCCAAGGACTTTTGCACTCCAATCTCAGACTGTACAGACTAGGCGATATTGCATTTTTTGTGTGATGCATTAATATCACTTAATTGCACTCTGATATCTTTAGTGTGGCTTCTGAGCCTGCTGCGGCTGCTGTTGTTGCTGATCTTAACACAAATTTGAGGAAATTTGAACAGTCCAAGTTGGTCTACATCTGTTGGGTTAGCTGTAGTGGAAGACGTCTTGGTCGCAATTATACTATTTCTATCCTCGTGACAGATATTCCATTTTTGTGGTGTCAGGCCCTCATTTTTTTAAAATGTGAACACTCCTGGTTGGGTGTACATCTGTTGGATTGGATGTAGTGGAAGACCTGTCGGACCTTATTATACTATTTCTACTGTGTTGAAATCGATGCCACTTTTGTAGTGTCTGCCAATAATTTTTAGAAATGTGAACCCTCCTGGTTGGGTGTTCATCTGCTGGAATGGGTGTAGTGGAAGACCTGTGGGTCCCATTAATACTATTTCTTCTCTCGTGATTGATGCCACTTCTATGGTAAGGTCCTCATTTGTTTAAATGTGAACACTCCTGGTTGGGTCTCATTTATGCGTGTTGCCTGTAGCATTAGGCCTCAGAGACCATCAGGCCTCCACTTCCTTTGACTCAACTACCCGTGTTACTATCCTTAAATTTTTCTGACAATGGTAGCTTACAAAACTGATATTTGTGCCACATGACTGTGGCTCAGCATGAAAGCAGGTAGAGGTGTTGCATGTGGTATCAATGCTCCCAGGAAAGAAGGCCTTCACCGATCCCTCACCCACCTCGTCTTACTGTGACATTCAATTGAAAGCTGTAAATGTGGTCCCAGACCCCAATACCTCATGCCTGGCTGATTGCTGCAGTGCCATGCTATAATTTGTACTGTGGGTGAAATGAGGCCACTTTCCTAGAGTCTGTCTCTCATTTGATGTGTCTTGGCAGCATTTGGGGATTGTCATGAGGTGTTGTGCATGTGTTTGTTTTTGCCTCCCATTGACATGAATGGTGTTCGGTTATGTTCAGCGAATATTCGACTATTTAATAGTTGAATTTTGCAAATTCGGCAATCGAAATCCAAACCGAACATTGAAATAATCCCTCATTGCTACTCATCACTAGTAACAAACTTCTCTGGACTTAGATAGTTTTATAGTAGATAGTCAATTGTTTTCTCTGGACTTGGATAGATATACTGTTAAAAATCCAGAACTTTGTGTCACTCCTAGCTCTGTGTCTTCTTGGTGTTCATACACCATATTTTATTATGCAAACTGTACATATTAAAAAATGTTGCTCCCTGCTAATGTGCATGAATTATCACCAAGTTTACAACTTTACTATAGGTGCCTACAGCAATCTAATTTGGTTCCTTCTCACTAGTAATTGCCAAATGCAATAAATGAAAGTGCTTTTAAGTACTTCCTCCAACACATTAACGAACAGTGGCATAGAAGTAATAAAATGAGCAGACATCTCCAAGGCCACAAGTCAATGAATAAAAAAGTCAGCTATTTACCTGTCTCTAATCACCAGGCATATACTGTATGTCTGTCACTAGATCAAAAGTGTTTCATTAAAGTTACAAATTTTTACATAACACAAGATCAGCTAAGGTATGGATAATGTATAATCCAATGAAAATGTCCTCAATATAAACATACCGTAATTGGAAGCATTTTTATTAGCACTTTTTAGGTTCTAGAAGCAGTTTATCCTTACACACCTTAGAACACACGTCAAACTCTGGCTCGAGGGCCAAATTTGGCCCACAGGGTGATTATATGACTATGTAGTTCCCAATATTCTGTATGGAGGACTATGTGGGGTCATTATACTGCATGTAGGACTATGTAGGGCCCATTATTGTGTTAGGAGGATTATGTGGGGCCAATTTGTCTGTATACAAAGCTATGTGGGACCCATTATTCTGTATGAAGGACCACTTCTTGGGTCAATCGCCAGCTGGTTTATTAAGCACTAGATGGTGGCCCGATTCTAACGCATCGGGTATTCTAGAATATGCATGTCCACGTAGTATATTGCACAGCCCACGTAGTATATTGCCCAGCCACGTAGTATATTGCCCAACCACGTAGTATATTGCCCAGCCACGTAGTATATTGCCCAGCCACATAGTATATTGCCCAGTCACGTACTATATTGCCCAGCTACGTAGTATATTGCCCAGTGACGTAGTATATTGCCCAGCCACATAGTATATTGCCCAGCCATGTAGTATATTGCCCAGTTACATAGTATATTGCCCAGTCACGTACTATATTGCCCAGCTACGTAGTATATTGCCCAGCGACGTAGTATATTGCACAGCCCACGTAGTATATTGCCCAGCTACGTAGTATATTGCCCAGTGACGTAGTATATTGCCCAGCCACATAGTATATTGCCCAGCCACGTAGTATATTGCCCAGTCACGTAGTATATTGGCCAGTCACGTAGTATATTGCCCAGTCACGTAGTATATTGCCCAGTCACATAGTACATTGCCCAGCCACGTAGTATATTGCACAGCGACATAGTATATTGCCCAGGCACGTAGTATACAGCATAGAGCCACGTAGTATACAGCACAGACACGTAGTATACTGCCCAGTCACATAGTATATTGGCCAGTCACGTAGTATATTGCCCAGTCACGTAGTATATTGCCCAGCCACGTAGTATTTTGCCCAGTCACGTAGTATATTGGCCAGTCACGTAGGATATTGCCCAGTCACGTAGTATATTGCCCAGTCACGTAGTACATTGCCCAGCCACGTAGTATATTGCACAGCGACGTAGTATATTGCCCAGGCACGTAGTATACAGCATAGAGCCACGTAGTATACAGCACAGACACGTAGTATACTGCCCAGTCACATAGTATATTGGCCAGTCACGTAGTATATTGCCCAGCCATGTAGTATATTGCCCAGCCACATATGTAACAGGTTAAAAAAGACTTAAAATAAAAAATAAACATATACTCACCATCCGGGGGCCCCTTGTAGTCCTGGCGCCTGTGTGCGGTGCACGCGGCAGCTTCCGGTCCCAGGGCTGGTATGAGCGCAGGATCTGTGATGACGTCACGGTCACCTGACCGTGACGTCATGGCAGGTCCTTCTCGCATAGCATCATTGGCACCGGAACCTGCCGCTTGCACTGCCGAGAACAGCGCGACGTCGTATGGTGAGAATAACATTTTTTTTTATTATTATTATTTGTAACATTAGATCTTTTTACTAGTGTTGAGCATTCCGATACCGCAAGTATCGGGTATCGGCCGATACTTGCGGTATCGGAATTCCGATACCGAGATCCGATACTTTTGTGGTATCGGGTATCGGTATCGGATCCATAGGGATGTGTAAAATAAAGAATTAAAATAAAAAATATTGATATATTCACCTCTCCGGCGGCCCCTGGACATCACGCTGGTAACCGGCAGGCTTCTTTGTTTAAAATGAGCGCGTTTAGGACCTGCGAATGACGTCGCGGCTTCTGATTGGTCGCGTGCCGCTCATGTGACCGCCACGCGACCAATCAGATGCCGCGACGTCATTCTCATTCACTAAACTCCTAATTCTAGGAATTTAGGACCTGCGAATGACGTCGCGGCTTCTGATTGGTCGCGTGGCGGTCACATGAGCGGCACGCGACCAATCAGAAGCCGCGACATCATTCGCAGGTCCTAAACGCGCTCGTCCTAAACGCGCTCATTTTAAACAAAGAAGCCTGCCGGTTACCAGCGTGATGTCCAGGGGCCGCCGGAGAGGTGAATATATCAATATTTTTTATTTTAATTCTTTATTTTACACCTCACTATGGATCCCAGGGCCTGAAGGAGAGTTTCCTCTCCTTCAGACCCTGGGAACCATCAGGATACATTCCGATACTTGATGTCCCATTGACTTGTATTGGTATCGGATATCGGTATCGGCGATATCCGATATTTTTCGGGTATCGGCCGATACTATCCGATACCGATACTTTCAAGTATCGGACGGTATCGCTCAACACTACTTTTTACTACTGATGCTGCATACGCAGCATCGATAGTAAAAAGTTGGTCACACAGGGTTAACAGCTGCGTTAATGGAGTGAGTTACACCGTGGTCCATTAACGCTGGCATTAACCCTGTGTGAGGGCTGACTGGAGGGAAGTGTGGAGCGGGCACTGACTGCGGGGAGGAAGGAGCGGCCATTTTGCCAGCGGACTGTGCCCATTGCTGATTGGTCGTGGCAATGGTCGTGGGCGTTTTGCCACGACCAATCAGCGACATGGATTTCCATGACAGACAGAGGCCGTGACCAATGAATATCCGTGACAGAAAGACAGAAGGACAGAACGACGGAAGTGAACCTTAGATAATTATATAGTAGACTAGCTATTGAACCCGTTCTACGCTCGGGTGGCGAGCATTTATATTGGTATATGGTCCCCATCCTGGTATGTGCTGCTCCATCCTGCGTCCCCATCCTGTCATGTGCTGCTCCCATCCTGCGCCCCCATCCTGTCATGTGCTGCACCCATCCTGTGCCCCCATCCTGTCATGTGCTGCTCCCATCCTGCGCCCCCATCCTGTCATGTGCTGCACCCATCCTGCGTCCCCATCCTGTCATGTGCTGCTCCCATCCTGCGCCTTCATTCTGACATGTGCTGCACCCATCCTGCGCCTCCATTCTGACATGTGCTGCTCCCATCCTGCGCCACCATTCTTTAATTTACTGCTCCCATCCATATGCCCCATACACTGCTCCATAAAGGCTTATGGCCCCCATAAGATGCTCCATAGTATATGCCCCGTACACTGCTCCATAAAGGTTGATGGCCCCCATAAAATGCTACATAGTATATGTCCCCATACGCTGTTCCATAAAGGTTTATGGCCCACATAAGATGCTCCATGGTATATGCCCCCGTACACTGCTCCATTATGGTTTATGGCACCCATAAGATGCTCCATGGTATATGCCCCCGTACACTGCTCCATTATGGTTTATGGCCCCATAAGATGCTCCATTGTATATGCCCCCGTACACTGCTCCATTATGTTTTATGGCCCCATAAGATGCTCCATATTATATGCCCCTGTACACTGCTCCATTATGGTTTATGGCCCCATAAGATGCTCCATTGTATATGCCCCCGTACACTGCTCCATTATGGTTTATGGCCCCATAAAATGCTCCATATTATATGCCCCCGTACACTGCTCCATAAAGGTTTATGGCCCCCATAAGATGATCAATTGTATATGCCCCCGTACACTGCTCCATTATGGTTTATGGCCCCATAAGATGCTCCATGGTATATGCCCCCGTACACTGCTCCATTATGGTTTATGGCCCCATAAGATGCTCCATTGTATATGCCCCCGTACACTGCTCCATTATGGCTTATGGCCCCATAAGATGCTCCATGGTATATGCCTCCATACACTGCTCCATTATGGTTTATGGCCCCATAAGATGCTCCAGTGTGTATGCCCCCGTACACTGCTCCATTATGATTTATGGCCCCCATAAGATGCTCCACAGAGTATGCCCCTGTACACTGCTCCATTATGGTTGATGGCCCCCATAAGACGCTCCAGTGTGTATGCCCCCGTACACTGCTCCATTATGGTTTATGGCCCCCATAAGATGCTCCATAGTGTATGCCCCCGTACACTGCTCCATTATGGTTGATGGCCCCCATAAGACGCTCCAGTGTGTATGCCCCCGTACACTGCTCCATTATGGTTTATGGCCCCATAAGATGCTCCATAGTGTATGCCCCCGTACACTGCTCCATTATGGTTTATGGCCCCATAAGATGCTCCATTGTATATGCCCCGTATGCTGCTGCAATATATGAAAAAAAAATACCATACTCACCTATCGTCGCTGGGGGGGCCTGAGCAGGCGGGGACACCGGTGCGCTGTGGGGATCAGGTGCCGGTATCGCCGCCAGCTCAGGCCCCCCAGCACTTGCTATATTCACCTGGCCCTGTTCCACCGCTGCGCGCCGCCATCTTCCGGCTCCTCTGGCTGTGACTGGTCAGTCAGAGGGTGGCGCGCATTAAGCGCATCATCGCACCCTCTGAACTGAACGTCACAGGCAGAGGACCCGGAAGATGGCGGCGCACAGCGGTGGAACGGGGCCAGGTGAATATAGCTGATACTTACCCTCCTGGCGGTCCCTGCTTTTCTGTTGGAGATCGCAGTGTGCGTTCAGTGTTTACGCATACCACGATCTCCTGGGAGCGTCTCTCTGTGGGGGCCAGACTGCGCCGGCGCTTGCGCTTGCGCAGTCTATAAAGGCTTCGGACAGAGTGACGCTCCCAGCATTATATTATAGATGACATAAACCATTTTGGCAGGATTTACCAAAATAAAAATTGTCTTTCAGGCATAACAACAAAACAAAAGGTAACGTATAGCAGAGTCCTTATATCTGTGGGATTCGCCCACTCAGAATGCCATAAGGCTATGGGTGCGTGATTCGTTTTTGATGCGTTTTTGCTGCTTTTTTTTACGTGCGTAAATGGTCCAAAAACTCAATGGAAAACTAAAGCAATGACAATCCTGAAGTGTTGTGCACATGAAAAGTAAATTTCCGTCTGTATTTGCAGCATTTTATTTTCTGCAGCATGTCAATTCTTTTTGTGTTTCTGCAGCATTTCTGACTCATTGACTTCAATTGAGCCAGTCTAATCTGCAGCAAAAATGAGGTTTGCATATTTGCTGCAGATTTGCTGCCAAAAACACTGCAATTTGTCAAAGGGAAATTATGTCAGAAGGAGGAAGAGTGTGTGGGTGAAGAATATGTGTGCATGTCTCTGTGCATTGATGGAGAATATGTGCGTGTCTGTGTGTGTCTGTCTGTGTGTATGTACCCATGCAACGTGTGTACCCACGCATCGTCTGAACACAGGCCTCACCTGATGGAACTCTACTCCCATCCGGCTACGTCTTATATAACATAGCAGAGACACCATAAGTCAATGATTGGAGAATAGCCTCATCATCCAGCACCTGTGTTCAATTGTAAAAAAATCACAACATTTACATATTGACATACAAAATACATACTCACCGAATGCCTAATCCCAGATGCCCTCATCTGCAAACAATCAAACATAATAAACCAACACATACTCATCTTTCCACCGTAGTCCATTTAATACCGAGTGTCCCATGGCGATCTCACGTGTAGAAGAGTCACATCGGGAGATTTGACCGCTCTACCCGGCCGCCGGCGATACTCTGACAGGGGGGTAATCACTCCTGCAGTGTATCACTTAGCTGCCGTGAGAGTTCATCAGCTGATCAGCTCCGGTGCTCTCACTTATGGCACCGTTGCGTGGGAAAGTTCTCCCACAGCGGTAGTGCCATGAGAGCAGCGGAGCTGATGAACTCTGGTGAACTCTTATGGCAGCTAAGTGATATACTGACATGAGGTAATTGCCCCTGCAGTGTATTTCCGGCGGCCGGGTAGAGCAGTCATATCTCCTGATGTGACTGTTCTACACGTGAGATCGCCATGGGACACTCGGTATTAAATGGACTACATTGGACAGGATACTATTATATGTTGGTTTAATATTTTTTGATTGTTCGCAGGTGATGAGGGCGTCGGGGATTAGGCATTCAGTAAGTATGGTAAATTTAGATTCAATGTAGGAGTCTGTGTGATTATGTCAAATAAATGACATTATTCTGGACGTGTCTTTATTTACCATGTAACTATAAGATTAGTAATGGATAGGTGTCTTATAGACGCCTCTCCATAACTAACCTCTGTGCTTGATGTCATCTGACAATACAAATGTGACATCAGCCTCACAAATATGAACCCCACTTGCCACCGCTACAGGGAAAGTGGGAAGAGCAGGACTAAGTGCCAGAATTGGCGCATCTATAATGCGTCATTTCTGGGGCGGCAGAGAGCTGATTTTCCTAGCCTGGGGATGCCAATATCCATGGTCCCTACCCAGGTTATTAATATCAGCCCACAGCTGTCTGTCTAGCCTTTGCTGGTTTGATTTTTATAGGGGAACCCCATGTCAATTCTTTTCTGGGGTTCCCCTGTAAATTAGCCAGTAAAGGCTAAGCAAACAGCTGTGAGCTAATATTAATAGCCTGGGAACCTCTGGCTATTAGCTCCTTCTCAGAATATTAACATCAGCCCTCAGCTGTCGGCTCTCCCTGTTTATGAAAATTATGCGTGAGCCCATGCAATTTTTAATTTTTTTTTTTTTTAAATTAACAGATTTTGCATTTCACACAGATTTCTGACAGTTGCTTTTTTGTTACAGCATATGTTGGTTAATTATGTTGATGCTCCTACATAGGCAGGTGTGTGTGTCTTTATTTAATAGTAATGAGGGTATCTAGCTGAAGAGGATGAACAAGGAAATGACATCACAATTCTTTTTTTTATATCTTTATTTAGCTCTATGGATTTACAAAAATGCATGCAAAAACACATGCAAAAATGCATAAAAAAGACATGCAGAGACCTTGCAAACATTTCTGCAAGCAAATACGCAACGCTCGCACATAGCCTAGTTCTGTTCAGTTTAATTGTATTTGATAATATAAAGACTATGCATATTGTATTTAGTTTAGTATTATTTGTGCAAAAAAGCGCTGAAACAATGAATCATTTTTTATATATTTTAAATAGAGAATTAGAAATTTTAGAGCAAGGTACAGCTGTGAGTAATGACCAGAAGCATTTGTGTCTAAGGCTATGTGCACACTTTGCGGATTCCACTGCGGATTTTTCCGCAGCGGAATTCCAAAATCCGCAGTGAAAACCCGTTGCGGTTTTTACTGCGGATTTATTGCGTTTTTTACTGCGGTTTCTTCTGCGGATTTTCATCTGCAGTTTCCTATTGGAGCAGGTGAAAATCCGCAGAAAAGAAGTGACATGCTGCGGAATGTAATCCGCAGCGTTTCCGCGCAGATTTTTCCGCAGCACGTGCACAGCGTTTTTTGTTTCCCATAAGTTTACATTGTACTGTAAACTCAGGGGAAACTGCTGCGGATCCGCAGCGGTCAAAGGTACCGTTACATGTTACGATCTCGTCACATGCAACTATCTTGTTAACGATGTAAATTTTGGCTCCACGTTAGCCTCATTGCAAACCTTTGCAGAACGATTTTTCACAATGGCAGGAATAGGAGAATTTAGACCAAAGTCGTTCATCTCAGCGTTACACTGAACGATGCTGCACATCTTCTGACACATAATTGGACGAGGATCGTCAGATTTGAGATCCTGACCTCAAATCTGCGATCAGCGATCCAACGATGTGTTCGTCCGATATCTTCACGTTACACGCAACGATGTGAAAACGACATTGCATGAACGACGTGATCATGTGACGTTTTCAAACGATATCGTCAATGAGATCGTAACGTGTAACTGTACCTTTAGGCCTCTTGTGCAAATTTGGCGCAAAAAAAATTCGCACAAGAGGACTGAAATTTTAGTGTGAAAAATATACAAAAGAATAACTGTTATTTGTTTTCATGCTTTTTATTTTTTTTTTTAAAAACCAATAAGATTTTTTTTCACTAAAGGGTTATTTCACACCAACATCAAACAAATAGTCACATTTTCAAGATGAGCAGTGTATAAGCGGCATGGCCAAACAAATGTGATAAAACAGTGAACAAGAAAACAATATAATCAAATTATACAACAGGGAGGGATGTTGGTGGAGGAGTGGGAAGAGGGGAGGGGGGAAAGGGTAAAGACAAATACATGGGGGTAGGGGAGTAAAGGAGCACGCATCAAAGGATGCTTTTTATTTTTGTTATAAAAATGTAAAAAAAATACAAGGAATAAAACAATTCCACACATATTTTCCATAGGCAGCAGTGGGGGGGCTGTGTGTGTGTGAGTGGCATGTCCTTGTGTGACTAGCATTTCAGCACTCACTCAGCAGTCTGTCTGAACATGTCGGAACATACCTGGCACTGCCTGGGTATGTCCCTGGTACATTTGCCACACGTGTATTTGTAGCAGTCAACACATCTCTCAGTTGCACAATTGTTCGTGCATCGATGATTGACCTGACACTTCACCCTTTTGCCAGGGCTGAGTGTGGAAGGAAGTTGCCAAAGGAGTTTCTCCTTGCGTGCCTTCTTTTCAGTCACATGACGGCCACCTAACTCTTTTGCAAGCTCAACAAGGAAGTCCACCCGTCTCTCCTGCACCCCAGTGCATGCCTGATCAATCATATTGTAGAACACGGCGATTGGCCATCTCCGTGTTCCTGCACGCACGCTGTACTCCCGCACCATTTGGTCCATTACATCCACACCCCACTTTGTGTGGTTGTATTGTGTGACCGTGTTTGGCTTCCTTTTGTTGGTTTCCTCAGTCTCAACCACGCTGTGCATGATGCTGAGAATGTAGACGGCCTTCTTTCGTTTGGGTGCATACACTGTCAGTGTGGCACCAGTGGTTGAAAACACCTGAGTGGTGAATTCAGTGCGGTCCATCTGTCTAGCGGATTGAGGAATTTCCCGGCGACTCTTGTTGACTGTGCTGAGGATAGTGGTTTCCTGGCTAAGCAGTCGTTGTGCAAGTGACAATGATGTAAAGAAATTGTCCGTGGTTACAGTTCTGTGGTTTCGGGTCATAGTGGCAATGATCCTTGGGTTTCCCAGGTTTGCTGACCAGCTGTCACGTAGTAATGGAACCTTGGTCACCCTCCGCAAGATAATGACTGAAATAAATGCCATTAGTTCCGGGAGACCCATGAACCAATCCACCTGCTCCGTGTGACGTGCATGTTGAGTAGTCCATTCTTCAATGCTACGAAGCATGTCAAGACTGATAAAACAGAGGAAGCTCTGAAGGCGACTCTGGACACTTCGTCTGGCCTTAGCACTTGGCTCTCCATCTGTAGGGTACGGTTCTATTGGGGTCAAATGGAGATGTTTCCCCACTTGTACTTCATGCCACACTGTGCCATCTTTTGCGGTCTCTGTCGGCTCACTCGCCAACCGAGCTCTCTTTTTTGGTAGAGGCGGAGTCTCCTCATCTGCAAGATAAATAATTTCAAATAAGCATTTTGTTTTGGTTCAAAATAAAAAAGATAGTCAGGAAATAAAATAGGTAACTCACACTGCCTTTTTTGGCATCCTGTTCTGTCCGTTTTTGAAACAAGCAGAACAGGATCCCTTTTGGCCCCCATGCACCATGGGTGATGTCCGTGTGCTATCCGTGAATCCACAGATAGCACTGTCTGCTGTCACCACATACTCACCTCCATCCAGCGCCTCTTCTCCTCTCACTTCCGGTTCACTCTTGGGCTCAGTGAAGTGAATATTCATAGCCTAATGAGCGGCACCGGAAGTGAGAGGAACTGTCAGCGCTGGACTGAGGTGAATATGAAATTCTTTATTTTTAGGCTTTTCACTTTCCTCCGTGGTCCGTGCACACGGAAGTCACATGGATGACATCTGTGTGCATGGACGTTTTCGGCAAAAAGCGGTCCGTGCTTCCGCGAAACAACGGACATGTCTCTGTGTGGAGCAGACGGACACGCATGTGCTCCACACAGAGACACAGTTCGTGCGGAATGGGGCCATAGGGGAACATGTGTCCCTTAAGTCCGTGCCTACGGCATGTGTCAGCACAGACCCCACATGTGCCGGTTGAAGGACTATGTCTTCTCCATCTGAGTCTGAAGGGTTTGTGTTGCTCAGAATCAGTTCCAGTGCCTCTTCAATGGTGTGCCTTCTCTCCATTTTCTTTCCTGTGAACAAAATAGGTTTCTCCCCCACACTCAGGGAGAAACCAAAATAGGTTTTTCTTGTGAGCAGCAACCCCCACACTCAGGAATAGCTTGCATTCTTCTATTTACACACTCTTATCTTAGATAATCCCCCCTGCAGATTCCTCAGGCAAGAGCACATTTACAAATGAAAGGATGCTAATTAAGGTGTCACTATGGACTGAGGGTCATTTGACCATCTCTCAGGACTTCAGGGGGGATCTTGAAATTCCCGGGACTTCTAGTGTTAAACGGGGCGATGAATGGAAAACTGCATTTAATACGCCCAAGGGCCATTTTGAGTACCTAGTTATGCCATTTGGACTTGCCAATGCTGCATCAGTATTTCAGTCCTTTATGCATGACATCTTCCAAGAGTACCTGGATAAATTCCTGATTGTATACTTGGATGATATTTTGGTCTTCTCGGATGATTGGGAGTCTCATGTGAAGCAGGTCAGAATGGTGTTCCAGGTCCTGCGTGCTAATTCTTTGTTTGTGAAGGGATCAAAGTGTCTCTTTGGTGTTCAGAAGGTTTCATTTTTGGGGTTCATTTTTTCCCCTTCTACCATCGAGATGGACCCTGTTAAGGTCCAGACCATTTATGATTGGACTCAGCCGACATCTCTGAAGAGTCTGCAAAAGTTTCTTGGCTTTGCTAATTTTTATCGTCGCTTCATCTGTAATTTTTCTAGTATTGCTAAACCATTGACCGATTTGACCAAGAAGGGTGCTGATGTGGTCAATTGGTCTTCTGCTGCTGTGGAAGCTTTTCAAGAGTTAAAGCGTCGTTTTTCTTCTGCCCCTGTGTTGTGTCAACCAGATGTTTCGCTTCCGTTCCAGGTTGAGGTTGATGCTTCTGAAATTGGAGCGGGGGCTGTTTTGTCGCAAAGATGTTCTGATTGCTCGGTGATGAAGCCATGCGCCTTCTTTTCCAGGAAGTTTTCGCCTGCTGAGCGAAATTATGATGTTGGCAATCGAGAGTTGCTGGCCATGAAGTGGGCATTCGAGGAGTGGCTTCATTGGCTTGAAGGAGCTAAGCATCGCGTGGTGGTCTTGACTAGTGTTGAGCATTCCGATACCGCAAGTATCGGGTATCGGCCGATACTTGCGGTATCGGAATTCCGATACCGAGATCCGATATTTTTGTGATATCGGGTATCGGTATCGGAAGTGTAAAATAAAGAATTAAAATAAAAAATATTGTTATATTCACCTCTCCGGCGGCCCCTGGACATCAGCGGGAGGATCCGGCGTCCGGCACGGCTTCTTTCTTCAAAATGCGCGCCTTCAGGACCTGTGGTATGACGTCCCGGCTTCTGATTGGTCGCGTGCCGCCCATGTGACCGCCACGCGACCAATCAGAAGCCGCGACGTCATTCCTCAGCTAAAGTCCTAGAATGAGCGCCTTTTAGGACCTGAGGAATGACGTCGCGGCTTCTGATTGGTCGCGTGGCGGTCACATGGGCGGCACGCGACCAATCAGAAGCCGGGACGTCATTCCACAGGTCCTGAAGGCGCGCATTTTGAAGAAAGAAGCCGTGCCGGACGCCGGATCCTCCCGCTGATGTCCAGGGGCCGCCGGAGAGGTGAATATAACAATATTTTTTATTTTAATTCTTTATTTTACACTTTAATATGGATCCCAGGGCCTGAAGGAGAGTTTCCTCTCCTTCAGACCCTGGGATCCATGAGGATACATTCCGATACTTGATGTCCCATTGACTTGTATTGGTATCGGATATCGGTATCGGCGATATCCGATATTTTTCGGGTATCGGCCGATACTATCCGATACCGATACTTTCAAGTATCGGACGGTATCGCTCAACACTAGTCTTGACTGATCACAAGAACTTGACTTATCTCGAGTCTGCCAAACGGTTGAATCCTAGACAGGCTCGTTGGTCGCTGTTTGTGGTTTCGTACCTTCCGGGCTCTAAAAATGTGAAGGCGGATGCCCTGTCTAGGAGTTTTGTGCCCGACTCTCCAGGTTTGCCTGAGCCGGCGGGTATTCTCAAAGAGGGAGTAATTGTGTCTGCCATCTCCCCTGATTTGCGGCGGGTGCTGCAAAAATGTCAGGCTAATAAACCTGATCGTTGCCCAGCAGAGAAACTGTTTGTCCCTGATAGGTGGACGAATAAAGTTGTCTCTGAGGTTCATTGTTCGGTGTTAGCTGGTCATCCTGGAATCTTTGGTACCAGAGATTTAGTGGCTAGATCCTTTTGGTGGCCGTCTCTGTCGCGGGATGTGCGTTCTTTTGTGCAGTCCTGTGGGATTTGTGCTCGGGCTAAGCCCTGCTGTTCTCGTGCCAGTGGGTTGCTTTTGCCCTTGCCGATCCCGAAGAGGCCTTGGACACATATCTCTATGGATTTTATGGATTTTATTTCGGATCTCCCTGTCTCTCAAAAAATGTCGGTCATTTGGGTAGTTTGTGATCGCTTCTCTAAGATGATCCATTTGGTACCCTTGTCTAAATTACCTTCCTCTTCTGATTTGGTGCCATTGTTCTTCCAGCATGTGGTTCGTTTACATGGCATTCCAGAGAACATCGTTTCTGACAGAGGTTCCCAGTTTGTTTCGAGGTTTTGGCGAGCCTTTTGTGCTAGGATGGGCATTGATTTGTCTTTTTCCTCGGCTTTCCATCCTCAGACAAATGGCCAGACTGAACGAACCAATCAGACCTTGGAAACATATCTGAGATGTTTTGTTTCTGCTGATCAGGATGATTGGGTGTCCTTTTTGCCGTTGGCTGAGTTCGCCCTTAATAATCTGGCCAGCTCGGCTACCTCGGTTTCGCCGTTTTTCTGCAATTCTGGGTTCCATCCTCGTTTCTCTTCAGGGCAGGTTGAGTCTTCGGACTGTCCTGGTGTGGATACTGTGGTGGATAGGTTGCAGCGGATTTGGACTCATGTAGTGGACAATTTGACCTTGTCCCAGGAGAAGGCTCAACGTTTCGCTAATCGCAGACGCTGTGTGGGTCCCCGACTTCGTGTTGGGGATTTGGTTTGGTTGTCATCTCGTTATATTCCTATGAAGGTTTCCTCTCCTAAGTTTAAGCCTCGTTTCATTGGTCCGTATAGGATTTCTGAGGTTCTTAATCCTGTGTCTTTTCGTTTGACCCTTCCAGATTCTTTTTCCATCCATAACGTATTCCATAGGTCATTGTTGAGGAAATACGTGGCGCCTGTGGTTCCATCTGTTGATCCTCCTGCCCCGGTTTTGGTGGAGGGGGAGTTGGAGTATATAGTGGAGAAGATTTTGGATTCTCGTGTTTCGAGACGGAAACTCCAGTATCTGGTTAAGTGGAAGGGTTATGGTCAGGAAGATAATTCCTGGGTCTTTGCCTCTGATGTCCATGCTGCCGATCTTGTTCGTGCCTTTCATATGGCTCATCCTGGTCAGCCTGGGGGCTCTGGTGAGGGTTTGGTGACCCCTCCTCAAGGGGGGGTACTGTTGTGAATTCTGTGATCGAGCTCCCTCCTGTGGTCACAAGTGGTACTGCGGCTTCTGAGTTTCCTTCCTCAGGTGATGAGGTTAAGTCGTTAGGTGCTGTTCTATTTAACTCCACCTAGTGCTTTGATCCTGGCCTCCAGTCAATGTTCTAGTATTGGTCTTGCTTCCTCCTGGATCGTTCCTGTGGCCTGTCTGCTCAGCATAAGCTAAGTTCTGCTTGTGTTACTTTTGTTGCTATATTTTCTGTCCAGCTTGCTATTTTAGTTTTGCTTGCTTGCTGGAAGCTCTGAGACGCAGAGGAAGCACCTCCGTACCGTTAGTCGGTGCGGAGGGTCTTTTTGCCCCTCTGCGTGGTTGTTTGTAGGTTTTTGTGTTGACCGCAAAGCTATCTTTCCTATCCTCGGTCTATTCAGTAAGTCGGGCCTCACTTTCCTATATCTATTTCATCTCTGTGTTTGTATTTTCATCTTAACTCACAGTCATTATATGTGGGGGGCTGCCTTTTCCTTTGGGGAATTTCTGTGAGACAAGGTAGGCTTATTTTTCTATCTTCAGGGCTAGCTAGTTTCTCAGGCTGTGCCGAGTTGCATAGGGAGCGTTAGGCGCAATCCATGGCTACCTCTAGTGTGGTTTGATAGGTTTAGGGATTGCGGTCAGCAGAGTTCCCACGTCTCAGAGCTCGTCCTATGTTTTGTGGTTTTTGTCAGGTCACTTGTGTGCTCTGAACTTCAAGGTCCATTGTGGTTCTGAATTACCTATTCATAACAGGTTAATTGGTCATCATAGATGTCCAAACGATTCGATATCGCTAGAGAGAGTGTTTATTGTGTTGTTATGACAAGAGCTAGTTAGTTCACTGTTGTTAGTTTAGCAGGAGGGTGTAGTGTCCCAGATAAAAAGTCAGTATATATCCCTGAAGAGAGCAGAGTTCATGTGCTCACCGATGCCGCTCTCTGCAAAGCTGCTGTGTTATTATTCTGACTCAGCAACAGTGATCTCTACTCCTCAGATGGATAAGGGAGTAGATCTCAGCCGCCACAAGCATTCCTCCTCCTCCTACTTCTGTTGTAATGGTGTCTCTGACTGTATGCGATTAATTGCAGTAAGCGGACGCAATGAAAATTTGAGGCTGCAGCTTCAGGAGGCAAAGTAGACCCTCGCCAACGTGGGCGTTTTAGCGCTTACCCCGCAACGATATAGTGTCGATGAGACCTGACGCTAGTACCCAAGCAACAGATTGGTCATTCACCCAGGAGGGGAGAGTGTGAGCGTGAGCATCAGGTCCGTTGGTATTGCGGGTGGCACTAGTTGTTTTGTGTGTCCTTACAATAGGGGTTCTCTGCTGTGCTTAAATATGTAAAAGGTTGCTCCTGTGGGGTTGACAGCAGATGGAGGTAGCTGAGATTATCAGGGGCTTCCCCACTTGGTTGTCTATATATTTATTGGTATAAACATAAGGATGAATGACCTCAGGGAGATCAAAACATCCAACACCGCGGAGACACCATCACGTGTTTCTCAATGCAGTGATCCAGAACACTGCTCCCATCCCTTATGAGAAATATGCTAATGCATGTACAAAGCCGCGGAGACACCATTACGTGTTTCTCAATGCAAGCAATAAATAGCCAGGTCTTTCACCGGGAAGGAACAACCACGGGAAGGGCAGCATCCAAAAAGGAAAACGACCTATGCCAAAACATGGTATCCATTCACAGACAGCTGTTTCAGGGTATTTGCCCCTCATCAGTGTGGAGTAGGAAACTGGCTATTAAGAGCAGTGTCTCCGCGGTGTTGGGTGTTTTGATCTCCCCGAGGTCATTCATCCTTATGTTTATAGTCCTTTTACTAGGCACTGCTCCTAATAGCCAGTTTGAAAATAATAGCCAGTTGGAAAACGGAACGATCTCACCAATTCCAGGATGCATGAACAGGAGTACCGGAAGACCTCTGGTCAGGGAACAATCCGGAGTTTGATGAAGAGAGCTGACAATGCCCTGTCATTCCCTATGGGGCTAACAATAGTCTATCCCCAAAGCTCCTGCCCTTACAAGGGCAGTCCACAGCTACCCATGTATCAACATGCCCTGCACTCTCACTGTCGTCAGTCCCAACGTGTTTCCTCCAAGCTAATCATCAGGGGACCTGCTTGTCTGAAGAGATAAGTGCCTACATGCTCAAAAAGGGAGACATAAGTTGTTGCCACCCCCAGGCAGGATAGCATAGGGGGTGGCAGCAACTTATGTACTCCTGCTCATGCATCCTGGAATTGGTGAGATCATTCCGTTTTCCAATTCTTATTCTTATTGGTGACACCGTGGTATAGGTGCCATGTTTTGCCATTCTGTGATAATTGTTTATTCACATGCAACCAACTGTATGAAATATTGCTCTGTGATTTATATGCATTTGTTTCTGGCAGCTAGTGTTTGAATCATACGTTGGTCTGCCCTTCATCCGCAAGTGCCTCTGCAGGCGGAGTTTTTTGAATCCTACTAGGGGTTTTTGTTGTGTTTCATAGTTGAGACCTTACCCCATGTGTTTTTATATCACTTTTGGGTGACTTTTTGTTTTGACTTTTATCAATTTCTAGTAAAAGTTATGTTTTATTTCCACTTGCGCTGTATTGAGCATACTGAATCACGGTAGCAACTGCAAAAAAAAATATTTTTTCCTGTCCAACAGCTCAAATCACTGAACAATATCACCACACCACTAAATAACAAAGTGTGAGACAGCATGCTGTTTCACATTTAGCAAGTGAAAAAATACAATTTAAAAAGGTCTACTCACACATGGAGCACAATAGAAGAAGTACACAACACACTTATATGAAATGTGCCCTGCTGTCTTCATCTGTGGACCTCAGTAATGGCGCAAAAAATGCTGGAAGGTCGATTTCACAGCCACACAGGACACCAGCTATCTAAACTATCTGACTAAGAAACAACCATCTAACTAACTAGCTAAAATCTATCAGCAAACAGTCCTAGCATCAGGAGCAGCCTCTCTGCACTGTTACATTGTCAAAGTTGTGCTAAAACAAGATGTCTGTTCTTTATATGGAGATGGACATATGATATAAGCAGCCAATGACACAAGCCGTTGTGTCAAGAAATTGTGGATGTTTCCTGCACCCTGATTGGCCAGCCGCAATGCGCACACATAAAGTTAAAAGAAAAAATCTAAAATCACACAGCTTCTTTACAAGTTTACAAGCACACTGCTCCTCTGAGCCCCTTCCAACCCTCTACTCTTATCAAACACATTCCCCACGCTCATAATACACCACCATTATCACAGCCAAAGTGCTCAAAATACTTTAGTGGCAATGCAAATATTTTTCCACACTTTTCACCTAATGTCTCTGATTTTATAAAATTTTGCTTGCATTTCCGATCACAAATCCGAATTTGCCATATTCTTGCCAATTTTATGTTTGGTGAATGTTTTTCAAACAAATTTGCTTATCAAATGTGGTGAGCACCTTGAACTCTCAGATGCTTCACAGAAATTTATAACGTAGGGCTGTGAAAGTAGGAAAAAAAATCACATTTTACCCACAAAAATGTACTCAGCCCCAATTTTTTTATTTTCTCAAGGGTAACAGGAGAAAATGGACTGTGAAATTTGTTGTGCAACTTCTACAGAGTACATCGATACCCCATATTTGGGGGAATACTACTATTTGGGTGCACGACAGAGCTTAGAAGGGAAGGAGCACTGTCTGACTTTGAATGCAAAAACACATGGATGCCCCCACAAGCGACCCCTTGAAAACTAGAGTCCTCAAAAAATATATCTAGATGCGTGATGAGCCCCTTGAACCCCCAGGTGCTTCACAGAAGTTTATAACGTAGAGCTGTGAAAATAAAAAATCACATTTTGCCCACAAACATGTACTTTTGAGCCCAAATTTTTACTTTCACAAGGGTAACAGGAGCAATTGGGCCCAAAAATATATTTTTCATTTTTTCTGAGTATGCCGATACCCTATTTGTGGAGGAAAACTACTGTTTGGGTGTACAGCAGGGCTCAGAAACGAAGAAGGGATGTTTTGGAATGCAGACTTTGATGGAATGGTCTGCGGGTGTCATGTAGCATTTGTAGAGCTCCTGATGTGCCTAAACAGTGAAAAAAAAAGTTACCCCATTTTGGAAACCACACCCCTCAACGATTGTATCCAGTGGTAGAGTGAGCAAGAGTACAACTCAGAATTTTATTGTGACATTAGGTCGTCATATTGAAAGTGTTCTTTTTTTTTTACAAAACTGTTTTAACCCCAAACTTTTATTTTCACAATGGGTAATAGAAGAAAATGGAACCCATAGATTGTTGTGCAATTTGTCCTGAACACGACTATAAACCTTTTTTGGTCAAAAACTTCTTCTTGGGCACATGGCAGTACTAGGAAGGAAAAGAGTGCTCTTTGCCTTGCCTTGAATAGATTGTGAATGCCATGTCTCATTTCAAGAGCCCCTGACATGTGAAAGTAGCAAAAACACCCCATAAGTATCCCCATTTTGGAAACTAGACTCCTGAAGGAATTCATCCAGGGGTATAGTGAGTATTTTGATCTAATAGGTGCCTCACAGAATTTCATAACATCGAGACGTGAAAATATTACATTTTAGTGGTAAAAATGACATTTTTGTATTAGCTGCAAATTTGTGAGGTACACAAGGGTTAATTGGTGAAACTAGACCCCACAATTTATTGCACAATTTCTCCTGAATGCGGTGCTGCCCGATTTGTAGTCAGAAATTACTATTAGGCCACACGTCAATGCTGTGAGAGAAGGAGTGCTAGTTGGTTTTTGGAGCACAGATACTAGTAGAATAGTTTGCGGGCGACATTTGCAGAGCCCCTGAGGTGCCAGAACAGCAGAAAAATCCCAAAACTGACCCCATTGTAGAAACTGCACCCATCAATGATAACATCTATGGCTGCAGTGACTATTTTGCAATATCATTCAAAAAAGATTACCGCACACTCAAGACTGGTAAGATGCAAAAGGTGTATGCCAATTTTATTGAAGAAAACAAAACAAAAAAGAAGTGGTTGTCACATTCATATTCATTTGAAATAGACAAAAACCCAAAAACCCGACGTTTCGACCCTCTCGGGTCTTACTCATGGGGTTACTGAAAGGCAAAGAAACTGTATAAGACAATGTTTTACATAGGGCAACATTATAGAAAGAAAAAAAAAAGGTGGGGGGGGAGAAAATTACAAAAGGAGAACAAAACAAGAAAACAAAACAGTACATGCAATAATAAAACACCAATAAGAGAACGAGAAGAACTATTATGTACAAAGCAACCTAGAAGGCGAGGTAGTATGGTCAGGAACAACAAAAGGTTCTAGTAACAGGGTATAATAATAAACAAGGTATAATAATAGAGAAGCATGGTAATGAACTGTACAGTGTATTACCTCAAGTTCTTTGACATAGATGCATAATAGTGGCAGTGGTAGGGGGTGTACGACCGATCCCTTGTTTAGGCACAACTTGTCATAGTGGCAAGATGACATAATAATTAAATAGGAATGAAGAGTACGGAATGTCGATAGAGCCTAACGGAGGAGGGTGGGATCTAGACACGTGTATCCAGTGTGGCATATATTAGAGAGTAGTGTCAGGTTATAGAGATAGGAGAGGAATAATAATGCTACGGGGGCCCAAAAGGGCAGATAGGAGATAATGGAGTTAGTCCAGCCATAGAACTGATAGTTGTAGGGTACTGGGATAAAGTACCATAAAGGGGAACCACAAGAGCATTTGAAACTAGCAACACACGGGACAGAGTGTTATGATAAGGTAATTCAGTACCACAATGGACATAAAAGTCAGAGCACATACAGTGACCTGACAGTAACCCAAAAACATAGAATGAGCTCTGAGACGTGGGAACTCTGCTGACAGCAATCCCTAATCCTCTCCAACCACACTAGAAGCAGCCGTGGATTGCGCCTAACGCTCCCTATGCAACTCGGCACAGCCTGAGAAACTAGCTAGCCTGAAGATAGAAAATAAGCCTACCTTGTTTCAGAGAAATACCCCAAAGGAAAAGGCAGCCCCCACATATAATGACTGTGAGATAAGATGAAAAGACAAACGTAGAGATGAAATAGATTTAGCAAAGTGAGGCCCGACTTTCTGAACAGAGCGAGGATAGGAAAGGTAACTTTGCGGTCAACACAAAACCCTACAAATAACCACGCAAAGGGGGCAAAAAGACCCTCCGTACCGACTAAAGGCACGGAGGTACACCCTCTGCGTCCCAGAGCTACCAGCAAGCAAGAAAAAACCAAACAAGCAAGCTGGACAGAAAAAAACAGCAAACAAAAATAACAAAAGCGGAAATTAGCTATGCAGAGCAGCAGGCCGCAGGAACAATCCAGGAGGAAGCAAGTCCTATACTAGAACATTGACTGGAGGCCAGGATCAAAGCACTAGGTGGAGTTAAATAGAGCAGCACCTAACGACTTCACCACATCACCTGAGGAAGGAAACTCAGAAGCCGCAGTACCACTCTCCTCCACCAACGGAAGCTCACAGAGAGAACCAGCCGAAGTACCACCTGTGACCACAGGAGGGAGCTCTGCCACAGAATTCACAACAGTACCCCCCCTTGAGGAGGGGTCACCGAACCCTCATCAGAGCCCCCAGGACGACCAGGATGAGCCATATGAAAGCCACGAACAAGATCGGGAGCATGGACATCAGAGGCAAAGACCCAGGAATTATCTTCCTGAGCATAACCCTTCCACTTAACCAGATACTGGAGTTTCCGTCTTGAAACACGAGAATCCAAAATCTTCTCCACAATATACTCCAACTCCCCCTCCACCAAAACCGGGGCAGGAGGATCAACAGATGGAACCATAGGTGCCACGTATCTCCGCAACAATGACCTATGGAATACGTTATGGATGGAGAAAGAGTCTGGAAGGGTCAAACGAAAAGACACAGGAATAAGAACCTCAGAAATCCTATACGGACCAATGAAACGAGGTTTAAACTTAGGAGAGGAAACCTTCATAGGAATATGACGAGAAGACAACCAAACCAAATCCCCAACACGAAGTCGGGGACCCACACAGCGTCTGCGATTAGCGAAACGTTGAGCCTTCTCCTGGGACAAGGTCAAATTGTCCACTACATGAGTCCAAATCTGCTGCAACCTGTCCACCACAGTATCCTCACCAGGACAGTCCGAAGACTCAACCTGCCCTGAAGAGAAATGAGGATGGAACCCAGAGTTGCAGAGAAACGGCGAAACCAAGGTAGCCGAGCTGGCCCGATTATTAAGAGCGAACTCAGCCAAAGGCAAAAAGGACACCCAATCATCCTGATCAGCAGAAACAAAGCATCTCAGATATGTTTCCAAGGTCTGATTGGTTCGTTCGGTCTGGCTATTAGTCTGAGGATGGAAAGCCGAGGAAAAAGACAAGTCAATGCCCTTCCTTGCACAAAAGGCTCGCCAAAACCTCGAAACAAACTGGGAACCTCTGTCAGAAACGATATTCTCTGGAATGCCATGTAAACGAACCACATGCTCGAAGAACAATGGCACCAAATCAGAGGAGGAAGGTAATTTAGACAAGGGTACCAAATGGACCATCTTAGAGAAGCGATCACAAACCACCCAAATGACTGACATCTTTTGAGAGACGGGAAAATCAGAAATAAAATCCATAGAGATATGTGTCCAAGGCCTCTTCGGGACCGGCAAGGGCAAAAGCAACCCACTGGCTTGAGAACAGCAGGGCTTAGCCCGAGCACAAATCCCACAGGACTGCACAAAAGAATGCACATCCCGCGACAGAGATGGCCACCAAAAGGATCTAGCCACTAACTCTCTGGTACCAAAGATTCCAGGATGACCAGCCAACACCGAACAATGAACCTCAGAGATAACTTTATTCGTCCACCTATCAGGGACAAACAGTTTCTCCGCTGGGCAACAATCAGGTTTATTAGCCTGAAATTTTTGCAGCACCCGCCGCAAATCAGGGGAGATGGCAGACACAATTACTCCCTCTTTGAGAATACCCGCCGGCTCAGATAAACCCGGAGAGTTGGGCACAAAACTCCTAGACAGGGCATCCGCCTTCACATTTTTAGAGCCCGGAAGGTACGAAACCACAAAGTCAAAACAGGCAAAAAACAGCGACCAACGAGCCTGTCTAGGATTCAACCGCTTGGCAGACTCGAGATAAGTCAAGTTCTTATGATCAGTCAAGACCACCACGCGATGCTTAGCTCCTTCAAGCCAATGACGCCACTCCTCGAATGCCCACTTCATGGCCAGCAACTCTCGATTGCCAACATCATAATTTCGCTCAGCAGGCGAAAACTTCCTGGAAAAGAAGGCGCATGGTTTCATCACCGAGCAACCAGAACTTCTCTGCGACAAAACAGCCCTTGCTCCAATCTCAGAAGCATCAACCTTGACCTGGAATGGAAGCGAAACATCTGGTTGACACAACACAGGGGCAGAAGTAAAACGACGCTTCAACTCTTGAAAAGCTTCTACAGCAGCAGAAGACCAATTGACCACATCAGCACCCTTCTTGGTCAAATCGGTCAATGGTTTAGCAATACTAGAAAAATTGCAGATGAAACGACGATAAAAATTAGCAAAGCCCAGGAACTTTTGCAGACTTTTCAGAGATGTCGGCTGAGTCCAATCATGGATGGCTTGGACCTTAACAGGGTCCATCTCGATAGTAGAAGGGGAAAAAATGAACCCCAAAAATGAAACCTTCTGAACACCAAAGAGACACTTTGATCCCTTCACAAACAAAGAATTAGCACGCAGGACCTGAAACACCGTTCTGACTTGCTTCACATGCGACTCCCAATCATCCGAGAAGACCAAAATATCATCCAAGTATACAATCAGGAATTTATCCAGGTACTCTCGGAAGATGTCATGCATAAAGGACTGAAACACTGATGGAGCATTGGCAAGTCCAAATGGCATTACTAGGTACTCAAAATGGCCCTCGGGCGTATTAAATGCAGTTTTCCATTCATCGCCTCGCTTAATACGCACTAGATTATACGCACCACGAAGATCTATCTTAGTGAACCAACTAGCCCCCTTAATCCGAGCAAACAAGTCAGATAACAATGGCAAGGGATACTGAAATTTAACAGTCATCTTATTAAGAAGGCGGTAATCAATACACGGTCTCAGCGAACCATCCTTCTTGGCTACAAAGAAGAACCCTGCTCCCAGTGGTGATGACGATGGGCGAATATGTCCCTTCTCCAGGGATTCCTTCACACAACTGCGCATAGCGGCGTGTTCGGGCACGGATAAATTAAATAATCGACCTTTAGGGAATTTACTACCAGGAATCAAATTGATAGCACAATCACAATCCCTATGCGGAGGTAGAGCATCGGACTTGGGCTCTTCAAATACATCCTGATAATCAGACAAGAACTCTGGGACCTCAGAAGGGGTGGATGACGAAATCGACAAAAATGGAACATCACCATGTACCCCCTGACAACCCCAGCTGGATACCGACATGGAATTCCAATCCAATACTGGATTATGGGTTTGTAGCCATGGCAACCCCAACACGACCACATCATGCAGATTATGCAACACCAGAAAGCGAATAACTTCCTGATGTGCAGGAGCCATGCACATGGTCAGCTGGGCCCAGTATTGAGGTTTATTCTTGGCCAAAGGTGTAGCATCAATTCCTCTCAATGGAATAGGACACCGCAAAGGCTCCAAGAAAAACCCACAACGTTTAGCATATTCCAAATCCATCAGATTCAGGGCAGTGCCCGAATCCACAAACGCCATGACAGAAAACGACGACAAAGAGCATATCAAGGTAATGGACAGAAGGAATTTGGACTGTACAGTACCAATGACGGCAGACCTAGCGGACCGCTTAGTGCGCTTAGGACAATCAGAAATAGCATGAGTGGAATCACCACAGTAGAAACACAGACCATTCAGACGTCTGTATTCCTGCCGTTCAACTCTAGTCATAGTCCTATCGCACTGCATAGGCTCAGGTTTAACCTCAGGCAGTACCGCCAAATGGTGCACAGATTTACGCTCGCGCAAGCGTCGACCGATCTGAATGGCCAAAGACAAAGACTCATTCAAACCAGCAGGCATAGGAAATCCCACCATGACATCCTTAAGAGCCTCAGAGAGACCCTTTCTGAACAAAGCTGCCAGCGCAGATTCATTCCACTGAGTGAGTACTGACCATTTCCTAAATTTCTGACAATATACTTCTATATCATCCTGACCCTGGCACAAAGCCAGCAAATTTTTCTCAGCCTGATCCACTGAATTAGGCTCATCGTACAGCAATCCGAGCTCCAGGAAAAACGCATTGACACTACTCAATGCAGGGTCTCCTGGCGCAAGAGAAAATGCCCAGTCTTGAGGGTCGCCGTGCAAAAAAGAAATAATAATCAAAACCTGTTGAATAGGATTACCAGAAGAATGAGGTTTCAAGGCCAGAAATAGCTTACAATTATTTTTGAAACTTAGAAACTTAGTTCTATCTCCAAAAAACAAATCAGGAATAGGAATTCTTGGTTCTAACATAGATTTCTGATCAATAGTATCTTGAATTTTTTGTACATTTATAACGAGATTATCCATTGAAGAGCACAGACCCTGAATATCCATGTCCACACCTGTGTCCAGAATCACCCAAATGTCTAGGGGAAAAAAAAAAAAGTGAACACAGAGCAGAAAAAAAAAAAATGATGTCAGAACTTTTTCTTTCCCTCTATTGAGAATCATTAGTTAGGCTCCTTGTACTGTTATGTTTGCTAATGACAGGTGTTATGAAGGCAATCCAGAAACACAGTGTGCTTAGCGATCAGAGCGCACACAGTGATCTGACAAATACCCAAAAATACAAGAACGAGCTCTGAGACGTGGAAACTCTGTAGACTGCACACCTGATCCTATCCTAAACACAACTAAAAGCGGCTGTGGATTGCGCCTAACTACTACCTGGGCAACTCGGCACAGCCTAAGAAACTAGCTAGCCTGAAGATAGAAAAATAGGCCTGACTTGCCCCAGAGAAATTCCCCAAAGGAAAAGGCAGCCCCCCACATATAATGACTGTGAGTAAGATGAAAAGACAAAACGTAGGGATGAAATAGATTCAGCAAAGTGGGGCCTGATATTCTAGGACAGAGCGAGGACAGTAAAGCGAACTTTGCAGTCTACAAAAAACCCTAAAGCAAAACCACGCAAAGGGGGCAAAAAAAAACCCACCGTGCCGAACTAACGGCACGGCGGTACACCCTTTGCGTCTCAGAGCTTCCAGCAAAACAAAAGACAAGCTGAACAGAAAAAAAGCAACAAAAAAGCAAAAAGCACTAGCTATACAGAGCAGCAGGTCACAGGAACAATCAGGAGAAGCTCAGATCCAACACTGAAACATTGACAAGGAGCAAGGATAGCAGCATCAGGCGGAGTTAAGTAATGAAGCAGTTAACGAGCTCACCAGAACACCTGAGGGAGGAAGCTCAGAAGCTGCAGTACCACTTGTGACCACAGGAGTGAATTCAGCCACAGAATTCACAACAGTACCCCCCCCTTGAGGAGGGGTCACCGAACCCTCACCAGAGCCCCCAGGCCGACCAGGATGAGCCGCATGAAAGGCACGAACATGATCGGAAGCATGAACATCAGAGGCAAAAACCCAGGAATTATCTTCCTGAGCATAACCCTTCCATTTAACCAGATACTGGAGTTTCCGTCTAGAAACACGAGAATCCAAAATCTTCTCCACAATATACTCCAATTCCCCCTCCACCAAAACCGGGGCAGGAGGCTCAACAGATGGAACCATAGGTGCCACGTATCTCCGCAACAACGACCTATGGAATACATTATGTATGGAAATGGAGTCTGGGAGGGTCAAACGAAAAGACACAGGATTGAGAACCTCAGAAATCCTATACGGACCAATAAAACGAGGTTTAAATTTAGGAGAGGAAACCTTCATAGGAATATGACGAGAAGATAACCAAACCAGATCACCAACACGAAGTCGGGGACCCACACGGCGTCTGCGATTAGCGAAAAGTTGAGCTTTCTCCTGGGACAAGATCAAATTGTCCACTACCTGAGTCCAGATCTGCTGCAACCTATCCACCACAGAATCCTCACCAGGACAGTCCGAAGACTCAACCTGTCCTGAAGAGAAACGAGGATGGAACCCAGAATTGCAAAAAAATGGAGAAACCAAGGTAGCCGAGCTGGCCCGATTATTAAGGGCGAACTCAGCCAACGGCAAAAAGGACACCCAATCATCCTGGTCTGCAGAAACAAAACATCTCAGATATGTTTCCAAGGTCTGATTGGTTCGTTCGGTCTGGCCATTAGTCTGAGGATGGAAAGCCGAGGAAAAGGATAGGTCAATGCCCATCCTACCACAAAAGGCTCGCCAAAACCTTGAAACAAACTGGGAACCTCTGTCAGAAACAATATTCTCAGGAATGCCATGCAACCGAATCACATGCTGAAAGAACAAAGGTACCAAATCAGAGGAGGAAGGCAATTTAGCCAAGGGCACCAGATGGACCATTTTAGAAAAGCGATCACAGACCACCCAAATGACTGACATCTTTTGAGAAACGGGAAGGTCAGAAATGAAATCCATCGAAATATGTGTCCAAGGCCTCTTTGGGACCGGCAAGGGCAAAAGCAACCCACTGGCACGAGAACAGCAGGGCTTAGCCCTAGCACAAATCCCACAGGACTGCACAAAAGTACGTACATCCTGTGACAGAGATGGCCACCAGAAGGATCTAGCCACTAACTCTCTGGTACCAAAGATTCCAGGATGACCAGCCAACACCGAACAATGAAGTTCAGAGATAAGTTTATTAGTCCACCTATCAGGGACGAACAGTTTCTCTGCTGGACAACGATCAGGTTTATTCGCCTGAAATTTTTGCAGCACCCGCCGCAAATCAGGGGAGATGGCAGACACAATGACTCCTTCCTTGAGGATACCCGCTGGCTCAGATAAACCCGGAGAGTCGGGCACAAAACTCCTAGACAGTGCATCCGCCTTCACATTTTTAGAGCCCGGAAGGTACGAAATCACAAAGTCGAAGCGGGCAAAAAATAACGACCAACGGGCCTGTCTAGGATTCAAGCGCTTGGCAGACTCGAGATAAGTCAAGTTCTTATGATCAGTCAATACCACCACGCGATGCTTAGCTCCTTCAAGCCAATGACGCCACTCCTCGAATGCCCACTTCATGGCCAGCAACTCTCGATTGCCCACATCATAATTACGCTCAGCGGGCGAAAACTTCCTGGAAAAGAAAGCACATGGTTTCATCACTGAGCAATCAGAACCTCTCTGTGACAAAACCGCCCCTGCTCCAATCTCAGAAGCATCAACCTCGACCTGGAACGGAAGAGAAACATCTGGCTGACACAACACAGGGGCAGAACAAAAACGACGCTTCAACTCCTGAAAAGCTTCCACAGCAGCAGAAGACCAATTAACCAAATCAGCACCCTTCTTGGTCAAATCGGTCAATGGTTTGGCAATGCTAGAAAAATTACAGATGAAGCGACGATAAAAATTAGCAAAGCCCAGGAACTTTTGCAGACTTTTCAGAGATGTCGGCTGAATCCAATCCTGGATGGCTTGGACCTTAACTGGATCCATCTCGATAGTAGAAGGGGTAAAGATGAACCCCAAAAATGAAACTTTCTGCACACCGAAGAGACACTTTGATCCCTTCACAAACAAAGAGTTAGCACGCAGGACCTGAAAAACCATTCTGACCTGCTTCACATGAGACTCCCAATCATCTGAGAAGATCAAAATGTCATCCAAGTAAACAATCAGGAATTTATCCAGATACTCACGGAAGATGTCATGCATAAAAGACTGAAACACAGATGGAGCATTGGCAAGTCCGAACGGCATCACTAGATACTCAAAATGACCCTCGGGCGTATTGAATGCAGTTTTCCATTCATCTCCTTGCCTGATTCTCACCAGATTATACGCACCACGAAGATCTATCTTAGTGAACCAACTAGCCCCCTTAATCCGAGCAAACAAGTCAGATAACAATGGCAAGGGATACTGAAATTTAACAGTCATCTTATTAAGAAGGCGGTAATCAATACACGGTCTCAGCGAACCATCCTTCTTGGCTACAAAGAAGAACCCTGCTCCCAGTGGTGATGACGATGGGCGAATATGTCCCTTCTCCAGGGATTCCTTCACACAACTGCGCATAGCGGCGTGTTCGGGCACGGATAAATTAAATAATCGACCTTTAGGGAATTTACTACCAGGAATCAAATTGATAGCACAATCACAATCCCTATGCGGAGGTAGAGCATCGGACTTGGGCTCTTCAAATACATCCTGATAATCAGACAAGAACTCTGGGACCTCAGAAGGGGTGGATGACGAAATCGACAAAAATGGAACATCACCATGTACCCCCTGACAACCCCAGCTGGATACCGACATGGAATTCCAATCCAATACTGGATTATGGGTTTGTAGCCATGGCAACCCCAACACGACCACATCATGCAGATTATGCAACACCAGAAAGCGAATAACTTCCTGATGTGCAGGAGCCATGCACATGGTCAGCTGGGCCCAGTATTGAGGTTTATTCTTGGCCAAAGGTGTAGCATCAATTCCTCTCAATGGAATAGGACACCGCAAAGGCTCCAAGAAAAACCCACAACGTTTAGCATATTCCAAATCCATCAGATTCAGGGCAGTGCCCGAATCCACAAACGCCATGACAGAAAACGACGACAAAGAGCATATCAAGGTAATGGACAGAAGGAATTTGGACTGTACAGTACCAATGACGGCAGACCTAGCGGACCGCTTAGTGCGCTTAGGACAATCAGAAATAGCATGAGTGGAATCACCACAGTAGAAACACAGACCATTCAGACGTCTGTATTCCTGCCGTTCAACTCTAGTCATAGTCCTATCGCACTGCATAGGCTCAGGTTTAACCTCAGGCAGTACCGCCAAATGGTGCACAGATTTACGCTCGCGCAAGCGTCGACCGATCTGAATGGCCAAAGACAAAGACTCATTCAAACCAGCAGGCATAGGAAATCCCACCATGACATCCTTAAGAGCCTCAGAGAGACCCTTTCTGAACAAAGCTGCCAGCGCAGATTCATTCCACTGAGTGAGTACTGACCATTTCCTAAATTTCTGACAATATACTTCTATATCATCCTGACCCTGGCACAAAGCCAGCAAATTTTTCTCAGCCTGATCCACTGAATTAGGCTCATCGTACAGCAATCCGAGCTCCAGGAAAAACGCATTGACACTACTCAATGCAGGGTCTCCTGGCGCAAGAGAAAATGCCCAGTCTTGAGGGTCGCCGTGCAAAAAAGAAATAATAATCAAAACCTGTTGAATAGGATTACCAGAAGAATGAGGTTTCAAGGCCAGAAATAGCTTACAATTATTTTTGAAACTTAGAAACTTAGTTCTATCTCCAAAAAACAAATCAGGAATAGGAATTCTTGGTTCTAACATAGATTTCTGATCAATAGTATCTTGAATTTTTTGTACATTTATAACGAGATTATCCATTGAAGAGCACAGACCCTGAATATCCATGTCCACACCTGTGTCCAGAATCACCCAAATGTCTAGGGGAAAAAAAAAAAAGTGAACACAGAGCAGAAAAAAAAAAAATGATGTCAGAACTTTTTCTTTCCCTCTATTGAGAATCATTAGTTAGGCTCCTTGTACTGTTATGTTTGCTAATGACAGGTGTTATGAAGGCAATCCAGAAACACAGTGTGCTTAGCGATCAGAGCGCACACAGTGATCTGACAAATACCCAAAAATACAAGAACGAGCTCTGAGACGTGGAAACTCTGTAGACTGCACACCTGATCCTATCCTAAACACAACTAAAAGCGGCTGTGGATTGCGCCTAACTACTACCTGGGCAACTCGGCACAGCCTAAGAAACTAGCTAGCCTGAAGATAGAAAAATAGGCCTGACTTGCCCCAGAGAAATTCCCCAAAGGAAAAGGCAGCCCCCCACATATAATGACTGTGAGTAAGATGAAAAGACAAAACGTAGGGATGAAATAGATTCAGCAAAGTGGGGCCTGATATTCTAGGACAGAGCGAGGACAGTAAAGCGAACTTTGCAGTCTACAAAAAACCCTAAAGCAAAACCACGCAAAGGGGGCAAAAAAAAACCCACCGTGCCGAACTAACGGCACGGCGGTACACCCTTTGCGTCTCAGAGCTTCCAGCAAAACAAAAGACAAGCTGAACAGAAAAAAAGCAACAAAAAAGCAAAAAGCACTAGCTATACAGAGCAGCAGGTCACAGGAACAATCAGGAGAAGCTCAGATCCAACACTGAAACATTGACAAGGAGCAAGGATAGCAGCATCAGGCGGAGTTAAGTAATGAAGCAGTTAACGAGCTCACCAGAACACCTGAGGGAGGAAGCTCAGAAGCTGCAGTACCACTTGTGACCACAGGAGTGAATTCAGCCACAGAATTCACAACAGTACCCCCCCCTTGAGGAGGGGTCACCGAACCCTCACCAGAGCCCCCAGGCCGACCAGGATGAGCCGCATGAAAGGCACGAACATGATCGGAAGCATGAACATCAGAGGCAAAAACCCAGGAATTATCTTCCTGAGCATAACCCTTCCATTTAACCAGATACTGGAGTTTCCGTCTAGAAACACGAGAATCCAAAATCTTCTCCACAATATACTCCAATTCCCCCTCCACCAAAACCGGGGCAGGAGGCTCAACAGATGGAACCATAGGTGCCACGTATCTCCGCAACAACGACCTATGGAATACATTATGTATGGAAATGGAGTCTGGGAGGGTCAAACGAAAAGACACAGGATTGAGAACCTCAGAAATCCTATACGGACCAATAAAACGAGGTTTAAATTTAGGAGAGGAAACCTTCATAGGAATATGACGAGAAGATAACCAAACCAGATCACCAACACGAAGTCGGGGACCCACACGGCGTCTGCGATTAGCGAAAAGTTGAGCTTTCTCCTGGGACAAGATCAAATTGTCCACTACCTGAGTCCAGATCTGCTGCAACCTATCCACCACAGAATCCTCACCAGGACAGTCCGAAGACTCAACCTGTCCTGAAGAGAAACGAGGATGGAACCCAGAATTGCAAAAAAATGGAGAAACCAAGGTAGCCGAGCTGGCCCGATTATTAAGGGCGAACTCAGCCAACGGCAAAAAGGACACCCAATCATCCTGGTCTGCAGAAACAAAACATCTCAGATATGTTTCCAAGGTCTGATTGGTTCGTTCGGTCTGGCCATTAGTCTGAGGATGGAAAGCCGAGGAAAAGGATAGGTCAATGCCCATCCTACCACAAAAGGCTCGCCAAAACCTTGAAACAAACTGGGAACCTCTGTCAGAAACAATATTCTCAGGAATGCCATGCAACCGAATCACATGCTGAAAGAACAAAGGTACCAAATCAGAGGAGGAAGGCAATTTAGCCAAGGGCACCAGATGGACCATTTTAGAAAAGCGATCACAGACCACCCAAATGACTGACATCTTTTGAGAAACGGGAAGGTCAGAAATGAAATCCATCGAAATATGTGTCCAAGGCCTCTTTGGGACCGGCAAGGGCAAAAGCAACCCACTGGCACGAGAACAGCAGGGCTTAGCCCTAGCACAAATCCCACAGGACTGCACAAAAGTACGTACATCCTGTGACAGAGATGGCCACCAGAAGGATCTAGCCACTAACTCTCTGGTACCAAAGATTCCAGGATGACCAGCCAACACCGAACAATGAAGTTCAGAGATAAGTTTATTAGTCCACCTATCAGGGACGAACAGTTTCTCTGCTGGACAACGATCAGGTTTATTCGCCTGAAATTTTTGCAGCACCCGCCGCAAATCAGGGGAGATGGCAGACACAATGACTCCTTCCTTGAGGATACCCGCTGGCTCAGATAAACCCGGAGAGTCGGGCACAAAACTCCTAGACAGTGCATCCGCCTTCACATTTTTAGAGCCCGGAAGGTACGAAATCACAAAGTCGAAGCGGGCAAAAAATAACGACCAACGGGCCTGTCTAGGATTCAAGCGCTTGGCAGACTCGAGATAAGTCAAGTTCTTATGATCAGTCAATACCACCACGCGATGCTTAGCTCCTTCAAGCCAATGACGCCACTCCTCGAATGCCCACTTCATGGCCAGCAACTCTCGATTGCCCACATCATAATTACGCTCAGCGGGCGAAAACTTCCTGGAAAAGAAAGCACATGGTTTCATCACTGAGCAATCAGAACCTCTCTGTGACAAAACCGCCCCTGCTCCAATCTCAGAAGCATCAACCTCGACCTGGAACGGAAGAGAAACATCTGGCTGACACAACACAGGGGCAGAACAAAAACGACGCTTCAACTCCTGAAAAGCTTCCACAGCAGCAGAAGACCAATTAACCAAATCAGCACCCTTCTTGGTCAAATCGGTCAATGGTTTGGCAATGCTAGAAAAATTACAGATGAAGCGACGATAAAAATTAGCAAAGCCCAGGAACTTTTGCAGACTTTTCAGAGATGTCGGCTGAATCCAATCCTGGATGGCTTGGACCTTAACTGGATCCATCTCGATAGTAGAAGGGGTAAAGATGAACCCCAAAAATGAAACTTTCTGCACACCGAAGAGACACTTTGATCCCTTCACAAACAAAGAGTTAGCACGCAGGACCTGAAAAACCATTCTGACCTGCTTCACATGAGACTCCCAATCATCTGAGAAGATCAAAATGTCATCCAAGTAAACAATCAGGAATTTATCCAGATACTCACGGAAGATGTCATGCATAAAAGACTGAAACACAGATGGAGCATTGGCAAGTCCGAACGGCATCACTAGATACTCAAAATGACCCTCGGGCGTATTGAATGCAGTTTTCCATTCATCTCCTTGCCTGATTCTCACCAGATTATACGCACCACGAAGATCTATCTTAGTGAACCAACTAGCCCCCTTAATCCGAGCAAACAAGTCAGATAACAATGGCAAGGGATACTGAAATTTAACAGTCATCTTATTAAGAAGGCGGTAATCAATACACGGTCTCAGCGAACCATCCTTCTTGGCTACAAAGAAGAACCCTGCTCCCAGTGGTGATGACGATGGGCGAATATGTCCCTTCTCCAGGGATTCCTTCACACAACTGCGCATAGCGGCGTGTTCGGGCACGGATAAATTAAATAATCGACCTTTAGGGAATTTACTACCAGGAATCAAATTGATAGCACAATCACAATCCCTATGCGGAGGTAGAGCATCGGACTTGGGCTCTTCAAATACATCCTGATAATCAGACAAGAACTCTGGGACCTCAGAAGGGGTGGATGACGAAATCGACAAAAATGGAACATCACCATGTACCCCCTGACAACCCCAGCTGGATACCGACATGGAATTCCAATCCAATACTGGATTATGGGTTTGTAGCCATGGCAACCCCAACACGACCACATCATGCAGATTATGCAACACCAGAAAGCGAATAACTTCCTGATGTGCAGGAGCCATGCACATGGTCAGCTGGGCCCAGTATTGAGGTTTATTCTTGGCCAAAGGTGTAGCATCAATTCCTCTCAATGGAATAGGACACCGCAAAGGCTCCAAGAAAAACCCACAACGTTTAGCATATTCCAAATCCATCAGATTCAGGGCAGTGCCCGAATCCACAAACGCCATGACAGAAAACGACGACAAAGAGCATATCAAGGTAATGGACAGAAGGAATTTGGACTGTACAGTACCAATGACGGCAGACCTAGCGGACCGCTTAGTGCGCTTAGGACAATCAGAAATAGCATGAGTGGAATCACCACAGTAGAAACACAGACCATTCAGACGTCTGTATTCCTGCCGTTCAACTCTAGTCATAGTCCTATCGCACTGCATAGGCTCAGGTTTAACCTCAGGCAGTACCGCCAAATGGTGCACAGATTTACGCTCGCGCAAGCGTCGACCGATCTGAATGGCCAAAGACAAAGACTCATTCAAACCAGCAGGCATAGGAAATCCCACCATGACATCCTTAAGAGCCTCAGAGAGACCCTTTCTGAACAAAGCTGCCAGCGCAGATTCATTCCACTGAGTGAGTACTGACCATTTCCTAAATTTCTGACAATATACTTCTATATCATCCTGACCCTGGCACAAAGCCAGCAAATTTTTCTCAGCCTGATCCACTGAATTAGGCTCATCGTACAGCAATCCGAGCTCCAGGAAAAACGCATTGACACTACTCAATGCAGGGTCTCCTGGCGCAAGAGAAAATGCCCAGTCTTGAGGGTCGCCGTGCAAAAAAGAAATAATAATCAAAACCTGTTGAATAGGATTACCAGAAGAATGAGGTTTCAAGGCCAGAAATAGCTTACAATTATTTTTGAAACTTAGAAACTTAGTTCTATCTCCAAAAAACAAATCAGGAATAGGAATTCTTGGTTCTAACATAGATTTCTGATCAATAGTATCTTGAATTTTTTGTACATTTATAACGAGATTATCCATTGAAGAGCACAGACCCTGAATATCCATGTCCACACCTGTGTCCAGAATCACCCAAATGTCTAGGGGAAAAAAAAAAAAGTGAACACAGAGCAGAAAAAAAAAAAATGATGTCAGAACTTTTTCTTTCCCTCTATTGAGAATCATTAGTTAGGCTCCTTGTACTGTTATGTTTGCTAATGACAGGTGTTATGAAGGCAATCCAGAAACACAGTGTGCTTAGCGATCAGAGCGCACACAGTGATCTGACAAATACCCAAAAATACAAGAACGAGCTCTGAGACGTGGAAACTCTGTAGACTGCACACCTGATCCTATCCTAAACACAACTAAAAGCGGCTGTGGATTGCGCCTAACTACTACCTGGGCAACTCGGCACAGCCTAAGAAACTAGCTAGCCTGAAGATAGAAAAATAGGCCTGACTTGCCCCAGAGAAATTCCCCAAAGGAAAAGGCAGCCCCCCACATATAATGACTGTGAGTAAGATGAAAAGACAAAACGTAGGGATGAAATAGATTCAGCAAAGTGGGGCCTGATATTCTAGGACAGAGCGAGGACAGTAAAGCGAACTTTGCAGTCTACAAAAAACCCTAAAGCAAAACCACGCAAAGGGGGCAAAAAAAAACCCACCGTGCCGAACTAACGGCACGGCGGTACACCCTTTGCGTCTCAGAGCTTCCAGCAAAACAAAAGACAAGCTGAACAGAAAAAAAGCAACAAAAAAGCAAAAAGCACTAGCTATACAGAGCAGCAGGTCACAGGAACAATCAGGAGAAGCTCAGATCCAACACTGAAACATTGACAAGGAGCAAGGATAGCAGCATCAGGCGGAGTTAAGTAATGAAGCAGTTAACGAGCTCACCAGAACACCTGAGGGAGGAAGCTCAGAAGCTGCAGTACCACTTGTGACCACAGGAGTGAATTCAGCCACAGAATTCACAACAGTACCCCCCCCTTGAGGAGGGGTCACCGAACCCTCACCAGAGCCCCCAGGCCGACCAGGATGAGCCGCATGAAAGGCACGAACATGATCGGAAGCATGAACATCAGAGGCAAAAACCCAGGAATTATCTTCCTGAGCATAACCCTTCCATTTAACCAGATACTGGAGTTTCCGTCTAGAAACACGAGAATCCAAAATCTTCTCCACAATATACTCCAATTCCCCCTCCACCAAAACCGGGGCAGGAGGCTCAACAGATGGAACCATAGGTGCCACGTATCTCCGCAACAACGACCTATGGAATACATTATGTATGGAAATGGAGTCTGGGAGGGTCAAACGAAAAGACACAGGATTGAGAACCTCAGAAATCCTATACGGACCAATAAAACGAGGTTTAAATTTAGGAGAGGAAACCTTCATAGGAATATGACGAGAAGATAACCAAACCAGATCACCAACACGAAGTCGGGGACCCACACGGCGTCTGCGATTAGCGAAAAGTTGAGCTTTCTCCTGGGACAAGATCAAATTGTCCACTACCTGAGTCCAGATCTGCTGCAACCTATCCACCACAGAATCCTCACCAGGACAGTCCGAAGACTCAACCTGTCCTGAAGAGAAACGAGGATGGAACCCAGAATTGCAAAAAAATGGAGAAACCAAGGTAGCCGAGCTGGCCCGATTATTAAGGGCGAACTCAGCCAACGGCAAAAAGGACACCCAATCATCCTGGTCTGCAGAAACAAAACATCTCAGATATGTTTCCAAGGTCTGATTGGTTCGTTCGGTCTGGCCATTAGTCTGAGGATGGAAAGCCGAGGAAAAGGATAGGTCAATGCCCATCCTACCACAAAAGGCTCGCCAAAACCTTGAAACAAACTGGGAACCTCTGTCAGAAACAATATTCTCAGGAATGCCATGCAACCGAATCACATGCTGAAAGAACAAAGGTACCAAATCAGAGGAGGAAGGCAATTTAGCCAAGGGCACCAGATGGACCATTTTAGAAAAGCGATCACAGACCACCCAAATGACTGACATCTTTTGAGAAACGGGAAGGTCAGAAATGAAATCCATCGAAATATGTGTCCAAGGCCTCTTTGGGACCGGCAAGGGCAAAAGCAACCCACTGGCACGAGAACAGCAGGGCTTAGCCCTAGCACAAATCCCACAGGACTGCACAAAAGTACGTACATCCTGTGACAGAGATGGCCACCAGAAGGATCTAGCCACTAACTCTCTGGTACCAAAGATTCCAGGATGACCAGCCAACACCGAACAATGAAGTTCAGAGATAAGTTTATTAGTCCACCTATCAGGGACGAACAGTTTCTCTGCTGGACAACGATCAGGTTTATTCGCCTGAAATTTTTGCAGCACCCGCCGCAAATCAGGGGAGATGGCAGACACAATGACTCCTTCCTTGAGGATACCCGCTGGCTCAGATAAACCCGGAGAGTCGGGCACAAAACTCCTAGACAGTGCATCCGCCTTCACATTTTTAGAGCCCGGAAGGTACGAAATCACAAAGTCGAAGCGGGCAAAAAATAACGACCAACGGGCCTGTCTAGGATTCAAGCGCTTGGCAGACTCGAGATAAGTCAAGTTCTTATGATCAGTCAATACCACCACGCGATGCTTAGCTCCTTCAAGCCAATGACGCCACTCCTCGAATGCCCACTTCATGGCCAGCAACTCTCGATTGCCCACATCATAATTACGCTCAGCGGGCGAAAACTTCCTGGAAAAGAAAGCACATGGTTTCATCACTGAGCAATCAGAACCTCTCTGTGACAAAACCGCCCCTGCTCCAATCTCAGAAGCATCAACCTCGACCTGGAACGGAAGAGAAACATCTGGCTGACACAACACAGGGGCAGAACAAAAACGACGCTTCAACTCCTGAAAAGCTTCCACAGCAGCAGAAGACCAATTAACCAAATCAGCACCCTTCTTGGTCAAATCGGTCAATGGTTTGGCAATGCTAGAAAAATTACAGATGAAGCGACGATAAAAATTAGCAAAGCCCAGGAACTTTTGCAGACTTTTCAGAGATGTCGGCTGAATCCAATCCTGGATGGCTTGGACCTTAACTGGATCCATCTCGATAGTAGAAGGGGTAAAGATGAACCCCAAAAATGAAACTTTCTGCACACCGAAGAGACACTTTGATCCCTTCACAAACAAAGAGTTAGCACGCAGGACCTGAAAAACCATTCTGACCTGCTTCACATGAGACTCCCAATCATCTGAGAAGATCAAAATGTCATCCAAGTAAACAATCAGGAATTTATCCAGATACTCACGGAAGATGTCATGCATAAAAGACTGAAACACAGATGGAGCATTGGCAAGTCCGAACGGCATCACTAGATACTCAAAATGACCCTCGGGCGTATTGAATGCAGTTTTCCATTCATCTCCTTGCCTGATTCTCACCAGATTATACGCACCACGAAGATCTATCTTAGTGAACCAACTAGCCCCCTTAATCCGAGCAAACAAGTCAGATAACAATGGCAAGGGATACTGAAATTTAACAGTCATCTTATTAAGAAGGCGGTAATCAATACACGGTCTCAGCGAACCATCCTTCTTGGCTACAAAGAAGAACCCTGCTCCCAGTGGTGATGACGATGGGCGAATATGTCCCTTCTCCAGGGATTCCTTCACACAACTGCGCATAGCGGCGTGTTCGGGCACGGATAAATTAAATAATCGACCTTTAGGGAATTTACTACCAGGAATCAAATTGATAGCACAATCACAATCCCTATGCGGAGGTAGAGCATCGGACTTGGGCTCTTCAAATACATCCTGATAATCAGACAAGAACTCTGGGACCTCAGAAGGGGTGGATGACGAAATCGACAAAAATGGAACATCACCATGTACCCCCTGACAACCCCAGCTGGATACCGACATGGAATTCCAATCCAATACTGGATTATGGGTTTGTAGCCATGGCAACCCCAACACGACCACATCATGCAGATTATGCAACACCAGAAAGCGAATAACTTCCTGATGTGCAGGAGCCATGCACATGGTCAGCTGGGCCCAGTATTGAGGTTTATTCTTGGCCAAAGGTGTAGCATCAATTCCTCTCAATGGAATAGGACACCGCAAAGGCTCCAAGAAAAACCCACAACGTTTAGCATATTCCAAATCCATCAGATTCAGGGCAGCGCCCGAATCCACAAACGCCATGACAGAAAACGACGACAAAGAGCATATCAAGGTAATGGACAGAAGGAATTTGGACTGTACAGTACCAATGACGGCAGACCTAGCGGACCGCTTAGTGCGCTTAGGACAATCAGAAATAGCATGAGTGGAATCACCACAGTAGAAACACAGACCATTCAGACGTCTGTATTCCTGCCGTTCAACTCTAGTCATAGTCCTATCGCACTGCATAGGCTCAGGTTTAACCTCAGGCAGTACCGCCAAATGGTGCACAGATTTACGCTCGCGCAAGCGTCGACCGATCTGAATGGCCAAAGACAAAGACTCATTCAAACCAGCAGGCATAGGAAATCCCACCATGACATCCTTAAGAGCCTCAGAGAGACCCTTTCTGAACAAAGCTGCCAGCGCAGATTCATTCCACTGAGTGAGTACTGACCATTTCCTAAATTTCTGACAATATACTTCTATATCATCCTGACCCTGGCACAAAGCCAGCAAATTTTTCTCAGCCTGATCCACTGAATTAGGCTCATCGTACAGCAATCCGAGCTCCAGGAAAAACGCATTGACACTACTCAATGCAGGGTCTCCTGGCGCAAGAGAAAATGCCCAGTCTTGAGGGTCGCCGTGCAAAAAAGAAATAATAATCAAAACCTGTTGAATAGGATTACCAGAAGAATGAGGTTTCAAGGCCAGAAATAGCTTACAATTATTTTTGAAACTTAGAAACTTAGTTCTATCTCCAAAAAACAAATCAGGAATAGGAATTCTTGGTTCTAACATAGATTTCTGATCAATAGTATCTTGAATTTTTTGTACATTTATAACGAGATTATCCATTGAAGAGCACAGACCCTGAATATCCATGTCCACACCTGTGTCCAGAATCACCCAAATGTCTAGGGGAAAAAAAAAAAAGTGAACACAGAGCAGAAAAAAAAAAAATGATGTCAGAACTTTTTCTTTCCCTCTATTGAGAATCATTAGTTAGGCTCCTTGTACTGTTATGTTTGCTAATGACAGGTGTTATGAAGGCAATCCAGAAACACAGTGTGCTTAGCGATCAGAGCGCACACAGTGATCTGACAAATACCCAAAAATACAAGAACGAGCTCTGAGACGTGGAAACTCTGTAGACTGCACACCTGATCCTATCCTAAACACAACTAAAAGCGGCTGTGGATTGCGCCTAACAACTACCTAGGCAACTCGGCACAGCCTAAGAAACTAGCTAGCCTGAAGATAGAAAAATAGGCCTGACTTGCCCCAGAGAAATTCCCCAAAGGAAAAGGCAGCCCCCCACATATAATGACTGTGAGTAAGATGAAAAGACAAAACGTAGGGATGAAATAGATTCAGCAAAGTGGGGCCTGATATTCTAGGACAGAGCGAGGACAGTAAAGCGAACTTTGCAGTCTACAAAAAACCCTAAAGCAAAACCACGCAAAGGGGGCAAAAAAAAACCCACCGTGCCGAACTAACGGCACGGCGGTACACCCTTTGCGTCTCAGAGCTTCCAGCAAAACAAAAGACAAGCTGAACAGAAAAAAAGCAACAAAAAAGCAAAAAGCACTAGCTATACAGAGCAGCAGGTCACAGGAACAATCAGGAGAAGCTCAGATCCAACACTGAAACATTGACAAGGAGCAAGGATAGCAGCATCAGGCGGAGTTAAGTAATGAAGCAGTTAACGAGCTCACCAGAACACCTGAGGGAGGAAGCTCAGAAGCTGCAGTACCACTTGTGACCACAGGAGTGAATTCAGCCACAGAATTCACAACAGTACCCCCCCCTTGAGGAGGGGTCACCGAACCCTCACCAGAGCCCCCAGGCCGACCAGGATGAGCCGCATGAAAGGCACGAACATGATCGGAAGCATGAACATCAGAGGCAAAAACCCAGGAATTATCTTCCTGAGCATAACCCTTCCATTTAACCAGATACTGGAGTTTCCGTCTAGAAACACGAGAATCCAAAATCTTCTCCACAATATACTCCAATTCCCCCTCCACCAAAACCGGGGCAGGAGGCTCAACAGATGGAACCATAGGTGCCACGTATCTCCGCAACAACGACCTATGGAATACATTATGTATGGAAATGGAGTCTGGGAGGGTCAAACGAAAAGACACAGGATTGAGAACCTCAGAAATCCTATACGGACCAATAAAACGAGGTTTAAATTTAGGAGAGGAAACCTTCATAGGAATATGACGAGAAGATAACCAAACCAGATCACCAACACGAAGTCGGGGACCCACACGGCGTCTGCGATTAGCGAAAAGTTGAGCTTTCTCCTGGGACAAGATCAAATTGTCCACTACCTGAGTCCAGATCTGCTGCAACCTATCCACCACAGAATCCACACCAGGACAGTCCGAAGACTCAACCTGTCCTGAAGAGAAACGAGGATGGAACCCAGAATTGCAAAAAAATGGAGAAACCAAGGTAGCCGAGCTGGCCCGATTATTAAGGGCGAACTCAGCCAACGGCAAAAAGGACACCCAATCATCCTGGTCTGCAGAAACAAAACATCTCAGATATGTTTCCAAGGTCTGATTGGTTCGTTCGGTCTGGCCATTAGTCTGAGGATGGAAAGCCGAGGAAAAGGATAGGTCAATGCCCATCCTACCACAAAAGGCTCGCCAAAACCTTGAAACAAACTGGGAACCTCTGTCAGAAACAATATTCTCAGGAATGCCATGCAACCGAATCACATGCTGAAAGAACAAAGGTACCAAATCAGAGGAGGAAGGCAATTTAGCCAAGGGCACCAGATGGACCATTTTAGAAAAGCGATCACAGACCACCCAAATGACTGACATCTTTTGAGAAACGGGAAGGTCAGAAATGAAATCCATCGAAATATGTGTCCAAGGCCTCTTTGGGACCGGCAAGGGCAAAAGCAACCCACTGGCACGAGAACAGCAGGGCTTAGCCCTAGCACAAATCCCACAGGACTGCACAAAAGTACGTACATCCTGTGACAGAGATGGCCACCAGAAGGATCTAGCCACTAACTCTCTGGTACCAAAGATTCCAGGATGACCAGCCAACACCGAACAATGAAGTTCAGAGATAAGTTTATTAGTCCACCTATCAGGGACGAACAGTTTCTCTGCTGGACAACGATCAGGTTTATTCGCCTGAAATTTTTGCAGCACCCGCCGCAAATCAGGGGAGATGGCAGACACAATGACTCCTTCCTTGAGGATACCCGCTGGCTCAGATAAACCCGGAGAGTCGGGCACAAAACTCCTAGACAGTGCATCCGCCTTCACATTTTTAGAGCCCGGAAGGTACGAAATCACAAAGTCGAAGCGGGCAAAAAATAACGACCAACGGGCCTGTCTAGGATTCAAGCGCTTGGCAGACTCGAGATAAGTCAAGTTCTTATGATCAGTCAATACCACCACGCGATGCTTAGCTCCTTCAAGCCAATGACGCCACTCCTCGAATGCCCACTTCATGGCCAGCAACTCTCGATTGCCCACATCATAATTACGCTCAGCGGGCGAAAACTTCCTGGAAAAGAAAGCACATGGTTTCATCACTGAGCAATCAGAACCTCTCTGTGACAAAACCGCCCCTGCTCCAATCTCAGAAGCATCAACCTCGACCTGGAACGGAAGAGAAACATCTGGCTGACACAACACAGGGGCAGAACAAAAACGACGCTTCAACTCCTGAAAAGCTTCCACAGCAGCAGAAGACCAATTAACCAAATCAGCACCCTTCTTGGTCAAATCGGTCAATGGTTTGGCAATGCTAGAAAAATTACAGATGAAGCGACGATAAAAATTAGCAAAGCCCAGGAACTTTTGCAGACTTTTCAGAGATGTCGGCTGAATCCAATCCTGGATGGCTTGGACCTTAACTGGATCCATCTCGATAGTAGAAGGGGTAAAGATGAACCCCAAAAATGAAACTTTCTGAACACCGAAGAGACACTTTGATCCCTTCACAAACAAAGAGTTAGCACGCAGGACCTGAAAAACCATTCTGACCTGCTTCACATGAGACTCCCAATCATCTGAGAAGATCAAAATGTCATCCAAGTAAACAATCAGGAATTTATCCAGATACTCACGGAAGATGTCATGCATAAAAGACTGAAACACAGATGGAGCATTGGCAAGTCCGAACGGCATCACTAGATACTCAAAATGACCCTCGGGCGTATTGAATGCAGTTTTCCATTCATCTCCTTGCCTGATTCTCACCAGATTATACGCACCACGAAGATCTATCTTAGTGAACCAACTAGCCCCCTTAATCCGAGCAAACAAGTCAGATAACAATGGCAAGGGATACTGAAATTTAACAGTCATCTTATTAAGAAGGCGGTAATCAATACACGGTCTCAGCGAACCATCCTTCTTGGCTACAAAGAAGAACCCTGCTCCCAGTGGTGATGACGATGGGCGAATATGTCCCTTCTCCAGGGATTCCTTCACACAACTGCGCATAGCGGCGTGTTCGGGCACGGATAAATTAAATAATCGACCTTTAGGGAATTTACTACCAGGAATCAAATTGATAGCACAATCACAATCCCTATGCGGAGGTAGAGCATCGGACTTGGGCTCTTCAAATACATCCTGATAATCAGACAAGAACTCTGGGACCTCAGAAGGGGTGGATGATGAAATCGACAAAAATGGAACATCACCATGTACCCCCTGACAACCCCAGCTGGATACCGACATGGAATTCCAATCCAATACTGGATTATGGGTTTGTAGCCATGGCAACCCCAACACGACCACATCATGCAGATTATGCAACACCAGAAAGCGAATAACTTCCTGATGTGCAGGAGCCATGCACATGGTCAGCTGGGCCCAGTATTGAGGTTTATTCTTGGCCAAAGGTGTAGCATCAATTCCTCTCAATGGAATAGGACACCGCAAAGGCTCCAAGAAAAACCCACAACGTTTAGCATATTCCAAATCCATCAGATTCAGGGCAGCGCCCGAATCCACAAACGCCATGACAGAAAACGACGACAAAGAGCATATCAAGGTAATGGACAGAAGGAATTTGGACTGTACAGTACCAATGACGGCAGACCTAGCGGACCGCTTAGTGCGCTTAGGACAATCAGAAATAGCATGAGTGGAATCACCACAGTAGAAACACAGACCATTCAGACGTCTGTATTCCTGCCGTTCAACTCTAGTCATAGTCCTATCGCACTGCATAGGCTCAGGTTTAACCTCAGGCAGTACCGCCAAATGGTGCACAGATTTACGCTCGCGCAAGCGTCGACCGATCTGAATGGCCAAAGACAAAGACTCATTCAAACCAGCAGGCATAGGAAATCCCACCATGACATCCTTAAGAGCCTCAGAGAGACCCTTTCTGAACAAAGCTGCCAGCGCAGATTCATTCCACTGAGTGAGTACTGACCATTTCCTAAATTTCTGACAATATACTTCTATATCATCCTGACCCTGGCACAAAGCCAGCAAATTTTTCTCAGCCTGATCCACTGAATTAGGCTCATCGTACAGCAATCCGAGCTCCAGGAAAAACGCATTGACACTACTCAATGCAGGGTCTCCTGGCGCAAGAGAAAATGCCCAGTCTTGAGGGTCGCCGTGCAAAAAAGAAATAATAATCAAAACCTGTTGAATAGGATTACCAGAAGAATGAGGTTTCAAGGCCAGAAATAGCTTACAATTATTTTTGAAACTTAGAAACTTAGTTCTATCTCCAAAAAACAAATCAGGAATAGGAATTCTTGGTTCTAACATAGATTTCTGATCAATAGTATCTTGAATTTTTTGTACATTTATAACGAGATTATCCATTGAAGAGCACAGACCCTGAATATCCATGTCCACACCTGTGTCCAGAATCACCCAAATGTCTAGGGGAAAAAAAAAAAAGTGAACACAGAGCAGAAAAAAAAAAAATGATGTCAGAACTTTTTCTTTCCCTCTATTGAGAATCATTAGTTAGGCTCCTTGTACTGTTATGTTTGCTAATGACAGGTGTTATGAAGGCAATCCAGAAACACAGTGTGCTTAGCGATCAGAGCGCACACAGTGATCTGACAAATACCCAAAAATACAAGAACGAGCTCTGAGACGTGGAAACTCTGTAGACTGCACACCTGATCCTATCCTAAACACAACTAAAAGCGGCTGTGGATTGCGCCTAACAACTACCTAGGCAACTCGGCACAGCCTAAGAAACTAGCTAGCCTGAAGATAGAAAAATAGGCCTGACTTGCCCCAGAGAAATTCCCCAAAGGAAAAGGCAGCCCCCCACATATAATGACTGTGAGTAAGATGAAAAGACAAAACGTAGGGATGAAATAGATTCAGCAAAGTGGGGCCTGATATTCTAGGACAGAGCGAGGACAGTAAAGCGAACTTTGCAGTCTACAAAAAACCCTAAAGCAAAACCACGCAAAGGGGGCAAAAAAAAACCCACCGTGCCGAACTAACGGCACGGCGGTACACCCTTTGCGTCTCAGAGCTTCCAGCAAAACAAAAGACAAGCTGAACAGAAAAAAAGCAACAAAAAAGCAAAAAGCACTAGCTATACAGAGCAGCAGGTCACAGGAACAATCAGGAGAAGCTCAGATCCAACACTGAAACATTGACAAGGAGCAAGGATAGCAGCATCAGGCGGAGTTAAGTAATGAAGCAGTTAACGAGCTCACCAGAACACCTGAGGGAGGAAGCTCAGAAGCTGCAGTACCACTTGTGACCACAGGAGTGAATTCAGCCACAGAATTCACAACAGGTTTTGTGTTGACCGCAAAGTTACCTTTCCTATCCTCGCTCTGTTCAGAAAGTCGGGCCTCACTTTGCTAAATCTATTTCATCTCTACGTTTGTCTTTTCATCTTATCTCACAGTCATTATATGTGGGGGCTGCCTTTTCCTTTGGGGTATTTCTCTGAGGCAAGGTAGGCTTATTTTCTATCTTCAGGCTAGCTAGTTTCTCAGGCTGTGCCGAGTTGCATATGGAGCGTTAGGCACAATCCACGGCTGCTTCTAGTGTGGTTGGAGAGGATTAGGGATTGCGGTCAGCAGAGTTCCCACGTCTCAGAGCTCGTTCTATGTTTTTGGGTTTTTGTCAGGTCACTGTATGTGCTCTGACTTCTATGTCCATTGTGGTACTGAATTACCTGGTCATAACAGGCAGCGCCTGAATCCACAAATGCCATGACAGAATAAGATGACAAAGAGCAGATCAATGTTACGGACAAAAGAAATTTTGACTGTACCGTACCAATGGTGGCAGACCTAGCAAACCGCTTAGTGCGCTTAGGACAATCAGAGATAGCATGAGTGGAGTCACCACAGTAGAAACACAGCCCATTCTGATGTCTGTGTTCTTGTCGTTCAACTCTGGTCAAAGTCCTATCGCACTGCATAGGCTCAGGTTTATGCTCAGATAATACCGCCAAATGGTGCACAGATTTACGCTCACGCAAGCATCGACCGATCTGAATGGCCAAAGACATAGACTCATTCAGACCAGCAGGCATAGGAAATCCCACCATGACATCCTTAAGGGCTTCAGAGAGACCATTTCTGAAAATAGCTGCGAGCGCACCTTCATTCCATTGAGTGAGTACGGACCACTTTCTAAATTTCTGACAATATACCTCTATCTCATCCTGACCCTGACACAGAGCCAGCAAATTTTTCTCTGCCTGATCCACTGAATTAGGCTCATCGTACAGCAATCCGAGCGCCAGGAAAAACGCATCAATATTACTTAATGCAGGATCTCCTGGCGCAAGAGAAAATGCCCAGTTCTGAGGGTCGCCACGTAAAAAAGAAATAACGATCCTAACTTGTTGAACTGGGTCACCAGAGGAGCGAGGTTTCAAAGCCAGAAATAGTTTACAATTATTTTTGAAACTCAGAAATTTAGTTCTATCTCCAAAAAACAAATCAGGAATAGGAATTCTTGGTTCTAACATAGAATTCTGAACCACAAAGTTTTGAATATTTTGTACTCTTGCCGTGAGCTGATCCACACATGAAGACAGACCTTTAATGTCCATCGCTACACCTGTGTCCTGAACCACCCAAATGTCTAGGGGAAAAAAAAGGCAAAACACAGTGCAGAGAAAAAAAAATGGTCTCAGAACTTCTTTTTTCCCTCTATTGAGAATCATTAGTACTTTTGGCCTCCAGTACTGTTATGATAAGGTAATTCAGTACCACAATGGACATAGAAGTCAGAGCACATACAGTGACCTGACAGTAACCCAAAAACATAGAACGAGCTCTGAGACGTGGGAACTCTGCTGACAGCAATCCCTAATCCTCTCCAGCCACACTAGAAGCAGCCGTGGATTGCGCCTAACGCTCCCTATGCAACTCGGCACAGCCTGAGAAACTAGCTAGCCTGAAGATAGAAAATAAGCCTACCTTGCCTCAGAGAAATACCCCAAAGGAAAAGGCAGCCCCCACATATAATGACTGTGAGATAAGATGAAAAGACAAACGTAGAGATGAAATAGATTTAGCAAAGTGAGGCCCGACTTTCTGAATAGAGCGAGGATAGGAAAGGTAACTTTGCGGTCAACACAAAACCCTACAAATAACCACGCAAAGGGGGCAAAAAGACCCTCCGTACCGACTAACGGCACGGAGGTACACCCTCTGCGTCCCAGAGCTACCAGCAAGCAAGAAAAAACCAAACAAGCAAGCTGGACAGAAAAAAACAGCAAACAAAAATAACAAAAGCGGAACTTAGCTATGCAGAGCAGCAGGCCGCAGGAATGATCCAGGAAGAAGCAAGTCCTATACTAGAACATTGACTGGAGGCCAGGATCAAAGCACTAGGTGGAGTTAAATAGAGCAGCACCTAACGACTTCACCACATCACCTGAGGAAGGAAACTCAGAAGCCGCAGTACCACTCTCCTCCACCAACGGAAGCTCACAGAGAAAACCAGCCGAAGTACCACCTGGGACCACAGGAGGGAGCTCTGCCACAGAATTCACAGCAACAGAGTAAACATATGCTGTACCTTATAATGAAGCCAGTCCGGGCAGAAGTGTCCCGGGAGCACAGAATCTGGTTGGTGAGGGCCGTTAGACACCTAGTGGGTCTGTAAAAATAGGTACAGGTACGAGGGGTCAGAGGATGATATCAGGAAAAAAGTGGCCAGAGGATGATATCAGGAAAAAAGTGGCCGTAAATGGCCAGAGAAGAGGCGGCATATGTATACCTGAAAGGGTCCCTGGGAGGATTAGCGGCACATCCTGCGCCTTGCTGCGATGTCCTGGGGGGAGACCCGGAAAGTGAGAGTGGCTGGGGCTGCCGCCCTCAAATAGCGCCGGCCCGGAAGTACCGGACCGGAAATGACATCGGAGCCACGCCTCCACACTGAGCTCTGTGTGAGAGTATGGGCAAGAAGTTGCCCTTGAGTGGGAGTGGCTAAGCGCTTCTGAGTGTGTAAGGGGAAGGGGGTGGATATGAGAGCATTGTCCTGGTAATGGATGCTAGCAATGTAATTAACCTGTGATGAACTGCAGGGCCCGCTGTAGGAAGATGGAAGTTGGCAAAGAGAGGGGGGCAAAAAAGACTAGTTATATGTTGCGGCAGAAAAGAAATAGTAGCTGAGATGGATATGAGGGGATAAAAAATAAATAATAAATAATAAATAAACAAGGAGGAAAGAAAAAAATGAAAATAATGAAAAAAAAAAATCCTGAAAAAAAATCCTGAAAAAAACCATGAAAACATGGGTGAAGATAACAAGGTAAAAAATAAAAACCAATAAAAAATATTAACAATTGGGGGCAAAGATGAATGAAAATAAATACCAAAAAATGGAAAAAGGAAAATAAGTAAATGAGCCAAAATAAAAGAATAAAAAATTAAAATGAAAAAATAAATATAAAAAAAAACAAAAAATAATAAATAATAAAATAAAAATAATAAAGGATAAATAAGAAAAATGCTCAAAAAAAGCAGCATTATTATTCCTCTCCTATCTCTATAATCTGACACTACGCTCTAATATATGCCACACTGGATACACATGTCTGGATCCCACCCTCCTCCGTTAGGCTCTATTGACATTCCCTACTCTTCATTCCTAATTAATTATTATGTCATCTTGCCACTATGACAGGTTGTGCCTTAACAAGGGATCGGTCGTACACCCCCTACCACTGCCACTATTATGCATCTATGTCAAAGGACTTGAGGTAATACACTGTACAGTTCATTACCATGCTTCTCTATTATTATACCTTGTTTATTATACCCTGTTACTAGAACCTTTTGTTGTTCCCGACAATACTACCTTGCCTTCTAGGTTGCTTTGTACATAATAGTTCTTCTCGTTCTCTTATTGGTGTTTTATTATTGCATGTACTGTTTTGTTTTCTTGTTTTGTTCTCATTTTGTAATTTTCTCCCCCCCCCCCACCTTTTTTTTTCTTTCTATAATGCTGCCCTATGTAAAACATTGTCTTATACAGTTTCTTTGCCTTTCAGTAACCCCATGAGTAAGACCCGGTAGGGTCGAAATGTCGGGTTTTTGGGTTTTTGTCTATTTCAAATGAATATGAATGTGGCAACCACTTCTTTTTTGTTTTGTTTTCTTCAATAAAATTGGCATACACCTTTTGCATCTTACCAGTCTTGAGTGTGCGGTAATCTTTTTTGAATGATTGACTTGACCTCACGGTCAGTTTACCAGCACCTCCTTGTCCCTAACCTGAGTGCACACCATTTTCCTTGTCTATTTTGCAATATCCACACTAGGCTTTTTTTCTGGAGAATTTCAAATCTGCCAGTCTAGTACTCATACATAGTGCCCCCATAAATTAAGTGCCTTCTCTTCATTATAATAATGCCAAACAAGTGGTCACTTACTGAGGATTAGGCACAGTGGGGCTCCGAAGGAGGGGCATTTGGATTTGGGAGCGCAGAATTCACTGGAGTTTATTTGAGAGAGTGAGAGACATCTTGCATTTCCAGAGTCTTTGTTCTACTATAGCTCCAGTGACAGATAACAGACCTGAGTGGTGGCTTGTTTTGTGTTGGATAAATTAGGGTTTTTATTGGTAACATTTTGGGGTGCATTATATTTTTCGATTGCTTCCACAATAAGGCTGGAATCACATTCTTGTGTTCTACGCTGAGCACTTACGTCATGGTTTAATGTAAATCCCACAAAAATACAGTTCAGATGAAACCCCCAAAGGAATCATCCACCTTCAGGCAGATGGAGACATGTTGTTCTCTTCTCTGGTGGTATGCATGTTTTTAGGCATGCGCAGATCTTTAGTTGCCCAAACTGCTGCACTAAAAAGACACCTAAAATGATGTGACTGAACAGAGATCAGTCTCCATCTACCTCATAATTGAGTGGTTCCATAGGTTTTTTTCTGAATCGCAGTTTTGGGGAATTCACACAGAAACCTGCTGAAACTGATGCTGTGTTCACAGCAGCTCAATCATCGGTGTTTCTCAGTGGTTCTTTTCACCATCCAGGTTGAAAGCTGTTTATCCCCAAACAAGGAATACAGCGTATGACAGAACGACGGACAGGTGAGGGATATGGTTGCTTTTTATTTTTGTTTTATTGCAGAAGATGAGGGCTTCAATGGAATGGGCATTAGGTGAGTATAACTGTGTTTGTTATTTTTAAATAAGAAAGTAAAAGTGTTTTGTTCTTAACTCAATTCAAGGACTTTAGTCTTTGTGTGTGTTTATTTACAATATAATTATAGGATTAGTAATGGATAGGTGTCTTACAGGCTTAATGTCACCAGACATTGCAAAGGTGACATCAACCCCAGAAATATAAACTCAACTTGCCACGGCTACAGGACTAGTGTGAAGAGCCTGGAAAAGCACCAAAATTGGTGCATCTAGTAGATGCACCTTTTCTGGGTGGCTGTGTGCTATTTTAGGCTGGAGGGTGGCCAATGTCCATGGTCCCTTACCAGACTGAGGATACCAGCCCCAGCTCTCTGCTTTAGCTTGGCTGGTTGTCAAACATGGGGGGACTCAATGCTGTTTTTTAAAATCTTTAAAATTATTTAAATTGTTAAAAAAAATCGAAGTGGAAACCCCTCTATTCTTGATAACCAGCATTGCCAATCCTGACAGCTGAGGGTTGCAGCTCCCAGCTGTGAGTTTTGCCTGCTTGGTTATCAAAAATACAGTTTTTCCCACTGAGTGCAATTTTTTACTTTAAAATGCAGAATCAAGATGATAGATTCTCTTTGAATACAGTAGTTGTGTAGGGCTGTATTGATAATATCATTTTTTTCTGTTTGTTTCTAACTATATACTATAATTTGAGCATGAAACAGATCATGAAAAAAAGATGCTGTTTAAAGGGAACCTGTCACCCCGTTTTTTAAAGATTAGATAAAAATAGTGTGAAATAGAGGCAGAGCTGGGCTTTACAATAGTGCCTTTTTGGTGCTTTTATTCCCCCGTTAGGCTGCCGAAATACCTTTGTGAACTGGCCGTTTTGTCCTGTCACTCAAGTTGGTCAGGTCGGATGGGCGTGGTCAAATAGCGGTTCCTCCCCCACCTCTTGCGTTTCCCTGCGCAATTTAGTCCCGCCGTTGGCGTTGTGTTTAGCGCCTGCGCAGTAACGTCTAATTTGGCACCTGCGTATTATGCTTTGCCCAACTGTGGGCATAGCATAATTTACATCACTGCGCATGCGCGGGTCGTAACTAGTGTTGAGCATTCCGATACCGCAAGTATCGGGTATCGGCCGATACTTGCGGTATCAGAATTCCGATACCGAGTTCCGATACTTTTGTGGTATCGGGAATCGGTATCGGATCCATATTAATGTGTAAAATAAAGAATTAAAATAAAAAATATTGATATGCTCACCTCTCCGGAGGCCCCTGGACATCACCGCTGGTAACCGGCAGCCTTCTTTGCTTAAAATCAGCGCGTTTAGAGCCTTCCATGACGTCACGGCTTCTGATTGGTCGCGTGCCGCTCATGTGACCGCCACGCGACCAATCACAAGCCGCGACGTCATTCTCAGGTCCTAAACTCCTCATTCACTCATTCTAGTGATCTAAGAAAGAGCGCGATCTGTGCGATTCACAGATCGCGTTTACGACAGACACGCCGAGAAGCAGGGGGAGGAACCGCTATTTGACCACGCCCATCCGACCTGACCAACTTGAGTGACAGGACAAAACGGCCAGTTCACAAAGGTATTTCGGCAGCCTAACGGGGGAATAAAGGCACCAAAAAGGCACTAATGTAAAGCCCAGCTCTGCCCCTATTTCACACTATTTTTATCTAATCTTTAAAAAACGGGGTGACAGGTTCCCTTTAAGTGATGAAATTGTAAAGGCATATAATAAACGTAGGAACTTAGTGACTCTAATACTAATGCTGATAGAAAAGGCATTATAGGAAAAGCTTATTTCAGAATTTCATAGGACTTGACATATTACAGATACTTAATGTCCACTTCATTAAATTAGTCAAGTTAAAATGTTTCTCAAAAACAGATGACTTAAACGTCTGGCATGTTTAAACCAGCTTTGCATTTATTTAGTTTTGACCTAAAGAAGTAAAACACAATTGACACTTCAGCTACTAATGTTAAAAATTAAATTGACGAAATCTGTAATGCTAAGATGAAGAAAGATAGCATTGTTATCTCAGTGTCAAAATTAATTAGTAAATATTATCTCAGCTCAACTAAAGTTTTTCCATACAATGACAATATGTAAAACAAAGCCTGGGATAAAGCACATCTGGAGCAGAGAAATGCCTTATGTCAGACAGTCTGATAATGCAGTATTACTAACTTTGCCTCCAATTAACAATGTTTTGATAAATGACAAAATCTAAAAACGCATTAAGACCACGCCTACTCTTAACAAAGCAGTCAATTCAGATGTATGAAGCGTATAAATATACATAGAAAAAAAACTAAAATGAAGTCTCTGGGCACTTAAGGGCAAGCCAGACAGTACTAATCCCCAATTAATTCACACTCATAGTTAAAAAAGGCTTCACCATCAGTGCTGATGAAAGGTTGACAACTATAATCACCATGTCAACAGTCTGATGGAAGTAATCTTGAAATATTGTTTGCTTTAAATTAGACAGATGAGTAAAATGTCATGTTTATTGGAGAAAAAGGTTTGAGGAAGAAGACACTTATGGGAACCTTTGCTTATATATGTATTTAAAAACATCTATTTTTTAAATCTAACTGAAGTAATCCAAGTGCCTGGTTGTGGTCTCACAACTAGGGATGAGCAAACTCGAACTGCAAAGTTAAGGGTTTGTACCGTACACCTTGTGTCCAGTGCCAAAATGGGAATACTGACTTTTTTACTGTTCGGGTTCAGAGTTGAATAAAGTTTGCTAAAAAGCTGGTGCACCGACCCATAACAGCCTCGTGCAGAGTGCCCTAGCAGCCTGGTGCAGCATACCCTAACAGCATGGTGCAGAATGCAATAAAAGTCTAGTGCAGCATGGCAAAACAGCCTGGTGAAGAGTACCATAACACCTGGTGTATAGAGCCATAACAGCCTCATGCAGCATGCCCTAATAGCATGATGTAGAGTGCCATAACACCGTTGTGCAGAATTCCATAGCAGCCTGGTGCAGAGAACTCTAAGAGTGTGATAATCTGCTGGGCACTTTCTCTTCTCTACTGTGAACTCTTTTTGTTATGGAAAAAGTGAGGAGAGCATCAAATAGTGGATGTTGATGTGGCCAGGGTGCTGCTGCTGGTGGTGGTGTAGTTGCTGCAGGGAGGGGATGTGACCATTCTGTGCCTGCTACATGCCCAAATGAAACATCTTTCACTGGTGCATGCAGGCTGCAGGATGTCCTGCATAAGCTCATAGGCCCAAGGATGGCTGGATGAATGTTGAGACCAGAATATATTGAGGCAGTTTTAGATTGGATGACTGAGAGTGCCAACAGTTCCTTCTTATTATCTTCCACCTGGTCCCCTGCTGAAAGTGCAGAATTGGCACCTGCTGACTATGGTCATCTGGCTTCCAGCTCACCCTCTTAAAAATCAGCTATGCAGTCTGAGCATCAGGTTGTGCAGCAGTCACTTCTGCTTATTGATGACTCTGCAGGTTCTGTGGTATACCCACCTGACCTTGCCCCACAAATAGAAGAGATTGAGTGCATTGATGCCCAACCATTTATCCAGATGGAGGATGAGTACTTGGGAGGGTTAGTGCACATGGTCAGTGGACAACCTCAACAACACATCTCTGATGATTATGAAACACAGGTGCCAACTGTGGCGTTTAACTGCAGTGTGCAGACCGGGAGAGAGGGCAGGGTTGAGGAGTCCGAGGTGGATGATGAAGATGATGAGGTCTTGGAAACCACATGGAGTGAAGGTCATCTATGTGATGTGCACAGTTCTGAAGAAGAGGAGGTGGTCCCGCTGCCACAACTGCACAGCAAAAGAGGGAGCAGAGTGCCAAAGCACAGGGGCAGGCACTTAGCCCGTACATCATCTGTTACTACCCACCATGTCGACAAACTCAGCACACCAAAGCCAGCTTAAAGGAGCTCCCAAGCATGGAGTTTCTTCAGGCAATGTGCTGACAACAATAGATGGATGGTTTGCACGCTGTACAGTTATTGCCTGAAGCAAGCATAAATGTTCTTAACCAGAGCACCAACTGCATGATGAGGCATCCAAATTCAAAGCACAAGCTGCAGTGGAGTACATACCTGAAAACCTAGGGATAATCAGAGGCTCCTCCTGCTCTATGTTCTGCTGTGGTCTTGGCCTCTTCCTCCCTCTCCCAAGCAACAGGACCACTTGACTCCCCACAAAGAGAGGATGTGACAGAACTATCACCACCAGCAGTGTCACTGAGCATTTCCATTCCACACCGTCCCATGGAAGTTTTCAGCTGTCCACCCCACACACTGGAAAGAAAGCAAAAGTACCCCTTACCAACTCATGAGCTCTGGTCCTGAATAACAGCATTTTAACATTTCTGGTCTTTGAAATGCTGCCATTCTGGCTGTAGGAGACAGGCAGGTTTAAAAAACAAATGGTGATGGCAGTTCCCCAGTATGTGATTCCTAGTCACCACTACTTTTTCAGGTGGGCCATCCTTGCCCTGCACACACATGTTGCGGACAAAATCAGGTGTGCACTGCACAACTCCTTCAGTGGCAAGGTCCACAAAACTACAATACTTGGACCAGTAAGCACAGCCAGTGGCATTATATCACCCTAACTTCCAGCTGGGTAAATGTAGTGGTGTCTAGGACTGAGGCAGAAGGCATTCTGATGCATGTTTTACCACTATCAAGGATTGCTTGACATTTCTCTGTCCAGTTGGCCTCCTCCTTCTTATTTCACTTCCTCCACCACCTCCTGATCTGGTAAGAATAACACCTCCACCACCAACTTCAGCAAAACCAGGGACAAGCAACAGCAGGCAGTTGTAAAACTCATCTGTGTAGGGAAAACATCACACACCACGCAGGAGCTGTGGACGGGGATCAAATAACAGACCAATGAGTGGTTGGTGCCACTGCACCTCAAGAACAGCTAAAGTTGGTGGTACAGTGCTTCCTTAAAAATTACACTGATATGTAAGAATTGCTTATAAAAGTGGGGGCCGTCTGTGCGTGCTTTTGACATTCTCACACTGATGCTGCTCGACTGCCTGTGCTGAAGCATCACTTCTGCCTTTCAGCTCACCGCCTCATATGTGACGTACCTGTGGCGCCCCAGGGTCCTGGTCGTCACAGTAGCATTGCTTTCCTCACAGGGAGAGTGATGTTATGTTTGGAAGCGATGAAGGCTATCTTTTATCGGTCACTCACTGAATACCAGATTTGGCGTCATGAACATAAACTTTATTCAATTCCCTTTTACATTGGCGCCCAGGGCCACGGACCGGGTCGCCACCAAGACATCCCCCTGTGAACACTGGACCCGGTACCAGGTACCCCACGGCCCTAGGGGGTGAGTCATTTTAGCGTCACGAACAGGATGGACCAACCCTGAGAATCGGGTCATGTGCGCCTAAAAGACTGTGTTTGTGCTGAGAGACTGTGCATTGTGAATTGCCGCCAAAACTGCGCCCATTATAGCACCAAGAGGAGAGCTGGAAAAGACAAGTGTGACATTTTGGCGGGGAACTAGCTGTGGGGCATGAAATTAATGGCCACCCACTCCAAATACCACTGTACCATGCAGATATGTCCATCAGCCTCCTGATCCTGAAAGGCGGAAGAAAGAGAAAGAAGATGCTCTGCCCCCGAAGAAGAGACCGGGAACCAGAGGAGGACGCTAAGAGCAATGTGGAGGGTGCCATGGCAAGCAACCCGGAACCAGAGCGTGGGGTGGAAGCAGAGGACTCCCCCAGCCACCTGGAAGGAAGCCGCAGCAAGCCATCACCAGCCGTCCTCGAACTTCTGCAAACCAGAGTGGAAGGACTCATCGACCAGCTCCTGCGGATGCATTTGGACCGACCCCGCTCCAGTGACTGCTCGTGCCACAGCTACTGTTCCAGTGACTGACATTACCACAACCACCGACTGTGCAACGCTGCAGACCAAAGAGTCACTAATAATGGCTCACTCCCATCACCATCAGCCCCTCGACCTGGTTGGGGCTATTACAACGTTCCCTGGGACCATGACTCTGGTATGGGGAAACAGCAACCACTGGCCCTGCCAGCAAAGTAACAGAAAAGAGATATGCAGAGCCATCACTCCCCAGATCCTGAACTGAAATCATTTGAGTCACCTGTTGTGACATTTGCAGAAAGCTTTTCCCAGTCAGGAAACAGTAGCCATCAGGAGCTACGCTGGCCAAGGAGATAAACAGTTTTGCTTGCAAGCTTGAACATGACTACTAGGCACTGCTCTTGATAGCCAGTTTCCTACTCCACACTGATGAGGGGCAAAAACCCCGAAACAGCTGTCTGTGGATGGATACCATGCTTGGCATAGGTGGTTTTCCTTTATTGGATGTTTTCCTTTATTGGATGCTGCCCTTCCCTTGGTTGTTCCTTCCCGGGGAAAGGCCTGGCTATTCACTGCCTGCGTTGAGAAACACGTGATGGTGTCTCCGCAGCTCCTCTACATGCATGACTGTGAATAGTTAAAAGTTAACCTGACCACATTCACCTCAGTGAAATTTGAGGGAAAGCCCACCTGGATCCATGCCAGACACTGCAAAAAGATCTTTTCACCAGCAGAAAGACTGTTCTCCTAATCACCTTGCTGGCAGTGGTAGGAATTTTGCACCTTACAGAGACACTGGATAAACAATCTTATTCAACATCTTGCTTTTCTTATAAAAGACGCGGAAGGACAAAAACTGCTGGACTGTTGGATCTGTATACACAGCCCAATATCTGCAAGGACTATACTGTACTTAGCCTTACCCCAGGAGCCAAGGAAGGTATTAGCACCCCACTGCATACACAATAAGACTTGGAGTCAGATTTTCTAGGTTCCTTAAGGCTCTTAATGAGACTAATACAATATAGAGACTCCTTTTTAAATCCAGCCAATTGGCTTAGCGGGATGGATTATTTTTTGGTATTTTACAGACTTGTATGCAAATTTTGTTGCTTTGCTTTGCTATTGTTTTATGTAGCCATAAAAGCGCTAATATATGTATTACCTAAGCTATTGAAGAGTGTATGTTTAAGGAAGGAATCTAAGGCTGTGCCATCCATAGTGTATCATAGAACCCGGATAACCACTGCTGACTGAGGAAGTGAGTGTCCACACTGAGGGTGGATGGGCGAAGCAGGTACAAAGCCCCATTGTGGGTACTAGACCCATGAGACAGTAGCTCGTTTGTGGACATCAGCTGACCCGGTGGCAGAGGTTCTACCATTTACAAAAGGGGGAAATTGATATAGAAGGGTTAATAGTTTGCCTTTAAGTGCCTTTTGCCTTTAATTGCTAGAATTACTAGAATCTGTTGATGCAGTAGTCTCATGGTCTCCCGCTTCAAGGAGACTACACTTCTTATCATGTATGTTCTCAATAGTCAGTCACAACATGCTCCGGGTACGTGAGAGAATAAAGGTCAGTATGACCCTGGGTGATGGTGGGGGCTACATGAATTACATTGAGAGTTACATTTGTTGTAAATGGTATAAAATATTGCTTCTTGCTCTATTACTTCAGATAAAAGTGACTTGCTCACAGAATGTGTGAGGTGTCTTTTTGTCTCCAAGCGTGCTTGTAAAATGACGGGTGTAATTCAACAATTTGGCCTCACTGGTGATCTGTCAGCTGACATTGGGTCAGAATGAAAACAGCTACGACACCTGGAAGTGCTGTCCGCACAGTCAACAGTTGCTCCTCTGTTATTGGGGTTCAGTAACGTCAGCTGTTCCCCAGCTGTGTGTGTGGCAATACCTCATATCTGCTCCTCCTGCTGTCCCTGGGCTCTAACACCGCCAGTTGGTGCCTGGAAGTGCTGGCTGCACAGTTAACACTTGCTGCCGTGTTATTGGGTTTCAGTAACGTCAGCTGGTTCCCAGCTGTGTATCTGGCAAAACCTCATATCTGCTCCTCCTGCTGTCCCTGGGCTCTAACACCGCCAGTTGGTGCCTGGAAGTGCTGTCCGCACAGTCAACAGTCGCTCCTCTGTTATTGGGGTTTAGTAACGTCAGCTGTTCCCCAGCTGTGTGTGTGGCAATACCTCATATCTGCTCCTCCTGCTGTCCCTGGGCTCTAACACCGCCAGTTGGTGCCTGGAAGTGCTGGCTGCACAGTTAACACTTGCTGCCGTGTTATTGGGTTTCAGTAACGTCAGCTGATTCCCAGCTGTGTATCTGGCAAAACCTCATATCTGCTCCTTCTGCTGTCCCTGGGCTTCAACACTGTCAGTTGTTGCTCGGAATTGCTGGCTGCACAGAAAAAAACACTAGCTCATGTGTCAGTGGGGTTCCGTAAAGCCAGCTGTTCCCCTGCTGTGTAGCCGGCAACGTGTCCAGCAAAAGCCACGCTGGCACAATAACAGACATTTACCTGCCTCCAGTGCAGGCTTCGGCCTACACTCTGCTCCTCCTGGATTCCCTGGGTTTAAACACTGTCAGTTGTTGCCCGGAAGTGCTGGCTGCACAGAAAAAAACACTCGCTCACGTGTCAGTGGGGTTCAACAACGCCAGCTGTTCCCCTGCTGTGTAGTCGGCAACCTGTCCAGCAAAAGCCACGCTGGCACAATAACAGACATTTACCTGCCTCCAGTGCAGGCTTCGGCCTACACTCTGCTCCTCCTGGATTCCCTGGGTTACAATACTGTCAGTTGTTGCCCGGAAGTGCTGGCTGCACAGAAAAAAACACTAGCTCATGTGTCAGTGAGGTTCTGTAAAGCCAGCAGTTCCCCTGCTGTGTAACTGGCAACGTGTCCAGCAAAAGCCACGCTGGCACAATAACAGACATTTACCTGCCTCCAGTGCAAGCTTCGGCCTACACTCTGCTCCTCCTGGATTCCCTGGGTTTCAACACTGTCAGTTGTTGCCCGGAAGTGCTAGCTGCACAGAAAAAAACACTCACTCACGTGTCAGTGGGGTTCAGCAACGCTAGCTGTTCCCCTGCTGTGTAGTCGGCAACGTGTCCAGCAAAAGCCACGCTGGCACAATAACAGACATTTACCTACCTCCAGTGCAGGCTTTGGCCTACACTCTGCTCCTCCTGGATTCCCTGGGTTTCAACACTGTCAGTTGTTGTCCGGAAGAGCTGGCTGCACAGAAAAAAACACTAGCTCATGTGTCAGTGGGGTTTAGCAACGCCAGCTGTTCCCCTGCTGTGTAGCCGTCAACGTGTCTAGCAAAAGCCACGCTGGCATAATAACAGACATTTGCCTGCCTCCATTGTAGGCTTCGGCCTACACTCTGCTCCTCCTGGATTTCCTGGGTTTCAACACTGTCAGTTGTTGCCCGGAACTGCTGGCTGCACAGACAAAACAGACATTTACCTGCCTCCAGTGCAGGCTTCGGCCTACACTCTGCTCCCCCTGGATTCCCTGGGTTTCAACACTGTCAGTTGTTGCCCGGAAGTGCTGGCTGCACAGAAAAAAACACTAGCTCATGTGTCAGTGGGGTTCAGCAACACCAGCTGTTCCCCTGCTGTGTAGCCGGTAACGTGTCCAGCAAAAGCCATGCTGGCACAATAACAGACATTTACCTGCCTCCAGTGCAGGCTTCGGCCTGCACTCTGCTCCTCCTGCTGTCCCTGGGCTTCAACACTGTCAGTTGTTGCCCGGAAGTGCTGGCTGCACAGAAAAAACACTAGCTCATGTGTCAGTGGGGTTCAGCAATGCCAGCTGTTCCCCTGCTGTGTAGTCAGCAACGTGTCCAGCAAAAGCCACGCTGGCACAATAATAGCAATTAAAGGGACCCGGGACCCGCCCCCCCAAGCATTTGTAACTGAAAGAGCCATCTTGTGTAGCACTATTGCAGCACAAGGAGCATCCTCAGCGTTGTTTGAATCTGTCCCGGAGCCTGCGCTGTTATGTTTAACCTTGGGCATGCGCTGTTAGCACTGCCCTTCTTCTGACATCATTTGATGTCAGGCTGATTGCGCTTGTGCATACGCGCTGCCCGAGATCCCGCCCTGCAGTGTCTTCTGATTTTGTCACACTGCGGGCCTGGGATTCATGGGCATGCCCAGTGCATATCTTCACCTGCTACTCATCTGCTTCCACCTTCCTCAGACTGTGCGGCGTCACGGCCATGGCATGTGATTATGGATCAGCTGACGCCGCACACTCACAAGAGGGCAGATGGAGAGGAGTGAGAGGCGAAGATGTGCACTGCGCATGGCCATGAATCCCAAACCCAAAGTGTGACTAAATCAGAAGACACTGCAGGGTGTGATCTCTGGCAGTGCGCCCGCAAAGGCGCTGTCAGCCTGACACCAAATGATGTCAGAAGACGGGCAGCGCTAACAGCGCATGGCCAAGGTTTAACATAACAGCGCGGGCTCCATGACAGATTCAAACAATGCTGAAGAGGCAGTGCCCGGCGCCAAGGGGGCCTGAATGCCGTCTGTGCTGCGTCTCATTACGAAGGAAAGTCCCACCTCCGGGATGGTTTCTTGGTATCAGGGGACACATTTTATAAGTGTTTAGTTCTGCGTGTGCAAGCAGCATAACTAAAAGAGCCACCTTTTCCTTGTGCAGTGTTAGTGCTGTACAAGATTTTTTTTTAAGTTGATAACATCTGGGGGGGTTAAAGGTTCCCTTTCAACTTGCTCCAATTAGGCCTCAGCCTACACTCTGTCATGTAACCCTGGGCTCCAACACTGCCAGTTGCTGCTCAGAAGTGTCTTTGGCACAGGTACTCCCACCTGCCCAGCCTAGTTCCAGCACGCCAGCTGTTTCCGGGTAGTGTCAAGGTCACTTATCCTAGAAAACGTTGTACTGTCGTGTTGCGGTCGGGTTAGCCGACTCCATGGTGCCTGAAGTGTAGGTGCTGCCTATGTGGGCTGCGGGAAGTGGCAATCAAGGCTGGTTCTGTAGTGCCAATAGGACAAGCTCCCCCTGTAGGACTGTTTGTTATAGGTTACTGCGGCTGGATCACGGCCAACCTATTTTTTTCTTTTACTGTGGACCTTCTGCTGCCTGAGTTCCAGCACCGTTAGCTGGTTCTTGGCAACACAATCTTATCTAGGTCCCCCTGGTTCCAGCACCGTCACCTGGTTTTGGGCAGAGCCTTTGGCTTAGGTGCCTCCTTCTGGGTATCCAAGTTCCACCAACGTCAGGTGGTCCATGGTAGTGCTTGGTGGCACGGGTACCTCCTGCTTAGTAACCGGGTTCCAGCACCGTCAGCTGGTCCTCGGTCGTGACATTGGCTCTTCTACCTTCGGGTAGCCATCCGGGTTCCAGTACCGTCAGCTGGTTCTCGGCAAGGTCTTTTGCTCTTTTACCTTCTGCTCCCCATCCTGGTTCCAGCACCTTCAGCTGGTTCCGGGCAGAGCCTTTGGCTTAGGTGCCTCCTCCTGGGTATCCGAGTTCCACCAACGTCAGGTGGTTCTTGGTAGTGCTTTGTGGCACGGGTACCTCATGCTTAGTAACCGGGTTCCAGTACCGTCAGCTAGTCCTCGGTCGTGCCATTGGCTCTTGCACCTTGGGCAACGCATCTGGGTTCCAGTACCATCAGCTGGTTCTCGGCAGTGTCTTTGGCACGGGTGCTCCCTCCTGCCCAGCCTGGTTCCAGCACTGTCAGCTGTTTCCGGGTAGTGTCAAGGTCACTTAGACTCTGAAACGTTGTCCTGTCATGTTGCGGTCGGGTTAGCCGACTCCATGGTGCCTGCAGTTTAGGTGCTGCCTATGTGGGCTGCGGGAAGTGGAAATCAAGGCTGGTTCTGTAGTGCCAATAGGACAAGCTCCCCCTGTAGGACTGTTGGTTATCGGTAACTGCGGCTGGATCGCGGCCAACTAATTTTTTCTTTTACTGTGGACCTTCTGCCGCCTGAGTTCCAGCACCGTTAGCTGGTTCTTGGCAACACAATCTTATCTAGGTCCCCCTGGTTCCAGCACCGTCAGCTGGTTCTGGGCAGAGCCTTTGGCTTAGGTGCCTCCTTCTGGGTATCCGAGTTCCACCAATGTCAGGTGGTCTTTGGTAGTGCTTGGTGGCACAGGTACCTCCTCCTTAGTAACCGGGTTCCAGCACCGTCAGCTGGTCCTCGGTCATGCCATTGGCTCTTCTACCTTCGGGTAGCCATCCGGGTTCTAGTACCATCAGCTGGTTCTCGGCAAGGTCTTTTGCTCTTTTACCTTCTGCTCCCCATCCTGGTTCCAGCACCGTCAACTGGATCCGGCCAGAGCCTTTGGCTTAGGTGCCTCCTTCTGGGTATCCGAGTTCTACCAACGTCAGGTGGTTCTTGGTAGTGCTTGGTGGCACGGGTACCTCCTGCTTAGTAACCGGGTTCCAGCACCGTCAGCTGGTCCTCGGTCGTGCCATTGGCTCTCCTACCTTTGGGTAGCCATCCGGGTTCCAGTACCATCAGCTGGTTCTCGGCAAGGTCTTTTGCTCTTTTACCTTCTGCTCCCCATCCTGGTTCTAGCAACGTCAGCTGGTTCCGGGCAGAGCCTTTGGCTTAGGTGCCTCCTTCTGGGTATCCGAGTTCCACCAACGTCAGGTGGTCCTTGGTAGTGCTTGGTGGCACGGGTACCTCCTGCTTAGTAACCGGGTTCCAGCACCGTCAGCTGGTCCTCGGTCATGCCATTGGCTCTTCTACCTTCGGGTAGCCATCCGGGTTCCAGTACCGTCAGCTGGTTCTCGGCAAGGTCTTTTGCTCTTTTACCTTCTGCTCCCCATCCTGGTTCCAGCACCATCAGCTGGATCCGGCCAGAGCCTTTGGCTTAGGTGCCTCCTTCTGGGTATCTGAGTTCTACCAACGTCAGGTGGTTCTTGGTAGTGCTTGGTGGCACGGGTACCTCCTGCTTAGTAACCGGGTTCCAGCACCGTCAGCTGGTCCTCGGTCGTGCCATTGGCTCTCCTACCTTTGGGTAGCCATCCGGGTTCCAGTACCATCAGCTGGTTCTCGGCAAGGTCTTTTTTCTCTTTTACCTTCTGCTCCCCATCCTGGTTCCAGCACCGTCAGCTGTTTCTGGGCTGAGCCTTTGGCTTAGGTGCCTCCTTCTGGGTATCCTAGTTCCACCAATGTCAGGCGGTCCTTGGTAGTGCTTTGCTTTGTGGCACGGGTACCTCATGCTTAGTAACCAGATTCTAGTACCGTCAGCTGGTTCTCGGCAAGGTCTTTTGCTCTTTTACCTTCTGCTCCCCATCCTGGTTCCAGCACCGTCAGCTGGATCCGGCCAGAGCCTTTGGCTTAGGTGCCTCCTTCTGGGTATCCGAGTTCTACCAACGTCAGGTGGTTCTTGGTAGTGCTTGGTGGCACGGGTACCTCCTGCTTAGTAACCGGGTTCCAGCACCATCAGCTGGTCCTCGGTCATGCCATTGGCTCTCCTACCTTTGGGTAGCCATCCGGGTTCCAGTACCATCAGCTGGTTCTCGGCAAGGTCTTTTGCTCTTTTACCTTCTGCTCCCCATCCTGGTTCTAGCAACGTCAGCTGGTTCCGGGCAGAGCCTTTGGCTTAGGTGCCTCCTTCTGGGTATCCGAGTTCCACCAACGTCAGGTGGTTCTTGGTAGTGCTTGGTGGCACGGGTACCTCCTGCTTAGTAACCGGGTTCCAGCACCGTCAGCTGGTCCTCGGTCGTGCCATTGGCTCTCCTACCTTTGGGTAGCCATCCGGGTTCCAGTACCATCAGCTGGTTCTCGGCAAGGTCTTTTGCTCTTTTTCCTTCTGCTCCCCATCCTGGTTCTAGCAACGTCAGCTGGTTCCGGGCAGAGCCTTTGGCTTAGGTGCCTCCTTCTGGGTATCCGAGTTCCACCAACGTCAGGTGGTCCTTGGTAGTGCTTGGTGGCACGGGTACCTCCTGCTTAGTAACCGGGTTCCAGCACCGTCAGCTGGTCCTCGGTCGTGCCATTGGCTCTTCTATGTTTGGGTAGCCATTCAGGTTCCAGTACCGTCAGCTGGTTCTCGGCAAGGAATTATGCTCTTTTACCTTCTGCTCCCCATCCTGGTTCCAGCACCGTCAGCTGTTTCTGGGCTGAGCCTTTGGCTTAGGTGCCTCCTTCTGGGTATCCTAGTTCCACCAATGTCAGGCGGTCCTTGGTAGTGCTTTGCTTTGTGGCACGGGTACCTCATGCTTAGTAACCAGGTTCTAGTACCGTCAGCTGGTCCTCGGTCTTGCCATTGGATCTTCCACCTTCGGGTAGCCATCCGGGTTCCAGTACCATCAGCTGGTTCTCTGCAGTTCCTCGGCCTTCTTGTACCTCCTGCTACAGTTCAAAGTTCAAAACCGTAAGCATGACGACCCTGAAGACCGAGAAGCAAAAGAACAAGAAGCTGCAGAACAAAAAGCAGAACGACATTAAGCATAAGACTAAAAATCAGAGCAAAAGATATTATCTAAATTATAAGCAGAAGAAGACTAAGCAGTGTATGGGGGTGAGTCCGTTCCTCCTCATGGTGCCCCTGGAAAAAACCTGCTGCTGCAGGCCAAACTGAACACGGACAAATCCTGTTTTAAATCTTTTGTGACAGGCAGAACGGAAGGTGTAATCTTCAATCTTTGACAGATAACAACTACAGGAATGCCTGTTTGTCACACATAAGATTTTGATGAAGAAGAGGAATATGAAGGAGATGATGAAGTTGAATATGAAGAAGAGTTGAATGAGAAGAATATGAGGAATTTAAAAAAAAAGAATAATAGGAAGAAGGTGAAGAAGAAGATGAATAAGGTGAAGAAGAAGTTAATGAAAAAGATGCTGCTGCTGAGGATGATGAAGAAGAACGTGTGGTAGAAGTAAAAATAAAAAGGTGCAGAGCATGGAAGTAGAGAAACATAAATATATGACAAAATCTAAAAAAAATAAACATAGTCAAAATCTTTGTAACTCCGAACGTCTTAAAAAATTTATAATTCCTGCTATTCCATTGGAATGGGCTAAACCTCTATGCCTTTAATGTCTCCTCCACCTCCTCCGATACATTCTACGTTAGTCTTAGTTGTTTTCCCTCATGTAGAATTACCGACAGGGAAAGAAAGGGTTTATTTTAATTCCGATATTTTGGTCCCATTGACTTGCATTGGTATCGTGTATCGGTATCGGCGAGATCCGATATTTTTACGATATCGGCCGATCCAATCCGATACCGATAATTTCGAATATCGGAAGGTATCGCTCAACACTAATAACACCAAAACTTTTTCTCCACTCATGGTTAGTGGTTGGGTGAATCCATTTATTGTCAAACTACTGTGTCTTCTCTTTTTAAATCATAATGACAGCCCAAAACATTCAAATGACCCTGATCAAAAGTTCACATACCCTGGTGATTTTGGCCTGATAACATGCACAGAAGTTGACACAAATGGGTTTGAATGGCTACTAAAGGTAAGATCCTCACCTTTTACCTGTTTGCCTGTAATCAGTGTGTGTGCATAAAAGGTGAATGAGTTTCTGGGATCCAGACAGACTCTTGCATCTCTCATCCAAGCACTGACGTTTATGGATTGTGAGTCATGAGGAAAGCAAAAGAATTGTCAACGTATCTACGAGAAAAGGTAGTTGAACTGTATGAAACAGGAAATGGATACAAAAAGATATCCAATGAATTGATAATGCCAGACAGCAGCGTTCAAACTGTGATTAACAAATGGAAAATCGGACTCTGCAAAAACAAAACCACGGTCAGGTAGACCAAGAAAAATGTCATCCAAAACTGCCAGGAAAATTGTTTGGGATGCAAAGAAAAACCCACAAATAATATCAGCTGGAATACAGGACTCTCTGAAAACTAGCGGTGTGGCTGTTTCAAAATGCACAATAAGGAGTCACTTAAGGAAAAATGGGCTGCATTGTCGAGTTGCCAGAAGAAATCCATTACTGCTCAAATGCCACAAAGTATCTCACTTACAATATGCAAAATAGCACAGAGACAAGCCTCAAAACTTCTGGAACAAGGTAATTTGGAGTGATGAGACCAAAGTTGAACTTTTTGGCCACAACCATAAACATTACATTTGGAGAGAGGTCAACAAGGCCTATGATGAAAGGAACACCACACCATTCCTTTTGTAAAGCACGGAGGTGAATTGCTGATGTTTTGGGGATGTGTGAGCTACAAAGGCACTGGAAACTTGGTCAAAATTGAAGGAAAGATGAATGCAACACGTTATCAGCTAATAGTGTGTGATTCCTGTAAGTGTGTCCTAGAAGTGTGAAGATTAATTTAGAAATAAGACCAGAACTGAACCCAGAAGGGAACTGAAGGTAACTGGACACAGTCACTGTAAACAATGTTTCTGTTTGTTTTCACTTTCACCCCTATAATTCTTCACTTTCTGCAATCTCCCCTAATCCCTACTCCTAGTAAAGAACTGTTCATCTCCTCTTCAATCCTCCCCATCCATCTCACCTCCTCCTCAGAACTTTTCCTTAACATACAATTCTCTGTCTCCAAGCACAGACAGCCACCTCATGCCCTCTCCTGCTCCCTCTTGCTAACACTTTCTCTGTTCCTTCTCACTGCTGGTGATATCTCTCCAAATCCTGGTCCTCCTCACCACATCCCCACAGTTAGTTTTACCTCCCATACACGCTCTATCACAAATTTCCGTAACCTCTCTAACCTTATACCCAATCGCCCAGCCCCCACTTCCCCAGTCCCACTATCAGGAGCTCTGTGGAACGCTCGCTCTGTCTGCAACAAGCTTTCCTACATCCACGATCTTTTTGTTACTACCAAACTTTCCTTCCTCGCCATCACCGAAACCTGGCTCACCCCTTCTGACACAGCCTCTCGTGCTGCACTTTCATATGGTGGCTTCCACCTTTCTCACACACTCCGCCCCAGCAGCAAGCATGGCGGAGGAGTTGGTTTTCTCCTGTCAGATAACTGCTCCTTCACCCCAATCCCACTGCCACCCTCTGTTACCCTCCCTTCCTTTGAGGTGCACTCTGTGCGCATCTATAGTAACATAGTAACATAGTAACATAGTAAGGCCGAAAAAAGACATTTGTCCATCCAGTTCAGCCTATATTCCATCATAATAAATCCCCAGATTTACGTCCTTCTACAGAACCTAATAATTGTATGATACAATATTGTTCTGCTCCAGGAAGACATCCAGGCCTCTCTTGAACCCCTCAACTGAGTTCGCCATCACCACCTCCTCAGGCAAGCAATTCCAGATTCTCACTGCCCTAACAGTAAAGAATCCTCTTCTATGTTGGTGGAAAAACCTTTTCTCCTCCAGACGCAAAGAATGCCCCCTTGTGCCCGTCACCTTCCTTGGTATAAACAAATCCTCAGCGACATATTTGTATTGTCCCCTTATATACTTATACATGGTTATTAGATCGCCCCTCAGTCGTCTTTTTTCTAGACTAAATAATCCTAATTTCGCTAATCTATCTAGGTATTGTAGTTCTCCCATCCCCTTTATTAATTTTGTTGCCCTCCTTTGTACTCTCTCTAGTTCCATTATATCCTTCCTGAGCACCGGTGCCCAAAACTGGACACAGTACTCCATGTGCGGTCTAACTAGGGATTTGTACAGAGGCAGTATAATGCTCTCATCATGTGTATCCAGACCTCTTTTAATGCACCCCATGATCCTGTTTGCCTTGGCAGCTGCTGCCTGGCACTGGCTGCTCCAGGTAAGTTTATCATTAACTAGGATCCCCAAGTCCTTCTCCCTGTCAGATTTACCCAGTGTGTAATGGTGATATTGATTCCTTCGTCCCATGTGTATAACCTTACATTTTTCATTGTTAAACCTCATCTGCCACCTTTCAGCCCAAGTTTCCAACCTATCCAGATCCATCTGTAGCAGAATACTATCTTCTCTTGTATTAACTGCTTTACATAGTTTTGTATCATCTGCAAATATCGATATTTTACTGTGTAAACCTTCTACCAGATCATTAATGAATATGTTGAAGAGAACAGGTCCCAATACCGACCCCTGCGGTACCCCACTGGTCACAGCGACCCAGTTAGAGACTATACCATTTATAACCACCCTCTGCTTTCTATCACTAAGCCAGTTACTAACCCATTTACACACATTTTTCCCCAGGCCAAGCATTCTCATTTTGTGTACCAACCTCTTGTGCGGCACGGTATCAAATGCTTTGGAAAAATCGAGATATACCACGTCCAATGACTCACCGTGGTCCAGCCTATAGCTTACATCTTCATAAAAACTGATTAGATTGGTTTGACAGGAGCGATTTCTCATAAACCCATGCTGATATGGAGTTAAACAGTTATTCTCATTGAGATAATCCAGAATAACATCCCTCAGAAACCCTTCAAAGATTTTACCATCTACAGTTAGGTCCATATATATTTGGACAGAGACAAAAGTTTTCTAATTTTGGCTATAGACATTACCACAATGAATTTTAAACAAAACAATTTAGATGCAGTTGAAGTTCAGACTTTCAGCTTTCATTTGAGGGTATCCACATTAAAATTGGATGAAGGGTTTAGGAGTTTCAGCTCCTTAACATGTGCCACCCTGTTTTTAAAGGGACCAAAAGTAATTGGACAATTGACTCCAAGGCTATTTCATGGGCAGGTGTTTGCAATCCCTTCGTTATGTCATTCTCAATTAAGCAGATAAAAGGCCTGGAGTTGATTTGAGGTGTGGTGCTTGCATTTGGAAGGTTTTGCTGTGAAGTAAACATGTGGTCAAAGGAGCTCTCCATTTAGGTGAAACAAGCCATCCTTAAGCTGCAAAATCAGAAAAAAATCATCTGAGAAATTGCTATAATATTAGGAGTGTCAAAATCTACAGTTTGGTACATCCTGAGTAAGAAAGAAAGCACTGGTGAACTCATCAATGCAAAAAGACCTGGGCGCCCACGGAAGACAACAGTGGTGGATGATCACAGAATAATCTCCATGGTGAAGAGAAACCCCTTCACAACAGCCAACCAAGTGAATAACACTCTCCAGGAGGTAGACGTATCAATATCCAAATCTACCATAAAGAGAAGACTGCATGAAAGTAAATACAGAGGGTTCACTGCACGGTGCAAGCCACTCATAAGCATCAAGAATAAAAAGGCTAGACTGGACTTTGCTAAAAAACATCTAAAAAAGCCAGCATAGTTCTGGAAGAACATTCTTTGGACAGATGAAACAAAGATCAACCTCTACCAGAATGATGGAAAGAGAAAAGTATGGCGAAGGCGTGGTACAGCTCATGATCCAAAGCATACCACATCATCTGTAAAACACGGCGGAGACAGTGTGATGGCTTGGGCATGCATGGCTGCCAGTGGCACTGGGTCACTAGTGTTTACTGATGATGTTACACAGGACAGAAGCAGCCGAATGAATTCTGAGGTATTCAGAGACATACTGTGTGCTCCGATCCAGCCAAAAGCAGCCAAACTGATTGGTCGTCGTTTCATACTACAGATGGACAATGACACAAAACATAAAGCCAAAGCAACCCAGGAGTTTATTAAAGCAAAGAAGTGGAATATTCTTGAATGGCCAAGTCAGTCACCTGATCTCAACCCAAATGAGCATGCATTTCGCTTGTTAAAGACTAAACTTCAGACAGAAAGGCTCACAAACAAGCAGCAACTGAAAACCACCGCAGTGAAGGCCTGGCAGAGCATCAAAAAGGAGGAAACACAGCGTTTGGTGATGTCCATGAGTTCAATACTTCAGGCAGTCATTGCCAACAAAGGGTTTTCAACCAAGTACTAGAAATGAACATTTTATTTAGAATTATTCAATCTGTCCAATTACTTTTGGTCACTTTAAAAACAGGGTGGCACATGTTAAGGAGCTGAAACTCCTAAACCTTTCATCCAATTTAAATGTGAATACCCTCAAATGAAAGCTGAAAGTCTGAACTTCAGCTGCATCTGAATTGTTTTCTTTAAAATTCATTGTGGTAATGTCTATAACCAAAATTAGAAAAATGTTGTCTCTGTCCAAATATATATGGACCTAACTGTATGCCCCACCAAGCTCCAACTGGCTGTCATTTACTGCCCCCCAGGGCCAGCCACCACCCTCTTTGACCACTTTACCACCTGGCTACTTCATTTCATTTCTGCGGACATTCCCACTATCATCATGGGCGACTTCAACATCCCCATTGACTTTTCCTTCTCAGCTGCCACTAAACTTCTTTCCTTCACTTCCTCCTTCGGCCTCACTCAATGGTCTTCTGCAGCCACTCACAAAGATGGTCACACATTGGACCTCATCTTCACCCACTTCTACTCCCTATCTAACCTCTCTAACTCACCTCTTCCTCTTTCTGACCACAATCTACTCACATTCTCTTCCCTCTCCACTCCTTGTCTACATTCCCCACCCCACATACTTGCACACCCTCGCAGAAATCTTAAACACCTTGATCTACATTCACTCTCTGAATTCCTCCTCCCTCTCACAGACATAGGTTCCCTACCCATTGTGTATGATGCTGCCGCTCTATATAACACCACAATAGCTGCAGCTTTGGAATCTCTTGCCCCTCTCACACATACCAAAGCTCGCAAAATCAACAGACAGCCCTGGCACACCAGCCTGACCAAAGAACTGAGGTGAGCCTCCAGGGCTGCAGAGCGGAGATGGAAAAGATCCCACTCCCATGAGCACTTTATCGCATTCAAACAGTCCCTCACTACTTTCAAGACCACACTCGCCACAGCTAAACAAACCTACTTCTCATCTCTCATATCCTCCGTCTCAGAACCCTAAACAGTTATTCAACACCTTCAACTCCTCCGTCCCCCAGCACCTCCTCCCTCCCCACTCATATCAGCTGAAGACTTTGCCTCATTTTTCAAGCAGAAGATTGAGAACATCAGAGACAGTTTTAGTCGACAACCCCCAGAGCCCTTCCTCCCAACTACCCAGCCCTCCACCTCCAAAACCAACTTCTCTACTTGTCACGGGGCTACCGCGACAGAGAGGTTCCAGAGAACCGCAGCGCTCTGGGCCTCGTTCACACAGTGAACAGAAGCTCTTCTCCTGTATTTTGACCTGGCTGCTTTGTGCCAGCAGTGCAGGAGTTAACCTTATTTGCTAAGTTGCTGTGAGCTGGGTCTCTCAGCTGAAGTAGATTTTTGTAATCTCCTCCTCTATATAGACCCAGCCTGGACTAAAGCTAGTGTCAGTGATCAGTTCTGCTGCCTGGCTTGGAGGTTGAAGGAGAGTGATATTTGGAGCTTGGAGGTTTATTACAGATTGGTGTCTGTTGTTTTGGTTGCTTGTTAACCCTTATCCGGCTGAATAGGTACAATTGTAACTATTCCGTTTTAAAATTGCAATAACTTTTTTTTGAAAAGACGTAGAGGGCTGAAATTTCGTGACATCTCTACATTTTTGGTCCAGAATATATTGGCCAAATTTCAATAAAATATCTCCACCCGCTTCCGAGATAAGGGGTCGAGATCTTTTTGCATCCATAACAAGCTGCATAGGTACAAATGTACCTCATATATTTTGAATGAAGATAATGCAAGGGAAAAAGCATAAATTTTTTTTTAATGATAATGCTATTTAACTATTATAAACAAGTAAAAAACTGTTCATTTACATTATAAAAGAAAATGTAAGAAACTTTTTTTTATTGATTTTCTTTGCAAGTAATGCATGTTGGCTTTGCTACAGAGTGTTCATCGCAAATGGGTTTCACACAAACCACACAAGACTTTCTAGTCTTGCGTTGTTTTCGCCTCAGGTCTCTGCAGACATAGCAACTACCAACAACAGGGGAGGGTCCACGACTACCATGAGGTATTTTGGGGCCAGCTGCTGGCTGCGATGCTACCACAATGCATCGTCCAAGCACCATTTCTACTGCACCTCGAAGAAAATGGTTTCTCATTATCATTTTGTTTGTACTACGATCTTCAATTGCAATCATACACAGCTGATTTGCGAGATCTTTCAGGAACTTTCTTCGTTGATCCTTTGCCCTGAAGCTTGGATTGTGTTCTCTGTAGATGATGTAGGATGCTAACCCACTGACATCAATCATATTGTAGAAAAATGCCAAAGTCCAACGTGATGTTTTGATGTTTTGACCTGGCTGCTTTGTGCCAGCAGTGCAGGAGTTAACCTTATTTGCTAAGTTGCTGTGAGCTGGGTCTCTCAGCTGAAGTAGATTTTTGTAATCTCCTCCTCTATATAGACCCAGCCTGGACTACAGCTAGTGTCAGTGATCAGTTCTGCTGCCTGGCTTGGAGGTTGAAGGAGAGTGATATTTGGAGCTTGGAGGTTTATTACAGATTGGTGTCTGTTGTTTTGGTTGCTTGTTAAACCTGTTTTCCTTCCTAGTGTTCTCCTTTTCTTCCCTTCTATGTGTACCCTCTGTGGTTGTGTGAGCATTTGGTGAGTTTGAGACTTTCAGTTACCTTGTCTGTATACGCTGTTTATTGTTGTGTTTATACACTAGTGCAGTCCTCCTCCCTGGGGGGGAGAGGGGGCCACTTATAGGGCCTGCACAGGAGACAGGGAGACGCTAGCAGCTCAGGCCTCCTAACCATGATAGGTACCCCCGAGATAAGGGAAAGCCAGGGCCCCATTAAAGTGGTTGGGACATGTGCGAGTCCCAGTACGCCCTCCTGCCCCTTTAACGCCGTTTACAGCATGACAGTATCACTGACCCTAAAAATTTTCTTGGTCCAGTATGGACCCCATTGCTGCTTTAGCTGGCCAATTACAGCAGCTTAGTCTAGAGGTGGCTGACCTCCGCTCGGCTGTTGTACAGCGCACTCCAGTGGCCACTGCAGGGGTTGCTACACCTCCACAAGCTATGTTGGAGCCTAAAATTGTGTTACCTGACAGGTTCTCTGGGGGGGCGCGACAAATTTGTTACTTTCAGGGAGGCCTGTATATTGTATTTTAGGTTGCATCCTCACACTTCAGGTTCAGAGGAGCAGAGGGTTGGAATTGTAGTATCGTTCCTACAAGGTGACCCTCAGGCCTGGGCTTTTTCACTTCCCGCTGACGCTTTGCCGTTACGGACTGTGGAGGAGTTTTTTCAAGCCTTAGGTCAAGTGTATGATGATCCTGACCGCGTCTCCCTCGCTGAGTCCACAATACGCCATCTTACACAGGGAGACCGGCCAGTAGAGGAGTACTGCTCTGAGTTTCGGAGATGGGCTACTGACACATTGTAAAATGACCTTGCACTCGGCAGTCAATTTTATCAGGGCCTATCTGATAAAATAAAAGATTCCTTCGCCCTACAGGAGACACCCACCACACTGGAGGCAGCTGTGTCTCTTGCGATCCGTGTGGACCACCGCATGCGCCAGAGACTTAATGAATCGCCGCTTTTTAAGGGTAATTCAGATTTGGACTTACCAGATTCTGAGTAGGAGAACCTATGCAGTTGGGTGGCGCATCTCGCTCTAAGGGGGTTGTGGTGGCACGGCGTAAGGGAGGTGCATTTTTTTTGTGGCAGAAGAGGTCATTATGTGAATGTGTGTCCTTCTAAAAAACAACCGCCAGAAGACTATTGAGCCTGGGTTGCGGGGAGGTTGGCAACTCGGGTGTACTAGTTTCCTCCTTAGGTAAACCACAATTTTTCCTACCAGCCGAGATTCATCTTGGTGAAAGTAGGCTCAATATATCTGCCTTTCTGGACTCTGGGGCAGTGTTTAATTTAATTGATGCTGGGTTTGTCCAGGCACATGGGCTTAAGACTCAAGAGTTGTCTAGACCCATACCTATAATTGCTATTGACTCTGCACCTTTGAGCCAGGGGACTTTCACTCAGATCGTCCGTGTGGTGAGCCTACAAATAGGGGCATTGCACTCTGATTCAATAGATTGTTATGTGTTTGGGGGGTTTGCCATCGCCTGTAGTTCTCGGTTTACCATGGCTCACTTTACACAACCCGGTGTTGTGAATTCTGTGGTCAAGCTCCCTCCTGTGGTCGTGAGTGGTACTTCGGCTGGTTCTGTCTATGAGCTTCCTCTTGTGGATGTGAGTGGGGCTGCAGCTTCTGAGTTTCCTTCCTCAGGTGACGAGGTTAAGTCGTTAGGTGCTGCTCTATTTAACTCCACCTAGTTCTTTGTTCCTGGCCTCCAGTCAATGTTCCAGTGTTGGTCTTGTTCTCTCCTGGATCGTTCTTGTGGCCTGTCTACCCTGCATTAGCTAAGTTTTGCTGGTGTTACTTTTGTTTGCTATTTTTTCTGTCCAGCTTGCTATATTGGTTTTTCTTGCTTGCTGGAAGCTCTGAGACGCAGAGGGAGCACCTCCGTACCGTTAGTCGGTGCGGAGGGTCTTTTTGCGCCCTCTGCGTGGTTGTTTGTAGGTTTTTGTGCTGACTGCAAAGCTATCTTTCCTATCCTCTGTCTATTCAGTAAGTCAGGCCTCACTTTGCTAAAATCTATTTCATCTCTGTTTTTGTATTTTCATCTTTACTCACAGTCATTATATGTGGGGGGCTGCCTTTTCCTTTGGGGAATTTCTCTGAGGCAAGGTAGGCTTATCTTTCTTTCTTCAGGGCTAGCTAGTTTCTCAGGCTGTGCCCGAGGCGCCTAGGTCTGGTCAGGAGCGCTCCACGGCTACCTCTAGTGTGGTATGATAGGATTAGGGATTGCGGTCAGCAGAGTTCCCACGTCTCAGAGCTCGTCCAATGTTATTAGTAACTATCAGGTCACCTTGTGTGCTCTTAACCACTAGGTCCATTGTGATTCTGAATCGCCTGTTCACAACACCCGGTGCTAGACTGGCAGACTTGGGAGATTACTAGATGGAGTGAGTTTTGTCAGGAACATTGCCTGGGCACTCGGCTGGCCGGGTTGAGTTCTCAGGTTTTGCCAGAGTTCATCTCAGATTTTGAGGATGTATTCTCTGAGGAGGGGAGTCAAGAGCTACCTCCACACTGTCCTTATGATTGCGCCATACGTCTCATTCCTGGTGCTAAACTGCCTAAGAGTAGGCTATACAACATCTCTGCCCCAGAGAGACAGGCCATGAAGGACTATATCACGGAGAGTCTGGCCAAGGGTCATATCAGACCCTCGTCATCACCCATTGCTGCTGGGATCTTCTTTGTAAAGAAGAAAGACGGGGGATTACGCCTATGCTTAGACTTCCGTGAATTGAATCAAATTATGGTCCGGGATTCTTTCCCGCTCCCTCTTATTCCGGATCTCTTTAATCAAATCGTGGGTCTAAGTGGTTATCCAAATTAGACCTCAGGGGGGCATATAATCTCATTCGGATGAAGGAGGAGGATGAATGGAAAACGGCATTTAATACTCCAGAGGGACACTACGAGAACTTGGTCATGCCTTTTGGATTGTGTGGTGCTCCTGCGGTGTTTAATGCTTTGTCAATGATATACTTAATCATCTGATAGGTAGGTTTGTGGTGGTATATCTCGATGACATCTTAATTTATTCCCCTGACCACGAGTCCCTTCAGGATCATGTACGGCAGGTCCTTCAGGTACTCAGGGACAATAAAGTTTGGCAAATACCAAACTTGAGAAATGTATGTTCGCGGTCAAAAAGATTCCGTTCTTGGGTTATTTCTTATCCTCCACAGGATTTCGTATAGATCCAGCTAAGGTCAATGCGGTCCTTGAGTGGGAGCGTCCTGAGGACCTTAAGGCCTTACAGAGGTTTTTAGGTTTTGCAAACTACTATCGCAAATTTATTAAAGACTTTTCAGTAGTAGCCAAACCTTTAACAGATATGACCAAGAGAGGCACAGACTTCTCTGCCTGGTCCATTGCGGCTGGTCAGGCTTTTGAGACTTTGAAGAAGTGTTTTTCTACTGCACCCATACTAATACAGCCTGACATCACGCAGCCATTTGTGGTAGAGGTGGATGCCTCTGAGGTGGGGGTGGGAGCTCTATTGTCACAGGGGATTTCTCCGAGTAAGTGGCGTCCATGTGCATTTTTCTCGAAAAAATGATCACCTACTGAGAGGAATTATGATATTGGTAACAGGGAACTGTTGGCAAGTAAATGGGCATTTGAAGAATGGCGCCATTTTTTGGAGGGAGCACTTCACCCAGTCATGGTGATCACAGATCACAAAAATCTGTTGTATTTAGAATCTGCAAAGCATCTCATACCTAGGCAAGCTAGGTGGTCTCTGTTCTTCGCCAGGTTCAATTTCTACATTACGTATAGGCGGGGAAGCAAGAATGTCAAGGCCGATGCGTTATCCCGTTGTTTTCCAGGGGGTGGGGATAACTGTGAGCCAGGTCCTATACTGCAGAAGGGTGTAATTGTCACCGCAATTAATTCGGATCTTGAGAGAGAGGTGGTAGAGGCGCAGGGGGACGCCCCAGCAGCCTGTCCTTTAGGTAAACTGTACGTTCCTCCTAATCATTGTCTTAGGGTCATCAATGAACATCATGATTCGGTTCTGGTCGGACACTATGGAAGTAAGGTTACCTCGTACCTTCTGACTTGGCGTTTTTGGTGGTCTGGGGTAAATTATGATGTACAGGAATATGTCGCTGCCTGCAGTGTGTGTGCGCATTCCAAGACGCCTCGTACTCGCCCGTCTGGGTCTCTCCAACCTCTGGAGATTCCCAATAGACCTTGGACCTATTTGTCAATAGACTTCATCACTGACTTACCGGTTTCTGAGGGTAATACAGTTATTTTAGTCGTAGTTGACAGATTTAGCAAAATGTCACATTTTATTGCTCTTCCCACGTTACCTAATGCCAAGACTCTGGCACAGATCTTTATCAAGGAGGTTGTGAGATTGCATGGTGTTCCTTCAGATATTGTATCAGACCGTGGGGTGCAGTTTATTTCTAAGTTTTGGAGGGCTTTTTGCAGAGAGTTGGGGATTCATTTGTCATTTTCTTCAGCTTTTCATCCTCAATCTAATGGTCAAACAGAACTTGTAAATCAAAATCTTGAAACTTATCTCAGGTGTTTCATTTCAGAAAATCAGGAGGACTGGGTTAAATACTTACCATTGGCAGAGTTTGCTATAAACAACCGTACTCATGAGTCCACTGGTAAGTCCCCGTTTTTTGGGGCATATGGTTTTCATCCTCAATTCAGTTCTTTTAATAGGAAGGATTCCTCAGGGGTGCCTGAGGAGTAGAGGTTTTCTTCGTCCATTGCGTCCGTTTGGCAAGGGGTTCTTGATAAATTAAAGAGGATGGGTTCCAGGTATGAGAATGCAGCTTATTGGAGATGTGTCGAAGGTCCGGACCTGTGTGTGGGTGATTGGGTTTGATTGTCCTCGAAAAATATTAAGCTGAGAGTTCCTTCGTGGAAATTGGGCCCTAGGTTCATTGGCCCTTATAGGATTGTGGCCGTCATGAATTATGTTGCTTTTCGGCTGGCTTTGCCTGTCATTTAAGATCCATAATGTTTTTCATTGTTCCTTACTCAAGAAGGTTGTGGCGTCATCCAATTCGTCCCCTTCACCTCCGTCTCCTGTCCTTGTTGATGGAATTCTTGAGTTCCTGATTTCCAGGGTTATGGATTCTCGTTTAGTTCGTCGGTCCCTACAATATCTGGTACACTGGAGAGGGTACGGTCCTGAGGAGAGGACGTGGGTACCTGCTGCCGATGTCCATGCAGTTAGGTTGGTTCGGGCATTTCATACAGCGCATCCTGAGAAACCTGGTCGTGAGGTTCTGGAGGTCCCTTGTAGAAGGGGGGTACTGTCACGGGGCTACCGCGACAGAGAGGTTCCAGAGAACCGCAGCACTCTGGGCCTCGTTCACACACAGTGAACAGAAGCTCTTCTCCTGTATTTTGACCTGGCTGCTTTGTGCCAGCAGTGCAGGAGTTAACCTTATTTGCTAAGTTGCTGTGAGCTGGGTCTCTCAGCTGAAGTGGATTTTTGTAATCTACTCCTCTATGTAGACCCAGCCTGGACTACAGCTAGTGTCAGTGATCAGTTCTGCTGCCTGGCTTGGAGGTTGAAGGAGAGTGATATTTGGAGCTTAGAGGTTTATTACAGAGATTGGTGTCTGTTGTTTTGGTTGCTTGTTAAACCTGTTTTCCTTCCTAGTTTTCTCCTTCTCTTCCCTTCTATGTGTGCCCTCTGTGGTTGTTTGAGCATTTGGTGAGTTTGAGACTTTTAGTTAACTTGTCTGTATACCCATCCTCTGTATCTAGCTATCGCCCTATATCACTTCTCCCCTATGCCTCAGAACTACTGGAACAACATGTCCATCTTGAACTGTCCTCCCATCTATCTTCCTGTTCCCTTTTCGACCGCTTACCATCAGGCTTCTGGTCACACTGAAACTGCCCTAACTAAGGTCACCAATGACCTATTAACCGTCAAGAGCAAGCGACACTACTCTATCCTCCTCCTCCTGGACCTGTCCTCTGCCTTTGACACAGTGGACCATTCCCTATTACAACAGACCCTCTCATCCCTTTGCATCACAGACTTGGCCCTAACCTGGATCTCATCATACCTAACTGACCGAACATTCAGCGTCTCCCATTCACACACCACCTCCTCACCTCGCCCCCTATCTGTCGGAGTCCCGCAAGGATAAGTTCTAGGGCCCCTGCTCTTCTCCATTCACACTTTTGGCCTAGGACAGCTCATAGAATCTCACAGTTTTCAGTATCATCTCTATGCTGATGACACACAGATCTACATCTCTGCACCAGATATCACCTCCCTACTAACCAGAATCCCTCAATGTCTATCCTATCCGCTATTTCATCCTTCTTCTCCGCTAGATTTCTAAAACTTAACATGGACAAAACAGAATTCATTGTCTTTCCCCCATCTCACGCGACCCTATCCATTACAGTAAACGGCTGCCCACTCTCCCCAGTCCCACAAGCTCGCTGTCTCGGGGTAATCCTTGACACTGATCTCTCCTTCAAACCACATATCCAAGCCCTTTCCACTTCCTGCCGCCTTCAACTCAAAAATATTTCATGGATCCGTATATTCCTAAACCAAGAATCTGCAAAAACCCTAGTTCATGCCCTCATCATCTCCCGCCTCGACTACTGTAACCTCCTGCTCTGTGGCCTCCCCTCGAACACTCTCGCACCCTTCCAATCTATTCTAAACTCAGCTGCCCAACTAATCCACCTGTCCCCCCGCTATTCCCCGGGCCTCTCCAATCTGTCAATCCCTTCACTGGCTCCCCCTTACCCAGAGACTCCAGTACAAAAGCCTAACCATGACATACAAAGCCATCCTCAACCTATCTCCTCCTTACATCTGTGACCTCGTCTCCCGGTACTTTCCTGCACGCAACCTCCGATCCTCACAAGATCTCCATCTCTACTCCCCTCTTATCTACAAGATTTCTCTCGCGCATCACCCCTACTCTGGAACTCTCTACCACAACATATCAGACTCTCACCTACCATCGAAACCTTCAAAAAGAACCTGAAGACCTACCTCTCCCGGCAAGCCTACAACCTGCAGTAATCACTGATGCATGGGGCGTACTTGGACATTAAAATGTGACAACGATCCAAAATACAAGGCCAAGTCGACCTGTCATTGGCTACAGCAGAAGTGAAGGTTCTACAGTGGCCATCTCAGTCTCATGATCTCAATATCATTGAGCCACTCTCAAGAGATCTCAAGCATGCAGTTCATGTTAGACAGCCCAGGAATTTACAGGAACTGGAGGCTTTTTGTCACGAAGAGTTGGCAGCTTTACCATCTGAGAAAATAAAGAACCTTGCACAACTACCACAAAAGACTTCAAGCTGTCATTGATGTTAGAGGGGACAAAATATGGTACTAAGAAATGGGGTATGTGAACTTTTGATCAGGGTCATTTGGATGTTTTGGGTTGTCATTATGATTTAAAAAGAGAAAACACAGTAGTTTGACAATAAATGGCTTCACCCAACCACTAACCATGAGTGAAGAAACAATGTTCGTGTTATCTATATATATAATTGCCTTAGGGGTACTTCTGTCTGTTTCTAACTTCCATCTGTTTGTCTGTAACGGAAATCCTGGGTCGCTGAATCAGCGAGATTTGAGCGAGATTTAAACACTGCTTCACTTCCCTAGTTAGACCGCACATGGAGTACTGTGTCCAGTTTTGGGCACCGGTGCTCAGGAAGGATATAATGGAACTAGAGAGAGTACAAAGGAGGGCAACAAAATTAATAAAGGGGATGGGAGAACTACAATACCCAGATAGATTAGCGAAATTAGGATTATTTAGTCTAGAAAAAAGACGACTGAGGGGCGATCTAATAACCATGTATAAGTATATAAGGGGACAACACAAATATCTCGCTGAGGATCTGTTTATACCAAGGAAGGTGACGGGCACAAGAGGGCATTCTTTGCGTCTGGAGGAGAGAAGGTTTTCCCACCAACATAGAAGAGGATTCTTTACTGTTAGGGCGGTAAGAATCTGGAATTGCTTGCCTGAGGAGGTGGTGATGGCGAACTCAGTCGAGGGGTTCAAGAGAGGCCTGGATGTCTTCCTGGAGCAGAACAATATTGTATCATACAATTATTAGGTTCTGGGGATTTATTATGATGGAACATAGGCTGAATTGGATGGACAAATGTCTTTTTTCGGCCTTACTAACTATGTTACTATGTTACTTTTTACTACTGATGCTGCCTATGCAGCATCAATAGTAAAAACATAGAATGTTAAAAATAATAATAAAAAACCCCATTATATTCTCACCTTCCAAAGTCCGCCGCAGCCTTTCCCGCTGCTCACGCGCCGGTCCCAAAAATCCATTGTGGCAATTACCCGAGATCACGTGGCGGTCGAGACCGCTACATGATCACGAGTTGCCACAAGGCATTACTGGGAACGGAGCCTCGCGAGGAGCATCGGTAAATGCCTCCGCTGGATCCTGGGGCTGACGGAAGGTGAGTATATAAGTATTTTTTATTTTAATTGTTTTTGTAACAGGGATATGGTGCCCACATTGCTATATACTATGTGGCCGGTGTTATATACTACATGGCCTGTGTTATATACTGCGTGGGCTGTGTTATATACTGTGTGGGCTGTGTTATATATATTGCATGGGCTGTGTTATATACTGCATGGGCTATGTTATATACTATGTGGGCGGTGCTATATACTACGTGCCTGTGCAATATACTACGTGGCTCTGTTATATACTGCATGGGCGGTGCTATATACTGCATGGACTGTACTATATACTACATGGGCTGTGCTATATACAGCATGGGCTGTGTTATACACTACGTGCACTGTGCTATATACTACGTGCCTATGCAATATACTACATGGCTGTTATACTCCGTGGGCTGTGCTATATACTATGTGCCTGTGCTATATACTGCGTGGCCTGTGTTATGTACTGTGTGGGCTGTGTTATAAACTATGTGGCTGTGCAATATACTACGTGGCTATGCTATATATTACATGGGCTGTGTTATATACTACGTGGGCTGTGTTATATACTACGCGGCTGTGCATTCTAGAATACCCGATGTGTTAGAATTGGGCCACCATCTAGTCATTTATATTCTCTGAAAAAAGGCAAAGAAAGCAAAAATTCTGCCGGAGCATGTAAACATTTGAGCACAACTGTACATGACATTTACATATGATACATGCTCAGATCAGTGGGCTTAGGGAGAAGGATGACTATATTTTAAAGCCTTCAGGAATATAAGGACTAATTAAAGTATATAAAATAATTGAGGCAGCACTGCACAGTCCAGAAGAAAAAAGTGTTAAGGTACCGTCACACTCAGCAACTTTACAATGAGAACGACAACGATCCGTGACGATGCAGCGTCCTGGATAGCGATCTCGTTGTGTTTGACATGCAGCAACGATCTGGATCCCGCTGTGCCATCGCTGGTCGGAGCTAGAAGTCCAGAACTTTATTTGGTCGTCAGGTCGGCGTGTATCGTCATGTTTAACATAATAATAATAATGTTTATTTTTTTATATAGCGCTAACATATTCCGCAGCGCTTCACAGTTCACACACATTATCATCGCTGTCCCTGATGGGGCTCACAATCTAAATTCCCTATCAGTATGTCTTTGGAATGTGGGAGGAAACCGGAGTGCCCGGAGGAAACCCACGCAAACACGGAGAGAACATACAAACTCTTTGCAGATGTTGTCCTTGGTGGGGTTCGAACCCAGGACTCCAGCGCTGCAAGGCAGCAGTGCTAACCACTGCACCACCGTGCCACCCCACATCAAAAGCAACAATGCCAGCAATGTTTTACATGGAGCTAACAACCAGCGAGAATGATAAGTGAGTCGCCGTTACGTCACTGGATCGCTCCTGCATCGTTCTGGAGTTGCTGTGTTTGATGTCTCTACAGCGACCTAAACAGCGACGCTCCAGCGATCGGCTCATTGTCTATATCCCTGCAGCGTCGCTGAGTGTGACCGTACCTTAAGAGCGGAGTCATACGACTGATGAATCTCTGATGCGAAAGAATCTGCTCAATTATGCTGACACTCGGGTCAAACTCTTATCCGAGTGTCATTGTCATCTTAGTGTGATCTAATTCTCTTGGATGAAAGAATTGGAGCACATTGAGAACAAGACAGAGAACTTAATTTCTCTATCTTCTCCATTGTCTGAAGTCGTGGATGTCGAACTGCACTGGTATGACAGCTGAGTGCACACCGATGCTTGTCATGCATCCATAGACTTCAGTGGGTGCGTGTGCTCCGAATTCCAGAGCCACTCACAACACACTGCAATTTTTTTCTATAGACCAATTCGGTCTGTAGAAAAATTTGCAGATCAACACTGGCCCGTAGTATAAATTGGTCAGAGTGCAATCTGATGAAACATCACATCTTCTCCAACTAGTCTCTCTTCTGCTGGACTCCTGCCTCAGTAACTTTTTTTTTAATACTGTAGAATTTGCGCAGATTTCTACATATACTGTGCTTGTGATATGTATACACACATATTATATATAATGTGTGTGCATTTATGTTTTCATGACATCTCTGGAAGGTGAATCTGTGAGCTAATAAATTCTGATGAGTAGTGTCATGCTGACTCCCCTCAAGTCACACAGAGATGCATAAGGTAGGCTGTGTCCAATATGCATCCTGAAGGACACAGCAGCTCCATTCTGAAGACTTAAGCTTTTCAAAGCAGTTTGGAAGTGTGAATGACACCTGTAGGAATCTTGAGAGTGAGGCTGATGTGTCCTGTCAATGGGCAGATTGGCCTCAGCAGCTTTATGCTGCTAAGTAGGAGGTGAGGGATAGAAGGCAGGGTTGTGGAGTTGGTAAGCCAAACCTCTGACTCCTCAATATCCCTGACTTCCAAGTTCAACTCCAAGTCCGTCTATGACTCCTCAACTCCGACCCCACAGTACTGCCTCACTACTGAGCATGTACATAATGTGCAGAACAGATTCATCTCAAATAAAAGCCAAGATCCTTAGAACAGGAACAGAACAGACATTTTTAGGACATTTCATAACCTTCACAAATTCTTATGAAAAAATTTACATCGCATACTGCATTGAACTTCTTAACCCAATTTATTACATATTTTAGGAGGCGGTCCATTTTATACCGAGTCCGACTCCACCAAAATGGACACCCACTCTGACTTCGACTCCTCGACTCTGACTCTACAGCCCTGGTAGGAGGGGGTCATCGGCACAGACTCTGCTCTTATCAGGATCTATAGCTGCCAAATGGAAAGGGGACAGGACATGAAAGCATCCTTGATGAGCCAGTTGGTGTGCTGATAGTATGACTGATGCTGTCAGTGAGCATACCATCTGAGTTATTGATGATGCTTAAGCTGCATTTCTGGACTGGAGCATGTCAGGACACTATCAAAACATTTTTCTAGCACAGGCTCAGACACTCATCTGGTGCTGTTTCTGCTGCTCATTGATGACTAGGGATAAAAATGTAAGAGCCCGGGCTCAGTGGGGATTGGATGGTGGAGATTGGCCCTCCTGTGGCCCAGCACTGGCTGTAAAAATGCTGCTACTCCTACTGCTCCCTCTACACACTGCTCCCATTTGAAGTGTGCGCTGAGTGGAAAACGATGACACCGGGCACCCTCAGTTCACGGGCCCCATGGGTAGTAATGCCCTGATGGTGGTCCTGACTTCCTCCTCTCTCCACCTTCCTCCTCTCTCTGATAGGATAGAATGTTATCAGCAACAGCTGCCATCTCCTATCTCAATAATGGGAACGTCTGTCTTCACTGAATACAGATTTTACCTCAGAATTTGATAATGACTGAGCAATTTTAGGAGAGAAAGAAGCAAATTTTTCTGATAAGATATATTACAAAATTGCTTATGTTCATGCATACTATTGATTTGTGAAATAAAAATAAACTCAGATGTATATATATTCCGACTTTAAAGTCGCAAAAAAAAATTGCAAACTTACTTCGAAAAGTACTTTCATGGATCCTCCTGTTTTTAAATTAACTTCCAATAAAAAGGTGAATTTTATAGATGGCAGGAAAATCCTTTTTTCTTCTTCATTTCTGACTTAAAAATTCCTCTTACAATGAATCCCTCCCAAATTGAGTTTTTTTTTTTACTTTTTTGTATCAGCATGTTTGGTTTCTTATTCCTAATTAACCATGTCAGTGTGAAAAAAAAGGTTTTCCTCTTTTTATTTGTCAGGTCACCCAAGCAACCAACCACCTGTCGACTTGTAAAATGGTGAGATACCTGTCAACAGCGGCAATGGAGTGGCAACTTGGGGCTGTCACTAAACAGACCTTGGGGAGGTGTAGTCAAAGAAGAGATGAGCCACCTGTCTGGGCACAGGGAAGAAGGAATGACAGCGTATAGACTCCTGAATGAAAGATGCCAATAAATAATGTATCCTTTGGGATTGCCCTTTATGAACAAAGCATATGTTTGCTGATGAGTAATGTCAACAGGATGTAGTAAATACCCATTTACAAAAAACATTACAGAACATGTTCAGTGAGGTCTTGTCATCTTCAGAACAATTTATTTGAAAACTCCCAGAGTTTCATAATGTGTAATATTAAATCTAGCATTACAGAAGATGATTAATTGTCTTTAGCAAATTCTCGTGGTTTTTTCATTTTTCCACATATTAACATGTTAGTAATTAAGTGTAGGAGATATGTTGCAATCTTCACTGAATTAACCAAGTACAATAATATGTCATAACTTTAAATAACATTTGTGCAAAACCAGTAACATACACAAACATGGATTATTATTAAAGACCCTTTAATAATTAATATATGCATGTTTTTATTCAACCAAGAATCAAAGTAATTGTGTGACTGTCATTGTCTAGAAGAAAAGGGCAAAATTAAATAATAACAGCTTTTGTAGGAAACTTTGAGTAACTCTTTCTTATAAGGCTAAAGTTATTTCCATTGTACATTTCTTAATTAAACAACAAAATCCTAGTGTTATATTATATCTACCATGACAATCTATTGATCAGGGGCGAAAATACCATTGGTGCAGCCAGCGCAACTGCCCGGAGGTGGTAGTGGGTCCTTGCAGGGTGGTTAATAATGATGGAAAGCAGACCTGTTTCTTGGTGCCCGAGGCTTCTGGGGGCCTATGGCCAGAATGCCATCATCATAAGTGGCGATTGTGCGACAGTTAAACCACAGGAAACTATCCTGAGCTTCCTGCAGGAGCCTTCACTGTTACACTGCCATGCGTGGCTTGATGACATTAGCACGCCATCTACTCCTGTGTCATTTCGAAAGTTCCCAGGAAAGAAGATTGAGGCGGGGGAGCGTATGGACAGGTGAGTGTTATTTTTTTTTAATACACTAGGGAGAGGACAATGAGTGTGATCGGGGGGATGGGGTATGGGTTGGAAGGAAATACATTATGATGCTATCAAGGACTTAAAATTTATTAGGGAGTGGAATAGTAAAGGACAAGGGAAATGGGACACTTTTTAATGAATTGTAATGTGGGAGAAGACGCTATAATGGACTTGTAATGAATTGGAAAATGGCAGAGAATGCTAAGTACCTAATAGCAGCCTTCCCCACCCAAAATCCATTGTAAGACCTAGACAGCATCTAATCCCTCTCCTAAATTCATTTTGACGTTATCAGAAAATAAGTTATATTTTTACTTGAAGAATCCCTTGGGACACATTCTCACATTCGTGTGATATGCTCTTGTACAACCAGATTTTTTATCACTCAGCACACGGACTCATGAGCTTCATAGATCCATTCACATATCCGTGAAAATCATGGACCCAGGAATGAGATATGTGAGACTCGGAGCATGTCCTATTCTGATCCGATTTTGAGGAAATGTTCAATGGGTTTGTGTGCTGTCCAAGAAAAAATATGGTAGCACGCTGACCCTTCACATGGATACAGGATTGTAAATTTATTATCTATAGTGTTGTACCTTAGTATATAGTGTACTTTCTTGTTATATATAGCACCGCTCTTAATTACATAGTTTCCACTTTTATTATGTATAGATTCTCTCTATTTATGTATGGTGCCATCCCCTCTTGTTAAGTATAGAACCATCTCTTACATAGCATATGCTAATTATTTTTGCTATTCACAGTGCCCTCTCTTTATTACAAAGTCCTCTCTAGTTAGATATAAATAAAATAAGGAAATAAAAATTTGAAAAATTAACCTATATGGTGTCTACCAAAATATAAATTTTATTAAATCGATCAACAAATGTTGTAAAGTGAAGAAAAAATTAAGGGTTTCTTATTGGTTGCTGCATGTATGCAAAAAAAATGCAAAATGAAGCATAAAAAGGTTGCTTCTACGTCTAAATAGTATAAATGAAAACAGCATCTTACTTTGCAAAAAAAACAAGCCATCACACAGATCCGTCATTGGAAAAATGAAACACAGATTGAAAATAAAGTACAGGTCTCGGAAAAAAAAGAAATGCCCAATGGATGTCATAAAAAAAAATCCAGAAAACAATTGTTAAATTGTTTTTTTTGCAGAGTTGAGTTGTAACTTTTCCCTCATTTTATACAACATTGAACGGTGTCATTTAAGACTACAATTCGTCCTCATACGACTATCTCAACAGAAGAATGATTAAACATATTTCTCTTAGAAGAAGAGGAGGAAAGAACAAGAGAACAAAAAAATGGAAACCTGCCTGGTAGGGAATAAATTAAAGTGTTAAATATTTCAACAAAGATATATAAAAAAAACCTTTACTCAAGCCTCATTGCTTTTTTGTTAAATACATAAATTTTAGTTGCATTCTGTTGTAATGTAAATGGTAAATTATGCTATGTCAAATCTTGCCAGTTTGGAAGTTGTATAAATTGCAGCAGTTTTTTGTGCCATATTTTGTTAAAACTGATCATAGTGGAGAACAGTAAATATATTTGAGTAGAATTTAATTCTACTTAAATATTACAAAAATCTACATTTGCCGATATTCTGATTTGTTTTAATTTGCTTCCACATGGATTAATCAAAATGGTGGCTGTTGGCTGCCATTTTTCTGAACCAACAACGGTTGTTAGAAGGTAAAAAAAAATTAAAAAATACTTATACTCACCTTATGCTAACATCTCTGGGCCCTTCACTCCTCACGGTCACCCATCTGGTCCTTTTTGCATCTTCTTACCACCAACATGAGCCCTGAAATTTCTAGGTCTTCTCACGCTAGACTGTGACTTCTGACTCTGATGAGATTTGGAATTGTTCTTTGCATTCGTGCGCGTGGTTTCGTTGCACATCCGTGACATCATGACATTTTGACCTTATGTGCAGTTGCACAGAACTATCACAGGTCTCAATAGAGCGACAAGTCTCAGCCTAGTGCAAGGAAGCTTTAGTGGATTCGGCCCTTGTGTTGATGATAAAAAGATGCGATGAGGACCGGATGGGTGATGGGGAGCAGTGAAGATGCCAGAGAAATGAGTGGTCACGTGTGTTTAAGTATTTTTTTAATTTTTTTCATATATTTACATAATATGATCTTGGAACTAAAGAGACCTCAGCACATATTAAGAGACATTCAATTTGCAGAGAATTACTTTTGTAAATTGAATTTCCTGGTAAATGCAGATGAAAAGGCAAATTTGAATTTCGTCTTGTAAGCTTATCTCTCATCCTAAATCTCTCTCACTTTTGAGCTTATAGGAGCAAAGTTTGGAGCATGTAAAAAAATACTTTTTTTTCTGAAACAAATAGGTTATAAATATGTCTAATCTAACATGCATAATTTTTTTTCACATAGTTTCTACAAAAAAATAGGCATATTAGCTTATTTCATAAATGTACAGCATTGTGTTTGGTCCCAGGGTGGAAGAAGACCTACAAGACCAACACCACTGGCTACTGTGCCTCCCACCCGTCTTCTGGCATAAACAATGTCACGTGATGGCTGCAACCAGCCAGTATACTATTTGAGAAACACGTGCAAATAGGTTATTTTTGCTCCACTGCTGACCTGCTCTATGATAAGGCATAGATTCTTGCTTTTGCGACTGGCGGTCAGGTTTACACTGTGTTCCAAATTATTATGCAAATTGGATTTAAGTGTCATAAAGATTTAATTGTTTTGTTTTTCAAATAAACTCATGGATGGTATTGTGTCTCAAGGCACTGAAATCAATCTTAAAGGGAACCTGTCACCTGAATTTGGCGGGACAGGTTTGCGGTCATATGGGCGGGGTTTTCGGGTGTTTGATTCACCCTTTCCTTACCCGCTGGTTGCATGCTGGCTGCAATATTGGATTGAAGTTCATGCTGTGTCCTCCGTAGTACACGCCTGCACAAGGCAATCTTGCCTTGCACAGGCGTGTACTATGGAGGACAGAGAATGAACTTCAATCCAATATTGCGGCCAGCATGCAGCCAGCGGGTAAGGAAAGGGTGAATCAAACACCCGAAAACCCCGCCCATATGACCGCAAACCTGTCCCGCCAAATTCAGGTGACAGGTTCCCTTTAAACACATGTGATAATTAGTTTTCCAGGTGATTCTAATTAAAGGAAAACTACTTAAAAATTATGTTCTACATTATTAAGCAGGCCACAGGTTTCAAGTAATATGGGAACTAAAAAGGATCTGTCTGCTGCTGAAAAGCATTAAATAGTGCAATGCCTTGGACAAGGTATGAAAACATTAGATATTCCACGAAAACTTAAGAGTGGTCATCATACTGTGAAGAGATTTGTGACTGAAACAGAGCACAGACAGAGTTCATGCAGATAAAGGCATAACGAGGAAGGTTTCTGCCAGACAAATTCATCGGATTAAGAGAGCAGCTGCCAAAATACCATTACAAAGCAGCAAACAGTTATTTGAAGCTGCTGGTGCCTCTGGAGTCCCTCGAACCTCAAGGTGTAGGATCCTTCAAAGGCTCGCTGTGGTGCATAAACCGAATATTCAGCCACCCTTAAACAGTGTTCGCAAGCAGAAATGGTTAAAGTGGGCCCAGACATACATGAACACTAATTTCCAAATAGTCTTGTTTACTGATGCGTGTCAAGCAACCCTGGATGGTCCAGATGGATGGAGTAGTGGATGGTTGATGGATTGCCACCATGTTCCAACAAGGCTGCGACGTCAGCAAGGAGGTGGAGGAGTCACATTTTGGGCCAGAATCACGGGGAAACAGCTGGTAGGACGCTTTAAGGTTCCTGAACGTGTGAAAATGACCTCTGCAAAGTGTTTAGAGTTTCTGACTGACAACTTTCTTCCATGGTCTAAAAAGCAGAAACGTGCCCTCAGGAGCAAAATCATCTTCATGCATGACAATGCACCATCTCATGCTGCAAAGAATACCTCTGACTCATTGGCTGCTATGGGCATAAAAGGAGATAAACTCATGGTCTGGCCACCATCTTCACCTGACCTCAACCATACAGAGAACCTTTGGCGTATCATCAAGCAAAAGATCTATGAGGGTGGGAGGCAGTTCACATCAAAACAGCAGCTGTGGGAGGCTATTCTGACTTCATGCAAAGAAATACAAGCAGAAACTCCCCAAAAACCCACAAGTTCAATGGATTCAAGATTGCCTTGTGCAGGCATGTACTACGGAGGACAGATAAAGAACTTCAATCCAATATTGCAGCCAGCATGCAGCCAGCGGGTAAGGAAAGGGTGAATCAAACACCCGAAAACCCCGCCCCTATGGCTGAAGATTGTTCCCTCCAAATTCAGGTGACAGAGTCCCATTAAATAGCTTTTTTGTTCAGTGAATGTGACCTCCTAATGCTGCAAATCCCACAAATGAGCATTTTCAGTTCTTTAAAACATATCAAATGTATAGAAATTCTACTGTGCCTAATAATTTGGAACTGTGCATTTTGAGTTTTTATTTATTTTGGAGATTATACTGTTATCATTGGGAGGTTTCTTCAATAATATTCGATGTATAATCTAACGGGTGATGACTTTTATTAGACTGACTGTCATTTGCACCGACCATTTAGAAAAATCCGAGAAAAATATCCTTTGCATAATAATTTGGAACACAGTGTAATGGAAGAGTCAATGCCCTTTTCCCTGCTGGACTAGCGCAGTGCTTTACAAACTGTGAAGTAGACCTCATAATTCAGGCACCCATTTTTATTTATTGTATTATAGTTTAGTTGGCTCCATTGTCTATGGACAACATGGCGGCTCAGTGGCTAGCAATGTAGCTTTGCAGCGCTGGCTGCAAAGGAATTATTATTCCTCGATACTTATTACACTTTGTTTAGTCTTCATCATATGCCACTATATGGTGTGTGATCAACTAAAAAATTAAATTAAATAGAGTAAAACTCTACAGAATGGATTATAATAGAAATTGTAGGTTCATTATAATATTTGCCTGTTAAGACAATGATGTCGTACTGTAATATCACATTGTTGTGTTGTGCTAAATCATACAAATCACAAAAAGAGGTTAACCATTGCTGGACAACCCCATTTCACCAATGTTGTTGTTTCTCCTGGTGGCCACGTGACATTATTATGTCATGTGAACTCTGCAGCCAATCAGGGGCAATCAGGGGCATCCTCTCTTCTCTGTCAGAAGTGGACAACTTCTTTACAGCTTAAAACTTTGCTGTCAACAGATTTCTTCAGACTAACTGCATACATTTTTAACCATATTAAGGCTGGTGTACTGTGAATTCATTTCAGAATAACTGTTTTAATCTTTTTTATCCATGTACCTTTATTTACAGCTTCTACTACTGGAATCTCACACTACTCATGACAAACAGGAGTTATCAGTCGATTTGGTTGGGTGGAGATGGAATACACTTAATCTTTCTACCATAATTTTCTCCTACTTTTCTAGAATTTTGCGAGAAATTATTTCAGCAAATAAGTGTTAGGAGCTGAGGTCCCACCACTGCACAGGGGGAATCTCGAACCATGTCCGCTGCGGTCTCCCATTCTCCTCCAGCCGCAGTGGAGCTTGCTCAGCGAGACATCGGTCCCAGCATCTGGCTCAAGCTGATACTGTGTGCTTGATTACTGTTCCCTTTCCAGTCAGTACTGATTAGCAGCGAGCAGGGGTTTCATGGACTAAGTCCTGCTTTTTCTATACTGAGCATGCCCACAGGATGATTGATAGCGGGTCACACGCTCAGGTCCTGTAGCAGCTCCTATTGGACCACTAGGAAGGTCCTTGAGTGCTACAGCTATAAAAGGTTCGCATGGCCACACGGCCATGCGCTAGTATAAACCTATTATCGTGTATTTGTGGATGTGTGCTTATTCTGGTGATTGCTCCTTAATCATTCCCATTCCCTGTGTTGTTGAATGTTCGCGAATGTTGGAACTACCTAGTGCATTACAGTGATATCCTACACCAGAGCATGATCTGTACTGCGTCAAACTAGCAGTGTCCGCCTGCATGGCTCTGCACGCACTCTGTGCTGTAATCTTAATTTATCCTGACAACTGGTCAGTGTAGGGTGGGAACTCCCGCTTGATCTCTGCATCTGACGCGGGATGTCCTCAGGTGTGGGCTCAAAAGCCACCGAGGGTCAGAGCAGGATCAATCACCAGCTTAGTGGGGGTGAGTCTCAGGGATCCCACTAGCGTTCGTCTGCTGCATCCTGTGTTCGCTAACAGGGCACAGCATTTCATTTGTTTCATTGTGACTCTGTGAAGCAACAGAGTTCGCTTTAGTTCTTACCGGGTGTCTGAACCTGAGTTTACTCGGGCATATTACCGCCATATAGTGCCGCCATTACTTAGCAGCAGGTTCCACCTCTGCACGGTGGACCTCGGGCTGCAAGCGCACCTTTACCATTTTTAATCTATTCAGTGTGTACCACCAGCTGTAACATTATACTAGCGCCAGGGTCTGGCTAGTAGTGGCAGACGAACAGCGACTGCAGCGGTACATCAAGCAGCTGGAGGGAAGGTTGGCGGCTCTCGAGCATACAACCTCAGCTGTTGATGTTATCGCAGTAGCTGTTCAGGCTGCTAGCATGGTTGCAGCAAGTTTGTGCACTGCCACCACTGTTCCGACCTTATCCCGCCTACCGCTGCCAGATAAATACTCTGGTGATAGGAAGCCATGTTGGGGATTCATGAGCCAGTGAGCTATACACCTTGAGCTCCTGGCTGCACGTTTTCCAACAGAGCGGGCAAAGGTAGTATTCATTATATCCCTCCTGTAGACAGGGCGTTGGAGTGGGCTATGCAGCTGTGGGAGCACGATGATCATATGGTGCAGAGTGCTCCGCTGTTTCTGAGCACTCTGAAAAAGGTCTTTTTAGGACCTTCAGTAACCCTTGATATGGCACTCCAACTGCTGGCATTGACCCAGGGCTCATCCATGGTCAGCCATTTTGCTGTCCACTTCCGGACTTTAGCATCTGAGCTGGTCGAATAAAGTCCTCATGACTGTATTTTGGAGGGGGCTGGCTGACCATGTGAAGGACACTTTGGCCACCAGGGAGATTCCCGCCACACTGGAGGAGCTAATAGCTGTGTCAACTCACATCGACCTACGTTTTAATGAGCGAAGTTTGGAGCGAGCCCAGTGTAGGCAGAGGTTTTGGCTGGCTCCCACCTTTGCCAAACCTCTGGAATCTCCGGTCCAGGCGTCCGAGTCACATAAGCCCATAGAGGTGTCACGAGCGGGATCTAAGTCCCGGACTGCTCGTGCAATAAAGGTCTGTCATGTCTGCCAGCATTCAGGACATCTTGCCTCCAGATGTTCCCAGCGGTCGGGAAAATGTCAGTGTCTAGTGGTTGTAGGAGGAGGTACACTAGACACAGCAACATTTTCCTCCAAACTGTCCTTCAATGGGACAAATACCATAGGCCCATCCACTCTTATGGTAGAGCTTTGCATGGATTCCGAGGCAAAGGGCAATTTTATGTCACCTGCCTTCGCCCAGCGACACGCAATATCCCTGGTGATGCTCGTCAAATCTGTGACCGTACGAGTGGTAAATGGGTCAACACTGCCCTCATAGATAACACACCAAACCATCCCACTTACTTTATCCATGTCTCCATCTCATCAGGAGATTATCTCCCTGTTAGTCATTCCCAAGAGAATTGATGAGGTCCTGTTGGGGATACCATGGCTACACTACCACTCTCCTCATATAGAGTGGTCCTCAGGGAGAATTCTGGGATGGAGTGAATCTTGCGAGAGTAGATGTCTGAGGGAATGCGTTCAGGTTGCTACAACTGAAGTACCAGCAGATCTTTCCTCTCTCCCCAAGCACTATTGGCCATATCCGTTCATCTTCTCCAAGAGGGCTGTGGAGACCCTTCCGTCTCACCGCTCCTATGACTGTCCTATTGACCTCTTGCCTGGTGCTGAGCCTCCCGAGGTCGAGTCTACCCGTTATCTCTCCTGGAGATGGAGGCAATGTCTCAGTACATTCAGGAGAATCTGGCAAGAGGATTCATTAGAAAGTCAGTGTCACCTGCAGGGGATGGGTTCTTCTTTGTGCAGAAGAAGACCGGAGAACTACGTCCATGCATAGATTACAGGGGTCTTAATGCCAACACCATTAAGAATAAATACCCCCTGCCCCCGATATCTGAGCTCTTCGATAGGTTGCGGGGAACGAGGGTATTTACTAAGCTTGATCTGCTGGGTGCTTACAGCCTGATTCGCATCTGTGAGGGGGACAAATGGAAGTTGGCTTTTAACACCAGTGATGGGCACTATGAATACCTCGTGGTGCCCTTCGGGCTTTGTAATGCCTCAGATGTTTTCCAAGACTTTGTGAGTGATATCGTCTGGGATATGCTCTCCACCTCTGTTGTAGTCTATCTGGATGATATTCTCATCTACTTTCCAGATATAGACTCCCACCAGAGAGATGTTTGCAAAGTCTTCGACCTCCTACGGGCAAACTCCCTCTATGCCATGTTGGAGAAGTGTGTGCTTGAGCAGGAGTCTTTGCTTTCCTGGGCTATATCATCTCTGCCCAAGGATTGGCTATAGATCCTGCCAAACTACAGGCTGTGATGGGCTGGCAGGAACCCCATTCTATCAAAACGGTGCAGCGCTTTATGGGGTTCATCAACTATTATTGCCAGTTCAGTCCCCACTTCTCAACTTTGGTAGCTCCCTTGGTTGCCCTCACCAAGAATGGAGCTAATCCCAAATTGTGGTCGGAGGAGGTCTCCAAGGCCTTCCTCTCTATCAAGTCACACTTTGCTGGCGGTCCCATTTTACATTGCCCTTATGATGATAAACCATTTATCATGGAGGTGGATGCCTCTTCCATCAGTGCTGGAGCAGTCCTCTTCCAGAAGGATGCTCAAGGTCGGAAGCATCCTTGGTTCACCTTGAAACAAGATCTGTGAAAACACAAAACTAGAAAACTTGTTTGGATAGTTTTCTTTACCTACACAACTATTTATAAATTTATATTTTATTGACAGTTCACTAATAATTGAAATTTAGTTAATGCATTTTAGCATTCTTTGAATATGCAAGATTTCCCAATGAGTTTATTCTGGTGAAATGTATTAATAACATTTTGGTTCATCTTGAATGGTGCTTTCTACTACTCTAAAGACACACTCTGACAGATAACAGATTGAGAAAAATCCCCACAGACATGTTGGCTCTTCATATAGTTAATGCTTTTATTGAGCGTATTGAGAAGTCTGAAATGAAATCCAGAAGGTCTCCACAATAAGTTGTTATATTCTCAAGCCAGGCTACATTAATGACAAAGGGTTATTGATGTAGACGCTGATGGACTCCCATGAAATTTAAGTAATGTTAGTTGTACATCAATATCATGTGCTAATAGTTGGCTTCAGTCAATAATAAATAATGAAGAGGAAGTAAGTCAAATACTATTCACACAGTTGTGAAATATTGTATGTGCATTAAATACTATATCACTATTTAAATGTACAGATGCTCACCGGATATATTAAGATTTCCTTTAGTATAATTATCGATTAATTAATACTGTGTGCACTTGACAAAGAAAAGCTTCTGTCTCTCCTTGGGGATCTCTTTAAAAAGGGGTGATCTGGCACTGGAAAGAATTAACTTGTACGGTATATGTGCTTCAAAACAGGTTGTCTGCCTTTAAAGTAGAAGTTAGGTCTTTAAAACTTTCCGCAATAAGCTCTTTAAAAGTCTACTCACTTCTTAACTGAGACCACAATAGCATTTTAGCAACGAGGTTGCTGATTAATGGGAACGTTACTTGACCACGGATTTTTTTTTCCAGATAGCAATATAAGAAAAACAACATTAATATTCTAGTATACAATTTTAATATTTACATATATAAAATGCATTTAAATATTTTTAGGACTAAGCTGTGAATGCTTAAATAATTTCTTCCAGATTATTTTGCTTATCCTGGAATTACTTTTACAGCTATTTAACATTTTGACCATGTACAGAGATCACAAGAATAGAAAATCGTCAATTGAAATGATCCAGAGAGCTCATCGTCAGTCTATATAAAGCTATTTGTAATTAATTACATTTGAAACCAGAAGGTTCCATACACTATATATAAAGACACATATGCATGTTTTTTTTCTCAATATCTGACATGAAATCAGAATAAACCTTTCATGTTTTAGGTCAATTAGGATTACCATGATTATTAATATTTGCCAAATGCCAGAATAATGAGAGAGAGAGAATGTTCTAAGGCATTTTTATTACTTACTGCAAAGTCAAAAGTTTACATACATTTCATTAGTATTTGATACCATTGCCCTTAATCTGAATGAATTGGGTCAAATGTTCGGGATATCCTTCCACAAGTTTCTCCCAATAGTTGGTCAGAATTTGGGCCCATTCCTCCTGACAAAGCTGGTGTAACTGAGCCAAGCTTGTAGGTCACCTTGCTCACACCTTCCTTTTCAGCTTTGCCCATCAATTTTTAATTGGATTGAGATCAGGGCTTTGTGATGAGCAACTACACTCACCATCATTATAGTAATAGCTAGCTATTGAACCCGTTCTACGCCCGGGTGGCGAGCATTTATATAGGTATATGGTCTCCATCCTGGTATGTGCTGCTCCATCCTGTGTCCCCATCCTGTCATGTGCTGCTCCATCCTGCGTTCCCATCCTGTCATGTGCTGCACCCATCTTGCGCCCCCATTCTGTCATGTGCTGCTCCCATCCTGCGCCCCCATCCTGTCATGTGCTGTTCGCATCCTGTGCCCCCATTCTGACATGTGCTGCTCCCATCCTGCGCCCCCATCCTGTCATGTGTTGCTCGCATCCTGCGCCCCCATTCTGACATGTGCTGCACCAATCCTGCGCCTCCATTCTGACATGTGCTACACCCATCCTGCGCCTCTATTCTGACATGTGCTGCACCCATCCTGCGCCTCCATTCTGCCATTTGCTGCTCCCATCCTGTGCCCTCATCCTGTCATGTGCTGCTTCCATCCTGCACCCCCGATCTGTCATGTGCTGCTCCCATCCTGCGCCCCCGTTCTTTCATGTGCTGCTTCCATCCTGCACCCCCGTTCTGTCATGTGCTGCTGCCATCCTGCACCCCCGTTCTGTCATGTGCTGCCCTATTCTATCATGTGATGCTCCCATCCTGCGCCCCCGTTCTGTCATGTGCTGCTCCCATCCTGCGCCACCGTTCTGTAATTTGCTGCTCTCATCCATATGCCCCATACGCTGCTCCATAAAGGTTTATGGCCCCCATAAGATGCTCCATAGTATACAGTGCCTACAAGTAGTGTTCAACCCCCTGCAGATTTAGCAGGTTTACACATTTGGAATTAACTTGGCATTGTGACATTTGGACTGTAGATCAGCCTGGAAGTGTGAAATGCACTGCAGCAAAAAAGAATGTCATTTCTTTGTTTATTTTTTTTTTAAATTGTGAAAAGTCTTTTCAGAGGGTCATTTACTATTCAACCCCTCAACCCACCAGAATTATGTTTGGTTCCCCTAAAGTATTAAGAAGTAGTTCAGGCACAAAGAACAATGAGCTTCACATGTTTGGATTAATTATCTCTTTTTCCAGCCTTTTCTGACTATTTAAGACCCTCCCCAAACTTGTGAACAGCACTCATACCTGGTCAACATGGGAAAGACAAAGGAGCATTCCAAGGCCATCAGAGACAAGATCGTGGAGGGTCACAAGGCTGGCAAGGGGTACAAAACCCTTTCCAAGGAGTTGGGCCTACCTGTCTCCACTGTTGGGAGCATCATCCGGAAGTGGAAGGCTTATGGAACTACTGTTAGCCTTCCACGGCCTGGACAGCCTTTGAAAGTTTCCTCCCGTGCCGAGGCCAGGCTTGTCCGAAGAGTCAAGGCTAACCCAAGGACAACAAGGAAGGAGCTCCGGGAAGATCTCATGGCAGTGGGGACATTGGTTTCAGTCAATACCATAAGTAACGTACTCCACCGCAATGGTCTCCGTTCCAGACGAGCCCGTAAGGTACCTTTACTTTCAAAGCGTCATGTCAAGCCTGTTAGCCTTCCACGGCCTGGACAGCCTTTGAAAGTTTCCTCCCATGCCGAGGCCAGGCTTGTCCGAAGAGTCAAGGCTAACCCAAGGACAACAAGGAAGGAGCTCCGGGAAGATCTCATGGCAGTGGGGACATTGGTTTCAGTCAATACCATAAGTAACGTACTCCACCGCAATGGTCTCCGTTCCAGACGAGCCCGTAAGGTACCTTTACTTTCAAAGCGTCATGTCAAGGCTCGCTCATGATCACTTGGAGGACTCTGAGACTGACTGGTTCAAGGTTCTCTGGTCTGATGAGACCAAGATCAAGATCTTTGGTGCCAACCACACACGTGACGTTTGGAGACTGGAAGGCACTGCATACGACCCCAAGAATACCATCCCTACAGTCAAGCATGGTGGTGGCAGCATCATGCTGTGGGGCTGTTTCTCAGCCAAGGGGCCTGGCCATCTGGTCCGCATCCATGGGAAGATGGATAGCATGGCCTACCTGGAGATTTTGGCCAAGAACCTCCGCTCCTCCATCAAGGATCTTAAGATGGGTCGTCATTTCATCTTCCAACAAGACAACGACCCAAAGCACACACCCAAGAAAACCAAGGCCTGGTTCAAGAGGCAAAAAATCAAGGTGTTGCAGTGGCCTAGTCAGTCTCCTGACCTTAACCCAATTGAAAATTTGTGGAAGGAGCTCAAGATTAAAGTCCACATGAGACACCCAAAGAACCTAGATAACTTGGAGAAGATCTGCATGGAGGAGTGGGCCAAGATAACTCCAGAGACCTGTGCCGGCCTGATCAGGTCTTATAAAAGATGATTATTAGCTGTAATTGCAAACAAAGGTTATTGCACAAAATATTAAATCTAGGGGTTGAATAATAATTGACACACACTTTTATGTTTAAAATTTATAAAAATTTAACTGAGCAACAAAATTTTTGGTTTGTAAGATTTATGCATCTGTTAATAAATCCTGCTCTTGTTTGAAGTTTGAAGGCTCTAACTTATTTGCATCTTATTAAACCTGCTAAATCTGCAGGGGGTTGAATACTACTTGTAGGCATTGTATGCCCCATACACTGCTCCATAAAGGTTTAAGGCCCCTATCAGATGCTCCATAGTATATGCCCCGTACACTGCTCCATAAGGGTTTATGGCCCCCATAAGATGCTCCATAGTATACGCGCCGTACACTGCTCCATTATGGTTGATGGCCCCATAAGATGCTCCATAGTATATGCCCCCATACACTGCTCCATTATGGTTGATGACGCCCATAAGATGCTCCATATTATATGCCCCGTACACTGCTCCATAAAGGTTTATGGCCCCCATAAGACGCTCCAGTGTGTATGCCCCTGTACACTGCTCCATAAAGGTTTATGGCCCCCATAAGATGCTCCATAGTATATGCCCCCGTACACTTCTCCATTATGGTTGATGACCTCCATAAGATGCTCCATATTCTATGCCCCCATACACTGCTCCATTATGGTTGATGGCCCCCATGAGATGCTCCATAGTATATGCCCCCGTACACTGCTCCATAATGGTTGATGGCCTCCATAAGATGCTCCATATTATATTCCCCCATACACTGCTCCATTATGGTTGATGGCCCCCATAAGATGCTCCATAGTATATGCCCCCGTACACTGCTCCATAATGGTTGATGGCCCCCATAAGATGTTCCATATTATATGCCCCCGTACACTGCTCCATTATGGTTGATGGCCCCCATAAGATGCTCCATAGTATATGCCCCCGTACACTGCTCCATTATGGTTGATGGCCCCCATAAGATGCTCCATATTATATGCCCCCGTACACTGCTCCATTATGGTTTATGGCCCCCATAAGATGCTCCATAGTATATGCCCCCGTAAACTGCTCCATTATGGTTGATGGCCACCATAAGATGCTCCATTGTAGATGCCCCGTATGCTGCTGCGATATATTAAAAAATACCATACTCACCTATTGTCGCTGGGCGCCTGTTGTGAATTCTGCTTTTGGGCTCCCTCCGGTGGTTGCAGGTGGTAATGCAGTTGTCTCAGGGTTGCAGTCCTGGACAGGTGTATCTGCTGATTGCAGTTCTGACTGGGGTATTTAGGTTTGCAGGACTCATTAGTCCTTGCCAGATGTCAATGTTTCTTGGGAAGTGTTGGATCTCTGTCTTCTCCTGCTTAGCTGCCAATTCAGCAAAGATAAGTGTCTGTTTCTTTTTCTATGGCACACAAGCTGTGTGCTTGTTTTTTGATTGTATTCCTGCTCTGAGTTTAGTAGTCTCTGGAGTTGCAGATATAGGTTCCACGTCTTTAGTTAGATGGAGGAATTTTTTGTATAATCTGCTGTGGATATTTTTGGAAGGGTTTTAATACTGACCGCACAGAACTCTGTCCTGTCCTTTCCTATTTTAGCTAGAGTGGCCTCTTGTGCTAAATCCTGTTTTCTGACTGTGTGTCTTTCCTCTCCTACTCACAGCCAATATTTGTGGGGGGCTGCCTATCCTTTGGGGTTCTGCTCTGAGGCAAGGTAGTATTCCTATTTCCATCTTTAGGGGTATTTAGTCCTCCGGCTGTGACGAGGTGTCTAGGGCTTGTTAGGTACACCCCACGGCTACTTCTAGTTGTTAAGATCAGGATTTGCGGTCAGTATAATTACCACCTACTCCAGTGAAAGTTTTCATGCTGCTCCAAGGTCACCGGATCATAACAGGCGCCGAGTGCTGGGGGGCCTGAGCAGGCGGGGACACCGGCGCGCTGTGGGGGTCAGGTGCCGGAGTCGCCGCTAGCTCAGGCCCCCCAGCACTTGCTATATTCACCTGGTCGTGATCCAGTGCTGCATGCCGCTCCGTGTTTCGGCTCCTCTGGCTGTGACTGTTCAGTCAGAGGGCGGCACGCATTAAGCGCGTCATCATGCCCTCTGAACTGTGAACATCACAGGCAGAGGACCGGGAACACGGAGCCGCACGCAGCGCTGGAATGGGGGACAGGTGAATATAATACTTACCCTCCTGGCGCGTCCACGGTCCCTGCCTCTCCGTTGGAGACCGCGGTGTGCGTTCAGTGTTTACGCATACCGCGATCTCCTGGGAGCGTCACTCTGTGGGGTCCAGACTGCGCCGGCGCTTGCGCTTGCGCAGTCTATAAAGGCTTCGGACAGAGTGACGCTCCCAGCATTATATTATAGATACAGTTACTGACAGCAGACAATGCACTGATGCCCTTCTGATATGGCTGTCAATCAGTGTCAGATCTTGCTTACTGCTACCGCTCTCGGTGTTATGAGTGGTGAATGTAATTCAGCTGGTCACATCTGCTGGCTGGTGTCTCCTCAGGAAAAAGGGTGCCACACTTTCAGTACTGCAGCTGAGCAAGTTCATAATGCTATTAACCAGCAGATTAACCCAACACCTGAAGGATACTAGTGATATTGGGAATCAATATCATCCAAAATGAAAACCTTGTATAATAATACATATTTCAGTGCCAAATGCCTCAAAAATGACACAAATAAATAATCCAAATTGACACTCCCTAACAAACAGTTCTTACCATGGACATGGAGTAGAGTCCACCAACACATTCATAAAGGTAAAAAAGTTTATTGATAATTACTAGTGATGAGCGAGTGCTAAAATGCTTGCGTATACATTACTCAGGTCAAGCAAATTGTAATGCCCGGGTGCTCGACTCGAGTAAAGAGTATAATGGAAGTGTCATGATCTGCTTAGTTTGGGGTTAGGTAGTTCAGAGGTTAATCTGGACGGCCTCACTCTGGGATTCTGGGAGGCTTCTTACACCCTCATTGTGGGGTCATTCTTCATCGCTTATACTTTGACCCTTGGCCGAGTGTGTGTGACCCTGTTGTACCTGTGCCTGTGCTTTGTGCCTGTGCTACTTTATGCTTGTCTGGTTCTGATCTGGTTCTGTCCCTGTTAAGACTTCTGCCTGTCCCTCTTGTACTGCGCTGCTTTTTCCGTGTATGAGTCCTTGTCTACATTCTCACTATTCTCTGCTCGTCCCTCCTGTACCGTGCCACCCTCTCTGTGCATGACCCCCGTTTGTATGACCTGAGTTCCCCTCTCCTATACTTCAGGGTGTCTGTAGCATCCTGCACTCAGCTCCAGCAGCAGGATGCCAAGCCCCGGCCCCTGTGGTCACATAATCGCAGGTCCTTCTGCTTTCTGCTATCCTCAGCGTCTCCTCTCACCATGCTGCTCAGGTCCCGTCTGCCTGAGCTGTCCCCATGACATCTGACCCCTGGCTCTCCCGCAGTGTGGGAGAGTCACCCTGCTCAGCTGTGGCAGTTTGCCGGTACTGACACGATCTTGATAGGAAGTAAATGGCAAACTCGAGCATTTTTCTGGCGAACTCCTCTCCGGTGGCATGGAGGGGGTCTAATAAATGCTGAAAACTATAGAAACAGCAATGAAATGGCATGGGAACAGCATACGGAAGACCCCTGGAATTATCTCTGAATACCAGGTCCCTGTTGGGAACAATGTTGTCAGAGTATTACGCCATTTTTACTGACTGACAATAAAACACACAAAAACGTAGTTAAAATAGATTTAACTTGAAAAATATTTAAGAAACATTCTTTCCAGGATAATTACTTGTACAGTACAGATCAAAAGTTTGGACACACCTTCTCATTTAAAGATTTCTCTGTATTTTCATGACTATGAAAATTGTACATTCACACTGAAGGCATCAAAACTATGAATTAACACATGTGGAATTATATACTTAACAAAAATGTGTGAAACAACTGAAATTATGTCTTATATTCTAGGTTCTTCAAAGTAGCCACCTTTTGCTTTGATGTCAGCTTTGCACACTCTTGGCATTCTCTTGATGAGCTTCAAGAGGTAGTCACTGGGAATGGTTTTCACTTTACAGGTGTGCCCTGTCAGGTTTAATAAGTGGGATTTCTTGCCTTATAAATAGGGTTGGGACCATCAGTTGTGTTGTGCAGAAGTCTGGTGGATACATAGCTGATAGTCCTACTGAATAGACTGTTAGAATTTGTATTATGGCAAGTAAAAAGCAGCTAAGTAAAGAAAAAATGAGTAGCCATCATTACTTTAAGAAATGAAGTCAGTCCGAAAAATTGGGAAAACTTTGAAAGTGTCCCCACGTGCAGTGGCAAAAACCATCAAGCGCTACAAAGAAATTGGCTCACATGAGGACCTCCCCAGGAAAGGAAGACCAAGAGTCACCTCTGCTTCTGAGGATAAGTTTATGAGTCACCAGCCTCAGAAATCGCAGGTTAACAGCAGCTCAGATTCCAGCAGCAGACACATCTCTACAACAACTGTTAAGAGCAGACTTTGTGCAGCAGGCCTTCATGGTAAAATGGCTGCTAAGAAACCACTGCTAAGGACAGGCAACAAGCAGAAGAGACTTGTTTGGGCTAAAAAACACAAGTAATGGACATTAGACCAGTGGAAATCTGTGCTTTAGTCTGATGAGTCCAAATTTGAGATCTTTGGTACCAACCACCGTGTCTTTGTGTGACGCAGAAAAGGTGAACGGATGGACTCTGCATGCCTGGTTCCCATCGTGAAGCATGGAGGAGGAGGTGTGATGGTGTGGGGGGTGCTTTGCTGGTGAAATTGTTGGGGATTTATTCAAAATTGAAGGCATACTGAACCAGCATGGCTACCACAGCATCTTGCAGCGGCATGCTATTCCATCCGGTTTGCATTTAGTTGGACCATCATTTATTTTTCAACAGGACAATGACCCCAAACACACCTCCAGGCTATGTGAGGGCTATTTGACCAAGAAGGAGAGTGATGGGGTGCTACGCCAGATGACCTGGCCTCCACAGTCACCAGACCTGAACCCAATTGAGATGGTTTGGGGTGAGCTGGACCACAGAGTAAAGGCAAAAGGGCTAACAAGTGCTAAGCATATCTGGGAACTCATTTAAGATTGTTGGAAGACCATTTCCGGTGACTACCTCTTGAATCTCATCAAGAGAATGCCAAGAGTGTGCAAAGCAGTCATCAAAGCAAAAGGTGGCTACTTTGAAGTATCTAGAATATAAGACATAATTTCAGTTGTTTCACACTTTTTTGTTAAGTATATAACTCCACATGTGTTATTTCATAGTTTTGATGCGTTCAGTGTGAATGTACAATTTTCATAGTCATGAAAATACAGAAAAATCTTTAAATGAGAAGGTGTGTCCAAATTTTTGGTCTGTACTGTAGGTAAACCAAAATAAATAAGAAAAAAATGCTCCTCTACACCTTGGGCTATGTTCACACATAGAATATTTGCTGCATTTTTGCATATTTGCATTGGTTTCAACGGTGAAAAAAAATTCCATAAGAAATTTAATTTTATCATTATCACCTTATCTGGGAAGGTGTGTTAGGGTTGGTGGATTGCACTAAACAAATATAATAATAAAGTGCAATCGCAACCTGGCGTCCACCGTGCAGAGATGTTAAACTGCTGCTAGTGTGAATAATGACGGAACACACAGCGAGCGATTGCTTGTACACATTGAGCTAAGCGCCACTCATTGTGAACGGGAAGCTGAATTTCAAGCTCTGGTACTTCACATAGAGGAACAGTACTAAAGAGTACTAAGTACTCTACTCTACTCTGTCCTGTTAAATGGCACAGGCACAGGCCAAGCACGTGAAATGAACTTGCACACAGAAACAAAGCAGAAGCTCTGCAACTGAGTTGTGTCACTAGAACACAGAAATGAAACCAATGCTCTGCAACTGAGCTGTGTCACTTGCACACAGAAATGAACCAGATGCTCAAAACAAAATACCTTGTCTAGGGTAGAGCTTGCTCTGGAACTCTATTGTGTTAACTGCACACAAGTAGGTAACAGATGCAAAGCCAAATGGCTAATTGTCATCACTGACGCTAGCTGCCTGCCTAGCATTAGGCTCATGTCCAGTCAGACAGGACCTTGCCCTTGGACCAATCTGGCACTACCACATCACCAGAACAGCTGACGCCCGGCCACCAGTGAGAATATGCCACCTCATGGACATGTTCAGTACAGTGATTTCTGGACTTCATCTCCAGAGCACAAGACTGCACCTGCGCAACACTGGTTGCTATGGGTTTTGCTGGAGAGCCAGCAGTAACCAAGCCCTTACCAGGAGCCTGAGCAAGATGCTGGGAGCGATGTCTATGCTGAGCAACAATCAGAGTTTCCGAACCTGAATGGGAGTCAGACAAGGATTGGGATCTATCCCGTACAGCGGGAGAATCCCAACACCTAACAATGTGGTGTGTGTGAAATATGATCAGACAAATCCTGTTTAATTTATGAAGCAGGGACTCTGACTCTCTCTCTCTCTCTCTCTCTATATATATATATATTTAAGAATGTTGTAGGTAGACCTCTAAAAATTGTTAATGCGGGCATCATAAACACCCTTAAAAAATTTATAGCGAGGGTAGCATGATCACCCTGTTGATATGATGGTGGTGGAGGAGGATGGCATAAAAAATTCTTAATCCTGAAGCATATACCCATGTTTGGGTGGGATTGGGTGCAAGGGAGTACACCATAATAAAAGCCCTGCATTTGAGTTGATCATCCGGTGGTGTACAGAAGTCTGGCCCAATCCACCCCTTGTACATTTTGATAAGAGTCAGCCTGTCAGCATTTTCAGTTAACAAGTGGGTGCACCTATCAGTTATAATACTTCCAGTGGCACTGAAAACCCGCTCTGATAAAATGCTACTGTCAGGGCAGGCCAAGACCTCCAAGGTGTAGAGACAGTTCATGCCACATGTCCAGCTTGTATTCCCAATAGTTGTAGGGCACAAAGGAATCACGGAGGATGCTGGTACTACTACTACTTCAGTACCTTCCAAAACTTTTACCTCCTTGTCAGAGTGCCCAGCACATCAGGGCCTGGACAACAAGAGGGTCTGAGAAAACTGTCCCAGACATTTGGGAGAGTTCAACTGCCTTTGCTGCATCTGGAGTTTGTCTCCCTTGTCTCCACTCCTTTGTTGCCCAAGGAACTGTGACCTCTGCAGTAAGCGTTCTCAGATGGGAATTTTTAAAATAATCCTTCAACTAGGGCCTTCTGGTACTGCAAGTTTTTTTTAGACTTCTCTGCCACAGGAAGTAGAGAGGCAAAGTTCTCCTTGTTGTGTGGGTCTAGCAGGGTGACCAACCAGTAATTAGTGTTGGCCAAAATACATACAAAGCAATGTGTGCCATGCTGCTAACAGCCAAGACTTCCTTGGCCCCACCAAGAGGATGACTGTCCATGTTGTCCTCCCCATCCTACTCTTCCTCCCTCTCCTCCTCATCTTAAGGCCAACGACGCTGAGCAGACAAAATGAAGGTGGTGCGGGTACGACCGTCTATAGCACAGGCAACCAGCTCCTAATTCTCCTCCTCATTATCACCCAATCCGGGTTGAGAAAATGAGATGAGGTTGAGCTGTGTAGCATTACACAGTATAGTTTATTGCTCCATCTCAACTTGCTCCACCTGCAAAGCCTCCTCTTCAATTGTGAGCAGTAAGCATTTCAGTACACATAGAAGCGGGATGGTGACTCTGATTATGGCATCATCGCCACTCAGCATCTTGCACGAGTCTTCAAAGTTTTGGAGAACCACACAGATGTCAGACATCCATGACCACTCATTATCTCTTATGTTCGGAAAATGATCATAATACCAACGGTTATGGTGTAGTTGGTATTCAACTACTGCCCTCTGCTGCTCACAAAGCCTTGCCAAAATACAGTGGGTACAGAAAGTATTCAGACACCTTTAAAGCAATTACTCTGTGATTCATTGCAGCCATTTGGTAAATTCAAAAAAGTTCTTTTTTTTTTTCAAATTAATGTACACTCTGCACCCCATCTTGACTGAAAAAAAACAGAAATGCAGTAATTTTTGCAAATTTATTAAAAAGAAAAAACTGAAATATGACATAGTCATAAATGTTCAGACAATTTGCACAGTATTGAGTAGAAGCACCCTTTTGAGCTAGTACAGCCATGAGTCTTCTTGCGAATGATGCAACAAGTTTTTCACACCTGAATTTGGGGATCCTCTGCCATTCTTTCTTGCAGATCCTCTCCAGTTCTGTCAGGTTGGATGGTGAATGTTGGTGCACAGCCATTTTCAGGTCTCTCGAGAGATGCCCAATTGGATATAATTATCATACAAACTATTGACCTTTTGCTTAGGAGTCTACTCTTTACTATAGTTGGAATTTATTCTGGCAAGAGTGCAAGCTTATATTTGTAGATTGTTTGTGTACAGGTTCATGTATTTATTGTTCTATTAAACTTACGTCCACTTTATCTTTGATCTCATTGTGCGCGAATTTATATATATTTTTTATATTACATTTTTTTGACAAATAAGTGGTTATTGTCTAAATTCGCAGCAATACGAGACCTGTATACTCAGCGCCGCAGTATTTTTTATAAAAATTTAAAGTGGTCTGAATACTTTCCGCAGCCACTCTATGTAACATTGAGTTCCCATACATGGTGACATCACACATCAATCGGTTAGCTGAAAGGTACAAATGCCGCTGCAGCACTCCCAGGGTGGCGGCAGCTGTAGCATACAAGCAGAAACTGGCACAAAAACGGCGTACTTTCACAAGTAGCTCAGGTGGATCTGAGTAGGCTTAGGGAAAATGCTGAACCACTAAATTGAGCATGTGTGCCAGGCATGATACATGTGCGAGGTTGCCGAGCTTCAGAGCTGCCATCAAGTTACGGCCATTGTCACTCACGACCATGCCTGGTTGTAGGTACAGGGTCCAGAGCCTCAAATCAGTCCAATCTGTTAGACCTTTCACCTTTCAACAACTCCGCTGCTGTGTGCGGTTTGTCACCAAAACAGATTAGCTTCAGCAGACCTTGCTACCGCTTGGCCGAGGCAGTGATTCAGTGCTTCCAGTTTGCGAATGATGTTAACTTTTCTGAGATGGAGGGTGAAGAGGAAGAGGTACAGGAACTGCTATCGAAGCTTGGCGCAACCCTGATTAAGCCAGGTCCCGCAATTCTGGGTGTCCGGAGCACATTTTCCTTCCCAGGGTTCGACTGGATCCCTGCTTCCACAGTTTTCACCCAGTTTGCCATCAGGGAAATGTAGGATCCCTGGCAACAAGGAAGTGGAACTTCACAGTAAAAGCATTGGTCAGGGCACGGATGATGTTAAGGGATACTTTCTTGTGTATGGCGTGAAAGGCACACGGGGAGAAAAAGTGACAGCTGGGAACTGAGAACTGAGAAAGGAGTGATGAGCGAACGTGCTTGGTAATTCTCGGTGTCGCCCGAGCATCGCAGTGATAACGATGCTCGGCGAGCATTTCCGGGGTTGTTTGGCAGGAGCTCGGGTCCCCACCCTGCATGTTTGGCGCTCTTTAGAGCGCCAATCAACATGCAGGAATTTGTCTGCCATGCACTGCAATGCCGCAGCCATGTTGGTTGTGGCATTAAGTGATTGACTGGGGCCCCAACGTCATCAGGTCTATATCAGACCTGACACCGCCCTATTCGTCACACAGCTCCGGAATCAGCCAGCTGCGGAGATAGGGAGAGAATTATATTTGTATTAGTTAGTGTGGGTATACCATTATTGAATACACAAATCCAGTTAAACCAACAGTCCTTTTTAGGACTAATTACGGGGTATATAGTTATCAGCGCTAAGCAGGCAGGCATTGTATGTGGCATACTTCATTGCATACAGCAAGGGGGTCCATTTCATTACTGTCTGCTGCTGACTATTACAGATATTGACTGTATATACATAACCCCAGGTGTCAGTGGCCAGTAGTGATGAGTAGGGTTGAGCGACTTTTCTTTTTATAGGATCGGGTCGAGTGAAATCGGCCGATCCTATAGAAAAGTCGGAGTCGGGGTCGGCCGAAACACGAAACCCAATGCAGTGCATTGGGTTTCTAATGGTTCCCAGGGTCTGAAGGAGAGGAAACTCTCCTTCAGGCCCTGGGATCCATATTTAAGTGTAAAATAAAGAATCAAAATAAAAAATATTGATATACTTACCCTCGGACACGCCCTGGTTCTCACCGGCAGCCTTCCTTCCTAAGAATGAGCGCAGCGACATCATCTAAGGTACTTCAGGCGCTGATTCTTAGGAAGGAAGGCTGCGGGTTAGAACCAGAGCGCGTCCAAGGGTGAGTATATACCTATTAGGAATCTACTCACCCTCGGACGCGCCCTCGGACGTTTCCTTCCTAAGAGTTAGCGCCTGAAGGACCTTAGATGACGTCGCGGCTTGTGATTTGTCGCGTGACACCCATGTGACCGCTCACGCGACCAATCACAAGCCGCGATGTCATCGAAGGCCCTTCAGGCGCTCATTCTTAGGAAGGAAGGCTGCCAGTGAGAACCAGGGCGCGTCCGAGGGTGAGTATATCAATATTTTTTTATTTTTATTCTTTATTTTACACTTAAATATGAATTCCGATACCAATTCCCGATATCTTAAACATATCGGAACTCGGTATCGGAATTCCGATTCCAGATCAGAAGATCGCCGACCTCATGGCCGACCCCACACAGGGGTCGGGTCGGGTTTCATGAAACCCGACTTTGCCAAAAGTCGGCGACTTCTGAAAATGGCCGACCCGTTTCGCTCAACCCTAGTGATGAGCGAGCACTAAAATGCTCTGGTGCTCATTGCTCGGGTCGACCAAATTGGAATACTCGGGTACTCGGACAGAACAACGAGCCCATTGTAAGTCTATGGGAGACCCAAGCATTTTTACCATGATCCCCTCAGGGGTCCTTTTCAGGTCTAAAAACATCAGAAAATCATGGAAACACTTCTCAAATGACACGGGAAAATCATGGCAAATATCCCTGGAAGCATTTCTGACTCCTAGGTCACAGCTGTAAACAATGTTGTCAGAGTTTCACGCCATTTTTACAGGTGTACCAAAAAACATACGAAAACAAAAGCAAAATGGATTTTGCTAAAAAATGTGTTAAGGTACATCCTTTCCAGGATAATGACTTGTATATAAGGTAAAATAAATAACCCCAGACCAAACTTATTCCTCCACCACTTGGGCTATGTTCCCACACAGCGTTTTTGATGTGTTTTTCAACTTTAACATTGCTTTCAACTAATACAAATGCATTCACTGGGAAATGTCATTGTACCATTAAACAACTCTAGCTGGCCATGTGGTGAGTGACACATAAGCAGACACATCTTGTTTCGTTTATGAAGGAGGGACTCTTAAAGTCACATAGCCTATTTTTAGAGGGGCATCAGGTGGCATTAATATTCTTAAAGGGCCATTATTAAACAGTGGGTCTTCTCTACTGTTATTGCCTATGAAGTGAGTGTTTGGGCTGCCAAGAATTACAACGCACCCCAATACTCCTTTCACAAGAGGTACAGGAGGGCTTCCTGAAAAAATGTTGCATTGAATGTAAGGCCTGCCCTGCTATCAAGTCATATGCACCCCAACAAGCCTTTGAACCCAGGGACTGGATGGCCACAGGAAAACCCACTTCACATTATTCATTTTGTACTCTCATACTGTTTTCTCATGCATTGACTGCAAGGTCTGCCCTGCTACCAAGTCATATGCACCCCAACAAGCCTTTGAACCCAGGTACTGGATGGTCACAGAAAAATCCACTTCACATTTTTCATTTTGTATTCCCATACTGTTTCTTATGCATTGACTGCAACGCCTGCCCTGCTACCAAGTCATATACACCCCAATAAGTCTTTGAACCCACATACTGGATGGAAACAGGAAAATCCACTTCACATTATTCATTTTGTTCTCCCATACTGTTTCCTTATGCATTGACTGCAAGGCCTGACCTGCTACCAAGTCATATGCACCCCAAGAAGCAATTGAATCCAGGTACTAGATGGCCACATGAAAACCCACTTGACATTCTTCAGTTGGTCCTGCCATACTGTTTCCTTATGCATTGAATGCAATGGCCACCTTGACCCAAATTTGCATGCACCCCAACTCCCTTGGAATAAACATGAAGGAGGGCCTCAAAAAAAAAAATGTCCTATTACAATGGGGCAGGTCTCCTAGACTCGCAATGCCCATATACTAAGTGTATGGGCTGACAAACATTTTCTCCTGGGGGGTACACATCAACATAGTGTGTAAATATTTTTAATACGGGCATCAAACACACCCTTGCAAAAAACTAGAGTGGCTATAGCAGCACGGAACATGTAAACCCTGGTGATCTAGTGGCGGTGGATGATGAGACATGGAGGAAGTCCTCATCAGATAGGCCCAATTGAAAGGAGCGGGTGTCATAGACTTGGAATGCCTATACACTAAGTGTATGGGCTGACAAACATTTCTCCATGGGGGATACATTTTTAAAAAATTTTTTATGGGGATGATAGACACATTCACCCTGGTGTTCTAATGGTGGTGGATGATGAGGATGAGAGGACAAGGAGGAGGAGTACACCAAATAGCCAAAATCAGGAAGCTTATACCCATGTGTGGGTGTGAAGAGGTACATGAGAATACACCTCCCAAAAAGACACTGTATTGGAGGTTATGTTTCGCTGTCATTTGGTGGTGTAGAGAAGTCTGGCCCAATCCAGCCCTTGTTGATTTTTATAAGAATCAGCCTGTCAGAATTTTCCGTTGACAGGTGAATGCGCTTATCTGTGATAATTCCACTAGAGGCGCTAAAAACCGGCTCTGACAAAACAATATCAGCAGGGCAGGCCAGGACCTCCAAGTCGTAGAGAGACAGTTCATGCCACGTGTCCAGCTTGGATACCCAATAATTAAAAGGCATAGAGGAATCTTGGAGGGCGTTGGTACGGTCAACAAGGTACTCTCTCAGCATCTTAGAAAACATTTAATTCCTTGTGACATTACCCTGCGTCGTAGGGCCAGGGCAATGGGAGGGTCTGAGAAAACTGTCCCAGAACTTTGCCAGTGTTCCCCTGCCTCTGCTGGATTGGAGTTGTGTCTCTCTTGCCTGTATTCTTTGGTTGTCTAACAAACTGTTATGTCTGCCGCCAGTGTTTTGAGATGGGAATTTTTTACTAATTCTGCAACAATGGCCCTCTGGTAATGCAGCATTTTAGTACACCTGTCTGCCTCTGGAAGAAGAGATTGAAAGTTCCCCTTGTAGAGTGGGTCTAATAGTGTCACTACCCTTCCGTGTCCTCACCAACAGGACGACTGACCAAGGTGTCCTCCTCTTCCTTCCTGTCCTCTGGCCATCCACGCTGAAAAGACAGTATGACAGTTGTGCATGTAGTACAGTCTACAGCGCATGAAAGTTGCTCCTGTTCTTCCTCCTCCTCCTCTTCCTCATTGTCAAACAATCCACATTGGGATGACATGAGGCTGGGCTGTGTGTAATCAACCTGTATGGTTCCTTGCTCCATGTCCTCCTGCTCAGCCTGCAATGCATCCTCTTTAATTGTGAACAGAGAGCTTTTCAGAATGCAGAGAAGCGGGATGGTGATGCTAATTATGGCATCATCGCCGCTCACCATCTTGGTGGACTCATCAAAAATCTGGAGGATGTTACATATGTCTAACATCCATGTCCACTCCTGAGATCTTATGTGTGGAATCTGGCCTGAATAACGATGTGCTGGTGTTCAACAACTGCCCTATTCTGCTTACAAATCCTTTCTAACATCTGCAGTGTAGAGTTCCAACGCGTGGGGACATCACACACCAGTCGGTGAGCTGGAAGCTGCAGTCGCTGCTGAAGCACGGCATAGGTGGCTGAAGCTGTAGCTGACTTTCTTAAATGCGCACATAGGCAATGTACTTTCACAATCAGATCTGGGTAGCTTTTTAGAAACCATTGAACAATGAGTTTAAGCACATGGGCCATGCATGGTACTTGTGTCCGTTCGCCTCGCCTCAGAGCCGCCACCAGGTTCCTGCCATTGTCACACACAACCATGCCTGGCTGGAGGTTCAGCGGTGTCAGCCACAGATCTGCCTGCTCTTTCAGAGCTGTCCACAACTCTTCAGCATTGTGCGGTTTGTCACCTAAGCAGATTAGATTCAACACAGCCTGTTGCCGCTTGGATTTGGCAATGCTGCAGTGCTTCCAGCTTGGGACTTATGTGCACATTTCAGAGATGTAGGCTGAAGAGGAGGAGGAGGAGGTGCAGGAGCTGTAGATTGTGAGGGAAATCCTGATTGACATAGGGCCTACAATCCTTGGCGTTGGGAAGACGTGTTCCATCTCAAGGTCTGTCTGGGTCCCAGCTTCCACTATGTTAACCCAGTGTGCCATCAGTGAGATGTACCATCCCTGGCCACAAGCACTTGTCTACATGTCCATGGTTAGGTGTACTTTCCCGGTAACTGCATTGTTGAGGGCACAGGTAATGTTGTGGGACACGTGCTTGTGTACTGCCGGGACGGCACAGCGAGATAAATAGTGGTGGCTGGGGACTGAGTACCTTGGGACGGCCACCGCCATAAGGTTGTGGAAAGATTCCATCTCCACAAGCCTAAAAGGCAACATTTCCAGCGCAAGCAGACGAGAAATGTGCGAATTTAGTACTGTGGCTTGTGGGGCATTGGCTCCGTATTTCTGCTTGCATTCCAATGCCTGGAGTATGGAGAACTGAAGGCTGCGCTGGGACAAGGATGTGCTTAATGATGGTGCACCATGCACATGCACCGTGGACAAGGGAATGGCTTGCACGCACAACAGTGGAAGAAGCAGTGGTGTCACCTGCAGACACTCTTCCTGGAGCCTGGGTTTGAGCCCACAAAGTCAGGTGCTTTGCTGCCACATGCCAGATCATGCTGGTGGTGGTAAGGCTGGTAGTTTTGCTACCCCTGCTGATGCAGGCATGACAGGTGTTGCAAATGGCCTGTTTGGGGTTATCGGCAGAGTCTTTAAAAAATAACCTGACTTGGGAAGACCTAACAGTTGGACTGGCAAATAATGTCATGTTGGTGTTACAGGGAACAGTTGTCCACCTTCTTTCTGGAGCCACTACAATGCTTCTTCCTGCCTGAAGGGGTGCTTTGCCTCCCTCCACTGTGTGCTGCTGTCCTCCCTCTGCAAATCCTCCTGCCAGGTTGGGTCAGTCAGGGCTGACTCTACCCAGGCTCCACCCCAGCCCCGTCTCCACCCCTCGAACTGTCCACAGCCCCACCGCTGTCTCTTGGCAAAACTTCACTTCTCACAAATCACACATTAACAGTTCCCATCACCAGATCAAACACATAGCCAGCAGCTTTTGTTTTGGCCAAAACGTTTTTTTAATCTGAGACGACAACAAGGTAGACTCTTTTGGCCAGGCCCTACTCTACTCTAACCTATTAAACATTTGTTAAAATATGCAATACAATTTAGATGTATTTTTATTTATTTTTCAATTTTTCAAATGACCCATAATTATACCACATACAAGGGACAAATACCACAACACCATGACCAGACACCATATTATCACCACATAGTGACCTATAATACTATCTACAAGGAACAAATACCGCCACACCATGTGCAGACCACATATTACCACCACAGTGACTGAACAATATCACATACAAGGGACAAATACCACCGCAGCATGTCCAGACCACATATTACCATCACATGGTGACCAACTACATACAAGGAACAAATACCAACACAACATAAACAGACCACATATTACCACCACACAGTGACCGAATAATAGCACATACAAGGAACAAATACCGCTACACCATGGCTGGAAAACATATTACCACCACATTGAGACTGAATAGTACAATATTAATCATTAATTTAAAAAAAAATACTATCACCATAAGTGCCATTATACACAGGAGATCTGTACTTAGTATGCAGTGTGTGTACAGGTAATACTGTGGTCACCGATGCCATTATACACAGGAACTCTTTATGTAGTGTCAGTGTACAGGTAATACAGGGATCACCAGTTACATTATACACAGGAGTTCTGTATATAGGGTACAGTGTACATGTAATACAGCGATCACTAGTGACATTATACAAAGGAGCTCTGTATATAGTGTATAGTGTACAGATAATATAGTGATCACCAGTGACATTATACACAGGAGCTCTGTATACAGTATACAGTGTATGGTGTCAGTGTACAGGTAACATACTCACCAGTGACGTCTCTAGCTGAAGTCCTTCATCTTTGCGTTTCTTTTTAATCCAGCGCAGACCGCTATCACTTCTTTCTGCCAGGACTCATCTCTGCATAAAATAACACAGTTATCTAGAGCACCGCTTCCAGAGCACATTCCCCATTTTTTCCCTTTCTTCTACACTACACATCTGACTACAGGCGTTCACCCACCATTAATATATAATTGGTTTTATGCAACCCACCATTCCAAATATCAATTATAATCCGCCAATGTGCCCCCACTATCTGTATATAGCCACTTTCCCCATTTAATATATAAATTAATTAGCACCTGTATTCTTTCTCCCAATTTATTACCAGTCACTTTATCCTCAACGACCCCCACTATTTACCTCCTGCTCTAACCCTTACCCCAATTCATTATAGTTACATGCCCCTTCTGCCTCAATTCATTGCCATGTCTTCTCTCTCTCCCTCCCTCTATTCATTATCAATTGCTCTTCCCCACCCTCAAAATTCATTATTTGCTCTCCCCACCTTCAATACACCATTTGCTCTTCCCACCTCCACCTTCAATTCAAATGCTGTCCACGTCCCTCACACTCACTTCATGTGCAGTCCCCATCACCCCCACTTCATCATTTAGTCCCTATCATCATTTAGTCCTCTATCCCCCCGTCACTTCATCTGCAGTCCTCCTTACTTCATCATTTGCAGCCCCCTATCATTTCATCATGTGCAGAACCCCCTCAAGCACACTTCATCATCTGCAGTCCCTATCACTCCCACATCATTTCCTGTCCCCATCACCCCCACATCATCATTTGCAGTCCCCATCACCCCCACGTCATCATTTGCAGTCCCCATCACACCCACATCATTTGCAGTCCCCATCACCCCCACATCATTTGCAGTCCCCATCAGCCCCACATCATCATTTGCAGTCCCCATCACCCCCACATCATTTGCAGTCTACATCACCCCCACATCATCATTTGCAGTCCCCATCACCCCCACATCATTTGCAGTCCCCATCACCCCCACATCATTTACAGTCCCCATCACCCCCACATCAATTGCATTCCCCTCACCCCCACATCACTTGCAGTCCCCATCACCCCCACATCATCATTTGCAGTCCCCATCACCCCCACATCATTTGCAGTCCCCATCACCCCACATCATCATTTGCAGTCCCCATCACCCCCACATCATCATTTGTAGTCCCCATCACCCCTACATCATTTGCAGTTCCCATCACCCCCACATCATTTGCAGTTCCCATCACCCCCACATCATCATTTCCAGTCCCCATCACCCCCACATCATCATTTGCAGTCCCCATCACCCCCACATCATTTGCAGTCCCCATCACCCCCACATCATTTGCAGTCCCCATCACCCCCACATCATCATTTGCAGTCCCCATCACCCCCACATCATTTGCAGTCTACATCACCCCCACATCATCATTTGCAGTCCCCATCACCCCCACATCATTTGCAGTCCCCATCACCCCCACATCATTTGCAGTCCCCATCACCCCACATCGTTTGCAGTCCCCATCACCCCCTCATCATTTGCAGTTCCCATCACCCCCACATCATCCTTTGCAGTCCACATCACCCCCACATCATCATTTGCAGTCCCCATCACCCCCACGTCATCATTTGCAGTCCCCATCACCCCCACATCATTTGCAGTCCCCATCACCCCCACATCATTTGCAGTCCCCATCACCCCCACATCATCATTTGCAGTCCCCATCACCCCCACATCATTTGCAGTCTACATCACCCCCACATCATCATTTGCAGTCCCCATCACCCCCACATCATTTGCAGTCCCCATCACCCCCACATCATTTACAGTCCCCATCACCCCCACATCAATTGCATTCCCCTCACCCCCACATCACTTGCAGTCCCCATCACCCCCACATCATCATTTGCAGTCCCCATCACCCCCACATCATTTGCAGTCCCCATCACCCCACATCATCATTTGCAGTCCCCATCACCCCCACATCATCATTTGCAGTCCCCATCACCCCTACATCATTTGCAGTTCCCATCACCCCCACATCATTTGCAGTTCCCATCACCCCCACATCATCATTTGCAGTCCCCATCACCCCCACATCATCATTTGCAGTCCCCATCACCCCCACATCATTTGCAGTCCCCATCATCCCCACATCATTTGCAGTCCCCATCACCCCCACATCATCATTTGCAGTCCCCATCACCCCCACATCATTTGCAGTCTACATCACCCCCACGTCATCATTTGCAGTCTCCATCACCCCCACATCATTTGCAGTCCCCATCACCCCCACATCATTTGCAGTCCCCATCACCCCCACATCGTTTACAGTCCCCATCACCCCCACATCATCATTTGCAGTCCCCATCACCCCCACATCATTTGCAGTCCCCATCACCCCCACATCATTTGCAGTCCCCATCACCCCCACATCATTTGCAGTCCCTATCACACCCACATCATCATTTGCAGTCCCCATCACCCCCACATCATCATTTGCAGTCCCCATCACCCCCACATCATTTGCAGTCCCCATCACCCCCACATCATTTGCAGTCCCCATCACCCCCACATCATTTGCAGTCCCCATCACCCCCTCATCATTTGCAGTTCCCATCACCCCCACATCATCCTTTGCAGTCCACATCACCCCCATATCATTTGCAGTCCCCATCACCCCCACATCATCATTTGCAGTCCCCATCACCCCACATCATTTGCAGTTCCCATCACCCCCACATCATCATTTGCAGTCCCCTATCCCCCCTTCACTTCATCTGCAGTCCACCTTACTTCATCATTTGCAGCCCCCTATCATTTCATGTGCAGTACCCCCTCAAATACACTTCATCATTTGCAGCCCCCTATTTTTTCATCATGTGCAGTACTCCCTAAAACACACTCCATCATCTGCAGTCTCACTCCCCCACCTCACCTATTTAAAAAAACAAAAATGTTTTTTATACTTACCTCAGTCATTCCTCGTCTAGTGTCTTCAGCAGTGATGCAGCAGCTAGAATGTATGGGCTGCTGAGAGGATCTGACAGGAGCCCCTACATTCTAGCACATTCACTACTGAGACGGCTAGAATGTATGGGCTGTAGTCAGGACCTGCAGGGAGCCCATACAGTCTAGCTACAACCGAGCAGGAGCTGCACAGCCGACTAGGTGAGATGGCCGTGCACAGCTCCAAGAAGGCTCCCGGGCACCAGCGCCGACATGTGCGCCGCAGTGCACAGTATTTTAGAGCACAATGGGGCCTGATCAGTAGAAGCACAGCAGTGGGGCCCTGGATCTGCGGGCCCCTCTGTGTACTGCTGCTGACCGGGCCCCATACAGCAGTAACTGATAAGATAAAAATAAGGCGCACTGCTATATAGGTATAATATTTACTCGGAGGGTGCAATAGCAGTAATAAACAAAGACAGAAAAAATATAGAAAAAAGCATCACTGCACCACATGCACACCATCCAAATGATAAGAAATATAATGAGAATAACAAGAAATAATTTATTGACACATCTTAAAACACACCAACAATTAAAACATACTTAAAACACCAAAAACAATACAACACAGGTTGAATAGCCGTATATAATAAGGCCAAAACGATACCTAAACCTAACTGGCTCATATAGCAGCATCCCATGTATCAATAATAGGACTAACCAGCCACTTGTATGGGTCAAAAAGGGGGAAAAAGAGAAAAATAAATACATCCCCACAAGTAAACGACCATAGCCAGAGTGGTAACCAAAATCCTGATTATAGGCTGGACATGAGGTAAAGGTAATCCGCCATAAGGTCGGCACAGAATAAGCTCATAACAAAATCTCAATGAGCATACAACCTGGTGCAAGCAGATATCCCACGCGTATCGCCCGGCGAACCGGGCTTCATCAGGGAATGTGCAGAAAGACGTGTACATAACACTTATATATTGAACGCTATAATCTTGAATAACATACCGGTGTGGGAGGGCACGGCCGACCGGAAGGAGCAGGAGGCTCACGCAGCCGCAGAACATTGTAAGCGCTAATAGGAAGTGGGGTGGAGATAGCGCACGTAGATACAACTCCACCCCCCATCGAGAGGACCGAGAAAGTGCGCGCCTGCGCAGAAGCGCAGAGAGAAGCTGCATGATTGCTTATCCCGACTCCATGGAAACCACCCGGCGACCCGGAAGTGAAGCAGACATAGTGTGCACATAGAGAATGAAGTAAGTATATGCAGGCAGAACTCCGCCTCCCATTCAAAGGACAGAGAAAAAGTGCGCCTGTGCAAAGATGCAAAGGGGAATAGCCTAGATGGTAATAGTAGTACCTCCGCGGGGACAACCCGGTAAACCGGGAATGAAACAGACCACAACTCCTAACCGCAACTAGCGGTCTAGATAGACAAAAAAGTGTACACAAGAAATGTGTGTGTGCGATCAATATAGGATGACAAAGATCTGCCAGCACTTAAAGATAAAGTGCCACACAGACCATAAAGGGCACATGTGTAAATACACCTGGTAACCACCATATTAAAATGAACGACACACATTATAGGTACGAGTGTATTGTGCATGAGCTGTGGACCCGAACATATGTCCGCTCTTAAGATAGAAAAATTGAACTGAGGCGAGCGGGCAATGCTCCGATGGAAAAGGGCATAAATCATACACCATGCATCCCATATCATACACCAATCACTCTCCGGAGAGTCTACCATAAGCAGCCACGTACAAAAGTCACACAGACATAGGTAAATCCTACACAAGCCCATAATGCCCAAAACATATTTTATTAAATATAGCAAAAACCTACAATATAATATAATACAGAAACAATTATGCATTTATAAAAAGTTATTAAACATCAATAGAAAACAATTCACAAACATTGTAAGGCATAATAACCTATAACTGCCAATTCGTCCTGAAACAAAGAAGGGCAAAACGGACTCGAGGATGCAATGCAAAATGCATAAACCAGAAGAGAAAGAAGAAGTACTCCCATAATGTAAATGGAAGACAATCGACCTGCCTAATGAGCCAGTACTAAGCGCTAATACTATAATAGGACCCGAATGGCCTGTCAGCCTGCCTAATGAGCCAGTACTAAGAACTAATATTATAATAAGACCCAAATATCTATAAGCTCATGGAAAACCATAAATAGGGCCAAGGCGAGCCTGTACTAAGCATAACAAAAGACATCTCCTCAGCAACCCTAATCCAACCTAACAAGGAAGAAATAGTTAGCTCAAACAATACAACAAATGCATAAAGACCACAAAAAGGCCACTCCCATAAGGTAATCCGTAATCCACAGGTACTCAAAAGGTCCCATCCCAAGCTTCAATGGGGAACAAGGAAGACATCCTCCATATCCGACTCCCGATTTCCAAGGACTCACATCCGGCAATATATTAACCCAGGAATCCAGTAAAAAGCAGCTCTTCGTTCAAACCTGCGGGAGCAACAGAACCCAAATTAAAGATCCATCGAGCTTCCATTTGTAAGAGGGACCATTTATAAGCTCCCCCCCTATTAGATAGTTGGAGGCTTTCCAGACCTATAACTTTTGTGTTCAGCACCCGGCCACCATGGTGGACTAAATAGTGAGCAGCCACCGGGGTCAACACCTTGCCTTTAAGGGAATCCGTGGCTGCCAAATTTATGGTAGAGAAATGCTTTTGGGCCCTGCGGATTAACTCTTGGGAGGTTTGGCCCACATAAATGTGTTGGCAGGGACAGACCAAAGCATAAATGACGTATGCCGTTTTACAATTAATATAAGAGCGTAGTCTGTGTTTACTACCATCTCTAGGGCTGATGAAAAAGTCTTTGGTCGGAGCCATATGTGGACAGATGTTACAATTGCCACAGGCAAAAGACCCATGCAACACCATACCCCGATGTAACCTAGTGGTCTGCCTCTTATAATGACTCTTTGTCAGAAGGTCCCTAAAATTAGGGGCCCTCCTGGCTGTAAGTAGAGGCCGATCTCCTACCACCAAAGACGTGTGCAAGTCAGTGGCCAGAATACCCCAATGTTTTTGGAGGATATGTCGGATTTGTGGCCAATTGTCGTTGTAGTTGGTAATAAACCTGGATTTTCCATCCCGTACCTTATTCCGAGGCTCTAGCAATGATTCTTGCGTATGGGCCGCCGCACGCTGAAAGGCCATAGAAATACTCTTCTTAGGATAGTGTCGCTGTCTGAACCGGTCCGTCAACCTACAAGCCTCCATCCGGAAGTCCTCATCAGAGGTACAGTTCCTTCTGGTCCTCAGGAACTGCCCTATGGGGACGCCATCCTTAGTATGCTTGGGATGAAAGCTTCTGTAGTCTAATAGGCTGTTGGTCACAGTGGGCTTGTGAAACAATTTAGTGGACAGCCCATTGCCACTGACCAGAACCTGTAGATCCAAGAAGGTGACTGTCATGGGGGAGAAAGAGTAAGTAAGAATGATATTATGTACATTCTCATTTAGAGAATCTATAAACTTACAACATCCTTGTTCATCCCCCTCCCAAATAAAAAACACATTGTCGATATAACGACTCCAATAGTGTACGTGGTCCCTGAAATCCTCACGGCGGTAAACCATGGTGGCCTCCCACCAGCCTAAGAAAAGATTAGCAATGGCCGGGGCACACCTAGCACCCATGGCCACCCCTGAGGTCTGAAGATAGTAAGTTCGGTCAAACAAAAAGTAGTTATGCCTCATAATGAATTCCAGAAGATCCACCACCAAGGAGTCATGCATGCGGTCTGATTGTCCAAGTAAGTCAAAAAAGTACAGGGCAGCCGTAACACCATCTTCATGACTTATATTCGAGTACAGAGACTCGACATCGCAAGTCACCAACAAAAATTGAGACGGCAACGAAACCTCCCGACAAATACGAATAAAATGCGACGAGTCCTGAACGAATGAGGGTAAGCTCTTAACCAATGGTTGAAGAAAATGATCCACATAGACACCAGCTTTCTCACACAAGCTACCTATACTTGCCACAATAGGTCGTCCTGGTGGCTTGTGTAGGCTCTTGTGGATTTTCGGCAACATATAAAATGTCGCCGTAATCGGAACTTCAACCCACAGGAACTTGAACTCTTGATGCCCAATAATATTCAAATCCTTAGCTCTTTCTAGGAGACGTCTGAACTTAGTGGCAAACACCCCGGTTGGATCTGAAGGAAGCCTCTTATAAAAACGACTGTTGCCAAGTTGGCGCTGGGCCTCTTCCAGATAAAGCGTATGGGGCCACAGCACCACATTGCCGCCCTTATCCGCTTCCTTGACAAGGAAGGCAGTGTTGGATCTAAGTCCATTAAGGGCCCGTTTCTCCTCACTGTTTAGATTGCCCATGGTGGAAGGACAAGGGCGTAGAGCCATAATATCTTTCTTTGTAAGCTCAAAAAAGACCCTGATAGCAGGTACAAGTGAAAATGGAGGTGCCACATTAGATTTGCTTTTAAAAGGGACAGGGCTCTTACCACTATCCGGCTCGTTCTCCTGTAAAAGCTGCAAAAGATCACGAAATACCATCTGTTCTGTTTGATCAAAACCTTCCATCATATGCGGTCTGTTGTGAAGGACCTGCAATACAAGACATCGGCAAAATAAGTAGAGATCCTTGACAAGTGTAAACTTGTCTAACGGATGCACTGGGGAAAACGTAAGACCCCGCTGCAGCACAGAGAGCTCAATAGGAGAAAGCACATAGTCAGACAGGTTAACCACTTGTAACACATCAGAGGCTACCTGGTCAACCGAGGGCAGATTCCCGGCCCCTTGGAGAACGTCTATTTGTGATAACTTCTGTACGATTTGTGTACTGTCGGCCGACGGCCCCCAAACCGGGTTGTCCGTGTTGGCACGAATGCGGCGTTTCTGCCCCTTCGGACCCGATGTCGGGCTCGCTGTCTGCTGAGGATAAAAAATCACTCTCCGAAGTGCCATCCATTCCTCTTAAAGCTGCTTGTGCAGTATTTCCAATATTTCGAGTCTTAGTGCCCTGTCTTGGATTGCCCTGATGTTTCCATTTAAACGCCTTCTGTGCCTCAAAGTCATTATGGTCCCTAAGAAATTTAGATTTCTTTCTCAGCATGATCTCATGGTCATACTTATCCAAGGTCCCCTTCAACTTGACCTTAAAGGGCTGAACCTGGGTGGTGTCGTCAAATTTAGTCAATTTGGATTCCAACTCCTTTATTCTGACCTTAGTATCTGAGAGGAGTCCTCTATCGTGTTCCAGAAGCATATGCATAATGATGCCCGAACACTTAAGTAGTCCTTGCTCCCAGGTAGTTCGAAAACCAGGGGAAGGTTCCCAAGCCGGAAAAATGGATACTCTTAAACCTCGAGGTGCAATATTCATCTTGACATACTCTTCTAAGCTCCGAATATTCCACCAGAGTCTGATGCCCGCCCGGTGGGCTGCTGTTATCTCAGATGAGAGTTTATTGAAATCAGAATCAGGAGTGGTGAATTCCCCTGAAGAAAAAACATTCTGGGACTGCGCCCGCCATGCCGCCTCACGAGCCTCCCAATCCATAGCAACCGTGCCACAAACCACTACAAAATAGACAAAACAGTCACAAAAAATGGGCGGAAAAATAAACACAGCCCACATGAATCAATACAATTCAAAAATAGAACGCGTGCAGCCTCGAGAAACACCCACCACTAGGTGGGTACAAACAACATATGATAAGATAAAAATAAGGCGCACTGCTATATAGGTATAATATTTACTCGGAGGGTGCAATAGCAGTAATAAACAAAGACAGAAAAAATATAGAAAAAAGCATCACTGCACCACATGCACATCATCCAAATGATAACAAATATAATGAGAATAACAAGAAATAATTTATTGACACATCTTAAAACACACCAACAATTAAAACATACTTAAAACACCAAAAACAATACAACACAGGTTGAATAGCTATATATAATAAGGCCAAAACGATACCTAAACCTAACTGGCTCATATAGCAGCATTATTGTTATCATTTGGATGGTGTGCATGTGGTGCAGTGATGCTTTTTTCTATATTTTTTCCATACAGCAGTAACGGCTGTAATGCCCTGATGGCGGCGCTGAGGTCAGTTACTATATCATCCACCACCTCATCTTCCACTTCCGCACCCTGGTCCTCCTCCTGACTTTCTGACAATTGTGTCTCATCATTGTCCACCTCTTGTGACCGTGATTACTCAAATATTTGGTCATCACTACTTGGAATCTCATCTTGCCCTGCTTCAAGTGGACCAGGTGAGAGGGTCAAATCTATAAATGGAAAAGTCAACAGCTTTTTGGCGTGTCCTAGTGTGAGATCAGTTGTCTCAGGGCACTCAGCATAGTGGGAGGAAGGAGGATCAGGGTGAGTGATATGCAGTCCAGATTCACGGCAAATCAGACTTGACCATGTTAAAGACAGGGTGGTGGTGGTGGTGGCCAAGTAACTGGAAGTATTATCCTCTATCCAACCAACAACTTTTTCACACTGCTCTGGCTTCAATAGTGCTGTCATGCTGTGGTCGCCTACGACTTTGGACACTAAGGTCCAGCGAGAAGATGAAGGTGTTTTTTGTGGCCCAATTTCAGCTTGCTCACAGCCTCAGCCACGGCATGCACCATTACCATCACGCCCACTTTCCTGTCCCTTGCCAGGCGCCTTGCACATTGCAAATGAACTAGAATATTTCATACGTTCACTGCAAATGGCTGAATTTGGAGCAAACTTGTATGTGATAGGTGTGCAGGAAAACCACACTTTAAACTATCTGGACTGTAGCTAAAAAAAAAATTTGCTATCAAATTGGTGTCAATTAGTAGCAGACATCAAAAACACTAGAATATGAAGGCCTAAAATGGCCACATTTTTAGCACAGATAGATGAGGCCTGCCACAGAGATACCACACTGCCAAATATGTGGCCTGTATTTTTTTTTTTTTCAAATGGAAAATAGTGCTGTATATAAGTAGAGTAACAGGCAGGAATAAACTGTAATACCAACCTAAAATGCCCAAACTTGGAGCATGCAGATATATGAGGCCTGTCATGGAAATACCACACTGCAAAATACGTGGCCTGAAGACACAAAAGAGAATAGTAAAACCAAAAACACTCAGTTTGAAAAAATGTTGCAGTAATCCGCAAGTGCTAGTAAAAGATGTAAAAAACAGGGTATTTGGTTGATACGTTTTTTGCAAAAAATGTATACTAAGCTGCTCTACCAATCTTCACGGTATACCCTTATCAGAGCAGTCCTAACTAATGTATGCAATCCCTATCTGATGTATTTAAAAACCTGATCATCTGTATATAACCTGTGTGAACAGGGTTCAGAGAGGAAAAAATCCATGTGTGCATACAGGGTAGAACAGCTTTTGTGCAGATAGCCCAAGAGGAGTGGTGGAACTCCCCAGTCTTGTAGACACAAGAGAACAATTATGGAAACAGGAACACATGGGCTACTTGCACAGTGTTATATACAGATGATCAGGTTTTTAAATACATCAGATAGGGATTGCATACATTAGTTAGGACTGCTCTGATAAGGGTATACCGTGAAGATTGGTAGAGCAGCTTAGTATACATTTTTTGCAAAAAACGTATCAACCAAATACCCTGTTTTTTACATCTTTTACTAGCACTTGCGGATTACTGCAACATTTTTTCAAACTGAGTGTTTTTGGTTTTACTATTCTCTTTTGTGTCTTCAGGTTTCTTGGTGGTGTGTGAACATGATCATACAGACTTGTTCACTGTGCAAGTAGCCCATGTGTTCCTGTTTCCATAATTGTTCTCTTGTGTCTACAAGACTGGGGAGTTCCACCACTCCTCTTGGGCTATCTGCACAAAAGCTGTTCTACCCTGTATGCACACATGGATTTTTTCCTCTCTGAACCCTGTTCACACAGGTTATATACAGATGATCAGGTTTTTAAATACATCAGATAGGGATTGCATACATTAGTTAGGACTGCTCTGATAAGGGTATACCGTGAAGATTGGTAGAGCAGCTTAGTATACATTTTTTGCAAAAAACGTATCAACCAAATACCCTGTTTTTTACATCTTTTACTAGCACTTGCGGATTACTGCAACATTTTTTCAAACTGAGTGTTTTTGGTTTTACTATTCTCTTTTGTGTCTTCAGGTTTCTTGGTGGTGTGTGAACATGATCATACAGACTTGTTCACTGTGCAAGTAGCCCATGTGTTCCTGTTTCCATAATTGTTCTCTTGTGTCTACAAGACTGGGGAGTTCCACCACTCCTCTTGGGCTATCTGCACAAAAGCTGTTCTACCCTGTATGCACACATGGATTTTTTCCTCTCTGAACCCTGTTCACACAGGTTATATACAGATGATCAGGTTTTTAAATACATCAGATAGGGATTGCATACATTAGTTAGGACTGCTCTGATAAGGGTATACCGTGAAGATTGGTAGAGCAGCTTAGTATACATTTTTTGCAAAAAACGTATCAACCAAATACCCTGTTTTTTACATCTTTTACTAGCACTTGCGGATTACTGCAACATTTTTTCAAACTGAGTGTTTTTGGTTTTACTATTCTCTTTTGTGTCTTCAGGTTTCTTGGTGGTGTGTGAACATGATCATACAGACTTGTTCACTGTGCAAGTAGCCCATGTGTTCCTGTTTCCAAAATACGTGGCCTGTATTTTTTTTTTAAATGCAAAATAGTGCTGTTTATAACATGGTCATGATTAAGGGAGCTTAGTCCTCCAGAAGCGCTTTGAGATTCTTACCCATATGGTTCGTGCTGAAGTCTGTATCCTCTATGTTCAAAGTTTTTGAATAAAGAAAACTCTTTTTTACGGATTCGGTGAAGCTGGTCATTCTTTTCTGTCACGGAAATACCACACTGCTAAATGTCTTGCCTGTATTTTTTTGAGGTTTGCTAAATAATGCTGTATATAAGTAGAGTAACAGACTGTTAGGGCTAGCGTAATGCACCAAATAATTAGAAAGATAGAGTAAGGTGCATTCGCAGCCCGGGGTCCACCGTGCAGAGATGAAACCTGCTGCTGAGTAATGACGGACTATATGGCGGTACAATATGGATTCACACACGGGTTAGCTTCAACCACTATGAAGAAAGCGAACCCTGCTGCATCACAGGGCTGCGGTACTGCTCAAAGAGCGCATGCAAGGAGTCACAGAACTCTACCCCTAGACTCGGGATTAGAGTACAACTAGACCTCTTGCGCTCGACACTGCAACTGGGGTGTCAGCGTAACCGAAATAATAATTTAGATGCACAGGAGTGCATGCGGTGCTGTTCTGGCGAACGCCACCAACCACCCAGGTTTGGATAAGGAAAGCGCTATGAAAGCACACGGCGCCGCACTGGCAGTCACAGCAATTTGACGCTGTTTTGTGTGTCACGTGCTGATAGCTAAGTTGGGTGCTAGGTAGCAATCATCCACCTTACGCGAGCAGGAGGGAGGGATAATTAATGAACGACTTTCACACGTCAACACACACACATTTACAAGTGTACACTAGTGCATGGCCGAGCGGCCATGCAAACCTTTTATAGCGGCAGTGCTACAAGACCTTCCAGATGGACCAGTAGGAGCTGTAACAGGACCTGAGCATGTGACCTCCGACCTCCAAAGGGAGGTCATTCCGTGGGCTTGCTCAGTAAGGTAAAAGCAGTATTTAGTCCCAGAAAGACCTGCTCGCTGCTGAACATTGCTGGCTACAAGGACAGAGCCTGGAAGGGCAGTAGTAACCAGTCGTCCAGTATCAGCCTGAGCTAGACGCTGGGACCGACGTCTCCACTGAGCAGACTCCACTGCGGCTGGAGAAGAAGGGGAGGCCGCAGTGGAGATGGTTCGAGATTCCCCCTGTGCAGAGGTGGGAACTCGACACCTAACATTGACCTCGCTACGCTCGAAGGCAGCAATGAGCTGTGGAGCTTGAATGTGCTCAGCAGGCTCCCAGGACCTGTCCTCTGGACCATAATTTTTTGCCACGTACCACCTTGCACCCCAAAACAGCGTTCATCTCATAATTCTCCATAGACAAACCTGATGTCCCGGCAGATGACTCGGAAAACCACGACATATATGGGCTTCAAGAGGGACACATGAAAGGTGTCGGTGATACCTAGGCGTGGAGGAAGGGCCAGACGGTAGCCCACAGAGTTAACCTGTTCAAGGACTTTGAAGGGACCCAAGTAGCAAGGTGCAAACTTAGTGGACTCAACTCCCAGCCTGATGTTACGGGCGGAGAGCCACACCAAGTCGCCAGGAGCAAAGGTCGGAGCGGGGTGCCGATGTGCATCGACGAAGGTTCTCATTCTCTCCTTGGAGGCTCGAATGGCATCCTGAGTGCTGTCCCAAATGTCCCGTGCCCCCGCAGCCCAGTCTGCCACCCTGGAGTCGGTGGAAGACACGGGCATGGGCATAGGGACACACGGATGCTGGCTGTAATTTAGGAGGAATGGAGTCTGACCGGTGGAGTCGGCTACGGCGTTGTTAAGCGCAAACTCTGCTCATGGTAGCAAGGATGCCCAGTCATCCTGCCTGGCAGAAACAAAATGTCATAAATATGTGACCAGGGTCTGGTTGGCTCTCTCAACCAACCCATTCGTCTCGGGATAATATGCCGAGGAGAGATTCAACTCAATACTGAGTAGACGACAAAGCTTTCCCCAGAATGAAGACGGAAACTGGGGACCCCAGTCCTTGACAATTTTGTCCGGCATACCATGTAGGTGAAAGATATGCTTAATGAACAACGCTGCCAGAGCCCATGCAGAAAGTAGACGTGGAAGAGACACCAAGTGCACCATTTTGGAAAAATGGTTGGTGATCACCCAGATAGTGGTGCAGCTACGAGACTTGGGTAAGCTCACCACAAAATCCATCCCGACCATCTCCCAGGGCCTGTCCGCCACCGGCAGGGGGTAAAGCAACCCATCTGGCCATTGCTGAGGAGACTTGTTCTTGGCGCAAGAGACACACGCCCGAACATAGTGTGCGACATCACGAGCCATATGCAGCCACCAGTATGTCCTCGCCAGTAGCTCAGATGTCCTTTTGGACCCAAAATGTAAAGCCACCCAGGATGAGTGAGCCAAAGAGAGAACCTCTGGACGCAGGCTGGATGGTACAAAAGTCTTGCCCAGAGGCACAGACTCTAGCAAAACCGGGGCCACAGTTCTCAGGCTCTCAGTGGGGACAATAAGCCGAGGCTCCTCTTCCTCCTCAGATGATACAACGGAGCGAGAGAGCACTGGAACAAAATGTTCTTCTCCCCGGAAAGAAAATGGAGGGTGAAATGAAACCGGGATAAAAAAATGACCATCTGGCCTGGCGAGAATTTAACCGCTGGGCTGTCTGCAAGTGCACCAAATTCTTGTGATCTGTGAAGACTTGGAAGGGAAAACGAGCCCCCTCCAAGAGATGTCTCCCCTCTGAGAAGGCCAACTTCATGGCTAGCAACTCCCTGTCCCCGATGGAATAATCTCTTTCCGCTGGTGAGAATGTCTTAGAAAAGAAAAAGCAAGGATGCTTCCGACCTTGAGCATCCTTTTGGAAAAGGACTGCTCCAGCACCAACAGATGAGGCATCCACCTCCATTATAAATCGCTTATCTACATCGTGGCGATGTAGGATGGGAGCGCTAGCGAAGTGTGACTTAGTGGACTGAAAGGCCTTGGAGACCTCCTCAGATCACAATTTGGGATTTGCTCCCTTCTTGGTGAGGGCAACCAAGGGAGCTACCAAAGTTGAAAAGTGTGGAATGAACTGGCGATAGTAATTAATGAACCCCATAAAGCGCTGCACCGCTTTAAGGGAATGGGGTTCCTGCCAGTCCATCACAGCCTGTAGTTTGGCAGGATCCATAGCCAATCCCTGGGCAGAGATAATATAGCTCAGGAAAGGCAAGGACTCCTGCTCAAACACACATTTCTCCAACTTTGCGCAGAAGGAATTTGCCCATAAGAGGTTGAAGACTCTGCAAACATCTCTCCTGTGGGAGTCAATACCTGGAGAGTACATGAGAATATCATCCAGAAAGACTACGACCGAGGTGGAGAGCATATCCCGGAAGATGTCGTTCACAAAGTCTTGGAAAACGGCTGGGGAATTTCAGAGCCCGAAGGGCATCACCAGATATTCATAGTGCCCATCACTGATGTTAAAAGCCGTATTCCATTCGTCCCCCTCATGGGTGCGAATCAGGTTGTAAGCACTCCACAGATCTAATTTTGTAAATACCCTTGCTCCCCAAAGCCTATCAAAGAGCTCAGATATCAGGGGCAGAGGATACTTATTCTTAACGGTGATGGCGTTAAGACCCCTGTAATCTATGCATGGATGTAGTTCCCCGTTCTTCTTCTGCACGAAGAAGAACCCAGCCCCTGCAGGTGACACTGACTGACATCCTCTTGCCAGATTTTTCTGGATGTACTGTGACATTGCTTTCGTCTCCGGGAGAGATAACAATAGACTCGACCCCGGAGAGGCTCAGCACCAGGCAAGAGGTCAATAGGACAGTTATAGGGGCGGTGAGGCGGAAGGGTCTCCGCAGCCCTTTTGGAGAACACGTCCGCATAGGGCCAATATTGCTTGGGGAGAGAGGATAGATCTGCGGGCACCTGAGTAGTAGCAACCTGAACACATTCCCTCTGACATCTACCCCCACAAGATTCACCCCATCCCAAAATTCTGCCTGTGGACCACTCAATATGATGACAGTGGTACCGTAGCCAAGGTATCCCTAATAGGACCTCATCAATTCCCTCAGGAATGACGAGCAGAGATATAATTTCCTGATGAGATGGCGACATGGACAGAGAAAAAGGGATGGTCTGGTGTGTTATCTGTGAGGGCAGTGTCGAATCATTTACCACTCGTACGGTTACTGGTTGAGCTAACATTACCAGGGGAATTGCGTGACGTTGGGCGAAGGCAGAAGACATAAAATTGCCCTCCACCCCAGAATCCACGCAGAGCTCTACAGAGTGGGTAAATGATAATTAATAGCAAAATCGTGAAGCACCAAAATAGATGATAAAAGAGAGCAAACCAAATTAGCTCTCCCAAAGCACCCAACGAGCGACAAAACACCAGGACAGCTCCAAGCAAGGATCAATAAAAAAAAAAAACGCAGCAAAAACATCCATAACAGCATAGTTATGTCTAAAAGTTTATAACGTTTTTATTTTTTGAAATTACAACAATATGACACAATATCAGCACTGCAAATAAGTGCTGTATGCACTATGCACATAAAAGAGGACAGTAGGAAGGAGACATGACGATGGCCAAGCAAAAGGGGGGGGAAACAAATGTATATTACATCTTTTTGGCAACAGTCGCAGACCAATGATCACTACATACAGGGTCCTACTGGTATCCCCTTAGCAAAGATAGCGCTAATACAATGCATTTAGTGCAACATATAGTAGATCAGGTTTACCCATTGCAGTCATCAGAATAAAGTACCCCCTCCTTGCTTGGCACCCCCGTACGCGCGTTTCGCGTATTCGCTTTCTCAGCAGGGTTCACTAATGGCCAGTCTCATGCTGTTTAAATAGCCATAAAACAGGAAAATGGCGCATGCGCGGTGGCGATCGGGGTGCGTCATCGCTGGAGCCATCACAGCAGGGCGGGCGTGGGGCGGAAGTCCGTCAATAGACGTCATGTGACTCGCGCCCTGCTGATACAGACAGCCGCAGCAAGTGACGAGCACTCCGGGCGGCAGTGGGCATGCGCACCCCTGGCGGCCATTTTCTAGAAGACCACGGCGGCGGCTATACTTACAAAGATCAAAAGCTGCATAGTCCCACCTGCTAATTACGGGAGGGACAGCAGTGATGGGAAGACTTTCGTGCAAGGCGGTGAGTGTGATATATAGGAGGAATGTCGCACCTCACCTATAATAGCAACCTAACAATTGTGAAAGACTTTAGCTAGATCATATAAAAATATAAAAATACAAAATTACGTACAGATATACACTTAAAGTGACATGTGCTGTGAATATTATTATTAAATGTACACAAGATACATATAAACAGACAAAATAAGGACAATAATGATTGAAACTTCATTCTTCTTTTTCCTTATTTCCTTGTGATTTCCATACATGGGGGAAGGGAGTACAATGCAGCCTAAGTAGCATCCGAAGCCGTGATCATGTATACAGGATAAACTACAGTAAAAACAAACACAAGACAAATTATTAACACAAAATATTTAAAAAGAATGGTGGATCGATGCAAAATGGAGAGAGAAAAGTGGACAAATATGTCCAATATCTAATTATATAGCCAATGTCACACAGGCGTGGCAAGACAAAAAATAATAATACACAATAACTCCTATCCAAGTCCACAAGACCTAACTGATCAGAGGAACGGAGCAAAGCTCAATTTCTCATTCAATCCCCTCGAGGCCAGGGTATCAAGGGTGACAATCCACCTGCACTCACGTTGTGCAAGTGTTTTGACCATGTTGCCACCCCTGATCCCTCCATGTATCCTCTCAATGCCTCTTACTTTCAGGCCTCTGGGGACAGATCCATGACAATTCCGAAAGTGTCTTGGCAGGGTCTTAAAACCTGACACATCTGCCGCCTCTTTCGCGGCCAGGATATCACGTACATGCTCACGCGTCCGAATTTTCAATTCCCTAGATTTGAGGCCGACATAGATCAGGGAGCAGGGACAGGTGGCATAATATATTACAAATGTCATATTACACGAGATGTAGTCTCGTATTTTGAATTCCCTGCTCCCATCTGAAGTCTTGAAGGTCCCACATCTAAGGATATTCGGACACGCGATGCAAGAACCACATGGGAAGCATCCCTGTCTTGGACTACTCGCATCCAGGAAATTTCTATTCTTATTTTTGGCTATGTAATGGCTCCTCACCAGGGTGTTTTTCCAATTTCTTACCCCTACGATGTGTCATTAGGGGAACTTTTGTCGTCAAATGTGAGGCCAGTATGCCGTCAGTCTGTAATACGGACCAATGCCTATTAAGTATTTCCCGGATGCGATTCCCGAGAGTGGGTAAATGAGCCTATAGTAATTGTTCCCTTGAAGGAAAATTTGGAGGCAAACGTCGCCGTGTCTAGTGTACCTCCGCCTACTACCACTAGACGCTGATGTTTCCTCGACCGCTGGGGATATCTGGTGGCAAGATGTCCTGACTGCTGGCAAACATGACAAACCAGGAGTGCACGAGCGGTCCGGGACTTAGATCCCGCTCGAGACACTACCATAGCCTCATGTGACTTAGGGGCCTGGACTGGAGATTCCAAAGGTTTGGCGAAGGTGGGAGCCAGCCGAAACCTCTGTCTACACGGGGCTCGCTCTAACCTCCGCTTGTGAGAACAGACGTCAATACAAGCGGACACAGCTATTAACTCTTCCAGTGTGGCGGGAATCTCCCTGGTGGCCAGAGCGTCCTTCACGTAGTCAGCCAGCCCCCTCCAGAATATCGGACTAAGGGCTTTATCCGACCACTCCAGCTCAGATGCTAGGGTGCGAAAGTGGACGGCAAAATGGATGACCAAGGACGAGCCCTGAGTCAATGCCAACAGTTGGAGCACCGTATCATGGGTGAATTGAGGTTCTAAAAAGACCTGTTTCAGAGTGCTCAGGAACAACGGAGAACTCTGCACTACATGATTGCCACTCTCCCACAGTGGCATAATCCACTTCAACACCCTGTCCAACAGGAGAGACACAATAAATCCCACCTTGGTCCGCTCTGTGGGGAAACGTGCGGCCAGAAGCTCAAGATGCATAGTGCACTGGCTCATGAAACCCCTACAAGATTTACTATCACCAGAACATTTTTCTGGCAGCTGGAGGCAAGATAGAGTCAGAACAGGGGTGGCAGTGGACAAGGCTGCTGCAGTCACGCAAGCAGCCTGAACAGCAACTGCGGTTACATCCACAGCTGAGGTTGTGCACTCGAGATCCGCCAAACTACCCTCCAGCTGCTGGATATACTGCAAAGATTGCTGTTTGTCTTCATCACTAGCCAGACCCTGGTGCTAGTGTAATGTTAGGGCTAGCGGAATGCACCAAATAATTAGAAAGATAGAGTTAGGTGCATTCGCAGCCTGGGGTCCATCGTGCAGAGATGGAACCTGCTGCTAAGTAATGACGGACTATATGGTGGTACAATATGGATTCACACATGGGTTAACTTCGCCCAGTATGAAGAAAGCGAACCCTGTTGCGTCATAGGGCTGCGGTACTGCACAAAGAACACAAGCAAGGAGTCACAGAACTCTTCCCCTAGACTCGGGATTAGAGTACAACTAGACTGCTTGCGCTTGACACCGCAACTGGGGTGTCAGCGTAACCGAAATAATAATTTAGATGCATCGGAGTGCGTGCGGTGCCGCTCTGGCGGATGCCACTAATCACCCAGGCTCAGGTAAGGAAAGCACTGTGAAAGCGCACGGCACCGCACTGGCGGTCACAGCAATTTGACGCTGTATTCTGTGTCACGTGCTGATAGCTAAGTCGGGGGCTAGATAGCAATCATCCACCTTACGCGAGCAGTCATGCACAAGGGAGGGGCTAATTAATGAACGACTTTCACATGTCAACACACACACGTTTACAAGTGTACACTAGCGCATGGCCGAGCTGAGCATTGCTGGCTACAAGGACAGAGCCCGGAAGGGCAGTAGTAACCAGTCGTACAGTATCAGCCTGAGCTAAACGCTGGGACCGATGTCTCCGCTGAGCAGACTCCACTGCGGCTGGAGAAGAATGGGAGACCGCAGCGAAGGTGGTTCGAGATTCCCCCTATGCAGAGGCGGGAACTCGACACCTAACGCAGACAGGAAAAAACTGGAATAGCGGCCTAAAATGCCCAAACTTGGAGCACGCAGATATATGAGGCCTGACAAGGAAGTACAACACTGCCAATTATGTGGCCTGTATTTTTTTGAGGTTTGCTAAATAGTGCTGTATATAAGTAGAGTAACAGACCAGAAAAACACTGGAATACTAGCCTAAAATGCCCAAACTTGGAGCACGCAGATATATGAGGCCTGTCACGGAAATGTCACACTGCCAAATATGTGGCCTGTATTTTTTATATTTTTAAATGCAAAATAGTGCTGTATATAAGTAGAGAAACAGACAGGAAAAACACTGGAACATTATTGAACCCAGAGCAGTGTCAATAGGTTGTTGGTTGGATAGAGGATAATGCTTCCTGTCACTTTGCCACCACCACCCTGTCTTCCACACGGTCAAGTCTGAGTAGCCGTGAGTGTGGACCGCATATTCCTCACGCTGTTCCTCCTTCCTCCCATAATGCCAAGTGCCTGGAGACAACTGACCCCACACTTGGACACTCTGAAGAGCTATTAATTTTTCCATTTAGAGATTCGGACCTCTCTCCCGGTCTACTTGAATGAGGCAAGAAGAGATTGCATGTAGCGATGCCCAAATATTTGAGCAGCCACGGTTACACAAAAGGCAACGGTGGGAACGTGTCACAAGAGGTGGACAATGATGAGACATAATTGCCAGAAACTCAGGAGGAGGACCATAGTGCGGAAAAGGAAAAGGAGATGGTGGATGTTATAGTGACTGACTAACCTGTCAGGAGGACATGCAGAGCGAGGACAGCAGCACACAGGGGGAGGTAAGTGTAGCACCCCAACAGATAGAAAGTAGCACTGTGGTGGCCGCAGGCAGAAGGCGGGCAACCATTCTCCATAACACCAACACTACAGAAGTTGGCAGCACAACTGTTAGGTCTGGTTGTTTTTTAAAGAGTCTGCCGATAACCTCAAATAGGCCATTTGCACCAACCTCCATGCCCGAATCAGCAGGGGTAGCAAAACTACCAAACAACAATGCTCAACAAGAGCAGAACACGCTTTTGGGTCCATGTAATGATTATATTGTGCAATAATAATGCATAACACTGTGGTCGTATCAGATCTATACTAAGGATTCCCAAAGAAAGCAAAAAGGGGTTAATGCGATTAAATAGTATACTTTATTATACATATATTAAAGATAAAACAGGAATACAAAAGAGAGGTATCATTGGTCGGGTACAGCTAAAAGATTTTTGACACCAAGATGGCAATATGTGGTGCCAAAAAAATCAGAGAAAAGAACACGTCTCAATAAACACAGCCACACTTAATATCCAGAGCAGTGGACCAAGTTAGTAAACTCCAATTGGAGACCTGCCCTTATATGGTTAAATTAGTGCAGTCAGCTGAGTTAGTAAAAGCTGACATCCAGCCAGTATCCTGCAGTAAAAGGCTGTAATGTCAAATAATAGCCTGTTGCGATGTAATGGTAACAGTAGTTATAACCTGACAGTCATAGCGGACTAGAGCTCTAGAACAAGGTAACAGGTTATAATAACATACCTTGGGAAATGATGTTCCTTAAGTGCAGCTGTGTTTGTGAGACGCACTAGCCTCGACGCACGTTTCACCACCTACGGCTTCGTCAGGAGGCATGGTAAGATATGGGGGTCAGAGGTATATATGGGAAAGGGGGAGGGCCGGTCAACAAATCAGTGCACACTGTGCGTGAAATCCCACCCCAAGAGCGGGGGCGGCTCAGCGTGCGACGTAGACAGAGGGAGGGAGGAAATACGTCATCATCCTCCCATCGCTATAGCGACACGTCCCGGTTAGTCCCCGGCGTCAGGTTGATAGAGCACACGCGCAATGCACGTCCCTACCTAAGAGCCCAAGGGGAGCCGACAAGTCGGCGCGCTGTCGCGCGTGATGCTCCGCCCCGTGAAGAGGCGATCCGGTGCATGACGCGGCTGATAGGGAGGAGGACAGCCGTCATCACTCCCCATCACCACGGCAATGCACACAGGGCCGCCCCCACACCAGGCCGATGCAGCGCACGCGTGAGGCGCGTCTGTGCCAGAATCCAGGCTGCAGCACCTACGATAATACAGAAGTTCCTTAGTACTACCGCAGATAATAAACTGATTGGAATTGGTCGTAATGGCTGCCTGATATGCCTTGTAGTAAGTCAGCATATATGTATCAAAAGATAATAAGTAGTTAAATTAATTTAATATTAACCAGAGTCATGTATATTTATATAAAAGAGGGAGTATGCCAGGCAGTAACCATAAGGCATATAGCCTCATATAGAAAGATTCCATGAATTAAACAACTAAACAAGATGCTTATATGTATTTCAAAGATCGAATATGTTTCTATAATAAATTGGTCCATTTCCAGTGCTAGGACCTCAGCACAATTAGATATCAATAAAAATAGTTGGTACTATCATAGATATCAGGCACATATAAAGGGAAAATAATGTATGCATGCCCCTAAAACGGGTACAGCATAGTTTATGTTCACAAATAGTTTATACATAAAAACAGAGTGAGTAATTATGTTATAGCTATAGCCGTATTTAAGGGGAATGCATACAAAGAAAGCAAATGAATAGAAACAAAATATATACATCAAAATTGGCGGTGTTACAACACTGGATTCAGGTATATAATGTAAATCACGACTCGTCCTTAGTCCATATGATTGTTGGATTTTTTTGAAACATCTTCTTGATGCTTTCACACGTAGTCTAGATGCGGCCGGTCCTCATGAAGGTACAATATGATGAATATTGACATTTCGAAAAGGTATCTAGAAGTATAAAATAGAAAGTAAATACCTAAAAGAAGAAAGGGGGTTAAACAACAACCAACACCCAATTAAAATGGCGCACAGATGGAATTTTTAGAGAAAAAGCTTGAAACTGATGGCTTCATTAAGGCCGCTGGGTATCATTGTATTAAGCATGACAATCCAGCGTGTCTCTTTCTGCAGCAGTTTTTGTTTTAGATTGCCGCCACGGATCCCCATATAGACATGATCGATGCCCCGGGCTATCAAACCTTTTGGGTTGCCTTGGTGGGCATCCAAAAAGTGTTTTGGGATAGTCTTTAAGAGGTGTGGCTCCGGGCATTCTGTTGCATTTTTAATATCCCTGACATGTTCTTGTATTCGAATTTTAAACTGCCTTGTTGTCATGCCTATATATATGAGGCCACAGGGGCAGCTGATATGGTAAATGACTGCCTCTGTGTTGCACGTGATGTGATATTTTGTAGGTCTTGTCTCCCTTTGAGTTTGAGAATTCCTTTGTACTTATGATGTTACGACATGCTGTGCAATTACCACAGGGGAAACATCCCCAGGGTGGGCCTTTACTACTACTTGAGAAGAGGTTACTCTTGGGAGGTATATAGTGACTCCTGCATAATGTATCGCCCAAGGTCTGAGATTTCCGCCATGTGATTGAGGGATAAGGAGTTAATTGTTTTCGCAGGTCTTTATCCGTTAATAGGATAGGCCAGTGTTTTTTAAAGATTTGACTAATCTCTGTCCAGTTCGAATTAAATTTCGTAATGAATCTTGGCCGTGTGTCTGCTGGTAAAGTCTTCTTACGAGGGGGTTTAGATAGAAGACTGGCTCTATTCTCTCGTAAAGCACGAGAGTAGCCTTTTGCTATATCCTTGGATGGATACCCTCTACTTTTGAATCTATATTCTAGATCCTTAGCTTGTTTGTGAAAAGTTACGTCGTTTGATCAAATGCGGCGGGCTCGCAGGAATTGTCCCGTGGGGATTGAGCTCTTGTGTTTAGGTGGGTGTGAAGATGAAAAGTGTAGTAATAGACACAGTTGCAGTAGTTTTTCTGAAAATGTCTGTACAAATCGTACCATCGTCCGATTTCAGAATTTGTAAATCAAGAAAGTCGATTGCTGTTTCACTGCACTTCCAAGTAAGTTTAATATTGAATGGATTGTGTTGTGAATTCCGCTCTTGGGCTCCCTCCGGTGGTTGTAAGTGGCACTTTTGTGAGTTCTGCTCTTGGGCTCCCTCCGGTGGTTTTAAGTGGTATGGCTGCTCCTTGGATTTAGCAGTCTGCAGCTGCTTCCACTGATTGTCTTTCTGCTCGGCTATTTATGCCTGGCTCTTCCCTTCAGCCAGTGCCACTTGTCAATGGTTCCTGGTTGGATTCACATCTTTGCTTGGATTTCCCTGATATCCTGACCAGTTCAGCAAAGATAAGTCCTTGCTTTGCTCTTTTCTGTCTCCATGTTGTGGACTTATTCGTTCTGTGCATTCTATGTTTTGTCCAGCTTGTCAGTATGGATTAATTCAGTTAAGCTGGAAGCTCTGGGAAACAGATTTACCCTCCACACCTTTAGTCAGGTGTGGAGATTTTTGTAAACTCTGTGTGGATTTTTGTAGTTTTTAATACTGACCGCACAGTATTCTATTCTGTCCTATCTATCTAGCTAGACTGGCCTCCTGTGCTACATCCTGGTTTCATTCTGTGTATGTCTTTTCCCTCTCCACTCATAGTCACTACTTGTGGGGGGCTATCTATCCTTTGGGGATTTTCTCTGAGGCAAGAAAGTTTTCCTGTTTCAATCTTTAGGGGTAGTTAATTCTCAGGCTGTGACGAGGTGCCTAGGGAGTGACAGGAGCATCCCACGGCTACTTCTAGTGTTGTGTTGAGCTTAGGGACTGCGGTCAGTACAGGTACCACCTCCTTCAGAGCTCGTCCCATGTTGCTCCTAAACCACCGGTTCATAACAGTACAATTGGCTCTTCCAGCTTCTTTTGCCATTCATAATGTTTTCCATAGATCTTTGTTGCGGAGATATGTGGTGCCTGTTGTTCCCTCGGTTGATCCTCCTGCCCCGGTGTTGTTTGAGGGAGAGTTGGAATATGAGGTTGAGAAAATTTTGGATTCTCGTTTTTCGAGGCGGAGGCTTCAGTATCTTGTCAAGTGGAAGGGTTATGGCCAGGAGGATAATTCTTGGGTTGTTGCCTCCGATGTCCATGCTGCCGATTTGGTTCGTGCTGTTCACTTGGCTCGTCCTGTTCGGCCTGGGGGCTCTGGTGAGGGTTCGGTGACCCCTCCTCAAGGGGGGGTACTGTTGTGAATTCCACTCTTGGGCTCCCTCCGGTGGTTGTAAGTGGCACTTTTGTGAGTTCTGCTCTTGGGCTCCCTCCGGTGGTTTTAAGTGGTATGGCTGCTCCTTGGATTTAGCAGTCTGCAGCTGCTTCCACTGATTGTCTTTCTGCTCGGCTATTTATGCCTGGCTCTTCCCTTCAGCCAGTGCCACTTGTCAATGGTTCCTGGTTGGATTCACATCTTTGCTTGGATTTCCCTGATATCCTGACCAGTTCAGCAAAGATAAGTCCTTGCTTTGCTCTTTTCTGTCTCCATGTTGTCAGTATGGATTAATTCAGTTAAGCTGGAAGCTCTGGGAAGCAGATTTACCCTCCACACCTTTAGTCAGGTGTGGAGATTTTTGTAAACTCTGTGTGGATTTTTGTAGTTTTTAATACTGACCGCACAGTATTCTATTCTGTGCTATCTATCTAGCTAGACTGGCCTCCTGTGCTACATCCTGGTTTCATTCTGTGTATGTCTTTTCCCTCTCCACTCACAGTCATTACTTGTGGGGGGCTATCTATCCTTTGGGGATTTTCTCTGAGGCAAGATAGTTTTCCTGTTTCTATCTTTAGGGGTAGTTAATTCTCAGGCTGTGACGAGGTGCCTAGGGAGTGACAGGAGCATCCCACGGCTACTTCTAGTGTTGTGTTGAGCTTAGGGACTGCGGTCAGTACAGGTACCACCTCCTTCTGAGCTCGTCCCATGTTGCTCCTAAACCACCAGTTCATAACAGGATTGTTATTGAGGAGGCCAAGGAACTGTTAGAGTCACGACGTGGAGCCCTGCCAGATGAAGAATACATTGTCGATGTACCGCAACCACGAGATGACGGAGCTGTGACAAACTGTGTCAAGGACCGTATCCCTCTCCCACAGCCCCAGGAACAAATTACCATATGAGGGCGCACAAGATTCCCCCATTGCTGTTCCCCGGAGCTGTAGGAAGGGGCGGTTCTTGTACACAAAAAAAATATGAGTAAGTATAAAGAATAACCAATTAAGAATGAATTGTACAAGCTCGGAATCAAGATTGGTCATATTAAGAAAAAATTGAGCAGCCCGCATCCCGTGGCTGTGGTCGATCGACGTGTATAGGGACTCCACGTCGCAAGTCACCATCCACATGTCCTCTAAGGTGAGACCGTCCAGTCTTCTAAGAACATCGGTAGTGTCCTTAACAAAGACTGTAGGGTCTCTACACATCTCTGCAGATAATAGTCAATGAACCTACATGCCGGTTCACAAAGACCCCCGATGCCGGAGACGATGGGTCTTCCTGGCGGGCATCGGGGGTCCTTGTGAACTTTAGGATGTGCATAAAATGTAGGGACTACAGGGAATTCAGGCAGCAAGGCCTCTCTCATCTTATTATTGATGGCATTATTATCCACTCCCTCATCTAAAAGATGAGTGAGTTCACGTTTGAAGGTAATGGCCGGGTAGAGCATCTAATCTACGATAGTAGTCTTTTCTGTTCAGTTGTTTGAATATCTCGGCCTCGTACATCTCGACAGGCCATATGACTACATTTCCCCCCTTGTCAGCACGCTTAATCACCACATCTTTCATGTCTTTCAGAGTTTTAATTGCCCTCCTCAATGGGTAGGGCAAGTTGTCCTGAGTGACATGGGGATCAAGTTTATCAATATCTTCTCTAATTAATTTAACGAAAATCTCAACTGGGGGGCATGCCGACAAGGGGGGAAAGAACTGTGAACGTCGATGAAGGTGCACTGGGACCAAAGAGGTCTCCATAGGTTCATTTTCTGCTGCAAGGGATTCAAGATCATTCAGTGTCTGCAAGTCTATTGCAGACATCGAAGGATCAGTCATAGGTGAAAAATATTTTTTAAGAATCAATTTGCGAGCAAACAGTTCAAGATCTTTAAGAAGTGTAAAGCGATCAGATCCCTCCACCGGTGAGAAAGAGAGGCCTCTGGAGAGGACCTCTAACTGAGATGATGATAGTATATGATGTGAGAGGTTAATTACCTTTAAGGTCTCTTTCCCTTCTGATTTCTTATGTTGTATGAGTGTTTTTTCCTTTTTGCAGCTGGTGTATGTTGATTCTGAAGAGGATTTCCCATAGGACCACAGCTCATAGTGTGATCTAGATTGAGATCTGAATGGTTTTTTACGCCAGCGATAGACTTGTTTTTGTTGGTAATCTTCCAGGTCTCGAAAGTAGTTCTTAGTTTTACTGTTTTGTATCTCTAACTCCCATTTAGAGAGATCTACTTCCAGTGAAGAGTCAAATTTATTATATTCGTCACTGGGAAGGGTTTCCTGGAGTTTATCACGTGTTGATTCGATCTCCTTCTCTATTGTTTCCAATGTCCTTTTGTCAGTCCCAATTAGGAGCTCTAATAGTGTGCGTGAGCATGTAGAGAGGGTCTCCTCCCATTTGCTGATAAATAAAGGGTCCTCTGTATCTAAAGTGGGGAATAGTTGAATACATAGTGTAGTCCCCTGGGTATAATTTCTTTCTGCAAATAATTTTCTAAAGCGGCCTTATTCCACCACGCTTTTATGCGTTTTTCCAGGAGTTCCCTGATTTTCAGTTTCAAGTCTTTTATATCTGGTTTTTCTCTATCAATCAGCTGCCTCTCACCAAATACCACCCCGAGTTGTGTCACCCAGGTTTTGTCCCGTTTCTTGTAGTCCATGAAACCTGTAAGGGAGTCTATAGACACGATATAATCAGAAAACCATACAACCTACAAAAAGATTTCCGTGGCCAAAACGGAATGTTAACCCCTAAGGCCAATCATATATGCCAAACAACAATGCTCAACAAGAGCAGAGCACGCTTTTGGGTCCATGTAATGATTATATTGTGCAATTATAATGCATAACACTGTGGTCGTATCAGATCTATACTAAGGATTCCCAAAGAAAGCAAAAAGGGGTTAATGCGATTAAATAGTATACTTTATTATACATATATTAAAGATAAAACAGGAATACAAAAGAGAGGTATCATTGGTCCGGTACAGCTAAAAGATTATTGACACCAAGTTGGTGCCGAGATCCGGCTGTTTCACTACTTAGACTGACATATAAGCATCTTGTTTAGTTTTTTAATTCATGGAATCTTTCTATATGAGGATATATGCCTTATGGTTACTGCCTGGCATACTCCCTCTTTTATATAAATATACATGACGCTGGTTAATATTAAATTAATTTAACTACTTATTATCTTTTGATACATATATGCTGACTTACTACAAGGCATATCAGGCAGCCATTACGACCAATTCCAATCAGTTTATTATCTGCGGTAGTACTAAGGAACTTCTGTATTATCGTAGGTGCTGCAGCCTGGATTCTGGCACAGACGCGCCTCGCACGTGCGCTGCATCGGCCTGGTGTGGGGGCGGCCCTGTGTGCATTGTGAACAGCTCTTAAAGAGCAGGCAGAACTGTGGCTGACATGGCTAAGCCTACAGCCAGGATAGGTCATGTGGGATAATGGCCGCAACCTGGTGGCGGCTCTGAAGCGAGGCGAGCTCACACACATACCATGCCTGGCCCATGTGCTTAACCTCGTTGTTCAACGGGTTCTCAAAATCTACTCTGAGCTGTCAGATCTGCTTGTCAAAGTACGTCGCCTGTGTGCCCATTTTAGAAAGTCAGCTACAGCTTCTGCCGCCCTTGCCATTCTTCAGTAGCGTTTGTAGCTTCCGGCTCACCGACTGTTGTTTGATGTCCCCACAAATTGGAACTCTACACTGCAGATGTTGGAAAGGATTTGTGAGCAGAAGAGGGCAGTTGTTGACTACCAGCATTAACAAGGCCATCTGTTTTCAGTTCAGACTCCATACATAAGACCTCATGAGTGGACATGGATGTCAGACATATGTACCATCCTCCAAAACTTTGAGAACTCCACCTAGATGGTGAGTGGCGATGACCCCATAATTACCATCACCCTCCCACTTCTCTGTGTTCTGAAATGCTCTCTGCTAACAGTCAAAGAGGATGCATTGCAGGAGGAGAAGGATGAGATGGAGCAAAGACCCATACAGGGTGATTACACACAGCTCAGCCTCATATCATCCCAACATGGATTGGGTGACAATGAGGAAGAGGAGGAGGAAGAACAGGAGCTAATTTCATGTGCTATAGACAGTACTACCAGCACATCTGTCACACTTTCTGTTTAACGTGGATGGCCTGAGGATATGGAGGAGGAGGAGGAGGAGAGCATGGTCAGTTGTCCTCTTGGTGAAGACACAGAAGTCTTGCCTGGTAGCAGTCTGGCACGCATGGCTGAGTTTATGTTACGCCGCCTTTCCCGTGACTCTCGCGTTCTCAAAATTTTGGGTGACAGTAATTACTGGTTGATGACACTTCTAGACCCATGCTACAAGGAGAATTTTCTATCTCTTTTTCCAGAGGCAGACAGGTGTACTAAAATGATGCAGTACCAGAGGGCCCTTGTCTTTTGTCGGACCCTCCCATCGCACTGGCTCTGTGGTGTGGGGTACTTTCACAAGAAGTGCAAAGTTTTGGAAGATGCTAAGTTAGTACCTTGCTGACTGTACCAACGTCCTCTGTGATTCCTCTGTGCCTTATAATTATTGGGTATCCAAGCTGGACACATGGCATGAACTGGCTCTTTACACCTTGGAGGTCCTAGCCTGCCCTGCCGCTAGAATTATAACTGATAACTGCATCCACCCATCAACTGAAAATGCTGACAGGTTGACTCTTCTAAAAATGAACAAGGGCTGGATTGGGCCAGACTTCTCTACACCACCGAATGATAGCAGCGAAACATAAACTCAAATCCATTGTCTTTTTTGGGAAGTCTATTCCTATGCACCTCTTCACATCCACACATGGGTATACGCTTCCTTATTTGGCCTATTTGCGGTTGTCATCCTCCTCCTTTTTCTCATCCTCATCATCCACCACCACAAGATGGAAGACCTACTTCTTCAGAAAAGTGTACAACCAGCAGTAACCCTCATTCCACCATACTACTGCAAAACCAGCTGTACTCTTACCTACTGTATCCTAATCCTTCCATTCTAGACTGTGAGCAATCGTGGGCAGGGTCCTCTCTCCTTTTGTACCAGTCAGTGACTTATTTTGTTCAAGATTATTGTATTTGTTTTTTTATTATGAATACCTATTTTCATGTGTAAAGCGCCATGGAATAAATAATGATATAATAATAATAATAATAGTAATAATAATAATAAATAGTAATATTAAATAACATAGATCAGAAGACTAGTTGCTGGAGCTACGATGATTCATGTTGTCACATAATTTTTTTACATTCAAGGATACATTTTCTTCTGCAAAAATAGGGAACAGCTATGGGAGCAGCATGTGTGCTTTCTTATGCTAATCTCTTCCTGTGGCACAGAAAGGGGCATATTTCATGAGGACACACACACCGCTCCTTGGATATTAATGATATTTTGCTCATTTGGCAGGGTTCGGTCATTGGCCTTCAACTTTTTATGTTGGAACTGAATCGAAATGACTCCAACATCAGCCTCAAATATACAGTGGGGAAAATGTGTATTTAATATACTGCCGATTTTGCAACTTTTCCCACCTGCAAAGAATGGAGAGCTCTTTTTTTTATTATTGTAGGTATACTTCAACTGTGAGAGACAGAAACTAAAAATAAATGCCAGAAAAATCACATACAGTACAGGTCCTTCTCAAAAAATTAGCATATAGTGTTAAATTTCATTATTTACCATAATGTAATGATTACAATTAAACTTTCATATATTATAGATTCATTATCCACCAACTGAAATTTGTCAGGTCTTTTATTGTTTTAATACTGATGATTTTGGCATACAACTCCTGATAACCCAAAAAACCTGTCTCAATAAATTAGCATATCAAGAAAAGGTTCTCTAAACGAACTATTACCCTAATCTTCTGAATCAACTAATTAACTCTAAACACATGCAAAAGATACCTGAGGCTTTTATAAACTCCCTGCCTGGTTCATTACTCAAAACCTCCATCATGGGTAAGACTAGCGACCTGACAGATGTCAAGAAGGCCATCATTGACACCCTCAAGCAAGAGGGTAAGACCCAGAAAGAAATTTCTCAACAAATAGGCTGTTCCCAGAGTGCTGTATCAAGGCACCTCAATGGTAAGTCTGTTGGAAGGAAACAATGTGGCAGAAAACGCTGTACAACGAGAAGAGGAGACCGGACCCTGAGGAAGATTGTGGAGAAGGACCGATTCCAGACCTTGGGGAACCTGAGGAAGCAGTGGACTGAGTCTGGTGTGGAAACATCCAGAGCCACCGTGCACAGGCGTGTGCAGGAAATGGGCTACAGGTGCCGCATTCCCCAGGTAAAGCCACTTTTGAACCATAAACAGCGGCAGAGGCGCCTGACCTGGGCTACAGAGAAGCAGCACTGGACTGTTGCTAAGTGGTCCCAAGTACTTTTTTCTGATGAAAGCAAATTTTGCATGTCATTCGGAAATCAAGGTGCCAGAGTCTGGAGGAAGACTGGGGAGAAGGAAATGCCAAAATGTCTGAAGTCCAGTGTCAAGTACCCACAGTCAGTGATGGTGTGGGGTGCCATGTCAGCTGCTGGTGTTGGTCCACTGTGTTTCATCAAGGGCAGGGTCAATGCAGCTAGCTATCAGGAGATTTTGGAGCACTTCATGCTTCCATCGGCTGAAATGCTTTATGGAGATGAAGATTTCATTTTTCAGCACGACCTGGCACCTGCTCACAGTGCCAAAACCACTGGTAAATGGTTTACTGACCATGGTATTACTGTGCTCAATTGGCCTGCCAACTCTCCTGACCTGAACCCCATAGAGAATCTGTGGGATATTGTGAAGAGAAAGTTGAGAGACGCAAGACCCAACACTCTGGATGAGCTTAAGGCCACTATTGAAGCATCCTGGGCCTCCATAACATCTCAGCAGTGTCACAGGCTGATTGCCTCCATGCCACGCCGCATTGAAGCAGTCATTTCTGCCAAAGGATTCCCGACCAAGTACTGAGTGCATAACTGAACATTATTATTTGATGGTTTTTTTGTTTGTTATTAAAAAACACTTTTATTTGATTGGATGGGTGAAATATGCTAATTTATTGAGACAGGTTTTTTGGGTTATCAGGAGTTGTATGCCAAAATCATCAGTATTAAAACAATAAAAGACCTGACACATTTCAGTTGGTGGATAATGAATCTATAATATATGAAAGTTTAATTGTAATCATTACATTATGGTAAATAATGAAATTTAACACTATATGCTAATTTTTTGAGAAGGACCTGTATGTATGATTTTTAAATGATTAATTTGCATGTTATTACTTGAAATAGGTATTTGATTACCTACCCACCAGCAATAATTCTTGCTCTCACAGTGCTGTTAGGTTTTTTTCCTTTTAGAAGAACACTTACACTGCACTCATTACCTGGATTAATTGCACCTCTTTGAACTTGTTACCTGTATAAAATACACCTGTCTACACACTCAAACAGTCACTTTCCAACTTGTCCACCATGGCCAACACCAAAGAGCTGTTCAGAGACAAAATTTGAGGCCTGCCCAAGACTATGATGTGCAGCAGGACAATAGGCAAGCAGCTTAGTGAGAATGCATTAACTGTTAGCAAAATTATTAGAAATATGACAAAACAAAAGATGACTGTCAATCTTCCTTGCTCTGGAACTCCATGCAAGATCTCACCTTGTGGGTAAGGATGATTCTTAGATAGGTCAGTAATCACCCCAAATCTATACTTGAGGAGTTGGTCAATGACTTGAAGAGACCTGGAACCACAATCTCAAACATTACGGTTAGTGACACACTACGCCATCATGAATTAAAATCCTGCAGCACATGTCAGGTCCCCCTGCTCAAACCAGCACATGTTCAGGACCATTTGAAGTTTGTCAATGACCATCTAGATGAGAAGGTCATGAGAGAAGGTCATACAGTCAGATGAGATCAAAATAGAACTTTTTGGTATGAACTCCACTCGCCATGTTTGGAGGAAGAAGGATGAGTACAACCCCAAGAAGTCCTTCCCAGATGTGAAGCATGATGGGGATACATCATACTTTTGGGGTGGTTTTCTTCAAAGGGGATAGGATGGCTGCACTGTATTGAAAGGGGAATGGATGGGGCATGTATTGCAAGATTGTGGCCAACAACCTCCTTTCCTCAGTAGGTGCATTGAAGAAGGGTCGTTGCTGGGTCTTCCAGCATGACAATGACCCAAAACATCCAGGGCAACTAAAGAGTGGCTCCATAAGAAGTATTTCAAGGTCCTAGAGTGGCCTAGCCAGTCCTCAGACTTGAACTCATTAGATAATATTTGGAGGAAGATGAAATTTAATGTTGCCCAATGACATCCCCGAAACCTGAGAGATGTGGATAAGATCTGTATGTAGAAGTGTGCTAAAGTCCCTGCTGCAGTGTGTGCAAACTTGGTCAATAACTACAGGAAACGTGTGACTCCTGTAATTGCAAATAAAGGTTTCTGTACCAATTATTAAGTTCTGCTTTTCTAGTGTATTAAATACTTATTTCATTCAATAAAATGCAAATTAATTATGTGAAAATCATACAATATAATTTTCTGAATTTGTTTAAGATTCTCTCACATAGTTGAAGAGTAAATACGATAAAAATTACAGAGCTCTCCATGGATTGTAGGTGGGAAAACTTGCAAAATCAGAAGTCTATCAAATACTTAATTTCCCCCTGTAAATACCATCACCGAAAGATCCCATTTTTGGATATTAAGTTCAAGGTACAGGATGATAGATAGCATATAAATACAGATCTGTTTTGTAAAGAGACATCAATAAATCGACTATTACACGCCTCTTCCACACATACAGGTTCAACAATTCGAGCAGTTCTCATTGAGCAATTCCTCCGTATAAAGAGGATATTCACTTCAGAAAATATGTTTGTGGGTCAAGCTGTGGACCTCTGGGAGAAATTCCTGGCTAGAGGATATAGCAAAAGAAGTATTAAGAAGGGTTACCTCTGGGTGAAGATGGGTGGAACTCTGGATGTTCGGGTCCGGTGGGATCAGTCGAACAGTCAAAAAATTTGGGTTCGGGTGCCAGAACTTTCACTTAAATGGGTGGCCCGAACATCCAGTATTTGCCATGCTGTCATGTGCATGGCAGCGCGACAAGCATTGCTTCTGAACGGCGGTAAAATCATTACCACTGGTCATGCAGCCGTGGTGTCCATGCTGTCAAATTCGTGAGCCCGCAGCTGTGATCAGAAGTATAAAGTTTACCTCCGGTCACTGACGAAAGCTGATGGGACTACTGCTCCCATCAGCCTACGCCTGCTGTTGCTAATAAAAATTACAGCAGGTGGCGGATTATTCATCAGCAAGTGTCTGCGCTGTGTATAAATATTTAAAAAAAACAGTGTGGGTTCCCTTTTATTTCTTTTATTCTTGTATTCTTGATAACCAGCCAGGCAAAACTGACAGCTTGGGGCTGCAACCCTCCGCTGTCAGCCTTACCAAGGCTGGTTATCAAGAATAGAGGGGTCCCTACGCTGTTTTATACATTTTGTTAAAAATAATTTCAAAAAAGCAGCAGGGTCCCCCCATTCTTCACACCTATGCTATTTCTTTTTTAATTATTTATTTAGCGTGCAAGCACCAGCTGATGAATGCAGTAGTCCCATCATCCGACACCAGTGACCAGAGGTAAACTTTATTCCTCCGATTAAAGCTGCGGGCTTGCACTGTAATTTGACAGTGTTGGAACTGCGGCTGTCTGTAATTATTTTATCTCTGATCAGAAGCAGTGTTAGCTGAGCTGTCATGTGCAAAACCTCTGTGTTCTGGGGGCTAAGCCTGAACAGTAATACCAACTTCCTGATGAAGTCCATGTTTGGTGTCTATGCCCAAACAGTAGGTGTTCAGTATTAACACACTTTACTGTTTGGGTTCGCTCATCTCTACATATGAGCAAAGAACACTTGGAGGAGTGATATGCTTACCTTAACAAGTGTCAAGAAATCCGGGATTTCAGCAATTCACTATATCTCAATCTATTATTATCAATAGGAGGCAATGCAAAAGATCCTCAATAGGCACTGGGCAGTTTTAAAAATTGAACCTATCTTGTCAAGATGTATTTCTAGTGCACCTTTAATGACTGCCACAAAACTAAAAGTCTCATAGACATTCTGGTGAGAAGTCACTATGCGGCTAAGTCTTGGGAATTTTTGGGAGCAGGGAGAAAGAAATGAGATGTTATCCTTGTGTGGATTGTCTGTCCTGTAGAAATGTAATACGTGCCACATCGTTCACCTCTGTGGATGGTCAAAAAGTATATAGGATCCCAGACTGCATATCATGCAGCATGACCCATATACATGTGACCTTATATATGTTGGGCTCACCTCACGTGAGTTGTGGGTCCTGTGGCATAGCGACTGGTCATGTGATTAATGGACGGTATGTATCGCAGAGGTAGGTGGCCCTGTGATGGAAGCCTGGGTATGTTATGCTCAAGCAGATCTACTGCTGAGGGATTTGTTTACATTGGGAAGGCTTCCAGGTGATTGGAGAGATGGGTGGGTCCAGTCACCTACAAACCCACCCAAAGAGGCGTGTTTGAATACCTAAGGCTGGTTTCACACTTGCGTTTTAAAACGCAGCGTTTTAAACGCAAACGCATTTGGTGCAAAAACGCGTTTAAACGCGTTTAACCCCTTTCTGACCTCGGACGTGATAGTACGTCCGAGGTCAGCTCCCCTGCTTTGATGCAGGGCTCCGCGGTGAGCCTGCTCCAAAGCCGGGACATGTCAGCTGTTTTGAACAGCTGACATGTGCCCGTAATAGGCGCGGGCAGAATCGCGATCTGCCCGCACCTATTAACTAGTTAAATGCCGCTGTCAAACGCAGACAGCGGCATTTAACTACCGCTTCCGGCCGGGCGGCCGGAAATGATGTCATCGCCGACCCCGTCACATGATCGGGGGTCGGCGATGCGTTTCCATTGTAACCATAGAGGTCCTTGAGACCTCTATGGTTACTGATCGCCGGTGGCTGTGAGCGCCACCCTGTGGTCGGCGCTCACAGCACACCTGCATTTCTGCTACATAGCAGCGATCAGCAGATCGCTGCTATGTAGCAGAGGCGATCGAGTTGTGCCTGCTTCTAGCCTCCCATGGAGGCTATTGAAGCATGGCAGAAGTAAAAAAAAGTTGAAAAAAATGTTAAAAAATTAAAATGCAATAACGGGCGATCAAAAGAATGTATCGGCACCGAAATGCTATCATTAAAAATATCATCTCGGCACGCAAAAAATAAGCCCTCAACCGACCCCAGATCATGAAAAATGGAGACGCTACGAGTATCGGAAAATGGCGCTTTTTTTTTTTTTTTTTTTAGCAAAGTTTGGAATTTTTTTTCACCACTTAGATAAAAACTAACCTAGTGATGTTTGGTGTCTACGAACTCGTACTGACCTGAAGAATCATAATGTTAAGTCAGTTTTAGCATTTTGTGAACCTAGCAAAAAAGCCAAACAAAAAATAAGTGTGGGACTGCACTTTTTTTGCAATTTCACCGCACTTGGAATTTTTTTCCCGTTTTCTAGTACACGACATGCTAAAACCAATGATGTCGTTCAAAAGTACAACTCGTCCCGCAAAAAACAAGCCCTCACACGACCATATTGACGGAAAAATAAAAAAGTTATGGCTCTGGGAAGGAGGGGAGTGAAAAACGAACACGGAAAAACAAAAAATCCCAAGGTCATGAAGGGGTTAAACGCAGCGTTTTTTTTAGACGCATGCGTTTTTGCGTTTAAACGCGTTTTGACGCGTTTAAACGCGTTCTTTCCTGCGTTTGCGTTTTTGAAACGCATGATGAGAAGTGTGTGACAGCTGCCAATCATCAAAATCAACTAGAAAATCCACTATAAACATAAATACCTAGGGTTAGGGTTAGGGTTAGGATCCCTAGTAACCCTAGGGATCCTAACCCTAACCCTAACAAAAACCCTAACCCTAACCCTAACCCTAGGGATCCTAACCCTAACCCTAACACAAACCCTAACCCTAACCCTAGGGATCCTAACCCTAACCCTAACACAAACTCTAACCCTAACCCTAAAACACAAACTCTAACCCTAACCCAAACTCTAACCCAAACTGTAAAACAAACTCTAACACAAACCCTAACACAAACCCTAACACAAACGCTAACCCAAACTCTAACCCTAACCCTAACCCTAACCCTAGGAATCCTAACCCTAACCCTAACACAAACCCTAACCCTAACCCTAGGGATCCTAACCCTAACCCTAACACAAACCCTAACCCTAACCCTAGGGATCCTAACCCTAACCCTAACACAAACCCTAACCCTAACCCTAGGGATCCTAACCCTAACCTTAACACAAACTCTAACCTTAACCCTAAGCCTAAAACACAAACTCTAACCCTAACCCAAACTCTAACCCAAACTGTAAAACAAACTCTAACACAAACCCTAACACAAACCCTAACACAAACTCTAACCCTAACCCTAACCCTAACCCTAGGGATCTTAACCCTAACCCTAACACTAACCCTAACCCTAGGGATCCTAACCCTAACACAAACCCTAACCATAGGGATCCTAACCCTAACCCTAAGGATCCTAACCCTAACACTAACCCTAACACAAACTCTAACCCTAACCCTAACACTAAAATACAAACTCTAACCCTAACCCAAAATGTAAAACAAACTCTAACACAAACCCTAACACAAACCCTAACCCAAACTCTAACCCTAACTCTAACCCTAGGGATCCTAACCCTAACACAACCTCTAACCCTAACCCTAACCCTAGGAATCCTAACCCTAACCCTAACCATAACAGAAACCCTTACCCTAACCCTAACCCTAGGGATCCTAACCCTAACCCTAATCCTAACCCTAACCCAAACCCTAACCCTAACCCTAGGGATCCTTACCCTAACCCTAACCCTAACCCTATCCCTAGGGATCCTAACCCTAACCCTAGGGTTAGGGTTAGGATCCCTAGGGTTAGGGTTAGGGCTAGGGTTAGGGTTTGGGCTAGGGTTAGGGTTAGGGTTTGTGTTAGGGTTTGTGTTATAGTTTGGGTTAGAGTTTGTGTTACAGTTTGGGTTAGAGTTTGTGTTTTAGGGTTAGGGTTTGTGTTAGAGTTTGTGTTACAGTTTGTGTTACAGTTTGTGTTTTAGGGTTAGGGTTAGGGTTTGTGTTAGGGTTAGGGTTAGGAACCATAGGGTTAGGGTTAGGGTTAGGGTTTGTGTTACAGTTTATGTTACAGTTTGTGTTAGAGTTTGTGTTACAGTTTGTGTTAGAGTTTGTGTTAGAGTTTGTGTTACAGTTTGGGTTAGAGTTTGCGTTTTAGGGTTAGGGTTAGGGTTTGTGTTAGGGTTAGGGTTAGGATCCCTAGGGTTAGGGTTAGGGTTAGGTTTAGGGTTTGTGTTAGAGTTTGTGTTACAGTTTGTGTTACAGTTTGTGTTACAGTTTGTGTTAGAGTTTGTGTTACAATTTGGGTTAGAGTTTGTGTTTTAGGGTTAGGGTTAAGGTTTGTGTTAGGGTTAGGGTTAGGATCCCTAGGGTTAGGGTTAGGGTTAGGGTTAGGGTTTGTGTTAGGGTTTGTGTTAGAGTTTGTGTTACAGTTTGTGTTACAGTTTGTGTTAGAGTTTGTGTTTTAGGGTTAGGGTTGGGGGGTGGCTTATAAGTGTGTATTCTTGTGTTTTTCTATAAAAACGCATGCAAACGCATGTGCTTAAAAACGCATGCGTTTACATAGACATCAATATGTTTTTTTGCCGCGAAAAAATGCATGCGTTTTTTTGCGGCAAAAAAACGCCGCTAAAATTACTACATGTTGCATTTCTGCAACAAAATGCATGCACATAAAAAACGCATGCGTTGCAAAAACGCGTCAAAACGCATGCAAAAAACGCATGCGTTTTTAATGTTATGAATAGGAAAAAACGCATGCGTTTTTTGCATTTTTTACTGCAAAAACGCAAAAAAAAACGCAAATGTGAAACCACCCTAAGATGGTTTTGTGTTGAAGGGCCTGTGGTGATGTCACACTCACCTGACTGGCCATGTGACAGGTATCTGGGTGTGGTTACACTTATGTAAAGAGGTGTGTGTAGCACATGGAGTGATTGTTTGGGAGTCTGCAAGAGTGGACAGACTTCCATGTGTCCTGGCTGGACACTGCAGAGTGGCCTGTGTGTTGGATGGTTCCAAGTGGGGACAGACGTCCTGAACAGCACACAGAAACCATATTTAGGCTGGAGAGCCTGCGTGCTGGACATAGCCCAGCCTGTGTGCCTACAGGTCTGAGAGAGAGCGGAGCTCTACTATGGACATTGAGGAATCATTTGTCTGACGTAAGACTGTTTACCTGTTGTTCATGTTGCTATGTGGTTTATGGAGCAATAAACCTGTGAACTTTTAATGGAATGTGCCTCCTGAGTGTCACCCGCCGCACCTGAGTGAGTACAACCCCTACAGTCCGTACCCGTGAGCATGTGAGAGATAGTATAACCACCCAGGAGGAGGATGTGGCTATGTTAAAAACAATCCTAAACACTTTAAGATTTACTACAATTGTATCTTGAATTATTTAAAACTCAGAGGTATAGCCAGAGTACCAACTGGCATTAGGGGCTGAAACATGAAGTGCACACTGGCACAACTAGAGTGCCAGTGGATTACCACTTTGGGTACCATGGCACTAGCGGGTCTTGACAAACAATTAAGTTTTGTTTCTTTATTATGAGCGCTATTCTTCCCAGACCTGGATTTTAATCTGTATGTTGTTTAGTCTTTATTTTATTAGTTTTTAGTATCTATAATGAATCTTGAAAGTCTACTATCTAAAGTTTCCTTCATCATATCAATTGACTACCCAAAAGATCTGATCGCCATACTGTGTGGGTGTCATGGTTAGGACAAGGTTATGTCTTGTACTCTCAAGGGTTAATGTTCTTAGCTTCTCTTTCAAGATAGGAGGGCTATTTATACTCACTCCTAACCTGGTATCCTTGTCAGCTGTAGGTTTTTCTGCAGTCTGTATGCTTGACCTCTGTAGTGTGTGCTGGCTTGCTTTGTGTCTTGCTGTTACCTGCTTTATTTGCTTTCCTGGATTACTGACCCCTGGCTTGGCTTCTGACTATTCTCTGACTCTCCCTGTTTGTATCTTGCAATCTCCTGGCTATGACCTCGGCTTGTTTCATTATTCTTTTATGCTTGTTCCTTCCCTGTTTCTCCGGTGTCTGGCTCCGCTCCCCTGACTGCCTCCCACTCTGTCACATGATCGTAGGTCCTTCTGCTTTACCCGGTCACTCTGTCTCATGTGAAAGGTCCCATTGGTCTTCATTAGGGTTGAGCGACTTTTACTTTTATAGGATCGGGTCGGGTTTCACGAAACCCGACTTTTTCAAAAGTCGGGTCGAGTGAAATCGGCCGATCCTATAAAAAAGTCGGGGTCGGGGTCGGCCGAAACACAAAACCCAATGCAGTGCATTGGGTTTCCAATGGTTCCCAGGGTCTGAAGGAGAGGAAACTCTCCTTCAGGCCCTGGGATCCATATTAAGTGTAAAATAAAGAATTAAAATAAAACATATTGCTATACTCACCCTCGGACGCGCCCTGGTACTAACCGGCAGCCTTCCTTCCTTAGAATCAGCGCGTGAAGGGCCTTAGATGACGTCGCGGCTTGTGATTAGTCGCGCGACCACCCATGTGACCGCTCGCGCGACCAATCACAAGCCGCGACGTCACCGAAGGTCCTTCAAGCGCTGATTCTTAGGAAGGAAGGCTGCCGGAAAGAAGCAGGGCGCGTCCGAGGGTGAGTATATTCCTATTAGGTATATACTCACCCTCAGACGCGCCCTGCTACTTTCCGGCAGCCTTCCTTCCTAAGAATCAGCGCTTGACGGACCTTCGGTGACATCGCGGCTTGTGATTGGTCGCGCGAGCGGTCACATGGGCGGTCGCGCGACCAATCACAAGCCGCGACGTCATCTAAGGCGTCATCAGAGGGTGAGTATAGCAATATTTTTTATTTTAATTCTTTATTTTACACTTAAATATGGATTCCGATACCGATTTCCGATATTGCAAACATATCGGAACTCGGGATCGGAATTCCGATACCAGATTCAGAAGATCGCCGACCTCATGGCCGACCCCACACAGGGGTCGGGTCGGGTTTCATGAAACCCGACTTTGCCAAAAGTTGGTGACTTCTGAAAATGGCCGACCCGTTTCGCTCAACCCTAGTCTTCATGTTAGTTACCCGGTTTCTGGTTCAGCTCCGTTGCTGCTGGGTGCAGTTTCCCCTGCAGCATTTATACCCGGGTATCGTGACATTGGGAACCTTCGTATATTTTTTGAGCGTCATGAAGTGGTAAAATGGAATTACTATCTCCATAGGGCAAGTTTTATTACACATATTGTTCCTGGTCACTTAACGTGCTGTTTTGCATTATGTATTTATTTTTGTTCCCTTTTTGTGCAATGTTGCCCTTTATATGGACTTTATATATGTCCAATTAAGCACTATGCACTTTTTTTCATATTTTCTATTTACCTCAAGTTACTTGATGTATACTTTTGCTTATTGTTGTCCAGTGTTTGGATGTATTATTCCCTAATGGCACTCAACACTTATATTTTGATTTTACTGTGTAGGATATATATTTGCCATATGCATATAATATTCACAGTGCCTTTACCCTTAATATATGCCCACATTTAAGATGGTGCTCAGTGGGTGCGTATGAGATGCACAATGCACTGGGGTATTACTGACAATGTGCGGCAGTGATGAGCGCAAGTTATTGACATTAAGGGGGATTTCCCCTTGACCTGTGCAGTTATTGCGAACGCCGGAAGCAATTCTGGGTCTGGAGCATGATATACCACCATGCGCCATTTCTAAATGCTAGTGGTAGACAGCAGAAGAAGCATCTATTTCTGTTAGACACGAACCTCCCCCCCCCCCCCGAGGAAGCCAGTGCAAATCTCACGTTGGGGCTGTTGGCATAGCTGGTCCGCACAGGCTAAAGATGGATAAGGTTATTCCCTCTATTTACTTAGATTTATTATGGTTTTTCTACTTTTAGTCTATATATCCTAACTGCGATTATATGTATTGGGAGTTGTGAATAATGCTAGATATATGGGATAACATTGTCACATACAGGAGCTTCTCACAATATTAGAATATCATCAAAAATTTAATTTATTTCAGTTCTTCAATACAAAAGTGTCATCACACCAGATGGACAGCTTTAATGCCCAATTAAGCAGTCACTGACACCAATGATGAACATCACCACAGACAGGGCACATTGCGTTCCACACCTGGTCACCCTGGCGCTCTGCTTTATAGTCAGTAATACTTTTATTTCCCAGTCGGTCTCTCCTTGCCACCTTTTACCTCAGCAATTCACTAGACTTGTCTCCCACAGCCCCGCCTGGGGTGCCACATTACTATGGTCAGCGCACAAAATGCAGCTATTTCATATATCTAACATAAATGAACAGATGTTAGTTCAATAATGCTTTACAAAACCGCCCTCTTTTTATTTCTTCTGGTGTAGCATTATTTTAGAAGACCTCTCGACTCAGGAAAGAGATATGCACGTTTCTACTTGTAGCATCATGCAGCAAGGTTCTAGTAGGATAAACAACCAGTACTTTTTTGGCCAAGATAAAAATAATGCGGGGGTCACAGGAAAGGCAGGTGTACATAAAATCAGCCATGTTTACAAAGCTCCCTACAGCCAATACTTCCCTGTCTACACCATGATGATAACTCTCAATGTCCTCCTCCTTCCTCTGTTCCTCCTCCTCAGTCCATCCACATAGTAGAGACAGGAAGAAGGTTGTAAGGGTGCTATCCTCCTCCTCAGCTTCCACCTCCTCATTATTACTCAATCCGCACTGAGCAGATGAGATGAGACTAAGCATGGGTAGTATCTCCGGTCACATGTCTTACTCCATCACCACCTTTCCGCATGCATAGCTTCATGATTAATTAAGAGCAGCAACTGTTTAAATAGACACAGAAGCTGGATCGCTGTGCTGACTATGGCATCACCACCGCTCACCATCTTTATGGAGACCTCAAAGTCTTGGAGAATTGCACGAATATTAGACATTAACTCTTCAGGTGTTGGTGTTGGTTAGTGCTGGTATTTGACAACTGGCTTTTGCTGCTCACAAAACCTTGCCAACATGTGCAGTGTGGAGTTCCATCATGTGGTGACTGTTATGATCCGGTGACCTTGGAGCTGCATGAGAACTTTCACTGGAGAAAGTGGCCACTATACTGACCACAAACCTGAACTTAACACCGCAACTAGAAGTAGCCGTGGAGTGTACCTAACACACCTAGACACCTCGTCACAGTCGGAGGACTAAATACCCCTAAAGATGGAAAGCGGAATACTGTCTTGCCTCAGAGAAAATCCACAAAGGATAGACAGCCCCCCACAAATATTGGCGGTGAGTCGGATAGGAAAAAACATACACAGGCAGAAAAAACAGGATTTAGCACAGGAGGCCACTCTAGCTAGATTGGACAGGATAGGACAGAGTTCTGTGCGGTCAGTATTAAAACCCTTCAAAAAATCCACAGCAGAATATACAAAAAACTTCCTACATCTAACTAAAGATGTAGGAGCGTATATCTGCAACTCCAGTGAAACCAACCAGACTGAGAAAACACAGACACAGTCTAATCTGGACAAAAGAAAAACAAACGAACAGTACTGAAAATAAGCACACTGCATGTGTGCCACAGGAAAAGAAACAGACACTTATCTTTGCTGAACTGGCAGATAAGCAGGAGAGGCCAGGCAGAGATCCAACACTTCCAGAGAAACATTGACAACTGGCAGGGGCTAAAGGATCCTGCACACCTAAATATCCCAGTCAGAATTGTAATTATCCGATACACCTGTGTTGTGAATTCTGTTGTTGGGCTCCCTCCTGTGGTCATGAATGGTACTTCGGCTGGTTCTGTCCATGGACTTCCTCTGGTGGGTGTTTCTGAGTTTCCTTCCACAGGTGACGAGGTTAATTCGTTAGCTTGCTGCTCTATTTAACTCCACTTAGATCTTTGCTCCATGCCACCTGTCAATGTTCCAGTATTGGTCTAGTTCACTCCTGGATCGTTCTTGTGACCTGTCTTCCCAGCAGAAGCTAAGTTCCTGCTTGTATTTTCTTTGGTTTGCTGTTGTGGATTCTGTTTTTGGGCTCCCTCTGGTGGTTACAGATAGTACTGGGTGACTTGTGTTTTCTGCGGTCTCTGGTGTCCACCTGTTCTATCAGGATATGGGAGTTTCCTATTTAACCTGGCTTTCTTGTCATTTCCTCGCCGGCTATCAATGTAATCAGTGTGTCTTGTTACCTCTGCTTCCCGCTTCTGTAATCTTCAGGACAAGCTAAGTTTTTGATTTTCCTGTTCCACGTTTTGCTTAATTTTTGTCTTAGTCCAGCTTGCAGATATGTGATTCCTTTTTGCTGGTTGCTATAGTGGGCTGATATTACTCCTCATGTTCCATGAGTTGGCACATGAGTTCAAGTAATTTCAGGATGGTTTTTTTTGTAGGGTTTTTCGCTGACCGCGCAGTTCACTTTTGTATCCTCTGCTATCTAGCTTTAGCGGGCCTCATTTTGCTGAATCTGTTTTCATAACTACGTATGTGCTTTCCTCTCATTTCACCGTCATTACATGTGGGGGGCTGCTATTTCTGTGGGGTGTTTCTCTGGAGGCAAGAGAGGTCTGTGTTTCTTCTAATAGGGGAAGTTAGTCCTTCGGCTGGCGCGAGACGTCTAGGAATCATCGTAGGCACGTTCCCCGGCTACAGCTAGTTGTGTGTTTAGGTTCAGGATCGCGGTCAGCTCAGTTTCCATCACCCTAAAGCTTGTTTTGTTTTTTGTGCTTGTCCTTTTGTGATCCCCTGCCATTGGGATCATGACAGTATAGCCGGCCAAAAGTGGTAATCGTATTGGCTGAAGTAGGAGGAAAAGTAGTCTGAGGAAGTTTTTTTTTTTTTTTTTCTCTCCCCTCAGAGTTTGCTGCCTAGCCTTAATTGCTGCCTTGCTGCGTCTTACCTCCTCTTAATCCTTGAATGGCTCTGACCTCAGCTGTTTATCATGGATGTCCAGAGTTTGGCTTCCAGCCTGAATAATCTTGCTGCTAAGGTTCAAAATATACAAGATTTTGTTGTACATGCTCCTATGTCTGAACCTAGAATTCCTATCCCAGAGTTTTTTTCTGGAGATAGATCTAGTTTTCTGAATTTTAGGAACAATTGCAAGTTGTTTCTTTCTTTGAAATCTCGCTCCTCTGGAGACCCTGCTCAGCAAGTCAAAATTGTTATATCTTTCCTGCGGGGTGACCCTCAGAATTGGGCATTTGCATTGGCACCAGGGGATCCTGCGTTGCTCAATGTGGATGCGTTTTTTCTGGCATTGGGTTTGCTCTATGAGGAACCTAACCTAGAGATTCAGGCTGAAAAAGCTTTATTGGCTCTCTCTCAGGGGCAAGATGAAGCAGAAATATATTGTCAGAAATTTCGGAAATGGTCGGTGCTTACTCAGTGGAATGAGTGCGCCCTGGCTGCAAGATTCAGAGATGGCCTTTCTGAGGCCATTAAAGATGTTATGGTGGGGTTCCCTGCGCCTACAGGTCTGAATGAGTCTATGACTATGGCTATTCAGATTGATCGGCATTTACGGGAGCGCAAACCTGTGCACCATTTGGCGGTGTCTTCTGAACAGGCACCTGAGACAATGCAATGTGATAGAATTCAGTCCAGAAGTGAACGGCAAAACTATAGGCGGAAAAATGGGTTGTGTTTTTATTGTGGTGATTCAGCTCATGTTATATCAGCATGCTCTAAACGCACAAAAAAGGTTGATAAGTCTGTTGCCATTAGTACTTTACAGTCTAAGTTCATTCTGTCTGTGACTCTGATTTGTTCATTATCAGCCATTTCCGTCGATGCCTATGTGGATTCAGGCGCTGCCCTGAGTCTTATGGATTGGTCATTTGCCAACCGCTGTGGGTTTAGTCTGGAGCCTCTGGAAGTCCCTATTCCTTTGAAAGGAATTGACTCTACACCTTTGGTTATGAACAAACCTCAGTACTGGACACAAGTGACCATGCGTATGACTCCCGTTCATCAGGAGGTGATTCGCTTCCTGGTACTGTATAATTTACATGATGTCTTAGTGCTTGGTCTGCCATGGTTACAAACTCATAACCCAGTCTTGGACTGGAAAACGATGTCTGTGTTAAGCTGGGGATGTCAGGGGGTTCATGATGATGCACCTCCGATTTCTATCGCTTCATCTACTCCTTCTGAGGTTCCTGTATTTTTGTCTGATTATCGGGATGTTTTTGAGGAGCCTAAGCTCAATTCGCTTCCTCCTCACAGGGATTGCGATTGTGCTATAGATTTGATTCCTGGCAGTAAATTTCCTAAAGGGCGTTTGTTCAATCTGTCAGTGCCAGAGCATACTGCTATGCGGGATTATGTTAAGGAGTCCTTGGAAAAGGGACATATCCGTCCATCTTCGTCCCCTTTGGGAGCAGGTTTTTTTTTCGTGGCCAAAAAAGATGGTTCCTTGAGGCCTTGTATAGATTACCGTCTTTTGAATAAGATAACAGTCAAATATCAGTATCCTTTGCCATTGTTGACTGATTTGTTCGCTCGCATTAAGGGGGCTAAATGGTTCACTAAGATTGATCTTCGGGGTGCGTATAATCTTGTGCGGATAAAGCAGGGTGATGAGTGGAAAACCGCATTTAATACGCCTGAGGGCCATTTTGAGTATTTGGTGATGCCTTTTGGACTTTCTAATGCTCCTTCTGTCTTCCAGTCCTCTATGCACGATATTTTCCGTGAATATCTGGATAAATTTATGATTGTGTATTTGGATGATGTTTTGGTTTTTTCTGATGACTGGGAGTCCCATGTTCAGCAGGTCAGGAAGGTGTTTCAGGTCCTGCGGGCCAATTCTTTGTTTGTAAAAGGTTCAAAGTGTCTCTTTGGAGTCCAGAAGATTTCTTTTTTGGGGTATATTTTTTCCCCTTCTACTATTGAGATGGATCCCGTCAAGGTTCAGGCTATTTGTGACTGGACGCAGCCTACATCTCTTAAGAGTCTACAGAAGTTCTTGGGCTTTGCTAATTTTTATCGTCGTTTCATAACTAATTTTTCTAGTGTTGTTAAGCCTTTGACGGATTTGACTAAGAAGGGTGCTGATGTTGCTGATTGGTCTCCTGCGGCTGTGGAGGCCTTTCAGAAACTTAAGCGCCGGTTTTCTTCTGCTCCTGTGTTGCGTCAGCCAGATGTTTCGCTTCCTTTTCAGGTTGAGGTTGATGCTTCCGAGATTGGAGCGGGGGCGGTTTTGTCGCAGAGAAGCTCCGATTGCTCAGTGATGAAGCCATGTGCGTTCTTTTCTAGAAAGTTTTCGCCCACTGAGCGGAATTATGATGTTGGTAATCGGGAGCTTTTGGCCATGAAGTGGGCATTTGAGGCGTGGCGTCATTGGCTTGAGGGTGCTAGACATCGTGTGGTGGTCTTGACTGATCACAAAAATCTGGTTTACCTTGAGTCTGCCAAGCGTCTGAATCCTAGACAGGCTCGTTGGTCACTGTTTTTCTCCCGTTTCGATTTTGTGGTTTCATACCTGCCAGGTTCAAAGAATGTGAAGGCGGATGCTCTTTCTAGGAGTTTTGTGCCTGACTCCCCTGGAAATTCTGAGCCCACTGGTATCCTTAGGGATGGGGTGATTTTGTCGGCTGTCTCCCCAGACTTGCGACGTGCTTTGCAGGAGTTTCAGGCGGATAAACCTGATCGTTGTCCGCCTGAAAGACTGTTTGTTCCGGATAATTGGACCAGTAGAGTCATCTCCGAGGTCCATTCTTCTGCGTTGGCAGGTCATCCTGGAATATTTGGTACTAGAGACTTGGTGGCCAGGTCTTTTTGGTGGCCTTCCTTGTCGAGGGATGTGCGTTCTTTTGTGCAGTCTTGTGAAGTTTGCGCTCGGGCTAAGCCTTGCTGTTCTCGCGCCAGTTGATTGTTGTCACCTTTGCCTATCCCGAAGAGGCCTTGGACGCACATTTCCATGGACTTTATTTCGGATCTCCCTGTCTCTCAAAAAATGTCCGTCATCTGGGTTGTGTGTGACCGCTTTTCTAAGATGGTTTATCTGGTACCCTTGCCTAAGTTACCTTCCTCCTCTGAGTTGGTCCCTCTGTTTTTTCAGAACGTGGTTCGTTTGCATGGGATTCCGGAGAACATCGTTTCTGACACGGGATCCCAGTTTGTGTCTAGATTTTGGCGGACGTTCTGTGCTAAGATGGGCATTGATTTGTCCTTTTCGTCTGCATTCCATCCTCAGACGAATGGCCAGACGGAACGAACTAATCAGACCTTGGAAACTTATTTAAGGTGTTTTGTTTCTGCTGATCAAGATGACTGGGTTACCTTTTTGCCGCTTGCCGAATTTGCCCTTAATAATCGGGCTAGTTCTGCTACCTTGGTTTCTCCTTTCTTTTGTAATTCGGGGTTTCATCCTCGTTTTTCCTCTGGTCAGGTGGAGCCTTCTGATTGTCCTGGAGTGGACATGGTGGTGGATAGGTTGCATCAGATTTGGAGTCATGTGGTGGACAATTTGAAGTTGTCCCAGGAGAGGGCTCAGCAGTTTGCTAATCGCCGTCGCCGCGTGGGTCCTCGACTTCGTGTTGGGGACTTGGTGTGGTTGTCTTCTCGTTTTGTTCCTATGAAGGTCTCTTCTCCTAAGTTCAAGCCTCGGTTCATCGGTCCCTATAGGATCTTGGAAATTCTTAACCCTGTGTCGTTTCGTTTGGATCTCCCGGCATCGTTTGCTATTCATAATGTGTTCCATCGGTCGTTGTTGCGGAAGTATGAGGTACCTGTTGTTCCTTCGCTTGAACCTCCTGCTCCGGTGCTGGTGGAGGGAGAATTGGAGTATGTTGTGGAGAAGATCTTGGATTCTCGTGTTTCCAGACGGAAACTCCAGTATTTGGTCAAGTGGAAGGGTTATGGTCAGGAGGATAATTCTTGGGTGGTTGCCTCTGATGTTCATGCTGCTGATTTGGTCCGTGCATTTCATAGGGCTCATCCTGGTCTACCTGGTGGTTCTCGTGAGGGTTCGGTGACCCCTCCTCAAGGGGGGGGTACTGTTGTGGATTCTGTTTTTGGGCTCCCTCTGGTGGTTACAGATGGTACTGGGTGACTTGTGTTTTCTGCGGTCTCTGGTGTCCACCTGTTCTATCAGGATATGGGAGTTTCCTATTTAACCTGGCTTTCTTGTCATTTCCTCGCCGGCTATCAATGTAATCAGTGTGTCTTGTTACCTCTGCTTCCCGCTTCTGTAATCTTCAGGACAAGCTAAGTTTTTGATTTTCCTGTTCCACGTTTTGCTTAATTTTTGTCTTAGTCCAGCTTGCAGATATGTGATTCCTTTTTGCTGGTTGCTCTAGTGGGCTGATATTACTCCTCATGTTCCATGAGTTGGCACATGAGTTCAAGTAATTTCAGGATGGTTTTTTTTGTAGGGTTTTTCGCTGACCGCGCAGTTCACTTTTGTATCCTCTGCTATCTAGCTTTAGCGGGCCTCATTTTGCTGAATCTGTTTTCATAACTACGTATGTGCTTTCCTCTCATTTCACCGTCATTACATGTGGGGGGCTGCTATTTCTGTGGGGTGTTTCTCTGGAGGCAAGAGAGGTCTGTGTTTCTTCTAATAGGGGAAGTTAGTCCTTCGGCTGGCGCAAGACGTCTAGGAATCATCGTAGGCACGTTCCCCGGCTACAGCTAGTTGTGTGTTTAGGTTCAGGATCGCGGTCAGCTCAGTTTCCATCACCCTAGAGCTTGTTTTGTTTTTTGTGCTTGTCCTTTTGTGAGTCGGTGCGGAGGGTCTTTTTGCGCCCTCTGCGTGGTCTTTTTGTAGGTTTTTGTGCTGACCGCAAAGCAACCTTTCCTATCCTCAGTCTGTTCAGTAAGTCGGGCCTCACTTTGCTAAATCTATTTCATCTCTGTGTTTGTATTTTCATCTTTACTCACAGTCATTATATGTGGGGGGCTGCCTTTTCCTTTGGGGAATTTCTCTGAGGCAAGGTAGGCTTTATTTTTCTATCTTCAGGGCTAGCTAGTTCCTTAGGCTGTGCCGAGTTGCATAGGGAGCTTTAGGAGCAATCCACGGCTATTTCTAGTGTGTGTGATAGGATTAGGGATTGCGGTCAGCAGAGTTCCCACGTCCCAGAGGTCGTCCTTTATTATCAGTAACTATCAGGTCATTCCGTGTGCTCTTAACCACCAGGTCCATTATTGTCCTGACCACCAGGTCATAACACACCTGGCCAGGACTGCGAGTCAGAGACAACTGCATTCCCACCAACAACCACTGGAGGGAACCCAAGAGCAGAATTCACAACAGGTGACATTGCACACCAGTCAGTGAGCTGGAACTTGCATGCGCTGCTGCAGCAAAGCCAGAATGATGGCAGCTGTAGCCAACTTGTGGAAATGGGTGCTAATGCTATGTACCTTGACTTGAAGCTCTGGCAAATCTGGGTATGTTTTCAGAAACCGCTGAACTACCAAGTTTAGCCTGTGTGCCAAGCATGGAACATGTGTGAGCTTACCAAGCCTCACAGCCACCACCAGCTTACCTCTTATATCACACATGATTATGCTGGTTGGGGGTTCAGCTGCAAAAGCCACAGATCTGCCTGGTCTGTTATTCCTTTAAGTAACTCTTCCACGGTGTCTGGTTTTTCTCCTAGACAAATTAGCTTTAGCGGAGACTGTTGCCACTTTGCTAATATTTCATCTTCCGGCTGCTGTGGACGATGTGCTCTGAGATAAAACATTGTAGAAGGAGGATGAGAAGGAGCAGGAGGGGGTGCAGAAACTGATGTAGAAGGTGGATGAAGCCCTGACAGAAGTAAGGGCAACAATCCTTGGTGTCAGGAGCACATGTACAATGCCAGAGTAGTACTCTGCCCCTACCTTCGCAATATTTACCTAGTGTGCCGTCAGGAAAATGTAGTGATTGTCCCTGGCCACAAGCACTTGTACATGTGTCAATCATTAACTGGACAATAATCTCAGTAACCAAGCAAAAAAGAGTGTATCCAGCAAGCGTAGAAGGAACAGTGATAGACGTAAAGGGATCTGCAGATTTATATAGTTTTAGGGGGTGAGCGGTTAAATTTTTGTCTATACATGGCGCATTATTGGATTCATCAAATATTGAGAAATTCTTTGCAAAAATGTTTATCACTGTTCCTAGTACGCTCGCTGGATATACTCGTCTTTGCTTGGATACCGCTGTGCTTAGTCTGGACTGAAGTACGTCCATGCTTGAGCGTCTGAAACGGCCGTCATAGTGGAGATCTGAAATTATTTATATTTTTTCCTTTAATAATCTCAGTAAGTGCGATGGTGAGGGTGATGTTCCTGGACACGTGCTGGTATAAGAATGGGATGCCATAGAGGGAGAAAAAGTGTCAGGTAGAGACTAAATACCAAGGGACGGCTGCCACCATGGGTCACTGGAAATCCTCCTTATCTTACAAGCCTAAACCGCAACATTTCCATGGCAAGCAGCTTGGAAATGTACCCATTTAGCATTTGGGCCTGTGGGTATGTGGCTGTAAACTTTTTCCTTAGTTCCAAGGCCTAGAGTAGGGAAAGCTGAACACTGTGCTGAGATGAAGTGTCTGTTGATGGTGCATCAGAATGTGTAAGAAAAGGTTCAGGGCAGGAGGCATCTGCACCAGTGTAATGGACAGGGGATTGGGAAGCACCTAGCACAGAAAAAAGTGATGTCACCCAATGGCACCAATCGTGGACCCAAACTTTTTGAGTGCTTAGATAACATGTGCCTGATCATACTGGTAGTATTTAGGCTTTTAGTGGTCAGGCCTCTGCTGATATTGGCATGGAACAGGTTGCAAATGACCAATTTTTTTGTCTCAGAACTCTTTAAAAAAGTCAGAGACTAGGGAACATCTAATTCTTTGAAGTGACAGCGCTTTGTGAAACAGTTGCCAGGATTCTCTATCTAGTCACCCCCTGCCTCTTCCTGCCTATTTTAGTGCTGCTGATCCCTCACCATCAGCCCTGCTGGCCTTGCTCTTTATGCCAGCCTCCCAGGTTGGGTCAGTGACTTCGTCATCCTCCACCTCATCTTCCATCGTCGCACCCTGATACTCCTGACTTTGTTGCCTTAACAACAATCTTATTTATCAGTAACTGTGTGTCATCATCACATTCCTCCATAGACAAAATTTGCCCCCCCCTCCCCCCCCCCCCGACATTTTCTTGTGGCTGTTTTGTGCATATCTGAATAGCATCTCCTCCTTTCCCTCTTGAACCATGCATTGTGATTGGCCACAATCAAGAAATTATATTTTATAGAGCTCCTCAGAGTGTCCCGGTGTAGGATTACTAGTCTCCTGGGACTCAACATTGTGGGAGAAAGAGGATTAAGGTGAGGATTAACTCATATAGAATGTTGGCTGGTGAGACTAGACTGTGAGGAAGATTGGGTGGTGCTGCCCAGCATGCTGGAAGCATTATCTACTATCTGACTGACCACCTGTTTGCACTGGTGTGGCTTCAAAAGTGGTGTACAGTGCCTCACTGCTAAGTGGGCCAGGACACTATGTGTCATTGATTGGAGTGATTCTTGTGATCCAGTAACATGCGTAATCGCACCTCTCCTATGTTGTCATCATCTGCATTCACCATCACCATCACTTATACTTTCCTGTTCCTTACCATACTCCTTATACATTTTCAAATTGCTTGTTGACTCGAAACAAAGTTTATTTTAAAATTTAAAAACATTGGTCACCTGCATCAGTCAAACCATTTTTTTGGAGTTTAACCCCCTTCTGCCATCGGATGGAATAGTATGTTCGATAGCAGATCCCCTGCTTTGATAGCAGCTCCAGCAGTGAGCCCGCATAAAAGCAGGGACATGTCAGCTGTTTTGTGCCCACAATAGTGGCGGTGGAATCGCGATCCGCCCGCCTCTATTAACTAGTTAGATGCCACTGTCAATCGCTGACAGCAGCATTTAACAAGAGCTTCCGGCCATTGGGCCAGAAATGCGCGCACTGCTGACCCCCATCACGTGATCGGGGCTCAGCGGTGCATTAGCATGACAACCACAGGTCTCCTTGAGACCTCTATGGTTGTTGATGCCAGATTGCTTTGAACGCCACCCTGTGGTCGGTGCTCATAGAAATGCTGTAATTCTACTACATAGTAGCAATCTGAGCATTGCTCCTATGTAGCAGAGACGATCAGGCTATGCAGCTTCTAGCTTCCCATGTAGGCTATTGAAGCATGGCAAAATTTAAAAAAAATGTTTTAAAAATATGAAAAAAAAAAAATAAAAATAAAAGTTTAAAGCACCCCCCTTTTGTGCCATTGAAAAAAAAAAAATGAAACCTATACATATTTGGTATTGCCGGGTTCAGAATTGCCTGATCTATTAATAAAAAAATAATTAACCTGATTACTAAATGACGTAACGAGAAAAAAATTGAAAAAAAAGAATTATGTTTTTTCGTTGCCGCAACATTGCATTAAAATGTAATAACGGGCGATCAAAAGAATGTACATGCACCAAAATGGTATCATTAAAAACATCAGCTCAGTGCGCAAAAAATTAGCCCCCACCAGACCAGAGATCCTGAAAAATTGAGACGCTACGGATTCGGAAAATTGCGCTTTTTTTTTTTTTAGCAAAAGGATAGAAGGAGTTCTTGGGAGGACCAGAGATTATTTTTGGGAAGATATTGGGAAATTAGTTCAAAAATTTATGGAGGAGAAAGGTTATGGATGGCTTTGTAGTTCAGTGTTAGTAGTTTAAACTGGATGGGAAATTGGGAGCCATTGAAGGGATTTGCAAAGAGGGGAAGCAGGAGTGTAGTGAGTAGTGTTGAGCGATACCTTCCGATATCGGAAAGTATCGGTATCGGATAGGATCGGCCGATATTCAAAAAATATCGGATATCGCCGATACCGACACCCGATCCCAATGCAAGTCAATGGGACCAAAATATCGGAATTAAAATAAACCCTTTCTTGCCTTGTAGGTTCATTCTACATGAAGGAAAACAACTAAGAATAATGTAGGATGTATTGTGGGAGGTGGCGGAGACATTAAAGGCAATGAGGTTTAGCCCAATCAAATAGAATAGCATGTTTTGGTTTTTTTTAAGACGTTCGGAGTGAAAAAGATATTGAGTATGTAAATTTTTTTTTATTTTGTCAGATATTGATGTTTCACTATTCCACGCCCTTCCCCTTCTTTTTTTTTCTTTTTTTTTTTTACTTTTCCCACACTTTCATCTTCATCATCATCAGCATCTTTGACATCAACTTCTTCTTCACCTTATTCATCTTCTTCTTCATCTTCTACCTATTTTTTTTTTTTATTACATTCTTCATATTCATTTTATTCAACTATTATTATTCTTCCTATTCTACATATTCTTTTTATTCCACTGTTATTATTCTTCCTATTCTACTTCTTCATCATATTCTCATTTGTGACAGGCATTCCCGTAGTTGTTATCTATAAAAGTTGGAAGATTACACCTTCCGTTCTGCCAGTCACAAAAGTTACATTTGTCCGCGTTCAGTTTGGCCTGCAGCATCAGGCTTTATCCAGGGGCACCACGAGGAGGAACGGACTCACCCCCATACACTGCTTAGTCTTCTTCTGCATATAATTTAGATAATATCTTTTTCTCTGATATTAAGTCTTATGCTTAATGTTCTTCTGCTCTTTGTTCTGCAGCCTCTTGTTCTTCTGCTTCTCGGTCTTCCATGTCGTCGTCTCCAGGGTCGTCGTCTCCAGTGTCGTCATCTCCGCCATCGTCGTCTCAGCCGTCGTCGTCTCCGCCGTCGTCGTCGTCGTCATCGGGGTGGTCTTCCGGGTCGTCGTTGTCGTCATCGGGGTGGTCTTCCGGGTCGTCGACTTTAGGGTCTTCAACTTGGAAATGTAGCAGAAGGTACAAGAAGGCTGAGAAAATGCCAAGAACCAGCTGATGGAACTGGAACTCGGATGGCTACCCGAAGGTTCAAGAGCCTATGGAACTACCGAGGACCAGCTGACGTTACTGGAACCCGGTTACTAAGCAGGAGGTACCCGTGCTAAAAAGCACTACCAAGGACCGCCTGACGTTGGCGGAACTCGGATACCCAGAAGGAGGCACCTAAGCCAAAGGCTCTGCCCGGAACCAGCTGACGGTACTGGAACCAGGATGGGGAGCAGAAGGTACAAGAGCAAAAGACATTGCCGAGAACCAGCTGACGGTACTGGAACCTGGATGGGTAGCCGAAGGTCCAAGAGCCAATGGAACTACCGAGGACCAGCTGACGTTACTGGAACCCGGTTACTAAGCAGGAGGTACCCGTGCCCGAAAGCACTACCAAGGACCACCTGACGTTGGTGGAACTTGGATACCCAGAAGGAGGCACCTAAGCCAAAGGCTCTGCCCGGAACCAGCTGACGGTACTGGAACCAGGATGGGGAGCAGAAGGTACAAGAGCAAAAGACACTGCCGAGAACCAGCTGACGGTGCTGGAACCAGGTGGTGGACCTGAAGGTCCACAGGAGAGGAGAGAACAGCTAGGCCGCGAGGCAGCCGCAGTTACCGAACCCCAACAGTCCTACAGGGGGAGCTGGGCCTACTGGCACTACAGAACCAGCCTTGACTACCAGTTCACGCAGCCCACATAGGAAGCTCCTAAACTGGAGGCACCCTGGAGTTGGCTAACCCGACCGCACCACGACGGGGCAAGCATAGGCGTCTCAGTGAGCTTGACACAACCCGGAAACAGCTGGCGGTGCTGAAACCAGGCTTGGCACGAGGGAGTACCTGTGTCAAGAACACTGCCGAGAACCAGCTGGCGGTGCTGGAACCCAGATGCGTTGCCCCAGTGTGCAAGAGCCAATGGCACGACCGAGGACCAGATGGCGGTGCTGGAACCCGGTTACTAAGCTGTAGGTGCCCGCGCTTAAAAGCACTACCAAGGACCGCCTGACGTTGGCGGAACTCGGATACCCAGGAGGAGACACCTAAGCCAAAGGCTCGGCCTGGAACCAGCTGACGGTGCTGGAACCAGGTGGTGGACCTGAAGGTCCACAGGAGAGGAGAGAACAGCTAGGCCGCGAGGCAGCCGCAGTTACCGAACCCCAACAGTCCTACAGGGGGAGCTGGGCCTACTGGTACTACAGAACCAGCCTTGACTGCCAGTTCACGCAGCCCACATAGGAAGCTCCTAAACTGGAGGCACCCTGGAGTTGGCTAACCCGACCGCACCACGACGGGGCAAGCATAGGCGTCACAGTGAGCTTGACACAACCCGGAAACAGCTGGCGGTGCTGAAACCAGGCTTGGCACGAGGGAGTACCTGTGTCAAGAACACTGCCGAGAACCAGCTGGCGGTGCTGGAACCCAGATGCGTTGCCCCAGTGTGCAAGAGCCAATGGCACGACCGAGGACCAGCTGGCGGTGCTGGAACCCGATTACTAAGCTGTAGGTGCCCGCGCTTAAAAGCACTACCAAGGACCGCCTGACGTTGGCGGAACTCGGATACCCAGGAGGAGGCACCTAAGCCAAAGGCTCGGCCTGGAACCAGCTGACGGTGCTGGAACCAGGTGGTGGACCTGAAGGTCCACAGGAGAGGAGAGAACAGCTAGGCCGCGAGGCAGCCGCAGTTACCGAACCCCAACAGTCCTACAGGGGGAGCTGGGCCTACTGGCACTACAGAACCAGCCTTGACTGCCAGTTCACGCAGCCCACATAGGAAGCTCCTAAACTGGAGGCACCCTGGAGTTGGCTAACCCGACCGCACCACGACGGGGCAAGCATAGGCGTCTCAGTGAGCTTGACACAACCCGGAAACAGCTGGCGGTGCTGAAACCAGGCTTGGCACGAGGGAGTACCTGTGTCAAGAACACTGCCGAGAACCAGCTGGCGGTGCTGGAACCCAGATGCGTTGCCCCAGTGTGCAAGAGCCAATGGCAAGACCGAGGACCAGCTGACGGTGCTGGAACACGGTTACTAAGCTGTAGGTGCCCGCGCTTAAAAGCACTACCAAGGACCGCCTGACGTTGGCGGAACTCGGATACCCAGGAGGAGGCACCTAAGCCAAAGGCTCGGCCTGGAACCAGCTGACGGTGCTGGAACCAGGTGGTGGACCCCAAGGCCCACAGGAGAGGAGAGAACAGCTAGGCCGCGAGGCAGCCGCAGTTACCGAACCCCAACAGTCCTACAGGGGGAGCTGGGCCTACTGGCACTACAGAACCAGCCTTGACTACCAGTTCACGCAGCCCACATAGGAAGCTCCTAAACTGGAGGCACCCTGGAGTTGGCTAACCCGACCGCACCACGACGGGGCAAGCATAGGCGTCTCAGCGAGCTTGACACAACCCGGAAACAGCTGACGGTGCTGAAACCAGGCTTGGCACGAGGGAGTACCTGTGACAAGAACACTGCCGAGAACCAGCTGGCGGTGCTGGAACCCAGATGCGTTGCCTATTAAAGATTGTCTTCCTAGAGCCCCAACTAGCGGTGTTGGAGCTAAGGGTAAGCAGGGGGAGCAGAGTGTAGGCCGAAGCCTGCACTGGAGGCAGCTTTGTGTCTGCGTTGCGTTTGCAGGACACTTTGCCGGCTACACAGTGGGGGAACAGCTGGCGTTGCTGAACCCCACTAACACAATGGCGTGTGTTTTTCTCTGTGCAGCTAGCACTTGCGGTCAAAAACTAGCGATGTTAGAGCCCGTGTTGAAGCAGGAGGAGGAGGAGAGGAGCAGAGTGTAGGCCGAAGCCTATTTGAACCAATTTCAAAGGAAACCTTTAACCCCCCCTCAGGTGTTACAAAGTACAAGAGACACACCTTGTGCAGTATTAATGCTGCACAAGTGAAAGGTTGCTCTATTAATATGTCTACTTGCACACGCTGAATGAAAGACGTACACAATTTAGCCCATTCTACAGTCAAACTGTAGTGGATGCGTGACTTGGCTTTTTAAGGAGACGCAGCACAGGTGTCCCAAATAACGCCTTGGTGCTTGGCGCAGCTTCCTGAGCGTTGTTATTTGCTGTACAGGAGTCTGCGCTCTTGTGTTATCCCTTGGCAATGCCCTGTTAGAGCTGCCCGTCTTATGACCTCATTTCATGTTGGCCGGTGCGGTTAACGATGGCCATAAATCCCAGACCCACAGTGCCTTTTCATAAAGTCACACTGCGGTGCTGTGATTCGTGGCCTTGAGCAGTAAATATTTTGGCCGCTCACACACGTCCTTACACCTGCTTCAGACTGGGCGGCCTCTGCTGATCCCTTCTCGCATGCCGCGGCCATGAGGCTGCACAGTCTGAAGAAGGCGGAAGGAGATGAGTTAAGACAGGTGAAGATATGCACTGCTCGTGCCCATCAATCACACCCTCGCAGTCAAAATAAGACAACGAGGAGCATTGTTTCAGGCAGGGCGGACGCACAGGCGCAACAAGCCAACCAATGATGTCAGAAGACGGGAAGCGCTACCAAGGGGGGTGCTGCGTATCATTAGAAAGGAAAGTCACACCTCAGGGACAGTGGAATGGTCTCAATGAGACACATTTTGTACGTTTTGAGTTCCACGTGGGCAAGGACAAAAAGTCAGCCACCTTGTACAAATGCAGCAGTACTGCTGTACAAGGTGGCTGTTATACATAGAAACACCTGGGGGTGGGGGGCAGGCTCCCTTCAATTTCAGTTCATGTGCCTGCGTGGCGTTTGCAGGACACGTTGCCAGCTACACAGCAGGGGAACAGCTGGCGGTGCTGAACCCCACTAACACATTGGCTGGTGTTTTTCTCTGTGCAGCTAGCATGTCCGGGCAGAAACTGGCGTTGTTTGAGCTCAGGGTCAGCAGGAGGAGGAAAGAAGCAAAGTGTAGGCCGAAGCCTGCACTGGTGGCAGCTTTTGTTCAGTTGTGCCAGCGTGGCTTGTGCTGGACACGATGCCGACTACACAGCAGGGGAACAGCTGGCGGTGCTGAACCCCACTAACACATTGGCTGGTGTTTTTCTCTGTGCAGCTAGCATGTCCGGGCAGAAACTGGCGTTGTTTGAGCCCAGGGTCAGCAGGAGGAGGAGAGGAGCAAAGTGTAGGCCGAAGCCTGCACTGGTGGCAGCTTTTGTTCTGTTGTGCCAGCGTGGCTTGTGCTGGACACGTTGCCGACTACACAGCAGGGGAACAGCTGGCGTTGCTGAACCCCACTAACACATTGACTGGTGTTTTTCTCTGTGCAGCTAGCAGTTGCGGGCAAAAACTAGCGGTGTTTGAGCCCAGGGTCAGCAGGAGGAGTAGAGGAGCAGAGTGTAGGCCGAAGCCTAGTTGAACCAATTTCAAAGGTTACCTTTAACCCCCCCTCAGGTGTTGCAAGGTACAAGAGCCACACCTTGAACAGCATTAATGATGCACAAGTCAAAGGTTGCTCTATTTAATTTTGCTCCTTGCACACGCTGAATTAAACACGTACACTATTTACCCATTATACTGTCAAACAGTAGTGGAGGCGTGACTAGTCTACTAGTCTTTTTAAGGAGACGCAGCACAGGTGTACAAATTTACACCTAGGTGCTGTGCGCAGATTCCTTACCGTTGTTATTTGCAGTACAGGAAACTGCGCTCTTGTGTTATCCCTTGGCAATACCCTGTTAGTGCAGGCCGTCTCATGACCTCATTTCATGTTGGCCGGTGCGGTTAACGATGGCCATAAATCCCAGACCCACAGTGGCTTTTCCTAGAGTCACACTGCGGTGCTGGGATTCGTGGCCTTGTGCAGTAAATATGTTCGCCGGTCACACATGTCCTTACACCTGCTTCAGACTGGGCGGCCTCAGCTGATCCCTTATCGCATGCCGCGGCCATGAGGCCGCACAGTCAGAAGAAGGCGGAAGGAGGGGAGTGAAGACAGGGGAACATATGCACTGCTCGTGCACATCAATCACACCCTCGCATTCAAAATATATGAGACAACGGGGGGCGTTGTGTCGGGCAGGGGGGACGCACAGGCACAGCCAGCCAACCAATGATGTCAGGAGACGGGCAGCGCTAACAATGGGGGTGCTGCGTGTCATTAAAAAGGAAAGCGTTATGGAAAAAAATAAAGAACAGACACAGCAGCGCCAGCCACACTACACACTGACTGCAGGGCGCGGGAGCGCCGCATATTTACTGCACGTATAAAGGTAATAAGTCTTCCCCTCTTCTACCATTTATTGGTTTAGCTACCATTACATTTATTTACGTACATTTCCCTTACAGTACTATGCCTTACATTTCCACAGACCCCACACAGGGCTTTCTTTGCGTGATATACACACAGCTTACTGGCATCTAAGGTATATATTATACATCATTTCATCTATAGCCTCTCATTATCTATGTATCCTCCCTATATACCCTCCATCTCACGTACCTCTGTCTTCTCCACAGTATATGCCTCTACCTACCAGGATCTTTTCCTCTCCTCTGTGCACATTGAAGGTAAATTGTATCTAGTAAAATTGCCCAAGTGTACTGTCATATGGTCTTGCTTCAGGAGTCTTAGCCTTACCCTGTTATCATGTTTCTAACCTCATGTCTTCCTTGCTGACATACGAAGTGTTATATATTATGGAAGTATATCAGATTACGCTGCAGTTACTATGACTTTTTTTCCCCCCCCTTTTCCCCTTTATTTTATTTTGCATTTTTCTCTCTTATCCAGGATGGGAACTTTATTTTTGTTGGACTTTAAATACGGTGTATTTCATATATTGTATGTTCATGTATTTTTTTGTCTGTTCTTTATTTTTTTCCATAGCGATTATATGATTAAGGCCCTGGCAGGGCCGAAACGTCATTATAATTACCTTTGGTCGCTTTTCATGTCACCTAATTCCACTTTATATAAATAAATCCTTCACTATTCGCAATATATATACAGAGTGTGCGGTGTACTATATTTTATATGTACGTGGGGCTGTCATAGCCCACTACACCTGCACCTCGCTCCCTTATTACCCTGAGTGCGCGCCAATTTTCTTTACATATCTTGCTATAGTCTTGGCTGCTGCACCGGGTTGCCCTAATGTCCACTACCACCTTTGCTTACGATACAGCCACTAGTGCCAGTATCATTTCATCAGTAACTGGTTCCACTGAGTTCCTCAAAACACCCGCAACGGATTTGAGAACCAGGGATTACGAGAAGACTAAGCGTAAGCTAGTCTCATATGACTTGCACTGCACTACCCTTGCCGAATATTTTCGTCAGAACAAAATTCCTAGAGGATTGAGATGTAATCTGCGACCTACTCTATTCGCAGACAATCCTGAATTCTGTGACAGGTATAAACAAATTCTCAATAAATGCTCACTAGACATTATTGTCCTGACAATTGAATACCTCCAAAAGGAAATTATTGACGTTCAAAAAAGTATCCAGGCCATCGAGACCCAGCTGACTACCACACTTTCATCTACGGATTGGACCGCACTCAAAACAAAAACGGACAAAGCCATCGCAGAGTTCGAGAAAAACCTACAGGAAAGAAAGAGACTTAAGTTCCAGCGAGACAGTGAGGACTACGCCAACGACAAGGTGTACAGATGGAGCGACTCCTCCAACACCCCAAATTGGCGGCAGCGCTACAACTCCAGGAGACCAGGATCCTTCAGCTCCGGCAGCGACTCCTCCACCGGTTCCAACAGGCAACATTTTTTAGCCACAGGCCGCAGGGGCGGACGATATCAAACAAACCCACCCGAAGAGCGCGGCGACAGAATGGTGACCCGAAGCCAGGTAAGCCAACCAATCAAGTGGTCAACATCTCCAGCTATTCCCTGTCACCAGCGGAACTAACGGTCCTACAGAAAGGATTATCTTTCTGTCCGACGCCCCACTGGGATCCATTCCAACTTGAAAAAGACCTGCATCGATTCTACAGATCGATTAGACTTAAGACTCACTTTGGCAACATGCCAACAATGGACACAGCTGGCAGGCCCTCCGGACTTTCTGACACCATCCCGGCATTATCCATTTTTTCTCTGGGACTTCGTAACGTCAGCACCTTTTCACCTCCTCACTCTTATCATGCCGTTGAAACATTTATTTCTCTTGTAGACCGTGACATCAAATCCTTATCACATGAACAAAGATTGGGATTCTTTCCAACACATACCAACATGACACTTGAAGAGAAACAGGCACTCTCTGCAATACGGTCTAATAATACAATTACCATAAAACCTGCTGACAAAGGGGGTGCTACAGTTGTAATGGACCGGTCACAATACCGTAGCGAGATACTTAGGCAACTGTCAGACACCAATACCTATAGGTCCATCCCTAGAGACCCCACTACAGTTATCACCAAAAAAATTAAGGACCTCGTTGGAGTATACCTGGACAACGGTACTATCGATAGCAAGACGGCTACATTCTTACAGAACCCCCACCCAATAATCCCAGTTTTTTACGTCCTTCCTAAAATACACAAATCTCTACATAACCCCCCTGGCAGACCTATCGTGGCCTCAACCGGTTCAGTCCTTTCACCACTGTCCATATTTCTCGAAAAAATTCTGACACCACTAACAAAAAACACTAGATCCTATATATTAGACACCAACCAATTTCTTGAGAAAATCAAACAGATACATCAGGTACCTCCCCACAGCCTTCTCGTCACCATGGACGTGAACAGTCTATATACATCCATAACCCACGAGAAAGGTATACGAGCCACCAGAGAGCTCCTGGCACGATCTGATATGTCTCAGAATGCTATATCCTTTTGTCTTGAACTTCTAAATATGGTCTTATTTGAAAATTATTTCCTATATGAGGACACATATTATGTCCAGTTGTGCGGGACCGCCATGGGTTCTAATGTGGCTCCGGCCTACGCTAATGCGTATATGGATTACTTCGAATCACATTACGTCTATAATAATGAGTCCTTTTCCCAACATGCTTTAGACTACTGTAGATACATAGATGATGTTTTCCTAATTTGGACAGGGTCATCAGATACCCTCGACTCATTCTTTTCTACCCTTAACTCCACTTTCCAAGAACTTAAATTCACGATCCATACCCATGCAACGGAAATTGCTTTCCTGGACACCTTGGTATTGAAAGACACCAACGGATTCCTACAAACGGACCTGTATACAAAACCCACGGACTGTAACAGCTTGCTACTTTATTCCAGCTGCCATCCCACCACCACTAAAAACAGTTTGCCCAGATCTCAATTTAAAAGAGTGTCCCGCATTGTAACGGACCCTGAGACGCGACAAGTCAGATTAACGTCCATGGCACAGAAATTCAGCGACAGGAATTATCCTTCTACTCTCCTGACGCAGGAACTCAACAGGTCCTCCGGTCCACCCACTAGCCCCACGCCACGCCATCCCCAGGAAAGGATACCGTTTGTCCATACCCATCATCCCTTCATGACTAAAATATACTCCGTCATCAAAAAACATTGGCCCCTTCTAGGTAGGGCCCACCCCGAAATCCCGTCTTTTAAGGTACCCGCACTTATGAGCACGAGGAGACCACCTAATATCCGCGATCAAATTGTCAGGGCTGATATGGGCAGCACACACCGGATACCTACCCAACAATTTTTAGGCTCACGACGCAACGGGACCTTCCCATGTTTGAACTGTGCTGCTTGCTCAAACGTAATAAAATCAGACAACGTGACCCACCCTAGGACTGGGAAGTCATATCCCATCCGTGGATTTTACACATGCGATTCTAATTTCGTGGTCTATACCATCAAATGCCCCTTCGGCCTACTGTACGTGGGCGAAACCACGCAACATATACGCGATAGAATCGCTAGCCATAAGTCCACCATCAGGTGTAACAAAACATGGCTTCCCCTACCTGACCACTTTATTAAGGCGAGACACACGGTGGCCCAACTTAAATTCCAGGTTTTGGAGCAGGTACCCCGACCTAGACGGGGTGGCAATCATATCAAACAATTAAAATCTAGGGAGACTTATTGGATATATACATTGGATACACTTGCACCTAGGGGTCTCAATAGGGAAATAGATTGGCTGATATAGTTCTTTAAGCCTATTGATATTGTCCTTTTCTTTCCCCGCAGATCCGTTGATCACCCCGGTGAGTCCCCTAGCCACATTACTCTAGCTATGTCCATATTTTCATTTCATACATGACCCCTTGTTAGTCTATCTATGTAGTAATCGTACCCTTATTATCGCTCATGTTATTTCTGCCACACTGCATTTTGTCTTATTTACATGCACTACCCTTTTCTACATTACAGTTCTAGCACTAGGTTCAATTTATTACCTTTTGTGCCTGCCCTACACTTTCAATGTCACCACTATACCATGCAATCATAGGTGACACTGCCCATGCTAGCGCATTGGCTTCGCTTTCCATGGCTGTGCATTACAGCGCCTGGGTTCCCCAGCAACCAGGCATCAACAATATCGCCGGCCGCGCATGCGCAGTAGCGCTCCGGAGCCGCCTGCATCACTTCCGGTACCGCAGGTCCTACTTCCGGTTTGCGCCTTCATAACACAGCAGCGCCAGCCACACTACACACTGACTGCAGGGCGCGGGAGCGCCGCATATTTACTGCACGTATAAAGGTAATAAGTCTTCCCCTCTTCTACCATTTATTGGTTTAGCTACCATTACATTTATTTACGTACATTTCCCTTACAGTACTATGCCTTACATTTCCACAGACCCCACACAGGGCTTTCTTTGCGTGATATACACACAGCTTACTGGCATCTAAGGTATATATTATACATCATTTCATCTATAGCCTCTCATTATCTATGTATCCTCCCTATATACCCTCCATCTCACGTACCTCTGTCTTCTCCACAGTATATGCCTCTACCTACCAGGATCTTTTCCTCTCCTCTGTGCACATTGAAGGTAAATTGTATCTAGTAAAATTGCCCAAGTGTACTGTCATATGGTCTTGCTTCAGGAGTCTTAGCCTTACCCTGTTATCATGTTTCTAACCTCATGTCTTCCTTGCTGACATACGAAGTGTTATATATTATGGAAGTATATCAGATTACGCTGCAGTTATTATGACTTTTTTTCCCCCCCTTTTCCCCTTTATTTTATTTTGCATTTTTCTCTCTTATCCAGGATGGGAACTTTATTTTTGTTGGACTTTAAATACGGTGTATTTCATATATTGTATGTTCATGTATTTTTTTGTCTGTTCTTTATTTTTTTCCATAGCGATTATATGATTAAGGCCCTGGCAGGGCCGAAACGTCATTATAATTACCTTTGGTCGCTTTTCATGTCACCTAATTCCACTTTATATAAATAAATCCTTCACTATTCGCAATATATATACAGAGTGTGCGGTGTACTATATTTTATATGTACGTGGGGCTGTCATAGCCCACTACACCTGCACCTCGCTCCCTTATTACCCTGAGTGCGCGCCAATTTTCTTTACATATCTTGCTATAGTCTTGGCTGCTGCACCGGGTTGCCCTAATGTCCACTACCACCTTTGTTTATGATACAGCCACTAGTGCCAGTATCATTTCATCAGTAACTGGTTCCACTGAGTTCCTCAAAACACCCGCAACGGATTTGAGAACCAGGGATTACGAGAAGACTAAGCGTAAGCTAGTCTCATATGACTTGCACTGCACTACCCTTGCCGAATATTTTCGTCAGAACAAAATTCCTAGAGGATTGAGATGTAATCTGCGACCTACTCTATTCGCAGACAATCCTGAATTCTGTGACAGGTATAAACAAATTCTCAATAAATGCTCACTAGACATTATTGTCCTGACAATTGAATACCTCCAAAAGGAAATTATTGACGTTCAAAAAAGTATCCAGGCCATCGAGACCCAGCTGACTACCACACTTTCATCTACGGATTGGACCGCACTCAAAACAAAAACGGACAAAGCCATCGCAGAGTTCGAGAAAAACCTACAGGAAAGAAAGAGACTTAAGTTCCAGCGAGACAGTGAGGACTACGCCAACGACAAGGTGTACAGATGGAGCGACTCCTCCAACACCCCAAATTGGCGGCAGCGCTACAACTCCAGGAGACCAGGATCCTTCAGCTCCGGCAGCGACTCCTCCACTGGTTCCAACAGGCAACATTTTTTAGCCACAGGCCGCAGGGGCGGACGATATCAAACAAACCCACCCGAAGAGCGCGGCGACAGAATGGTGACCCGAAGCCAGGTAAGCCAACCAATCAAGTGGTCAACATCTCCAGCTATTCCCTGTCACCAGCGGAACTAACGGTCCTACAGAAAGGATTATCTTTCTGTCCGACGCCCCACTGGGATCCATTCCAACTTGAAAAAGACCTGCATCGATTCTACAGATCGATTAGACTTAAGACTCACTTTGGCAACATGCCAACAATGGACACAGCTGGCAGGCCCTCCGGACTTTCTGACACCATCCCGGCATTATCCATTTTTTCTCTGGGACTTCGTAACGTCAGCACCTTTTCACCTCCTCACTCTTATCATGCCGTTGAAACATTTATTTCTCTTGTAGACCGTGACATCAAATCCTTATCACATGAACAAAGATTGGGATTCTTTCCAACACATACCAACATGACACTTGAAGAGAAACAGGCACTCTCTGCAATACGGTCTAATAATACAATTACCATAAAACCTGCTGACAAAGGGGGTGCTACAGTTGTAATGGACCGGTCACAATACCGTAGCGAGATACTTAGGCAACTGTCAGACACCAATACCTATAGGTCCATCCCTAGAGACCCCACTACAGTTATCACCAAAAAAATTAAGGACCTCGTTGGAGTATACCTGGACAACGGTACTATCGATAGCAAGACGGCTACATTCTTACAGAACCCCCACCCAATAATCCCAGTTTTTTACGTCCTTCCTAAAATACACAAATCTCTACATAACCCCCCTGGCAGACCTATCGTGGCCTCAACCGGTTCAGTCCTTTCACCACTGTCCATATTTCTCGAAAAAATTCTGACACCACTAACAAAAAACACTAGATCCTATATATTAGACACCAACCAATTTCTTGAGAAAATCAAACAGATACATCAGGTCCCTCCCCACAGCCTTCTCGTCACCATGGACGTGAACAGTCTATATACATCCATAACCCACGAGAAAGGTATACGAGCCACCAGAGAGCTCCTGGCACGATCTGATATGTCTCAGAATGCTATATCCTTTTGTCTTGAACTTCTAAATATGGTCTTATTTGAAAATTATTTCCTATATGAGGACACATATTATGTCCAGTTGTGCGGGACCGCCATGGGTTCTAATGTGGCTCCGGCCTACGCTAATGCGTATATGGATTACTTCGAATCACATTACGTCTATAATAATGAGTCCTTTTCCCAACATGCTTTAGACTACTGTAGATACATAGATGATGTTTTCCTAATTTGGACAGGGTCATCAGATACCCTCGACTCATTCTTTTCTACCCTTAACTCCACTTTCCAAGAACTTAAATTCACGATCCATACCCATGCAACGGAAATTGCTTTCCTGGACACCTTGGTATTGAAAGACACCAACGGATTCCTACAAACGGACCTGTATACAAAACCCACGGACTGTAACAGCTTGCTACTTTATTCCAGCTGCCATCCCACCACCACTAAAAACAGTTTGCCCAGATCTCAATTTAAAAGAGTGTCCCGCATTGTAACGGACCCTGAGACGCGACAAGTCAGATTAACGTCCATGGCACAGAAATTCAGCGACAGGAATTATCCTTCTACTCTCCTGACGCAGGAACTCAACAGGTCCTCCAGTCCACCCACTAGCCCCACGCCACGCCATCCCCAGGAAAGGATACCGTTTGTCCATACCCATCATCCCTTCATGACTAAAATATACTCCGTCATCAAAAAACATTGGCCCCTTCTAGGTAGGGCCCACCCCGAAATCCCGTCTTTTAAGGTACCCGCACTTATGAGCACGAGGAGACCACCTAATATCCGCGATCAAATTGTCAGGGCTGATATGGGCAGCACACACCGGATACCTACCCAACAATTTTTAGGCTCACGACGCAACGGGACCTTCCCATGTTTGAACTGTGCTGCTTGCTCAAACGTAATAAAATCAGACAACGTGACCCACCCTAGGACTGGGAAGTCATATCCCATCCGTGGATTTTACACATGCGATTCTAATTTTGTGGTCTATACCATCAAATGCCCCTTCGGCCTACTGTACGTGGGCGAAACCACGCAACATATACGCGATAGAATCGCTAGCCATAAGTCCACCATCAGGTGTAACAAAACATGGCTGCCCCTACCTGACCACTTTATTAAGGCGAGACACACGGTGGCCCAACTTAAATTCCAGGTTTTGGAGCAGGTACCCCGACCTAGACGGGGTGGCAATCATATCAAACAATTAAAATCTAGGGAGACTTATTGGATATATACATTGGATACACTTGCACCTAGGGGTCTCAATAGGGAAATAGATTGGCTGATATAGTTCTTTAAGCCTATTGATATTGTCCTTTTCTTTCCCCGCAGATCCGTTGATCACCCCGGTGAGTCCCCTAGCCACATTACTCTAGCTATGTCCATATTTTCATTTCATACATGACCCCTTGTTAGTCTATCTATGTAGTAATCGTACCCTTATTATCGCTCATGTTATTTCTGCCACACTGCATTTTGTCTTATTTACATGCACTACCCTTTTCTACATTACAGTTCTAGCACTAGGTTCAATTTATTACCTTTTGTGCCTGCCCTACACTTTCAATGTCACCACTATACCATGCAATCATAGGTGACACTGCCCATACTAGCGCATTGGCTTCGCTTTCCATGGCTGTGCATTACAGCGCCTGGGTTCCCCAGCAACCAGGCATCAACAATATCGCCGGCCGCGCATGCGCAGTAGCGCTCCGGAGCCGCCTGCATCACTTCCGGTACCGCAGGTCCTACTTCCGGTTTGCGCCTTCATAACACAGCAGCGCCAGCCACACTACACACTGACTGCAGGGCGCGGGAGCGCCGCATATTTACTGCACGTATAAAGGTAATAAGTCTTCCCCTCTTCTACCATTTATTGGTTTAGCTACCATTACATTTATTTACGTACATTTCCCTTACAGTACTATGCCTTACATTTCCACAGACCCCACACAGGGCTTTCTTTGCGTGATATACACACAGCTTACTGGCATCTAAGGTATATATTATACATCATTTCATCTATAGCCTCTCATTATCTATGTATCCTCCCTATATACCCTCCATCTCACGTACCTCTGTCTTCTCCACAGTATATGCCTCTACCTACCAGGATCTTTTCCTCTCCTCTGTGCACATTGAAGGTAAATTGTATCTAGTAAAATTGCCCAAGTGTACTGTCATATGGTCTTGCTTCAGGAGTCTTAGCCTTACCCTGTTATCATGTTTCTAACCTCATGTCTTCCTTGCTGACATACAAAGTGTTATATATTATGGAAGTATATCAGATTACGCTGCAGTTACTATGACTTTTTTTCCCCCCCTTTTCCCCTTTATTTTATTTTGCATTTTTCTCTCTTATCCAGGATGGGAACTTTATTTTTGTTGGACTTTAAATACGGTGTATTTCATATATTGTATGTTCATGTATTTTTTTGTCTGTTCTTTATTTTTTTCCATAGCGATTATATGATTAAGGCCCTGGCAGGGCCGAAACGTCATTATAATTACCTTTGGTCGCTTTTCATGTCACCTAATTCCACTTTATATAAATAAATCCTTCACTATTCGCAATATATATACAGAGTGTGCGGTGTACTATATTTTATATGTACGTGGGGCTGTCATAGCCCACTACACCTGCACCTCGCTCCCTTATTACCCTGAGTGCGCGCCAATTTTCTTTACATTAAAAAGGAAAGTCACACCTCAGGGACATTGTAATGGTCTGTAATGAGACACATTTTGTACTTGTTGAGTTCCATGTGTGCAAGGAGAAAAAGTCAGCCACCTTGTACAAATGCAGCAGTACTGCTGTACAAGGTGGCTGTTATACATAGAAACACCTGGGGGGGTGGGGGGCAGGCTCCCTTCAATTTCAGTTCATGTGCCTGCGTGGCATTTGCAGGACACGTTGCCAGCTACACAGCAGGGGAACAGCTGGCGGTGCTGAACCCCACTAACACATTGGCTGGTGTTTTTCTCTGTGCAGCCAGCATGTCCGGGCAAAAACTGGCGTTGTTTGAGCCCAGGGTCAGCAGGAGGAGGAGAGGAGCAAAGTGTAGGCCGAAGCCTGCACTGGTGGCAGCTTTTGGTCAGTTGTGCCAGCGTGGTTTGTGCTGGACACGATGCCGACTACACAGCAGGGGAACAGCTGGCGGTGCTGAACCCCACTAACACATTGACTGGTGTTTTTCTCTGTGCAGCTAGCATGTCCGGGCAGAAACTGGCGGTGTTTGAGCCCGGGGTCAGCAGGAGGAGGAGAGGAGCAGAGTGTAGGCCGAAGCCTGCACTGGTGGCAGCTTTTGGTCGGTTGTGCCAGCGTGGCTTGTGCTGGACACGATGCCAACTACACAGCAGGGGAACAGCTGGCGGTGCTGAACCCCACGAACACATTGACTGGTGTTTTTCTCTGTGCAGCTAGCAGTTCCGGGCAGAAACTAGCGGTGTTTGAGCCCAGGGTCAGCAGGAGGAGTAGAGGAGCAGAGTGTAGGCCGAAGCCTAGTTGAACCAATTTCAAAGGTTACCTTTAACCCCCCCCTCAGGTGTTGCAAGGTACAAGAGCCACACTTTGAACAGCATTAATGATGCACAAGTCAAAGGTTGCTCTATTTAATTTTGCTCCTTGCACACGCTGAATTAAACACGTACACTATTTAGCCCATTATACTGTCAAACAGTAGTGGAGGCGTGACTACTAGTCTTTTTAAGGAGACGCAGCACAGGTGTACAAATTTACACCTAGGTGCTGTGCGCAGATTCCTTACCGTTGTTATTTGCAGTACAGGAAACTGCGCTCTTGTGTTATCCCTTGGCAATACCCTGTTAGTGCAGGCCGTCTCATGACCTCATTTCATGTTGGCCGGTGCGGTTAACGATGGCCATAAATCCCAGACCCACAGTGGCTTTTCCTAAAGTCACACTGCGGTGCTGGGATTCGTGGCCTTGTGCAGTAAATATGTTCGCCGGTCACACATGTCCTTACACCTGCTTCAGACTGGGCGGCCTCAGCTGATCCCTTATCGCATGCCGCGGCCATGAGGCCGCACAGTCAGAAGAAGGCGGAAGGAGGGGAGTGAAGACAGGGGAACATATGCACTGCTCGTGCCCATCAATCACACCCTCGCAGTCAAAATATATGAGACAACGGGGGGCGTTGTGTCGGGCAGGGGGGACGCACAAGCACAGCCAGCCAACCAATGATGTCAGGAGACGGGCAGCGCTAACAATGGGGGTGCTGCGTGTCATTAAAAAGGAAAGTCTCACATCAGGGACATTGTAATGGTCTGTAATGAGACACATTTTGTACTTGTTGAGTTCCACGTGTGCAAGGAGAAAAAGTCAGCCACCTTGTACAAATGCAGCAGTACTGCTGTACAAGGTGGCTGTTATACATAGAAACACCTGGGGGGGTGGGGGGCAGGCTCCCTTCAATTTCAGTTCATGTGCCTGCGTGGCGTTTGCAGGACACGTTGCCAGCTACACAGCAGGGGAACAGCTGGCGGTGCTGAACCCCACTAACACATTGGCTGGTGTTTTTCTCTGTGCAGCCAGCATGTCCGGGCAGAAACTGGCGTTGTTTGAGCCCAGGGTCAGCAGGAGGAGGAGAGGAGCAAAGTGTAGGCCGAAGCCTGCACTGGTGGCAGCTTTTGGTCAGTTGTGCCAGCGTGGCTTGTGCTGGACACGATGCCGACTACACAGCAGGGGAACAGCTGGTGGTGCTGAACCCCACTAACACATTGGCTGGTGTTTTTCTCTGTGCAGCTAGCATGTCCGGGTAGAAACTGGCGTTGTTTGAGCCCAGGGTCAGCAGGAGGAGGAGAGGAGCAGAGTGTAGGCCGAAGCCTAGTTGAACCAATTTCAAAGGTTACCTTTAACCCCCCCCTCAGGTGTTACAAGGTACAAGAGCCACACCTTGAACAGCATTAATGATGCACAAGTCAAAGGTTGCTCTATTTAATTTTGCTCCTTGCACACGCTGAAGAAAACACGTACACTATTTAGCCCATTATACTGTCAAACAGTAGTGGAGGCATGACTGACTACTAGTCTTTTTAAGGAGATGCAGCACAGGTGTCAAAATTTACACCTAGCTGCTGTGCGCAGATTCCTGAGCGTTGTTATTTGCTGTACAGGAGTCTGCGCTATTGGGATCCCTTGGCCATGCGCTGTGAGCACTTCCTGTCTTCTGACCTCATTTAATGTCGGCCGTTACGGTTAGCGATGGACATGAATCCCAGACCCACAGTGTGTTTTCAAAAAATCACACTGCGTGGCTGGGATTCGTGGCCTTGTTCAGTAAATATGTTTGACGCTCACACATGTCCTTACACCTGCTTCAGACTGGGCGGCCTCATCTGATCCCTTATCGCCTGCCGCGGCCATGAGGACACCCAGTCTGAAGAAGGCGGAAGGAGATGAGTGAACACAGGCAAACATATGCACTGCACATGCCCATCAATCACACCCTCGCTGTTCAAAAAAATAAGACACCGAGGGGCGTTGTTTCGAGCAGGGCAGACGCACAGGCGCAGCCAGCTAACCAATGATGTCAAAAGACGGGCAGCGCTAACAAGGGTGGTGCTGCGTATCATTAGAAAGGAAAGTCACACCTCAGGGACAGTGGAATGGTCTCAATGAGACACATTTTGTACGTGTTGAGTTCCACGTGGGCAAGGAGAAAAAGTCAGCCACCTTGTACAAATGCAGCAGTACTGCTGTACAAGGTGGCTGTTTTACATAGAAACACCTGGGGGTGGGGGGCAGGCTCCCTTCAATTTCAGTTCATGTGCCTGCGTGGCGTTTGCAGGTCACGTTGCAAGCTACACAGCAGGGGAACAGCTGGCGGTGCTGAACCCCACTGACACATTGACTGGTGTTTTTCTCTGTGCAGCTCGCATGTCCGGGCAAAAACTGGCAGTGTTAGAGCCCAGGGTCAGCAGGAGGAGGAGAGGAGCAATGTGTAGGCCGAAGCCTGCACTGGTGGCAGCTTTTGTTCTGTTGTGCCAGCGTGGCTTGTGCTGGACACGATGCCGGCTACACAGCGGGGGAACAGCTGGCGGTGCTGAACCCCACTAACACATTGGCTGGTGTTTTTCTCTGTGCAGCTAGCACTTCCGGGCAGAAACTGGCGGTGTTTGAGCCCAGGGTCAGCAGGAGGAGGAGAGGAGCAGAGTGTAGGCCGAAGCCTGCACTGGTGGCAGCTTTTGGTCAGTTGTGCCAGCGTGGCTTGTGCTGGATACGATGCCGACTACACAGCAGGGGAACAGCTGGCGGTGCTGAACCTCACTAACACATTGACTGGTGTTTTTCTCTGTGCAGCTAGCAGTTCCGGGCAAAAACTAGCGGTGTTTGAGCCCAGGGTCAGCAGGAGAGGAGCAGAGTGTAGGCCGAAGCCTAGTTGAACCAATTTCAAAGGTTACCTTTAACCCCCCTCAGGTGTTGCAAGGTACAAGAGCCACACCTTGTGCAGCATTAATGCTGCACAAGTAAAAGGTTGCTCTATTTGTTTTGCTCCTTGCACACGCTGACTAAAACACGTACACTATTTAGCCCATTATACTGTCAAACAGTTGTGGAGGCGTGACTTGTCTTTTTAAGGAGACGCAGCACAGGTGTCAAAATTTGCACCTAGGTACTGGGCGCAGATTCCTGAGCGTTGTTATTTGCTGTACAGGAGTCTGCGCTATTGTGATCCCTTGGCCATGCGCTGTGAGCGCTTCCTGTCTTCTGACCTCATTTCATTTCGGCCGTTGCGGTTAGCGATGGACATGAATCCCAGACCCACAGTGTGTTTTCAAAAAATCACACTGCGTGGCTGGGATTCGTGGCCTTGTGCAGTAAATAGGTTTGCCGCTTACACATGTCCTTACACCTGCTCCAGACTGGGCGGCCTCAGCTGATCCCTTATCGCCTACCACGGCCAGGAGGCCGCACAGTCTGAAGAAGGCGGAAGGAGATGAGTTAAGACAGGCGAACATATGCACTGCTCGTGCCCATAAACCACACCCTCGCTGACAAAATAAATATGACAACGAGGGGCGTTGTTTCTAGCAGGGCGGATGCACAGGCGCAGCCAGCTAACCATGATGACAAAAGACGGGAAACGCTACCAAGGGGGGTGCTGCGTATCATTAGAAAGGAAAGTCACACCTCAGGGACAGTGGAATGGTCTCAATGAGACACATTTTGTACGTGTTGAGTTCCACGTGGGCAAGGAGAAAAAGTCAGCCACCTTGTACAAATGCAGCAGTACTGCTGTACTAGGTGGCTGTTATACATAGAAACACCTGGGGGGGTGGGGCCAGGTTCCCTTTAATTTCAGTTCATGTGCCTGCGTGGCGTTTGCAGGTCACGTTGCCGGCTACACAGCAGGGGAACAGCTGGCGTTGCTGAACCCCACTAACACATTGGCTGGTGTTTTTCTCTGTGCAGCTAGCACTTCCGGGCAAAAACTAGCGGTGTTTGAGCCCAGGGTCAGCAGGAGGAGGAGAGGAGCAGAGTGTAGGCCGAAGCCTGCACTGTTGGCAGCTTTTGTTCTGTTGTGCCAGCGTGGCTTGTGCTGGACACGTTGCCGACTACACAGCAGGGGAACAGCTGGCGGTGCTGAACCCCACTGACACATCACCTAGTGTTTTTTCTGTGTAGACAACACTTCCAGGTGGCAACTGACAGTGTTGAAACCCAGGGAATCAAAGAGGAGCAGAGTGTAGGCCGAAGCCTGCAGTGGAGCAATTTGAAAGGGAACCTTTAACCCCCCCCCCCCCCAGGCATTTGTTGCTGAAAGAGCCATCTTGTACAGCAGTAATACTGCACATGGAAAATGTTGGCTCCGAAAATTATGCTCCTTGCAAACGCTGAAGTACACACTCATATAATGTGTCCCCTCACACCGTCAAACCATCCCGGAAGTGGGACTTTCCTTTGTAATGTGACACAGCACAACCGTCATTCCAACCCCCTTGGTGCCGGGCGCCACCTCCTCAACGTTGTTTGGTTCTGTCACGGAGCCCGCGCTGTAATGTTATCCCTTGGCCATGCACAGTTAGCGGTGCCCGTCTTCTGACATCATGTAGGTGTCAGGCTGGCAGTGCCTGTGCGTCCAAGCTGCCCGAAATCCAACCTTGCAGTGTCATCTAATGTAGTCCCACTGCGGGCCAGGGATCCATGGGCATGCGCAGTGCATATCATCGCCTCTCACTCACCTCCTTCCTGCTTCTTCAGACTGTGCGGCGTCACGGCCGTGGCATGCTATTAGGGATCAGCTGACGCCGCCTAGTCTGAAGAAGCGTGAAGAAGGGGAGTGAGAGGCTAGTATATGCACTGCGCATGGCCATGGATACCAGGCCCACTGTGGGATCACATTAGACGACACTGCGAGGTGTGATTTCGGGCAGCGTGGACGCACAGGCGCAGCCAGGACGACAACAAATGATGTCAGAGGACGGGCAGCGCAAACTGTGCATGGCCAAGGGATAACATAACAGCGCAGGGTCCATGACGGAATCAAACAACGCTAAGGAGGCAGCGCACGGTGCCAAGGGGGTAGCAATGACGGCTGTGCTGCGTCACATTACAAAGGAAAGTCCCACCTCCAGGACGGTTGGACGGTGTGAGGGGACACATTACATGAGTGTGTAGTTCAGCGTTTGCAAGGAGCATAATTTCAAGAACGACCTTTCCCTTGTGCAGTATTAGTGCTGCACATGGTGGCTCTTTCAGTAACAAACGCCTAGGGGGGGGGGGGGACAGGTCCCCTTACATTTTAGTTGTGCCAGCGTGGCGGTCGCATGACACGTTGCCGGATACACAGCTGGGGATCAGCTGACGTTACTGAACCCCAATAACAGAGGAGCGACTGTTGACTGTGCACACAGCACTTCCAGGCACCAACTGGCGGTGTTAGAGCCCAGGGACAGCAGGAGGAGCAGATTGGAGGTATTGCCGCACACACAGCTGGGGATCAGCTGACGTTACTGAACCCCAATAACAGAGGAGCGACTGTTGACTGTGCACACAGCACTTCCAGGCACCAACTGGCGGTGTTAGAGCCCAGGGACAGCAGGAGGAGCAGATTGGAGGTATTGCCGCACACACAGCTGGGGATCAGCTGACGTTACTGAACCCCAATAACAGAGGAGCGACTGTTGACTGTGCACACAGCACTTCCAGGCACCAACTGGCGGTGTTAGAGCCCAGGGACAGCAGGAGGAGCAGATTGGAGGTATTGCCGCACACACAGCTGGGGATCAGCTGACGTTACTGAACCCCAATAACAGAGGAGCGACTGTTGACTGTGCACACAGCACTTCCAGGCACCAACTGGCGGTGTTAGAGCCCAGGGACAGCAGGAGGAGCAGAGGAACAGAGTGTAGGCCGAAGCCTGATTGGAGCAAGTTGAAAGGAAACCTTTAACCCCCCCCCCCCAAGACGTTTGTAGCTGAAAGAGCCATCTTGTGCAGCACTAAGGATGCAAAAGGAAAAGGTTGCTCTTTTAATTATGCTCCTTGCAAACACCGAAGTAAACACTAAAAATGTGTCCCTTTATACCGTTAAACCGTTCCGGAGGTGCGAATTTCCTTCGTAATGGGACACAGCACAGCTGTCATTCCTATCCCCTTGATGCCGTGCGCTGCCTCCTCAGCGTTGTTTTAAGCTGTCACGGAGCCTGCGCTGTTCTGTTAGCCCTTGGCCATGCCCAATTAGCGCTGCCTGTCTTCTGACATAATTTGGTGTCAGGCTGTCAGTGCCTGTGCGTCCACGCTGCTCCAGATCCCACCTCGCAGTCTCGTCTAACGTAATCCCACTGCGGGCCTTGGAACCATGGGCATGCACAGTGCATAACCTCGACTCTCACTCCCCTCCTTCCCTCTTCTTCAGACTGTGCGGTGTCACGGCCGTGGCATGCTAGGGATCAGCTGACGGCGCACAGTCTAAAGAAGGCGGAGGGAAATGAGCGAGAGCCCGAGGGGAAGATATGCACTGCGCATGCCCATGGATCCCAGGCCCGCAGTGTGACTCAATCAGAAGACACTGCGAGGCGGGATCTCGGGCAGCGCGGCCGCACAGGCGCAGCCAGCCTGACACCAAATTATGTCAGAAGACAGGCAGCGCAAATAGGGCATGCCCAAGGGATAACAGAACAGCGCAGGCTCCGTGACAGCTTAAAACAACGCTGAGGAGGCAGCGCATGGCACCAAGGGGGTAGGAATGACGGCTGTGCTGCGTCACATTACGAAGGAAAGTCCCAGCTCCGGGACGGTATAACGGTATCAGTGAACACATTTTATAAGTGTTAAGTTCTGCGTGTGCAAAGAGCTAAAAAAAAAGAGCTACCTTTTCCTTGTGCAGCATTACTGCTGCACAAGATGGCTCTTTCAGTAACAAACGATGGGGGGGGGGGGGGGACAGGTTCCCTTACATTTAGGTTGTTGTGCCAGCGTGGCGGTCGCAGGACACATTGCCGGCTACACAGCTGGGGATCAGCTGACGTTACTGAAACCCAATAACACTGGGTCGTATGTTTTTACTGTGCAGCCTGCACTTCTGAGCCGCAACTGGCGGTGTTGGAGCCCAGGAATAGCAGTTCAGGTGGTAGAAAGATGAACACAGCAGGAGACCTGGATGACACCCAATTACTTAATCAGGCAGAGGAGTGGCAAATTCCTGCGAGATCCAGGCCTGGTTCATTTTCAGGAAAGTAAGCCGGTCAACGTTATCGGAGGATAGTCGCATGCGACGGTCTGTTAGTACACCACCTGCGGCACTAAAGACACGTTCCGATAAGACACTAGCCGCAGGGCAAGCCAGCACCTCCAATGCATACTGGCTTAGCTCTGGCCATGTATCCAGCTTAGAGACCCAAAACTTGAATGGGGAAGAGCCGTCTGGGAGTACAGTAAGAGGGCAAGCCATGTAGTCTGTCACCATCTGACGGAACCGTTGCCTCCTGCTGACTGGAGCCGCCGGTGATGGTGTAGACATTTGGGGCGGGCACACAAAAGTGTGCCAGAGTTGTGCCATACTGGGCTTGCCTTGGGCAGAGGCACTGCTTCTGCTCCCTCTTTGGGCAGAGCCTCCCCCACTGCCTCGACGCACTGAGCTGCTTTGTAAAGCACTAGCAGCACTCCTCTCAGTTGGACAGGAGAAGATGATGGAATTCACCAGTGTGTCGTGGTACTCCCGCAATTTACGCTCCCGGGTCAACGCAGGGATGAGGTTTTGGACGTTGTCCCGGTAGCGAGGATCGAGGAGGGTGAACACCCAATAATCAGGCATGTTGAGAATGTGGTCGATGCGGCGGTCGTTTCTCAGGCACTGCAGCATGAAATCCACCATGTGCTGCAGAGTGCCAACTGGCCCAGAAACGCTGTCCCCTGCTTGAGACATGATCTCTGCCCGCTCGTCATCACCCCACCCTCGCTGTACACACTGACCACTGGACAATTGTGTCGCTCCCTCCTCTGGACGGAGCTCTTCCTCCTCCATTGACTCCTCCTCATCCTCCTCACAAATTGGCCCCTGCGTACCCCTTTGTGAGGAACCACGTGGCGCTGACTCTCCAGAAGCTGATGGAAAAGGTGACTCCTCATCCTCCACCTCTTCCACCACATCATCCCTTAACCCTTGCAAAGTTTGCTGAAGCAGGCAGATAAGGGGGACAGTCATGCTGACTAGTGCATCATCTGTACTTGCCATCCGCGTGGAATAATCAAAAGGACGCAAAACCTGGCAGACGTCCTTCATAGTGGCCCACTCTGTGGTTGTGAAGTCTGATCGGCGCTGACTGCGACTTCTTTGCGCCTGATGCAGCTGGTACTCCATAACTGCTTGCTGCTGCTCACACAACCGCTCCAACATATGTAACGTGGAATTCCACCGGGTAGGTAGGTCACATATGATGCGGTGTTCCGGAAGGCGGAATCGGCGCTGCAGAGCAGCAATGCGGGATCTGGCCAAGCTGGAACGCCGCAAGTGAGCACACTCTAGGCGGACCTTGTGCAGCAGGGCATCAAGATCCGGATAGTCCCTCAGAAAACTCTGCACAACCAAATTGAGCACATGTGCCAGACATGGGATGTGAGTGAGGTTGCCAAGGGCCAAAGCTGCCACCAGATTTCGGCCATTGTCACACACTACCATGCCTGGCTGGAGATTCGCTGGCAGTAACCACACATCGCTCTCCTGCTTGATGGCATTCCAGAGCTCCTGCGCTGTGTGGCTTCGATGCCCCAATGAAACTAGTTTCAAGACGGCCTGCTGACGTTTGGCCACGGCTGTGCTCATGTCGGTCATAGGTAAACGTTCACGGGTCCATGTGGAGGTGGACTGTGACGGATCCTGCAGAGAGGAATCAGAGGAACTGGTGTAAGAGGAGGAGTCGATGCGTACAGACTGGATTCCTGCAATCCTTGGAGTGGGCAGGACACGTCCTGCGCCACTCGCACGATCTGTACCTGGCTCAACAACATTAACCCAATGGGCAGTGAGGGAAACATATCGCCCCTGTCCATGCTGACTGGTCCACGCATCGGTAGTGAGGTGGACCTTGCTACTGACGGCGTTCAGTAGCGCATGTTTTATGTTTGCCTCAACATGCCTGTGCAGGGCAGGGACAGCCTGCCTGCTTAAGTAAAAGCGGCTGGGCACCTTGTACTGTGGGACTGCCAATGCCATCAAGTCACGGAAGCTGTCAGTCTCCACCAGCCTGAACGAGAGCATTTCCAGGGACAACAGTTTGGCAATGCCTGCATTCAGAGCCTGTGCTCGGGGGTGGTTGGCCGAGAATGCCCGCCTTTTCTCCCATGCCTGGACTACCGATGGCTGTAGAGTAGACTGGGAGTGTGAGGATGACTGGGAAGGTGGTGCTGTGGGTGGAATTACACTAGGTCTCTGGACAACAGTGGAGGAAGAGGCAACACGAGATGAAGAGGTGGTAGCTGCCGCTGTTGGTTGGCCTACGTCTTCACTGTGTTTCTGTAACTCCACCGCGTGCCTGTTCCGCACATGTTTCCACATATTTGTGGTATTGAGGTTGCTGACACTTTTACCTCTTTTTACTTTCTGATGACACAGCTTGCATTTGACAAAACAAATGTCATCTGCAACTGTGTCAAAAAAGGACCAGGCACTGCAAGTCTTGGGAGCGCCCTTTTTGGCTTTGGAAAGAGACAGGCTCCTAACGGGTGCCAAAGTGGAGGCTACAGGCTCCGCAGTCTTCCCCCTCCCTCTCCCTCTTTGGCCCGTAAGGGGAAGCTCTTCCTCAGAGCTGCTCCCACCACCTTCCTGTTCCTCACGCCACGATGGGTCAAGGACCTCATCATCTCCACTACCCTCTGCCACCAACTGCTCCTCCTGGGTAGTCTCGGCAGCACAGTACGCATCAGAAAGCGGCACCTGAGTTTCATCATCAGATGCGTACTGCGCTGTGGTCACCGGAGGCACTGGCCCACCTGCCTCTTCAGAGTCAGAGAGATAAAGCTTTTGGGCATCACTGCACACTGCCTCTTCTTCCATTTCTCCAATGCTGCTTGGCTGGCCCCCTGTTTCCAAGCCAAGAGATTCAGAGAACAGAAGTAGAGACTAGAGACGGCTCCTGTCCTGGGCTCTCTGACTGCCTGGCCAATTTGGCAGGTGGTGAAGAGACAGATGGCTGCTCTCCAGTGCTCTGTGCCTGAGAGGATGTGGCACTAACTGAAGTCGATGCCGAGGCGTTAGCTGCCATCCACCTGACAACGGCTTCAATTTGGTCTTCACGTAGCAGCGGTGCACGGCGCTCTCCGACAAAGCTGCGCATGAAGGACTGTTCCCTGCTGAAACTGAGTGACGACGAGTCACCGGCGCCCGCAGCAGGCACAGAATCACCACGTCCTCTCCCTGCTCCTCTCCCTGCTCCGCTCCCACGCCCACGTGCCTTACTCCCTACCCTCTTCATCTTGGTTGACAGATAAAGATAAGCAGAAAAGTACTAAGGCCTTAGTGTGCTTATTCCTGAAATGCTCCTCCTAACAGGTGTAAGAAACACTAATGTTGTAAATTGTGGACTAAACTTTATTATTTTTCAAATGTGGCCTACACAAGTGTTAAGTTGTGTTTGGTGAACTTAACTTTTTTTTTGGTGCAGATCGGGCTACAGAGCTAGTTTAAATCACACGGAGACCGTGTAGACAGCCGTAAACGGCGCTGCAAGGCCAAAAAACCCTCCTCTCGGTTATCCTATATAGTGTTTTTCCACTATTTAGCTGGATACGAGTGGAAAGACACTAATAGGAATTTTTTTTTTCAAATTTTAAACTGGCTGCACTATTTGAAAAAAAGGAAATTGTTTTTCAAGGTATGAGGCAGTAACGCACCCTGAGCTGAATCCAACCTGCTATGGCTGCACACAGACTACAGGGCGAGCTGCGCTCACACAGAGACCGTGCAGACAGCCGTAAACGGCGCTGCAAGGCCAAAAAACCCTCCTCTAGGTTATCCTATATAGTGTTTTTCCACTATTTAGCTGGATACGAGTGGAAAGACACTAATAGGAATTTTTTTTTTCAAATTTTAAACAGGCTGCACTATTTGAAAAAAAGTAAAATTTTTCTCAAGGTATGAGGCAGTAACGAACCCTGAGCTGAATCCAACCGGCTATGGCTGCACACAGACTACAGGGCGAGCTGGGCTCACACGGAGACCGTGCAGGCAGCCGTAAACGGTGCTGCAAGGCCAAAAAAACCTCCTCTAGGTTATCCTATATAGTGTTTTTCCACTATTTAGCTGGATACGAGTGGAAAGACACTAATAGGAATTTTTTTTTTCAAATTTTAAACTGGCTGCACTATTTGAAAAAAAGGAAATTGTTTTTCAAGGTATGAGGCAGTAACGCACCCTGAGCTGAATCCAACCGGCTATGGCTGCACACAGACTACAGGGCGAGCTGCGCTCACACAGAGACCGTGCAGACAGCCGTAAACGGCGCTGCAAGGCCAAAAAACCCTCCTCTAGGTTATCCTATATAGTGTTTTTCCATTATTTAGCTGGATACGAGTGGAAAGACACTAATAGAAATTTTTGTTTTTCAAATTTTAAACAAGCTGCACTATTTGAAAAAAAGTAAAATTTTTCTCTAGGTATGAGCCAGTAACGAACCCTGAGCTGAATCCAACCGGCTATGGCTGCACACAGACTACAGGGCGAGCTGGGCTCACACGGAGACCGTGCAGACAGCCGTAAACGGCGCTGCAAGGCCAAAAAACTCTCCTCTAGGTTATCCTATATAGTGTTTTTCCACTAATTAGCTGGATACGAGTGGAAAGACACTAATAGGAATTTTTTTTTTTCAAATTTTAAACAGGCTGCACTATTTGAAAAAAAGTAAAATTTTTCTCAAGGTATGAGCCAGTAACGAACCCTGAGCTGAATCCAACCGGCTATGGCTGCACACAGACTACAGGGCGAGCTGGGCTCACACGGAGACCGTGCAGACAGCCGTAAACGGCGCTGCAAGGCCCAAAAAAACCCCTCTAGGTTATCTTATGTAGTGTTTTTCCACAATAGAGCTGGAGACTGGTGGAAAAACACTAATAGGAAATTTGAGAAAAAATGTGCAGCAGGCTGCACTAAGAGCAAAAAAGGACAACTGTGTGAGGCAGTGTGAACCCCCCCTGAGCTGAATACAACCGGGTATATGGCTGCACACAGATTACAGAGTGAGCTGCACACACACACACAGAGACCTTGCAGAACGCTGTTAAAACAGTGCTGCAAGGCAAGAGCAAGGTGAACAGTGAAGAACACACAGCGTTTTGCTAAATTAGCCTTTGGAAAGGAAAATAAAGCAATTAGCTAGCTCGACTGGCCCTCAGTTAGAACACAGCATCCTGTCCCTAACTGAAATCACAGCAGAGTGAGCGCAAAATGGCGGCAGCGTTTTTTATAGTGCAGAGTGACATCATTTCAGCAGCCAATCCAAGCCTTGCCAGTACTTACATGCCCACCATGCTAAACAGGATGTGCCCACACTTCCAATCATTCCTCATTGGCTGCTGCGTTCAGTTTGAATTCTGGGAACTTCCGATTCCGGTATCCGATACGCGGGAAGTATTGGAATTCGGTATCGGAATTCCGATACCGCAAATATCGGCCGATACTTGCGGTATCGGAATGCTCAACACTAGTAGTGAGGAGAGAGATTAATTAGACAGGCAGCAGCGCTAAGGACGGACTGGATAGGTGCGAATGTTTTAGAAGGTATGCCACATAGGAGGATGTTGCAGTAGTCAAGGCAGGAGATGATTAGGGCATGCACAAGCATTTTGTTAGTGAGGGTGGAGGAAAGGACAGATTCCGGAAATATTTTTGAGCTGGAGGCGACAAGAGATGGCGAGAGCTTGGATGTGTGGTTTGAAGGACAGGGCAGAATCAAGGGTTACTCCGAGGCAGCGGATTTCCGGGACAGGGAAAAGTGTGATGTCATATATTGTGATAGATAGATCAGGTAGGGAAGATATGTGAGATGGAGGAAAGATAATTAGTTCACATTTGTTCACATTGAGCTTGAGGAAGCGAGAAGAGAAGAAGGAGGATGTGGCTGATAGACACTCTGGTATTCTGGACAGCAGAGAGGTGACATCTGGGTCAGAGAGGTAGATCTGAGTGTCATCAGCATATAGATGGTACTGGAAGCCATAGGACTTTATGAGTTGTCCCAGGCCAAGGGTATATATTGAGAAGAGAAGGGGTCCTACGACAGAGCCTTGAGGGACATCAACAGAGAGAGGGCGAGATAAAGAGGTAGTGTGGGAATAGGAAACGCTAAATGTGCGGTTGGTAAGGTATGAGGACATCCATAATAGGGCAAGGTCTTTGACACCAAAGGAAGAGAGAATCTGTAGTAGGAGGCAGTGCTCAACTGTGTCGAAGGCAGAGGACAGGTCAAGAAGGAGGAGTATAGAGAATTGTCCTTTAGCTTTGGTTTTAAGTAAGTTGTTAGTAAGTTTGGTCAGGGCAGTCTCAGTGGAATGGTGGGGATGGAAGCCAGATAGTAGATTGTAGAAGAACGATTCAGATGCAAAGTGTGAGGAAAGTTCAGCGTGGACATGCTGCTCAAGGAGTTTGGAAGCAAATAGAAGCAGAGATATGGGGCTATAGCTGGACATAGTGCTCGGGTCAAGGGATGGCTTTTTGAGGCTAGTTGTGATTGTGGCATGTTTGAAAGCAGAGTGGAAGGTACCAGAAGTTAGTGATAGGTTGAAGAGATGGTTAGGGATGGGATAAGTGTGGTGGTGAGGTTAGGGAGGATGTGGGATGGGATGGGGTCAAGTGCACAAGTGGTAAGGTGTGATTTGGAGAAGAGATGCACGCTCTACTTCAGTGATTTTTAGAGGGAGGTTATGGGGTTTGGCATTGGTTTTGAATACAAAGGGGTTGTGGTGGTCAGACATTCAGACTTGCCTTGTCAAAATGTAACAAAATGTAACAAAATGCATGTAATGCTCTATGGCTGACTAACTGAATCCAGAAATATTTCCCATTATTTTATTAAGTAAGCTGCACATTATTAGGCATTGATGTGATTAAAGGGAATCTGTCACCTAATTTTTTGCCCTATAAACTGTAGCCACCACCATCAGGGGCTTATCTACAGAATTCTGTAATGCTGTAGATAAGCCCCTGATGTAACCTGAAAGATGAGAAAAACAAGTTAGATTATACTCACCCAGGGGCAGACCCGATGCGGTCCGGGTCCGATGGGCATCGCGGTCCGTCCTCTTCTTTGGTTCCTGTCGCGGCTCCTGTGCAGCTGTACTTTGTCTACCCTGTTGAGAGCAGATCAAAGTACTGCAGTATGCAGGTGCCCGGCCTCTCTGACCTTTCCCAGTGCCTGCGCACTGCAGTACTTTGCTGTGCCCTCAACAGGACGCAAAGAAGAGGATGACATCGTATGAAGATGGGAGGCGCTGGACCCAGACATGAGACGCCCATCATACCGGACCACTCCTGGGTGAGTATAATCTAACTTGTCTTTCTTATCTTTCAGGTTACATCCGGGGCTTATCTACAGCATTACAGAATGCTTTCAATATGCCCCTGATGGCAGTGGCCGCAGTTTATAGGGCAAAAATTAGGTGACAGATTCCCATTAATGTTATGGACCACTGTGACTGAAGATTGTGTGTCTAGTACAATTATAGATTACTATATTGACTCCGTTCTACGCCCGGGTGGCGAGCATTTATTTTGGTATATGGTCTCCATCCTGTCATGTACTGCTCCATCTTGCTCCCCCATCCTGTCATGTGCTGCACCCATCCTGCGCCCCCATCCTATCATGTGCTGCTCCCATCCTGCGTTCCCATCCTGTCATGTGCTGCTCCATCCTGCGCCCCCATCCTGTCATGTGCTACTCCATCCTGCGTTCCCATCCTGTCATGTTCTGCTCCATCCTGCGCCCCCATCCTGTCATGTGCTGCTCCCATCCTGCGCCCTCATTCTGACATGCGCTGCTCCCATCCTGCGCCCCCATTCTGACATGTGCTGCTCCCATCCTGCGCCCCCATTCTGACATGTGCTGCTCCCATCCTGCGCGCCCATTCTGACATGTGCTGCAACCATCCTGCACCCCCATTCTGACATGTACTGCACCCATCCTGCGCCTCCATTCTGACATGTGCTGCACCCATCCTGCGCCCCCATCCTGTCATGCGCTGCTCCTATCCTGCACCCCCCTTCTGTCATGTGCTGCTGCCATCCTGTACCCCCATTCTGTCATGTGCTGCCCTATTCTGTCATGTGCTGCTCCCATCCTGCACCCCCGTTTTGTCATGTGCTGCTGCCATCCTGCACCCCCGTTCTGTCATGTGCTGCTCCCATCCTGCGCCCCCGTTCTGTCATGTGCTGCTCCCATCCTGCGCCACCGTTCTGTAATTTGCTGCTCCCATCCATATGCCCCGTACACTGCTCCATAAAGGTTTATGGCCCCCATAAGATGCTCCATAGTATATGCCCCGTACACTGCTCCATAAAGATTGATGGCCCCCATAAGATGCTCCAAAGTATATGCCCCGTACACTGCTCCATAAAGGTTTATGGCCCCCATAAGATGCTCCATAGTATATGCCCCGTACACTGCTCCATAAAGGTTGATGGCCCCCATAAGATGCTCCATAGTATATGCCCCGTACACTGCTCCATAAAGGTTGATGGCCCCCATAAGATGCTCCATAGTACTATATGCCCTGTATGCTGCTGCGATATATATAAAAAAAAATAACATACTCACCTAGGCGGGGACACCATCGCGCTGTGGGGATCAGGTGCCGGAGTCGCCGCTAGCTCAGGCCCCCGACACTTGCTATATTCACCTGGCCCTGATCCAGCGCTGCGTGTCGCTTCTTCCGGGTCCTCTGGCTGTGACTGTTCAGTCAGAGGGCGGCACGCATTAAGCGTGTCGTCACGCCCTCTGAACTGTGAACGTCACAGGCAGAGGACCCGGAACACAGAGCCGCACGCAGCGCTGGAACAGGACAGGTGAATATAGCTTATACTTACCCTCCTGGCGCGTCCCTGCCTCTCCGTTAGAGATCGCGGTGTGCGTTAAGTGTTTACGCATACCACGATCTCCTGGGAGCGTCACTCTGTGGGGTCCAGACTGCGCCGGCGCTTGCGCTTGCGCAGTCTATTAAGGCTTCGGACAGAGTGACGCTCCCAGCGTTATATTATAGATGTCTATAGTATTATCAGAGGACTATGGCTATATTTGGGAGCTTTATGGATGCTTTATGGTAGATACTATTATGGTAGCTGCTTTATGGTAGATAGTGTTGTGGAGGTAAAGGATCTTATATTATGGGGCACTGTGGATGTTTCATGAATTATCAAGTTGCTGTAGCAAATGGTATAGAGGTTCTGTGACTGCTGTTATGGTGGCTCTATGACTTTGTAGATAAAGTGAAATGACCAAACTGCCTGTCAAAAGTGCCAGAAACTGCTACAACTCAATCTGCATACAGCATGCTGAAAACACTTGTGCCTTTGGCACACTTGTCTGTTTTTGTCACATATGCTATATATTTAGATTTTAATGTATATGGCAAAAATCCATTTTACTGTCTTCCATATGTTATACTCTTTTTTGTTTGTTTTAAACGTTCCCAGACTTTTATCTCTAATAATACATGTCCTAATGTTCTTTGTTACATTGTAGTATAGTTACATTTTATGAACGTTTAAGATATATATTTTTTAAAAGCATTCATGTTACTCATATGAACGGCAATGTTTTAAGCAGTCTGTATAGTATAGGGGGAAGGGACTGATACCTGTTTCAGCTAGATTATTTACAGATGACTAAAGCTGTATGCAAAATTAATACTGGCATTTCAAAAGTAAGTTAAGGAAGGTTAACTGTGATATAACACAAAGTTATACTTCATGACCTGCAATAAATGAGTAAGAATGTCTGAGGCTGTCTGTTCACAGCAGCAACTTGAACTGTTTTCATGAACTCATCAATCAATGTGCCCTTCGATGACATATCTACCACATGTTAAAAATGATAACACTGTGATATCATGTAGCCATCACTTGATAAACTATGTGTTTCCAGAAAAGAAAATATTCATACGATTTTAGAGAAAAGTAGAAGTTATGATATATAGTAAACCTGAAATATTTTTAGTTATGGCACAATGTTTAATTTGCACAATAACTGATCATACCATCCTGCTCATTACTCAAAACTGGGAAAACATTGCATATCTGTTTTGTATATGTCCCCATTCTTATCAATTGGGTAATAGGTATTTTTGATACTGGAGATGCCTTTCTTCCGTAAGTTATCATCTAGACTTGACACAATGGACACATCCATTACACAGGATATAGCAGGGGCACATTTATCAGATTTATCAGATTCATCAGATTATTTTGTTTCTGGAACTTTTTTTTAACATCCAATTGTGGAACTTATCTTTTTCATAAGATCTATTAATAAAAATATACTTTGTTTGTGGACAACCCCTTTAAGAGCTGCATTTTTTTGTGCACTGGCACTTTAATTTCTATATTTTTTGTGTTGCTGCACTTGATGTTCTTGCACTCTGCATTTTATGAATATTATATTAATTGATGGGAATATCTAGATCCATGCACTTTTTGATCATTTACAAGGTCTATAGGATTTTCTATCTGATTAATTATTTTATCTTGGTCTCTGGGACACTCTTTTTTCATATTTGCATCATAATTTTTGCACTGTATTCTCCGCCTTCATTTATTTTATCTTGTCTGCTGTCCACTTTGTTTTTCAAAAACTATTTTTACTATTTCATTATTGATTCTGTGCTGGATTCTAGTATGTGTTTTAATGATGAGCTATTGGACTGCAAATGGCCCATATATTGCTCTTGCACTGTTGCCTTTTTCTGTCTATATCCACCTTTATATTAAACTACTATAATTTGTTCAAGTAATGTTTTTTGCTTTCCTTTGGTGAGAAAATATAGATTCCTCATGACTCCATTAATTCAACACTCTGTGTAGCTCTATAGTAAGGCAGAAAACTACCTCACACTACCTTAGGCTCTTTTCATATTGCTTTCTTGCCTACTTTCAGTGGTCCCTCCGGGACTTGTGTCCAAACCCCCCGCAAAACAGGATTTGGGCCTATGCGCTGACAGAACCATAGACTATAAGGGTGCCGACAGTGTCAACATGTGCTCTGTCGTACGTGATCTTTTACTGCGTCTGAGTGTCAGCATCTATTGGGCATATATGCCCGCAATTGATGCACAACAGAGCACACATTGACTATCGGCACCATTATAGTCTATGACCCATGTGGGCGCATGTGTCCGAATCCTGTTTTGTCCCGATAGGACCACAAAGACACGAGGGACATCACTCACCCCTCTGTTGAATGTATGATTTATTGGATGATTTATTTCGTTCAGAAAATTCATTCTTTTAATGGTATGGCTCTCATGATATGACAGTTTGGTTCAATGGCTAATATTGTTAATGGCTCAGTGGCTAATCAATGCTAATATTGATGCAAAAGATTACCACAAGAATTTAGATCTCTTAATTAAGATGGCCAATATAAAAAAAAAGTTTCAAGCTCTTAACCCCTTAGTGACAGAGCCAATTTGGTACTTAATGACCGAGCCAATTTTTGCAATTCTGACTACTGTCACTTTATGAGGTTATAACTCTGGAACGCTTCAACGGATCCCGCTGATTCTGAGATTGTTTTTTCATGACATATTGTACATCATGTTAGTGGTAACATTTCTTCGCTATTACTTGCGATTATTTATGAAAAAAACGGAAATATGGCGAAAATTTTTAAAATTTTGCAATTTTCAAATTTTGTATTTTTATGCCCTTAAATCAGAGAGATATGTCACAAAAAATAGTTAATAAATAACATTTCCCACATGTCTACTTTACATCAGCACAATTTTGGAAACAAAATTTGTTTTTGTTAGGGAGTTATAAGGGTTAAAAGTTGACCAGCAATTTCTCATTTTTACAACACCTTTTATTTTTAGGGACCACATCTCATTTGAAGTCATTTTGAGGGGTCTATATGATAGAAAATAATGAAGTGTGACACCATTCTAGAAACTACACCCCTCAAGGTTCTCAAAACCACATTCATGAAGTTTATTAACCCTTTACGTGCTTCACAGGAACTGAAAAAATGTGAAAGGAAAAAATGAACATTTAACTTTTTTTTGCAAACATTTTAATTCAGAACCATTTTTTTATTTTCACAAGTGTAAAAACAGAAATGTAACCATAAATTTTCTTATGCAATTTCTCCTGAATACGCCAATACCCCATATGTGGGGGTAAACCACTGTTTGGGCGCACCGCAGAACTTGGAAGTGAAGGAGCAATTCAATGTAGAATTGGCAGGAATTGAGATTGGACGCCATGTCACGTTTGGAGAGCCCCTGATGTGCCTAAACAGTGGAAACCCCCCGCAAGTGACACTATTTTGGAAACTAGACCCCTTAAGGAACTTATCTATATGTGTGGTGAGCACTTTGAACCCCCATGTGCTTCACAGAAGTTTATAACGTTGAGCCGTGAAAATAAAAAATCACATTTTTTCTACAAAAATGATCTTTTTGCCCCCAAATTTTTATTTTCACAAGGGTAACAGGAGAAATTAGACCACAAAAGTTGTAGTGCAATTACTCCTGAGTACGTCGATACCCAATATGTGGGGGTAAACCACTGTTTGGGCGCACCGCAGAGCTTGGAAGAGAAGGAGTGCCGTTTTACTATTTCAATGTAGAATTGTCTGGAATTGAGATCGGACGCCATGTCGCATTTGGAGAGCCCCTGATGTGCCTAAACAGTGGAAACCCCCCACATATGACACCATTTTGGAAACTAGACCCCTTAGGGAACTTATCTAGATGTGTGGTGAGCACTTTGAACCCCCATGTGCTTCACAGAAGTTTATAACGTTGAGCCGTGAAAATAAAAAAATCGCATTTTTTCTACAAAAATGATATTTTGGCCCCCAAATTTTTATTTTCACAAGGGTAACAGGAGAAATTAGACCTCAAAAGTTGTAGTGCAATTACTCCTGAGTACGTCGATACCCAATATGTGGGGGTAAACCACTGTTTGGGCGCACCGCAGAGCTTGGAAGAGAAGGAGTGCCTTTTACTTTTTCAATGTAGAATTGTCTGGAATTGAGATCGGACGCCATGTCGCATTTGGAGAGCCCCTGATGTGCCTAAACAGTGGAAACCCCCCACAATTGACCACATTTTGGAAACTAGACCCCCCATGGAACTTATCTAGATGTGTGGTGAGAACTTTAAATGCCCAAGTGCTTCACAGAAGTTTAGAATGCAGAGTCGTGAAAATAAAAAATATTTTTTTTCCACAAAAAAGATTTTTTAGCCCCCAAGTTTTTATTTTCACAAGGGTAACAAGAGAAATCGGACCCCAAAAGTTTTTGTCCAATTTATCCCGAGTACACTGATGTGCCATATGTGGGGGTAAACCACTGTTTGGGCGCACGGCAGAGCTCGGAAGGGAAGGAGCGCTATTTTGGAATGCAGACTTAGATAGAATGGTCTGTGGGCATTATGTTGCGATTGCAGAGCCCCTGATGTACCTAAACAGTAGTAACCCCCACAAGTGACCCCGTTTTGGAAACTAGACCCCCCAAGGAACTTATCTAGATGTGTGGTGAGAACTTTGAATGCCCAAGTGATTCACAGAAGTTTAGAATGCAGAGTCCTGAAAATAAAAAAATATTTTTTTTCCACAAAAAAGATTTTGTAGCCCCCAAGTTTTTATTTTCACAAGGGTAACAGGAGAAATTGGACCCCAAAAGTTGTTGTCCAATTTATCCCGAGTACGCTGATGCCCCATATGTGGGGGTAACCCACTGTTTGGGCGCACGGCAGAGCTCAGAAGGGAGGGAGCACCATTTGACTTTTTGAGCGCAAAATTGGCTGTCGTGTTTGGAGACCCCCTGATGTAACTAAACAGTGGAAACCCACCAATTCTAGCTCCAACCCTAACCCCAACACACCCCTAACCCTAATCCCAACCCGATCCATAATCCTAATCACTAACCCTAACGATAATCACAACCCTTACCCCAAAACAACCCTAATGTCAACCCTAACCATAACCCTAATCAAAACCCTAAATCCAACACACCCCTAATCCTAATCTCAACCCTAACCTCAAACCTAACCCTAATCCCAATACACCCCTAATCACAACCCTAACCTTAACCCTAATCCCAAACCTAACCCTAATCCCAAGCGTAACCCTAATGCCAACCCTAACCCTAATACCAACTCTAATCCAAACCCTAACCCTAAATCTAACCCTAACTTTAGCCACAACCATAGCCCTAACTTTAGCCCCAACCCTAACCCTAGCCCTGATGCTACTTTCACACTTGTGTCGTTTGGTATCCGTCGCAATCCGTCGTTTTGGACAAAAAACGTATCCTCCAAATGTGACCGCAGGATGCGTTTTTTTGCCCATAGACTTGTATTGCTGACTGATGGCCACACGTCGCGTCCGTCGCGCACTGGATCAGATGTGTTTTGGCGGACCATCGGCACAAAAAACGTTCAATGTAACGTTTTTTTGTACGTCGCGTCCGCCATTTCTGACCGCGCATGCGTGGCCGTAACTCTGCCCCTCCTCCCCAGGACATAGATTGGGCAGCGGATGCATTGAAAAACTACATCCGCTGCCCACGTTGTGCACAATTTTCACAACGTGCGTCGGTATGTCGGGCTGACGCATTGCGACGTCCCCGTACCGACGTAAGTGTGAAAGAACCCTAACCTTGAATTTAGCCCCAACCCTAACCCTAAATTTAGCCCCAACCCTAACCCTAACCCTAGCCCTAACCGTAACCCTAACCCTAGCCCTAACCCTAACCCTAGCCTTAACCCTAACCCTAGCCCTAGCCCTAACCCTAGCACTAACCCTAACCCTAGCCCTAACGCTAGCTCTAACCCTAGCCCTAACCCTAGCCCTAACCCTAGCCCTATCCCTAGCTCTAACCCTAGCCCTAACCCTAGCCCTAACCCTAGCCCTAACTCTAGCTCTAACCCTAGCCCTAACCCTAACCCTAGCCCTAACCCTAACCCTAGCCCTAACCCTAGCCCTAACCCTAGCCCTAACCCTAGCCCTATCCCTAGCTCTAACCCTAGCCCTAACCCTAACCCTAGCCCTAACCCTAGCTCTAACCCTAACCCTAGCCCTAACCCTAACCCTAATTTTAGCCCCAACTGCTCTTCTCCTGTCGGCCGGCAGATGGCGATAGATGGCGGGCCTGCCATTTTCTTTTCCCCGGCAGCCAGGAGGATCCAGGGACACCGGTGAGTATGATAGGGTCCCCAAATCTCCCTATTTCTCTGTCCTCTGATGTGCGATCACATCAGAGGACAGAGAATTACACCCCCAGCAGCCGAGACCCCAAAGATTCTCCTGGTGCCGGCCGGCGGGCGCACTGCGCATGCGCCCGCCATTTTGAAGATGGCGGCACCCATCGGGAGCCACGAAGAGCACCGGGGGAGATAGGTGAGTATCTGGGACCCCTTTTCTCTGTCCTCTGATGTGCGATCACATCGGAGGACAGAGAAATTAAAAAGAGATCGCGTTTTGTTTTTTTTTGCGATCGCCGGTAAACGGTTAATTACCGGCGATCGCAAATGCGGGGTTGGTAAAAAAAAACCCCGAATCATGTTCTCTGGGGTCTCGGCTACCCCCGGCAGCCGAGACCCCAGAGAAAATTTGACTCTGGGGGGCGCTATTTACTTTTTCCACAGCGCCGTTAATTAACGGCGCTGTGGTTTAAGTACCCTTAGCGGCCGCCGTTAAAAGGCATATCGGCAGTCGCTAAGGGGTTAAAACTTACTACTAGCTGTTAGGGATGAGCAAATAGCTTCGGATCACTCCTTATCCAAACAGCTATAGCACTTACCGAATAGCTGCCCAACAAACAAGCTCTCCATGCATGTATTGTGACAGTCACACAGCCGCGACACATGCAGCTGCGGCGCCGGACAGCTGATTATCGGGAGCGCTCCAGGTATGCAGATAACCACTTATTCGAAGATATCCGCTCATCCGTACTAGCTATTGCTTTAAAAGACTATGTAACAGTAGCAAGCTTAGTGGCTACAAAACCACTCCAACTCCCATTCGGAATTTTATATTTTTTTTGTGTAATTGTATTTAATATAAAAGGACTAAATTAGACATTTCCAATACAATGAATACAATTCCCAAATTAATCATATGTAAACATATACTGTGGAATCCTGTGATTCATATATGCCTAAATGTTGCAGAATGTTTACAAATTATACCAGTAAAATATATCATTGAAATTTTCAAACGTGGACTTTTTTTGACACAAATATAACCATATGTAAAGATATATTAGTAAAAGTAACAACAAAATGATTACTATAAAATTCTGCACATCAAAAAATTAAAGTTGTCAAAGTTTTGTATTTAAACAAAATATTCATTGGATATCCCATGATCAGGTTTGGTAAGAAACTGTTTTTGAATGTTAACTAAGGCAGAATACGTTATTTTCAACAAGATGAGCATTCTTGTGCATTTCATGTTTCCGAGAAACTGCTCTGTGTCTAATAGCTATAAAACATTTTAGGGAAGTCATAACTTATTTATTTGATGTTTTCTTTTTTCCATTTTTGTTTTTATTTAGAATTTATATCACGCATGTTTTTATTTATGGATACACGGTTATTGTTCACAAAGCAAAACTTGTGTGACGATTGCCAGTTATTTATTACCTAAGGCAGACTCTTAATATACTTCTGTTTCAAATAAAAACTTGTACATATGACAATGGAACCAATGCACAACTAATTTATTCCAACTTTACCAAGAAATATTTGTGTTTCTCTGACGAAACTCAGTGTCTAGCTGCGTGCAAATTGCATAAAACAGTGGTTGGGATCTTTTCAGATCAGGGCAGACTAACATGAATGCAAACATTGTGAAATATACAGCTGGTGAAATACCTTACCTATTGAGCACATCACCAAGTTTTGAAGAAAATATATTTCTAAAGGTGCTATTGACATGAAATTCTCACCAGATGTCGGTAACAATCCATCTAATCCACACAGGTAAATCAATTGAACCATAAATGTCAATAAATTAAGTTGAGTCTAATAATGATAAGTGACCCAGGGAAAAATAATTGAGCACATGAAGAAAGAGAGGTGCAAAAAGCCATGGAAAGTCATGACACCAGCTGACATTGTTCATTATTTAGAAAACAATCCTGCCACTTAGTGAAAAATAATATATCAGCTGGTTCAACTGATGGCCTATACAAAGGTGCCTCATTACCAAGGTGCCACACAAGAAATATTTCATGATAGGTAAAACCAGTGAGCTGTCTCAAAACCTTCGCAATCTTATTGTTGCAAAATATACTGCTGTCATTAAAGAAGGATTCCTAAAATATTGAAGGTTCCAGTGAGCACTGAACAATGCATGTTTCTCCAAACACTAGGCCTCTTGAAGCAATTATCACCAACAAAGGTTTTTGTATGAAGAATTAAATATATTTCAGTAAGCATGATCAATACATTTTCCCTGTGTCATTTCTTATTATTACACATAACGTAATTTAAGGACATCTATGGTTTGATTTGTCTGTGTGAATTGAATGGATCTTTGTAGACACCTGGTAAAATATTGGTGACATGTCCAAATTATCATTTCATTCTCTGTATGTACACATATACAGTATATACAGTGCCTAGTGAAAGTATTTGACTCCCTGCAACTTTTCAACCTTTTCCCACATATCATGCTTCAAACATAAAGATACCAAATGTAAATTTTGGTTGAAGAATCAACAACAAGCGGAACACAATTGTGAAGTTGAACGAAATGTACTGGTTATTTTAAATTTTTGTAGAAATTCAAAAACTGACAAGTGGGGCGTGCAATATTAAGGTCTCTGCAGCTGTTTGAGAGGACAGGGAGCTTCTAACAATGACACTTCTTAGATTTGGGGGCTGCCTATAACACAGTAGTTGGGGATCTGGAAAAATGGATTGTAAGCTGACATCTTTTTGTAGTAAAGGTTGTAGTTTCCGTGCAGCTCCCCTTAGCACCTCCAAATTTGGATTGTAGGTAACTACTAGAGGTACCCAGTTATTTTCTTCTTTAGCTTTGTAATGTAGCAGGTGATTTGCTGATATTCTAGTTGCGCTTGTAATTTGGTTTTGAATTGTTCTCGGATGGTAGCCCTGAATCAAAAAGGTCTTTCTGAGGCGACCAAGGTGCTTATCCCTATCCATTGGGTTGGAACATATGCGATTGTATCTGATGGCTTGGCTGTAGAAAATAGAGTTTTTTTATGTGTTTTGGATGGAAACTGTCCCATTTAAGGTATGTTGGGCGGTCAATTGGCTTCTGATACAGGGATGTCTCTATTTCATCTTTCTGCAGCTTAATGATCATGTCAAAAAAATTAATTTCAGTGCTGGAGTAGTTGAGTGTTAAGTTCAAAGTTAGATGAAACTGTTCATGGAACGTCTTTATCTGTGGCTCAGACTAAATCCAGATAATTAAAATGTCATCAATGTAGCCGTAGTGCCTGATAGAACATGAGGATAAAAAGTCGCTTTCAAGCTTGGCCATGAAAAGATTTGCATACTGTGGGGCCATTTTACTTCCCGTTGCTGTGCCAGTCTCCTGTAGATAGATCTTGTTGTCAAATTCAAAGTAATTGCGGGTGAGGATGAATTTTATAAGTTTCAGCACAGAATCCGCATCAGTCCCTGTGTTTTCCAGGTAGAACTTGCAGGCATGTAATCCATCCTGGTGTGGGATATTACAGTACCAAGATTCCACATCCATGGTGGCCAGGATGGTTCCTTCTGGTAGAGGACCTATTGCTGCTAGTTTATTCAATAGGGCAGTAGTGCCCTGGATGAAGCGGGGTGTATCCTTTACCAGGGTTTTCAGAATACCCTCTACCCATCCAGATACCTGCTCTGTATGGGTGCCCACACTTGAAATAATTGGCCTTCCTGGATGGTTGATTAACACTTCTATATCTACAATTTATGTATCTCTATATATATTCACTATATAGTATTTACTTTATTTTCTTTTTAATATATATGCTTATTTATATTCTTCTGCACTTCATTTACATTCAGAATTTATATTCACTGTGGTCCTACCACTCATTTCATATCATTATTGATTTTATTTCCACATATTCAGCTATGTTTTTTTTTTCACTTCACATATTATCATTGTGATACTATGTATCTTTTATGCACTTAAAGTTGCTCTCAAATCATTCTTTAAGGTTGAGACACTCTTTTTTATTTAAATTATACCCTTTTGCATTTATGTATGCATGTACTGTTAATTCTTGTGCCTGAGAGACTGCTCTATCCTCACATGGAGGAATTCACCATATAGGGAGGCTGTGTCTGCCACTGCAGAATACCTCCATTAACCTGGGCAACTTCCCCTGATGAACCCCCACAACGGGGAGGGAAACGCGTCGGGACAGAAAAAGAGGACACACTATCCAGGGTGACTACATTTGTCAAAGGGCATCACAAAATAGGCTCAAACTTGGGTACTGCCCTTGTTAGGGTGGGAGTCTTATGCACGGGGCACGACAGGGAAAGTAGCCTCTATTTGTCTCCCCCCCATTCTGTCTCTCCCCCATAATTGTGGTCTCACGTATCCTGATACTACAGGAATCTACAGGAAATCGAGAGGCAACGTGTTGTGAATTCTGCCTTTGGGCTCCCTCCGGTGGTTGTAGGTGGTAATGCAGTTGTCTCTGGGCTGCAGTCCTGGACAGGTGTATCTGCTGATTGCAGTTCTGACTGGAGTATTTAGGTTTGCAGGACTCATTCGTCCTTGCCAGTTGTCAATGTTTCTTGGGAAGTATTGGATCTCTGTCTGGCTTCTCCGGCTTAGCTGCCAATTCAGCAAAGATAAGTGTCTGTTTTTTTTTCTATGGCACACAAGCTGTGTGCTTGTTTTTGATTGCATTCATGCTCTGAGTTTAGTAGTCTCTGGAGTTGCAGATATACGCTCCACATCTTTAGTTAGATGGAGGAATTTTTGTATAATCTGCTGTGGATATTTTTGGAAGGGTTTTAATACTGACCGCACAGAACTCTGTCCTATCCTTTCCTATTTTAGCTAGAGCGGCGTCTTGTGCTAAATCCTGTTTTCTGACTGTGTGTGTGTTTCCTCTCCTACTCACAGCCAATATTTGTGGGGGGCTGCCTATCCTTTGGGGTTCTGCTCTGAGGCAAGATAGTATTCCTATTTCCATCTTTAGGGGTATTTAGTCCTCCGGCTGTGACGAGGTGTCTAGGGCTTGTTATGTACACCCCACGGCTACTTCTAGTTGCGGTGTTAAGATCAGGATTTGCGGTCAGTATAGTTACCACCTACTCCAGTGAAAGTTTTCATGCTGCTCCAAGGTCACCGGATCATAACAGTACAACTGGCCAATAATGAGTTAAATGCATCTCAGAAGAAGGGAAGAAAGGTGTTGAGCCATTTTTTTTCTTCAGTCTGCTTTATCTTCTCTTCCCTCTTTATCTCTGGGTGGCTGAGGAGCTTTGTGCAAGCATGAATGTTCAGGAATTAGTTTCTCGTGTAGACCAACTTGCTGCTAGGGTACAGGCTATTTCTGATTATATTGTTCAAACTCCTGTTTTAGAGTCGAAGATTCTTACTCCTGATTTGTTTTTTGGTGACAGGTCCAAATTTTTGAGTTTTAAAAACAACTGTAAACTATTTTTTGCTCTGAGACCTCGATCCTCTGGTGATTCCATTCAGCAGGTTAAAATCGTCATCTCCCTGCTGCGTGGCGACCCACAGGATTGGGCGTTTTCTGTTGTGAATTCTGTTGTCGGGCTCCCTCCTGTGGTCATGACTGGTACTTCGGCTGGTTCTGTCCATGGACTTCCTCTGGTGGCTGTGGGTGTTTCTGAGTTTCCTTCCACAGGTGACGAGGCTAAGTCGTTAGTGGGCTGCTCTATTTAACTCCACTTAGATCTTTGCCCCATGCCAGCTGTCAATGTTGTACTATTGGTCTAGTTTGCTCCTGGATCATTCTGGTTACCTGTTTATTCCAGCAGAAGCTAAGTTCCTCTTTGCTATTTTCTTGTTTGTTATTTTTTCTGTCCAGCTTGCTATTGTGAATATTGCCTTGCTTGCTGGAAGCTCTGGGATGCAGAGGGGCGCCTCCGCACCGTGAGTCGGTGCGGAAGGGTTTTTTTTCCCTGCTCACTCTGCGTGGCTTTTTGTAGGTTTTTGTGCTGACCGCAAAGTTACCTTTCCTATCCTCTGTCTGTTCAGTAAGTCGGGCCTCTCTTTGCTAAATCTATTTCATCTCTGTGTTTGTGATTTCATCTTACTCACAGTCAATATATGTGGGGGCTGCCTTTTCCTTTGGGGAATTTCTCTGAGGCAAGGTAGGCTTTATTTTCCTATCTTTAGGGCTAGCTAGTTCTGAGGCTGTGACGAGTTGCATAGGGAGCGTTAGGAGCAATCCACGGCTATTTCTAGTGTGTGTGATAGGATTAGGGATTGCGGTCAGCAGAGTTTCCACATCCCAGAGCTTGTCCTGTATTTTTGTATTTTTCAGGTCTTTCCGGGTGCTCTTGACCATCAGGTCCATTCTTGTCCTAACCACCAGGTCATAACAGTTTTCCCTGGAATCTGGGAATCCGTCTTTGCTTAATGTAGACTCCTTTTTTCAGGCTTTAGGATTATTATATGATGAACCTAATTCTGTGGATCAAGCTGAGAAGACCTTGTTGGTCCTGTCTCAGGGTCAAGAGCCGGCAGAATTGTATTGTCAGAAATTCAGAAAATGGTCTGTGTTGACTAAATGGAATAATGATGCTTTGGCGGCAATTTTCAGAAAGGGTCTTTCTGAATCCGTTAAAGATGTTATGGTGGGGTTTCCCACGCCTTCCGGTTTGAGTGATTCTATGTCTCTGGCCATTCAGGTTAGGCTATGGGTTGAACTAGATGGACTTATAGTCTTCCTTCAACCTTAATAACTATGTAACTATGTAAGATTCAGATTGACCGGCGCTTCTGGGAGCGCAGAACTGTGCACGCTGTGGCGTTGTTCTCAGAGCAGACTCCTGAGCCAATGCAGTGTGATAGGATTCTGTCTAAAATGGAACGACAAGGATTCAGACATCAGAATAGGTTGTGTTATTATTGTGGCGACGCTTCTCATGTCATTTCAGTTTGCCCTAAGCGGACAAAGAGGATCGCTAGTTCATTTACCATCAGTACTGTAAAACCTAAATTTCTGTTATCTGTGTCCTTGATCTGCTCATTGTCATCATTTTCTGTCATGGCGTTTGTAGATTCAGGCGCCGCCTTGAACTTAATGGACTTTGAGTTTGCCAGGCGTTGTGGTTTTCCCTTGCAGCCTTTGCAGAACCTTATTCCTTTAAGGGGCATTGATGCTACACCCTTGGCTAAAAATAAGCCCCAGTTTTGGACACAGGTGACCATGCGCATGGCACCAGCCCATCAGGAAGATTGTCGATTTCTGGTGTTGCATAATTTGCATGATGCTATCGTGCTGGGTTTTCCGTGGTTGCAGGTACATAATCCTGTGTTGGATTAGAAGTCCATGTCTGTGACTAGTTGGGGTTGTCAGGGGGTTCATAATGATGTTCCTTTGATGTTAATCTCCTCTTCTTCCTCTTCTGAAATTCCAGAGTTTTTGTCTGATTTTCAGGATGTATTCGATGAGCCCAAGTCCAGTTTCCTTCCACCGCACTGGGACTGCGATTGTGCTATTGACTTGATTCCAGGTTGTAAGTTTCCTAAGGGTCGACTTTTCAACCTGTCTGTGCCTGAACATACCGCCATACGGAGCTATATTAAGGAGTCTTTGGAGAAAGGGCATATTCGGCCATCTTCTTCACCGTTGGGAGCGAGGTTCTTTTTTGTTGCTAAAAAAGATGGTTCCTTGAGACCCTGTATTGATTATCGCCTCTTGAATAAAATCACGGTCAAGTTTCAATACCCTTTACCTTTGCTTACCGATTTGTTTGCTAGGATTAAGGGAGCTAGTTGGTTTACGAAGATTGACCTTCGGGGGGCATATAATCTTGTTCGTATTAAGCAGGGTGATGAATGGAAAACTGCGTTTAACATGCCCGAAGGCCATTTTGAATACCTTGTGATGCCATTCGGGCTCACTAATGCTCCATCTGTTTTTCAGTCCTTCATGCATGATATTTTCCGGACTTATATTGATAAGTTCTTGATTGTATATTTGGACGATATTTTGATTTTTTCCGATGATTGGGAGTCTCATGTGGAACAGGTCAGGATGGTATTTCAAATCCTTCATGACAATGCCCTGTTTGTGAAAGGGTCTGAGTGTCTCTTTGGGGTGCAGAAAGTTTCTTTTTTGGGCTTTATTTTTTCTCCCTCGTCTATAGAGATGGATCCGGTTAAGGTTCAGGCCATTCATGATTGGATTCAGCCCACATCCGTGAAGAGCCTTCAGAAATTTTTGGGTTTTGCAAATTTTTATCGCCTTTTCATTGCTAATTTTTCCAGCGTGGTTAAACCCTTGACCGATTTGACGAAGAAAGGCGCTGATGTGGCGAATTGGTCCTCTGCGGCTGTCTCTGCCTTTCAGGAGCTTAAACGTCGATTTACTTCTGCTCCGGTGTTGCGCCAACCGGATGTTTCTCTTCCGTTTCAGGTTGAGGTTGACGCTTCTGAGATTGGGGCAGGGGCCGTTTTGTCTCAGAGGGATCCTGTTGGTTCCTTAATGAAACCGTGTGCCTTCTTTTCCCGTAAGTTTTCGCCTGCTGAACGCAATTATGATGTCGGCAATTGGGAGTTGTTGGCAATGAAGTGGGCGTTTGAGGAGTGGCAACATTGGCTTGAGGGAGCTAAGCACCGTATTGTGGTCTTGACCGATCATAAGAATTTGATTTACCTCGAGTCTGCCAAACGCATTTCGTGGTCTCGTACCTTCCGGGTTCTAAGAACATTAAGGCTGATGCACTCTCTAGGAGTTTTTCGCCTGATTCTCCTGAGGTCTTAGAACCGGTCAGTATTCTGAAAGAAGGGGTGGTCCTTTCTGCCATTTCCCCTGATTTACAACGGGTTCTTCAGGAATTTCAGGCTGACAAACCTGACCGCTGTCCTGTGGGGAAACTGTTTGTTCCTGACAGATGGACTAGTAGAGTGATTTCTGACGTTCACTTTTCCGTGTTGGCTGGTCATCCTGGCATTTTTGGTACCAGAGACTTGGTTGGTAGGTCCTTTTGGTGGCCTTCTTTGTCGCGTGATGTGCGTTCTTTTGTGCAGTCCTGTGGGACTTGTGTGCTGGCCAAGCCTTGTTGTTCCCGTGCTAGTGGGTTGCTTTTGCCATTGCCGGTCCCTGAGAGGCCCTGGACGCATATTTCTGTGGATTTTATTTCCGATCTTCCGGTTTCCCAGAGGATGTCGGTTATCTGGGTTGTTTGTGATCGGTTCTCTAAGATGGTTCATTTGGTGCCTTTGCCTAAATTGCCTTCCTCTTCGGATTTGGTTCCATTGTTTTCTCAGCATGTGGTCCGTTTGCATGGTATTCCGGAGAATATTGTGTCCGACAGAGGTTCCCAGTTTGTTTCTAGATTATGGCGGGCCTTTTGTGCTAGGCTGGACATTGATTTGTCTTTTTCTTCTGCGTTTCATCCGCAGAAAAATGGTCAGACCGAGCGAACTAATCAGACTTTGGAGACTTATTTGAGATGCTTTGTGTCTACTGATCAGGATGATTGGGTGGCTTTCTTGCCATTGGCTGAGTTTGCCCTTAATAATCGGGCTAGTTCGGCTTTCTTTTGTAATTTTGGATTTCATCCTCGTTTTTCTTCTGGGCAGTTTGAGCCTTCTGACTGTCCTGGTGTGGATTCTGTGGTTGACAGGTTGCAGCAGATTTGGGCTCATGTGGTGGACAATTTGGTGTTGTCTCAGGAGGAGGCTCAACGTTTTGCTAACCGTCGTCGGTGTGTTGATTCCCGGCTTCGGGTTGGGGATCTGGTCTGGTTGTCTTCCCGTCATGTTCCTATGAAGGTTTCTTCTCCTAAGTCTAAGCCTCGGTTTATTGGTCCTCATAGGATTTCTGAGATTATTAATCCGGTGTCTTTTCGACTGGCGCTTCCGGCCTCTTTTGCTATCCATAATGTCTTCCATAGATCTTTATTGCGGAAATATGTGGAGCCCGTTGTTCCCCCTGTTGATCCTCCGGCCCTTGTGTTGGTTGATGGGGAGTTGAAATATGTTGTTGAGAAGATTTTGGATTCCCATTTTTCGAGGCGGAAGCTTCAGTACCTTGTCAAATGGAAGGCCTATGGCCAGGAGGATAATTCTTGGGTTTTTGCCTCTGATGTCCATGCCGCTGATTTGGTTCGTGCCTTTCATCTGGCTCATCCTGATCGGCCTGGGGGCTCTGGTGAGGGTTCGGTGACCCCTCCTCAAGGGGGGGTACTGTTGTGAATTCTGCTTTTGGGCTCCCTCCGGTGGTTGTAGGTGGTAATTCAGTTGTCTCTGGGCTGCAGTCCTGGACAGGTGTATCTGCTGATTGCAGTTCTGACTGGAGTATTTAGGTTTGCAGGACTCATTCGTCCTTGCCAGTTGTCAATGTTTCTTGGGAAGTATTGGATCTCTGTCTGGCTTCTCCTGCTTAGCTGCCAATTCAGCAAAGATAAGTGTCTGTTTCTTTTTCCATGGCACACAAGCTGTGTGCTTGTTTTTGATTGTATTCCTGCTCTGAGTTTAGTAGTCTCTGGAGTTGCAGATATACGTTCCACGTCTTTAGTTAGATGGAGGAATTTTTGTATAATCTGCTGTGGATATTTTTGGAAGGGTTTTAATACTGACCGCACAGAACTCTGTCCTATCCTTTCCTATTTTAGCTAGAGCGGCGTCTTGTGCTAAATCCTGTTTTCTGACTGTGTGTGTCTTTCCTCTCCTACTCACAGCCAATATTTGTGGGGGGCTGCCTATCCTTTGGGGTTTTGCTCTGAGGCAAGATAGTATTCCTATTTCCATCTTTAGGGGTATTTAGTCCTCCGGCTGTGACGAGGTGTCTAGGGCTTGTTAGGTACACCCCACGGCTACTTCTAGTTGCGGTGTTAAGATCAGGATTTGCGGTCAGTATAGTTACCACCTACTCCAGTGAAAGTTTTCATGGTGCTCCAAGGTCACCGGATCATAACAGCAACGACCGGGTGAGATTGTGCCATTTTTTTTCTAGTGCACTGTTAACCATGAGCACCAAATTGTAATTTTAAATAAAATGTACAAGTTTTATAGGTATACATATTAAATGTTAAGTTTTAGAGGTTAGTGGCTGGCTATGCTGTTCTGCTTGTTAATATTAGTCGGATTTATCTAGAGCAGTACGTTCAGATTTTGATTTGCTGAATTCTTGTGCCTGCATTTGCAGGCAATATGAGAGGATAGAGATTTCTTCTGTCTTCTTTTCCATGTCCTGGTGCCTGTCGGTGTGGTTCGGGAGCATCGCGGGGTGTGTCTTTAGATTCGGTGCTCCGGTCATGTGACTCGATCCAAGCTCGTGTCTTATGTGGGCGTGGTTTGACTCACGGCAAGACCATCCACTCTGATGCGCTCCTGGATGCCCCCTCCCCTCGCCAGCCAGTGCAGTGTGTGCCGCTATAGCGTTATACTTCATGACATATGTTTATTAGGCACTGATATGTGGTGCATAGGCACTACTTTTTTAGGGGGAGGTCCTTTTGTTTGGTTATGGAGTGAATGTATGTTACTTTGGGGATCCCTTCAGAATATACGATTGGTCAGTAATTATATCACTTCCCTAAAGACTTAAATGATCTGCCCATTAGATATACTGCATAAATCATCTTATTATAACTAAAGGATTGGCTTTTTACAAACATATGAGATAATGATATGTCTTTTATAAAGGTGACTATATAAGACAGCTTTCTTTAACCCTTAGATACCTTGCCCATTTTCGGTTTTGCGTTTTTGTTTTTCCATCCCCTTCTTTCTAAAGCTATAACTTTTTAATTTTTCTGTCAACAACGCCATGTGAGGGCTTCTTTTTTTTGCAGAACGAGTTGTACTTTTGAACAGCACCATTGGTTTTACCATATTGTGAACTTGAAAATGGGAAAAAAAATTCCAAATGCGGTGAATTTTTTTTTACCATGTTCACCAAATGCTAAAACTGACCAGCCATTATGATTCTCCAGGTGATTATGAGATGATAAACACCAAACATGTCTAGTTTCTTTTGTATTTAAGTTGTGAAAAAAAATCCAAAGTCTGGTAAAAAAGAAAACAAAATTGCACCATTTTCCGAGACCCGTAGTGTCTTCATTTTTCATGATCTCAGGTCGGGTGAGGGCTTATTTTTTTGCGTGCCAAGCTGATGTTTTTTTTTATACCATTTTGGTGCAAATTTAATCTTTTTATCATAATGCAATGTCGCGGTGACCAAAAAATGTAATTCTGGCGTTTTTACTTTTTTCTCGCTGTGCCGTTTAGCGATCAGGTTAATCCTTTTTTTATTGATAGATCGGGCGATTCTGAACACGGCGATAGCAAATATGTGTATATTTGATTTTTTTGTTGTTTTATTTTGAATGGGGAAAAGGGGCATGATGTAAACTTTTTTTAATACTTTTAAAATCATTTTTTTTACTTTTGGCATGCTTCAATAGTCTCCATGGGAGACTAGAAGCTGCTGTAACCCAATCGCTACATACAGGCGATGCTGACATGTAGAATTGCTGACTTGCTATGAGCACTGACCACCAGGTGGTACTCCTAGCAATCCGACACTGACAACCATAGAGGTCTTCAGGAGACCCCTGGTTGTCATGCCAACCCACCGGTGACCCACAATCACATTATGGGAGTCACCGGTGTGACCATTTCCAGCCTGATAGCTAGAAGTGCACGTTAAATGCCGCTGTCAGTTTGACAATGGCACTTAACTAGTTAATAGCCATGGGTGGATGTGATTCCACCCACGTCTATTCTGGGCATGTCAGCTGTTCAATACAGCTGACATGTCCCGAGAAAGATGTGGGCTCAGCGCCAGAGCCCACATCAAGGGGAGGGAAGCGTCCTCTGCTGTACTAGTATGGCCGTACTAGTATGGTGGAGGTCGCAAAAGGGCTAATGCAGGTAATGAGTTGATTAGGAGCATCTAACTGGTCTGTCGGAGCCAGAACTCTTAATGGTTGGTATGGGATCAAATACTTACTTGTCACTGCAAATTGCAAATAATTTAATATAATTTATACAATGTGATTTTATCTTTTACATTCTATCTCTCAATCTTAAAATAAACCTACCCTTAAAATTATAGATTGTTCATGTCTTTGTCGGTGAGCAAGGGGTTACTCGTTACTGGGTCCAGTTGGCTCAAAAGGGGGATGTCATGGTGGCTGAACCGGTCCTTGGCCCTGGGACATTCGTATAAAAGGGAAAGGTATTTAAAGGGAATAAAGTTTGTGTTCGTGACTTCACCTGTGGTATTCGGTTAGGGTGACCGACGCTGCTTTAAGGGGTCCGCTGGGGTGATGTTATAGCAGCTAGATGGCATACCTTCCCACAGGTGAAGTATATCCCCAGGGCTTCCCAGTGTGAAGATGGTAGAATGGGAAGAGGTGTAGTGAAGAACGAGGACAGAGGATTGCAGTCTCTTTACCTTGTTTACTGTTGGTTTCAGCAGCCACAGTCCAGGGCACCAGATCACAGGGCAGGTAGAGTCTGTCCGGTTTGGAGGCAAGTCCAGAGTCCTCTTATCCAGGTGGAAATCAATAGCCTTACCTTGCACTGTACTGGTGTAGTCCCTTACTGCATAAGCTTCAAAAAAGGTCCTCACAGATGTGGTGTTCCTCTCTCTGTCGCCCATAGTCGGATAGGACAAAACCCATATGACTGGTGGCTTGAGGCGGTTTAAAGGGGCTCAAGCAGGCCCCAGCCTCTGAGGGGTGCCAACGTGCCTCCTGGGTGTAGATGTGGACAGGTAACGTGCAATTAGCTGTCCTGCCGGTCTCTGAAGTAAGGCGTAGAGGTCCTTACTACCTCGGTATTCCGGCTACCGGTTATTTGCGCCTCAGAAGGAGGCAGCCTGCTCAGGCTGGTCCCCTTCTGGTATCCTCTCCTGTGCTTTGCTTTCCTTCATGCTCACTGCAACATATTCTGCTTTCTGAAATGTCTCCTTCGGGGAGCTGCAGCTCTTAGGGCATGCACAGCTCCGTGGACCCTCTGTCCTCCTCAGACAGATGTCTGGAACGTTCTAACTTTCCCTACAGAATACCAGTTATATATATATATGGGGAGTCAACTAGTAAATAGGATCAAAAGCTCCCCCTGGTGGCCTGGAGTGTGAGTATGTTGCATGCTTGTGGTACCTGGATGCAGTTATCTTTTCTTGCCTCCAAACGTAGCATCACTCTTCCCTGGAGGAAAGCAATACCACTGTGATGACCAGGACCCTGGGGCTCCACACATGTTACAACAATCTAATGTATTCTTCACATGTCTTGGCTCTTTGGTAGGGTGGCAAGGCAGATGCATTTTCCTACAAATAAAACATCCAAGCCTGGCTATGGTTTGCCAAAACCTACATCAAGTCTGCCAACAGCAAGTGGGAAAGCAATAACCTTGTGTAATGATACCAAGGTTCAATTTTTTTTGGCCATAATTTCAAAAGAACCATAACCATAGTAAATCAAGAGCAAGCGCAGAACACTCACAAACCTCATTAAAGTCTGAAGTCCCAGCCCAAGGTGAGATTTCAGCATAAGTGGTGCCAATCTTGAGTTGTGGTGAGCACAGGATATGTCATGTTGAGAAGCTGAGGTACTGGAGAGGTGATTTTACATGTTTTTTATGTCCTGAGGCTCGTAGAGGCCATAGAACATAATAAAGGGCCTTAAATTAATAAAGAAAGGCTTCTCTGTGAATTGAATTTCCCAGGAAAATCCAAACGGACAGGTGAATTCAAATATTGCCTGGTCCTATCATCTCTACCTAATTATAATTGAAAATCTGTGGGTTGACCTGAAGATGGCTGTACATTGACAGATTTGGAGCACTACTCCAAGGAAGAGTGGGCAAAGAATGCCAATTCTATATGTGCCATTATAATCGACATTTGTTGTCAGGAGCTGAGTTATAGCTGGCACAATTGTGAATATTCAAGAACAAATTACAGCAAATTTGGAAATTATGTAAAGTAAGGGCTCTTTCACACAGCAGATTTTTTTAGTTCCGTCAACTTTGCAGATAAATTAGGGAACCATTACAATTAATTTGCATTTTCAAATGTCAAACGCACTACAGATGTTTGTTTTTAAAAAACAAACATCTACTGTACTGTATGGAGTGGGTCGTTAATGCCAGCATGGACTAGAAATAGATTCAATACATGTATGAGAAAAATAACTGATTAGTGAAAGTGCCCTTAAAGCAGAAAATAATGGAAATATTTAATAGTTGGGCAGAAGATAGCATTGGTGAAATTTATGGTTTGGGACTTCCACCATTTGACATGACATTGTAAATAAACTGACACTTAACTCAATGCTAGTTTTTCTAGAATTGTGCGTTAGATTTTTCATAGCATAAATTTTTTACATGTGGTAAACGTGGTAAGTGTTATACAGAGTAATTATTTTTGTCTGAGAATCTAGACTTTAGCAATGTAATCTAATGGTTGAATTCCTGTCATTACATTATTGCATACTATGATTATGGCCAATCATCTGCTTCTACTGTACATGCAAGCAAAATTAATTTTTTTCCCAAAAAACATCTTTAAAGATGTCCCTATTTTGCCACTAGAGATCATCATGATAACATTTGGAACACTCATATGAATGGTACAACGTATTATTAAGCAGCCAAATAGTGTCAAACACTAATAACACACAAAACATCAATGGAATACATGATCTGTCCCAGTAATTATATTAGTATAGTATAGCCATCATATTTACTAGGGCAGGTTAGGACCGTATATGGACAACTGCATATACACAAGAATAAATAGAGAGCACCAGAAAAAGCAGTCAAATACGTCCAGTTAATGAAAGTATACAAAAAACTTTATTATTGCAGGCCGGATGCAGATGATGCGATGCGGCGGGGAGCGTGATCACCGCTATTTCCGGGCAATAAGGTATTTAATCTGTGCCCCTTCTTATTGGGCACACCCCCTGAAGAAGGTAGTCGCCGAAACGCGCATCGGGGAGGACCGGGTTGGTGTGCACGGACGTTGTGACCCTCCACTGTGGTAGGTACTTGATCTTTATATATCAGTACGGTCACATACATGGTGAACATTATGTATATTTGCTACGGATTTGACATTCTCATTGTCCATGATTACACTAGTGCACCCTAATCCGGTCCCTTTATGAGGTGTGTGTGGGCTTGTACAGGGAATTTGCCTGCCTGCCATACTGTATACTGGTGTTTTTACTTGTATCATATAATAAAGTTTTTTGTATACTTTCATTAACTGGACGTATTTGACTGCTTTTTCTGGTGCTCTCTATTTATACTAATAACACACACAGTGCCTTGCGAAGGTATTTGGCCCCCTGGAGCTTTTCAACCTTTTCCCACATATCATGCTTTAAACATAAAGATACCAAATGTAAGTTTTTGGTGAAGAATCAACAACAAGTGAAACATAATTGTGAAGTTGAACGAAATTTATTGGTTATTTTAAATTTTTTGTGGAAATTCAAACACTGAAAAGTGGGGCGTGCAATATTATTCGGCCCCTTTAACTTAATACTTTGTTGCGCCACTTTTTGCTGCGATTACAGCTGAAAGTCGCTTGGAGTATGTCTCTATCAGTTTTGTACATCGAGAGATGGAAATTCTTGCCTATTCTTCCTTGGCAAACAGCTCGAGCTCAGTGAGGTTCAATGGAGATTGTTTGTGAACAGCAGTTTTCAGCTCTTTCCACAGATTCTCAATTGGATTGAGGTCTGGACCTTGACTTGGCCATTCTAACACCTGGATACGTTTATTCGTGAACCATTCCATTGTAGATTTTGGTTTATGTTTGGGATCATTGTCTTGTTGGAGGACAAATCTATGTCCCAGTCTCAGGTCTTTTGCAGACTCCAACAGTTTTTCTTCAAGAATGGTCCTGTATTTGGCTCCATCATCTTCCCATCAATTTTAGCCATCTTCCAAGTCCCTGCTGAAGAAAAGCAGGCCCAAACCATGATGCTGCCACCGCCATGTTTGACAGTGGGGATGGTGTGTTCGTGGTGATGAGCTGTGTTGCCTTTACGCCAAACATACCATTTGGCATTGTTGCCAAAAAGTTTGATTTTGGTTTCATCTGACCAGAGCACCTTCTTTCACATTTTTGGTGTGTCTCCCAGGTGGCTTGTTGCAAACTTTAAACTTTTATGGATATCTTTGAGAAATTGCTTTCTTCTTGCCACTCTTCCATAAAGGCCAGATTTGTGCAGTGTACGACTGATTGTTGTCCTATGGACAGACTGTCACACCTCAGCTGTAGATCTCTGCAGTTCATCCAGAGTGATCATGGGCCTCTTGACTGCATCTCTGATCAGTCCTCTCCTTGTTTGAGATGAAAGTTTAGAGGGACGGCCGGTCTTGGTAGATTTGAAGTGGTAAGATACTCTTTTGATTTCAATATGATCGCTTGCACAGTGCTTCGTGGGATGTTTAAAATTTTGGAAATCATTTTGTATGCAAATCCAGCTTTAATCTTCTCCACAACAGTATCATGGACCTGCCTGTTGTGTTCCTTGGTCTCCATGATGCTCTCTGTGCTTCAAACAGAACCCTGAGACTATCACAGAGCAGGTGCATTTATACGGAGACTTCATTACACACAGGTGGATTATATTTATCATCATTAGGCATTTAGTACAACATTGACTCATTCAGAGATCCACAATGAACTTCTGGAGTGAGTTTGCTGCACTGAAAGTAAAAGGGCCTAATAATATTGCACGCCCCACTTTTCAGTTTTCGAATTTCCACAAAAATTTAAAATAACCAATAAATTTCATTCAACTTCACAATTGGGTTCCACTTGTTGTTCATTCTTCACCAAAAATTTACATTTGGTATCTTTATGTTTGAAGCCTGATATGTGGGAAAAAGTTGAAAATTTCCAGCGGGCCGAATACTTTTGCAAGTTACTGTATATGGCGAGCAATGTCAGTTTGTGTTGCATAGAAAGCCCAAGATGCTCAAAATTTAATAGCAGGCTTGAAGACATTGCAATAAGTCACAAGTCCTTAAGGTAATTCTGGAAATATTGTGTTTAATATTGCATTATTCAGAAGCCTATGAGCAGCAGAACTGGCATTTTTATCTGATCTGCTATGACATTGGACAGGTGAATTCCATGAACATTATAGTTAGGCTGGAGACACACTAGCGATTAAAAAATTGGTCCAATTTTGATGCAGGAGAGTTGGACGAGTGCAATGCAAGTGTCATGCAAGTGTCATGCGTTTTTTCTGCGAGTACTATCTGATTTTTCAAAACTAGCATCCGATTTACATCAGAATGTAGTGTGATTGCTATCTAATTTTTGCATGAGCTTTTGCATACAGCAAGAAGAGGCAATTTGCATATTATATTTCCCAGAGGAGCATTGCACGGCGAATAAGCCTCCTTACCTTGACAAGCCAGAGATGGTATGTCACTCTCCATAAGGAGAAACAATACCCCTTAGACCCCAGTCCAGAGCCTCTCACCTAGCCAAATCAGTTCTCATGCTTCGCACTGACGAGGGCCAACAGCCCGAAACACCGTGTCTGCGAATTGAGATATTGATTTGGCTTTTATCCTAAGTCATATTGCACGACTCGTTAAAGGGTTGATTGTGAATTGTAAGATCGCTACTTCCAACAGGTGGCGCTATAGAGTTTAAGTCCTCTTTTTCTCAGAAGAGGCAATTTGCATAGCAATTCTCTATGTCATTTACACATTCTTTTCAAACAAAATATTCTTCAAAACACACATATATATTTTTTTACTGACAAAGAAAAATGGTCAAAATAAAAAAAAACTGTTCTTTCAGACCTCAAATAATGCAAAGAAAACAAGTTCATAATCATTTAGAAACAATAATACTAATGTTTTAACTCAGGAAGAGTTCAGAAATCAATATTTTGTGGAATAACCATGATTTTTAATCACAGCTTTAATGAGTCTTGGCATGCTTTCCACTGGTCTGTCACACTGCTTCTGGCGCAAAAATTTAAGCAGTTTTTCTTTTTTTGATGGCTTGTGACTATCCATCATCCTCTATATTACATTCCAGAGGTTTTCAATTGTGTTCAGGTATGGAGATTGGGTTGCCCATGACAGGATTTTGACATGATGTTCTCTTAATTTTTGCAAGAGCTGTATATATATATAATACATAGATAGATAGATTAAAATTCAGCAATTCATATGCGGGCACAGTAAAATCAAACTGAGAGGTTAGAATTAGTGTTGAGCATTCCGATACTGCAAATATCGGGTATCGGCCGATATTCGCGGTGTCAGAATTCCGAGTTCCGATACTTTTGCAATATCGGATACCGGAATCGGAAGTTCCCATAATGCACTGAGACAGTTTGATTTAATTCAGCCAATGAGGAATCATTAGAAGTGTGGGCACATCCTGTTCTGCATGCTAGGCATGTAACTACTGGCATGGCTGTGAATGGCTGCTGAAATGATGTAATGATGCACTATAAAAGCTGCCGCCGCCATTTTGGGTTCACTCTACTGTGAGTTCAGTTAGGGACAGGACGCTGCTGTTCTGACTGAGGGCCAGTTTGAGATAGCGATTTGCTTCATTGTGCTTTTCCCAGGCTAATTTAGCAACCGCTGTGTGAGAACCTTGTTTTTGCCTTGCAGCGCTGTTCATGGCTGTGTGAGTGCAGCTCACGCTGTAGTCTGTTATGCAGCCACAGCTGGTTGTAGTCAGCTCAGCGTGCGTCACTGCCTCATACTGTTCCATTGTCCTTTTTTCAATTAAATTAGTGCTGCCTGCTGCACATTTTTCCTGATTTATCCTATTAGTGGGTTTCCATCCGTATCCTGCTAGATTGCGGAAAAACACTATATAGGAGTACATAGAGGAGCCTTTCTGCAGCCTTGTGCCCTGCAACCCCAGCCAGATTAGTATTAGTCTATTGCATTGTAGGTTACCTTCCTGCATTGTAATCGCTACAAAAAGTTTGTGATATTATCGGTTTTACATCTTTGGGCACATCCAGTGTCTTTTTGTGAAAAAAACAAAAAGTTAATAAAGTTCACCAAACACTCCACTTTACAGTTGTGTAGGCCACATTAGCTCATATTAAAGTCCAGTGCACACTTTATAAAATTAGTGTTTCTTATACCTGTTAGCAGCTGTTCAGGAATAAGCACACTAAGCCCTTAGTACTTTACTGCCTATCTTTATCAGTCTACCAAGATGAAGAAGGCAGGGAGAAAGGCACGTGGTCGTGGGCATGAAGTTTCTGCAGGGAGAAAACGTGGGGATTCTGTGCCTGCTGCGGGCACCGGTGACTCATCATCCCCCAGTTTTAGCAGAGAACAGTCCTTCATGCGCAGCTTTGTAGGAGCTCGCCATACCCCACTGCTGCGGGACGAACAAATTGAAGCCATTGTCGGATGGATGGCAGCTAACGCATAAACTTCAATTAGTACCACATCCTCTCAGGCACAGAGCACTTAAGAGCACCGATCTGTCTTTTCACCACCTGCTAAATTGCCCAAGCAGTCACAGAGCCCAGGACAGGAGCCATCTCTACTTCTGTTCTCCGAATCTCTTGGCTTGGAAAAGGGAGGCCGGCCAAGCAGCATTCGAGAAACTGAAGAAGAGGCAGTATGCAGTGATGCGCAACTGCTTTGTCTCTCTGAATCTGAAGAGGCGGGTGCGCCAGTGCCTACAGTCAGCACACCTCAGTACGCATCTGATGATGAGACTCAGGTGCCAGTTTCTGGTGCGTACTGTGCTGCCGAGACTACCCAAGAGAAGCAGTTGTTGGAAGAGGGTAGTGTAGATGATGAGGTCCTTGACCCATCATGGCGTGAGGTACAGGAAGGTGGGGGGAGCAGCTCTGAGGAAGAGATTCCCTGAACGGCCCAAAAAGGAGGGAGAGGGAGGGGGAAGACTGTGTTGCCTGTAGCCTCCACTTCGGCACCCAATAGGAGCATGCCTCTTCCAAAACCCAAAACGGGCACTCCCAAGACTTGCAGTGCCTGGTCCTTTTTTGACACAGTTGCAGATGACATTTGCTTTGTCAAATGCAAGCTATGTAATCAGAAAGTCAAAAGAGGGAAAAGTGTCAGCAACCTCAATACCACAAAAATGTGGAAACATGTGTGGACCAAGCACGTGGTGGAGTTACAAAAACACACTGAAGACCTAGGCCAACCTACAGCAGCACCTACCACCTCTTCAGCTTGTGTTGTAGCCTCTTCCTCCAGCTCAAACACAGCTGGTTCGGCTTCCTCACAGGATCGCCATGGAAGAACCTCTGGCACTGTTGGACAGAGACACAGTGTAATTCCACCCACAGCACCACATTCCCTGTCATCCTCACACTCCCCGGCCAGTCTACAGCCATCGGTAGCACAGGCATGGGAGAAAAGGCACCAATACTCCGCAAACCACTCCCGTACACAGGCTCTGAATGCTGGCATTGCAAAACTACTGTCCCTTGAAATGCTATCTTTCAGGATGGTGGAGACTGACACCTTCCGTAACTTCATGGCATTGGCAGTCCCACAATACAACATGCCCAGCCGCTTTTATTTCAGCAGGCAAGCCGTCCCTGCCCTGCAAAAGCATGTGGAGGAAAAAATTAAACATGCGCTACTAAACGCCATCAGTAGCAAGGTCCACCTGGCCACCGATGCGTGGACCAGTAACCATGGACAGGGACGATACCTTTCCCTCACTGCCGGGTAAATGTTGTGGAGCCGGGGTCAGATCTTGAGAGTGGCACTGTACGTGTTCTGCCAACTCCAAGGATTGCAGGAATCCAGTCTGTACACATTGACTCCTCCTCATACTCCAGTTCCTCTGAATCACCGCTGCAGGAGCCATCACAGTCTACCTCCACAGGGACCCGTGAATGCTTACCTGTTATGACCGATATGAGCACAGCCGTGGCCAAACGTCAACAGGCCGTATTGAAATTAATTACTTTGGGGAATCAAAGCCACACAGCGCAGGAGCTCTGGAATGCCATCAAGCAGCAGAGCGACATGTGGTTTGTACCAGCGAATCTCCAGCCATGCATGGTAGTGTGTGACAATGGCCGAAATCTGGTGGCAGCTCTGGGCCTAGGCAAACTCACTCACATCCCATGTCTGGCACATGTGCTCAACTTGGGCGTGCAGAGTTTTTTGAGGGACTATCTGGATCTTGATGCACTGCTGCACAAGGTCCGCCTAGAGTGCGCTCACTTGCGGCGTTCCAGCATGGCAAGATGGCGCATTGCAGCTCTGCAGCGCCAATTCTGCCTTCCGGAACATAGCATCTTATGTGACCTACCAACCAGGTGGAATTCAACGTTACATATGTTGGAGTGGTTGTGTGAGCAGCAGGCAGCAGTAATGGAGCACCAGCTGCATCAGGCCCAAACAAGTCACACTGCACTCCGTTCACACTTCACCACCACTGAGTGGGCCTCTATGAAGGACATCTGCCATGTTTTGTGTGCCTTCGATGATTCCACGCGGAAGGCGACTGCAGATGATGCACTAGTCAGCATGACTGTCCCCCTTATCTGCCTGCTTGAAAAAACACTGCAAGCACTAAGGGAGGAGGTTGTGGAAGAGGTGGAGGATGAGGTGTCACAAACGCCATCTGCTTCTGGACAGTCTGCGCAATGTGGTTCCTCACAAAGTCCTAGGCAGGGGACACTTTGTGAGGAGGATGAGGAGGAGTCAATGGAGGAGGAAGACATCTGTCCAGAGGAGGGAGTTACACAATGCTCCAGTAGTCATTATGTAGAGCGAGGGTGGGTTGATGCAGAGCAGGCAGAGATGACGCCTCAAGCAGGGGACAGCATTTCTTGGCCAGTTGGCAGTCTGCAGCACATGGTTGGTTTCATGCTGCAGTGCCTGAGAAACGACCACCGCATCGCTAACATTCTGCACATGGCTGATTATTGGGTGTACACCCTCCTAGATCCTCGCTACTGGGACAACTTACAAAGCCTCATAACACCGTTGAACCGGGAGCGTAAAATGTGGATGTACCAAGACACACTGTTGCATTCCATCAAGTTCTCCATTCCAAGCGAGAGCAGTGCTGCAAGTGTTTACAAAGCAGATCAGTGCGTCGAGGCAGTGGAGGAAGATCAGCACAATGAGGGAGCAGAAGCAGCGCCTCAGCACAAGGCAAAACCAGTATGGCCCAAATGTGAAAAGTTTTGTGTCCCACCACAAATGTCTACACCATCACAGATGGCTCCAGTCAGCAGGAGGCAACGTTTCTGTCAGATGGTGACAGACTACATGTCTTGCCCTCTCAGTGTACTCCCAGACTGCTCTTCCCTCTTCAAGTTTTGCGTCTCTAAGCTGGATACATGGCCAGAGCTTAGCCAGTATGCATTGGAGGTGCTGGCTTGCCCTGCTGCTAGTGTATTATCGGAACATGTCTTTAGTGCCACAGGTGGTGTTCTAACAGACCGTCGCATGTGACTATCCTCCGATAATGTTGACCGGCTTAATTTTCTGAAAATGAACAAGGCCTGGATCTCGCAGAATTTTGCCACTCCTCTTCCAGATTAAATAATTGGTTGTCAACAGTATCCAGGTCTCCTGTTGTGTTCATATTTCTACCACCTGAACTGTAATCCCTGGGCTCCAATACCACCAGTTGCTGCTCAGAAGTGCCGTCTGCACAGTCAACACATGACCCAGTGTTATTGGGTTTCAGTAACGTCAGCTGATCTCCTGCTGTGTATCCAGCAATTTCACCTGCTCCTTCCACACTCACACTACAACAAATATTAAACTTGCTCCAATTAGGCCTCAGCCTAAGTGCCATCTGCACAGTCAACTGTTGCTCCTCTGTTATTGGGTTTCAGTAAGGTCAGCTGATCCCCAGCTGTGTATCCGGAAATTTCTCCTGCTCCAGCCACACTCACACTACAACATGTATTAAACTTGCTCCAATTAGGTCTCAGCCTACATGCTGCTTCTCCTGGATTCCCTGGGCTCCAACACCGCCAGTTGCTGCTCAGAAGGCCGTATGCACAGTCAACACTTGCTGCCGTGTTATTGGGTTTCAGTAACGTCAGCTGATCCCCTGCTGTGTATACGGCAATTTCTCCTGCTCCGTCCACACTCACACTACAACAGATATTAAACTTGCTCCAATTAGGCCTCAGCCTGCACTCTGCTCCTCCTGGATTCCCTGGGCTCCAACACTGCCAGTTGCTGCTCGGAAGTGCCATCTGCACAATCAACAGTTGCTCCTCTGTTATTGGGGTTCAGTAATGTCAGCTGATTCCTGGTAGGCACGGTACTGTATAAGGTGCGTGCCTCTGACTGCAGAGCCCCTAACGCATAGCTAGATGTAAAAACTGTGCAGTGCCCAATTCCCCCCTCCCACTACTCCCCCAAGTGATGTCATAATTGGGACACCCAGTGGACCAACCGAGGAGAAGGGGGAAGTCTGGCCACACCCTCAGGGGTTAAATTCTAGTGCCGGGACTAGTGTCTCCCTCTTTCTCCCCGGCTGACCCTTGGAAGCTGTTGTCCCGAGGACCCCCCGGATCTCCCCTGCAGCCATGTCCGAAGCATTGTTCGAGGTCCTGCGGCAGAGAGCAGCACAGAAAGGTGAGGAATGGCTAAGAGACTTTGCATCCAGCCTGGGGACTCACCTCCCTGTACCCTCTCAGGAACCACTATCTTTGCCGCAGGCCTCACACGACAGATCTCATCCGTCACGTGCTCCGTCCTTCGCTGCTGCACAGGGAGAACTACTATACATACCTCCCTGGTCCAACAGTCAGCACGGAACCATCGAGGCAATAGAAGCCGGAGCTCCCCCCTCTCCAGGGTTCGCTCGGCACCAGATGCAATGCAGCAGAAAACATCCCCATGCCACGGCGTTGGCCACTGGCCTACCATCTTCATCTTTCCGGGCGGGAGGTCAGCACCAGGACAGCGCCACGGCCGGAGCCAGAGTCCCGCCGTCCGGAGACACTCTGCCTGCACCTGACAGCAGTGAGTTCCTTGATTTTGGTGAGCACTCTGCAATACAAAATGTGTGAGAAAGCGAGCTAGCATCCGCTATCAAGGCCCTAGTTCAGCAGTTGACTCGCCCAGGCGTCCCAACTGACACTAGCACCACCCAAGCAGCTAGTCTTCACAAGGATGTATTTTTTGTGGAGTTAGCCCATTGGAAGCACACGTAGATTTAGAAACAAAACAGAAAATATGGGATAGCGAAAATGTAGATATATGGTCACTGCTATCGGCAGACCAACAGACCAACAGTCCGTAGACAAGGAAAGGAGGATAGGCGAGCAGCTACAAGATAGGAGCAAACCAAAAATAGCGCAAACAATGAATAACTGGCTTCAGACTTTTGCGGTTCTCGGCTGCATCATGGGCCAAAAGCACCCAGAACGCTGTTCCGAACTATTTATTTACCAGGACCTAATATATCATTCATATAAGTGTAACGGTGGGTCTGCATGGAAATGGTAGGACGAGGAGTTCCGCAGGCGGTTTGCTATGCAACCAGACTTGGGCTGGGGGGTAAAAGCGATGGATGTATGGTTACGACTCATGCTGTCCCAAAAACAGCCCTCCTTTTCAGCAGCGACCACTTATTACTCAGCAGCAGCAGGCCAGAATGCAGTGGTTGTACGCGGACCTGAGGCCTGCTTACTTTTTAATGATGGATACTGCCGTTTCCACGGGTCCTGTAAATACAGACACGAATGCTCCTCCTGCGGAGGTGGACACCTTGCATCGAGGTGTCCCCGCCAAGCAAACAGAGCACCCGCAAGGCTTATCCCCGGTGAACGTAATCGCAATGGGCCCATGGCTAAACCTTTATCCCAATAAAGAAGCGGCGCAGCAGCTTTATTTCGGTTTTAAATACGGCTTTTATATCCCCTTAAAACCCAGTCCCACACCGACTACGGCAAATAATTTGAAATCGGCATGCGAATTCCCTGAGATTTTACATAAAAAAATCCAAAAAGAAGTAGAACTGGGCAGGATGGCGGGCCCATTTAAATCATTGCTGTTCAAGAATCTCAGGATCTCGTCATTAGGTATCTTTCCCAAAAAAGAGCCAGGAAAATATCGGCTAATACATCAACTCCCTTACCCAAAAGGTGCATCGGTTAACGACGCGATACCCGCGGAAGAGACGTCCGTAACCTACTCTTCTTTAGACAGGGCCGTCGAGCTCGTGCGCGCAGCTGGGCCCGGTGCCCTGCTTGCAAAATCCGACATAGAGGCAGCCTTCCGCCTTTTGCCCGTTCACCATGAGTGTTTCCATTTATTAGGTTGTGAGGTGGATAGGCTATTCTACTTTGATATGTGACTACCAATGGGCTGCTACATTTCCTGTCATTATTTTGAGCTTTTCAGTACCTTCCTAGACTGGGTAGTACGATATGAAACTGGTAGCAATTCAACAATTCACTACCTTGACAATTTTTTGTTCATTGGTCCCAGGGACTCCAGACTCTGCTCCTTTCTTCTCCAAAAGTTTAAGTTTTTAGCTTGTAAATTCAGGGTACCACTTTCACTGGATAAAACAGTCGGCCCTTGTAACGTTCTGCCCTTTCTCGGTATCGAAATAGACACCAATGCAATGGTTTTTCGACTACCAGCTGATAAACTGCAAAAAACTCTGCAAATGGTTAAAAACTTCCACGAAGCAAAAAAAGTCACCCTAAAGCAGATGCAGTCCCTGCTAGGATTGCTCAACTTTGCCTGTCGCGTAATGCCAGTGGGCAGAGCTTTTTCACACCGACTATCACTAGCAACCAAGGGCATAGCCCAGCCGAGCCACAGAATTAGACTAAACCGCTCCATGAAGGCAGACTTGCTGGTCTGAGGACATTCCTAGAGTCCTACAATGGGCATACATGCGTCATGGCACGGGAGACGTCAAGCAAAGATTTAGGCCTAGTGGTCGGTGGAAATATTATAGATGGTTTCGTGGCAATTTACAAGGACCAGTGGTGCAAAGGCCCATGGCCTGAACTATGGACCACGGCCGCATGGGGCCGTGACCCAGCACTGGTAGAAATTTTGTCAATAGTAACATCAGTCGAGCTATGGGGTGCCCAATTGGAAAATACGAACATCAGATTTTTAACCAAGCAGCCGAGAACAGCAAAAACCCTAAACAGCATGTCCTCTTCTTCTCAGCCAGTACTCGCGCTGTTGCGCCACCTAGCACTATTATGCCTCAAACACAACATCTGGTGCCGTGCCAGATTTACAGCGATTGTAGATGACAAAATTGTTAATTCTTTGTTATCTTCCGATTGGCAGGCATTCAAAGTCTTCATTCCCAATGCGCAAACATCGGGCCTACGATGTCCTCCTTCCCTCTTAGACATTGTGGCCAATCACTGATGCCCTTAATCCGTGCTTCAGTGACACTGGCTACCTGGCAGGTTTACGGTAAGGCATGGGAGGACTGGTGCTCGCTAACTCAAGGAAGACCAGTCAATAGGTGCGACCGGGCGAGATGCGACGTCTTAGTAGAACTCTTAGAACGGTTCAGGTGTAGAGGTGCGTCAGGGACATTAGCGCAACGGCATCTATCGGGAATAGCCTTCTTCTTTCAGCTGCTGGGGTGGGTGGACGTAACCAAATATTTTTTCATCAAACAAGCCGTTAAAGGCTGGAAAAGGCTTCAACCTAGTCAGGAATGCCGTCGCCCAGTTTCCTTAAGGCTACTGCACGACATTATTGCAATATCTTCATCAGTGTGCAAGTCACAATACGAGGCAACACTGATATCTGCAGCGTTCGCTATCGCCTTCTTCGGGGCACTTCACATTAGCAAATTAGTGCCGCAGTCAAAAGCAGCATCAGTAGGCGGATTAATCAACGAAGACCTCGTCATATGCAGCGAAACTCTGTGCATTAGAGTATGAAGATCCAAATGCAATCACACCGGGAGGGGGACATGGGTATTGGTCAAGGCGTCAGACGGCCCTACATGCCCTGTAAAAATAGTCAAACACTATTCTGTAGTAAGACATGCGGGTAGTTTTTTTATTTCACACACCGACGGGTCCCCTCTTACTAAATATCAGTTTCACGCAATCTTTATACTGTGCTTAGAGGCAGTCGGTGTTGCCCCAAAAGAATATGGGACACATTGCTTCCGAATAGGGGCGGCTAACGATGCAGCTAGAGCGGGGGTATCGGAAGTCGAGGTGCAGAGAATGGGCCGCTGGAAATCTGCATGCTTTGCCAGATACATAAGACCAGACCTGCTTTAACACATCTTGTCTCTTACAGGCAGCCGTAAGCCCACAGTTTGGGTAGTGGGGCATTCTTTTGTCTACTGGGCGTGCGAAAGGGCCAAGCTGCGGCCAGGCGGAACAAATTTTGGCTTCTTGAAGCTGGAAGTCAACTGGAGAGGCGTCAGAGGGCTTCGGTGGTGTCAGATCTTCCCGAAGATAGTTGACATCACCAAGAGGGCCAAGGGGCCGGTGGTTCTAGTGCTACATACCGGAGGCAATGATTTGGGCAATCGGAAAGGGGCTGAGCTATACACAGTAATGTCAACGGACATTGAGCGGTTTGTTTGTTTATTACCGGATATGGTGGTGGTGTGGTCTGAGATAATACCTCGAGCGGTTTGGCACAGAGCCAAGGATGTGAAAGCCATCGATAAATCAAGAAAAAAGATTAACACGAAGATGTCGAAGTTTGTGAGAGAAAATTATGGCACTGTGCTTCGCCACCAAGAGCTAGAAGGGGACAATTCAGCTCTACTAAGACTGGACGGCATCCACCTCACGGATGTTGGGCTCGACATATTCTTGGCTAGTTTGCGGGATGGTGTTGAACAGGCTCTAATGATGTTGTGTGGGGGTCGGAGTCCTGTGTAGGTTATACACATGATCCTCCGTGGTGGTAGGTAGAGGGGGCAAAGGTTCGTAACCTCTCATCGGCTTCCTGGCCCAGCGGTCGTCGGCAGGGCCTTCAGCGATGAGTCCGTCGCGAATTGTAATTGCCCTTCTCTACTTTGCAAATAATAAACTGTGGCCAACCTGTTCAACCCATCCAGGCTTGTCGGTATCTTTTATTATGGAGTGGTGGGACAGGGAAAGGCACTGTTTACGACACACGGGTCTCTGCAGTCTGGTAGGCACGGTACTGTATAAGGTGCGTGCCTCTGACTGCAGAGCCCCTAAGGGATAGCTAGATGTAAAAACTGTGCAGTGCCCAATTACCCCCTCCCACTACTCCCCCAGGTGATGTCATAATTGGGACGCCCAGCGGACCAACCAAGGATAAGAGGGGAGTCTGGCCACACCCTCAGGGGTTAAATTCTAGTGCCGGGACCAGTGTCTTCCTCTTTCTCCCCGGCTGACCCTTGGAAGCTGTTGTCCCACCCTCCCTCCCTTATAAACTTATGATTGTACTGTGCTATTATTGTTAAAATGTTTTTCAATTAAAAAAAAAAAATTTGACATTCTTTTTATATACGTCACAGCGGTAGGTAGAGGGGGGCATAGGTTCGTAACCTTTCATCGGCTTCCTGGCCCAGCGGTCGTCGGCAGGGCCTTCAGTGATGAGTCCGTCGTGAATTGTAATTGCCCTTCTCTACTTTGCAAATAATAAACTGTGACCGACCTGTTCAACCCATCCAGGCTTGTCGGTATCTTTTATTATGGAGTGGTGGGACGGGGAAAGGCACTGTTTACGACACATGGGTCTCTGCAGTCCTGCTGTGTATCCGGCAATTTCTCCTGCTCCCTCCACACTAAGACTACAACAGATATTAAACTTGCTCTAATTGGGCTTCGGCATACACTCTGCTTCTATCATTGACCCTGGGCTCCAACACTGCCAGTTGTTGCTCGAAAGTGCCGTCTGCACAGTCAACAGTTGCTCCTCTGTTATTGGGGTTCAGTAACGCCAGCTGCTCCCCTGCTGTGTGTGCGGCAATTTCTCCACTCTGTTTCTAGCATTTACCCTGGGCTCCAACACCGCCAGTTGCTGCTTGGAAGTGCCATCTACACAGTCAACAGTTGCTCCTCTGTTATTGGGGTTCAGTAATGTCAGCTGGATCAGCTGCTGTGTGTGCGGCAATTTCTCCTGCTCCCTCCACATTGACACCACTACTGATTTAAAACTTGCTCCAATTAGGCCTCAGCCTCCACTTTGTTTCTCTTATATTCCCTTGGCCCCAACACTGCCAGTTACTGCTCAGAAGTGTCTGTGGCACGGGTACTCCCTCCTGCCCAGCCTGGTTCCAGCACGCCAGCTGTTTCTGGGGAGTGTCAAGGTCACCTTGCTTCCAATACATTGTCCTGTTGGTTTGTAGTCAGGTTAGCCAACTCTATGGTGCCTGCAGTTTAGATGCTTCCTATGTGGGCTGCGGGAACTGGCATTGAAGGCTGGTTCCGTAGTGCCAATAGGATAAGCTCCCCCTGTAGGACTGTGGGTTTTCGGTAACTCAGGCCGGCTCGCGGCCTAGCAATTTTTTTTCATGTGGACCTTCTGCTGCCTATCTGAGTTCCAGCACCATTAGCTGGTTCTTTGGAATTCAATCTTGAATAGGTCCCCCTGGGTCCCAGTACCGTCAGCTGGTTCCAGGCAGAGCCTTTGTGCCTCCTTCTTGGTATCCGAGTTCCACTAATGTCTGGTGGTCCTTGGTAGTGCTTTCTGGCACGGGTACCTCCTGCTTAGTAACCAGGTTCCAGTACTGTCAGCTGGTCCTTGGTAGTTCCATTGGCTCTTGAACCTTCTGCTACCCATCCTGGTTCCAGTACCGTCAGCTGGTTCCAGGCAGAGACTTTGGCTGAGTTGCCTTTTTCTCGGTATCCGAGTTCCACCAACGTCTGGTCATCTTTGATAGTGCTTTCTGGCACGGGTACCTCCTACTTAGTAACCGGGTTCCAGTACCATCAGCTGGTCCTTGGTAGTTCCATTGGCTCTTGTACTTCGGCTACCCATCTGGGTTCCAGTACCGTCAGCTGGTTCTCAGCAGTTCCTCAGCCTTCTTGTACCTTCTGCTACATTTCCAAGTTCAAGCTTTTTGAAATGGTTTTTGGTAATCACTCTGGATCTCCCTGATGACGACCCTGAAGATGATGACCCTGAAGACCACCCCGAAGAAGACGACGACCCCGGAGACAATGACCCCAGAGACGACAACCCTGGAGACGACGACACTGATGACCACCCCGAAGAAGACGATGACCCCAGAGACGACAACCCTGGAGACGACTACCCTGGAGACGACTACCCTGGAGACCACCCCGAAGAAGACCAAGAAGCAGAAGAACAAGAAGCTGCAGAACAAAAAGCAGAAGAACATTAAGCATAAGACTAAAAATCTGAGCAAAAGATATTATCTAAATTATAAGCAGAAGAAGACTAAGCAGTGTATAGGGGTGAGTCCGTTCCTCCTCGTGGTGCCCCTGGAAAAAAACCTGCTGTTGCAGGCCAAACTGAACGTGGACAAATCCTGTTGTAAATCTTTTGTGACAGGCAGAACAGAAGGTGTAATCTTCAAACTTTTATAGATAACAACTACAGGAATGCCTGTCACAAATAAGAATATGATGAAGAAGAAAAATATGAAGAAGATTAAGACGTAGAATATGAAGAATAATAATAGTTGCATAAGAAGAATACGAAGAATGTAAAAAAAGAATAATAGGAAGAAGGTGAAGAAGAAGATGAATAAGGTGAAGAAGAAGAAAAAGATGCTGCTGCTGAGGATGGTGAAGAAGAAAGTGTGGAAGAAGTAAAAAAAAAGGTGAAGAGCCTGGAAGTAGTGAAAAATAAATATCTGACAAAATATAAAAAAGCTTAACATAGTCAGTATCTTTGTAATTCCGAACGTCTTAAAAAAAAATTAATTCCTGCTATTCCATTTGATTGGGCTAAACCTCTATGCCTTTAATAACCCTGCTGTTGTCTTCGGTCAAAAATGACCGACCTTGAACTTCAATATTCTTTAAAATATTCAAGATGCGGCTCTGAATCCCGTGGCCGACCGACCCATCCTCATTTAAGTCAATCAACCACAAGTTTCAGAACCGCATCTTGAACACCCCAAAAAATACCAAAGTTCAAAATAGGTCTCCCCAGACCGAAGACAACAGCAGGGTTTTAATGTCTTCTCCACCTCCCCCAATACATTCTACATTATTCTTAGTTGTTTTCCTTCATGTAGAATTAACCTACAAGGAAAGAAAGTATTTATTTTAATTCCGATATTTGTGTCCAATTGACTTGCATTGGTTTCCGGTATCACCGATACCGATATTTTCGGATATCGGAAGGTATCGCTCAACACTAGTTAGAATAGAATAGATAGAATAGATATATACACACAGAATATATATATATATATATATATATATATATATATATATATACTAGCTGAAGAGCCTGGCGTTGCCTGGGCATAGTAAGTATCTGTGGTTAGTTATTCCACCTCACTTATTTTCCATCACGCCTCTCATTTTCTCCCTTACACCTCTCATTTTCCCCCTCACTCCTCTTATTTTCCCCTCACTCCTCTCATTCCCCCCTAACACTTGTCATTTCGACGTCACATCTGTCATCACTCCACTATTTTCCCTCATTCCTCTCATTTTGCACTCACACCTTTTCATTTTCACCTCACACCCCTCATTTTCTCCTCACACCTCTCATTTTCCCCTCAGTATATACATGTTTGTCATCTCCCTTATATATAGTATACACCTGTATGTCATCGCTTGTATATAGTATATACCTGTATGTCATCTCCCCTGTAAATAGTATATACCTGCTGTATGTCATCTCCTCCTGTATATTGTATATACCTATGTGTCATCTCCTCCTGTATATAGTATACTGTATACCTGTATGTTATCTCTTCTGTATATACTATATACCTGTATGTTATCTCCTCCTATATATAGTATATACCTGTATGTCATCTCCTGTATATAGTGTATACCTGTATGTCAGCTCCCCTGCATATGGTATATACCTGCTGTATGTCATCTCCTCCTCTATATACCTGTGTGTCATCTCCTATTTTATATAGGATATACCTTTATGTCATCTCCTCCTGTATATAGTATATACGTGTTATCTCCTCCTGTATATAGTATATACCTGTAAGTCATCTCCTCCTGTATATAGTATATACGTGTGTCAACTCCCCTGTATATAGTATATACCTGTGTGTCATCTCCTCCTGTATATATTATATACCTGTGTGTCATCTCCTCCTGTATATAGTATATACCTGTCTGTCATCTCCTGTATAAAGTATGTACCTGTATGTTATCTCCTCCTGTATATAGTATATACCTGTGTGTCATCTCCTCCTGTATATAGTATATACCTGTGTGTAATCTCCCCTGTATATAGTATATACGTGTGTGTCATCTCCTCCTGTATATAGCATATGCTTGTATGTCATCTCCTCCTGTATATAGTATATACCTGTGTGTCATTTCCCCTGTATATAGTATATACCTGTGTGTCATCTCCTCCTGTATATAGTATATACCTGTGTGTCATCTCCTCCTCTATATAGTATATACCTGTGTGTCATCTCCCCTGTGTATAGTATATACCTGTGTGTCATCTCCCCTGTATATAGTATGTACCTGTATGTCTTCTCCCCTGTATATAGTATATACCTGTGATTCATCTCCTCCTGTATATAGTATATACCTGTATGTCATCTCCTCCTGTATATAGTATATACCTGTGTGCCATCTCCTCCTGTATATAGTATATACCTGTGTGTCATCTCACCTGTATATAGTATATACCTATGTGTCATCTCCCCTGTATATAGTATATACCTGTTGTCATCTCCCCTGTATATAGAATGTCCCTGTATGTCATCTCCCCTGTATATAGTATATACTTGTGTGTCATCTCCCCTGTATATAGTATATATCTGTATGTCATCTCCTCCTGTATATAGTATATACCTTTATGTCATCTCCTTCTGTATATAGTATATACCTGTGTGTCATCTCCTCCTGTATATAGTATATATCTGCGTGTCATCTCCTCCTGTATTAGACCGCGTTCACACGTTATTTGCTCAGTATTTTTACCTCAGTATTTGTAAGCTAAATTGGCAGCCTGATAAATCCCCAGCCAACAGGAAGCCCTCCCCCCTGGCAGTACATATTAGCTCACACATACATATAATAGATTGGTCATGTGACTGACAGCTGCTGTATTTCCTATATGGTACATTTGTTGCTCTTGTAGTTTGTCTGCTTATTAATCAGATTTTTATTTTTGAAGGATAAAAACAGACTTTTGTGTGTTTTAGGGCGAGTTTCATGTGTCAAGTTGTGTGTGTTGAGTTGTGTGTGGCGACATGCATGTAGTGACTTTTGTGAGATGAGTTTTGTGTGGCGACATGCGTGTAGTAACTTTTTGTATGTCGAGTTGCATGTAACAGGTTAGTGTAGCAAGTTGTGTGCAGCAAGTTTTGCGCATGGCGAGTTTTGCGCGTGGCGAGTTTTATGTGTGGTGCCTTTTGAGTATGCGCAATTTTTGTGTGAGGCAACTTTTGCATGTGTTGCAACTTTTGTGTATGAGGCAATTTTTCCGCGTGTGCAAGTTTTGCGTGTAGCGAGTTTTCCATGAGGTGAGTTTTGCACGTGTGGCGAGTTTTGCGAGAGCCTAGTTTTGCATGTGGAGAGTTTTGCGCATGGCAAGTTTTGAGCGGCGACTTTTGTGTTTCGACTTTTATGTGGCGAGGTTGGTGGATGTGTGGTGAAATGTGTGCTGAGGGTGGTATATGTGTTCAAGCACATGGTAGTTTGTGGCGCCTTTTGTGTGTGTGTTCATATCCCTGTGTGTGGTGAGTATCCCATGTCGAGGCCCCACCTTAGCAACTGTATGGTATATACTCGTTAGCGCCATCGCTCTCACTCTTTAAGTCCCCCTTGTTCACATCTGGCAGCTGTCAATTTGCCTCCAACACTTTTCCTTTCACTTTTTCCCCATTATGTAGATAGGGGCAAAATTGTTTGGTGAATTGGAACGCGCGGGGTTAAAATTTCACCTCACAACATAGCCTATGACGCTCTGGGGGTCCAGACGTGTGACTGCAAAATTTTGTGGCTGTAGCTGCAACGGTGCAGATGGCAATCCCGGACATACACACATACATACATACATACACACATACACACATTCACCTTTATATATTATATATATATATATATATATATATATGTATATATATACATATATATATTATATATATATATATAATATATATTATATATATATTATATATATATATATTATATATATATATATATATATATATACACTAAATGGTGGCCCGATTCTAACGCATCTGGTATTCTAGAATATGTATGTCCACGTAGTATATTGCCCAGCCACGTAGTATATTGCCCAGCCACGTAGTTTACGTAGTATATTGCCCAGTCACCACATAGAGAGAAGACATATTGAACAGGAGATCAACAGGACAAATATACAAAATTATCAAAAAGTATTTATTAGTGAACAGTCCAATAAGCGCACAATACAATTAAAAACAATTAAAAAACACACAGAGGTGCCCGTAATACCGGGAACCACAGAAAACCTTAGCCCACAGACAAAAATACTGGATATAGTGGCACCTGAGAGAGCTAACATAAATAGAGGAGCGTTTCCAGAGCAAAGGATTAACATGAAAGTACATGTAATATATCCCAGTTCAATAAAGAAATAATAAATAAATAATAATAGAATCAAATAACCCTGGAACACACTCTAAACTCCTGAGGGGCAGACAGACCACATATGTAACCAAAACACCCTATTTAAAGACCTATAGTAGTCCACATGTCATTACACTCACACATGGATATGGTGATCCCACTAAAAAAGATATATAAATAAATAATACTCTAAAGGTGAGGTGTAGTAAGTGGACATACCAAAAAAGTAATCAAAAAAATGCGAGACCCATGCGGGGCCATAGAGGGTGAATAGCAGGTAAATGACAAGTCAAAAAATTACCGGTCCAGTCCGTCCTATCAGTCAGGGTGCCAGTCAGATAGTCATAAAAATTGTGTCCATGGGGCTAAGTTGCCCTACGCGTGTCGCCGCATGCAAGCAGCTTCATCAGGGGCAGGCATGTCCACTTAACCAAAGACTAAACTTATATATACCTTACAAAATAACAGGATCACCCCCAGCTGGAGAGTAGAGCCGCGGGTCCAGGACCGGAAGTACTAACGGCGTGCTTGCCTGCATATTGCGCAGGCGCATGAAACAACATTGACCTCACCGCTATGGGCGGTACTAAGCAGTACAATAAAGAAATTCCAAAGCCGGCATAGTAGGTCTATTACTGCGCAGGCGCGAGAAAGTATTACGCTGAGAGGCTGACCTCACCAGAATAAGCGGGCCAAGCAACGCATTACACAAATGCCCGAATACCGCACAGACTCAAAAGGGAGGCTGACATCACCCCTATCAAGCAGGGAAACCGTAAAGACCACATGTTGCGTAGGCACAAGGTGAAGTAAAAGTCCCCACCACTGTGAGCGGCATGGTTGGAATAGTAAACCAAAGCATAAAGACTTAGCCAAAACATGGAAAAGTGGTAGTTTCACCGCTAAGATAGACATAGCGCAGTAAATAAAAAAGCCATGCCGGCAATATTGTAACCATTTATAGCGCTGGCACAGGGAGGAGTTAAAGGCCAGGGGGAGGAAAGAGCAAAAAGGAGGAGGGGAATACCGACCTCATCGCATGTCCCATATACGATCAGAGGCCCAGGGATACCCAAGATGTTAAACAGGCACCAAGTTAGTATCGGAATACAGCCTTACCATAGACAATTATCAACAGGCCTGAATATAGAAGGAATTAGAAGAAAAAGTATACATGATATACTGTTTAATAATAATCAAAAATGCATAAGGGACACATTCAATGCCATTGTACAGAAAGTGCAACGAATAGTGTCCCGTTAAATAAACGATAGCAACCTACAAAACCAATCAAAAAGTCAAAGGAATAAAAACAAAAAAACAAAATAAAATTTTGAAGACTAAAACAACTCAAAAGAGTTGTTAGTCTAGATACCAGACAAAAGGCAGAACAAAGATGGCGCATACCAAAAAAGGTATGTAAAGGTATGTATACAGATGTAAACCAAGACATCCTATCCTACTCAGGTGCCACATAAGTCCTATTCACACCCACAGGGTCGCAAATACATGCGATATAACAAGAGGTGTAATGACTTCATCTATTTGATGGGACCCATGTAAAGCCAAGGGGCCAATATAACAAAGATGGTGCTCAGGCCCACCCTAGGCAATTTTATGCCAAGCAGACCCAGGATGTAAAGTGCCCAATGCAAACTACAGTAAATAGAGAAGGATGACATATAAAGCATATATATACAAAATTACAAAATTACAAAGGGGTAAGAGAAAAGAAAGAAACTGTCCCATAAGTCCCAACTGCCCCATGAACTAGAATGCGGGTTAAAGCAGATATTATAGTTGTTTATAGAATCCTGTGAATAACAGGTCCTCATTGAGGCCCCTTGGAGTGCAGCTCTGAAGTTTATAAATCCATTTGGACTCGCACCGAAGGAGAGCATTTGTAATGTTTCCGCCTCTGATGTTTGTAGATACGCTCTCCAGGCCCATAACCTTAAAACCCACAGGAAGTCCTTGATGTTTCTCCAAAAAATGAGCCGCCACAGATGACAAAGTCTTGTTCCTTTTCTGATCTCTCGAAGCCATAGCGATGTTGGACAAATGTTGCTGCATCCTTCTCTTAAGTTCCTGCGATGTCTGGCCAACATATATCTTGGGACAACCACAGAGTATAGCATATACCAGATTTCGTGAACGACAGTTAAAGTATTCCCTAGAGCGAACCTGAAAAGGCAAACAAGAGGCAGAACAGACGTCACTGGCTGTGATAAATTGACATATATTACAGTTACCACAGGGATATGAGCCCACAACCCTCGAGCCACGGTTCAGCCTCCCAGATGGCCTATAATAGTGACTATGGCATAAGTCATCTTTAAGGTTCTTAGCCCTCCTGGCAACTAGATTAGGAGTTTCAGAGATGAATGGTATGATTTTCTTGTCGCTCAAGAGGATATCCCAGTTCCTCGACAGAATGCCTCTGATGTCTGACCATTGATTGTTGAAAGTAGTTATCAAAGGTACCGATCGAAGAGGTTCACGTACCTTTTTCTCCAGGAGGCTGGATCTATCCTGACCACGAGCAAGTTGGAATGCTTTGGAAATCACCCTTTGTGGATAGCCCCTTTGTTTAAATCGCCTTGTCAGGTCCTTGGCTTGTCCCAGAAAATCTGTGTTGGTGCTACAGTTTCTCCTGAGACGGAGAAATTGACCTTTGGGGATCCCATTTTTTAGATGTTGCGGGTGAAAGCTCTCGTAATGTAGTAAGCTGTTTGTCGCAGTAGCTTTCCGAAACAGGTTGCAGGCGATCTTAGAGTTTTCGATGGAAAGTTTGATATCAAGGAAGTCTACAGAATTTGCTGAAATGACAGATGTTAATCTCACATTAAGAGAATTATTGTTTAAAACCTCAACAAAATTCCTACATCCAGCCAGTGAGCCCGTCCACAGGAAGAGAACATCATCTATATATCTTTGCCAGGTGAGTACTCCCCTGGCAAAGGCTTCCGACCTGTAGACAATTGTCTCCTCCCACCATCCTAAAAACAAATTCGCATAAGATGGCGCGCACCGGGCACCCATAGCGGTGCCCGAAATCTGTCTGTAATACTTTCTGTCAAAAACAAAGTAGTTCTTATCTAAGATAAAGAACAACAAATCAAGAAGAAAATGGTCATGTGTTCTATCTCTTTTAACTTTTTTCTCCAGAAAATATTTAACCGCAAGCATACCTAGATTGTGTGATATGCTTGTGTACAGAGCTTCGACGTCCAAACACACCAGGTAAGTGTCCTCCGGTATCTCACAATCCTCCAAGACTTGCATCAAATGTGTCGAGTCTCTAGTGTATGATCTTAAAGCAAGGACAAAAGGTTGCAAAAAATGGTCCACGTATATGCACGGGCGTTCGAAGATACTCCCAATTCCCGACACAATGGGCCTACCTGGTGGCTCTGTCACAGATTTATGCACCTTAGGGAGTGCGTAAAAAGTGGGGACGACCGGGGACTGGGTAATCAAGAAATCCGCTTCCTTTTTGGTTATAGTCTGCCCATCCAGTGCTTTGAGCACAAGGGAGTCCAATTTGTCCTTAAAAAAAGATGTAGGGTCAGATGGTAAGGTGACATAACAATTCCCATCATGTAGCTGACGAAGTATCTCCCTTGTATACTGTTCATGGGGCCAAAGGACTATGTTACCCCCTTTGTCTGCCTCTCTAACCACAAAATCCTTGTTATTCTTCAAATTCTGTAAAGCTTCTCTTTCCCCCCTACTAAAATTATTTTGTTTGTTAGGATCCAATTTCAGTAAATGAATGTCCCTACATACCTTATCAAAAAAGATCTGTATCGCAGGGAAGAGAGAGAAGGAAGGTGTGGCCTGAGAGGGAAGTCGTCTTGGAAAGAGGCCTCTTGTCTCCGCCTGTTCATTTTCTTGTAACAAGTCCAAGAGATCCAAAAAGACTTGCTTCTCATTATCCGGAAAAGACTCTATGAGATTAGGCTGTTGATATAATAATTTGAACGTAACCTGGCGGCAAAATAAATAAACATCTTTTACAAGCGTGAATTTATTAAGGGTGCTCATGGGTGAAAAGGATAGACCTTTGGTCAATACTTGATGTTCCAAATCAGACAAGATATATGATGAGAGATTGATGACTTGTAAATTCCCTGAGTTTGCCCCATTTACCTCTGGAGTGGTTAACGCCTCTTGTTGTATCTGGTCTCCCTCCTGAATGACGGTGACCAGTTCCTCCGTGTCCGAGCGTTCTTCCTGTAGGTGCCCGTGTTTCTTTCTTCTACCCCTCCTACGGCGCCTTCGGCGTCGCTGGGGTCCGAGGATAAAAAATCACTCGAAGATGGTTCAATTCTTAGGGTAGTATCATTGGTTCTTACAGGATCTCTAAGGGGTTGGCGTTTGTTGCCATAGTGCACCCATCTATAAGCTTTCCCTTTATTAAAGTCCATTTTGTCCCTTTGAAACTTGTGTCGTTTCCTAGCAATAATATCCTTTTCAAACTGATCTATTGTCAATTTTAGTTTTTCCTGAAAGGGGATAACTAAGGTATTTTTATCAAAATTGCCCAGTTTACTTTCACAATTTTTTATATCTTCCTTGGTCTTAATCAGGAGTGCCTGATCATGCTCAATCAGCATCTCAATCAAAATTATAGAACACTTAGCTAGTCCACCTTCCCAAACTGTTTGAAAATCAGGGGTCACCTCCCAAGAGGGAAAAATTTGGATACGCAATCCCCGGGGTATAATCCCCACCTTTTTGTACTCCTCCAAACTCCTAATATTCCACCAAATTTTGGTCAATGATTTATGTAAATTAGTGATGTCTGTAGACAGTGATTGAAAAGACAGATCACTCCCTGAGCCCGCCGAAAGACCATTAGTGTCATTATCAAATAATCCCAGAGCCCTGTTGCTCCAAGCAGTTTCCCTAGCCGAGAGATCCATGTCAAAATAAAAAATAATCACTATGAAATGTAATCAATATGACAGTAGGTATAGGTGTGCCACACTCCTGAAAACGGGGGTATAAGAGACTCCCCAAAACAAAACACATAGAGTAACTATATAAATGGAGGGCACCACCTTAAACATAAATTATAAATCAAGACGTCCTGAATCCCCCTCAACACGTAAAAATGCATAAACCACATAGAGAGAAGACATATTGAACAGGAGATCAACAGGACAAATATACAAAATTATCAAAAAGTATTTATTAGTGAACAGTCCAATAAGCGCACAATACAATTAAAAACAATTAAAAAACACACAGAGGTGCCCGTAATACCGGGAACCACAGAAAACCTTAGCCCACAGACAAAAATACTGGATATAGTGGCACCTGAGAGAGCTAACATAAATAGAGGAGCGTTTCCAGAGCAAAGGATTAACATGAAAGTACATGTAATATATCCCAGTTCAATAAAGAAATAATAAATAAATAATAATAGAATCAAATAACCCTGGAACACACTCTAAACTCCTGAGGGGCAGACAGACCACATATGAAACCAAAACACCCTATTTAAAGACCTATAGTAGTCCACATGTCATTACACTCACACATGGATATGGTGATCCCACTAAAAAAGATATATAAATAAATAATACTCTAAAGGTGAGGTGTAGTAAGTGGACATACCAAAAAAGTAATCAAAAAAATGCGAGACCCATGCGGGGCCATAGAGGGTGAATAGCAGGTAAATGACAAGTCAAAAAATTACCGGTCCAGTCCGTCCTATCAGTCAGGGTGCCAGTCAGATAGTCATAAAAATTGTGTCCATGGGGCTAAGTTGCCCTACGCGTGTCGCCGCATGCAAGCAGCTTCATCAGGGGCAGGCATGTCCACTTAACCAAAGACTAAACTTATATATACCTTACAAAATAACAGGATCACCCCCAGCTGGAGAGTAGAGCCGCGGGTCCAGGACCGGAAGTACTAACGGCGTGCTTGCCTGCATATTGCGCAGGCGCATGAAACAACATTGACCTCACCGCTATGGGCGGTACTAAGCAGTACAATAAAGAAATTCCAAAGCCGGCATAGTAGGTCTATTACTGCGCAGGCGCGAGAAAGTATTACGCTGAGAGGCTGACCTCACCAGAATAAGCGGGCCAAGCAACGCATTACACAAATGCCCGAATACCGCACAGACTCAAAAGGGAGGCTGACATCACCCCTATCAAGCAGGGAAACCGTAAAGACCACATGTTGCGTAGGCACAAGGTGAAGTAAAAGTCCCCACCACTGTGAGCGGCATGGTTGGAATAGTAAACCAAAGCATAAAGACTTAGCCAAAACATGGAAAAGTGGTAGTTTCACCGCTAAGATAGACATAGCGCAGTAAATAAAAAAGCCATGCCGGCAATATTGTAACCATTTATAGCGCTGGCGCAGGGAGGAGTTAAAGGCCAGGGGGAGGAAAGAGCAAAAAGGAGGAGGGGAATACCGACCTCATCGCATGTCCCATATACGATCATATGTCAATTTATCACAGCCAGTGACGTCTGTTCTGCCTCTTGTTTGCCTTTTCAGGTTCGCTCTAGGGAATACTTTAACTGTCGTTCACGAAATCTGGTATATGCTATACTCTGTGGTTGTCCCAAGATATATGTTGGCCAGACATCGCAGGAACTTAAGAGAAGGATGCAGCAACATTTGTCCAACATCGCTATGGCTTCGAGAGATCAGAAAAGGAACAAGACTTTGTCATCTGTGGCGGCTCATTTTTTGGAGAAACATCAAGGACTTCCTGTGGGTTTTAAGGTTATGGGCCTGGAGAGCGTATCTACAAACATCAGAGGCGGAAACATTACAAATGCTCTCCTTCGGTGCGAGTCCAAATGGATTTATAAACTTCAGAGCTGCACTCCAAGGGGCCTCAATGAGGACCTGTTATTCACAGGATTCTATAAACAACTATAATATCTGCTTTAACCCGCATTCTAGTTCATGGGGCAGTTGGGACTTATGGGACAGTTTCTTTCTTTTCTCTTACCCCTTTGTAATTTTGTAATTTTGTATATATATGCTTTATATGTCATCCTTCTCTATTTACTGTAGTTTGCATTGGGCACTTTACATCCTGGGTCTGCTTGGCATAAAATTGCCTAGGGTGGGCCTGAGCACCATCTTTGTTATATTGGCCCCTTGGCTTTACATGGGTCCCATCAAATAGATGAAGTCATTACACCTCTTGTTATATCGCATGTATTTGCGACCCTGTGGGTGTGAATAGGACTTATGTGGCACCTGAGTAGGATAGGATGTCTTGGTTTACATCTGTATACATACCTTTACATACCTTTTTTGGTATGCGCCATCTTTGTTCTGCCTTTTGTCTGGTATCTAGACTAACAACTCTTTTGAGTTGTTTTAGTCTTCAAAATTTTATTTTGTTTTTTTGTTTTTATTCCTTTGACTTTTTGATTGGTTTTGTAGGTTGCTATCGTTTATTTAACGGGACACTATTCGTTGCACTTTCTGTACAATGGCATTGAATGTGTCCCTTATGCATTTTTGATTATTATTAAACAGTATATCATGTATACTTTTTCTTCTAATTCCTTCTATATTCAGGCCTGTTGATAATTGTCTATGGTAAGGCTGTATTCCGATACTAACTTGGTGCCTGTTTAACATCTTGGGTATCCCTGGGCCTCTGATCGTATATGGGACATGCGATGAGGTCGGTATTCCCCTCCTCCTTTTTGCTCTTTCCTCCCCCTGGCCTTTAACTCCTCCCTGCGCCAGCGCTATAAATGGTTACAATATTGCCGGCATGGCTTTTTTATTTACTGCGCTATGTCTATCTTAGCGGTGAAACTACCACTTTTCCATGTTTTGGCTAAGTCTTTATGCTTTGGTTTACTATTCCAACCATGCCGCTCACAGTGGTGGGGACTTTTACTTCACCTTGTGCCTACGCAACATGTGGTCTTTACGGTTTCCCTGCTTGATAGGGGTGATGTCAGCCTCCCTTTTGAGTCTGTGCGGTATTCGGGCATTTGTGTAATGCGTTGCTTGGCCCGCTTATTCTGGTGAGGTCAGCCTCTCAGCGTAATACTTTCTCGCGCCTGCGCAGTAATAGACCTACTATGCCGGCTTTGGAATTTCTTTATTGTACTGCTTAGTACCGCCCATAGCGGTGAGGTCAATGTTGTTTCATGCGCCTGCGCAATATGCAGGCAAGCACGCCGTTAGTACTTCCGGTCCTGGACCCGCGGCTCTACTCTCCAGCTGGGGGTGATCCTGTTATTTTGTAAGGTATATATAAGTTTAGTCTTTGGTTAAGTGGACATGCCTGCCCCTGATGAAGCTGCTTGCATGCGGCGACACGCGTAGGGCAACTTAGCCCCATGGACACAATTTTTATGACTATCTGACTGGCACCCTGACTGATAGGACGGACTGGACCGGTAATTTTTTGACTTGTCATTTACCTGCTATTCACCCTCTATGGCCCCGCATGGGTCTCGCATTTTTTTGATTACTTTTTTGGTATGTCCACTTACTACACCTCACCTTTAGAGTATTATTTATTTATATATCTTTTTTAGTGGGATCACCATATCCATGTGTGAGTGTAATGACATGTGGACTACTATAGGTCTTTAAATAGGGTGTTTTGGTTACATATGTGGTCTGTCTGCCCCTCAGGAGTTTAGAGTGTGTTCCAGGGTTATTTGATTCTATTATTATTTATTTATTATTTCTTTATTGAACTGGGATATATTACATGTACTTTCATGTTAATCCTTTGCTCTGGAAACGCTCCTCTATTTATGTTAGCTCTCTCAGGTGCCACTATATCCAGTATTTTTGTCTGTGGGCTAAGGTTTTCTGTGGTTCCCGGTATTACGGGCACCTCTGTGTGTTTTTTAATTGTTTTTAATTGTATTGTGCGCTTATTGGACTGTTCACTAATAAATACTTTTTGATAATTTTGTATATTTGTCCTGTTGATCTCCTGTTCAATATGTCTTCTCTCTATGTGGTTTATGCATTTTTACGTGTTGAGGGGGATTCAGGACGTCTTGATTTATAATTTATGTTTAAGGTGGTGCCCTCCATTTATATAGTTACTATATGTGTTTTGTTTTGGGGAGTCTCTTATACCCCCGTTTTCAGGAGTGTGGCACACCTATACCTACTGTCATATTGATTACATTTCATAGTGATTATTTTTTATTTTGACATGGATCTCTCGGCTAGGGAAACTGCTTGGAGCAACAGGGCTCTGGGATTATTTGATAATGACACTAATGGTCTTTCGGCGGGCTCAGGGAGTGATCTGTCTTTTCAATCACTGTCTACAGACATCACTAATTTACATAAATCATTGACCAAAATTTGGTGGAATATTAGGAGTTTGGAGGAGTACAAAAAGGTGGGGATTATACCCCAGGGATTGCGTATCCAAATTTTTCCCTCTTGGGAGGTGACCCCTGATTTTCAAACAGTTTGGGAAGGTGGACTAGCTAAGTGTTCTATAATTTTGATTGAGATGCTGATTGAGCATGATCAGGCACTCCTGATTAAGACCAAGGAAGATATAAAAAATTGTGAAAGTAAACTGGGCAATTTTGATAAAAATACCTTAGTTATCCCCTTTCAGGAAAAACTAAAATTGACAATAGATCAGTTTGAAAAGGATATTATTGCTAGGAAACGACACAAGTTTCAAAGGGACAAAATGGACTTTAATAAAGGGAAAGCTTATAGATGGGTGCACTATGGCAACAAACGCCAACCCCTTAGAGATCCTGTAAGAACCAATGATACTACCCTAAGAATTGAACCATCTTCGAGTGATTTTTTATCCTCGGACCCCAGCGACGCCGAAGGCGCCGTAGGAGGGGTAGAAGAAAGAAACACGGGCACCTACAGGAAGAACGCTCGAACACGGAGGAACTGGTCACCGTCATTCAGGAGGGAGACCAGATACAACAAGAGGCGTTAACCACTCCAGAGGTAAATGGGGCAAACTCAGGGAATTTACAAGTCATCAATCTCTCATCATATATCTTGTCTGATTTGGAACATCAAGTATTGACCAAAGGTCTATCCTTTTCACCCATGAGCACCCTTAATAAATTCACGCTTGTAAAAGATGTTTATTTATTTTGCCGCCAGGTTACGTTCAAATTATTATATCAACAGCCTAATCTCATAGAGTCTTTTCCGGATAATGAGAAGCAAGTCTTTTTGGATCTCTTGGACTTGTTACAAGAAAATGAACAGGCGGAGACAAGAGGCCTCTTTCCAAGACGACTTCCCTCTCAGGCCACACCTTCCTTCTCTCTCTTCCCTGCGATACAGATCTTTTTTGATAAGGTATGTAGGGACATTCATTTACTGAAATTGGATCCTAACAAACAAAATAATTTTAGTAGGGGGGAGAGAGAAGCTTTACAGAATTTGAAGAATAACAAGGATTTTGTGGTTAGAGAGGCAGACAAAGGGGGTAACATAGTCCTTTGGCCCCATGAACAGTATACAAGGGAGATACTTCGTCAGCTACATGATGGGAATTGTTATGTCACCTTACCATCTGACCCTACATCTTTTTTTAAGGACAAATTGGACTCCCTTGTGCTCAAAGCACTGGATGGGCAGACTATAACCAAAAAGGAAGCGGATTTCTTGATTACCCAGTCCCCGGTCGTCCCCACTTTTTACGCACTCCCTAAGGTGCATAAATCTGTGACAGAGCCACCAGGTAGGCCCATTGTGTCGGGAATTGGGAGTATCTTCGAACGCCCGTGCATATACGTGGACCATTTTTTGCAACCTTTTGTCCTTGCTTTAAGATCATACACTAGAGACTCGACACATTTGATGCAAGTCTTGGAGGATTGTGAGATACCGGAGGACACTTACCTGGTGTGTTTGGACGTCGAAGCTCTGTACACAAGCATATCACACAATCTAGGTATGCTTGCGGTTAAATATTTTCTGGAGAAAAAAGTTAAAAGAGATAGAACACATGACCATTTTCTTCTTGATTTGTTGTTCTTTATCTTAGATAAGAACTACTTTGTTTTTGACAGAAAGTATTACAGACAGATTTCGGGCACCGCTATGGGTGCCCGGTGCGCGCCATCTTATGCGAATTTGTTTTTAGGATGGTGGGAGGAGACAATTGTCTACAGGTCGGAAGCCTTTGCCAGGGGAGTACTCACCTGGCAAAGATATATAGATGATGTTCTCTTCCTGTGGACGGGCTCACTGGCTGGATGTAGGAATTTTGTTGAGGTTTTAAACAATAATTCTCTTAATGTGAGATTAACATCTGTCATTTCAGCAAATTCTGTAGACTTCCTTGATATCAAACTTTCCATCGAAAACTCTAAGATCGCCTGCAACCTGTTTCGGAAAGCTACTGCGACAAACAGCTTACTACATTACGAGAGCTTTCACCCGCAACATCTAAAAAATGGGATCCCCAAAGGTCAATTTCTCCGTCTCAGGAGAAACTGTAGCACCAACACAGATTTTCTGGGACAAGCCAAGGACCTGACAAGGCGATTTAAACAAAGGGGCTATCCACAAAGGGTGATTTCCAAAGCATTCCAACTTGCTCGTGGTCAGGATAGATCCAGCCTCCTGGAGAAAAAGGTACGTGAACCTCTTCGATCGGTACCTTTGATAACTACTTTCAACAATCAATGGTCAGACATCAGAGGCATTCTGTCGAGGAACTGGGATATCCTCTTGAGCGACAAGAAAATCATACCATTCATCTCTGAAACTCCTAATCTAGTTGCCAGGAGGGCTAAGAACCTTAAAGATGACTTATGCCATAGTCACTATTATAGGCCATCTGGGAGGCTGAACCGTGGCTCGAGGGTTGTGGGCTCATATCCCTGTGGTAACTGTAATATATGTCAATTTATCACAGCCAGTGACGTCTGTTCTGCCTCTTGTTTGCCTTTTCAGGTTCGCTCTAGGGAATACTTTAACTGTCGTTCACGAAATCTGGTATATGCTATACTCTGTGGTTGTCCCAAGATATATGTTGGCCAGACATCGCAGGAACTTAAGAGAAGGATGCAGCAACATTTGTCCAACATCGCTATGGCTTCGAGAGATCAGAAAAGGAACAAGACTTTGTCATCTGTGGCGGCTCATTTTTTGGAGAAACATCAAGGACTTCCTGTGGGTTTTAAGGTTATGGGCCTGGAGAGCGTATCTACAAACATCAGAGGCGGAAACATTACAAATGCTCTCCTTCGGTGCGAGTCCAAATGGATTTATAAACTTCAGAGCTGCACTCCAAGGGGCCTCAATGAGGACCTGTTATTCACAGGATTCTATAAACAACTATAATATCTGCTTTAACCCGCATTCTAGTTCATGGGGCAGTTGGGACTTATGGGACAGTTTCTTTCTTTTCTCTTACCCCTTTGTAATTTTGTAATTTTGTATATATATGCTTTATATGTCATCCTTCTCTATTTACTGTAGTTTGCATTGGGCACTTTACATCCTGGGTCTGCTTGGCATAAAATTGCCTAGGGTGGGCCTGAGCACCATCTTTGTTATATTGGCCCCTTGGCTTTACATGGGTCCCATCAAATAGATGAAGTCATTACACCTCTTGTTATATCGCATGTATTTGCGACCCTGTGGGTGTGAATAGGACTTATGTGGCACCTGAGTAGGATAGGATGTCTTGGTTTACATCTGTATACATACCTTTACATACCTTTTTTGGTATGCGCCATCTTTGTTCTGCCTTTTGTCTGGTATCTAGACTAACAACTCTTTTGAGTTGTTTTAGTCTTCAAAATTTTATTTTGTTTTTTTGTTTTTATTCCTTTGACTTTTTGATTGGTTTTGTAGGTTGCTATCGTTTATTTAACGGGACACTATTCGTTGCACTTTCTGTACAATGGCATTGAATGTGTCCCTTATGCATTTTTGATTATTATTAAACAGTATATCATGTATACTTTTTCTTCTAATTCCTTCTATATTCAGGCCTGTTGATAATTGTCTATGGTAAGGCTGTATTCCGATACTAACTTGGTGCCTGTTTAACATCTTGGGTATCCCTGGGCCTCTGATCGTATATGGGACATGCGATGAGGTCGGTATTCCCCTCCTCCTTTTTGCTCTTTCCTCCCCCTGGCCTTTAACTCCTCCCTGCGCCAGCGCTATAAATGGTTACAATATTGCCGGCATGGCTTTTTTATTTACTGCGCTATGTCTATCTTAGCGGTGAAACTACCACTTTTCCATGTTTTGGCTAAGTCTTTATGCTTTGGTTTACTATTCCAACCATGCCGCTCACAGTGGTGGGGACTTTTACTTCACCTTGTGCCTACGCAACATGTGGTCTTTACGGTTTCCCTGCTTGATAGGGGTGATGTCAGCCTCCCTTTTGAGTCTGTGCGGTATTCGGGCATTTGTGTAATGCGTTGCTTGGCCCGCTTATTCTGGTGAGGTCAGCCTCTCAGCGTAATACTTTCTCGCGCCTGCGCAGTAATAGACCTACTATGCCGGCTTTGGAATTTCTTTATTGTACTGCTTAGTACCGCCCATAGCGGTGAGGTCAATGTTGTTTCATGCGCCTGCGCAATATGCAGGCAAGCACGCCGTTAGTACTTCCGGTCCTGGACCCGCGGCTCTACTCTCCAGCTGGGGGTGATCCTGTTATTTTGTAAGGTATATATAAGTTTAGTCTTTGGTTAAGTGGACATGCCTGCCCCTGATGAAGCTGCTTGCATGCGGCGACACGCGTAGGGCAACTTAGCCCCATGGACACAATTTTTATGACTATCTGACTGGCACCCTGACTGATAGGACGGACTGGACCGGTAATTTTTTGACTTGTCATTTACCTGCTATTCACCCTCTATGGCCCCGCATGGGTCTCGCATTTTTTTGATTACTTTTTTGGTATGTCCACTTACTACACCTCACCTTTAGAGTATTATTTATTTATATATCTTTTTTAGTGGGATCACCATATCCATGTGTGAGTGTAATGACATGTGGACTACTATAGGTCTTTAAATAGGGTGTTTTGGTTACATATGTGGTCTGTCTGCCCCTCAGGAGTTTAGAGTGTGTTCCAGGGTTATTTGATTCTATTATTATTTATTTATTATTTCTTTATTGAACTGGGATATATTACATGTACTTTCATGTTAATCCTTTGCTCTGGAAACGCTCCTCTATTTATGTTAGCTCTCTCAGGTGCCACTATATCCAGTATTTTTGTCTGTGGGCTAAGGTTTTCTGTGGTTCCCGGTATTACGGGCACCTCTGTGTGTTTTTTAATTGTTTTTAATTGTATTGTGCGCTTATTGGACTGTTCACTAATAAATACTTTTTGATAATTTTGTATATTTGTCCTGTTGATCTCCTGTTCAATATGTCTTCTCTCTATGTGGTTTATGCATTTTTACGTGTTGAGGGGGATTCAGGACGTCTTGATTTATAATTTATGTTTAAGGTGGTGCCCTCCATTTATATAGTTACTATATTGCCCAGTCACGTAGTATATTGCCCAGCCACATAGTATATTGCCCAGTCACGTAGTATATTGCCCAGCCACGTAGTATATTGCACAGCCACATAGTATATTGCCCAGTCATCTATATACCGTATTTTCCGCTTTGTAAGACGCACTTTTTCCCCAAAAAATTTGGGGGGAAAATGGGGGGTGCGTCTTACAATGCGGACATACCTTATCGGTGCTGCCGCTGCGGGTGTCCAATGCTTGCTGCCACACTGTCCCCGATGCTGCCTTGTGCTGTTGCTGCTGCGCTGTGTCCCCTGTGCTGCTGCCGCCACGCTGTGTCCCCTGTGCTCCTGCCGCCGCGCTGTGTCACAGGTGCTTGCTGCCGCTCTCTGTCCCGTGTTGCATGGGGGGGCTCTCCAGTTCCATCCATGCCTTCCTGTGCAGTGGAATCTTTCCAGGAAAATGGCCGCCGGGAGGTCTCAGGAGATGAGATCTCAGTGCTGAAATCTCATCTACCGAGATCTTGCTGCCGAGATCTTCATCTGCGCATGCGCCACCTCCCGGCGGCCATTTTCCCGGAAGGAATCCACCGAACAGGAAAGCATGGATGGAGCTGCAGAGCTCCCCCATGCAGCATGGAACAGAGAGCAGCGGCATTACCCGGCAGCATTAGACAGACCATGGCATCAAGCATCGGTGACACAGCACGGCAGCATCACCCGGTAAAAGAGCGCGGCAGCAAGCATCAGGGATACAGCGTGGCAGCAGCACCCAGTAAAAAAAAGTGTGGCAGCAAGCATCAGGGACACAGCATGGTGGCAGCACGGGACAGAGAGCAGCGGCAGCACCCGGCAGCATTAGACAGATCATGGCATCATGCATCGGTGACACAGCACGGCAGCATCACCCGGTAAGAGCACGGCAGCAAGCATCAGGGATACAGCGTGGCAGCAGCACCCAGTAAAAAAAGTGTGGCAGCAAGCATCAGGGACACAGCATGGTGGCAGCACCCGGCAGCAAGGGACAGAGTGCAATGGCAAGCTTCGGGGACACAGCATGGCGGCAGCACACGGCAGCATGGGACAGAGTGCGACGGCAACACCCACCTCCTGCAGCAGCAATGCTGAGACCCAGCTTCACCACAGCCACCACCCCGGTAAGCAATAAGATGCATGGATTATAAGAAGCACCACCATTTTATTAAAAATGTTTTTTTCCTATTTTTCTCCTCAAAATTTGGGGTGCGGCTTATAATCCGGAGCGTCTTATAAAGCGAAAAATACGGTATATAATTGCCTAAGGGTTTTTCCGTCTGTCTGTCTTTCTGTCTGTCTTTCTGTCTGTCTGTCTGTCCTGGAAATCCCGCCTCAGCGACGGGCACAGCATCGACGTAGAAATTCCGCGACGATGATGTCATAAAGGATGTAGAAATCCCACGTTTCTGATTGGTCGAGGCCGCCAGGCCTCGACCAATCAGCGACGAGCACAGCGACGATGATGTCATAAAGGACGTAGACATCCCGCGTCTCTGATTGGTCGAGGCCGCTAGGCCTCGACCAATCAGCAATGGGCACAGCGACGATGATGTCATAATGGTTGCCATGGTGATGATGATGTCATAAAGGTTGCCTCGATCAATCAGCGACGGACACAGTCTGCCGCGAATTCTGAATCATCATTATCCATATACTACGGGGACATGCATATTCTAGAATACCCGATGCGTTAGAATCGGGCCACAATCTAGTAATTAATAATCAGCAAAGGCTATGTAGACAGCTGCGGGCTAATATTATTATCCTAGGAAGGGACCATGGATATTGGCCCCCCTGGCTAAAACATCAGCACTCAGCCACTTCAGAAAAGGTGCATGTCTATGATGAGCCTAATCCGGCACTTAGCCTTACTCTACCCACTTGCCCTGTAGTGGTTGGCAAATGGGGTAATAGTTTGGGTGTTAATGTAACCTTTGTATTGTAAGGTGACATCAAGCTGGCTTAGTAATGGAGAGGTGTCGATAAGACACCTTTCCATTACTAATCCTATAGTTGTGAAATGGTTAAATACACAGCCAGAATATTTTTATGAAATAAAACACTAAACACAGTTTGCCATCTTTATTGTTCTGCTAATCCATGCGACGACCTCTATCACCTTTAATAAATAAAATATAACAAACCAACAATATACCCATACCTATCTGGCGTTCAGTCCCATGCCGTAATGCATATTTGGGGTATATACAGTTTACAACTGGGAGCGGTGCTAATGCGACTGCCCCAGTTGTAAACTACTGGGGAATGAATGAGATGATGCCAGCACTTGCTTCAGAGACAAGCACTGACGTCACTGAGTCTGCCCTCCCGGCCGGCCTGACCCGTGGTGAACTCTGGAGCATGGGAAAATGCCTGTACATTTGTGTGTGTCGCTGACATATATAGCGTTCTAGGGGGCACGCATGCGGGTAAGGCACGCATATCCCGGCAGCGAGGTATCACAGCAGCTAAAGTATCGTGAAGTGCAGTTATTTCAAAGGCCGGGAATTAACATCCATCTACTCTCTTCACACAGGTACAATCTCTGCTTGCTGTCATCTGCTGCTTATCATCCTGCAAAAATTCCTTTAATGGTACAATCTCTGCTTGCTGTCATCTGCTGCTTATCATCATGCAACAATTCCTTTAATGGTACAATCTCTGCTTGCTGTCATCTGCTGCTTATCATCCTGCAAAAATTCCTTTAATGGTACAATCTCTGCTTGCTGTCATCTGCTGCTTATCATCATGCAACAATTCCTTTAATGGTACAATCTCTGCTTGCTGTCATCTGCTTATTTTCATCCTGCAACAATTCCTTTAATGGTACAATCTTTGCTTGCTGTCATCTGCTGCTTATTATCCTGCAATAATTCCTTTAATGGTACAATCTCTGGTTGCTGTCATCTGCTGCTTATTATCCTGCAATAATTCCTTTAATGGTACAATCTCTGCTTGCTGTCATCTGCTGCTTATTATCCTGCAATAATTCCTTTAATGGTACAATCTCTGCTTGCTGTCATCTGCTGCTTATCATCCTACAACAATTCCTTTAATGGTACAATCTCTGCTTGCTGTCATCTGCTGCTTATCCTACAACAACTCATACCTCCCATTACTACCCCCTCCTACCACTCCCTATCTAATATGAACTACCGCAATCTTTCTAACATAAAACCCGTGCCCCTGAAGCCCACCCCCCTGCTCCCTCTCTCTGGTGCACTCTGGAATGCCCGCTCAATCTGCAATAAGCTTCATGTGATTCATGACCTTTTTCTTTCCCACAAGCTTGCCGTCCTCGGCCTCACAAAAACATGGTTAACACCCTCTGACACCGCCTCCCCTGCTGCGCTGTGTTACGGCGGCCTCCACTTCACCCACACCCCTCACCCTGGCAACAAACAAACTGCACCTTTAACCCAATGCAACCTCTACACTCCCTTATCCTCTCCCCTTTTGAAGTCCACTGTCCGCATCTACTCTCTCTCCAACCTCTAAGTGGCCATCATATACCGACCTCTGGGCCTGGCCACTGCCTTTATTGACCAATTCTCCACCTGTCTTCTTCACTTTCTCTCTGCTGATTTTCCCACTATCATCATGGGTGTCTTCAACATCCCCACTGGTACCCTTCAGTCAACAGCCTCCAAACTTGTTCCTTACTTTATCTTTTGAACTTACTCAGTGGTCCTTCGCAGCCACCCACACAGACGGACATACACTAGACCTGGTCTTCACCGGTCTCTGCTCTCTGTCTAACTTCACCACCTCCCCTCTCCCTCTTTCCAACCGCCATCTGCTCATTGTCTCATCCCTGTCCTCCTCACCGGTCACCCATGTCCAGCAACATACGCACCACCGCAGAAACCTTGCACACCTAGACACACACTCTCTGACTCTATTCTACCACTGCCATCCATATCCTCACTCCATAACAGACAGTGCCACTGCTTTCTACAATGCCACTCTTGCATCAGCTATTGACACGGTTGCCCCTCTCATTCATGGCTGAGTGCGACACATCAATAGACAACCCTGGCAGAATAACACCACTAAAAAGCTCCAGCAAGTGTCCAGGGTTGCAGAACGGCATTGGAAGAAAACACATTTGCAAGATGACTTCACTGCATTCAAACCGGCAACACTCGCTTTTAAATCTGCTCTCACCTCTGCTAAACAGGCCTACTTCACAACCCTTGTATCTTCCCTATCCTACAACGCCAAACAGTTATTCAAAACCTTTAACTCCCTCCTCCGCTTCCACACTGTCCCTTCCAACCTCCCTCATCTCTGATTAGGACTTTGCCACACACTTTGAAAATAAAATCGACAAAACAAGGCAAGTCTTCATTGTTCAACCACCACAACCCCTTTGTATACCAGACCAATGCCCAAACCCCATAACCCCCCTATCTATCATCACTGAAGGGGGCTTAACTGTCTCCCCTCCAAATCGCACCTTACCACCTGTGCGCTCAATCCTATCCCATCCACCTCCTCCCCAACCTCACCACCACTCAACCTATCACTAACTTTTGGCACCTTCCATTCTGCTTTCAAATATGCCACAATGATGCCTATTCTTAAAAAGCCAACCCTCGATCCAACTGCTATGTCCAGCTATCGCCCAATATTGCTGCTCCCATTTGCTATCAAACTCCTGGAGCAGCACGTCCACGCCGAACTTTCCTCCCACCTCTCATCTAACTTGCTCTTTGACAATCTACAATCTGGTTTCCACCCCCATCACGTAACTGAGACAGCCCTAACCAAAATTACTAATGACCTACTTACAGGCAAAGCTAACAGACAATACTCTGTACTCCTCCTTCTTGACCAGTCCTCTGCTTTCTACATAGTTGACCACTGCCTCCTACTACAGATCCTCTCCTCCTTTGGCATCGAAGACCTCGCCCTTTTCTGGATCTCCTCATACCTTTCCAACCGCAAAGTCAGCGTCTACCAACTCCCACCCTACCTCTTCATCCCACCCTCCCTCTGTTGGAGTCCCCCAAGGCTCTGTTCTAGGACCCCTACTCTTCTCAATCTATACACTTGGCCTGGGACAACTCAGGTGCTGATGACACTCAGATCTACCTTTCTGGCCAAGACGTCACCTCTCTGCTGTCCAGAATCCCGGAGTGTCTATCGGCCATGTCCTCCTTCTCCTCCTGCTTTCTCAATCACAATGTGGACAAATCTTAACTCATCATCTTTTCTCCATCTCATAGATCTTCCTTACCTGACCTATCTATTGCAATTAACGACATCATGCTTTTCCCCGTACCGGAAGTCTGCTGCCTCGGAGTAACCCTTGACTCTGTCCTGTCCTTCAAACAGCACATCCAAGCTCTTTCCACCTCCTGTTGCATAAGCTCAAAAATATCGCCCGAATTCATCCTTTACTCAACCATTAATCGAATAACATGCTTGTGCATGCCCTCGTCATCTCCCGCCTTGACTACTGCAAAATCCTTTTCTGTGGCCTCCCTGCTAACACCCTTGCACCTCTCCAGTCTATCCCTAACTCTACTGCCCGACTAATCCATCTCTCTCCTCACTACTCCACTGCTCCCCCCTCTGCAAATCTCTTCAATGGCTCCCATTCCCTCAGTGTATCCAGTTCAAATTACTAATACTAACCTACAAAGCCATTCATAACCTGTCTCTTCCATATATCTCTGATCTCCCAATATCTTCCCTTACGTAATCTCCGGTCCTCCCAAGGCCTCGAGCTCCTTCTCTCCTCTACTCTTATTCGTTCCTCACCCAACCACCTTCAAGACTTCTCCCAAAAATCCCTCATCCTCTGGAATTCTTTGCCCCAACATATCCGACTATCAACCACATTCAGATCCTTCAGACGGAACCTGAAAACCCACCTCTTCAGGAAAGCCTACAGCCTGCCCTAACCCCGCTGCCTCCTCACCACTACCGAAGTTATCCCCTCACCAACACCAGAGCTCCTGAAACCCTCAACCTATTGTCTCCTTCTCCACCATCCTGTGGAATGTAAGACAGCAAGGGCAGGGTTCTCGCCCCTCTGTATCAGTCTGTAATTGTTAGTTAAGAAGAAGGCACACGCAGCCGAAACGCGCGTAGGGGACCTGGCACCATCAGACCTGAGGTAATGTAGCTGGATTTATGTTACTTGTCTTGCCACATTGGAGACTCAGTATTATGGGAACATTGCAAAACATGCCATTTGGGTGTAATGATTTGTTATAATAAGGGTGATTCATATACGTGGCAGGAAAGACTATTGTTGTAATATGTGCCTCAGGTCTATGGTGTTTGTTATACTGGTAGACATCACCATCATTGTTGTTTCTCAATATTGTACATCTAATAAAGTTTTGATATTTCTTTATACTTTGAGGTCTGGCATGTACATTTTTTTGTAGGTTTATGTATTTGTTTGTACGGGACCGTTATGGTTGTTATATCTCCTAACGGGCACAGGGGTTAATTTTGATAAAATACCTGTGGTTTGTTTGTCTTTTCTTTTTTTGGTTAACTGTAATTTTAGGCATCTGCCATACCAAGCTGAGAATGGGCAACAACACTGCCAACTTGAGCACCAGTAGCATGCAGGAGCACTTGGCAGCTGCGCACCCCAGTAGGTGGGCGGAATGCCTGGATACATTATCTGTGTCTGAAGGTGAAACCACTGCCCCTTGCCCTGTGTAACAGCCTTCCCAACCTGTTGTCTGGGAGACAGGGGCTAACGCCTCCTGCCCACAGCCTGCAGTTGCACAGGTACAACAGTCAGCAACCACATCCACTTCATTTTCCCAGCACAGGTGTTTCACAGGAAGCATAAATATCAACCCAGCCACCCACAGGCCCAAACGCCAAATTACCAGATTGCTAGCCCTGGAAATGTTGGCAATTCAGCTTGTGGGAACTAAGTCTTTCTGCGACCTCTTAGGTGTGGCAGCCCACGGTACTCGATTCTCAGCCACAATTTTTTTCCCTGTGTGCCGTTCCCACATTAGAGAATCATGTGTTACACAATATCAGCCATGCTCTGACCAATGCAGTCACAGGGAAGGTACACCCAACCACAGACATATGGACAAATTCTTGTGGACAGGGATGCTACATTTCCCTGACCTCACACTGGGTGAACCTGGTATAGTCTGGGACATCACACATCTTACCCACATCAAGAATAGCGGGCCCAACTTCCATCTTGGTTTCAGTCTCCTTGTATTTCAGTTCCTGTCTCTCCTCATCCTTAGCTGATCTAGCCTCCCCATCACCTCCCAGCTGGAAGATCTGCAGCATTGCCTTGGCAAAGTGGCAGCATGCTCTGCTGAAGCACATCTGTTTAAGTGAAAAAGCTCAAAATGCAGAAGAGCTGTTGAAAGGGATAAAAGACCAGACTGATCAGTTACTCTCCTTGCTGAACCTCCAACCTGATCTAGTTTTGTTTGATAATGGGCGTAACTTGGTGGTGGCTTTAAAGCTCGGCAAGCTGGTACACGTTTCATGCATAGCGCATGTGCTGAACTTAATTGTACAGCAGTTTTTAAAAACATACCCTGAGTTGCCTGACCGACTTGGCAAAGTACTCTGTGTCAGTGCATATTTCCAAAAGTCATCAAAAGCTTTCGCTGGTCTGGCTATGATACAGCAGCATTTTAATTTGCCTCATCACCGGCTGATTTGTGGCCTACCCACAGGCTGGAATTTGACCTTTCATACACTACAGTTCAAAAGTTTAGGGTCACCCAGACAATTTTGTGTTTTTCATGAAAACTCATACCTTTATTAATCGAACGAGTTGCCAAATAAATTTAAAATCAATCCAGACATTGACAAGGTTCGAAAAAAATATTTTTATTTGAAATAATTATTTTCTCCTTCAAACTTTGCTTTTGTCAAAGAATTCTCCCTTTGCAGCAATTACAGCATTGCAGACCTTTGGCATTCTAGCAGTTAATTTGCTGAGGTAATCTGGAGAAATCTCTCCCCATGCTTCCAGAAACCCCTAACACAAGTTGGTTTGGCTTTATGGGCACTTTTTGCATACCAAACAGTCAAGCTGCTCCAGCTCAATGGGGTTGAGATCTGGCGACAGTGCTGGCCACTCCATTACAGATAGAATACCAGCTGCCTGCTTCTTCCCTAAATAGTTCTTGCATAATTTGGAGGTGTGCTTTGGGTCATTGTCCTGTTGTAGACAATCAAGCGCTGTCGACAGGGTATGGCATGGTGTTGCAAAATGGAGTGATAGCCTTCCTTATTCAAAATCCCTTTTACCTTGTACAAATCTCCCACTTTACCAGCACCAAAGCAATCCCAGACTATCACATTACCTTCACCATGCTTGACCGATGGAGTCAGACACTCTTCAGCATCTTTTCAGTTGTTCTGCATCTCACAAATGTTCTAATGTGTGATCCAAACACCTAAAACTTAGATTCGTCTGTCCCTAACACTTTTTTCCAATTTTCCAATGTCCAATGTCTGTTTTCTTTTGACCATATTAATCTTTTCCTTTTATTAGCCAGTCTCAAATATGGCTTTTTCTTTGCCACTTTGCCCTGAAGGCCAGAATCCTGGAGTTGCCTCTTCACTGTAGATGTTGGCACTGGCGTTTTGAATGTACTATTTAATGAAGCTGCCAGTTGAGTATCTGTAAGGCGTCGATTTCTCAAACTACGAACTCTACTTGTCTTGTTGCTCAGTTGTGCAGTGGGGCCTCCAACTTCTCTTTCTCCTCTGGTTAGAGCTTGTTTGTGCTCTCCTTTGAAGGTTGTACTACACACCGTTGTAGGAAATCTTCAGTTTTTTTCTCACATGGAATAGCCTTCATTTCTAAGAACAAGAATAGACTGTTGAGTTTCACATGAAAGTTCTTTTTTTCTGGCCGTTTTGAGAGTTTAATGGAACCAACAAATGAAATGCTCCAGTTTCTCAACTATCTCAAAGGAATGTCAGGTTTATAGGTTCTCTAATCAGTCAAACTGTTTTCAGCTGTGCTAACATACTTGCACAAGGGTTTTCAAGGGTATTCTAACCATCCATTAGCCTTCTTGCACAGTTAGCAAACACAAAGTACCATAAGAACACTGGAGTGATGGTTGTTGGAAATGGGCCTCTATACACCTATGAAGATATTGCATTACAAACCAGACGTTTGCAGCTAGAATAGTCATTTAACACATTAACAATGTATAGAGTGTATTTCTGAATCATTTAACATTAGCTTCATTGGAAAAACTGTGCTTTTCTTTAAAAAAATGACATTTTTAAGTGATCCTAAACGTTTGAACAGTAGTGTAGGTTGGCAAGACTAAGTGAGCAGCAGAGGACAGTGTCTGAATTCCATTTGCCCGTCAAAGTAATACTCAGCCCCCACACATAGCTGCTGAGTGGGTGTGGATTGCTGACCTATGTGAGGTTCTTCAAAACTTTGAGTCCTGCACCTAGATGATGAGCGCTGATTACTCTATTATCAGCGTAACCATCCCACCGCTCTATTAAAACATTCAGAATCTGAAAGAGGAAGCTTTGAATGCCAAGCAGGTGGCTATGGAGCAAGATTTTACAGTGGCTGATATCACACAACCCAGGCTCAGACAATATTCTCAGGACACATTGGGTGACGAGCAACAGGAGGAAGAAGATGAGGAAGAACAGGTGTTTTTGGTCTGCGCTACGGAGGGGACTCCCAAGCACAGCTTCATGCCTTTCCAGAATGGATGGCCTGAAGTGGAGGAGGAGGCTGGTTAGTGTTTGTCCTGGTGGGGATACTGAAAGTTTGACTTCTTGTAGTTTGCTACACATGGCACAGTTCATGTCCAGATGCCTTTCCCAAGACCCTTGTATGAAAGACATTTTGTTCAACGTGAAATACTGGCTGTGCACCTTTTTTAACCCATGGTATAAGAAGAAATTTCCTTCTCTCATGTCGGAGGCATGAATGCCATGAATGCAAGCCAGAGGGCTGTTTTTGAAGAGTTGCTGAAAAGATTACCCTCAGACATCACTGCTGGCAGAGGTACTGGTTCTTTTCATCTACAATGGTTGCAGGGGAGGGACACGCACACCAGGTGCAACTCAGGCAGGGGGGGGAAATGTCTAGCAACTGGGCCATTTTTATGAAACCGCCACATCAGCAAGGGCTGTGAGTGTAACTATGACAAGGGGGAAGAAGTTGACCAAGAAGGTGTAGGACTACTTAAGTGACCATACCAGTGTCCTTCCTGATTCTTCAGTGCCCTTTAACTATTGGTTTTCCAAGCTGCACACTTAGCCCAACCTCTCCTTGTACGCTTTGTAGATGCTGCCATGCCCTGTTGCAAGTGTGTTGTCTGAATGGGTTTTTTAGTTCGACCTGTGCAATCATAGTGGTTAGACGCACACGCCTGTCAACGGAAAATGCAGACAAGCAGACTATTCTAAAATTGAACAAGGGCTGGATTTTCTCCAACTTTGTAAACCCTACAAATGACTGCCACCCAACGTAAATGCAGCCCAAATGTTCTTTTTTGGAAGTTGTCTTAACCTCCATCCCTTACTATCCAAACCCATTTTGTTCTGGAAATCAAGCTCTGCTCCTCCTGCTTCTGCAACAAGTACTTACTCATCATATATGTATAGCATACATGGGTAATGTGTTAAAATTTGTAAACCTTTGTACATTGTCCAATGGTAAACCTTGTACTCCCTATCTCTAGCCATTATAATAACTACAAAATATATTGTGAGGTACCTATCACATTCTCGTTTAACATGTATGATACAGACTAGGGTTGAGCGAAATGGGTTGGCCATTTCCAGAAGTCGCCGACTTTTGGCAAAGTCGGGTTTCATGAAACCCGACCCGGCCCCTGTGTGGGGTCGGCCATGAGGTCGGCGATCTTCTGAATCTGGGATCGGAATTCCAATACCGAGTTCCGATATGTTTGCAATATCGGAAATCGGTACCAGAATCCATATTTAAGTGTAAAATAAAGAATTAAAATAAAAAATATTGCTATACTTACCCTCTGACGCGCCCTGGTACTAACCGGCAGCCTTCCTTCCTTAGAATCAGCGCGTGAAAGACCTTAGATGACGTTGCGGCTTGTGATTGGTCGCGCGACCGCCCATGTGACCGCTCACGTGACCAATCACAAGCCGCGACGTCACCAAAGGTCCTTCAAGCGCTGATTCTTAGGAAGGAAGGCTGCCGGAAAGAAGCAGGACGTGTCCGAGGGTGAGTATATTCCTATTAGGTATATACTCACCCTCGGACGCGCCCTGCAAGAATCAGCGCTTGAAGGAGCTTCGGTGACGTCGCGGCTTGTGATTGGTCATGTGAGCGGTCACATGGGCGGTTGCGCGACCAATCACAAGCCGCGACGTCATCTAAGGTCTTTCACGCACTGATTCTAAGGAAGGAAGGCTGCCGGTTAGTACCAGGGCGCGTCAGAGGGTGAGTATAGCAATATTTTTTATTTTAATTCTTTATTTTACACTTAAATATGGATCCCAGGGCCTGAAGGAGAGTTTCCTCTCCTTCAGACCCTGGGAACCATTAGAAACCCAATGCACTGCATTGGGTTTCGTGTTTCGGCCGACCCCGACCCCGACTTTTCTATAGGATCGGCCGATTTCACTCGACCCGACTTTTGACAAAGTCGGGTTTCGTGAAACCCGACCCGATCCTATAAAAGTAAAAGTCGCTCAACCCTAATACAGACCACTTGGGTAATTTTTGGAAACCTTTGTACATTGTGCAATGGTCAAATTTCTACTCTCAATCTCTATATATTCTATTATTATCATTTTTTTATTGTGTTGCCCTTATCACGATCTCTTTAAGCGTGTATCTGGGAGCCTGATGTTGATTTCTGTGTCTGCACTTGGACATTGTGGAACATCAATGCATTAATATGCTCCACACACTTCTTCAGGTTGCAGCCTTACACAGAATAATGATATGAGTACTGAAACATGCTGTATATACTGTATATGCTACTAGTTTGAAAATCTTACTCACACATTCCCTTATAAAGTAAAATTTGACATAATACTTCTGTAGCTTACGCCATATACTGCTGACATATGCACCACCCCAGTAGGTGGGCGGAATGCCTGGGTACAAAATCTGTGTCTGAGGGTGAAACCACTAGCCCTTTGCCTGTGTTAGATTCTTTGAAATCTGCAGTACAGGAAGCAGGCTCTGATGCCCCACAACCTGCAGTTGCACATACAGTAAGAGCATTCAGCAACCACGTCCACTTTTTGGTAAAAGTGCAGTGTTCAGTTTTCCCTTGTCAGCATATATGTCTCTTCTCAAATTGTAAGTTAGGGCATACATATTCATTAGCACTTTACATTGTCCGGTGCTCGACAAAGACTGTTGCTGGCTTTTCCAGGCTCCTAAATGAGACTCGCTTCTCTTTATTAATCTGCCACTTAACTTAAATTTTCTAAATTTTGTTTAAAAAAATGGTGGTGGGATATTGGCCAGTTCCTGGACATTTTAAACACGTCTAAGAGATGGGGTTAATACGCTACACAGAAGTATTCAGGCCGCAGCCTTATACATCTTGGAACATGGTCATTGCCACGCTAAGGCTTTACCTGAGCTCTGTAGCACTGCCTGTCACCTGAGTAATACACTCCACAGACCTCAACACTCTCTGGGAGTTGGGACACATCCTGTAATTACTTTGTTGCTGCTCAAAACCATGCAAAAGATACATTCTTCCTGGTTGGGTAGTTTCCAGAAGAAATGCGTAGGCTTGTGCAGATTGGTCAATGGCACTCCTGCCTCTTCCCTTGAGGAGGCTGCTTCAAAGCAAAATGAGGCTTGTACATGTTCCTGACATGGGTTTCAGCCCTTACAGACTGACCATTACACAGGCCCTCTCTTGCAAGCACTGTATTCAGAATTTAATTCAAATGCTTTTGGTGTCTTGTAGAATCCCATTTACTGACATTGATCATACAGCTCCCCCAACTCCTATATTATATTCACCTTACAGCGGCTTCACCCATTATGACAGTGGTTCCATTCTGATCTGGTGGCCAAAATAAACTGTGGAGCTCACAGAACTCAGGTTTCATGGCAACTGCTGGCCCTCTGAAAATGTGAAGCGAGGGCTAGATAGCAACATGGCGGTGGATATGGTGGTGGTAGCGGGCAAAGCCCAAAATTCAAATGGGCATGTTTTATCTGGCATTGTAAGGTGTTGGAGAATATGTATTCCACTATCTTGCAAACAATTTTGAATGAGGGAGGGACCTCCAAAATGTAGGCGTGAGAGCCCTCCCAAATGTATGATACAGGGCTATCTGAGGGCCCTTCCCAAACTCAGGTTTCATGGCACTTGTTGGCCCGCTGAAAATGTGAAGCAAAGGCCGCATAATGACATGGCGGTGGAAATGGTGGTGGTGGTGGTGGGCAAAACCCAAAATTCAAATGGGAATGTTTTAGCTGTCATTGTATAGTATTCCACTATGTAGCAAACAATTTTGCGTTATATACAAACACTTTCCCATCCAGTTCAGCTTTTTCTCAGGCCCCCAGTCAGACCTATTTGTTGGGTCCAGCAGAAAAATATTCGGCTTTCCCATTGACTTGCATTGGATTCGTTATTCGGTACGAATACACGGATATTAGAAATTATTTGTACCAATTTTCCCAAATTCGAATATTTCACTATTTAATCATCACTAGGGATATGCTGTAAGATATAATAGCTGCAGGGCTTTCTGGGGAGGTGCACACAGCAACACAAAATTACATTAGTTAACTCTCTGATGTTTCAGCAGTGTGTGAAATAGTACAGGGCAAGTTTTTTTGTTTCAAGAACCATAGATCAAATGTCCAAATATTTGAATTTGCATGAAACTACTAATTTCTTGAAGTTCAAAGTGAATTTGATCCGCCTGGGATTGATCCGCTCATGTCTTGTCGCTACCAAAGTGGTGGTATCCTTGGCACTGATTACCATATGATTGAGATTTATTCCATACATTTGTTGGTAATCTTTTTTAGGTAATAAGGTATTAGTTGTATATGTGGCAATTTAATTTTTTCACTTTTTAGTATTAGATGTTGGCAGACCATAGCATTGTATAAATTGCTGCTCTATGTTACATTGTGCGCATCATTAAAAGGTAATGGACAAGATATTATCTCAGCTATGGTTAGCCTTGTGGTGATCATGACGGTATCTAAATTTGTATGGTAATTGTCCAACCAAACATAGTCTTTCATAACTGGCCATTGATCTGGATTGACTAGGTTTTTTAAAGTTTGTCCAAATCAACTAGTTAATGTGTCATGTCTGATTTTGATTTCTTCTAATAGTACCCGGTTGACTGCTGGAGGTCTGCTCTCAATAAAGCCTACCATGAAAACTGTTCATTGTTCTGTGCCTAAGGATATGTTCACAGTTTGACACTGAATGCTAATAACCTTCACATGAAAAGCTGTTGCAAATTTTCATGGGAAAGATGGCACGTTATGATTGTATACAAACATAAATACAATAAGGACCGCCAATGATGTTCTTTAAACATGTCAAAATCAATATTGTATCATTGTTCCAATTATATTGCACACTGTTAGCAGATATCCACACAATGTGAATGTAACATATTAATAACCAAAAAGGATCTTGATTGTAATTGCAATTGTGACCAGCAAGGCTAATATTTGTCCAAAATCTAGATATAATGGCTGACCTATTATCACCTTGTTATGTCATATATATAGGGTAGAATTTAATCCAGAAATTGATTTGCGTTGTAATGGACAGCTGCTGATTATTAAGACTGTCATCACATTTTTTAGAAAATTGTGCCCTTGGACATCGAAGTAATCAGACTTATTAATCCTAGTTAACTTTGATGGTTCAAAGACGGAAATGCAGTAGATTGTTAGCCTCAACAAATCACTGTTATTATCCTATTTTTCTGCAATTGATTCTTCTATGCTTTTATGTTCCCTAAAGAAAGGTTTTGGTTAGACCAGATCTCCAAACAATAGCTGTTCCACATAAAACATCACACAATATATTGAAACCAGACCATCAGTTTGTTTTAATTAGCACCTTACAGCTTACAATATTTTACAAGGACGCATCAAAGGTATTCACGTTTCTATCACGCCACATTTAGGCCAATTTAGCATACAAGCGTAAGGGATTAAAATCAAGTCGCATGTGAAAAGGATTGAATAGACTTGTTATACCAAACATTATACAGTGGTTTAAATTTACCTAAAAAAATATTTTATCAGTTTTACCCTTTCAAATTACATTTATTGTGACAAAATCTTTTACACATTAGTATAAAGTCCCTTCCATAACTTGATGAAAGGATGCACGTGCTCCTCAAAACTTATTATGTAGGATTAGGTATCATTACTTCAACCTTTTTCCAAATTTTCTCGAGTAGACATTACGTATAGAAGATTTTGGAGGCATGCTCTATTTTTTCGATAATGCAGTTTTTGGAAATGAGTACCACTAGGCTCACATTTCACATGTGCAAACAACCAGAGAGTTTTGGATTATCATTTTCTTAACCTTTTAATGCCCTATGATGTATTTGTCAATCATAGAGCATGTCAGGGACTTTGAAGCAGGCTAAGAAGCAGAGCCTGCTCAACACAGTGCAGATGCAGGCTGTAATATATAGCTGGCATCTGCCTTTATCTAACAGCACCAATAAGCGAGCACGTTGATCACTGTTAATTTTTTAAATGATTTAGTCAATTGCTAAAAGGAGGCATTTAAACACCACAATTTGGTACTTGGCTTCTCTGCAACACTATTGCAGGAGCGGATAAGATGCTATTACTGCCAGGGCTAGCCAAACGCCCCTATGCATGTCATCTGATTTTTTTCTGTACTAGGCATCACAAAAGAGAGTGATTTTTTTTTAACTATATACAGTATTAATATGGCATTGCTGTATATAGTAAAAGTGATCAGCACGGTGGCTCAGTGGTTATCCCTGTTGTCTTATAGCAATGGGGCCCTGGGTCCAAATCCCACAAAAACTATCTGCAAGTAGATTATATCTTCTCCTCATGTTTGTGTGGGTTTCCTCTAAGTACTCCAATTTCCTACCACATTCCAAAGACATACTGATAGGGAATTTAGATTGTTTGCCACATTGGAGATAGCAATGATAACATCTGTGAAGTGCTGCGGTATATGATGGTACTATATAAGCAACACATAATAAATAAGTCATAAATAAAAATAATTGCAAGTTCAAGTCCCCTAACTAGACTATTTAAAAAAGTAATCAAAAGGTTTTTGAAAATGAACAAAAATAATACAAATTTTATTCACCGCCCCTTTCTGCAATTAATAGTAAAAAAATGTAAAATGTAAAGAAAAAACACACATGTATTTAGTATCAACATGTCAATTTAACTGCAGAATAAGCTAAGAGAAAACAAAGGGAAAAAAAACAATTATTGAATCGTGGGGTTTTTTGCAATTTTACATCACTTGCAACTTTTCTCTCATTTTCCAGTGAACAATGTGATAAAAATTAATTGTGTCATTCAAAATACAACTAGTTCCACAAAAAACAAGTCTTCAAATAGCTTTGACATCGGGAAAATAAAAAAGTGGAGGTAAAAAATGAAAGCGAAAAAATGAAAAATAACTCGGTCCTTAAGGGATTAAAGATTGGTGATTTTCGAAATATGTAGTCTCATTGGAAAACTGGAGGGCATCTATTTTAGATATACTGTGCCAAATGTTGTGATTAAGATTTAAGTAGGTCATAACAGAGTAATAGATCATATTATGCATATATTCTTGTGGCTTCTAACACATACAACATTTTTGTATTATGCAAACAAAACCAACTTGCGATAGCACTTAAGAGCCACTCAATTCTAAAGCGTGAAAGAAAAATGTTAGGATGTTGAAAATATAACTTTGTAATTTTATAAAAGTATAAAGTGAAATTAGCATCAATGTGCTTCCTCAGACTAGGATTTGTAAAACATAATATATTGATCCTAGGATGAGGAAAATTTGCAATTATTTTACATAACTTTTCCTTATTTCTTCCCCAGAACAACATAATAAGAATAAGAGTTTTCACTTGAATATATTTTAGCTTTTTTATTATTGCTATATACAGTATATGAATATTTCACACAATTTTAATTTAATCTTTAACAGTTTTTGTTTTTCAAAGAAACCATTATTTTCATTAGAAGAGGGAAAAGAGCGGCAATTCTACAGGTGAGATAAATGCACTATTTTATTTATTTAAACTGTAAATCTCGACAAACGAGGATAAAAAACTAACGTGTTTCTGGCATCCCAGATACCCTTAATCTTAGCATTGTAATGAAATGGCCATGGACCTGTTTTAAACTAAACACAACCAATCACAAAGAGGGTGAAAATGACATGTGTAATTAGCAGGTGTGCAAGAGCAGGAAACATGCAATGGAATACAGAGATTAACCAATCAATACGTACTATATATAATAAAGATCTAGCCTCTAGTTCATATATATGAATATTTAGCCATCCAAATTTGATAAGAAACATGGAACATACAGTAGTGTACATAGAATGACAAATTAATATATGTAAAAGAGATCACTTCGATAATTCATGCCTTTAGGATGTTTGTCCTCTAAATTTAGTGCTTAAAATGCCACTGACGGCAAAAGGCGTTTTTGCCAACTGCCTCCTCGAGGAGGATATGGCACTCTTTCTATACCAAAGAATGTGTTTTAATCACCATTAAGCATGGTAGCAAAGTGTTTAAAAGCCCCAGAGTATGATCCATAAAAAAATATATTATTTTAAGTGTTCGGAAATTCATTGTTTTACTTTTCTGGTAGTGCATTCTACATATTGTATTTTACATAAATCAAAAAAATGTGCATATCGCAGTTAATGAATTCTTGAATATGATAAATATATCCTTGGGAATAGTAAAAGTTTTTTGTTTTGTCTGCAGCAAAGGTGCACATTACATCGGTTTCCATTACACATAAGAAAACCTTTGGGTTTTAACCAACAGGTCTTTTTGATCAGATTTTGGAAGAGGCTCGATGAAAGCATGTTGCGCAAGGTCCGACCTTTTTTTGCCACAAATCTACAGCCCTGAGATATGACTTTTCTAAATGTGTCATCTTTGTTTCTGACTGTAAGATTTTTTTGGATAATATTTTTGACTAGGTTCTATTGTAAGCTGTAGGATGTGGAAAAAGTAACAGATGCATCATTAGTTATATTTGGTGGAATGTTTTTCTTATTAGATAAGAGTTGATGTACCCTGAATCAACTGACTTTCATATCCCCTTTCTCGCAAACTATTATTTACATTACTCTCTGCAAGGAAGCGGTTGTCATTTGAACAAGTGCATCTAGCATGTAACATTGCTTCATAAAGGATAGCCCCAGTAGTATGTTTGGGATGTCAGCTTTTCGATTAGAGAATAGTATTGCCTGATATGCTTTTCCAGTGCAAAGAAGTATGTACACAATCGGCAAAGCAATATCCTTCCAGGAAAATATCCTAAAAAGAAATTTGATTAAAAAGTGAATGAGCGGTGAAATTCAGATTAAATGTGTTGTCATTTAGATATAGAACAAATTCAGAGCATTCCATGTGCTTCCCAACCACACCAGGAGGAAGTCGTCAACATATTGACAATACCACCAGATTTGTCTGTAATTTAAGTGCAAAAAAACTTTTTTTTCAGGGATTGATTTTGATGAACATGAAACGTCTGATATGTCATATAACCAGGGTGGATAAAAATCAATGTTTTTTTTTTTAAAAAATCTGATTTTTTTTATTTAAATCGGATTTTTTTTATTTAAATCGGATTTTTTTTATTTAAATCGGATTTTTTTCAATAAACTGCTTTTTGAGGAAAATATTTTACCATCCAAAGGTTCTTCCATCATGAGATAAAGCTGAGTTGTTTAACTCAGTAGAATAAAGGCTGTATATGTGTAACATTCACAATGCCATGCTCTTCCAGAGGTTTCTGTAGGATTAGTTGGCAGTTTCTCTCCTATATTATCACAGACGCTCGCTTTACTTACGCAGTTCTCAAAACTGAATTTGACTCCGCAGAGGTCCCAGCCTCTTCTTCACGGCAAAAATGTTACAACATGAACAGAGTTGAGAAAAAGACCTTAATCCTATTGTTCTACAAACCTATGAATACAGAATCAACCCCTTCAGTGCCAAGTCCAAGAAGTTAGACAATATGTTTCTGATTGTTTGGAGTGGAATAGATCTGCACAACACAAGAAGAATGTGAATCTAAGTGTGAGGAGGAGAAAGGGCAAGCAGACAAGAAAATTAAAGTGAAACTTTGAGCACAATACTGCAGCATAGCCACAGACAGACAAGTCTGGATCTGTTTATGTGTACAATCTGAGGTTTATTACATTCTTTCCTTGTAATGGCAGCAGGCCGTAAAAGAGACCCAGTTTGGGAATATTTTAATGAAGCTCCTTCGCCTATCGGTAAGGCAGGCATGCGTGCAAAATGCAAACAATGCAACAAAGAGATGCAAGGCCTGGTGGCGCGAATGAGGCAACATCATGAGAAGTGCGGTGATGAAGATGACCAAAGAAACACTTCTGAACAGGCAGGATCTTCAGGTTGGTAAACATTTTTATTGAATCCTATTTCTAAAGACTGAACTGTCATGTGTGAGAAAAATTATATTTCTTATTATTACTGCATGTTACTGTCATTTAGTACAGTGATGAAGAAAAACAAATATTCATTTTGGGGCAGGGGCAGTGATGTGTTGTGTACAATAAGCAGAAATTGTATAAACAATAAAATAACAGCATTAACTTTTTTTTGTTTAGGGGGATTCATGGATTCTGGAAACTATCCACCTCCAAGATCACCATCATCCTGTTCTACAGTTTCAGAGTTATCCATCCAGGATAGTGCTTCATTAGCAGCAGCATCATCATCAGACACCCACAGCCACATATCACCATCACCCAAAAGGAAGAAAAAACCTTTACCTCCTGGAACCACCATAGATAGGTTTGTGATAAGAACTGGCAGATTAGAAAAAGAGTTGATTGATGAAAAAATTGCCCAGTTTATTTATGCAACGAACTCTTCTTTCTGTCTGACTGAGAACCCACATTTCATTAATATGGTTCAGTCACTGAGACCAGGATACAGTCCACCCAGCAGAGCTGATGTTGCAGGGAAACTGCTGGATCAAGTGTATGACAGAGAAATGGAGCAATGTGCAACAGCTCTGGAAAAAAGTGTTAACCTAAGTATTGATGGGTGGAGTAATGTCCACAATGATCCTATTGTATGTGCTTGTATAACAACAGAAGAAGGTAAAGTCTTCCTTGCACAAACAACTGATACGTCAGGAAATGCACACACAGCAGAATACTTACAAGAAGTGGCAGTAAAAGCTATAACGACATGTGAACAAAAATTCAAATGTCTAGTACGCAGTTTGGTCACTGACAAAGCTGCAAACGTATCCAAGATGAGAAGAGATTTAGAAGAGCAGGGAGGGAATACAAAGCTGCTAATAACATATGGTTGCAGTGCTCATTTGCTGCACCTCTTAGCCAAAGACTTAAGTGTTCCAGAAATAAAGGCTAATGTTGTTGAAATTGCTAAATACTTCCGTAATAATCATTTTGCTGCAGCAGCTCTGAAAAGAATGGGTGGAACCAAGCTAACGCTCCCACAAGATGTTAGATGGAACTCTGTGGTGGACTGTTTTGAGCAGTATATCAAAAACTGGCTTATTTTGATGACACTTTGTGAAGAAAATCGAGATAAAATAGATGGCACTGTCACGGCCAAAATTCTCAACATTGGGCTTAAGAGAAATGTTGAACATATGCTGAGCTTCCTTAAACCCATCTCTCAAGCATTAAGCAAAATACAGAAAAATAGCTGTTTTATTGCGGATGCTGTTAAAATTTGGAAGGAACTGAGTGAACACTTAAAAACAGAACTACACATGGACAGAATTAAATTACAAGCAGTAAACAAACGAATGGGACAAGCACTGACTCCAGCTCATTTTTTGGCAAATATTGTCAATATCCAATATCAGGGTCAAAACCTAAGTGCTGAGGAAGAGGAGTTAGCTATGACATGGGTATCCAGCAATCATCCATCTTTAATGCCAACTATAATAAACTTCAGAGCTAAGGGGGAACCATTCAAGAAATATATGTTTGCTGAAGATTAGGGTTGAGCGACCTTGACCTTTTTAGAGTCGAGTCGGGTTTCGCGAAACCCGACTATCTCAAAAGTCGAGTCGAGTGGAATCGGCCGATTATCGCGAAAAGTCGGGTATCGACCGAAACACGAAACCCAATGCAAGTCAATGGGGGAGCATAGTCGGCAGTGAGTGGAGGCCAGGAAAACACCTACACTGCCCATTTTAATGGCAAAAACATCCATTCTTGTTACAGAAGCATGTCAATCGTAATTTAGCTTATAATAATTGGAAGGCATTTGAAATTGGGGGTCATTTGGCTAAAGTTGTGGGGGGTAGGGCTGGTTCAAGTAATTAGTGGGCCCAGTAAATCTGGACCACATCACGGCAGTGGAGCAGGGAGAGGTAAGTATTTCAACTTTGCAAGTGCTGTGATCCTGAGCAAGCAGGGGGGCCCACTCGTTGGCATTGGCACTGGCACAGGGCCCCTCAAAGTACAGCGGTGTGTTTGCACGGCGGGGGCGCCTTCCACCAGCAGCAACACTTTTGCGTACTATGAGAGGCCCTGTGCCAGTGACGTCGAAAACTAGTATTCCTCCCCCCACCTGATGAAGGAACCTGCACTTTCATCTGCACCATCCTCTTTGTCCCCGTGTAAGGTGGTATGGTATGCGGGAAGAGGAACCTGACTTTCAGCAGGGTCACAATCTTGCTGTGTAGCGTGCACGGGGAATGTTGCGTTATGGGTCAATGTACCAGCAGACTCATCTATCACTGGCTGGACAATGGGCAGGATGAGGAGGAAACACAGATATAGGCCCAAAGAATAAAGTGGGCTAAATGCAGTTCAAAATTGGTAACACAGGACTAACCAGGGGGCATTGCAGTGGAGGACAACTGGAATGAGAGGCTGACACAGAGAGTAGGCCCAAATCAGTAAGTAGTCGAAATGCAGTTCAAAATTGGCAACAGTAGTAAACAGGCGGCACAGCTTTGTTCAGTGGAGGAGAACAGCAAGGAGTGGCAGACACCGATAGTAGGCCCCAACCCAACTAGTAGGCCAAATGCAGTCTAACATTAACAACTACTTAAAGAGAGCCTGAAAATGGAATTTCAGGACAGGAAACCAGGAGAACAGCAAGGAGCGGCAGACACTGTTAGTAGGCCCCAAACCAACTAGTACGCCAAATGCAGTTGTTCCATTTAACCACTATTTAACAAGAGCCTGAAGATAGAAGCTCAGGAAAGGCAACCTGGAGAACACCTTGGAGCGGAAGACACCGTCTCTACACCCCAGACCCAACTTGTAGGCCTAATGCAGTGTAGTTTGCAACAACTACTAAACGAGAGTAGGAAGATCGAAGCAATGGAGAGGAAACCTGGGGCACACCTTGGGGCGGCAGACACCGTCTCTCTACACCCCATACCCAATTTGTAGGCCTAATGCAGTGTAGTTTGCAACAACTGCTAAACGAGAGTAGGAAGATCGAAGCAATGTGGACGAATCCAGGGGAACACCTTGGAGTGTAACACACCGTCTTTCTACACCCCATACCCAATTTGTAGGCCTAATGCAGTGTAGTTTGCAACAACTGCTAAACGAGAGTAGGAAGATCGAAGCAATGTGGACGAAACCAGGGGAACACCTTGGAGTGTAACACACCGTCTCTCTACACCCCATACCAAATTTGTAGGCCTAATGCAGTGTAGTTTGCAACAACTACTAAACAAGAGTAGGAAGATCGAAGCAATGTGGACGAAACCTGGGGAACACCTTGGAGTGTAACACACCGTCTCTCTACACCCATACCCAATTTATTGGCCTAATGCAGTTTAGTTTGCAACAACTACTAAACGAGAGTCGGAAGACCAAAGCAATGGAGAGGAAACCTGGGGAAAACCTTGGAGTGGAACACACCGTCTCTACACCCCATACCCAATTTGTAGGCCTAATGCAGTGTAGTTTGCAACAACTACTAAACGAGAGTAGGAAGATCGAAGCAATGGAGAGGAAACCTGGGGCACACCTTGGAGTGTAACACACCGTCTCTCTACACCCCATACTCAATTTGTAGGCCTAATGCAGTGTAGTTTGCAACAACTACTAAACGAGAGTAGGAAGATCGAAGCAATGGAGAGGAAACCTGGGGCACACCTTGGGGCGGCAGGCACCGTTCCTCTACACCCCATACCCAATTTGTAGGCCTAATGCAGTGTAGTTTGCAACAACTACTAAACGAGAGTAGGAAGATCGAAGCAATGTGGACGAAACCTGGGGAACACCTTGGAGTGTAACACACCGTCTCTCTACACCCCATACCCAATTTATTGGCCTAATGCAGTTTAGTTTGCAACAACTACTAAACGAGAGTCGGAAGACCAAAGCAATGGAGAGGAAACCTGGGGAACACCTTGGAGTGGAACACACCGTCTCTACACCCCATACCCAATTTGTAGGCCTAATGCAGTGTAGTTTGCAACAACTACTAAATGAGAGTCGGAAGACCAAAGCAATGGAGAGGAAACCTGGGGAACACCTTGGAGTGTAACACACCGTCTCTCTACACCCCATACCCAATTTGTAGGCCTAATGCAGTGTAGTTTGCAACAACTACTAAACTAGAGTAGGAAGATCGAAGCAATGGAGAGGAAACCTGGGGCACACCTTGGGGCGGCAGAGACCGTTTCTCTACACCCCATACCCAATTTGTAGGCCTAATGCAGTGTAGTTTGCAACAACTACTTAACGAGAGTAGGAAGATCGAAGCAATGTGGACGAAACCTGGGGAACACCTTGGAGTGTAACACACCGTCTCTCTACACCCCATACCCAATTTGTTGGCCTAATGCAGTTTAGTTTGCAACAACTACTAAACGAGAGTCGGAAGACCAAAGCAATGGAGAGGAAACCTGGGGAACACCTTGGAGTGGAACACACCGTCTCTACACCCCATACCCAATTTGTAGGCCTAATGCAGTGTAGTTTGCAACAACTACTAAATGAGAGTCGGAAGACCAAAGCAATGGAGAGGAAACCTGGGGAACACCTGGGAGTGGAACACACCGTCTCTAGACCCCATACCCAATTTGTAGGCCTAATGCAGTGTAGTTTGCAACAACTACTAAACGAGAGTAGGAAGATCGAAGCAATGTGGACGAAACCTGGGGAACACCTTGGAGTGGAATACACCGTCTCTCTACACCCCATACCCAATTTGTAGGCCTAATGCAGTGTAGTTTGCAACAACTACTAAACAAGAGTAGGAAGATCGAAGCAATGTGGACGAAACCTGGGGAACACCTTGGAGTGTAACACACCGTCTCTCTACACCCCATACCCAATTTGTAGGCCTAATGCAGTGTAGTTTGCAACAACTACTAAACGAGGGTAGGAAGATCGAAGCAATGTGGACGAAACCTGGGGAACACCTTGGAGTGTAACACACCGTCTCTCTACACTCCATACCCAATTTGTAGGCCTAATGCAGTGTAGTTTGCAACAACTACTAAACGAGAGTAGGAAGATCGAAGCAATGGAGAGGAAACCTGGGGCACACCTTGGGGCGGCAGACACCGTCTCTCTACACCCCATACCCAATTTGGAGGCCTAATGCAGTGTAGTTTGCAACAACTACTAAACGAGAGTAGGAAGATCGATGCAATGTGGACGAAACCTGGGAAGACCTTGGAGTGTAACACACCGTCTCTCTACACCCCATACCCAATTTGTAGGCCTAATGCAGTGTAGTTTGCAACAACTACTAAACGAGAGTAGGAAGATCGAAGCAATGGAGAGGAAACCTGGGGCACACCTTGGGGCGGCAGACACCGTCTCTCTACACCCCATACCCAATTTGTAGGCCTAATGCAGTGTAGTTTGCAACAACTACTAAACGAGAGTAGGAAGATCGAAGCAATGTGGACGAAACCTGGAGAACACCTTGGAGTAGAACACACTGTCTCTACACCCCATACCCAATTTGTAGGCCTAATGCAGTGTAGTTTGCAACAACTACTAAATGAGAGTCGGAAGACCAAAGCAATGGAGAGGAAACCTGGGGAACACCTGGGAGTGGAACACACCGTCTCTAGACCCCATACCCAATTTGTAAGCCTAATGCAGTGTAGTTTGCAACAACTACTAAACGAGAGTAGGAAGATCGAAGCAATGTGGACGAAACCTGGGGAACACCTTGGAGTGGAACACACCGTCTCTCTACACCCCATACCCAATTTGTAGGCCTAATGCAGTGTAGTTTGCAACAACTACTAAACGAGAGTAGGAAGATCGAAGCAATGTGGACGAAACCTGGGGAACACCTTGGAGTGTAACACACCGTCTCTCTACACCCCATACCCAATTTGTAGGCCTAATGCAGTGTAGTTTGCAACAACTACTAAACGAGAGTAGGAAGATCGAAGCAATGGAGAGGAAACCTGGGGCACACCTTGGGGCGGCAGACACCGTTAGTAGGCCCTACCAAAGTAGTAGCCCCAATGCAGTTTTAAAATTCCTAGAGGCTGAAAACAAGACTATTGACGCTCTGCTTTTTTCAAAGAAGGACAGCTGTATTGAGTGGCGCAGACAGACACAGGTAGTAGGCCTTAAACCAAAAATGAGGCTCACTGCAGTTTAAAAAAGGTTACAGGGGTACACAGGCAGCATTGCTCTGGGCAGTGGAGGACAATTTCAATAGTGGACCGCAGACAGACTTTGTACGCCTACTATTAAAAAAAGGATGCTCTATGCAATTAAAAATCGGTTCCAGCGGTCCACGGGCAGCAGTGGTGTGGTCAGTGGACGAGTATTGGAAGGAGGGACCGCAGACAGGCGTAGTAGGCCTAACATAACAAAATTAGGTTGTAGTCACTTTAAAATTGGTTCCAGGGGTACACGGGCAGCAGTAGACTGGTCAGTGGAGGCCTAGTGGAAGGAGGGACCGCAGACAGGCTTCGAAGGCCTAACATAATAAATTAGGGCTGTGGGCACTTTAACATTGGTTCCAGGGATACACGGGCAGCAGTAGACTGGTCAGTGGAGGCCTAGTGGAAGGAGGGACCGCAGACAGGCTTCGAAGGCCTAATATAATAAATTAGGGCTGTGGGCACTTTAACATTGGTTCCAGGGATACACGGGCAGCAGTAGACTGGTCAGTGGAGGCCTAGTGGAAGGAGGGACCGCAGACAGGCTTCGAAGGCCTAACATAATTAAATTGGGCTGTAGGCACTTTAAAATAGGTTCCAGAGGTACACGGGCAGCAGTGGTCTGGTCAGTGGAGGAGTAGTAGAAAGAAGGGACCGCAGACAGGCTTCGAAGGCCTAACATAAAAAAATTGGGCTGTAGGCACTTTATAATTGGTTCCAGGGGTACACGGGCAGCATTGGTCTGGTCAGTGGAGGAGTAGTAGAAAGAAGGGACCGCAGACAGGCTTCGAAGGCCTAGCATAATAAAATTGGGCTGTAGGCACTTTATAATTTGTTCCAGGGGTACACGGGCAGCAGTAGACAGGTCAGTGGAGGCCTAGTGGAAGGAGGGACCGCAGACAGGCTTCGAAGGCCTAACATAAAAAAAATTGGGCTGTAGGCACTTTAAAATAGGTTCCAGAGGTACACGGGCAGCAGTGGTCTGGTCAGTGGAGGAGTAGTAGAAAGAAGGGACCGCAGACAGGCTTCGAAGGCCTAACATAAAAAAATTGGGCTGTAGGCACTTTTAAATAGGTTCCAGGGGTACACGGGTAGCAGTAGACAGGTCAGTGGAGGAGTAGTAGAAAGAAGGGACCGCAGACAGGCTTCGAAGGCCTAACATAAAAAAAATTGGGCTGTAGGCACTTTATAATTGGTTCCAGGGGTACACGGGCAGCAGTAGACAGGTCAGTGGAGGAGTAGTAGAAAGAACAGAACGCAGACAGGCTTCGAAGGCCTAACATAATAAAATTGGGCTGTAGGCACTTTATAATTGGTTTCAGGGGTACACGGGCAGCAGTAGACAGGTCAGTGGAGGCCTAGTGGAAGGAGGGACCGCAGACAGGCTTCAAAGGCCTAACATAAAAAAAATTTGGCCGTAGGCAATTTATAATTGGTTCCAGGGGTACACGGGCAGCAGTAGACAGGTCAGTGGAGGAGTAGTAGAAAGAACGGAACGCAGACAGGCTTCGAAGGCCTAACATAATAAAATTGGGCTGTAGGCACTTTATAATTGGTTCCAGGGGTACATGGGCAGCATTGGTCTGGTCAGTGGAGGAGTAGTAGAAAGAAGGGACCGCAGACAGGCTTCGAAGGCCTAACATAATAAAATTGGGCTGTAGGCACTTTCTAATTGGTTCCAGGGGTACACGGACAGCATTGGTCTGGTCAGTGGAGGAGTAGTAGAAAGAAGTGACCGCAGACAGGCTTCGAAGGCCTAACATAATAAAATTGGGCTGTAGGCACTTTATAATTGGTTCCAGGGGTACTGTTATGGCTGGCAATCAGGCAACACAGCGTGCAGTAATCAGCGCACATACAGAGATCTGGCAATAACCAAAAACAATAGGACGAGCTCTGAGACGTGGAATCTCTGTAGACTGCAGTACCTGATCTATCCTCACACAACTATAAGCAGCAGTGGATTGCGCCTAACAACTACCTATGCAACTCGGCACTGCCTGAGGAGCTGACTAGCCTGAAGATAGAAATACAAGCCTGACTTACCTCAGAGAAATACCCCAAAGGAATAGGCAGCCCCCCACATATAATGACTGTTAGCAAGATGAAAAGACAAACGTAGGAATGAAATAGATTCAGCAAAGTGAGGCCCGATATTCTAGACAGAGCGAGGATAGCAAAGAGAACTATGCAGTCTACAAAAAACCCTAAAACGAAAACCACGCAAAGGGGCAAAAAGACCCACCGTGCCGAACTAACAGCACGGCGGTGCACCCCTTTGCTTCTCAGAGCTTCCAGCAAAAGTTAATAGCAAGCTGGACAGAAAAAACAGAAAACAAACTAGAAGCACTTATCTAGCAGAGCAGCAGGCCCAAGGAAAGATGCAGTAGCTCAGATCCAACACTGGAACATTGACAAGGAGCAAGGAAGACAGACTCAGGTGGAGCTAAATAGCAAGGCAGCCAACGAGCTCACCAAAACACCTGAGGGAGGAAGCCCAGAGACTGCAATACCACTTGTGACCACAGAAGTGAACTCAGCCACAGAATTCACAACAGTACCCCCCCCTTGAGGAGGGGTCACCGAACCCTCACCAGAACCCCCAGGCCGACCAGGATGAGCCACATGAAAGGCACGAACAAGATCTGGGGCATGGACATCAGAGGCAAAAACCCAGGAATTATCTTCCTGAGCATAACCCTTCCATTTGACCAGATATTGGAGTTTCCGTCTAGAGACACGAGAATCCAAAATCTTCTCCACAATATACTCCAATTCCCCCTCCACCAAAACAGGGGCAGGAGGCTCCACAGATGGAACCATAGGTGCCACGTATCTCCTCAACAACGACCTATGGAATACATTATGTATGGAAAAGGAGTCTGGGAGGGTCAGACGAAAAGACACCGGATTGAGACTCTCAGAAATCCTATACGGACCAATAAAACGAGGTTTAAATTTAGGAGAGGAAACCTTCATAGGAATATGACGAGAAGATAACCAAACCAGATCCCCAACACGAAGTCGGGGTCCCACACGGCGTCTGCGATTAGCGAAAAGCTGAGCCTTCTCCTGGGACAAGGTCAAATTGTCCACTACCTGAGTCCAGATCTGCTGCAACCTGTCCACCACAGAATCCACACCAGGACAGTCCGAAGACTCAACCTGTCCTGAAGAGAAACGAGGATGGAACACAGAATTGCAGAAAAATGGAGAGACCAAGGTAGCCGAGCTGGCCCGATTATTAAGGGCGAACTCAGCCAACGGCAAAAATGACACCCAATCATCCTGGTCAGCGGAAACAAAACATCTCAGATATGTTTCCAAGGTCTGATTGGTTCGTTCGGTCTGGCCATTAGTCTGAGGATGGAAGGCCGAGGAAAAAGATAGGTCAATGCCCATCCTACCACAAAAGGCTCGCCAGAACCTCGAGACAAACTGGGAACCTCTGTCAGAAACAATATTCTCAGGAATGCCATGTAAACGAACCACATGCTGGAAGAACAAAGGCACCAAATCAGAGGAGGAAGGCAATTTAACCAAGGGCACCAGATGGACCATTTTAGAAAAGCGATCACAGACCACCCAAATGACCGACATTTTTTGAGAAACGGGAAGGTCAGAAATGAAATCCATCGAAATATGTGTCCAAGGCCTCTTCGGGACCGGCAAGGGCAAAAGCAACCCACTGGCACGTGAACAGCAGGGCTTAGCCCTAGCACAAATTCCACAGGACTGCACAAAAGCACGCACATCCCGTGACAGAGATGGCCACCAGAAGGATCTAGCAACCAACTCCCTGGTACCAAAGATTCCTGGATGACCGGCCAGCACCGAACAATGAAGTTCAGAGATAACTTTACTAGTCCACCTATCAGGGACGAACAGTTTCTCGGCCGGACAACGATCAGGTTTATTAGCCTGAAATTTCTGCAACACTCTCCGAAAATCAGGGGAGATGGCAGACACAATGACTCCTTCCTTGAGGATACTCGCCGGCTCAGATAACCCCGGAGAGTCGGGCACAAAACTCCTAGACAGAGCATCCGCCTTCACATTTTTAGAGCCCGGAAGGTATGAAATCACAAAATCAAAACGAGCAAAAAATAACGACCAACGGGCCTGTCTAGGATTCAAGCGCTTGGCAGACTCAAGATAAGTAAGGTTCTTATGATCAGTCAAAACCACCACGCGATGCTTAGCACCCTCAAGCCAATGACGCCACTCCTCGAATGCCCACTTCATGGCCAGCAACTCTCGGTTGCCCACATCATAATTACGCTCAGCAGCAGAAAATTTCCTGGAAAAGAAAGCACATGGTTTGAACACTGAGCAACCAGAACCTCTCTGTGACAAAACCGCCCCTGCACCAATCTCAGAAGCATCAACCTCGACCTGGAACGGAAGAGAAACATCAGGTTGACACAACACAGGGGCACAGCAAAAACGACGCTTCAACTCCTGAAAAGCTTCCACGGCAGCAGAAGACCAATTAACCAAATCAGCACCCTTCTTGGTCAAATCGGTCAATGGTCTGGCAATGCTAGAAAAATTACAGATGAAGCGACGATAAAAATTAGCAAAGCCCAGGAATTTCTGCAGACTTTTTAGAGATGTCGGCTGAGTCCAATCCTGGATGGCCTGAACCTTAACCGGATCCATCTCGATAGTAGAAGGGGAAAAGATGAACCCCAAAAATGAAACTTTCTGCACACCGAAGAGACACTTTGATCCCTTCACGAACAAGGAATTAGCACGCAGTACCTGGAAAACCATTCTGACTTGCTTCACATGAGACTCCCAATCATCTGAGAAGATCAAAATGTCATCCAAGTAAACAATCAAGAATTTATCCAGATACTCACGGAAAATGTCATGCATAAAAGACTGAAAAACAGATGGAGCATTGGCAAGTCCGAACGGCATCACCAGATACTCAAAATGACCCTCGGGCGTATTAAATGCCGTTTTCCATTCATCTCCCTGCCTGATTCTCACCAGATTATACGCACCACGAAGATCAATCTTAGTAAACCAACTAGCCCCCTTAATCCGAGCAAACAAGTCAGATATCAATGGCAAGGGATACTGAAACTTAACAGTGATCTTATTAAGAAGGCGGTAATCAATACACGGTCTTAGCGAACCATCCTTCTTGGCTACAAAAAAGAACCCTGCTCCCAATGGTGACGACGATGGGCGAATATGTCCCTTCTCCAGGGACTCCTTCACATAACTGCGCATAGCGGTGTGTTCAGGTACGGACAAATTAAATAAACGACCCTTAGGGAATTTACTACCAGGAATCAAATCGATAGCACAATCACAATTCCTATGCGGAGGTAGGGCATCAGACCTGGACTCTTCAAATACATCCTGAAAGTCCGACAAGAACTCTGGGATGTCAGAAGGAATGGATGACGAAATAGACAAAAATGGAACATCACCATGTACTCCCTGACAACCCCAGCTGGTTACCGACATAGAGTTCCAATCCAATACTGGATTATGGGTTTGTAGCCATGGCAACCCCAACACGACCACATCATGCAAATTATGCAGTACCAGAAAGCGAATAACTTCCTGATGTGCAGGAGCCATGCACATGGTCAGCTGGGCCCAGTACTGAGGCTTATTCTTGGCCAAAGGTGTAGCATCAATTCCTCTCAACGGAATAGGACACCGCAAAGGCTCCAAGAAAAATCCACAACGTTTAGCATAATCCAAATCCATCAGATTCAGGGCAGCGCCTGAATCCACAAACGCCATGACAGAATATGATGACAAAGAGCACATTAAGGTAATGGACAAAAGGAATTTGGACTGTACAGTACCAATAACGGCAGAGCTATCGAACCGCCTAGTGCGTTTAGAACAATTAGAAATAGCATGAGTAGAATCACCACAATAGAAACACAGTCTGTTCAGACGTCTGTGTTCGTGCCGTTCTACTTTAGTCATAGTCCTGTCGCACTGCATAGGCTCAGATTTACTCTCAGACAATACCGCCAGATGGTGCACAGATTTACGCTCGCGCAAGCGACGACCGATCTGAATGGCCAAGGACATAGACTCATTCAAACCAGCAGGCATAGGAAATCCCACCATTACATCCTTAAGAGCTTCAGAGAGACCCTTTCTGAACAAAGCCGCTAGTGCAGATTCATTCCACAGAGTGAGTACTGACCATTTCCTAAATTTCTGACAATATACTTCTACATCATCCTGACCCTGGCATAAAGCCAGCAGATTTTTCTCAGCTTGATCCACTGAATTAGGCTCATCGTAAAGCAATCCCAGCGCCTGGAAAAATGCATCAACATTACTCAATGCAGAATCTCCTGGTGCAAGAGAAAACGCCCAGTCCTGTGGGTCGCCGCGCAAAAAAGAAATAATAATCAAAACCTGTTGAATAGGATTACCAGAAGAATGAGGTTTCAAGGCCAAAAATAGCTTACAATTATTTCTGAAGCTCAGGAACTTAGTTCTGTCACCAAAAAACAAATCAGGAATCGGAATTCTTGGTTCTAGCATCGATTTCTGATCAATAGTATCTTGAATCTTTTGTACATTTACAACGAGATTATCCATTGAGGAGCACAGAGCCTGAATATCCATGTCCACAGCTGTGTCCTGAAGCACTCTAATGTCTAGGGGAAAAAAAAGACTGAAGACAGAGCTAAGAAAAAAAAATGATGTCAGGATTTCTTTTTTCCCTCTATTGGGAATCATTGGTGCGGCTCCTTGTACTGTTATGGCTGGCAATCAGGCAACACAGCGTGCAGTAATCAGCGCACATACAGAGATCTGGCAATAACCAAAAACAATAGGACGAGCTCTGAGACGTGGAATCTCTGTAGACTGCAGTACCTGATCTATCCTCACACAACTATAAGCAGCAGTGGATTGCGCCTAACAACTACCTATGCAACTCGGCACTGCCTGAGGAGCTGACTAGCCTGAAGATAGAAATACAAGCCTGACTTACCTCAGAGAAATACCCCAAAGGAATAGGCAGCCCCCCACATATAATGACTGTTAGCAAGATGAAAAGACAAACGTAGGAATGAAATAGATTCAGCAAAGTGAGGCCCGATATTCTAGACAGAGCGAGGATAGCAAAGAGAACTATGCAGTCTACAAAAAACCCTAAAACGAAAACCACGCAAAGGGGCAAAAAGACCCACCGTGCCGAACTAACAGCACGGCGGTGCACCCCTTTGCTTCTCAGAGCTTCCAGCAAAAGTTAATAGCAAGCTGGACAGAAAAAACAGAAAACAAACTAGAAGCACTTATCTAGCAGAGCAGCAGGCCCAAGGAAAGATGCAGTAGCTCAGATCCAACACTGGAACATTGACAAGGAGCAAGGAAGACAGACTCAGGTGGAGCTAAATAGCAAGGCAGCCAACGAGCTCACCAAAACACCTGAGGGAGGAAGCCCAGAGACTGCAATACCACTTGTGACCACAGAAGTGAACTCAGCCACAGAATTCACAACAGGGTACACGGGCAGCAGTAGACAGGTCAGTGGAGGCCTAGTGGAAGGAGGGACCGCAGACAGGCATCGAAGGCTTAACTAAAAAAAATGGGCTGTAGGCACTTTATAATTGGTTCCAGGGGTACACGGGCAGCATTGGTCTGGTCAGTGGAGGAGTAGTAGAAAGAAGGGACCGCAGACAGGCTTCGAAGGCCTAACATAACAAAATTGGGCTGTAGGCACTTTATAATTTGTTCCAGGGGTACACGGGCAGCAGTAGACAGGTCAGTGGAGGCCTAGTGGAAGGAGGGACCGCAGACAGGCTTCGAAGGCCTAATATAAAAAAATTGGGCTGTAGGCACTTTATAATTGGTTCCAGGGGTACACGGGCAGCAGTAGACAGGTCAGTGGAGGAGTCGTAGAAAGAACGGAACGCAGACAGGCTTCGAAGGCCTAACATAATAAAATTGGGCTGTAGGCACTTTATAATTGGTTTCAGGGGTACACGGGCAGCAGTAGACAGGTCAGTGGAGGCCTAGTGGAAGGAGGGACCGCAGACAGGCTTCAAAGGCCTAACATAAAAAAAATTGGGCCGTAGGCACTTTATAATTGGTTCCAGGGGTACACGGGCAGCAGTAGACAGGTCAGTGGAGGAGTAGTAGAAAGAACGGAACACAGACAGGCTTCGAAGGCCTAACATAATAAAATTGGGCTGTAGGCACTTTATAATTGGTTCCAGGGGTACACGGGCAGCAGTAGACAGGTCAGTGGAGGCGTAGTGGAAGGAGAGACCGCAGACAGGCTTAGAAGGCCTAACATAAAAAAAATTGGGCTGTAGGCACTTTAAAATAGGTTCCAGGGGTACACGGGCAGCAGTGGTCTGGTCAGTGGAGAAGTAGTAGAAAGAAGCGACCGCAGACAGGCTTCGAAGGCCTAACATAAAAAAAATTGGGCTGTAGACACTTTTAAATAGGTTCCAGGGGTACACGGGCAGCAGTGGTCTGGTCAGTGGAGGAGTAGTAGAAAGAACTGACCGCAGACAGGCTTCGAAGGCCTAACATAATAAAATTGGGCTGTAGGCACTTTATAATTGGTTCCAGGGGTACACGGGCAGCATTGGTGTTGTCAGCGGAGGGAGATTGTAATGAGTGTCTGCCAGTTAGTAGTCCCAAACAATAAATTGATGTTAATCTGTCGCATGACAACAAAACGAAACCACCAAAGGGTGCAATTATTCGGTACTGGGGTGGGCTCCTCTGTGGAGTTTCAGACCTAGTAATTTGGCGCAAAGTATTTACTTGGGTAAATATAGGACACTGCCCCTGACTATGTTAAGTACCATTATACATGTCAACACAATGGTATTGTCAGTGGCAGTAATTTACGGATGTCAGCGCATAGACTAAACATAGGTGTAACCGTGAGAGATAATTGTGCAAGTGGTAGAGCAATGTTTAAGCTGGGGGTGGGTGAACTCTCTTGTGGCCGGCGGTACATGCCCAGGGCCCCTCATGTTACAACAGTGTGTCTGACGTTGGGTGCGCACCACCACCGCCAGAGACACTTTATTGTACTATGATGGACCCAGTGGCAGTGCCGTAGACCAAAAGCGGGTACACCCACCTCTTCAGACAAACAGCAGTCTCACGGGTGCTTGCGCCAAGTGGCGATACCACGGCCCCGTGTGGGGAGTTTGGCCATTTAGGGAGGTGTAAACATGTCGTATACTGGACAATCAGCTGCTGCAAATTACGAGATTGGTAAAGTCATTCAGAGTAGTCCACAGGCAATACCTTTTCATAGGAAAGCTAGGTGTCGGCCGGGCAAGGTGGGGCAAAAGAATTCGAAATCCAGTTGTGGTTCATTTTAATGTAGGTTAGATCATCAACATTTTGGGTGGCCAGACGAGTCCTTTTTTCGGTTAATATTGAACCTGCAGCACTGAATACTCTTTCTGATAGGACACTAGCTGCCGGGCAAGCAAGCTCCTGCAATGCATATTCTGCCAATTCTGGCCAGGTGTCTAATTTGGATGCCCAGTAATCAAATGGGAATGACGGTTGAGGTAGAACATCGATAAGTGATGAAAAATAGTTAGTAACCATACTGGACAAATGTTGTCTCCTGTCACTTTGAATTGATGCAGCAGTACCTGTCCTGTCTGAAGTCATAGCAAAATCACTCCACAACCTGGTCAGAAAACCCCTCTGTCCAACGCCACTTCGGATTTCTGCACCTCTAACACTTCTGTTCTGCTGCCCCCTGCTGCTCGTGTGAGAACGATCACGGGCGCTGTGTGCTGGGAATGCCTGAAGCAAACGGTCAACAAGAGTTGATTGTCTGGTTGCAATATTAGTTCCAAGTTCTCATGTGGCATAATATTTTGCAATTTGCCTTTATAGCGAGGATCAAGGAGGCAGGCCAACCAGTAATCGTCATCGTTCATCATTTTAGTAATGCGTGTGTCCCTTTTGAGGATACGTAAGGCATAATCCGCCATGTGGGCCAAACTTCCAGTTGTCAAATCAGCGGTTGTGCTTGGTTGAGGGGCAGTTTCAGGCAAATCTACGTCACTTGTGTCCCTCAAAAAACAAGAACCCGGCCTTGCCACGACACCAATTTCCAGTGGCCCCGGAAAAGCTTCCTCATTAAAAATATACTCATCCCCATCATCCTCCTCGTCCTCCTCCTCTTCGCCCGCTACCTCGTCCTGTACGCTGCCCTGACCAGACAATGGCTGACTGTCATCAAGGCTTTCCTCTTCCTCTGCTGCAGACGCCTGATTTTTTATGTGCGTCAAACTTTGCATCAGCAGACGCATTAGGGGGATGCTCATGCTTATTATGGCGTTGTCTGCACTAACCAGCCGTGTGCATTCCTCAAAACACTGAAGGACTTGACACATGTCTTGTATCTTCGACCACTGCACACCTGACAACTCCATGTCTGCCATCCTACTGCCTGCCGTGTATGTGTATCCTCCCACAAAAACATTACAGCCCGCCTCTGTTCGCATAGTCTCTGAAGCATGTGCAGTGTTGAGTTCCACCTTGTTGCAACGCCTATGATTAGGTGATGCTGGGGAAGATTCAAAGACCGCTGATAGGTCTGCATACGGCTGGAGTGTACGGGCGAATGGCGGATATGTGAGCAAAGTCCGCGCACTTTGAGGAGCAGGTCGGATAACCCCGGATAAGTTTTCAGGAAGCACTGCACCACCAGGTTTAAGGTGTGAGCCAGGCAAGGAATGTGTTTCAGTTGGGAAAGGGAGATGGCAGCCATGAAATTCCTTCCATTATCACTCACTACCTTGCCTGCCTCAAGATCTACTGTGCCCAGCCACGACTGCGTTTCTTTCTGCAAGGACTCGGACAGAACTTCCGCGGTGTGTCTGTTGTCGCCCAAACACTTCATAGCCAATACAGCCTGCTGACGCTTGCCAGTAGCTGCCCCATAATGGGACAACTGGTGTGCAACAGTGGTAGCTGCGGATGGAGTGATTGGGCGACTGCGATCTGTGGACGAGCTCTCGCTTCTGCAGGAGGACGAGGAGGAGAGGTGCGAACACCTACAGCCAACTGTTTCCTAGACTGTGGGCTAGGCAGAACTGTCCCGAACTTGCTGTCCCCTGTGGACCCTGCATCCACCACATTCATCCAGTGTGCCGTGATGGACACTTAACATCCCTGGCCATGCCTACTGGTCCATGCATCTGTTGTCAGGTGCACCTTTGTACTCACAGATTGCCTGAGTGCATGGACGATGTGCTCTTTAACATGCTGGTGGAGGGCTGGGATAGCTTTTCTCGAAAAGAAGTGTCGACTGGGTAGCTCGTAGCGTGGTACAGCGTAGTCCATCAGGGCTTTGAAAGCTTCACTTTCAACTAACCGGTAGGGCATCATCTCTAACGAGATTAGTCTAGCTATGTGGGCGTTCAAACCCTGTGTACGCGGATGCGAGGATAAGTACTTCCTTTTTCTAACCAGAGTCTCATGTAGGGTGAGCTGGACTGGAGAGCTGGAGATCGTGGAACTAGCGGGTGTGCCGGTGGACATGGCAGACTGAGAGACGGTTGGAGATGGTATTGTTTCTGCCTGTGCCCTAGATGCAGTGTTTCCTACTACGAAACTGGTGATTCCCTGACTCTGACTGCTTTGGCCTGGCAAAGAAACCTGCACAGATACTGCAGGTGGTGCAGAAAATGGTGGCCTTACAGTGACGGCAGGGATGTAGCGTTGGTGAGTAGCTTCATTGGCCGAGGGTGCTACAACCTTAAGGGACGTTTGGTAGTTAGTCCAGGCTTGCAAATGCATGGTGGTTAAATGTCTATACATGCAACTTGTATTCAGACTTTTCAGATTCTGACCTCTGCTTAAGGTAGTTGAACATTTTTGACAGATGACTTTGTGCGGATCAATTGGATGTTGTTTAAAAAAATGCCAGACTGCACTCTTTCGAGCCTCGGATCCCTTTTCAGGCATTGCAGAGTGAGCTTTAACCGGATGGACACGCTGTCCTCCAACAGTTTTTGGCTTTGCCACACATTTTGTCCCATCTACGGGCCCGGCAGATGGAACCTGTTGCGATGTTGATGCCTGCTGCGGCCCCTCCTCCTCCGCTTCTGAACTACTGCCGCCTGCACCCTGTTCCCCCAATGGCTGCCAATCGGGTCAACAACTGGGTCATCTATAACCTCCTCTTCTAGCTCGTGCGCAACTTCGTCTGTGTCACCATGTAAGTCGGTGGTAGAGCGTTCGTGACGGGGCAACATAGTCTCATCAGGGTCTGATTCTGGATCAGTACCCTGCGAGGGCAATGTTGTGGTCTGAGTCAAAGGACCAGCATAGTAGTCTGGCTGTGGCTGTGCATCAGTGCACTCCATGTCAGATTCAACTTGTAATGGGCATGGCCTGTTAACTGCTTCACTTTCTAAGCCAGGGACGGTATGTGTAAAGAGCTCCATGGAGTAACCCGTTGTGTCGCCTGCTGCATCCTTCTCTGTTGTTGTTTTTGCTGAAGAGGACAAGGAAGCGACCTGTCCCTGACCGTGAACATCCACTAACGACGCGCTGCTTTTACATTTACCAGTTTCAAAAGAGGAGGCAAAAGAGCTAGAGGCTGAGTCAGCAAGAAAAAAACAGCAGCAAAACAAGGCAGAGCTTCTTACCTGCCTAGGCCTCTAAACAAATGCACTATCAGGATGCAGTGGGCCCATGTGGTTAAGATGGAGACAACACAGGTGCAGCATAACCGATGAGGCAACCACTCTCAACCTACCAAACTAATGGAGGGGGTGGCTACTTGGCACAATGCTGCACATAAAAGACTTGTATGTGGCGCTGTTCACACAATGGAGATGCACAGTATCCAGGCAAACCTAGTAGTGACACCCTTCTATTAGATCAGGCGGGCCTGCCCAGCGCTATCCAAATGCACCCCATGTGAACAGACACCACAGTTTACAAGACAAAAATGGGCCCAACTTCACCCCGTAAAAAATGCAAAAAACACAAAAAAATATAAAAAATTTTTGTGAGGTATTAGTTTATACTTTGGCCAAAATACGCAAGCTCGTAACCCGCGTCAAGGGTCCCCACGCTTACGAGTCCTAATTCTAAACAGCAAGAGCACAAGAAGAGGATTCAGAGATCCTCCAAAAAATAGAAAAAAACAGCAGCAAAACAAGGCAGACAACACAGGTGCAGCATAACCGATGAGGCAACCACTCTCAACCTACCAAACTAATGGAGGGGGTGGCTGCTTGGCACAATGCTGCACATAAAAGACTTGTATGTGGCGCTGCTGAGTCAGCAAGGTAAGCCAAAACTTGCTCTTGCTGCTCCGGCTTTAAAAGCGGTTTTCCTACTCCCAGAAAAGGGAGCGTTCGAGGCCTTCTGTAGCCAGACAATGAACCTGGCTCCACAGCTCCAGACTTAGGTGCAATATTTTTTTTTCCACGACCACCTGGTGCTCCACTACCACTACCATCATTACCAGCTGACAATGAACGCCCACGGCCACGACCTCTTCCACCAGACTTCCTCATTGTTTTAAAAACGTAACCAAAGTAACGGTATTTGTTGCTGTCAAACAACTTACACGGTGAGCTATAACTTCAGTATGATTTAGATATCCCTTTACAGGTGGGTGAGACCGCAAGGAAAATCAGGCACAATGTTACACACTCTGTTTTCGGTGGCACCAAATGAGAGAGATGCCACACACGCAGGACTGTCACTCAAGCAGAAATGTCAATATTGATCTCCCACTTTTTTTTTTATTTGTTCAGGGAGAATTTATAAACCAAATTAAAAAAAAATAGGCTTTCTATGGCCCACTATTTGAGAGAGAGAGATGGCACACCCAGGAGTCAGGAGTGGCACACAAGCAGAAAGGGCAATATTAATCTCCCACTGATTTTTTTTTATTTTTTCAGGGAGAATTTAGGAACACAATAAAAAAATAGGCTTTCTATGGCCCAGTGCCCACTATTTGAGAGAGAGAGATGGCACACCCAGGAGTCAAGACTGGCACACAAGCAGAAAGGGCAATATTAATCTCCCACTGATTTTTTTTTTATTTTTTCAGGGAGAATCTAGAAACACAATAAAAAAATAGGCTTTCTATGGCCCAGTGCCCACTATTTGAGAGAGAGAGATGGCACACCCAGGAGTCAAGACTGGCACACAAGCAGAAAGGGCAATATTAATCTCCCACTGATTTTTTTTTTATTTTTTCAGGGAGACTTTAGAAACAAAATAAAATAAAATGATTTTTTTCAGGAAGAATTTAGAAGCCAAATAAAATAAAATGATTTTTTCAGGGAGAATTTAGAAACCAAATAAAAAAAATAGGCTTTCTATGGCCCACTATTTGAGAGAGAGAGAGATGACACACCTAGGAGTCAGGAGTGGCACAAAAGCAGAAAGGGCAAGATTAATCTCCCACTGATTTCTTTTTGATTTTTTCAGGGAGAATTTACAAACACAATAAAAAAAATAGGCTTTCTATGGCCCAGTGCCCACTATTTGAAAGAGATTGATGGCACACCCAGGAGTCAGGAGTGGCACACAAGCAGAAAGGGCAATATTAATCTCCCACTGATTTCTTTTTGATTTTTTCAGGGAGAATTTAGAAACACAATAAAAAAAAAATAGGCTTTCTATGGCCCACTATTTGAGAGAGAGAGATGGCACACCCAGGAGTCAGGAGTGGCACACAAGCAGAAAGGGCAATATTAATCTCCCACTGATTTTTTTTAATTTTTTATGGGAGTATTTAGAAACCCCCCAAAAAAATTAATAGGCTTTCTATGGCCCACTATTTGAGAGAGAGATGGCACACTCAGGACTGGCACAGAAGCCCAAAGGCCAATATTAATCTCCCACTGTTTTTTTTTTATCAGGGAGAATTTATAAACCCCACAAAAAAATAAACAGAAAAATGAAAAGGCTTTCTATGGCCCACTATGTGAGAGAGATGGCACACACAGGGATGGCACTCTAGCAGAAATGGCAATCTTAATCTCCCACAAAAAAAAAAACAGGGACTGTCCTACAATTACTATCTCCCTGCAGTAATCTCAGCCAGGTATGGCAGGCAGCAATAAGGAGTGGACTGATGCACAAATGAAATAAAAAGTGTGGACAAACAAACAAGATAGCTGTGCAGAAAGGAAGGAACAACAGGATTTGTGCTTTGAAAAAAAGCAGTTGGTTTGCACAGCGGCGTACACACAGCAATGCAGCTATCAGGGAGCCTTCTAGGGCAGCCCAATGAGCTACAGCACTGAGGAAAAAAAATGTAGCTTCCACTGTCCCTGCAAACAAAAGGTGGTGTTGGACAGTGGAAATCGGTTAATGGACCCTGCCTAACGCTATCCCTGCTTCTGACGAAGCGACAGCAACCTCTCCCTAGGCTTAGATCAGCAGCAGTAAGATGGCGGTCAGCGGGAACGCCCCTTTATAGCCCCTGTGACGCCGCAGACAGCAAGCCAATCACTGCAATGCCCTTCTCTAAGATGGTGGGGACCAGGACCTATGTCATCACGCTGCCCACACTCTGCGTCCACCTTCATTGGCTGAGAAATGGCGCTTTTCGCGTCATTGAAACGCGACTTTGGCGTACCGCATGGCCGACCCCACACAAGGGTCGGATCGGGTTTCATGAAACCCGACTTTGCCAAAAGTCGGCGACTTTTAAAAATGAACGATCCGTTTCGCTCAACCCTACTGAAGATATTTTAAGGAAGGTCACACCAGTAAACTGGTGGAAGTCACTTAAGCGCTTGGATTTAGATACTGTTCAAGTAATGATTTCACTTTTAACAGCAGTAGCTTCTTCTGCAGGCGTTGAAAGAATATTCTCTTCCTTTGGACTCATTCATTCTAAATTGAGAAATCGGTTGGGACCCAATAAAGCAGGAAAGCTTGTTTTTCTTTTCCAGATTATGAATAGGAACAAAGAAGAAGATGATGATGAAGATGACGACAAGTGAGCTACAGAGGACAGCAGGGACAGTATTATTTAAGTTTTTCATGTGTCGGCTGGGCTGACAGTCTAAGTTTCTTATAATATATATATATATTTTGTTTAGCCAAATTAGTTAACAAACATGGATGTTTGTTTAAGCAAATAACTTATGCTGTAATGTTGTTATTGTTTCAGATGAATAAATCTATTTAAATTGTTATTAAGGTCAGGATTATTTTTCTCCTTCCTAAGTACAACAGAACAGTGGTGTCCAAATATGAATGATTAACCCATTAAACTGGGGAAAAAAAGTAATATAAAAAGTGATTCTAAAAATCCTCATCTACTTGCATGTTAAAGTAGCAAGAACTAGTTTAGGTAGAAACTTTGATTTAAATCACTGATTTAAATCAAGCCTTACTGACTAGTGATTTAAATCGTGATTTAAATCGTGATTTAAATCAGTTAGATTTAAATCAAATCCACCCTGCATATAACACTAATGAATTCTGCATTCTTTCCTTTCTGGAGCAAACTGCTTTGTTCTGTTGCCAGCAAAATGGTAATTTGAATGGTATTACTAATAATGATGCTTCATTTAAAATTAAAAATCCAACATATTACCCACATGAATCCAGACCCCGGTTTTGGATTCCTTTCAGACTCTGGTCTAATGGGATCTTAAGGCTCTCCACTAGAAATGAGCGAACTTGTTCGGAAAACATTTGCCAATCTCAAATTCGCCACAAATGTAGCACATTCGGATTCGTGTTCGGTTTCCAGAGCATTTTTCCTGAAAGTCATCAAAATTTGGTCACAAATCAGTACAATATTGCATTTCCACTAATGATTTTATTTTCACTTTGTCAAGGATAGTGGTGCTGTATGATGAGTGGGGTGGATGTGTTTGATGAGGGGAGGGAGCGTGTCTAGGTCAGAGGTGCTGCAAACTGTAATTTTTTTTCTTTACTAACAATGTGTGGACATTCTGGCAGCCAATCAGAGCGCAGAAGCCATCCACAGCGTCATGACACAATGTCTTTTGTGATTAGCTGACAAAAGTCACATGTTCCTGTTCATATAAAAAAGTGGATATCTTGTTTTGCTGTCACCATTTTCAGTGTCACAGTGCAGAGAGGCCGCTTCTGCTACTGCTGCTGCTGCAGCCGAAAGTGAACTTGTCAGTTAGCTAGATTGTGCCAAAATGGCGTGGCAATCTCAGGAGTCCGCATTTGCTAATGTAAATTGTTTAGGCAAAAACTGTGTTGCAGTGAGGAATCATAAGGCCAGATCACCTCTTATAAATCATTAGACCTAATATATTAGTTCAGACAGGATTTCCTATTTGCTAATTGAAATCATTTAGAATAAAACTTTGTTGCAGTGAAGTATCAGAAGGCCACATTTCCTCTTAAAAATCGCTTGGCCTACAATAGGGTTTCAATCAGGTGGCCCTATTTGCAAATCCAAATTGTTTGGGATAAAACTTTGTGGCACTTGGAAATCAGAAAGCCACATTTCCTTTTACAAGACTTAGGCCTAATATAGGGGTTCAGCCAGGAGGCCCTATTTGCTAATTCAAAGAGTTTGTGATAAAACTGTGTTGCAGCGAGGAATCAGAAGGCCAAATTTTCTCTTTAAAATTGTTAGGCCTAATACAGGATTTCAGCCAGGAGGCCCAATTTGATAATCCAAATTGTTTGGGATAAAACTTTGTTGCACTGAGGAATCAGAAAGCCACATTTCCTCTTAAACATCGTTAGGACTTAGGCTGCTTTCACACTTGAGTTGTTAAGCGTACTTCGCAATGCGTCGTTTTGGAGATAAAACGCATCCTGCAAAGTTGCCCGCAGGATGCGTTTTTTCTCCATTGACTTGCATTAGCGTCGCATTGCGACATATGGCCACACGCTGCATCCGTCGTGCGACGGATGCGTTGTGTTTTTGGCGGACGCGACGCACAAAAAAAGTTCAATGTAACGTTTTTTTGTGCATCGTGACCGCCATTTTTGACCGCGCCGCCTCCTTCTCCCTGCTCATCACATTGGGCAGCGAATGTGTTGTAAAACTGCATCCGCTGCCCACGTTGTGCTACATTTAACACACTGTCCGTCGGTACGTTGGGCCGACGCATGGCGATGGCCCCGTACTGACGCCAGTGTGAAAGTAGCCTAATATGAGAGTTCAGCCAGGAGGCCGTATTTACTAATCCTAATCATTTGAGATAAAACTGTATTGCAGTGAGGAATCAGAAGGCCAGGTTTCCTCTTAAAAATTGCTAGACCTAATATAGGTGTCCAGCCATGTGGTCCTATTTGCTAATCCAAATTGTTTGGAATAAAACTGTGTTGCAGTGAGGAATCAGAAGGCCAGGTTTCTTCATAAATATCATGCCTAATATAGGAGTTCAGCCAGTAGGTGGTATTTACTAATCCAAATCATTTGGGATAAAACTGTGTTGCAGTGAGGAATCAGAAGACCAGATTTCTTCTTAAAAATTGTTAGACCTAAAATAGTGGTTAAGCAGGAGGCCCTATTTGCTAATCCAAACCGTTTGGGAGAAAACTGTGTTGCAGTGAGAAATCAGAAGGGCACATTTCCTCTTAAAAATCATTATGCCTAACATATGAGTTCAGCCAGGAGGCTGTATTTACTAATCCAAATCTTTTAGGATAAAACTGTGTTGAAGTGAGAGATCAGAAGGCCAAATTTCCTCTGATAAATCGTTAGGCCTAACATAGGAGTTCAGCCAGGAGGCCCTATTTGCTAATCCAAATCGTTTGGGATAAAACTATGTTGCAGTGAGAAATCAGAAGGCCACATTTCCTCCTAAAAATTGTTAGGACTAACATGGAAGTTCAGTCAGGAGGCTGTATTTACACATACAAATCATTTGGGATAAAACTGTGCTGCAGTGGGGAATCAGAAGCCCAGATTTCTTCTTAAAAATCGTTAGGCCAGGAGACCCTATTTGGTAATCCAAATCGTTTGGGATAAAACTGTGTTGTAGTGACAAATCAGGAAGCCAGATTTCCTCTTAAAAATTGTTAGGCCTAATATAGAAGTTCAGCCAGGAGGCCGTATTTACTGATCCAAATAGTGTGGGATAAAACTGAGTAGCAGCAAAGAATCAGAAGACCAGATTTCCTCTTAAAAATCATTTGGTCTAATATAGGGGTTCAGGCAGGGGACCCTATTTGCTATTCCAAGTCATTTAGGATACAAGTGTGTTGCAGTGAGGAATCAGGAGGCCACATTTGCTACTCAAAATCAGTAGGTATGAATGTGTTTAGGTACATTATCTAGGAAAATAATCAGCAATTCTTCATTTATTGACAGGTGACTGACAGATGTGGGCCTAAGATTGTGAAACAGCAGGTCAAAAGAAGGGAAGGGTACATACATTAGTGGGAAAAAGCAAGGTTGTGGTGGTAGGGGGAATAGGATTGGTGTTTAACATGTGCGTGGGTTAGGTGTTAATGTTAATGAAAGCTCAACTGAACAAACAGTCTCATAATATCCAAAGACCACTGACAACATCAGTTACTGGACGGGCTACTGGACTCCCTTTCTTTGACAGCCACACAGCGGTACGCCTTGTAGATGAGGAGCAGAAAGAGCATGTGCTCCAGTGGATGGCAAGCGCAGCATCAAATGGCCTCTCTTCCTCCACCTTAACATCACACACAATACAATCCTAAGAGGTGGCACCCCAATCATCCTTGTCTCCCCCCACATCCAAAATTTCCAAACGTCCAACTGACTGGGGAACTTCAGTGTCAGGCTGCTGCAGTGCAGTACAGCACAACCTCCACCAGGGTGACACTGGTAGGGAACCCAGACTGCACACACAGAGCAACTGAACAGACACCACCTAGTGGCGAGAGCAAGGTCAGGACAGCCAAGTCAGAGCATAAGACAGCACAACAGTAAAAACGGATTTAGACAGAATGGATAGTCAGGACGTAGCAAGGGATCAGTAAACCAGGACAGGCAAATACGGTACCATAGGGACAAACTGAAACAGAGTCGAAAGCCAAGCCAGAAGATCAGAACCAGGGAGTCAAGCAGAAAGACAGACAAACCAAGAGACTCTGGGAAAGGGCAGGCAGGGGGAGATAACAGACACAGGACAAGTCAGGGTTCACAGTAGGACAAACCAAGGGCTTCCAGAGTCAGGTTCACATGCCAAAGACAGAGCTATAGCTGACACTGCCAGCAAGATTCATGGGAGCTAAATAGCAAACCTGAACCCAGAATGAGGCAGAGCAAAGTTAACCCTTGACATGATCCATCCAGAAAAAAGGGCAGACATTAATAAACCCTGGAACGGATCATGACATACAGTGGGCCATTCTGCATTGCTGTTGACACATTCTGTTCCATGGGCAATTAAGGTCAGCTCCAATGATTCACAGAATCCAGAAGAGAAAAGCAACTGCACCCATGCTCAAAGTTTTTCTTTTTGGATCTGGGTCCAGACGAAGTAGGTTCTGAGCAAAATCCAGAACCTCATCACAAGACATTAACCACTGGAGATGGAGGGATCCTGATAAGACTCAAATACCAGAAGTGCGGACTGCACTGTGGTGTCAGGGCAGGAAGAGGAGGAGGGTGACTCTCAGAATGAGGAGTGGGAGAACAGGGAGGATGAAGATGAGGTTGTAGATCCCACTTGGTGTGAACCCAGAGGTATGTAGCTGAGTAGATCAGCAGAAGAAGTGGAGGAGGAAGATGAGAAGGTGACTTCGGATTCCCGAATAGACATGGAGTGATGCAACCATGACAAGTCCTGCATTCTCAGCCACAAATCTGGCTGTAGCCAGCATCGGTCACGAGTCTGCAGTTTGAAGGGGCAGCAAGGGTTGTCTAGCCTAGGTCTTTTTTGAGACTAAAAACGATAACCCAATTCACTTTTCTGCCAAGCTTGCAAAAAAATTGAGTAGAGGCAAAAATTGCAATAATTTGACAACTACATGCATGAACCGGCACATGCAAAATCAACATGCCTACGTCTGGGAGTTTCACTGTGCTAAAATGCCAACTATAATAAAAATAACACTAGCACCCTCACTGATGTAAAAATTCAATGAATTCTGGAGAAAACAGTAAGCTCAAGACAAACTCTGGATTCTGTGTGAGAAATCCAATAAGTAAACCTAAAACTGAAAATAAAAATAAAGGTTTGTCACATTAGTCCACTAGTAGGGCTGGTACTTGGCAGGAAATCGATACCTAGTGGAAATAAATACCTAATGGGAGAAATAAATGTAGCCCTGAATGGTTAACCACTGACCCAGAAAAAGAAATGCAGCATAATGAAACAAAATAAAGGCTGGTAATAAGGTGCACCGTATATCTATTCACAATTGCGTGACATATATATAAATTGTAGATTATTGTGATGTAGGAAGAATGCCAGGGAAGATAGTCTAGATAGCCTGTATGGCATGTAACCTACCCTGCATTTGCACCGTTCAGGTTTGATGCCATGAAGGCTTGTGAATACTGGCTTGGTGCTGCAGTCCAAAGGGACAGAATCTGGCTCCACTGCAGTGTGGATCAGGGATGACATGTGTAGAGCCAGGGGTGCTCTGGCCGGTGGTGTCCCTGGTTACCCGGCAGGAAGAAGATGGCTGACGATACTTGGAAACAACATGTGACTTCACAAAAGTACGGAGTGGCTGAAAGACCAAAAAGCTAACTGACGCATTTCAGGGAATACATGGTTCCCCTTCCTCAGGGTGTCTGTTTGTTCACAGGTTTACACATATCCAAATATATTTGGGCCTCATAGAGTGCTGCTGTGCTCTTCTTTTGTATATTGTGCAGTCACTGCAGCTTGCACCTATTCACATTATATGGAGATACTCGTCAGGTTTTTTATTTTTGGTGAGCATTATGTGGTCCAGAATCATGGCTATGGAGACTGGACCTTGTGGAAGACAGGATGATGCTGTCAGAGTGACTGGAAGCACTATCAGCTTTCAATCCAGCAACCTTTTCACACTGGTCTGGCTTCAAGACTGCTGATCCTCACCCCCTTGTTATGTCTGCTAATGAAAGGTGTAATGAAGGCAATCCAGAGACACAGTGTGCCTAGCGATCAGAGCGCACACAGTGATCTGACAAATACCCAAAAACAAAAGAACGAGCTCTGAGACGTGGAAACTCTGTAGACTGCACACCTGATCCTATCCTAAACACAACTAAAAGTGGCTGTGGATTGCGCCTAACCACTACCTATGCAACTCGGCACAGCCTAAGAAACTAGCTAGCCTGAAGATAGAAAAATAGGCCTGACTTGCCCCCAGAGAAATACCCCAAAGGAAAAGGCAGCCCCCCACATATAATGACTGTGAGTAAGATGAAAAGACAAAACGTAGGGATGAAATAGATTCAGCAAGGTGGGGCCCGATATTCTTAGACAGAGCGAGGACAGTAAAGCGAACTTTGCAGTCTACAAAAAACCCTAAAGCAAAACCCACGCAAAGGGGGACAAAAAAGACCCACCGTGCCGGACTAACGGCACGGCGGTACACCCTTTGCGTCTCAGAGCTTCCAGCAAAACAAAAGACAAGCTGGACAGAAAAAAAGGCAACAAAATAGCAAAAAAGCACTTAGCTATACAGAGCAGCAGGTCACAGGAACAATCAGGAGAAGCTCAGATCCAACACTGGAACATTGACTAGGAGCAAGGATAGCAGCATCAGGTGGAGTTAAGTAACGAAGCAGCTAATGAGCTCACCAGAACACCTGAGGAAGGAAGCTCAGAAGCTGCAGTACCACTTGTGACCACAGGAGTGAATTCAGCCACAGAATTCACAACAGTACCCCCCCCCCTTGAGGAGGGGTCACCGAACCCTCACCAGAGCCCCCAGGCCTACCAGGATGAGCCGCATGAAAGGCACGAACAAGATCGGGAGCATGAACATCAGAGGCAAAAACCCAGGAATTATCTTCCTGAGCATAACCCTTCCATTTAACCAGATACTGGAGTTTCCGTCTAGACACACGAGAATCCAAAATCTTCTCCACAATATACTCCAATTCCCCCTCCACCAAAACCGGGGCAGGAGGCTCAACAGATGGAACCATAGGTGCCACGTATCTCCGCAACAATGACCTATGGAATACATTATGTATGGAAAAGGAGTCTGGGAGGGTCAGACGAAAAGACACAGGATTGAGAACCTCAGAAATCCTATACGGACCAATAAAACGAGGTTTAAATTTAGGAGAGGAAACCTTCATAGGAATATGACGAGAAGATAACCAAACCAGATCCCCAACACGAAGTCGGGGACCCACACGGCGTCTGCGATTAGCGAAAAGTTGAGCCTTCTCCTGGGACAAGGTCAAATTGTCCACTACCTGAGTCCAGATCTGCTGCAACCTGTCCACCACAGAATCCACACCAGGACAGTCCGAAGACTCAACCTGTCCTGAAGAGAAACGAGGATGGAACCCAGAATTGCAGAAAAATGGAGAAACCAAGGTAGCCGAGCTGGCCCGATTATTAAGGGCGAACTCAGCCAACGGCAAAAAGGACACCCAATCATCCTGGTCTGCAGAAACAAAACATCTCAGATATGTTTCCAAGGTCTGATTGGTTCGTTCGGTCTGGCCATTAGTCTGAGGATGGAAAGCCGAGGAAAAGGATAGGTCAATGCCCATCCTACCACAAAAGGCTCGCCAGAACCTTGAAACAAACTGGGAACCTCTGTCAGAAACAATATTCTCAGGAATGCCATGCAACCGAACCACATGCTGAAAGAACAAAGGTACCAAATCAGAGGAGGAAGGCAATTTAGCCAAGGGCACCAGATGGACCATGTTAGAAAAGCGATCACAGACCACCCAAATGACTGACATCTTTTGAGAAACGGGAAGGTCAGAAATGAAATCCATCGAAATATGTGTCCAAGGCCTCTTTGGGACCGGCAAGGGCAAAAGCAACCCACTGGCACGAGAACAGGAGGGCTTAGCCCTAGCACAAATCCCACAGGACTGCACAAAAGTACGTACATCCCGTGACAGAGATGGCCACCAGAAGGATCTAGCCACTAACTCTCTGGTACCAAAGATTCCAGGATGACCAGCCAACACCGAACAATGAAGTTCAGAGATAAGTTTATTAGTCCACCTATCAGGGACGAACAGTTTCTCCGCTGGACAACGATCAGGTTTATTCGCCTGAAATTTTTGCAGCACCCGCCGCAAATCAGGGGAAATGGCAGACACAATGACTCCTTCCTTGAGGATACCCGCTGACTCAGATAAACCCGGAGAGTCGGGCACAAAACTCCTAGACAGAGCATCCGCCTTCACATTTTTAGAGCCCGGAAGGTACGAAATCACAAAGTCGAAGCGGGCAAAAAATAACGACCAACGGGCCTGTCTAGGATTCAAGCGCTTGGCAGACTCGAGATAAGTCAAGTTCTTATGATCAGTCAATACCACCACGCGATGCTTAGCTCCTTCAAGCCAATGACGCCACTCCTCGAATGCCCACTTCATGGCCAGCAACTCTCGGTTGCCCACATCATAATTGCGCTCGGCGGGCGAAAACTTCCTGGAAAAGAAAGCACATGGTTTCATCACTGAGCAATCAGAACCTCTCTGTGACAAAACCGCCCCTGCTCCAATCTCAGAAGCATCAACCTCGACCTGGAACGGAAGAGAAACATCTGGCTGACACAACACAGGGGCAGAACAAAAACGACGCTTCAACTCCTGAAAAGCTTCCACAGCAGCAGAAGACCAATTGACCAAATCAGCACCCTTCTTGGTCAAATCGGTCAATGGTTTGGCAATGCTAGAAAAATTACAGATGAAGCGACGATAAAAATTAGCAAAGCCCAGGAACTTTTGCAGACTTTTCAGAGATGTCGGCTGAATCCAATCCTGGATGGCTTGGACCTTAACTGGATCCATCTCGATAGTAGAAGGGGAAAAGATGAATCCCAAAAATGAAACTTTCTGCACACCGAAGAGACACTTTGATCCCTTCACAAACAAAGAGTTAGCACGCAGGACCTGAAAAACCATTCTGACCTGCTTCACATGAGACTCCCAATCATCTGAGAAGATCAAAATGTCATCCAAGTAAACAATCAGGAATTTATCCAGGTACTCACGGAAGATGTCATGCATTAAGGATTGAAACACTGATGGAGCATTGGCAAGTCCGAACGGCATCACTAGATACTCAAAATGACCCTCGGGCGTATTGAATGCAGTTTTCCATTCATCTCCTTGCCTGATTCTCACCAGATTATACGCACCACGAAGATCTATCTTAGTGAACCAACTAGCCCCCTTAATCCGAGCAAACAAGTCAGATAACAATGGCAAGGGATACTGAAATTTAACAGTGATCTTATTAAGAAGGCGGTAATCAATACACGGTCTCACCATTCTTCTTAGCTACAAAGAAGAACCCTGCTCCCAGTGGTGATGACGATGGGCGAATATGTCCCTTCTCTAGGGATTCCTTCACATAACTGCGCATAGCGGCGTGTTCGGGCAGGGATAAATTAAATAATCGACCTTTAGGGAATTTACTACCAGGAATCAAATTGATAGCACAATCACAATCCCTATGCGGAGGTAGGGCATCGGACTTGGGCTCTTCAAATACATCCTGATAATCAGACAAGAACTCTGGGACCTCAGAAGGGGTGGATGACGAAATCGACCAAAATGGAACATCACCATGTACCCCCTGACAACCCCAGCTGGATACCGACATGGAATTCCAATCCAATACTGGATTATGGGTTTGTAGCCATGGCTCCTAGTACTGTTATGTCTGCTAATGAAAGGTGCAATGAAGGCAATCCAGAGACACAGTGTGCCTAGCGATCAGAGCGCACACAGTGATCTGACAAATACCCAAAAACAAAAGAACGAGCTCTGAGACGTGGAAACTCTGTAGACTGCACACCTGATTCTATCCTAAACACAACTAAAAGTGGCTGTGGATTGCGCCTAACCACTACCTATGCAACTCGGCACAGCCTAAGAAACTAGCTAGCCTGAAGATAGAAAAATAGGCCTGACTTGCCCCCAGAGAAATACCCCAAAGGAAAAGGCAGCCCCCCACATATAATGACTGTGAGTAAGATGAAAAGACAAAACGTAGGGATGAAATAGATTCAGCAAAGTGGGGCCCGATATTCTTAGACAGAGCGAGGACAGTAAAGCGAACTTTTCAGTCTACAAAAAACCCTAAAGCAAAACCCACGCAAAGGGGGACAAAAAAGACCCACCGTGCCGGACTAACGGCACGGCGGTACACCCTTTGCGTCTCAGAGCTTCCAGCAAAACAAAAGACAAGCTGGACAGAAAAAAAGGCAACAAAATAGCAAAAAAGCACTTAGCTATACAGAGCAGCAGGTCACAGGAACAATCAGGAGAAGCTCAGATCCAACACTGGAACATTGACTAGGAGCAAGGATAGCAGCATCAGGTGGAGTTAAGTAACGAAGCAGCTAATGAGCTCACCAGAACACCTGAGGAAGGAAGCTCAGAAGCTGCAGTACCACTTGTGACCACAGGAGTGAATTCAGCCACAGAATTCACAACACCCCCTGCAATATGGGAAAGATAGATTGACATGATTTGTTTTTGTTGTGCTCCCTCGGCAGGCACAGTTGCACCTTGCCCATGGCCTAGGCCTCTGTGCTTATCATCAGCATTATGCCTACTTCCCCGTCCCTTACCATGCACCTTGCCCATTTCAAATTACGCATGATATATAACTGTTGAAAAAATGTTGCAGTATTACAATGGCAGGAAAATTTGTCCACTTCAAATGGACTTCTTAGACTACAGCATAAATATAGTGATGCTACTTCTAACCAAAGTGCATTGAGTCACAACTGTAGCACGATAAATGCCGTATAAATTTCCACTGCTGAAAAAAATTGCAGTATTGCAATGCATGAAAATGAGCCCACTTCAGGTGGACATCTTTGGTTAGTTTCACATTTGCGTTAGGATCCGCAGCATTTAGTCTGCATCCGCAAGTGGAGGAAAAAACGCATCGAAAAGCGAACAAACGCGGCGGTGTTTTGTACAAATGCCGAATTTGTACGCTTTTTGATGCATTTTTTCCTGCGTTTGCGTTTTTTGTGCGCATGGTGACAAATTTTACAGGAGAAAAATCTAGATAACCAGACACCGCCAATGGGACTACAGAGGGCGTGTATTATGGGATATCTACATATAGACCCTAGTACTGCTGAAATCTTAACAGTGTGCTACTGTATCCTGTGTCATGATGGATCTTCACATGGAGAGCTTTTATTTCAACCTGGATTTAAGCATCAAGCTGTTTCTTGCCTGTGCGTTTGCTTGGGAGCAAGACAGAAATCGCGAAAGATGGAGAAGGAGACGGCGCAGGCGTTTTTGGAGACACCCCATTATTGAAATACGTGAGAGACGTGGAGCCTATCACATGCTGTATGGCGAGCTTAATGAGAACCCTGACAAATTCCCGGAATACCCAAGGATGTCGCAAGACTCATTCCGGGATTTGCTTGCTCGTGTCCAAGGAGCCATACGAAGACAGGACACCCAGCTCCGTAGAGCGATTCCTGCAGAGGAACGTCTGCTGGTTACATTAAGGTACGTAAGAAACGTAAACCAATGCCAGTGCTAATTTTGGGTGTTCTGACATGTGTTTTTTTTTGTTTGTTTTTTTCCTTTATGTCTTTAGCATAACCACACCATAAATAGAATTGATTGTAATTTTTCTTTATTATTTATTTTCTTCCAGATTTTTGGCAACCGGAGAGAGTTTATCATCCCTCCATTTCCAATACCGGCTTGGAATATCCACTCTGTCTGAAATAGTTGCGGACACCTGCCGGGCTTTGTGGAATGTACTCCAGGATGAGTTTATACCCCTACCCACTGCAGACATGTGGATTGGAATAGCGGAAAAATTCTGGAGTGTGATTTCCCCAACTGTTTGGGAGCGGTGGATGGAAAGCACATCCGCATTATCAAACCAGCCAGAGCAGGATCGGAGTACTTCAATTATAAAAAAAAGGAGAGCTGACAGATAATCTATATACTACACCACACAGGAGAGCTGACAGATCATCTATATACTACACCACACAGGAGAGCTGACAGATCCTCTATATACTGCACAACACAGGAGAGTTGACAGATCCTATATATACTACACCACACAGAAGAGCTGACATATCCTTTATATACTGTACCACACAGGAGAGCTGACAGATCCTCTATATACTACACCGCACAGGAGAGCTGACGGATCCTCTAAATACTACACCACACAGGAGAGCTGACAGATCCTCAATATACTACACCACACAGGAGAGCTGACATATCCTCTATATGCTACACCACACAGAAGAGCTGACAGATCCTCTATTTACTACACCACACAGGAGAACTGGTAGATGCTCTATATACTGCAACACACAGAAGAGCTGACATATCCTCTATATACTATACCACACGCATGAGCTGATAGATCCTCTATGTACTACACCACACGGGACAGATCCTCTATATACTACACCACACAGGAGAGCTGACATATCCTCTACATACTACACCACACAGGAGAACTGGTAGATGCTCTATATACTGCAACACACAGAAGAGCTGACATATCCTCTATATACTATACCAAACGCATGAGCTGATAGATCCTCTATGTACTACACCACACGGGACAGATCCTCTATATACTACATAACACAGGGGAGCTGACAGATCCTTTATATACTACACCACACAGGAGAGCTGACAGATCCTCTATATACTACACCAAACAGGAGAGCTGGCAGATGCTCTATATACTACACCACGCAAGAGAGCTGACAGATCCTCTATATACTACACCACACAGGAGAACTGACAGATCCTTTATATACTACACCACACAGGAGATCTGACAGAGCCTCTATATACTACACCACACAGGAGAGTTGGCAGATGCTCTATATACTACATCACACAGGAGAGCGGACAGATCCTCTATATATTACACCACACAGGAGAGCTGACAGATCCTCTAAATACTACACCACACAGGAGAGCTGACAGATCCTCTCTATACTACACCACATAGGAGAGCTGACAGATCCTCTATATACTACACCACACAGGAGAGTTGGCAGATGCTCTATATACTACACCACACAGGAGAGCTGACAGATCCTCTATATACTACACCACACAGGAGAGCTGACATATCCTCTATATACTATACCACACAGAAGAGCTGACAGATCCTCTATATACTACACCACACAGGAGAGCTGACAGATCCTCTATATACTACACCACACAGGAGAGCTGACAGATCCTCTATATACTACACCACATGGGAGAGCTGACAGATCCACTATATATTACACCACACAGGAGAGCTGACATATCCTCTATATACTACACCCCACGGGAGACCTGACAGATCCACTATATATTACACCACACAGGAGAGCTGACAGATCCTCTATATACTGCACCACACGGGAAAGCTGACAGATCCTCAATATACTACACCACACAGGAGAGCTTACAGATCCTCTATATACTACACCACACAGGAGAGCTGACATATCCTCTATATATTATACCACACGGGAGAGCTGACAGATCCTCTATATACTATACCACACGGGAGAGCTGACAGATCCTCTATATACTACACCACACAGGAGAGCTGACAAATCCTCTATATACTACACCACACAGGAGAGCTTACAGATCCTCTATATACTACACCACACAGGAGAGCTGACAGATCCTCTATTTACTACACCACACAGGAGAACTGGTAGATGCTCTATATACTGCAACACACAGAAGAGCTGACATATCCTCTATATACTATACCACACGCATGAGCTGATAGATCCTCTATGTACTACACCACACGGGACAGATCCTCTATATACTATACCACACAGGAGAGCTGACATATCCTCTATATACTACACCACACACGTGAGCTGATAGATCCTCTATGTACTACACCACACGGGACAGATCCTCTATATACTACATAACACAGGGGAGCTGACAGATCCTTTATATACTACACCACACAGGAGAGCTGACAGATCCTCTATATACTACACCAAACAGGAGAGCTGGCAGATGCTCTATATACTACACCACGCAGGAGAGCTGACAGATCCTCTATATACTACACCACACAGGAGAACTGACAGATCCTCTATATACTACACCACACAGGAGAGCTGACAGAGCCTCTATATACTACACCACACACGTGAGCTGATAGATCCTCTATGTACTACACCACACGGGACAGATCCTCTATATACTACATAACACAGGGGAGCTGACAGATCCTTTATATACTACACCACACAGGAGAGCTGACAGATCCTCTATATACTACACCACACAGGAGAACTGACAGATCCTCTATATACTACACCACACAGGAGAGCTGACAGATCCTCTATATACTACACCACACAGGAGAGCTGACAGATCCTCTATATACTACACCACACAGGAGAACTGACAGATCCTCTATATACTACACCACACAGGAGAGCTGACAGATCCTCTATATACTACATCACACAGGAGAGCGGACAGATCCTCTATATATTACACCACACAGGAGAGCTGACAGATCCTCTAAATACTACACCACACAGGAGAGCTGACAGATCCTCTATATACTACACCACACAGGAGAGCTGACAGATCCTCTATATACTACACCACATAGGAGAGCTGACAGATCCTCTATATACTACACCACACAGGAGAGTTGGCAGATGCTCTATATACTACACCACACAGGAGAGCTGACAGATCCTCTATATACTACACCACACAGGAGAGCTGACAGATCCTCTCTATACTACACCACATAGGAGAGCTGACAGATCCTCTATATACTACACCACACAGGAGAGTTGGCAGATGCTCTATATACTACACCACACAGGAGAGCTGACAGATCCTCTATATACTACACCACACAGGAGAGCTGACATATCCTCTATATACTATACCACACAGTAGAGCTGACAGATCCTCTATATACTACACCACACAGGAAAGCTGACAGATCCTCTATATACTACACCACACAGGAGAGCTGACAGATCCTCTATATACTACACCACACAGGAGAGCTGACATATCCTCTATATACTACACCCCACGGGAGACCTGACAGATCCACTATATATTACACCACACAGGAGAGCTGACAGATCCTCTATATACTGCACCACACGGGAAAGCTGACAGATCCTCTATATACTACACCACACAGGAGAGCTGAGAGATCCTCTATATACTACACCACACAGAAGAGCTGACAGATCCTCTATATCCTATACCACACAGGAGAGCTGACACATCCTCTATATACTACACCACACGGGAGAGCTGACAGATCCTCTATATACTACACCACACGGGAGAGCTGACAGATCCTCTATATACTACACCACACAGGAGAGCTGACAGATCCTCTATATACTACACCACACGGGAGAGCTGACAGATCCTCTATATACTACACCACACGGGAGAGCTGACAGATCCTCTATATACTACACCACACACGAGAGCCGACAGATCCTCTATATACTGCACCACACTGGAGAGCTGATAGATCCTCTATATACTACACCACACGGGAGAGCTGACAGATCCTCTATATACTATACCAGACAGGAGAGCTGACAGATCCTCTATATACTACACCACACAGGAGAGCTGACAGATCCTCTATATACTACACCACACAGGAGAGCTGACAGATCCTCTATATACTACACCACACAGGAGAGCTGACAGATCCTCTATATACTACACCACACAGAAGAGCTGACAGATCCTCTATATCCTATACCACACAGGAGAGATGACAGATCCTCTATATACTACACCACACGGGAGAGCTGACAGATCCTCTATATACTACACCACACGGGAGAGCTGACAGATCCTCTATATACTACACCACACAGGAGAGCTGACAGATCCTCTATATACTACACCACACGGGAGAGCTGACAGATCCTCTATATACTACACCACACGGGAGAGCTGACAGATCCTCTATATACTACACCACACACGAGAGCCGACAGATCCTCTATATACTGCACCACACTGGAGAGCTGACAGATCCTCTATATACTACACCACACAGGAGATCTGACAGATCCTCTATATACTACACCACACAGGAGAGCTGACAGATCCTCTATATACTACACCACACAGGAAAGCTGACAGATCCTCTATATACTACACCACACGGGAGAGCTGACAGATCCTCTATATACTACACCACACAGGAGAGCTGACAGATCCTCTATATACTACACCACACAGGAAAGCTGACAGATCCTCTATATACTACACCACACGGGAGAGCTGACAGATCCTCTATATACTACACCACACACGAGAGCCGACAGATCCTCTATATACTACACCACACGGAAGATGCGACAGATCCTCTATATACTACACCACACGGGAGAGCTGACATATCCTCTATATACTACACCACACGGGAGAGCTGACAGATCCACTATATACTACACCACACAGGAGAGCTGACAGATCCTCTATATACTACACCACACAGGAGAGCTGACAGATTCTCTATAAACTACACCACACAGGAGAGCTGACTGATCCTCTATATACTACACCACACAAGAGAGCTGACATATCCTCTATATCCTATACCACACCGGAGAGCTGACAGGTCCTCTATATACTACACCACATGGGAGAACTGTCAGATACACAATATACTACACCACACGGGAGAGCTGACAGATCCTCTATATATTACACCACACGGGAGAGCTGACAGATTCTCTATATACTACACCACACGGGAGAGCTGACAGATCCTCTATATACTATACCACACAGGAGAGCTGACAGATCCTCTATATACTACACCACACAGGAGAGCTGACATATCCTCTATATCCTATACCACACAGGAGAGCTGACAGATCCTCTATATACTACACCACACAAGAGAGCTGACATATCCTCTATATCCTATACCACACAGGAGAGCTGACAGATCCTCTATATACTACACCACACAGGAGAGCTGACAGATCCTCTATATACTACACCACACAGGAGAGCTGACAGATCCTCTATATACTACACCACACAGGAGAGCTGACAGATCCTCTATATACTACACCACACAGGAGAGCTGACAGATCCTCTATATACTACACCACACAGAAGAGCTGACAGATCCTCTATATCCTATACCACACAGGAGAGCTGACAGATCCTCTATATCCTATACCACACAGGAGAGCTGACAGATCCTCTATATACTACACCCCATGGGAGAGCTGACAGATCCTCTATATACTCCACCACACAGGAGAGCTGACAGATCCTCTATATACTACACCACACGGGAGAGCTGACAGATCCTCTATATACTACACCACACAGGAGAGCTGACAGATCCTCTATATACTATACCACACAGGAGAGCTGACAGATCCTCTATATACTACACCACACGGGAGAGCTGACAGATCCTCTATATACTATACCAGACAGGAGAGCTGACAGATACTCTATAAACTACACCACACAGGAGAGCTGACATATCCTCTATATCCTATACCACACAGGAGAGCTGACAGATCCTCTATATACTACACCACACAAGAGAGCTGACATATCCTCTATATCCTATACCACACAGGAGAGCTAACAGATCCTCTATATACTACACCACACAGGAGAGCTGACAGATCCTCTATATACTACACCACACAGGAGAGCTGACAGATCCTCTATATACTACACCACACAGGAGAGCTGACAGATCCTCTATATACTACACCACACAGGAGAGCTGACAGATCCTCTATATACTACACCACACAGAAGAGCTGACAGATCCTCTATATCCTATACCACACAGGAGAGATGACAGATCCTCTATATACTACACCACACGGGAGAGCTGACAGATCCTCTATATACTACACCACACGGGAGAGCTGACAGATCCTCTATATACTACACCACACAGGAGAGCTGACAGATCCTCTATATACTACACCACACGGGAGAGCTGACAGATCCTCTATATACTACACCACACGGGAGAGCTGACAGATCCTCAATATACTACACCACACACGAGAGCCGACAGTTCCTCTATATACTGCACCACACTGGAGAGCTGACAGATCCTCTATATACTACACCACACAGGAGATCTGACAGATCCTCTATATACTACACCACACAGGAGAGCTGACAGATCCTCTATATACTACACCACACAGGAAAGCTGACAGATCCTCTATATACTACACCACACGGGAGAGCTGACAGATCCTCTATATACTACACCACACACGAGAGCCGACAGATCCTCTATATACTACACCACACGGGAGATGCGACAGATCCTCTATATACTACACCACACGGGATAGCTGACATATCCTCTATATACTACACCACACGGGAGAGCTGACAGATCCACTATATACTACACCACACAGGAGAGCTGACAGATCCTCTATATACTACACCACACAGGAGAGCTGACAGATTCTCTATAAACTGCACCACACAGGAGAGCTGACTGATCCTCTATATACTACACCACACAAGAGAGCTGACATATCCTCTATATCCTATACCACACAGGAGAGCTGACAGGTCCTCTATATACTACACCACACAGGAGAGCTGACAGATCCTCTATATACTACACCACACAGGAGAGCTGACAGATCCTCTATATACTACACCACACACGAGAGCTGACAGATCCTCTATATACTACACCACACGGGAGATGCGACAGATCCTCTATATACTACACCACACGGGAGAGCTGACATATCCTCTATATACTACACCACACGGGAGAGCTGACAGATCCACTATATACTACACCACACAGGAGAGCTGACAGATCCTCTATATATTACACCACACAGGAGAGCTGACAGATCCTCTATATACTACACCACACAGGAGAGCTGACAGATTCTCTATAAACTACACCACACAGGAGAGCTGACTGATCCTCTATATACTACACCACACAAGAGAGCTGACAGATCCTCTATATACTACACCACACAGGAGAGCTGACAGATCCTCTATATCCTATACCACACAGGAGAGCTGACAGATCCTCTATATACTACACCACATGGGAGAACTGTCAGATACACAATATACTACACCACACGGGAGAGCTGACAGATCCTCTATATACTACACCACACGGGAGAGCTGACAGATCCTCTATATCCTATACCACACAGGAGAGCTGACAGATCCTCTATATACTACACCACACAAGAGAGCTGACATATCCTCTATATCCTATACCACACAGGAGAGCTGACAGATCCTCTATATACTACACCACACAAGAGAGCTGACATATCCTCTATATCCTATACCACACAGGAGAGCTAACAGATCCTCTATATACTACACCACACAGGAGAGCTGACAGATCCTCTATATACTACACCACACAGGAGAGCTGACAGATCCTCTATATACTACACCACACAGGAGAGCTGACAGATCCTCTATATACTACACCACACAGGAGAGCTGACAGATCCTCTATATACTACACCACACAGAAGAGCTGACAGATCCTCTATATCCTATACCACACAGGAGAGATGACAGATCCTCTATATACTACACCACACGGGAGAGCTGACAGATCCTCTATATACTACACCACACGGGAGAGCTGACAGATCCTCTATATACTACACCACACAGGAGAGCTGACAGATCCTCTATATACTACACCACACGGGAGAGCTGACAGATCCTCTATATACTACACCACACGGGAGAGCTGACAGATCCTCAATATACTACACCACACACGAGAGCCGACAGATCCTCTATATACTGCACCACACTGGAGAGCTGACAGATCCTCTATATACTACACCACACAGGAGATCTGACAGATCCTCTATATACTACACCACACAGGAGAGCTGACAGATCCTCTATATACTACACCACACAGGAAAGCTGACAGATCCTCTATATACTACACCACACGGGAGAGCTGACAGATCCTCTATATACTACACCACACACGAGAGCCGACAGATCCTCTATATACTACACCACACGGGAGATGCGACAGATCCTCTATATACTACACCACACGGGATAGCTGACATATCCTCTATATACTACACCACACGGGAGAGCTGACAGATCCACTATATACTACACCACACAGGAGAGCTGACAGATCCTCTATATACTACACCACACAGGAGAGCTGACAGATTCTCTATAAACTACACCACACAGGAGAGCTGACTGATCCTCTATATACTACACCACACAAGAGAGCTGACATATCCTCTATATCCTATACCACACAGGAGAGCTGACAGATCCTCTATATACTACACCACACAGGAGAGCTGACAGATCCTCTATATACTACACCACACATGAGAGCTGACAGATCCTCTATATACTACACCACACGGGAGATGCGACAGATCCTCTATATACTACACCACACGGGAGAGCTGACATATCCTCTATATACTACACCACACGGGAGAGCTGACAGATCCACTATATACTACACCACACAGGAGAGCTGACAGATCCTCTATATATTACACCACACAGGAGAGCTGACAGATCCTCTATATACTACACCACACAGGAGAGCTGACAGATTCTCTATAAACTACACCACACAGGAGAGCTGACTGATCCTCTATATACTACACCACACAAGAGAGCTGACAGATCCTCTATATACTACACCACACAGGAGAGCTGACAGATCCTCTATATCCTATACCACACAGGAGAGCTGACAGATCCTCTATATACTACACCACATGGGAGAACTGTCAGATACACAATATACTACACCACACGGGAGAGCTGACAGATCCTCTATATACTACACCACACGGGAGAGCTGACAGATCCTCTATATACTACACCACACGGGAGAGCTGACAGATCCTCTATATACTATACCACACAGGAGAGCTGACAGATCCTCTATATACTGCACTACACAGAAGAGCTGACATATCCTCTATATCCTATACCACACAGGAGAGCTGACAGATCCTCTATATACTACACCACACAAGAGAGCTGACATATCCTCTATATCCTATACCACACAGGAGAGCTGACAGATCCTCTATATACTACACCACACAGGAGAGCTGACATATCCTCTATATCCTATACCACACAGGAGAGCTGACAGATCCTCTATATACTACACCACACAAGAGAGCTGACATATCCTCTATATCCTATACCACACAGGAGAGCTGACATATCCTCTATATACTACACCACACAGGAGAGCTGACAGATCCTCTATATACTACACCACACAGGAGAGCTGACAGATCCTCTATATACTACACCACACAGGAGAGCTGACAGATCCTCTATATACTACACCACACAGAAGAGCTGACAGATCCTCTATATCCTATACCACACAGGAGAGCTGACAGATCCTCTATATCCTATACCACACAGGAGAGCTGACAGATCCTCTATATACTACACCCCATGGGAGAGCTGACAGATCCTCTATATACTCCACCACACAGGAGAGCTGACAGATCCTCTATATACTACACCACACGGGAGAGCTGACAGATCCTCTATATACTACACCACACAGGAGAGCTGACAGATCCTCTATATCCTATACCACACAGGAGAGCTGACAGATCCTCTATATCCTATACCACACAGGAGAGCTGACAGATCCTCTGTATCCTATACCACACAGGAGAGCCCTACACTGATCTCTCCCCCACCTCGTCTTACTGTGATGTTCAATTGAAAGCTGTAAATGCTGTCCCAGACCCCAATACCTCATGCCTGGCTAATTGCTGTAGTGCCATGCTAAAATCTGTACTGTGGGTGAACTGAGGCCACTTTCCTGGTGTTTGCCCCTCATTTAGTATCTTTTAGCAGCACTTGGGGCTGATATGAGGTGTTGTACATGCATTTGTCTTTGCCTCCCATTGAGATGAATGGCGTTCGGTAATGTTCGGCGAATATTCGACTAATTAATCGGCGAATATTGCAAATTCGGTAAATGTAATCCGAACCGAACATTAAAATATTTGCTCATCTCTAATCTTCACTCTAGACAGGTGAGGGATATGGTTCATTATCATTTTTCTTTTTTTACCTGGCACAAGGGCTTCAATGGAAATGGAATGGGTGTAAGGTGAATATCATGGTTGTTTATTATTTTCTGTCTTAAAGATGCCTCTCCATAACTAACCTGTGTTCTTGATGTCAGCGGCCATAAAATTGTTGACATGAACCTTTCAAATATTACCCCCCTTGCCACCAGTCCAGAGCAAGTGGGAAGAGCCGGGTAAAGCACCAGAATTGGCATATTTAATAGTTGCTCCTTTACTGGGACGGCTGCGAGCTGCTTTTCTTTACTCTGGGGATCCAATATCTATGGCCCTTTTCCAGCCTTAGAATACCAGCCCCCAGCAGTCTGCTTTAGCATGGCTGGTTGTCAAAAATGGGGTGGACTTCACACCATTTTTTAAAATTATTTATTTAAATAATTTTAAAAAATGACATAAGGACCTCTCTATTCTTGATAACCAGCCATGATAATGCTGACAGCTAAGGGTTGCCGCACGCGCTGGTTATCAAAAATAGAAGAGACCCAATTTTATTTTAAATTTTTTTTATTTATGTATAGTACAGGCACCGGTTGATGGATAGTCCTATCAGTGGCATCTGATCTCGCAGTTATCAGAGACAGGAAGCGTAGGCTGACAGAGGTAGTGCTTTTTACTTTTTACCGACGGTCACAGCTGCTGGCTCACGCTGTCATCTGACAGCATGGGAACTGAAGCTCTCTGACTGGTGGTAATAATCTTACCGCAAATCAGAGCCACTGTTGTTTCTCGTGCTGTTATGCAAATGACAGTATGGGAAACACCTGATCTTCAGAACAGTAACACGGACTTACTGGAGAAATCCATGTTTGGGGTCCATGGACCCCAAACTTTACTGTTTGGGTTCGCCCATCTCTATTTATAAGTTAAATACAGCACAAAATTGTGCCACTGATGAACACAACTCATCCCACAAAAAACAAGTCACCATACGGTTATGGTAAAGGAAAAATAAATGTGTTATGGCTCAATGAATGCAACACTGGAAAAAAAAAAAAAAAAAAAATGCTTTGTCTTGAAGGCCCTTAGTTGGGTAGTCCTGGGATTAAATAATTTATGTACAAACAAGTTACAGTACATCTAAAGGTGAATATTCATTATTGTCAACGTGCATAGAGGCCAAGGTTAAACAAGTGGAAGTGATGGATGTTATCGGAAGACATATTCAATGGAACATACTGTGCCTATAGGAAGCAATATGCTCATCATTATTCATAGATACAGATTGAGCCCAGGCTTTCCTTTCTGGACCTTTAAAACAATAAACAAATTTACTTAATAAAAAGTAATATTCTACTTCTAAAGGCCAGTTTTTTTCAATTATTTGGGTGGCTACGAGTTCTAAGAATAAACCGTTTCTGTGTTTTTTAAGACCCATTTCTATTTACTACAGGGTTTTATTTGCATATTACATGTGGAAACATTCTGATGTTTCATTATGGTGCATGGTTTAATATGGCTTGGAATGTACTTCATAGGGGTATTTATCTCATTTTAATTATGTACCTATGTTGTGCCTATGGATAAACTTTCATTACTATGTAATGGGACAAAATGTTCGTGTACATATCATTTATCTTCATGTTTAATAGAGTTCCAACGAAACAGCCTGGAAAAAAGTCCCATTCAAATGGCAACTATACAGCAACTCTGGTTTTAATTCATGTTGGAGCTCCAGGTGGCCTATTGCTTACCTTTAGCTTGTAATATGAACCTTATATCTAAGATTTATTCTGCATGCTGAGCCATTATCTCATTCCTTCAGAAAATATTGTTAGCATAGTATCAAGGATTAGTCATTGGCAACAAATTCTTAAGATTTGTGATTGCATCAACCATTATTTCAAAAAAGCCTTTCTGCAGCTGTAGATGCGCCATTGGGTTCAGAAGTATTTGAGCAGGGTAGAATTTAGCCACTGGACACCAACACAATCAGTCTGAAACAAAACCATCCAGCTTTGATACATGTAGACGTCATCTTTAATTCACAGGGTTTTATACAAGTGTTGCATTAACTCTAGTCTAGTGCTTACTGACTTTCCTTACATAATCTCTCACACTCAAAAATAACCAACAAATATAAATATAAGAATAATTTCAAATATTTAGATGAAAATATTTTGCAGTCAATGACTGCCAAAAGTGTCTGGAATGTATTAATTTCACCAAATCTTAGTTTGTAAGCTTGCGAGCAGGGCCCTCATTCCTCTTGGTATCTGTTTTGAATTGTGATTATTGTTATGCTGTAATGTCTATTGTCTGTAGAAATCCCCTCTATAATTGTAAAGCGCTGCGGAATATGATGGCGCTATATATATAAAATTATTATTATCTTAGTGTTCCTCCTTCGTGAGTTGTTTTCAGGCTTTTATTGCAGCAGTCTTCAAGTGCTCCTTGTTTGTGGGTCCTTCTGCCTTTAGTTTTGTCTTAAGTGAAAAAATATGTTAAATTGTGTTGAGGTCAGGTGAATGGCTCAGTGACTGAAGAATATTCCATTTTTTAACTTAAGAAGCTTGCAGGTTTCTATTATGTCATGCTTTGGGCATTACCCATCTGTAAATTGAAGTGCTAATATATCAGTGCTGAAGGATATGACTGATTAGGAAAAGAATAAATGTATATTTCATCCTCTTTTCATTTGCAGTCACATTGGCAGCACCCCATTTACCCAGTCTTACATGACTATGACTTCACTCTGCCTTCATCCTTTGGATACTGATCTGTCCATTCCACCTTCATATTCATTTTCTTCCCATCATTTTGGTACAAGATAATTCTGGTTTCATTAGTTCAAAGAATCTTATTATAGAACTGTGCAGCTTTTCAGATGTTCTCTAGTGAAGTCTTTTGTAATCTTTCTATTCTTGTTACCAGTAATATTTCAAAGTAAACATAGTTTTAAGCTCCTTTTCCCGTGGCCATTCCTTGTTTCTTGTTAAGCACACACATGGACCTGTCAATCACCTGTAGAGGTGTGGGGAGAAGCCAGCCAGGGGTGGCAGAAAGACCAGTCTCGTCTTTGTCTAGTCTGTGATGCTCATGTCTAGGCTTTACAGTACTCTGATTCCTGCCCCTATGGTCACTGCCCTCTACTGTGCTCCACATCAGGGTTTACATGTGACTTGATGTGCCTCCATGACATCATCGCCCTAGGCCTTTTAAGGACCATTTGGGCAACCACTGTGCCTGAGCATTAATCCAGAACTGTGTCCTACAGATGTATGTTTGAACTCTACATTTATCCAAGTCTTATTTTTTTTCTCAGACTTCGGCCACGCTCACAAGTTCAGTATTTGGTCAGTGTTTTACATCAGTATTTGTAAGTCAAAACCAGGAGTGGAACAATCAAAGGAAAAGCATAATAGAAAAACGTCACCACTTCTGTATTTTTTACCCACTCCTGGTTTTGGAGCTGAATGCTGAAGCCTTTCAGAGACAAATACAGTCATGGCCAAAAGTATTGACACTCCTGCAATTCTGTCAGATAATACTCATTTTCTTCCTGAAAATGATTGCAAAGACAAATTGTTTGGTATTATTATCTTCATTTTATTTGTCTTAAATGAAATAACACAAAAAGAATTGTCCTAAAGCCAAATTGGATATAATTCCACACCAAACATAAAAAAGGGGGTGGACAAAAGTTTTCTCACTGTTCAAAAAATCATGTGATGCTTCTCTAATTTGTGTAATTAACAGCACCTGTAACTTACCTGTGGCACCTAACAGGTGTTGGCAATAAGTAAATCACACTTGCAGCCAGTTGACATGGATTAAAGTTGACTCAACCTCTGTCCTGTGTCCTTGTGTGTACCACATTGAGCATGGAGAAAAGAAAGAAGACCAAAGAACTGTCTGAGGACTTGAGAAACCAAATTGAGAGGAAGCATGAGCAATCTCAAGGCTACAAGTCCATCTCCAAAGACCTGAATGTTCCTGTGTCTACCGTGCGCAGTGTCATCCAGAAGTTTAAAGCCCATGGCACTGTGGCTAACCTCCCGAGATGTGGACGGAAAAGAAAAACTGACAAGAGATTTCAACGCAAGATTGTGCGGATGTTGGATAAAGAACCTCGACTAACATCTAAACAAGTTCAAGCTGCCCTGCAGTCCGAGGGTACAACAGTGTCAACCCGTACTATTCGTCGGCGTCTGAATGAAAAGGGACTGTATGGTAGGAGACCCAGGAAGAACCCACTTCTTACCCCGAGACATAAAAAAGCCAGGCTGGAGTTTGCCAAAACTTACCTGAAAAAGCCTAAAACGTTTTGGAAGAATGTTCTCTGGTCAGATGAGACAAAAGTAGAGCTTTTTGGGCAAAGGCATCAACATAGAGTTTACAGGAGAAAAAAAGAGGCATTCAAAGAAAAGGACACGGTCCCTACAGTCAAACATGGAGGAGGTTCCCTGATGTTTTGGGGTTGCTTTGCTGCCTCTGGCACTGGACTGCTTGACCATGTGCATGGTATTATGAAGTCTGAAGACTACCAACAAATTTTGCAGCATAATGTGGGGTCCAGTGTGAGAAAGCTGGGTCTCCCTCAGAGGTCATGGGTCTTCCAGCAGGACAATGACCCAAAACACACTTCAAAAAGCACTAGAAAATGGTTTGAGAGAAAGTACTGGAGACTTCTAAGGTGGCTAGCAATGAGTCCAGACCTGAATCAGATAGAACACCTGTGGAGAGATCTAAAAATGGCAGTTTGGAGAAGGCACCCTTCAAATATCAGGGACCTGGAGCAGTTTGCCAAAGAAGAATGGTCTAAAATTCCAGCAGCGCATTGTAAGGAACTCATTGATGGTTACCGGAAGCGGTTGGTCGCAGTTATTTTGGCAAAAGGTTGTGCAACCAAGTATTAGGCTGAGGGTGCCAATACTTTTGTCTGGCCCATTTTTGGAGTTTTGTGTGAAATGATCAATGTTTTGCTTTTTGCTTCATTCTCTTTTGTGTTTTTTCATTTAAGACAAATTAAATGAAGATAAAAAACCCAGAGAAGAAACTGAGTATTATCTGACAGAATTGCAGGGGTGTCAATACTTTTGGCCATGACTGTATATCATGCAGTCAGGCTCTGTATTCATGATGCTGTAGTGTGTGTGGGACAAGCATGCTCTTCATTCCTTCCTGATAAGACAGGCACACTTTAGTTTAAATCTGAATTAAGCTGTAGAATGTTGATATATTTTGATAACGGTTTTATGACTATTTTATATGTGGATGACTCATGTTCAGTATGTATATGTGTATCACGATAAGACTAGGGAAAGTATTAGGATGAAGAATAAGGATATAAGCATCGGAATAGGACTAGGAAATAGTATAGGTAGGAAACAGATAACGTTATAAGGATAGTTAGCAATTGGGAAGTACAGTGGAGGGCGCTGTAGAATCAGAAAGTAGTCAGGTTTAGCTAAGTAACAGTTAGTACAGTAGGAAACAGCCCCCAGTTTTTCCCCCAGAGGGGGCATGGGTTTTATAACTTCCTGTTTGAGTTCAGATAGTTGTAGATAAGAAAGATTGCATTAGATAAAGTTTTGTGGGAACAGTACTTCAGAGCCATAGGGCTGAAAGTCACACGGATACGAGGGAAAACAGAAAGAGAAAAAGGGAGCAGCATGAGAAAGATCATGAACAGGTTCAGTGGTTCAACTTGGAAAGTTAAAAGCTGACAGTTTGAAAAAGTTATAGAGGAGCCAATGTTGCTTTGGCCCCAAAAGGAGTAAATGGACAAGGAATCACAGACAAGAATCAGGTCGGGATTCTGGGAAGCTGAGATAATGGACTTTATATCCCATGGAAAAGAAGTGCCATCAGTGGTAGGGACAGCACAGGATGAAGGAACTGTTATCAATGTAACCTACTGTGTGGTATCAAAGGTACTGTCACACTCAGCGACGCTGCAGCGATATAGACAACGAGCTAATCGCTGGAGCATCGCTGTTTAGGTCGCTGTAGAGACGTCAAACACAGCAACTCCAGAACGATGCAGGAGCGATCCAGTGACGTAACGGCGACTCACTTATCATTGCAGCTGGTTGTTAGCTCCGTGTAAAACGTTGCTGGTATCGTTACTTTTGATGTCAAACATGACGATACACGCCGACCTGATGATGAAATAAAGTTCTGGACTTCTAGCTCCGACCAGCGATGGCACAGCGGGATCCAGATCGCTGCTGCGTGTCAAACACAACGAGATCGCTATCCAGGACGCTGCAACATCACGGATCATGGTTGTTCTCGTTGCAAAGTTGCTGAGTGTGACGGTACCTTAAGACTGAACTAAGCTTGTTGAGTAAAGTTAAACTGTTGAAAGTGTCATAGACTTTGTGGTTGCACCGAGATCCAAGGTCGCAGGACCAGTGGAGTCTTCAGAATCTAACCAAAGTGTTATACACCACACCCAAACCACACGGCATAGAGGACATTATTAACAATTAGGGGGCTAGAGTGTGGGAGAACAGCAGCCCCTCTCCCATGACTGCCACCATGTGTCCCTTACACTGCCTTTGATTTTGGCAGTATAAATGAGCTGACAGGTTCCCTTTAAGGCCGGGATCATACATGTGAGAAACACGTCCGTGTCTCACATGTGAAATCCAAGCTCTGGCGCCGGCACTCCAGAGCGGAGCGTGTGGCCGCATAGCAACACATGGAGCCGCACACTCCGCTCTGGAGTGCCGACGCCAGAGCTTGGATTTCACATGCGAGACACGGACGTGTTTCTCGCATGTGTGATCCCGGCCTAATACTTATTCCTGTATGTAAAGATTGCACCTTTCAGAATAGTCATAGAGATAATCGCCAAAAAGGGGCATGTAGTAATCCACCTCAGGAGTCCTCTGTAGAGGTTGTGAAACAAAGAATGCTATGGAGTGCCAGAGGTGTGGCTGAGAAAAGTGCCAGCAGTCAGCAGCAAATGTCCCAGGAAGTCGAAACTGATATGGTCTGTTATGAAGTTTCTTTACATATGGATATGCCATCCATTTTCATTTGTATTTAGTTGCTGTGTACTATACATTATCTGAATAGTATTTATGCATATGGATGTACACCACACTAGAAAAGATAGTGGTTAGTGATCAGCGAGCACTAAAATGCTCGGGTGCTCGTAGCTCGAGTCGAGCAAATCATAATGCTCGGGTGCCTGACCCGTGTAATGAGTATAATGGAAGTCAATGGGAAACCCAGCATTTTTCAGGAGCATCCCCACCCCCCAGAGGTCTGGAGGGGGTCTGAAATTGCTGAAATCGATGGAAACAGCGCTGAAATGTTATGGAAACAGAATGAGGGATACCCCTGAAAGCATCTCTGAATCCCAGGTCGCTGCTGGAAACAATGTTGCCAGAGTATTACGCCACTTTTACGGACTGTCAATGAAACATACAAAATGGAAGATAAAATGGATTTTACTTTAAAAAAAATGCTAAGAAACATTTTTTTCCAGGATAATGACTTGCAAATAAGGCAAAATAAATAAGAGAAAAAAATGCTCCTCCACACATTGGGCTATGTTCACACTTGTGTTTTTGCTGCATTTTTGCACATTTGCATTGCTTTCAATTGTGAAAAAACTTTCACAGGGAATGTAATTTTAACATTTTACCACCTTATCTGGGCATGTCGTGTGAGAGACATGATCAGACATATCCTGTTTAAATTATGAAGGAGGGACTCTGAAAGTCACATTTTTTTATTTGAGGGCCACCAGGCAGCCATCACTATTTATAGAGGTCCATCAGGTGGTCTTTACTATTGCTAGAGAGCCAGCAGTCGGCCTTCACTATTATTAGAGGTCCTTCACCAGCCCTCACTAAGAATTTTTGGAGGACCAGCAGACGGCTATGGTCTGCATAGCCGTATATTGCTACTGTGATATAATTTATCGGGAAGAAAAACATTAGACTCGAACAAAGAAGACCCAGGAAAAAATACTCAGAAGGGAGGTAAGAACATTTCTAAAACAATCCACAGCGAGGAGATTGGAACAAAAGAAAATCCTCTAAACTGCATGCTCGCAAACGCCAGAAGCCTGACAAACAAGATGGAAGAACTAGAAGCAGAAATATCTACAGGTAACTTTGACATAGTGGGAATAACCGAGACATGGTTAGATGAAAGCTATGACTGGGCAGTTAACTTACAGGGTTACAGTCTGTTTAGAAAGGATCGTAAAAATCGGAGAGGAGGAGGGGTTTGTCTCTATGTAAAGTCTTGTCTAAAGTCCACTTTAAGGGAGGATATGAGCGAAGGGAATGAGGATGTCGAGTCCATATGGGTCGAAATTCATGGAGGGAAAAATGGTAACAAAATTCTCATTGGGGTCTGTTACAAACCCCCAAATATAACAGAAATCATGGAAAGTCTACTTCTAAAGCAGATAGATGAAGCTGCAACCCATAATGAGGTCCTGGTTATGGGGGACTTCAACTACCCGGATATTGTCTGGGAAACAGAAACCTGTGAAACCCATAAAGGCAACAGGTTTCTGCTAATAACCAAGAAAAATTATCTTTCACAATTGGTGCAGAATCCAACCAGAGGAGCAGCACTTTTAGACCTAATACTATCTAATAGACCTGACAGAATAACAAATCTGCAGGTGGTCGGGCATCTAGGAAATAGCGACCACAATATTGTACAGTTTCACCTGTCTTTCACTAGGGGGACTTGTCAGGGAGTCACAAAAACACTGAACTTTAGGAAGGCAAAGTTTGACCAGCTTAGAGATGCCCTTAATCTGGTAGACTGGGACAATATCCTCAGAAATAAGAATACAGATATTAAATGGAAAATGTTTAAGAACATCCTAAATAGGCAGTGTAAGTGGTTTATACCTTGTGGGAATAAAAGGACTAGAAATAGGAAAAACCCAATGTGGCTAAACAAAGAAGTAAGATAGGCAATTAACAGTAAAAAGAAAGCATTTGCACTACTAAAGCAGGATGTAGGGAGAAAAATACTTTATCTAAAAAACTAATTAAAGCTGCCAAAAAGGAAACAGAGAAGCACATTGCTAAGGAGAGTAAAACTAATCCCAAACTGTTCTTCAACTATATCAATAGTAAAAGAATAAAAACTGAAAATGTAGGCCCCTTAAAAAATAGTGAGGAAAGAATGGTTGTAGATGACGAGGAAAAAGCTAACATATTAAACACCTTCTTCTCCACGGTATTCACGGCGGAAAATGAAATGTTAGGTGAAATCCCAAGAAACAATGAAAACCCTATATTAAGGGTCACCAATCTAAGCCAAGAAGAGGTGCGAAACCGGCTAAATAAGATCAAAATAGATAAATCTCCGGGTCCGGATGGCATACACCCACGAGTACTAAGAGAACTAAGTAATGTAATAGATAAACCATTATTTCTTATTTTTAGGGACTCTATAGCGACGGGATCTGTTCCGCAGGACTGGCGCATAGCAAATGTGGTGCCAATATTCAAAAAGGGCTCTAAAAGTGAACCCGGAAATTATAGGCCAGTAAGTCTAGCCTCTATTGTTGGTAAAATATTTGAAGGGTTTCTGAGGGATGTTATTCTGGATTATCTCAATGAGAATAACTGTTTAACTCCATATCAGCATGGGTTTATGAGAAATCACTCCTGTCAAACCAATCTAATAAGTTTTTATGAAGAGGTAAGCTATAGGCTGGACAATGGTGAGTCATTGGACGTGGTATATCTCGATTTTTCCAAAGCGTTTGATACCGTGCCGCACAAGAGGTTGGTACACAAAATGAGAATGCTTGGTCTGGGGGAAAATGTGTGTAAATGGGTTAGTAACTGGCTTAGTGATAGAAAGCAGAGGGTGGTTATAAATAGTATAGTCTCTAACTGGGTCGCTGTGACCAGTGGGGTACCGCAGGGGTCAGTATTGGGACCTGTTCTCTTCAACATATTCATTAATGATCTGGTAGAAGGTTTACACAGTAAAATATCGATATTTGCAGATGATACAAAGCTATGTAAAGTTAATACAAGAGAAGATAGTATTCTGCTACAGGTGGATCTGGATAGGTTGGAAACTTGGGCTGAAAGGTGGCAGATGAGGTTTAACAATGATAAATGTAAGGTTATACACATGGGAAGAAGGAATCAATATAACCATTACACACTGAACGGGAAACCACTGGGTAAATCTGACAGGGAGAAGGACTTGGGGATCCTAGTTAATGATAAACTTACCTGGAGCAGCCAGTGCCAGGCAGCAGCTGCCAAGGCAAACAGGATCATGGGGTGCATTAAAAGAGGTCTGGATACACATGATGAGAGCATTATACTGCCTCTGTATAAATCCCCAGTTAGACCGCACATGGAGTACTGTGTCCAGTTTTGGGCACCGGTGCTCAGGAAGGATATAATGGAACTAGAGAGAGTACAAAGGAGGGCAACAAAATTAATAAAGGGGATGGGAGAACTACAATACCTAGATAGATTAGCGAAATTAGGATTATTTAGTCTAGAAAAAAGACGACTGAGGGGCGATCTAATAACCATGTATAAGTATATAAGGGGACAATACAAATATCTCGCTGAGGATTTGTTTATACCAAGGAAGGTGACGGGCACAAGGGGGCATTCTTTGCGTCTGGAGGAGAGAAGGTTTTTCCACCAACATAGAAGAGGATTCTTTACTGTTAGGGCAGTGAGAATCTGGAATTGCTTGCCTGAGGAGGTGGTGATGGAGAACTCAGTCGTGGGGTTCAAGAGAGGCCTGGATGTCTTCCTGGAGCAGAACAATATTGTATCATACAATTATTAGGTTCTGTAGAAGGACGTAAATCTGGGGATTTATTATGATGGAATATAGGCTGAACTGGATGGACAAATGTCTTTTTTCGGCCTTACTAACTATGTTACTATGTTACTATGTTACATCTGAGGTGGACAAATTTTCTTTTTTGTATTAATACTGTAAAGTTTGAAACTTATAGAGTGGGTGTCCCTCACAATTTGTAGAGGGCCAGCAGACAGCCCCCAATATTTTTTCAAGGGCCAACAGGCGTTTTGTGGACAGATGAGACTAAGATAAAGCTTCTTGGTAAAGCACATCATTCTACTGTTTACTGTAAGTGGAATGAGGCCTACAAATAAAATAACACAGTAGTTACAGTCAAATACTGTGGAGGTTCAAAAATATTTTGGAGTTTCTTTGTTGCCTCTGGCACTGGGTGCCTTGACTGTGTGCAAGGCATCATGAAATGTGAAGATTCCCTTAAGGATTTTTGGTTGCAATATAATGCCCAGTGTCAGAAAGTTGGGTTTGCATCCTAGGTCATGGGTCTTCCAGCAGGATAATGACTCCAAACATACTTCAAGAAGCCCCCAGAAATAGATGGAAACAAAGCACTGGAGAGTTCAGAAGTGGTAATTTCAACTCTAGTAGCGTAAAGTCTCCCATCACTACCTCTTAGGCTACTTTCACACTAGCGTCGTGTGACGTACGTCGCAATGTGTCGTTTTGGAGAAAAAACGCATCCTGCAAAGTTGCCCGCAGATGCATTTTTTCTCCATAGACTTGCATTAGTGACGCATTGCGATGTATGACCACACGTCGCATCCATCGTGAGACGGATGCGTCGTGTTTTGGCGGACCGTTGGCACAAAAAACGTTGCATGTAACTTTTTTTTGTGCGTCGTGTCCGCCATTTCCGACCGTGCATGCGTGGCGGGAACTCCGCCCCATCCTCCTCGGACCTTACAGTGGGGCAGCGGATGTGTTGTAAAACTGCATCCACTGCCCCCGTTGTTCACTATTTTCACAGTTTGCATCAGTACGTCGGGCCGACGCATGGCGATGGCCCCGTACCGGCGCTCGTGTGAAAGTAGCCTTACATACAGATGCTACAGAGAAATTGTAAATGGACACATAAAATCTGTTAATTTTGCCTGTTTTGGAGAATTTCTGAGTACAGATCACTGTAAAAAACACAAATTTGTCAATGAGTGTGTAGAGAAATGAATAAAAGAGATTGAGCAACTGTAAATGAAACCCTCCATTTCCTGGGCAAAACTTAAAGTCAAAGTAAAAAAGGAAAGAATTGTATTAGCAGGAACCAAGAAGGAAGTACATGGTCCTCAAGGGAAGAGTTTAAAGGACATCTGGTCAGGTGACAACTTTGTCGCAGTGACTAAAAATAAAAGGTCTGGCCAGGCAAAGATGAGGCAGTTGGTGCCAAGGGAAATGACAGTTGGTCCTGCTGCAGCTCCAGCAACCATTAGAGTTTGACTGCAGCCTTGGATACCAGCAAGGCCCAGACTGATAAGATGATGGTCAAGCACCAAAGACCCGAACAATGTCGGTCAAGGCTCCGACTAAGACAATGCTAGTCAACAGCCAAGGACCAGCCCCCATCGATATGAGCCAGGAAGAAACTCGTCAGCGCTCAAGCACCGAAGAAACCCTGAGGATACCGAGCCAGAGATCCGAGCCTGGGCCACACGACAAAGAGGAGACATGTGAGATGGGCCGTTACTTTTAGCAGAGACTTTTGATACCGATTGTGACAACGGAGAGACTGCAGATTACACGGGATCCAGTTGATGCTAAAGCGGCACAAAAATCGTTATTAGATTTTGTCATGACCCCAAAAGTTGCAAGGGTGCCTTAGAGACTGTTCTTGCTAAATACAGTGTTTGTCCTCTTCCCGGTTAGACCAAGGTTGCATTGTAGACTCCGAACTAATCTCAAGGACATATCTCTTGTAATGTACTAACCAATATATCAATATGCATGGAGCGGGGTCACTCATTACACCGCTGCTCCCATAGAAGCGGACACATTAATTACACTTCCTAAAAAAATAATATTTAGCGGGGTCACACATTACACTAATGCTCTCTTAGACATGGATTACCCCACTCTATCCACTACTATGGGAGCAGTGTTGGAATGCATGACCAAGCTCCGTCCACTTCTATGGGAACAGTGATGTAATGTGTGACTCCTCTCTGTCCACTTCTATGGGAGCAGTGGTGTATTGTGTGACGAAAAAGAAAATCCAGCTCACCATAGTAACAGTTCCACTCGGAGCACGGAAACGCTGTGTCAAGGCGTGGGGAGTCCAAAAAGCAAAAAAAGAATATCCAGCTCAACGAGACAGTGAAAAGTAAAAACTTGGTACTTTATTCACTTCATATAGAAGCAGAGGATAAAAACATCAGCACAATAAGGATAAGAACACTATCTATCTACGCGTTTCAGGTGGCAAAGCACCCTTAATCATGATATCTCTGAGATATATTGTGTGACCCTGTACTTCTATGGGAGCAGTGGTGTAATGTGTAATCCGGCTCTGTCCACTTCTATGGGAGCATTGGATTAATGCGTGATTCTGCTCTGTCCACTTCTATGGAAGCAGCGGTGTAATGCGTGAGCCTGCTCGGTCCACTTATATGGGAGCCGTGCTGCAATATGTGACCCAGCTCCATCCACTTCTATGGGAGCAGTAATGTAATGTGTGACCCCACTCTGTTTACTTCTATGGGAGCAGTGGTGTAATGCGTGACCCCATTTTGTCCACTTCTATGTGAGCAGTGGTGTAATGCGTGACCCTGCTTTCTTTACTTCTATGGGAGTAACACATTAAATACATTAGATACTGTGTATCTAATCCCATCCTGTCGGAAAAGCTCCGCTGAGCTCAATATCTAATCTCATCATGTGATAAACTAGACTTAGCCCTGCATCTAATCCCAGCGTGTGTTACTCTAAGCATATCTAATCGAGTACATGATACACTTCAAGTATTTAACTCCAGCTTATGATACACCGAGCAGCACCAACTAAGGGTACCGTCACACAGTGCAATTTTCATCGCTACGACGGTACGATCCGTGACGCTCCAGCATCGTAACAATATCGCTCCAGCGTCGTAGACTGCTGTCACACTTTGCAATCTACGACGCTGGAGCGATAATTTCATGACGTATGTGCGATGTAGAAGCCGTTGGTTACTATGCGCACATCGTATACGATACATGTTACACCATGCGATCATGCCGCCACAGCGGGACACTAGACGACGAAAGAAAGTTTCAAACGATCTGCTACGACGTACGATTCTCAGCGGGGTCCCTGATCGCAGGAGCGTGTCAGACACTGCGAGATCGTAACTATATCGCTGGAACGTCACGAATCGTGCCGTCGTAGCGATGAAAATTGCACTGTGTGACGGTACCCTAACAGAATCAGCGCTGCCGGACATCCTAGGTGACACTGTCTACTTGCCAGTATCACTTTGTAGTCACCAAGAAAATGGCTCCGCACTGTGATCCTAAACTTCATCCTTTCTTATACTTTTACAAACATCCAGAAGGGGCGGACAGGACTGATGTCACACATGTGAGCAGATCCAGGCCACATTTACTGCAGTTGTAATGTGAGCTACAGTGGGGAAAAAAGTATTTAGTCAGCCACCAATTGTGCAAGTTCTCCCACTTAAAAAGATGAGAGGCGTCTGTAATTGACATCATAGGAAGACCACAACTATGAGAGTCAAACTGAGAAAACAAATCCAGAAAATCACCTTGTCTGATTTGACAGAGGTCAAACATTTTCTGTAAGGCTAGGGTCACATTGCGTTAGTGCAATCCGTTTAGCGCTAGCGCTAGCGGATTGCGCTAACGCAATGTTTTCTATGGGGCAGCGGTCGGGGTCGCGGTAACGTCCCCGCTCTCGCAGATCCCCGATCTGCGAGAGCGGGGAACGGACCGCGGGCGCGCCTCGGACGCTGCAAGCAGCGTCCGCGGCGCGCCAGGAATCACCGGCGCGTCGCTAGCGCGTGCCGAACATGGCACGCGCTAGTGAAGCGTGTTCCCATTGCCTTCAATGGGCGCATTAACGGCCGCGTTGCACGGCGTTAATTTCGCCGTGCAACGCTGTCCGTTTAACGCGGTCCCATAACGCAATGGGAACCCAGCCTTCGTCTTCACAAGGCTGGCACACACTGTTGGTGGTATGTTGGCCCATTCCTCCATGCAGATCTCCTCTAGAGCAGTGATGTTTTGGGCCTGTCAGGGCAATATGGACTTTCAACCCCCTCCAAAGGCCACTCCATTTTGACTCTCAGGTTATGTGCACACGTTCTGGAATTTTTGCGTTTTTTGCACATTTTTCCATGATAAAAACTCTATAAAAACGCATAAAAAATGCATGCACATGCATCCTATCATTTAGAATGCATTCCGCAATTTTTATGCACATGATGCGTTTTTTTCCGCAAAAAAAAACGCATTCCGGAAAAAGAAGCATCATGTTCATTATTTTTGCGGATTTTTGGCAGATTTCCCATTATATTCATTGTCTGGGAAAAAACGCAAAAACTCTGCATAAAATCCGCAAAAAAAAACGCGCAAAAAACGTGAAAAATCCACATGCAGAATTCCTGCGGAAAACCTCAGGTTTATCTCAGGAAAATTCTGCATGCATCCCGGACGTGTGCACATAGCTTTATAGTTGTGGTTTACCAATGATGTCAATTACAGGCCTCTCTCATCTATTAAGTGGGAGAACCTGCACTATTGGTGGCTGACTAAATACTTTTTTCCTCACTGTAGTTGTACACTAGATTTTCATGTCAAATATCAGCAGCTGCTCCCTCTAGAGGTAACTAATAAAAATGCCTTAAAACATTCTCATTATTCTGGCATTTAGCAAATATTCATAATTATGGTAATCCTAATTGACCTAAAATGGGAAAGGCTTATTCTGATTTTATGTTAGATATTTATAAAAACATGCCTACAGTGAAGGAAATAAGTATTTGATCCCTTGCTGATTCTGTAAGTTTACCCACTGACAAAGACATGAACAGTCTATAGTTTTAAGGGAAGGTTAATTTTAACATTGAGAGAGAGAATATCAAAAATAACATCCAGAAAATCATATTGTGTAAATTATATGAATTCTCACCCAGCGTCTTACTTATGGTTTTTTAGCCCATTTTAGAATTGTGCAGGTCTATGATCTTGTCCCTGACATGCTTATAAAGCTCTTTGGTCTTGCCCATGTTGTAGAGGTTAGAGTCTGACTCATCGATTGAGTCTGTGGACAGGAGTCTTTTATAAAGGTGACTAATGTAATACAGCTGTCTCTAGTGCAGGTAATGAGTTGATTAGGAGCGTCTAAGGGTATGTGCACACGTTGCAGATTTGCCTGCAGATTTTTCTTGGCAGAAAACGCAGGTGCATTTTTGATGCCGTTTTTGCGCATTTTTTTCCACAGCATGTGCCCAGCGGATTTGGTTTTCCGTAGATTTACATGGTGCTGTACAATGCATGGAAAACTGCTCCAGATCCGCAGCATCAAAAACGCCGTGGATCCTCGGTAAAAAACGCAACTTGTGAACATAGCCTAACTGGTCTGTAGGAGCCAGAACTCTTAATGGTTGGTAGAGGATCAAATACTTATTTCTCACTGCAAAAAGCAAATACATTTAAATAATTTATACAATTTGATTTTCTGGAATTTAATTTTTGATATTCTATCTGTCAAGGTTAAAATTAACCTACCCTTATAATTATGGACTGTTCATGTCTTTGTCAGTGGCCAAACTTATAAAATCAGCAAGGGATCAAATAACAATTTCCTTCACTGTATGTGTCTTTTTATATAGTGTATGTAAACTTCTGGTTTCAACTGTATCTATCTATGTATCTATATACAAACAATAGAATACAGCAGCACACTGTAAGCACTCCGTCGCAAATGCGTCGTTAATACAAGTCTATGGGGAAAAACGCATCCTGCAAGCACTTTTGCGTTTTTTCTGCAAAACGACGCATTGTGACGGATTGCAGAAAACGATAGTGTGAAAGTAGCCTACGGCTGATGGGAGGAGTGCTCAGTCAGAAAAGGAGGCCGTAAACACCACCAAAAAGTCTGGGAGATACAAATTTGATAAATATTAGGTTTAAGGTCCAATTAAAGAAAGATCACCTTGTCATGGTTGATGGGCTCCCATGAATTGACCAATTTATGTGCTAAGTGCATTCATTTTTATAAGTATATTCTATATAGCAGTAATGCAGTTCAAGTTTTATATATTCAATGTTTGTGCACATCTTGGTGCTTAAAGTGTGCTGCTGTGTTATTTTGTTTATCCATCTATGTATCTATTATCTATCTATCTATCGATCTTGTCACCAGTTGCGGGCAGCGTGGTGGCTCAGTGGTTAGCACTGTAGCTTTGCTGCAATGGGGTGGTAAATTCAAATCCAACCAAGGATATCGGCAAGATGTTTGCAAGTTTTCCCTGTGATGGCATGGGTTTCTTCACACATTGCACAGGCATACCGATAGGTCACTTAGATTGTGAGCCCCAATAGGGAGAGTGATGATAATATCTGTAAAGAGCTGGGAAATATGATAGTGCTTATAAGCAAAGCATAATAAACCAGTAATAGATAACTTAATTCTAGAATTGTTTAGTATAACTTTTTCAATTTTGCCTTCCTTGTGCCCTCCCTATTTCTTATATACATTGTTCATGATATTGTATTAAAATTGGGAAGGATAATACTTCTTACTATTACTCCCTCCCTGTCTACATTGAAGAATGCTACTGAAACATTTGCTACACCTTGATCCTCTCCAATTCTCAGTGCATTCCCAATATTATTAAACTGTTTTATCACATATTAGGTGCTCACACTTCTAAATTTTGTTTTTTTTTCTCTTTTTTTTTACCAATTATTTAGACTATTTAGTGTTGAATTACATTGAAATTTAAGATAAATGTAATAACAATGTGAGTCACAAAAAATACTGCTCGCTGTATAATCATTAAATATACAAGATGACTACTTCGAATCTAGTAATAAGATGATACCAGCATAACAAAAACCTTTAGGTCCCTCTAGTGGTGGATCGCCGTTTCAGCCTAGGCAGTAATCTAAGCATTTTAACATTACTTCATGTTAGAGTAAATGTAAAATATTCTTATTTCAATCACTGTTTCACACATTAAAATTATTAAATATTAAAGCCATACACCTTTTGTACAAGCTCAATACTAGAAATGAAGCATCACTTTAATTTAGAAGTCACCGCTCTGCTGTCCAGAATCCCGGAGTATCTATCAGCCATATCCTCCTTCTTTTGTTCTGTCTTCCTCAAACTCAATGTGGACAAATCTGAACTCATCATCTTTCCTCCATCCAATAGATCTTCTTTACGTGACCGATCTATCGCAATTATTGACATCACGCTTTCCCCCGTACCGGAAGTCCGCTGCCTCGGAGTAACCTTTGACTCTGCTCTGTCCTTCAAATCACACGTCCAAACTCTCTCCACCTCTTGTCGCCTCCAGCTCAAAAATATCTCCAGAATCCGTCCTTTCCTCAACCGTCAATCTACTAAAATGCTTGTGCATGCCCTCATCATCTCCCACCCTGACTACAGCATCCTTTTCTGTGGCCTCCCTGGTAACACCCTTGCACCTCTTCAGTCCATTCTTAACTCTGCTGCCCGACTAATTCATCTCTCTCCTTGCTACTCCTCCGCTTCCCCCCTCTGCAAATCTCTTCACTGGCTCCCATTCCCTCAGAGTATCCAGTTCAAATTACTAATACTGACCTACAAAGCCATCCATAACCTGTCTCCTACATATATCTCTGATCTAATCTCCCGACATCTTCCCTCACGTAATCTCCGGTCCTCCCAAGACCTCCTTCTCTCCTCCACACTTATTCGCTCCTCATCCAACCACCTCCAAGACTTCTCCCGAACATATCCCCCATCCTCTGGAATTTTTTGCCAAAACACGTCAGAACATCAACCACATTCGGATCCTTCAAACGGAACCTGAAAACCCACCTCTTCAGGAAAGCCTACAGCCTGCACTGACCCCGTTGCCCCCTCATCACTACCGAAAATACTGCCTCGCCAACACCGGATCTTCTGCAACCCTCAACCTATTGTCTCCTTCCCCATAATCCTGTAGAATGTCAGCCCGCAAGGGCAGGGTCCTCGCCCCCCTGTATCAGTCTGTAATTGTTAGTTTGTTTACTGTAAGTGATATCTGTAATTTGTAACCCATTCTCATGTACAGCACCATGGATTCAATGGTGCTATATAAATAAATAATAATAATAATCTAGTTTCCTTTCTCAACCTTATGAAAGCAGCATTCTCGAATTTCTGTAATTGTGATAAGAAGAGATGAGCAGATTGATATATGGTGTTAGGGCTGTCGGAACGCACCTAGTAAATATAGAGATAGTATAGGTGCGTTTGCAGCTCGGGGTCCACCGTGCAAGAATGGAACATGCTGCTTTTAAATGGTGGCACTATATGGCGATACTGTGCCTGAATAAACACGGGTTCTGTCACCCGGTCCGTATAGGAGCGAACTCTGTTGCTTCACAGAGTCGCCGGGATGAAAGGTAACGCTGTATGCTATTAACCTCACAGAGTATCAAAGCTCACTAACGGAGCAGGTAGCATACAGTGGTCATTCAGTCAGCAACAGCACACAAAACAACTCCTTTCCGGAGGTGCTGGAATTCTAGAGGCTTTACGCCAGCCCTAAATTCACGCAAAAAAACTCCTCTCCGGAGGTGCCGGAATTCTAGTGGCTATACGCCAGCCCTAAATTCACACAGACAAACTCCTCTCTGGAGGTGCGGGAATTCTAGTGGGTTATAGCCTACCATGAGCACATGCTGACACAGACCACAAAGTAGCTAAGTTCATACTCTCATGAACATAAGTTGATACTAGCGCATGGCCGTGTGGCCATGCGAACCTTTTATTGAGAAAGCTCTCCAGGACCTTCCTAGTGGTAAAATAGGAACTGCTTCAGGACCTGAGCATGTGACCCCGACCTCCAATGAGAGGTCATCCCTTGGGCATGCTCAGTAGAGGAAAAGCAGGACTTACTCCCAGGAGCGTCTGCTCGCCGCTGAACAGTGCTGATCACAATGGCTGAGCCTGGAAGATCAGCTGTAGCCAACCTGTTACACGTGCACCTTTCTACTCCAGATCCCGGGCTTGCAAGAGTCGCCACCATGCGAGGGCGCTTCCCACACCTTGGCCTCTGCGTGCCCACTCTCCAGCCATCAGTGCAGCACACCAGCATCCTCTCAAGCCTAACCAAGTACCGTAAGTCCCTTGGTCATTATACATTGTGTGCAGAATTATTAGGCAAGTTGTATTTTAGAGGATTATTTTTATTATTGATCAACAACTATGTTCTCAATCAACCCAAAAGACTCATAAATATCAAAGCTTAATATTTTTGGATGTTGGAGTGGGTTTTTTTTTAGATTTGACTATCTTAGGAGGATATCTGTTTTTGCAGGTAGCTATTACTGTGCAGAATTATTAGGCAACTTAATAAAAACAAAATATATTCCCATCTCACTTGTTCATTTTCACCAGATAAACCAATATAACTGCACAAAATATAGAAATAAACATTTCTGACATGCAAAAGCAAAACCCAAAAAATTAGTGACGTTTCTTTATGATGACACTCAACAGCCTTCTATCCATAGATTCTGTCAATTGCTTGATCTGCTTATGATCAACATTGCGTGCAGCAGCCACCACAGCCTCCCTGACACTGTTCCGAGAGGTGTACTGTTTTCCCTCCCTATAGATCTCACATTTTATGAGGGACCACAGGTTCTCTATGGGTTTCAGATCAGGTGAACAAGGGGGCCGTGTCATTATTTTTTCTTCTTTGAGACCTTTACTGGCCAGCCATACTGTGAAGTAGTTGGAGGCATGTGATGGAGCATTGTCCTGCATGAAAATCATGTTTTTCTTGAACTATACTGACTTCTTCCTGTACCACTGCTTGAAGAAGTTGTCTTCCAGAAACTGGCAGTAGGTCTGGGAGTTGAGCTTCACTCCATCCTCAACCATCTGGCCCATCAAGAGTCATAAAACCTTTGAAAAGTCAGTCTTAAGATATTTCTTGGCCCAGTCTTGACGTTTTATCTTATGCTTCTTGTTCAAAGGTGGTCATTTTTCAGCCTTCCTTATCTTGTGCTTTTTGTTACTTCAGTAATGTTGCAGCTCTGAAATATGGCAAAACTGGTGGCAAATGGCATCTTGGCAGCTTCACGCTTGATTTTCCTCAATTCATGGGCAGTTATTTTGCGACTTTTTTGCCCAACATGCTTCTTGCGACCCTGTTGGCTATTTGCCATGAAACGCTTGATTGTTCGGTGATCACGCTTTCAAAAGTTTGGCAATTTCAAGACTGCTGCATCCCTCTCCAGGACATCTCACAATTTTGGACTTTTCAGAGCCCGTCAAATCTTTCTTCTGACCCATTTTGCCAAAGGAAAAGAAGTTGCCTAATAATTAAGCACACCTTATATAGGGTTTTGATGTTATTAGCCAACATTCCTCCTCATTACAGAGATGCACATCACCTGATTTACTTAATTGGCCCCCTGAGGAAGGCCACGTGAAACGCACGTTGGGGCTGCATAGTTTGACCGGTGCACGGACATACTTTGGGTGAGATACCAAATACTATATTTGATACATAGTGTCTAAACGATCTGGGTAGTTTTTATAGGGTATTGGTGATGGTGATGATGTGGCTTTTTTAAAGAAAAAAGACCCAGTATATTCTGATGGCACTGCAGTTTATATATTATGGTTAGTGGAAACCCTGGTCCTAACGGATATATGTGCAACTGTGTCAGTTTTTTGTCTGTGTCCTTCACTATATTATTTGCTTGTCTATACATAAATGTTGTATTTTAATTATGCATTTGATGTTATTTCTTTTCTTTAATTATTAATAAATTTGTCGTATATTTTAAAAGGGTAATTTGGTACTCCTTTCTTTTTTGTTTATAATTATACTTTGGAGTATGTTTTATGCCTGTTTTCACAGAGCTGTTTTTTAATAAAAAAAAAATTTGGGTGTTCTTGTTTTTACTTAATTGGTAGTTGACTCTCAAGCCTAAACAGCTTGTAGTAGGACAACATTTATAAAAAGTATCATGTGATCAAAATACAACTTGCCTAATAATTCTGCACACAGTGTATATGCACCCCAAGTACTTCGTAGGCTCACATATCTGCATTGCAGTGCGGTGATCTTTATTATTTATTATCGCAACAAGATCTATTACAAAGTTCCAAATTTTCAAAAGTATCAATAATTTTTGAAAAAAATAAAAACAAAAAAAATAAAGCAACAGTTATTCTTTAACTCCTTAATCCCATATGACGTACTATCCCGTCGAGGTGGGGTGGGCTTTAATTCCAACCGACGGGATAGTACGTCATAGGCGATCGGCCGCGCTCACGCGTGGAGCGAGGCCGATCGCGGCCGGGTGTCAGCTGCCTATCGCAGCTGACATCCGGCACTATGTGCCAGGAGCGGTCACGGACCGCCCCCGGCACATTAACCCCCGGCACACCGCGATCAAACATGATCGCGATGTGCTGGCGGTATAGGGAAGCATTGCGCAGGGACGGGGGATCCCTGCGGGCTTCCCTGAGCCCCCCGCAGCAACGCGATGTGATCGCGTTGCTGCGAGGGTCTCCTACCTCCTTCTTCCTTGCTGGACCCGGATCCAAGATGGCCGCGGATCCGGGTCCTGCAGGGAGGGAGGTGGCTTACCAAGTGCCTGCTCAGAGCAGGCACTTGGTAACGCTGCACTGCTCTCAGACAGCTCGGTGATCTGTCAGAGTGCTGTGCAAACTGGCAGATCACCGATCTGTACTGTCCCCCCCTGGGACAAAGTAAAAAAGTTAAAAAAAAAATTTCCAAATGTGTAAAAAAAATAAAAAAAAATATTCCTAAATAATTAAAAAAATATATATATATTATTCCCATAAATACATTTCTTTATCTAAATAATAAAAAATACAATAAAAGTACACATATTTAGTATCGCCGCGTCCGTAACGACCCGACCTATAAAACTGGCCCACTAGTTAACCCCTTCAATAAACACCGTAAGAAAAAAAAAAAAACGAGGCAAAAAACAACGCTTTATTATCATACCGCCGAACAAAAAGTGAAATAACACGCGATCAAAAAGACAGATATAAATAACCATGGTACCACTGAAAGCGTCATCTTGTCCCGCAAAAAACGAGCTACCATACAGCATCATCGGCGAAAAATAAAAAAGTTATAGTCCTGAGAATAAAGCGATGCAAAAATAATTATTTTTTCTATAAAATAGTTTTTATCGTATAAAAGCGCCAAAACATAAAAAAATGATTTAAATGAGGTATCGCTGTAATCGTACTGACCCGAAGAATAAAACTGCTTTATCAATTTTACCAAACGCGGAACGGTATAAACGCCTCCCCCAAAAGAAATTCATGAATAGCTGGTTTTTGGTCATTCTGCCTCACAAAAATCATAATAAAAAGTGATCTAAAAATGTCACGTGCCCGAATATGTTACCAGTAAAAACGTCAACTCGTCCCGCAAAAAACAAGACCTCACATGACTCTGTGGACCAAAACATGGAAAAATTATAGCTCTCAAAATGTGGTAACGCAAAAAATATTTTTGCAATAAAAAGTGTCTTTCAGTGTGTGACGGCTGCCAATCATAAAAATCCGCTAAAAAACCCGCTATAAAAGTAAATCAAACCACCCTTCATCACCCCCCTAGTTAGGGAAAAATTAAAAAAATGTATTTATTTCCATTTTCCCATTAGGGTTAGGGCTAGGGTTAGGGCTAGGGTTAGGGCTAGGGTTAGGGTTAGGGCTAGGGTTAGGGTTAGGGTTAGGGTTAGGGCTAGGGTTAGGGCTAGGGTTAGGGTTAGGGCTATGGTTAGGGCTAGGGTTAGGGTTGGGTTAGGGCTAGGGCTATGGTTAGGGCTAGGGTTAGGGCTAGGGTTAGGGCTAGGGTTAGGGTTAGGGCTAGGGTTAGGGCCACAGTTAGGGTTGGGGCTAAAGTTAGGGTTAGGGTTGGGGCTAAAGTTACGGTTAGGGTTTAGATTACATTTACAGTTGGGAATAGGGTTGGGATTAGGGTTAGGGGTGTGTCAGGGTTAGAGGTGTGGTTAGGGTTACTGTTGGGATTAGGGTTAGGGGTGTGTTTGGATTAGGGTTTCAGTTATAATTGAGGGGTTTCCACTGTTTAGGCACATCAGGGGCTCTCCAAACGCAACATGGCGTCCGATCTCAATTCCAGCCAATTCTGCGTTGAAAAAGTAAAACAGTGCTCCTTCCCTTCCGAGCTCTCCCGTGTGCCCAAACAGGGGTTTACCCCAACATATGGGGTATCAGCGTACTCAGGACAAATAGGACAACAACTTTTGGGGTCCAATTTCTCCTGTTACCCTTGGAAAAATACAAAACTGGGGGCTAAAAAATATTTTTTGTGGGAAAAAAAGATTTTTTTATTTTCAAGGCTCTGCGTTTTAAACTGTAGTGAAACACTTGGGTGTTCAAAGTTCTCACAACACATCTAGATGAGTTCCCTGGGGGGTCTAGTTTCCAATATGGGGTCACTTGTGGGGGGTTTCTACTGTTTAGGTACATTAGGGGCTCTGCAAACGCAATGTGACACCTGCAGATCATTCCATCTAAGTCTGCATTCCAAATGGCGCTCCTTCCCTTCCGAGCCCTCCCATGCGGCCAAACAGTGGTTCCCCCCACATATAGGGTATCAGCGCACTCAGGACAAATTGGACAACAACTTTTGGGTCGAATTTCTCCTCTTACCCTCGGGAAAATACAAAACTGGGGGCTAAAAAATAATTTTTCGGGGAAATTTTTTTTTTTTTATTTTCACAGCTCTGCGTTACAAACTGTAGTGAAACACTTTGGGGTTCAAAGCTCTCACAACACATCTAGATGAGTTCCTTAGGGAGTCTACTTTCCAAAATGGTGTCACTTGTGGGGGGTTTCTACTGTTTAGGTACATTAGGGGCTCTGCAAACGCAATGTGACACCTGCAGACCATTCCATCTAAGTCTGCATTCCAAATGGCGCTCCTTCCCTTCCGAGCCCTCCCATGCGGCCAAACGGTGGTTCCCCCCCACATATGGGGTATCAGCGCACTCAGGACAAATTGGACAACAACATTTGGGGTCGAATTTCTTTTCTTACCCTCGGGAAAATACAAAACTGGGGGCTAAAAAATTATTTTTGTGGGAAAAAATTTTTGTTTTATTTTTACGGCTCTGCATTATAAACTTCTGTGAAGCCCTTGGTGTGTCAAAGCGCTCAAAACACATCTAGATAAATTCCTTATGGGGTCTACTTTCCAAAATGGTGTCACTTGTGGGGGGTTTCAATGTTTAGGCACATCAGTGGCTCTCCAAAAGCAACATGGCGTCCCATCTCAATTCCTGTCAATTTTGCATTGAAAAGTCAAACGGCGCTCCTTCCCTTCTGAGCTCTCCCATGCGCCCAAACAGTGGTTTACCCCCACATGGGGTATCAGCGTGCTCAGGACAAATTGTACAACAACTTTTGGTGTCCAATTTCTTCTCTTACCCTTGGGAAAATAAAAAATTGGGGGCGAAAAGGTAATTTTTGTGAAAAAATATGATTTTTTATTTTTACGGTTCTGCATTATAAACTTCTGTGAAGCACTTGGTGGGTCAAAGTGCTCACCACACCTCTAGATAAGTTCCTTAGGTGGTCTACTTTCCAAAATAGTGTCACTTGTGGGGGGTTTCAATGTTTAGGCACATCAGGGGCTCTCCAAACGCAACATGGTGTCCCATTTCGATTCCAGTCAATTTTGCATTGAAAAGTCAAATGGCGCTCCTTCGCTTTCGAGCTCTGTCATGCGCCCAAACAGTGGTTTACCCCCACATATGGGGTATTGGTGTACTCAGGACAAATTGTACAACAACTTTTGCGGTCCATTTCTCCTGTTACCCTTGGTAAAATAAAACAAATTGGAGCTGAAGTTAAATGTTCATTTTTATTTAAACATTCCAAAAATTCCTGTGAAGCACCAGAAGGGTTAATAAACTTCTTGAATATGGTTTTGAGCACCTTGAGGGGTGCAGTTTTTAGAATGGTGTCACACTTGGGTATTTTCTATCATATAGACCCCTCAAAATGACTTCAAATGAGATGTGGTCCCTAAAAAAAAATGGTGTTGTAAAATTGAGAAATTGCTGGTCAACTTTTAACCCTTATAACTCCCTAACAAAAAAAAATTTTGGTTCCAAAATTGTGCTGATGTAAAGTAAACATGTGGGAAATGTTACTTATTAAGTATTTTGTGTGACATATCTCTGTGATTTAATTGCATAAAAATTTAAAGTTGGAAAATTGCGAAATTTTCATAATTTTCGCCAAATTTCCATTTTTTTCACAAACAAACGCAGGTACTATCAAAGAATTTTTACCACTATCATGAAGTACAATATGTCCTGAGAAAACAATGTCAGAATCACTGGGATCTGTTGAAGCGTTCCAGAGTTATAACCTCATAAAGGGACAGTGGTCAGAATTGTAAAAATTGGCCCGGTCATTAACGTGCAAACCACACTCGGGGCTTAAGGGGTTAAGGTTTTACAATTGTTTTACCAGCCAGCATGCAGCCAGCGGGTAAGGAAAGGGTGAATCAAAAACCCCAAAACCCCGCCTCCATGGCTGAAGATTGTTCCCTCCAAATTCAGGTGACAGTGTCCCTTTAATCTGCTCTGTGCTGCATTAGGCTGCCGTCACACTAGCAGTATTTGGTCAGTATTTTACATCAGTATTTGTAAGCCAAAACCAGGAGTGGGTGATAAATGCAGAAGTGGTGCATATGTTTCTATTATACTTTTCCTCTAATTGTTCCACTCCTGGTTTTGGCTTTCAAATACTGATGTAAAATACTGACCAAATACTGCTAGTGTGACGGCAGCCTTAGGGTATGTTTCCATGTGGCGTATTTGGTCTGGATTTGCTGCGGATTGAAAGCTGCATACAGCTGCAGCGTCCAGATGTTACAGCATTGCGGAGGGGATTTTATGAAATCCCATCTCCCCTATGCGTACAGGGATGTGGGTGACACACCCGAAATTACGCACATGTGGCGCATCTTTATAGACCGCAGCATATCTATCTTGCAGAGACGATCAGTCTCCACAAGATAAGTATCCCTGTTCTATGTATAGGATGCAGTGATTAAGCATGTGTTCAATGAACACATGCGGTATGATCGCACGTACAAAAGGGGTCAGCGCTTTTGGCGGAGCAAGGATCTGCTGCATCCAAAGCACTGCCAGTACGCAGCGTGGAGACATACCCTTACACCAACATGTGTGTGTTGACTCCTGACCCCCTGCCTACCCCCAAACAAAACATTTTGAGTTGCTCCCACGCTGTATTTAAGTGAGGCTGGTTCGGGCGTCACCTCAGTGGTCTGTGCGCCTCCTTTCTGCTCCTAAACATTATCCTTCGGCTCTGATAAATATGGATGACTTGTCATCCACATAGCACAACAACGCCCGCACAGTAGCATCGCCGTCCCGCGCAGGCGCACCTTCACCGGTGCTGGAAATACATATTTTGCGGCATATCCAATAATGTGCCTTGCTCCACCCGCAGAGCAAAGTGGACCGGCTGCCGATTGTTCTGCACAGGCGCAAGATTTCCTTGCACTATGTAGATGATGCAGGATAAGTCATCCACACCAATCAGAGCCGGAGGACGGCAATTAGGAGCAGGGAGGAGGCGCACACCACAGATAGTTTTGGGGCTGTACAGGGGAATGCAGGAGTCAAGATAAACATGTGTTTAATGCAGCACAGAGCAGATAACAGTGGTGACATTTGTTGAGAGACTCAAAAACTGATGACAGGTTCCCTTTAAATTTTTAAATAGCTTTAAGCACTTTTTTATTTCTTTTCAACCTGTTTTTTGCAGGGTCGGTGGTAGAGTTGAGCGACCTTGACCTTTTTAGAGTCGAGCCGGGTTTCGCGAAACCCGACTATCTCAAAAGTCGGGTCAAGTGAAATCGGCCGATTATGACGTAAAGTCGGGATCGACCGAAACACGAAACCCAATGTAAGTCAATGGGGCAGCATAGTCGGCAGTGAGTGGGGGCCAGGAAAACACCTAGAGTGCCCATTTTAATGTCAAAACCATCCATTCTTCTTAATGAAGCTTGTCAAGCGTAATTTACCTTATAATAATTGGAAGGCATTTGAAATTGGGGGTCATTTGGCTAAAGTTGTGGTGGGTAGGGCTGGTTCAAGTAATTAGTGGGCCCAGGAAATCTGGACCACATCACGGCAGTGGAGCAGGGAGAGGTAAGTATTTCAACTTTGCAAGTGCTGTGAACCTGAGCAAGCAGGGGGGGCCCACTCGTTGGCATTGGCACTGGCACAGTGCCCCTCAAAGTACAGCGGTGTGTTTGCACGGCGGGGGCGCCTCCCACCGGCAGCAACACTTTTGCGTACTATGAGAGGCCCTGTGCCAGTGACGTCGCCAACTAGTATTCCTCCCCCCACCTGATGAAGGAACCTGCACTTTCATCTGCACCTTCCTCTTTGTCCCCGTGTAAGGTGGTATGGTATGCGGGAAGAGCAACCTGACTTTCAGCAGGGTCACAATGTTGTTGTGTAGCGTGCACGGGGAATGTTGCGTTATGGGTCAATGTACCAGCAGACTCATCTATCACTGGCTGGGCAATGGGCAGGATGAGGAGGAAACACAGATATAGGCCCAAAGAATAAAGTTGGCTAAATGCAGTTCAAAATTGGTAACACAGGAATAACCAGGGGGCATTGCAGTGGAGGACAACTGGAATGAGAGGCTGACACAGAGAGTAGGCCCAAATCAGTAAGTAGTCGAAATGCAGTTCAAAATTGGCAACCGTAGTAAACAGGCGGCACAGCTTTGTTCAGTGGAGGAGAACAGCAAGGAGTGGCAGACACCGATAGTAGGCCCCAACCCAACTAGTAGGCCAAATGCAGTCTAACATTAACAACTACTTAACGAGCGCCTGAAAACGGAATTTCAGGACAGGAAACCAGGAGAACAGCAAGGAGCGGCAGACACTGTTAGTAGGCCCCAAACCAGCTAGTACGCCAAATGCAGTTGTTCCATTTAACCACAATTTAACGAGAGCCTGAAGATAGAAGCTCAGGAAAGGCAACCTGGAGAACACCTTGGAGTGGAACACACCATCTCTCTCCACCCCATACCCATTTTGTAGGCCTAATGCAGTGTAGTTTTCTACAACTACTAAACGAGAGTCGGAAGACCGAAGCAATGGCAAGGAAACCTGGGGAACACCTTGGAGTGTAACACACCATCTCTCTCCACCCGATACCCATTTTGTAGGCCTAATGCAGTGTAGTTTTCTACAACTACTAAACGAGAGTCGGAAGATCGAAGCAATGGCGAGGAAACCTGGAGAACACCTTGGAGTGTAACACACCATCTCTCTCCACCCGATAGCCAATTTGGAGGCCTAATGCAGTGTAGTTTCCAACAACTACTAAATGAGAGCATTAAGATCGAAGCTCTGGAAAGGCAACCTGGAGAACACCTTGGAGTGTAACACACCATCTCTCTCCACCCGATACCCATTTTGTAGGCCTAATGCAGTGTAGTTTTCTACAACTACTAAATGAGAGTCGGAAGACCGAAGCAATGGCAAGGAAACCTGGGGAACACCTTGGAGTGTAACACACCATCTCTCTCCACCCGATACCCATTTTGTAGGCCTAATGCAGTGTAGTTTTCTACAACTACTAAACGAGAGTCGGAAGACCGAAGCAATGGCAAGGAAACCTGGGGAACACCTTGGAGTGTAACACACCATCTCTCTCCACCCGATACCCAATTTGTAGGCCTAATGCAGTGTAGTTTTCTACAACTACTAAACGAGAGTCGGAAGACCGAAGCAATGGCAAGGAAACCTGGGGAACACCTTGGAGTGTAACACACCATCTCTCTCCACCCGATACCCATTTTGTAGGCCTAATGCAGTGTAGTTTTCTACAACTACTAAACGAGAGTCGGAAGACCGAAGCAATGGCAAGGAAACCTGGGGAACACCTTGGAGTGTAACACACCATCTCTCTCCACCCCATACCCAATTTGTAGGCCTAATGCAGCCTACTTTCCGACAACTACTAAACGAGAGCATGAAGATCGAAGCTCAGGAAAGGCAACCTGGGGAACACTTTGGAGTGTAACACACCCTCTCTCTACACCACGGAAGGGCTGATTCTTAGGAAGGAAGGCTGTCGGAAAGAAGCAGGGCGCGTCCGAGGGTGATTATATTCTTATTAGGTATATACTCACCCTCGGACGCGCCCTGCTTCTTTATTTGTAATGAATGTTTATTTGCAATGTGGTTTTGACTTACTCTATTTTTTTGGTAAATAATGATTTTATTATTTTCATTGTTTTGCATCTTCTTGGCAATAATATAAAGAAGACGCGACAGGACAACACTCGGTGGATGCCATATCTGTGTTTTAAATTGAAAAAAACTTTCAGTTAACTACTTGCAGGAGAAAGTTATTGTAGCTGGTGGCCATTTTTAGTACTGTACCAGATTTTTGTTGTATGTGTTTGTTTTTAATGTTAAAATGTCTGCATTTGATATCTCTCCAGTATTTTCTTTTTTATAAGCAAAATACTTATTTTTATATTTTCTGATGTTGGTTCAAGGGGTACACGGGCAGCAGTAGACAGGTCAGTGGAGGCCTAGTGGAAGGAGGGACCGCAGACAGGCTTTGAAGGCCTAACATAATAAATTGGGCTGGCTGTAGGCAATTTAAAATTGGTTCCAGGGGAACACGGGCAGCAGTGGCCTGGTCAGTGTAGTAGTAGTGGAAAGAACTGGCCGCAGACAGGCTTCGAAGGCCTAACATAACAAAAATTGGGATGTAGGCAATTTACAATTGGTTCCAGGGGAACACGGACAGCAGTAGACAGGTCAGTGGAGGCCTAGTGGAAGGAGGGACCGCAGACAGGCTTCGAAGCCCTAACATAATAAATTGGGCTGGCTGTAGGCAATTTAAAATTGGTTCCAGGGGAACCCGGGCAGCAGTAGACAGGTCAGTGGAGGCCTAGTGGAAGGAGGGACCGCAGACAGGCTTCGAAGCCCTAACATAATAAATTGGGCTGGCTGTAGGCAATTTAAAATTGGTTCCAGGGGAACACGGGCAGCAGTAGACAGGTCAGTGGAGGCCTAGTGGAAGGAGTGACCGCAGACAGGCTTCGAAGCCCTAACATAATAAATTGGGCTGGCTGTAGGCAATTTAAAATTGGTTCCAGGGGAACACGGGCGGCAGTAGACAGGTCAGTGGAGGCCTAGTGGAAGGAGGGACCGCAGACAGGCTTCGAAGCCCTAACATAATAAATTGGGCTGGCTGTAGGCAATTTAAAATTGGTTCCAGGGGAACACGGGCAGCAGTAGACAGGTCAGTGGAGGCCTAGTGGAAGGAGTGACCGCAGACAGGCTTCGAAGGCATAACATAAGAAAAATGTCAATACAATGGTATTGACAGTGCCAGGCATTGAAGGATGTCAGCACATAGACTAAACATTGGTGGAGCTGTGAGAGAAAATTTTGCAAGTGGTAGAGCACTGTTTGACCTGGGGGGGGGGACTGTCTTGTGGCCGGCGGTACAGGCCCAGGGCCCCTCATATTACAACGGTGTGTCTGACGTTGGGTGCGCACCACCACCGCCAGACACTTTATTGTACTATGAGGGACCTAGTGGCAGTGCCGTCGACCAAAAGCGGGCACACCCACCTCTTCAGACAAACAGTACTCTCACGGGTGCTGGCGCCAAGTGGCGATACCACGGCCCCGTGTGGGGACTTTGGCCATTTAGGGAGGTGTTAACATGTCGGATGCTGGACAATCAGGTGCTGCAAATTACGAGATTGGAAAAGTCGTTCAGAATAGTCCACAGGCAAGACCTTTACATAGGAAAGCTAGGTGTCAGCCGGGCAAGGTGGGGCAAAAGATTTCGAAATCCAGTTGTGGTTCACTTTAATGAAGGTTAGATCATCTACATTTTGGGTAGCCAGACGAGTCCTTTTTTCTGTTAGTATTGAACCTGCAGCACTGAATACTCTTTCTGATAGGACACTAGCTGCCGGGCAAGCAAGCTCCTGCAATGCATATTCTGCCAATTCTGGCCAGGTGTCTAATTTTGATGCCCAGTAATCAAATGGGAATGACGGTTGAGGGAGAACGTCGATAAGGGATGAAAAATAGTTAGTAACCATACTGGACAAATGTTGTCTCCTGTCACTTTGAATTGATGCTGCAGTACCTGTCCTGTCTGCGGTCATAGCAAAATCACTCCACAACCTGGTCAGAAAACCCCTCTGGCCAACGCCACTTCTGATTTCTGCCCCTCTAACACCTCTGGTCTGCTGGTCCCTGCAGCTCGTGTTAGAACAATCACGGGCGCTGTGTGCAGGGAATGCCAGAAGCAAACGGTCAATAAGAGTTGATTGTTTGGTTGCTAATATTAGTTCCAAGTTCTCATGTGGCATTATATTTTGCAATTTGCCTTTATAGCGAGGATCAAGGAGGCAGGCCAACCAGTAATCGTCATCGTTCATCATTTTTGTTATGCGTGTGTCCCTTTTGAGGATACGTAAGGCATAATCCGCCATGTGGCCCAAAGTTCCAGTTCTCAAATCTGTGGTTGTGCTTGGTTGAGGGGCAGTTTCAGGCAAATCCACGTCACTTGTGTCCCTCCAAAAACCAGAACCCGGCCTTGCCGCGCCAACAATTTCCACTGGCCCCGGAAAAGCTTCCTCATTAAAAATATAATCATCCCCATCATCCTCCTCGTCCTCCTCCTCCTCTTCGCCCGCTACCTCGTCCTGTACACTGCCCTGGCCAGACAATGGCTGACTGTCATCAAGGCTTTCCTCTTCCTCAGCTGCAGACGCCTGATCCTTTATGTGCGTCAAACTTTGCATCAGCAGACGCATTAGGGGGATGCTCATGCTTATTATGGCGTTGTCTGCACTAACCAGCCGTGTGCATTCCTCAAAACACTGAAGGACTTGACACATGTCTTGAATCTTCGACCACTGCACACCTGACAACTCCATGTCTGCCATCCTACTGCCTGCCCGTGTATGTGTATCCTCCCACAAAAACATAACAGCCCGCCTCTGTTCACACAGTCTCTGAAGCATGTGCAGTGTTGAGTTCCACCTTGTTGCAACGTCTATGATTAGGCGATGCTGGGGAAGGTTCAAAGAACGCTGATAGGTCTGCATACGGCTGGAGTGTATGGGCGAACAGCGCATATGTGAGCAAAGTCCACGCACTTTGAGGAGCAGGTCGGATAACCCCGGATAACTTTTCAGGAAGCACTGCACCACCAGGTTTAAGGTGTGAGCCAGGCAAGGAATGTGTTTCAGTTGGGAAAGGGAGATGGCAGCCATGAAATTCCTTCCGTTATCACTCACTACCTTGCCTGCCTCAAGATCTACAGTGCCCAGCCACGACTGCGTTTCTTTCTGAAAGAACTCGGACAGAACTTCAGCGGTGTGTCTGTTGTCGCCCAAACACTTCATAGCCAATACAGCCTGCTGACGTTTGCCAGTAGCTGCCCCATAATGGGAGACCTGGTGTGCAACAGTGGCAGCTGCGGATGGAGTGGTTGTGCGACTGCGGTCTGTGGACGAGGTCTCGCTTCTGCAGGAGGACGAGGAGGAGGAGGAGGGGGTGCAAACGGCTACAGCCAACTGTTTCCTAGACCGTGGGCTAGGCAGAACTGTCCCAAACTTGCTGTCCCCTGTGGACCCTGCATCCACCACATTTACCCAGTGTGCCATGATGGACGCGTAACGTCCCTGGCCATGCCTACTGGTCCATGCATCTGTTGTCAGGTGCACCTTTGTGCTCACAGATTGCCTGAGTGCATGGACGATGCGCTCTTTAACATGCTGGTGGAGGGCTGGGATGGCTTTTCTGGAAAAAAAGTGTCGACTGGGTAGCTCGAACCGTGGTACAGCGTAGTCCATCAGGGCTTTGAAAGCTTCGCTTTCAACTAACCGGTAGGGCATCATCTCTAACGAGATTAGTCTAGCTATGTGGGCATTCAAACCCTGTGTACGCGGATGCGAGGCTAAGTACTTCCTTTTTCTCTCCATAGTCTCATGTAGGGTGAGCTGGACTGGAGAGCTGGAGATCGTGGAACTAGCAGGGGTGCCGGTGGACATGGCAGACTGAGAGACGGTGGGAGATGGTATTGTTGCCGCCGGTGCCCTAGATGCAGTGTTTCCTACTATGAAACTGGTGATTCCCTGACCCTGACTGCTTTGGCCTGGCAAAGAAACCTGCACAGATACTGCAGGTGGTGCAGAAAATGGTGGCCCTACACTGACGGAAGGGATGTTGCGTTGATGACTAGCTTCATTGGCCGAGGGTGCTACAACCTTAAGGGACGTTTGGTAGTTAGTCCAAGCTTGCAAATGCATGGTGGTTAAATGTCTATGCATGCAACTTGCATTGAGACTTTTCAGATTCTGCCCTCTGCTTAAGGTAGTTGAACATTTTTGACAGATGACTTTGCGCTGATCAATTGGATGTTGTTTAAAAAAATGCCAGACTGCACTCTTTCTAGCATCGGATACCTATTCAGGCATTGCAGACTGAGCTTTAACCGGATGGCCACGCTGTCCTCCAACAGGTTTTGACTTTGCCACGCGTTTTGGGCAAGATACGGGCCCGGCAGATGGAACCTGTTGCGATGTTGATGCCTGCTGCGGCCCCTCCTCCTCCGCTTCAGAACTGCTGCCGCCTGCACCCTGTTCCCCCAATGGCTGCCAATCGGGGTCAAGAACTGGGTCATCTATTACTTCTTCTTGTAGCTCGTGTGCAACTTCGTCTGTGTCACCGTGTCGGTCGGTGGTATAGCGTTCGTGATGGGGCAACATAGTCTCATCAGGGTCTGATTCTTGATCAGCACCCTGCGAGGGCAATGTTGTGGTCTGAGTCAAAGGACCAGCATAGTAGTCTGGCTGTGGCTGTGCATCAGTGCACTCCATGTCAGATTCAACTTGTAATGGGCATGGACTGTTAACTGCTTCACTTTCTAAGCCAGGGACGGTATGTGTAAAGAGCTCCATGGAGTAACCCGTTGTGTCGCCTGCTGCATTCTTCTCTGTTGTTGTTTTTGCTGAAGAGGACAAGGAAGCGACTTGTCCCTGACCGTGAACATCCACTAACAACGCGCTGCTTTTACTTTTATCAGTTTCACAAGAGGAAGCAAAAGAGCTAGAGGCTGAGTCAGCAAGATAAGCCAAAACTTGCTCTTGCTGCTCCGGCTTTAAAAGCGGTTTTCCTACTCCCAGAAAAGGGAGCGTTCGAGGCCTGGTGTAGCCAGACGACGAACCTGGCTCCACAGCTCCAGACTTAGGTGCAATATTTTTTTTCCCACGACCACCTGATGCTCCACCACTACCACTACCCTCATTACCAGCTGACAATGAACGCCCCCGGCCACGACCTCTTCCACCAGACTTCCTCATTGTTTTAAAAACGTTACCAAACTAACGGTATTTGTTGCTGTCACACAACTTACACGGTGAGCTATAACTTCAGTATGATTTAGCTACCCCTTTACAGGTGGGTGAGACCACAACGAAAATCAGGCACAATGTTACACACTCTGTTGTTGGTGGCAACAAATGAGAGAGATGCCACACACGCAGGACTGTCACTGAAGCGCAAATGTAAATATTAATCTCCCACTGATTTTTTTTTTTTTTTTTTTAACAGGGAGACTTTAGAAAAAAAAAATAATAAAAAAAAATGATTTTTTAAGGAAGAATTTATAAACCAAATAAAATGAAATGATTGTTTCAGGGAGAATTTAGAAAACAAATAAAAAAAAATAGGCTTTCTATGGCCCACTGAGTGAGAGAGGACGCACACAGGAGTCAGGAGTGGCACACAAGCCCAGAGGCCAATATTTATCTCCCACTGATTGATTTAGTGATTTTTTCAGGTAGATTTTGGAACCCAAATCAAGCAAAAAAATTCATAGGCTTTCTATGGCCCACAATTGGAGAGAGAGAGATGGCACACCCAGGAGTCAAGACTGGCACACAAGCAGAAAGGGCAATATTAATCTCCCACTGATTTGATTTTTTTTTTTTTTTTTTCAGGGAGACTTTAGAAAAAAAAAATACAAAAAAAATGATTTTTTCAGGGAGAATTTAGAAAACAAATAAAACAAAAAATAGGCTTTCTAGGGCCCACTGAGTGAGAGATGACGCACACAGGAGTCAGGAGTGGCACACAAGCCCAGAGGCCAATATTTATCTCCCACTGATTGATTTAGTGATTTTTTCAGGTAGATTTTGGAACCCAAATCAAGCAAAAAAATTCATAGGCTTTCTATGGCCCACAATTGGAGAGAGAGAGATGGCACACCCAGGAGTCAAGACTGGCACACAAGCAGAAAGGGCAATATTAATCTCCCACTGATTTGATTTTTTTTTTTTTTTTTCAGGGAGACTTTAGAAAAAAAAAATACAAAAAAAATGATTTTTTCAGGGAGAATTTAGAAAACAAATAAAACAAAAAATAGGCTTTCTAGGGCCCACTGAGTGAGAGATGACGCACACAGGAGTCAGGAGTGGCACACAAGCCCAGAGGCCAATATTTATCTCCCACTGATTGATTTAGTGATTTTTTCAGGTAGATTTTGGAACCCAAATCAAGCAAAAAAATAAATAGGCTTTCTATGGCCCACAATTGGAGAGAGAGAGAGAGATGGCACACCCAGGAGTCAAGACTGGCACACAAGCAGAAAGGGCAATATTAATCTCCCACTGATTTAATTTTTTTTTTTTTTTTCAGGGAGACTTTAGAAAAAAAAATACAAAAAAATGAATTTTTCAGGAAGAATTTAGAAACAAAATAAAATAAAATGATTGTTTCAGGGAGAATTTAGAAAACAAATAAAAAAAAAATAGGCTTTGTAGGGCCCACTGAGTGAGAGAGGACGCACACAGGAGTCAGGAGTGGCACACAAGCCCAGAGGCCAATATTTATCTCCCACTGATTGATTTAGTGATTTTTTCAGGTAGATTTTGGAACCCAAATCAAGCAAAAAAATTAATAGGCCTTCTATGGCCCACAATTGGAGAGAGAGAGATGGCACACCCAGGAGTCAAGACTGGCACACAAGCAGAAAGGGCAATATTAATCTCCCACTGATTTGATTTTTTTTTTTTTTTCAGGGAGACTTTAGAAAAAAAAAAAAAAAAAATGATTTTTTCAGGAATAATTTAGAAACCAAATAAAATAAAATGATTTTTTCAGGGAGAATTTAGAAAACAAATAAAACAAAAAATAGGCTTTCTAGGGCCCACTGAATGAGAGATGACGCACACAGGAGTCAGGAGTGGCACACAAGCCCAGAGGCCAATATTTATCTCCCACTGATTGATTTAGTGATTTTTTCAGGTAGATTTTGGAACCCAAATCAAGCAAAAAAATAAATAAGCTTTCTATGGCCCACAATTGGAGAGAGAGAGAGAGATGGCACACCCAGGAGTCAAGACTGGCACACAAGCAGAAAGGGCAATATTAATCTCCCACTGATTTGATTTTTTTTTTTTTTTTTCAGGGAGACATTAGAAAAAAAAAATACAAAAAAAATGATTTTTTCAGGAATAATTTAGAAACCAAATAAAATAAAATGATTTTTTCAGGGAGAATTTAGAAAACAAATAAAACAAAAAATAGGCTTTCTAGGGCCCACTGAGTGAGAGATGACGCACACAGGAGTCAGGAGTGGCACACAAGCCCAGAGGCCAATATTTATCTCCCACTGATTGATTTATTGATTTTTTCAGGTAGAATTTAGAACCCAAATCAACCCAAAAAATAAATAGGCTTTCTATGGCCCACTATTTGTGAGAGAGATGGCACGCTCAGGACTGGCACACAAGCCCAGAGGCCAATATTAATCTCCCACTTTTTTTTTTTTTTCCAGGGAAAATTTATAAACCCAATAAAAAAAATAATAAATAGGCTTTCTATGGCCCACTATCTGAGAGAGAGAGATGGCACGCTTAGGACTGGCACACAAGCCCAAAGGCCAATATTAATCTCCCACTGATTGATTTATTGATTTTTTCAGGTAGAATTTAGAACCCAAATCAAGCAAAAAAATTAATAGGCTTTCTATGGCCCACTGAGTGAGAGATGGCACACACAGGAGTCAGGAGTGGCACACAAGCCCTGAGGACAATATTTTTCTCCCACTGATTGATGTTGTGATTTTTTCAGGTAGATTTTGGAACCCAAATCAAGCAAAAAAATAAATAGGCTTTCTATGGCCCACTGAGTGAGAGATGGCACACACAGGAGTAAGGAGTGGCACACAAGCCCTGAGGCCAATATTTTTCTCCCACTGATTGATGTAGTGATTTTTTCAGGTAGATTTTAGAACCCAAATCAAGCAAAAAAATAAATAGGCTTTCTATGGCCCACTGAGTGAGAGATGACGCAGACAGGGATGGAACTCTAGCAGAAATGCCAATCTTAATCTCCCACAAAAAAAGGCAATAAGGAGTGGACTGATGCACAAGTTAAATAAAAAGTGTGGACAAACAAACAAGATAGCTGTGCAGAAAGGAAGGAACAAGAGGATTTGTGCTTTGAAAAAAGCAGTTGGTTTGCACAGCGGCGTACACACAGCAATGCAGCTATCAGGCAGCCCAATGAGCTACAGCGCTGAGGAAAAAAAAAAAAATGTAGCTTCCACTATCCCTGCACACCGAAGGTGGTGTTGGGCAGTGGAAATCGCTACAGCACAAGCGGTTTGGTGGTTAATGGACCCTGCCTAACGCTATCCCTGCTTCTGACGAAGCGGCAGCAACCTCTCCCTAAGCTCAGATCAGCAGCAGTAACATGGCGGTCGGCGGGAACGCCCCTTTATAGCCCCTGTGACGCCGCGGACAGCAAGCCAATCACTGCAATGCCCTTCTCTAAGATGGTGGGGACCAGGACCTATGTCATCACGCTGCCCACACTCTGCGTTTACCTTCATTGGCTGAGAAATGGCGCTTTTCGCATCATTGAAACGCGACTTTTTTTTTTTTAAATTCGTTTATTAGCAACAAAATAAGTGATGTTACATACATTTTGTATCCAAGATTATTAAACATAGTGTATGATACACATAAATCATGCGTTGGTAAGCAGACAATAAAGCATAACTGTCACCTATATCCAGCATTGTCTTGTGATTATTAGATTTATCAAATCGATTGTAACATGTGAATTATGTAAATAAAAAAAAAAACTCGTAGAACCAGAACTCCTGAAATAAAACTGTACTCTTAACTACTAACTCGCCGCAATGCCTCGCGCCTACCTCTCCACGTGAAATCCCCAAACCACGATGAGTCTACAGGGTAAGATGGGAAGAATTCCACCTACCCCAGATCTTTTCAAATTTTCCCGGACATCCTTTATTTTGATACAATGTGCGTTCATATGGAATGATTGAATTAACCAAATCGATCCAAGCTCTTGTAGATGGGTTTGAGCTCCCCATCCACCGCAAAGCCAGTACCTTTCGTGCCATAAAGAGCGTTTCGCGTAGGAAAATGTCAATGTAATGATCCCAGGACTCCTCCTCCCATGCCCCAAATATGCAAACTAGTGGGTCAAGGGGAACTGGAATTGACAGCAATGTTGCAAGTAGTGATATCACCTCTCTCCAATATTGAAGAACAACAGGGCATCTCCATATCATGTGGATGAAGTCTGCATCTAGAGCCCGGCATCTCATACACTCAGATGTTTGAAACCTACCCATCCTAAAGAGCCTTACCGGAGTTAAATATGATTGGTGTAGTATGTATAGCTGGGTCATCCTATTGTTAACTGATGGGGATACTTTAATTGGAGATTCAATGATGTCGTCCCATTCCTCCTCTTGTACATTGGAAAGAAGTCCCTCCCACTTCCCTTTAATGGAATTGACAGTAGACATGGCTCCCGAAGATAGCAGATAGGTATATAAGGAGGAGATAAGGCCCTGGGGGCCCTGCGATTTAAGAATTCCTATTAAGGGTAAAGAGGATATAGCCCGACCTACACCCGCCTGTCTCATGTATGATTGTATGGCTGACCGTAACTGTAGATATCGGAAAAATTGGGATCTCGGTACGTCATACTTAGTTTGCAACTGCTCAAAGGACACAAACACCCCACCATCATACAAATCACCTATTGAGGAAACACCATGCCCAATCCAAAAGTCCGTTGATGGGTGATTCAATAAAGTTGAGAAATAACCGTTCCTCCACAGGGGCATCTCCGCTATAATATCTGTGAATCCTACAGTTTTTTTGATTTGTCTCCAAACTGACCGCGCCAAGCGAAGCAAGGGCAACATGCGAGGGATATTAATTTTCTCCAGCTCTAAGAAGTTCAATGGACAGTCAGTTTGAGCTGCATGAAGTAAATGATTTTCAGAGTTAGGGAGGCAACTATTAGGCATCCATTTATTGAGTGCTTTAACCTGACCGGCCAAATAATATAAATAAAAATCTGGCAGCGCTGCCCTACCCCCCTGCTTTGGTCTCTGCAGCATAGACAGCTTAAGTCTGGGCCTGGATTTCCCCCATATGAAGGATGTGATTTGAGAGTTCAGACCCGTGAAGAAGAATTTAGGGATTAGCACAGCACTATGTTGAAGACAGTAACAGAGCTTAGGGAGCAGTATCATTTTGATTAAGTTGATACGGCCAGCTACAGACAATGGAAGTTTGCTCCAAGTTGCAAATTTAGATTTAACTAATTCTAACAACGGAAATATATTAAGTTGCAGATCAGATCTACTATGGTGAGATATATGTATACCCAGGTATTTAAAGCTAGTTACAATAGGAAGGGAGGAAAGGGTCCCAAGACTGGGCATCGGAATATGGGAGAGAGACATCAACGCCGATTTGTCCCAATTTATGTATAAGCCTGAGTGTCTACTGAATCTGTCCACAGTAGCGATTACCCGTGGTAGTGTTACTTCCGCCTCATCCATAAATATCACCATGTCATCAGCATATAGGCCAATGGTGTCCACACGACCAGCTATATTTATGCCTTTAATGTCCGTAGATGATCTTATACGTATCGCAAGGGCCTCTATTGCGAGGGCAAAGAGGGCCGGGGAGAGGGGACACCCCTGGCGGGTCCCTCTATATAGTGAAAAAGATTTGGAGATGGAGCCGTTAACAATTATACGGGCCTTGGGTTTCATATACAATAGACCTACCCAATTCAAAAATTTATCCCCAAAACCATATTTTTGTAAACATGCTAATAGGAAGGGCCATTCAAGAGAGTCAAAGGCTTTGGCCGCATCCAAGGATGCCAAAGCCCAGGAGTTATCTAGTTCCAATGAGCTGTATTGAACTACTGACTGGACCCGTCTAATGTTGATCGAAGTATTTTTGCCCGGCATAAAACCCGTCTGGTCTGGATGTACAAGGTCCAATATAATCGAATTAAGTCTAGTAGCTAGAATTTTAGTGAAGATTTTATAGTCTACATTTACTAGCGAGATAGGCCTATAAGATCCACACTCCAGCGGGTCCTTCCCTTCTTTTTTAAGTACAATAATATTTGCTTCATAGAACGTGTCGGGCAAAGAACCCCTCTCCCACGTCCCCTGGAACACTCCCAACAAAAGTGGTGCTAGTATATCATGATATTTCCTATATAATTCAATGGGAAACCCGTCTGGGCCAGGAGCCTTCCCAGAGGCCATATCCATCAAAGCATTTTCAATTTCCTCCAAGGTAAACTCTGCGTCCATAAAGGCTCGCTGAGCTGGGGTCAGTAGAGGAAATGTCACATCTGATAAATAGTCCAGATTTTCCTGAATATCAAAGTCACACTTAGATGTATATAGCGACTTATAATAATCGTGAAAGCAGCGAAGTATCTCCTCAGTCGAGGACACCAATGATCCGTCTGGTGTTCGAATCTGTAGTATAGTATTGGAGACACTATGTTGGCGTACCAGAAAAGCCAAAAATTTGCTAGCCTGGTTTCCCAATTCAAAAAAGGATTGACGGGTAAAAAATAATTTACGCTTAGATTTGGCATCTGTATGCTGAACATATAACCTCTGGGAAGTCAACCACTCAAGTCTATTACCGTTAGTTGGATCAGAAATATATGCAGTCTCCGAATCTTTTAGTCGTTGTTCCATCTCGTCATCCTCCCTCGAAGTTACCCTTTTTATGTAAGATATCGTAGAAGAAAGACACCCCCTTAGATATGCCTTAAGGGTATCCCAGAATAGATTAGTGTCTTGGGGTTCCGGGTGAGATAAAATAAAGCCCTTCAACTGGTCCACAGTTCTATCATTGGAATCTATTAACTTGAGCCAAAATGGATTCAATTTCCACACTATGCCATTATTTGGGTGCCCAAATTTAAGTTTAAGGATAACCGGGCTGTGGTCAGAAATTCCCCTACTGCCATGTTCAATACTATCCACCAGTGTCGCCAATCCTGCGGATCCAAATATATAATCCAGGCGAGAGAGGGAACGTCTGGTAGATGAGTGGCAGGTATAGCCCCTTACCCCCGGATGACGCATTCTCCACAAATCCAACCAACCACTACCCTCCATAAACAAAGCCAAAGGGGATGGAGCCTGAGAGGAGGTCTCCCCCACTATGTCATCGCCCAGTCTCAATCTATCCAAGCAGGTGTCCATTAGCAAATTGAAATCTCCCATGCATATGACATTTGCATCCGGATAGCTTAAGGCAAAGCTCATTGCCATCCGGAGTATTGAAAGATTAGCTGGAGGAGGGTTATAAACACATAATATGACGTATTCACGAGAGTTAATTAATGCGTGTACAAAGACAAATCTACCCTCAGAGTCCCTCTTAGCCTCCCTCATCTCCCATCTAACGTCTCTGTGGATTAACAGCGAAACCCCTCTTGAGTAACTAGTGTGGAACGCGTGTATGGACCACTGCACCCACGGTTTCTGTACACACCGGGCCGTGTCCCTAGTCAAATGTGTCTCAACCAGCGCTACAATGTGTGGGTGATGGCGCTTGATCTGTGAAAATACCTTTTTCTTTTTCCGGGGAGCTTTAATACCCCGCACATTCCAGGTCATGCATATTATTTCAGACCCCATACTCACTTATAAAAATATAATAAGCAATATTGTCCAGGAAGGGCCTAGGGATAACACATAGAGGTCGAGACATCCACTGGCGGCGATTTCTACCTTCATAACAAATAGAACAAACATAGAAAGAAAAACAAATCGAAAACCAAACAGAGTAGGAGCTTCGTCTCATGCTCCTATTATCAAGTGAAAATGGGGATACTCTCGCTAAATTAAGCGTTCGGTATTGTTGGTAGGTTAGGCACCCACATGGAGAGCTCCATTGTAGAATTATCCACTCAAGTACACTAGGATGTCTTTATATTGGACACCCCGTGGACCCGCAACCACTCCGTCACCTCCTCTGGATCAGTGAAAAATATAGAGGAACCCTCATGGGCGATCCGCAGGCGAGCAGGATAAATCATGGAGTATACAACATTCCGGTCTCTGAGTTGTTTCTTAATTTCTTGGAACCGTGCCCGCTGCTTCTGAAGCTCCATGGAGAAATCCGGAAAGATCGAGATTGTGGCATTGTGGAACTTAATAGGACTCTTCTGTCGTGCCAGACGCAGGATAGCATCCCTATCTTTGCAATTGAGGATACGCGCCAAGAAAGGTCTCGGCGGAGATCCAGGAGGGAGGGGCCTCGCAGGGACCCTATGGGCTCTCTCCACAGAGAAGGTTGAGGAGAATTCTCCTTCCAGAGTAGTCTTAAGCCAGTCCTCTAGGAACTCCTCAGGTTGTTGGCCCTCCGCGCGCTCTGGTAGACCTATAATACGAATATTATTCCGGCGTAGTCTATTCTCCAGGTCATCCGCTTTTTGTTTCCAGGCGTTTATGGAGCCAGCCACCTTTGTCAATTTAGTCTCCATGGGCGCAATGGTATCTTCTATTTGTGACACTCTCGTTTCCACCTCCGCGATGCGACCTCCCATAGTCTGCATATCTAGTCTTAGATGGCCCACCTCAGTGTGTACATCCTCTATCTTTTCAGTAAGAGAGGATCTAGTTAAGGAGATAGCCTGCATTAATTGTTCAGAGGCCTGTTTAAGGGTTAACTCCTCTTGTTCCCCCTCCTCAGTACTATCAGAAGGACGACCTTTACGTTGAGTCTGTGAGGGGTTGTTTCTGAGGGTCCGTCCACCATCCGGGGGGTCCTCTCTGGCAAATTTTTTAAGCCTATCAGCCGTTCCTGATCCTTTAGAGTGCTGCATAGTTGACAGGAATGAGAGGCAGCAGAGTAACTAGAGTTATAATCTGAGATATGTCCAGTTCTAACTTCAGATAAACAGTAGAGCCGGCAGAGACTGCCCACGTGTTGCTATGAGGCAGCCCTGGATATGCAGTAAGCACTTCTGCTCCCAGATAACAGCAGAGTTCTATATCCCAAGGGAGGGGGGGAAACTCGCAGCAGTGGCAAAGGCAGCAGAGGGGGAGGAGAGCCAGACCCTCCAAATTGTTAGCACCAGTAGGGAAGATGTCTTTAAATGGGGGGGCACGCGGGGCCCAATTTTCCAGAGCACTCACCGCTTGTCCCTTAATGTATTGCAGGATGAGCGTCCACCTCCCAAGTAGCGCTGCAGACCCTCCAAATTGTTAGCACCAGTAGGGAAGATGTCTTTAAATGGGGGGGCACGCGGGGCCCAATTTTCCAGAGCACTCACCGCTTGTCCCTTAATGTATTGCAGGATGAGCGTCCACCTCCCAAGTAGCGCTGCAGATCCGGTGCTCGGCGCCGCGTCTCCTCTCACCAGAGCGCGCGCCTCTGTAGTTACTGCCGCCCACGCCGGTACCGCCGATCGAGACCCCTCGGCTCCAGATGTATTACAGTCCAGCCGCCGGCCCCCCGCGCACCAGGCTATGTCCAGAGCCCAGGAGGGGAAGCGCCGGGATCAAAGGGTGCTGGCGCCGCTGTGCTCCTCAGAGCGCGAGCTTGTAAAATGGCCGCCGCTCCACACAGGGCTCACCACTGCCGCAGGCTCCGCCGGCTCCCGGCTCTCCCCCGAATCTCACAAAGCCTCCCGCAGCAGCCACACGCCCTCCAGGGTCCAGGGGGGACCACAGCTCACAGGTAGTCCGCTCTTTAAAGGGGTCTGAGTGGCAGGATAGTATCAGGATTTGGGAGCTCTCTCAGGGCACGTCTTCACTCTTTGGCTACATAGCCACGCCCCCCTTGAAACGCGACTTTGGCGCGTACCGCATGGCTGACCCCGCACAGGGGTCGGATCGGGTTTCATGAAACCCAACTTTGCCAAAAGTCGGCGACTTTTGAAAATGAACGACCCGTTTCGCTCAACCCTAGTCGGTGGGGTGGTCCTATGCCTCTGTCTACCTTTTTCTTAAAATGACGCATCCTTTTAAAATGCAGCAATTTTCACATCATTTACGTGTGATTTTGGTTGTGTTCTCATATTGATATAGTCAGCCTGGCTTTGTTGCCATTTCTGTGTAGTAAACCTGGTTCTCGTATTCTGTCATTTGTATCGGTGTAATAAGTTGGTTCTGTGGCCTGATCACATTTTTATTTGTGTAGTGTTAGGACTTGTGCTGATGCAGTATTATTGGTCCAAGTGTGTGAGAAAAAAACATTGGATCTCACTTGGACCCATGTTAGTGTATGGGGCCTGCACATAATCAATATTTGCTGCAGGTCCGAGTTTGGTCTGATATTCTGATCACACTGCACTCCAGTGACACAATGGAGAATATTTTGTTATCCATATTTTCCTCAGTGTTCTCTGATTCTCTCATCCTAGACAATCGGACCACACTATGCTGACTTGATCCAAGTGTCAGTTGTACAGTATAATTGGCTGATTCTCTCAGAGAATATATATGGCAGTCTGCATTGGCCCTTAGGCCGGGGTCACACTTGCGAGTGCAATGCGAGAAACTCACACGAGTCTCTTGGTTCAATACCTGGCAGTGTTGTCGGCACTCGGGACCGGAGTGTTCAGCTGCATTGAAATACATGCAGCCTCACGCTCAGGTCCCGAGTGCCGGTGGCAGTGCCGGCTATTGATGTGAGAGACTCGCATCACACTCGCAAGTGTGACCCCGGCCTTAGAATGATTCTTATATTCAGCGTTTGCAGGGTGCTGTAGCCTAGTGTTTGTATCTAGGGTATGTGCACACAGCATTTTATTTCAGGTGGCAGAGCTGCTTCTGGAAAGAATCTCAAGTCTTTTACCTGAAGGCGCCATGGTTTTCTGTGCCACCGACATCTTTTCACGATAGTTTCTGTTAGGCCGGCGTCACACACAGCGTAAAACAATACGGTCCGTATATTACGGCCGTAATACGCTGAAAAGTCCCGAAAAAAGTGGTCCGTAGCTCCTCCGTAGGCAGGGTGTGTCAGCGTTTTTTGCGCATGGCATCCTCCGTATGTAATCCGTATGGCATCCGTACTGCGTGGTTTTCTCGCAGGCTAGCAAAACCAACATACCGCTATAGAAGTGATCCATGTGTCCCAAAAAGAAAAGAAAATATATATATACTGTCTATATATATATATATATATATATATATATATATATATATATATATGTGTGTGTCAGTAGACACATATATTAGAGAGAAAAGCCGGTAATTCAGTGCGGTGTACAGTAAAATCACACTGACAGCTTACAGTAGAATAGGTAGAATAAATGTGTACACATAGAATAGGTATATATATATATATATATATGTCAGTGAGACACATATATGTATATATATTAATATTTATTCCAGCGCTATACAGCTTGAAAGCCGGGAGCTTTCTAGGTAATTTCCCACGATCTATGAACAGCCAGCAGAGGGCGCCTCACCGCAAATGAAGCTAAATATAGCTCATTGATCTATATTTAGACTCATTCCCCGGGGTTTTGCAGCGAGGAGCAGCCTGCATTAGCAAAGCTCCATGCTGCAAAATGTTTTAACCCCTTCAGAAGGATTTACATCGTTGGACGTTACAGATCTGCGGAGGGTAAGTATATTGTTGGTTTATTATGTTTTTTTACTCACAGAACGAGGGTCTTCAGTGACTGGATTGGGCGTTGAATAAAATACTGCAACAACCATTGTTTTTATTTCATTAAAATAATTTTAAAAAATGTGTTTGTGTTTTATTTAACCCTTTACTAGTATTGGATTAATAATGGATAGGTGTCATAATTGACGCCTCTCCATTATTAATTAGGCTTAATGTCACCTTACAATAGCAAGGTGGCATTAACCCTTCATTACCCCATATCCCACCGCTACACGGGAAAGGGAAGAGAGTGGCCAAGTGCCAGAATAGGCGCATCTTCCAGATGTGCCTTTTCTGGGGTGGCTGGGGGCAGATATTTTTAGCCAGGGGGGGGCCAATAACCGTGGACCCTCTCCAGGCTATTAATATCTGCCCTCAGTCACTGGCTTTACTACTCTGGCGGAGAAAATTGCGCGGGAGCCCACGCCAATTTTTTCCGCCATTTAACCCTTTATTTTAAGAGCTAGAACGGCCAAATTTTGCAGATACACACTACTGACATTAGTAGTGTGGAATCTGCAAAAAAAATGGAGAGAAGACATGGTTTACTGTATGTAAACCATGTCTCAAATCATGTCGGGTTTTAGGAAGGAGAAGGAAAAAGCCGGTAATTGAATTACCGGCTTTCAAGCTGTATAGCGCTGGAATAAATATTAATATGTATACATATATGTGTCTCACTGACATATATATATATATATACCTATTCTATGTGTACACATTTATTCTACCTATTCTACTGTAAGCTGTCAGTGTGATTTTACTGTACACCGCACTGAATTACCGGCTTTTCTCTCTAACAGCGCTGCGTATTTCTCGCAAGTCACACTGCTTGTCCGTGTGTAATCCGTATTTTTCACGCTTCCATAGACTTTCATTGGCGTATTTCTTGCGCAGTACGGTGACAAACGCAGCATGCTGCGATTTTGTACGGCCGTAGAAAGCCGTATAATACTGATCAGTAAAATACGGCAAATAGGAGCAGGGGCATAGAGAATAATTGTGCCGTATTTTTTGCGAGTTTTACGGACGTAGATTCTGCGCTCTTACGTCCGTAAAACTCGCATGTGTGACGGCGGCCTTATAGTTGCACGTGACAGAATCTTCTACTTCTTTAATGGCCTCAGTTTCCGAGCACTGAAACAGTTAAAAGAAGTAACAACAGATGGAGCAGGTACAGCAATGTCGTTTTACATTGCTGTGCACCAAGTTCATGTTTAGCGGCAGGTTTGTGGCACTTTTTCAGGTGGCGGGTGCCTGCCGCAATCCGCCTAAAAAAGATGTGTGCACATACCCTTACCTTAGTTCTGCAGCCACAAAATACGTGCATCCCAACATGAAAACGATCTGCCCAGTCTCGTTTTTTTTTAAATTACCTCTGCTGGGCAGGCAAGGCAGCGGTAAACTGGTTAATGAGTCACTACACATGGGCCGGTAATGTATGCTTGCACCCAGACTGAAACTTGAGTGATTTTCACGTATGAAAAAAATTAATTAAAAGCTTCTCCTATACATTACAATGCTAATCACGGACCACGCAGAGAGTACACTGGTGCTATCTATGTGCTGTCTGTGGTTGGCACAGGTTCATAGACTCGTATAGGTGATTTTGTCTGTGACAACGATAAAAAACATAAATTATTTTTTTGGGGGGACACAGTCTGCAAAAACATATCGGCCTGTGAGCAGCACCTTAGACTATAATGGAAAATAAATAATGAAAACCACAGATAGAACGTGTACGTGAGAAACGGTCGTCTGAATGATACTTTACTGTCATTATGTTATAACTAGGGTTGAGCGACCTTTACCTTTTTAGAGTAGAGTCGTGTTTCGCGAAACCCGACTATCTTAGAAGTCGAGTCGAGTGGAATCGGCCGATTATGGCGAAAAGTCGGGTATCGCCCGAAACACGAAACCCAATGCAAGTCAATGGGGGAGCATAATCGGCAGTGAGAGGAGGCCAGGAAAACACCTACACTGCCCATTTTAATGGCAAAAACATCCATTCTTGTTACAGAAGCTTGTCAATCGTAATTTAGCTTATAATAATTGGAAGGCATTTGAAATTGGGGGTCATTTGGCTAAAGTTGTGGGGGGTAGGGCTGGTTCAAGTAATTAGTGGGCCCAGTAAATCTGGACCACGTCACGGCAGTGGAGCAGGGAGAGGTAAGTATTTCAACTTTGCAAGTGCTGTGATCCTGAGCAAGCAGGGGGGGCCCACTTGTAGGCCAAATGCAGTCTAACATTAACAACTACTTAAAGAGAGCCTGAAAATGGAATTTCAGGACAGGAAACCAGGAGAACAGCAAGGAGTGGCAGACACCGATAGTAGGCCCCAAACCAACTAGTACGCCAAATGCAGTTGTTCCATTTAACCACAATTTAATGAGAGCCTGAAGATAGAAGTTCAGGAAAGGCAACCTGGAGAACACCTTGGAGTGTAACACACCATCTCTCTACACCCCATACCCAATTTGTAGGCCTAATGCAGGGTAGTTTTCAACAACTACTAAACGAGAGTCGGAAGATCGAAGCAATGTGGACGAAACCTGGGGAACACCTTGGAGTGTAACACACCGTCTCTCTACACCCAATACCCAATTTGTAGGCCTAATGCAGTGTAGTTTTCTACAACTACTAAACGAGAGTCGGAAGACCGAAGCAATGTGGACGAAACCTGTGGAACACCTTGGAGTGGAACACACCATCTCTCTACACCCCATACCCAATTTGTAGGCCTAATGCTGTGTAGTTTCCAACAACTACTAAACGAGAGCATGAAGATCGAAGCAATGGACAGGAAACCTGGGGAACACCTTGGAGTGGAACACACCATCTCTCTACACCCCATACCCAATTTGTAGGCCTAATGCAGTGTAGTTTCCAACAACTACTAAACGAGAGCATGAAGATCGAAGCAATGGAGAGGAAACCTGGGGAACACCTTGGAGTGGAACACACCATCTCTCTACACCCCATACCCAATTTGTAGGCCTAATGCAGCGTAGTTTCCAACAACTACTAAACGAGAGCCAGAAGATCGAAGCTCAGGAAAGGCAACCTGGAGAACACCTTGGAGTGGAACACACCATCTCTCTACACCCCATACCCAATTTGTAGGCCTAATGCAGCGTAGTTTCCAACAACTACTAAAGGAGAGCATGAAGATCGAAGCAATGGAGATGAAACCTGGGGAACACCTTGGAGTGTAACACACCATCTCTCTACACCCCATACCCAATTTGTAGGCCTAATGCAGTGTAGTTTCCAACAACTACTAAACGAGAGCCGGAAGATCGAAGCTCAGGAAAGGCAACCTGGAGAACACCTTGGAGTGGAACACACCATCTCTCTACACCCCATACCCAATTTGTAGGCCTAATGCAGCGTAGTTTCCAACAACTACTAAAGGAGAGCATGAAGATCGAAGCAATGGAGATGAAACCTGGGGAACACCTTGGAGTGTAACACACCATCTCTCTACACCCCATACCCAATTTGTAGGCCTAATGCAGTGTAGTTTCCAACAACTACTAAACGAGAGCATGAAGATCGAAGCAATGGAGAGGAAACCTGGGGAACACCTTGGAGTGGAACACACCATCTCTCTACACCCCATACCCAATTTGTAGGCCTAATGCAGCGTAGTTTCCAACAACTACTAAACGAGAGCCAGAAGATCCAAGCTCAGGAAAGGCAACCTGGAGAACACCTTGGAGTGGAACACACCATCTCTCTACACCCCATACCCAATTTGTAGGCCTAATGCAGCGTAGTTTCCAACAACTACTAAAGGAGAGCATGAAGATCGAAGCAATGGAGATGAAACCTGGGGAACACCTTGGAGTGTAACACACCATCTCTCTACACCCCATACCCAATTTGTAGGCCTAATGCAGTGTAGTTTCCAACAACTACTAAACGAGAGCCGGAAGATCGAAGCTCAGGAAAGGCAACCTGGAGAACACCTTGGAGTGGAACACACCATCTCTCTACACCCCATACCCAATTTGTAGGCCTAATGCAGCGTAGTTTCCAACAACTACTAAACGAGAGCATGAAGATCAAAGCAATGGAGAGGAAACCTGGGGAACACCTTGGAGTGTAACACACCATCTCTCTACACCTCATACCCAATTTGTAGGCCTAATGCAGTGTAGTTTCCAACAACTACTAAACGAGAGCCGGAAGATCGAAGCTCAGGAAAGGCAACCTGGAGAACACCTTGGAGTGGAACACACCATCTCTCTACACCCCATACCCAATTTGTAGGCCTAATGCAGCGTAGTTTCCAACAACTACTAAACGAGAGCATGAAGATCGAAGCAATGGAGAGGAAACCTGGGGAACACCTTGGAGTGTAACACACCATCTCTCTACACCCCATACCCAATTTGTAGGCCTAATGCAGTGTAGTTTCCAACAACTACTAAACGAGAGCCGGAAGATCGAAGCTCAGGAAAGGCAACCTGGAGAACACCTTGGAGTGTAACACACCATCTCTCTACATCCAATACCCAATTTGTAGGCCTAATGCAGTGTAGTTTCCAACAACTACTAAACGAGAGCATGAAGATCGAAGCATTGGCGAGGAAACCTGGGGAACACCTTGGAGTAGAACACACCATCTCTCTACACCCCATACCCAATTTGTAGGCCTAATGCAGCGTAGTTTCCAACAACTACTAAACGAGAGCATGAAGATCAAAGCATTGGCGAGGAAACCTGGGGAACACCTTGGAGTGGAACACACCATCTCTCTACACCCCATACCCAATTTGTAGGCCTAATGCAGTGTAGTTTCCAACAACTAGTAAATGAGAGCATGAAGATCGAAGCAATGGAGAGGAAACCTGGGGAACACCTTGGAGTGTAACACACCATCTCTCTACACCCCATACCCAATTTGTAGGCCTAATGCAGTGTAGTTTCCAACAACTACTAAATGAGAGCATGAAGATCGAAGCAATGGAGAGGAAACCTGGGGAACACCTTGGAGTGGAACACACCATCTCTCTACACCCCATACCCAATTTGTAGGCCTAATGCAGTATAGTTTCCAACAACTACTAAACGAGAGCATGAAGATCGAAGCATTGGCGAGGAAACCTGGGGAACACCTTGGAGTGGAACACACCATCTCTCTACACCCCATACCCAATTTGTAGGCCTAATGCAGTGTAGTTTCCAACAACTACTAAACGAGAGCATGAAGATCGAAGCAATGGAGAGGAAACCTGGGGAACACCTTGGAGTGGAACACACCATCTCTCTACACCCCATACCCAATTTGTAGGCCTAATGCAGTGTAGTTTCCAACAACTACTAAACGAGAGCATGAAGATCGAAGCAATGGAGAGGAAACCTGGGGAACACCTTGGAGTGGAACACACCATCTCTCTACACCCCATACCCAATTTGTAGGCCTAATGCAGTGTAGTTTCCAACAACTACTAAACGAGAGCATTAAGATCGAAGCAATGGCGAGGAAACCTGGGGCACACCTTGGGGAGGCAGACACCGTTAGTAGGCCCTACCAAAGTTGTAGCCCCAATGCAGTTTTAAAATTCCTAGAGGCTGAAATCAAGACTATTGACGCTCAGCTTTTTTCAAAGGAACACAGCTGAATTGAGTGGCGCAGACAGACACAGGTAGTAGGACTTAAACCAAAAATGTGGCTCACTGCAGCTTAAAAAAGTTACAGGGGTACACAAGCAGCAGTGCTCTGGGCAGTGGAGGACAATTTCAATAGTGGACTGCAGACAGACTTTGTACGCCTACTATTAAAAAAAGGATGCTCTATGCAATTAAAAATAGGTTCCAGGGGTCCACGGGCAGCAGTGGTGTGGTCAGTGGACGAGTATTGGAAGGAGGGACCGCAGACAGGCGTAGTAGGCCTAACATAACAAAATTAGGCTGTAGACACTGTAAAATTGGTTCCAGGGGTACACGGGCAGCAGTGGTGTGGTCAGCGGAGGAAAATTGGAATTAGGGACTGCAGACAGACTTTGTAGGCTGTCCCCTGTGGACCATGCATCCAACACATTAACCCAGTGCGCCGTAATGGACACGTAACTTTTTGTGGACATGCCTACTGGTCCATGCGTCTCTTGTCAGGTGCACCTTTCTACTGTTTGATTGCCTGAGTGCTATGACAATGCAGACTTTTTCATGCCGCTGGAGGGCTGGGATGGCTTTTCTCGCAAAAGAAATGTCGACTGGGTAGCTTGAACCGTTGCACAGCGTAGTTCATCTGGGCTTTCTAAATATAAAACAAAGAAAAAAAAGGAGGCTACATGCACTTTCAGCTGGGTTCCAGGGGTACACGGCCAGCATTGGTCTGGTCAGTGGAGAACTATTGGAAGGAAGGACCGCAGACAGGCTTCGAAGGCCTAACATAATAACAGATGGCTGTAGGCAATTTTAAATTGGTTCCAGGGGTACACGGGCAGCAGTGGTGTGGTCAGTGGAGGCCCAGTGGAAGGAGTGACCGCAGACAGGCATCGAAGGCCTAACATAATAACAGATGGCTGTAGGCAATTTTAAATTGGTTCCAGGGGTACACGGGCAGCAGTGGTGTGGTCAGTGGAGGCCTAGTGGAAGGAGTGACCGCAGACAGGCATCGAAGGCCTAACATAATACCAGATGGCTGTAGGCAATGTTAAATTGGTTCCAGGGGAACACGGGCAGCAGTGGCCTGGTCAGTGTAGTAGTAGTAAAAAGAACGGACCGCAGACAGGCTTCGAAGGCCTAACATAATAAAATTGGGCTGGCTGTAGGCAATTTTAAATTGGTTCCAGGGGTACACGGGCAGCAGTGGTGTGGTCAGTGGAGGCCTAGTGGAAGGAGTGACCGCAGACAGGCATCGAAGGCCTAACATAATAACACATGGCTGTAGGCAATTTTAAATTGGTTGCAGGGGAACACGGGCAGCAGTGGCCTGGTCAGTGTAGTAGTAGTAGAAAGAACGGGCCGCAGACAGGCTTCGAAGGCCTAACATAATAAAATTGGGCTGGCTGTAGGCAATTTTAAATTGGTTCCAGGGGTACACGGGCAGCAGTGGTGTGGTCAGTGGAGGCCTAGTGGAAGGAGTGACCACAGACAGGCATCGAAGGCCTAACATAATAACACATGGCTGTAGGCAATTTTAAATTGGTTCCAGGGGAACACGGGCAGCAGTGGCCTGGTCAGTGTAGTAGTAGTAGAAAGAACGGACCGCAGACAGGCATCGAAGGCCTAAAATAAAAAAATTGGGCTGGCTGTAGGCAATTTTAAATTGGTTCCAGGGGTACACGGGCAGCAGTGGTGTGGTCAGTGGAGGCCTAGTGGAAGGAGTGACCGCAAACAGGCATCGAAGGCCTAACATGATAACAGATGGCTGTAGGCAATTTTAAATTGGTTCCAGGGGAACACGGGCAGCAGTGGCCTGGTCAGTGTAGTAGTAGTAGAAAGAACGGACTGCAGACAGGCTTCGAAGGCCTAACATAATAAAATTGGGCTGGCTGTCGGCAATTTTAAATTGGTTCCAGGGGTACACGGGCAGCAGTGCTGTGGTCAGTGGAGGCCTAGTGGAAGGAGGGACCGCAGACAGGCTTCGAAGGCCTAACATAAAAAAAATAGGGCTGTTGGCAATTTAAAATTGGTTCCAGTGGTACAAGGGCAGCAGTACAATGGTCAGTGGAGGCCTAGTGGAAGGAGGGACCGCAGACAGGCTTCGAAGGCCTAACATAAAAAAATAGGGCTGTTGGCAATTTAAAATTGGTTCCAGGGGTACACGGGCAGCAGTACAATGGTCAGTGGAGGCCTAGTGGAAGGAGGGACCGCAGACAGGCTTCGAAGGCCTAACATAACAAAAATGTCAATACAATGGTATTGTCAGTGCCAGGCATTGAAGGATGTCAGCCCATAGACTAAACATTGGTGGAGCTGTGAGAGATAATTTTGCAAGTGGTAGAGCACTGTTTGAGCTGGGGGGGGGGAACTGTCTTGTGGCCGGCGGTACAGGCCCAGGGCCCCTCATATTACAACGGTGTGTCTGACGTTGGGTGCGCACCACCACCGCCAGAGACACTTTATTGTACTATGAGGGACCCAGTGGCAGTGCCGTCGACCAAAAGCGGGCACACCCACCTCTTCAGACAAACAGCACTCTCACGGGTGCTGGCGCCAAGTGGCGATACCACGGCCCCGTGTGGGGAGTTTGGCCATTTAGTGAGGTGTAAACATGACATATGCTGGACAATCAGGTGCAGAAAATTACGAGATTGGAAAAGTCATTCAGAATAGTCCACAGGCAAGACCTTTTCATAGGAAAGCTAGGTGTCAGCCGGGCAAGGTGGGGCAAAAGATTTCGAAATCCAGTTGTGGTTCATTTTAATGAAGGTTAGATCATCTACATTTTGGGTAGCCAGACGAGTCCTTTTTTCTGTTAGTATTGAACCTGCAGCACTGAATACTCTTTCTGATAGGACACTAGCTGCCGGGCAAGCAAGCTCCTGCAATGCATATTCTGCCAATTCTGGCCAGGTGTCTAATTTGGATGCCCAGTAATCAAATGGGAATGACGGTTGAGGTAGAACGTCGATAAGGGATGAAAAATAGTTTGTAACCATACTGGACAAATGTTGTCTCCTGTCACTTTGAATTGATGCTGCAGTACCTGTCCTGTCAGCGGTCATAGCAAAATCACTCCACAACCTGGTCAGAAAACCCCTCTGGCCAACGCCACTTCTGATTTCTGCCCCTCTAACACCTCTGGTCTGCTGGCCCCTGCAGCTCGTGTGAGAACGATCACGGGCGCTGTGTGCAGGGAATGCCAGAAGCAAACGGTCAACAAGAGTTGATTGTTTGGTTGCTAATATTATTTCCAAGTTGTCATGTGGCATTATATTTTGCAATTTGCCTTTATAGCGAGGATCAAGGAGGCAGGCCAACCAGTAATCGTCATCGTTCATCATTTTAGTAATGCGTGTGTCCCTTTTGAGGATACGTAAGGCATAATCCGCCATGTGGGCCAAAGTTCCAGTTCTCAAATCTGCGGTTGTGCTTGGTTGAGGGGCAGTTTCAGGCAAATCCACGTCACTTGTGTCCCTCCAAAAACCAGAACCCAGCCTTGCCGCGCCAACAATTTCCAGTGGCCCTGGAAAAGCTTCCTCATTAAAAATATAATCATCCCCATCATCCTCCTCGTCCTCCTCCTCCTCTTCGCCCGCTACCTCGTCCTGTACACTGCCCTGGCCAGACAATGGCTGACTGTCATCAAGGCTTTCCTCTTCCTCAGCTGCAGACGCCTGATCCTTTATGTGCGTCAAACTTTGCATCAGCAGACGCATTAGGGGGATGCTCATGCTTATTATGGCGTTGTCTGCACTAACCAGCCATGTGCATTCCTCAAAACACTGAAGGACTTGACACATGTCTTGAATCTTCGACCACTGCACACCTGACAACTCCATGTCTGCCATCCTACTGCCTGCCCGTGTATGTGTATCCTCCCACAAAAACATAACAGCCCGCCTCTGTTCGCACAGTCTCTGAAGCATGTGCAGTGTTGAGTTCCACCTTGTTGCAACGTCTATGATTAGGCGATGCTGGGGAAGGTTCAAAGAACGCTGATAGGTCTGCATACGGCTGGAGTGTACGGGTGAACGGCGGATATGTGAGCAAAGTCCACGCACTTTGAGGAGCAGGTCGGATAACCCCGGATAACTTTTCAGGAAGCACTGCACCACCAGGTTTAAGGTGTGAGCCAGGCAAGGAATGTGTTTCAGTTGGGAAAGGGAGATGGCAGCCATGAAATTCCTTCCGTTATCACTCACTACCTTGCCTGCCTCAAGATCTACAGTGCCCAGCCACGACTGCATTTCTTTCTGCAAGAACTCGGACAGAACTTCCGCGGTGTGTCTGTTGTCGCCCAAACACTTCATAGGCAATACAGCCTGCTGACGTTTGCCAGTAGCTGCCCCATAATGGGAGACCTGGTGTGCAACAGTGGCAGCTGCGGATGGAGTGGTTGTGTGGATGCCGTCTGTGGACGAGCTCTCGCTTCTGCAGGAGGACGAGGAGGAGGAGGAGGGGTGCGAACGGCTACAGCCAACTGTTTCCTAGACCGTGGGCTAGGCAGAACTGTCCCAAACTTGCTGTCCCCTGTGGACCCTGCATCCACAACATTCGCCCAGTGTGCCGTGATGGATACGTAACGTCCCTGGCCATGCCTACTGGTCCATGCATCTGTTGTCAGGTGCACCTTTGTGCTCACAGATTGCCTGAGTGCATGGACGATGCGCTCTTTAACATGCTGGTGGAGGGCTGGGATGGCTTTTCTGGAAAAAAAGTGTCGACTGGGTAGCTCGTAGCGTGGTACAGCGTAGTCCATCAGGGCTTTGAAAGCTTCGCTTTCAACTAACCGGTAGGGCATCATCTCTAACGAGATTAGTCTAGCTATGTGGGCGTTCAAACCCTGTGTACGCGGATGCGAGGCTAAGTACTTCCTTTTTCTAACCATAGTCTCATGTAGGGTGAGCTGGACTGGAGAGCTGGAGATCGTGGAACTAGCGGGTGTGCCGGTGGACATGGCAGACTGAGAGACAGTGGGAGATGGTATTGTTGCCGCCGGTGCCCTAGATGCAGTGTTTCCTACTACGAAACTGGTGATTCCCTGACCCTGACTGCTTTGGCCTGGCAAAGAAACCTGCACAGATACTGCAGGTGGTGCGGAAAATGGTGGCCCTACACTGCCGGAAGGGATGTTGCGTTGATGACTAGCTTCATTGGCCGAGGGTGCTACAACCTTAAGGGACGTTTGGTAGTTAGTCCAAGCTTGCAAATGCATGGTGGTTAAATGTCTATGCATGCAACTTGTATTGAGACTTTTCAGATTCTGCCCTCTGCTTAAGGTAGTTGAACATTTTTGACAGATGACTTTGTGCGGATCAATTGGATGTTGTTTAAAAAAATGCCAGACTGCACTCTTTCTAGCATCGGATACCTATTCAGGCATTGCAGACTGAGCTTTAACCGGATGGCCACGCTGTCCTCCAACAGGTTTTGGCTTTGCCACGCGTTTTGGGCAAGATACGGGCCCGGCAGATGGAACCTGTTGCGATGTTGATGCCTGCTGCGGCCCCTCCTCCTCCGCTTCAGAACTGCTGCCACCTGCACCCTGTTCCCCCAATGGCTGCCAATCGGGGTCAAGAACTGGGTCATCTATTACCTCTTCTTGTAGCTCGTGTGCAACTTCGTCTGTGTCACCGTGTCGGTCGGTGGTATAGCGTTCGTGATGGGGCAACATAGTCTCATCAGGGTCTGATTCTTGATCAGCACCCTGCGAGGGCAATGTTGTGGTCTGAGTCAAAGGACCAGCATAGTAGTCTGGCTGTGGCTGTGCATCAGTGCACTCCATGTCAGATTCAACTTGTAATGGGCATGGACTGTTAACTGCTTCACTTTCTAAGCCAGGGACGGTATGTGTAAAGAGCTCCATGGAGTAACCCGTTGTGTCGCCTGCTGCATTCTTCTCTGTTGTTGTTTTTGCTGAAGAGGACAAGGAAGCGACTTGTCCCTGACCGTGAACATCCACTAACGACGCGCTGCTTTTACATTTACCAGTTTCACAAGAGGAGGCAAAAGAGCTAGAGGCTGAGTCAGCAAGATAAGCCAAAACTTGCTCTTGCTGCTCCGGCTTTAAAAGCGGTTTTCCTACTCCCAGAAAAGGGAGCGTTCGAGGCCTTGTGTAGCCAGACGACGAACCTGGCTCCACAGCTCCAGATTTAGGTGCAATATTTTTTTTCCCACGACCACCTGATGCTCCACCACTACCACTACCCTCATTACCAGCTGACAATGAACGCCCCCGGCCACGACCTCTTCCACCAGACTTCCTCATTGTTTTAAAAACGTAACCAAACTAACGGTATTTGTTGCTGTCACACAACTTACACGGTGAGCTATAACTTCAGTATGATTTAGCTACCCCTTTACAGGTGGGTGAGACCACAACGAAAATCAGGCACAATGTTACACACTCTGTTTTTGGTGGCACCAAATGAGAAAGATGCCACACACGCAGGACTGTCACTGAAGCACAAATGTTAATATTAATCTCCCACTGTTTTTTTTTATTTTTTTTATTTTTTTCAGGGAGACTATAGAAACAAAATAAAATAAAATGATTTTTTCAGGAAGAATTTAGAAACCAAATAACATAAAATGATTTTTCCAATGACAATTTAGAAACCAAATAAAAAAAAAAAAATAGGCTTTCTATGGCCCACTGAGTGAGAGATGACGCACACAGGAGTCAGGAGTGGCACACAAGCCCAGAGGCCAATATTGTTCTCCCAATGATTGATGTAGTGATTTTTTCAGGTAGATTTTGGAACCCAAATCAAGCTAAAAAAATAATAGGCTTTCTATGGCCCACAATTGGAGAGAGAGAGAGAGATGGCACACCCAGGAGTCAAGACTGGCACACAAGCAGAAAGGGCAATATTAATCTCCCACTGATTTTTTTTTGTTTTTCAGGGAGACTTTAGAAAAAAAAAATAATAAAAAAAAATGATTTTTTCAGGAATAATTTAGAAACCAAATAAAATAAAATGATTTTTTCAGGGAGAATTTAGAAAACAAATAAAACAAAAAATAGGCTTTCTATGGCCCACTGAGTGAGAGATGACGCACACAGGAGTCAGGAGTGGCACACAAGCCCAGAGGCCAATATTGTTCTCCCAATGATTGATGTAGTGATTTTTTCAGGTAGATTTTGGAACCCAAATCAAGCTAAAAAAAATAATAGGCTTTCTATGGCCCACAATTGGAGAGAGAGAGAGATGGCACACCCAGGAGTCAAGACTGGCACACAAGCAGAAAGGGCAATATTAATCTCCCACTGATTTGATTTTTTTTTTTTTCAGGGAGACTTTAGAAAAAAAAAATAATTAAAAAAAAATGATTTTTTCAGGAAGAATTTAGAAACCAAATAAAATAATATGATTTTTTCAGGGAGAATTTAGAAAACAAATAAAACAAAAAATAGGCTTTCTATGGCCCACTGACTGAGAGATGGCACACACAGGAGTCAGGAGTGGCACACAAGCCCAGAGGCCAATATTAATCTCCCACTTTTTTTTTTTTTTTCAGGGAAAATTTATAAACCCAATAAAAAAAATTATAAATAGGCTTTCTATGGCCCACTATCTGAGAGAGAGAGAGATGGCACGCTTAGGACTGGCACACAAGCCCAAAGGCCAATATTAATCTCCCTTTTTTTTCAGGGAGAATTTATAAAACCAAAAAAAATAAATAAATAGGCTTTCTATGGCCCACTATTTGTGAGAGAGATGGCACGCTCAGGACTGGCACACAAGCCCAGAGGCCAATATTAATCTCCCACTTTTTTTTTTTCAGGGAAAATTTATAAACCCAATAAAAAAAATAATAAATAGGCTTTCTATGGCCCAGTATCTGAGAGAGAGAGATGGCACACTTAGGACTGACACACAAGCCCAAAGGCCAATATTAATCTCCCACTGATTGATTTATTGATTTTTTCAGGTAGAATTTAGAACCCAAATAAAGCAAAAAAAAAAAATAGACTTTCTATGGCCCACTCAATGAGTGATGATGCACACAGGAGTCAGGAGTGGCACACAAGCCCTGAGGCCAATATTTTTCTCCCACTGATTGATGTAGTGATTTTTTCAGGTAGATTTTGGAACCCAAATCAAGCAAAAAAAAAAATAGGCTTTCTATGGCCCACTGACTGAGAGATGGCACACAAGCCCTGAGGCCAATATTTTTCTCCCACTGATTGATGTAGTGATTTTTTCAGGTAGATTTTAGAACCCAAATCAAGCAAAAAAATAAATAGGCTTTCTATGGCCCACTGAGTGAGAGATGGCACAGACAGGGATGGCACTCTAGCAGAAATGCCAATCTTAATCTCCCACAAAAAAATAAATAAATAAAAAAGGAACTGTCCTTCAATTACTATCTCCCTGCAGTAATCTCAGCCAGGTATGGCAGGCAGCAATAAGGAGTGGACTGATGCACAAATTAAATAAAAAGTATGGACAAACAAACAAGATAGCTGTGCAGAAAGGAAGGAACAAGAGGATTTGTGCTTTGAAAAAAGCAGTTGGTTTGCACAGCGGCGTACACACAGCAATGCAGCTATCAGGGAGCCTTCTAGGGCAGCCCAATGAGCTACAGCGCTGAGAAAAAAAAAATGTAGCTTCCACTGTCCCTGCACACCGAAGGTGGTGTTGGACAGTGCAAATCGCTACAGCACAAGCGGTTTGGTGGTTAATGGACCCTGCCTAACGCTATCCCTGCTTCTGACGAAGCGGCAGCAACCTCTCCCTAAGCTCAGATCAGCAGCAGTAAAATGGCGGTCGGCGGGAACGCCCCTTTATAGCCCCTGTGACGCCGCAGACAGCAAGCCAATCACTGCAATGCCCTTCTCTAAGATGGTGGGGACCAGGACCTATGTCATCACGCTGCCCACACTCTGCGTTTACCTTCATTGGCTGAGAAATGGCGCTTTTCGCGTCATTGAAACGCGACTTTGGCGCGAAAGTCGCGTACCGCATGGCCGACCCCGCACAGGGGTCGGATCGGGTTTCATGAAACCCGACTTTGCCAAAAGTCGGCGACTTTTGAAAATGAACGACCCGTTTCGCTCAACCCTAGTTATAACATGTACATGACCACCAACCAGCCTTATACTCTTCAGTCAGCGTTCTATACGGCCTATTCACACAGGAGGACACACTTCTCTGTGCACACAGCGACTGCTAATATCTTTTGTGCACATAGAATGTCCTGTTCTTGGGAGCGCATGTCCTGTTTACCGGGGCAATATGCTACCAAGAACCTTGATTTTTAAGCCGGCTAAAAATCGTCTCACGTGACTACTAATCATTTTGCTCTTAAATCAGGTGATTACTGACCTATTTGAATGAGTCAATAATCAGGAAGACGCTCTTACAATGACACATTTCATGATTATTGGCTCATCTAAATTGGCCATAATTCAGTGGCTGTTGGCTATGGAGGTCCGCAACACAAAGCGTTTTGAGTGTATGCTGCTGACCTGTACTTAGACTATTTAGAGCGCAAGAGTACAGAAGTTACAAGACGTGGGCCTGTGTGCTTAAAAATGCCAGGGCTGAATTTCAGTTCCAGTCCGGCCCTGGTACCCACTGTCAACTCTTATTTCAGTAATGAGAAAATCTGTTTTTGGTGAACACAAATTTTACCTATGAATTGAGAATTTTAACCCCTTCATGTCGCAGCCCTTTTTAGTTTTTGCGTTTTCGTTTTTCGCTCCCCTCTTTCCCAGAGCCATGACTTTTTTATATTTCCGTCAATATGGCCATGTGAGGCAAACAAAAAAGGAAAAATTGAGTCCGCACCAACAGCACGCTAGATCATCAGCACTTACTCGTCACAGCTGACTTTGCGTTACATTGCCAATAGCGGAATTCGGCTGCTCATTCAAGTGAAGAGTGAGTCCAAACAAATAGACCCGTAGAAGCGTGGCAGCGAAAGTGCAATCCCACACTTGTTTTTTGTTTGGCTTTTTTGCTAGGTTCACTAAGTGCTAAAACTTGGAAGATAGCCGTAGGCACTACTATAAATTGTGGTGCACAAGTAGGTGCCCAAACCGTACTTATGTTGTAGATAAACTTGGCACACACGTGGTCAAATGAAAGTGAGATTTAATTGAAAGAGAGTACATACAATATTGACGTTTCGGTCTCAGGTTAGACCTTCATCAATGTACCTCTCTTAGAGTATTTCATAGATTGACGTTCTAATAGGAGATTAATCCCTCTGCTTGTGGCTGGTACAGCTATAAATAGCAGGCTACACTTGGCGCCGGTGCTGTGCTGTGCGGACGCGGCATCCACCGCTCGTCCTGAGTGTGTGTGACACTCAGGACGAGCCAGGCTAAAGCTGACAGCTGGTGATTGGTATTCTCAGGCTGGTAAGGAGACACGGATATTGGCCCCCTAATCTAAAAATAGCTGCTTGCAGCCACCCAGAAATGGATCATCTATTAGATGTGCCAATTCTGGCACTTTGCCTGACTCCTCTCACTTGCCCTGTGGCAGTAGTAAGTGGGGTTCTTTTCATATTTCTGGGGTTGATGTCACCTTTGTATTGTAAATAAACAGACAGAAAAGTTCTTTAATTGAAAGAATGACACAGTTCCTTTAATGAATCTAAATTAAACCATACTCACGCCATCACCCATCCCACTGAAGCCATGGTCTCCTGTAATAAAACAAAAATAAAAAACAACTATATCCCACACCTGTCTGTCGTTCTGTCCCACGCCGTAATCCATTTCTGGGGATAGACAACATTCAACAGGGAAGGTGCCAAGATGAGTCCGTCCAGGCTGAGAGCCACTGAGGAATGAGCTGCTGCGCGCGCAACATCAGTGACTAGCGAAGACGTCATTGTGGTTACCGCGGGCACTGAGGCTGGGTTCCCAACTGAGCCCCCGAACTGTGGTGACCTTGGTGAGATCAGCACTGCACCGTGAGACTATTTTTTATTATTATTCATTCGTAGCGCAATTGATGGGTCAATTGATGCCACTTTTCATGGTGTCTGCCCCTAATTTTAGCTGTTTGGGAATCTTTTTGGCCCCCCCTGAAGGTGATGTCCATGCATTTGGTTTTGCCTCCCATTGAAGTCAATGGGGTTTGGATATGTTCATCAAACTGTTCAGCAAACATCGGGACGTTCGTTGATCCGAACTGACGCTTGAAAGATTTGCTCATCTCTAATCACAACAACCAGTCAGAAGTAATCATACTTAAGAAAAAAAAAACATTTGGTCGCTACTGTATAACACAAAGTGTCTTATTTTCACATGTACTATTTATTAATGAAATAATAATAAAAAAAGAAAAGAAAAAAAAACTGTATTCTTTAATACTTTGTCAAAGTAGTCATGTTTAATTATTAAAAAACCTAGGCCCCACACAAACAGCTTCTAATGTCAGTATATAGAATGTGAGCATTGTGCTCTCTGGCAGCTGTTAGTCTCGCTTTTTGTCAGCTGTTAAATGTGCAGTGGTGAAATCTCTAGTCACATGGGGACACCATGATGTTCTACACAAAAATACCATAAGAGCAAATGGGAGAGAACTCTGCTAGACACCATCTGTTGAATGGGACAAGCAACAAAGCCACCCAGGTTTTCATCACATGTTCATGAATTCCCTAGATGTCTATATCATGTGGTAGGTAGTATATATTTTCAAAGTAGTAAAAACTCAAAATCTAGTGAACAGCCAATAACACAATAAGACATAAGATATTATGTTTTTTCTTTAAAAAATGAATAAAAATAATAATAATAATAGTAAATCAGAAATATTTAATTCTTATTTATAAATTATATAATTATTTAAAGGGAATATATAACCTAAATTATTTTTTATAATATTTATTACTCTATAATGTTAATTTTTTTTTTCTAATATATGGCATAGTCTGATTATAGATTTGTTTTTATTGTATTTACATGAATAAGCGGCCATTCATCTTGCAGGAGCTGCTGTTAACAGCATTTAGTGATATGCAGCTGTTTAGTATTTGAGAGAGCTTTCTGAGCATGTTCTGTGACCTGTGCAGAGGTTGCTGTGGAGGTGATCTGTGACCATCACCTACTGTGAAGGTGGTGATCTTGTTTTATCAATATTCAAGGAATTCATTTGAATGTAAGATTTCAGGAGTTTTGTATATAGGTATATTATGGGAAATTAAATGGTTATTCCCATATAACATTCTAGCTATTTCTGTAAGTTACTTAGACAAAAAATATTGGTTACTGAAAAAAGGCACATTCTAAAGGTTAGCATACATATAAATTACCGTAGTTGGCATTTAAAGAGGTTGTAATGATAAAAATTACCTCCCCTTAGGATAAAGTCATTAATATCAGATCACTGAGAGATCGACCCTGACACCTTCATAGAAAAAATCTTCTATCCATGATGTCCTTGCAGCAGCTGATATATATTTCATGCCAGTTACATGTTGCTTGGAAGCAACCATTCAAGGTGGGTGGACTCCCTTCCTTGCTGTTAGGTGTCAAGTTCGCACCGCTGCACAGGGGGAATCTTGATGTCTGCTGCAGTCTCCCATTCTCCTCCAGCCACAGTGGAACCTGCTATGCGGAGACGTCAGTCACAGCATCTGGCTCAACCTGATACTGCGCAAATGGTAACTGCTGCTTTTCCAGGCTCTGCCTCTGTAGCCAGCACTGAGCAGCAGTGAGCAGGCCTTTCTGGGACTAAGTACTGCTTTTCCCATATTGAGCATGACCCCAGTGAGGACCTCTCATTGGAGGTCTGAGGTCAGACACTCAGGTCCTGTAGCAGCTCCTATTGGTTCACAAGGAAGGTCCTGAAGAGCTGCCTGCAACTATAAAAGGTTTGCATGGCCGCACGGCCATGCATTAGTATTAATTGTGTTTGGCTTATGCCAGTGGATACTCTACCACTCTGTATATATGTGGTCTGAGGCTGTTTAGCTTTGAGGCTCTACACTCAGGCAGGCAGCTAGTGTCAGTGGGGGCAATTAGACTTGGCATAGCATCTGGTTCCTTCATGTGTGCGGTTAGCACAGAAGAGTTCCAGAGCATGCACAATCCTAGTTAGGGTAATAGTTTCTGTGTACAGTGTGACTCTGTGAGGCAACAGAGCTTGCTTCCATTTCACACGGGGTGAAGTTTAACCCATGTGTGAGCTCAGTGTCTATACGCCATTAATTTGCAGCAAGTATTTCTGCATGGTGGACCCCGGGCTGCGAGCGCACCTTGTATCTATCTTTCTATTACTCGGTGCGTTCCACTAGCCCTAACAGTATACTAGCGCCAGGGTCTGGCTAGTAATGGCGGACGAACAGCGACTGCAGCGGTACATCCAGCAGCTGGAGGGCAGGTTGGTGGCTCTCGAGCATTTAACCTCAGCTGTGGATGTTATTGCAGTAGCTGTTCAGGCTGCTAGCGTGGCTGCAGCAAGTTTGTCCACTGCCACCCTTTTTCTGACCTTATCCCGCCTCCCACTGCCAGATAAATACTCTGGTGACAGCAAGTCATGTAGGGGATTTGTGAGCCAGTGAACTATACACCTCGAGCTCCTGGCTGCACGTTTTCCCACAGAGCAGGCAAAAGTGGGATTCATTATATCCCTTCTGTCAGACAAGGCATTGGAGTGGGCTACGCCGCTGTGGGAGCACGACGATCATGTGGTGTAGAGTGCTCCTCGGTTTCTGAGCACTCTGAAACAGGTCTTTTTAGGACCTTGAGTCACCCATGATACAGCGCTCCAACTGCTGGCATTGACTCAGGGTTCGTCCATGGTCAGCCATTTTGCAGTCCACTTCCGGACTTTAGCATCTGAGCTTGAGTGGCCGGAAAAAGCCCTCATCCCTGTATTTTGGAGGGTGCTGGCTGACCATTTGATGGATGCTTTGGCCATTAGGGAGATTCCTGCCACACTGGAGGAGCTAAAAGCAGTATCAACTCGCATTGACCTTCGTTTTAACGATCGAAGGTTGGAGCGAGCCCAATGTAGGCAGAGGTTTCAGCTGGCTCCCACCTTCGCCAAACCTCTGGAATCTCTGGTCCAGGCGTCCGAGTCACATGAGGCCACGGAGGTGTCATGAGTGGGATCTAAATCCCAGACCGCTCGTGCCCTCAAGGTCTGTCATGTTTGCCGGCAGTCAGAACATCTTGCCTCCAGGTGTGCTCAGTGGTCGGGAAAACGTCAATGTCTAGTGGTTGTAGGAGGAGGTACACTAGACACAGCGACGTTTTCCTCCAAATTGTCCTTCAAGGGGACAATTACCATAGGCCCATGCACTCTTATAGTAGAGCTTTGCATGGACTCCAGGGCGGAGGGCAATTTTATGTCATCTGCTTTCGACAAACGACACGCAATACTCCTGGTGATGCTCGCCAAACCTGTGACCGTACGAGTGGTAAATGGGTCGACACTGCCCTCACAGATTACACACCAAACCATCCCATTTACTCTATCCATGTCTCCATCTCATCAGGAGATTATCTCCCTACTAGTCATTCCCAAGGGAATTGATGAGGTCTTGTTGGGGATACCATGGTTACGCTACCACTCTTCTCATATAGAGTGGTCGTCAGGGAGAATTCTGGGATGGAGTAAATCTTGTGAGGGTAGATGTCTGAGGGAGTGTGTTCAGGTTGCTACAACTGAAGTACCTGTAGATCTTTCCTCTCTCCCCAAGCACTATTGGCCCTATGCGGGCGTGTTTTCCAAAAGGGCTGCAGAGGTCCTTCCTCTTCACCGCCCCTATGACTGTCCTATTGACCTCTTGCCTGGTGCTTTGCCTCCCCAGAGTCGAGTCTATCCGTTATCTCTCCCGGAGACGGAGGCAATGTCTCAGTACATCCAAGAGAATCTGGCAAGAGGATTCATTAGGAAGTCAGTGTCACCTGCAGGGGCTGGGTTCTTCTTCGTGCAGAAGAAGAACAGAGAACTACATCCATGCATAGACTACAGGGGTCTTAACGCCATCACAGTTAAGACTAAGTATCAACTGCCCCTGATATCTGAGCTCTTTAATAGGCTGCGGGGAGCAAGGGTATTTACTAAACTAGATCTGCGGGGTGCTTACAACCTGATTTGCATCTGTGAGGGGGACGAATGGAAGACGGCTTTTAAAACCAGTGATGGGCACTATGAATACCTGGTGATGCCCTTTGGGCTCTGTAACGCCCCAACCGTTTTCCAAGACTTTGTGAACGATATCTTCCGGGATATGGTCACCACCTCGGTCGTAGCCTATTTGGATGATATTCTCATCTACTCTCCAGATATAAACTCCCACCTGAGAGATGTTTGCAAAGTCTTCGACCTCTTACGAGCAAACTCCCTCTACGCCAAGTTGGAGAAGTGTGTGTTTGAGCAGGAGTCCTTGCCTTTCCTTAGCTGTATCATCTCCACCCAGGGATTGGCTATGGATCCTGCAAAGCTACAGGCTGTGATGGACTGGCAGGAACCCCATTCTCTTAAAGTGGTACAGCACTTTATGGGGTTCATTAATTACTATTGCCAGTTCATCCCCCACTTCTCAACTTTGGTAGCTCCCTTGGTTGCCCTCACCAAGAAGGGAGCAAATCACAAATTGTGGTCGGAGGAGGTCTCCAAGGCCTTTCTCTCTTTTAAGTCACACTTCGCTATTGCTCCCATTCTACATCGCCCCGATGTTGATAAACCATTTGTCATGGAGGTGGATGCCTCTTCCGTCAGTGCTGGAACAGTCCTCTTCCAGAAGGATACTCAAGGTCGGAAGCATCCTTGCTTCTTTTTCTCCAAGACCATCACGCCTGCGGAGAGGAATTATTCCATCGGGGACAGGGAGTTGCTAGCCATGAAGTTGGCCTTCTCAGAATGGAGACACCTCCTGGAGGGGGCTCGCTTTCCTTTCCAAGTTTACACTGACCACAAGAATTTGGTGTATTTGCAAACAGCCCAGCGGCTAAATTCTCGCCAGGCCAGATGGTCCCTGATCTATTCCCGGTTCCACTTCACCCTTCATTTCCTATCCAGGGAGAAGAATATTCGCACCGACGCTCTCTCCCGCTCTGTGGTGTCATCAGAGGAGGAGGAGGAGCCTCGGCTAATTGTCCCCTCTGAGAGTCTGAGAACTTTGGCTCCAGTGTCGCTTGAGTCTGTGCCCCCGGGCAAGACTTTCATGCCATCTAATTTGTGACCGGAGGTTCTCTCTTGGGCTCACTCTTCCATGGTGGATGGACATTTTGGGACCAAGAGGACATCTGAGCTTCTGGCGAGGACGTACTGGTGGCCGCATATGGCCCGTGACGTCGGGGATTATATTCGGGCATGTGTCTCCCGTGCCAAGAATTGGTCTCCTTGGCAACGGCCTGCTGGGCTACTTTACCCCCTGCTGGTGGCAGACAGGCCCTGGGAGATGGTTGGGATGGACTTCGTGGTGGGCTTACCCACGTCTCGTAACTGCACCATTATCTGGGTAGTCACTGACCATTTTTCTAAAATGGTGCACTTGGTGCCAGTTCCACGGTTACCTTCTGCACGGGCCTTGGTGGTGTTGTTCATTAAACATGTTTTCCGTCTACATGGCATGCCTGACAAAATTGTCAGTGACTGGGGTCCCCAGTTCGCGTCTCGGTTTTGGAGAGAGCTCTGTCGTTTACTCAGCATTGAGCTGAATCTCTCTTCTGCGTACCATCCCGAGACAAATGGGTTGGTAGAGAGGGCCAACCAGACTCTGGTCACATACTTGCGACATTTTGTCTCCGCCAGGCAGGATGACTGGGCATCTTTGCTACCTTGGCCGGAATTTGCTTTGAACAACGCCGTAGCCGACTCCACCAGGCAGACTCCATTTCTCCTTAATTACGGGCATGCCCATGCCTGTGTCATCCACCGATACTAGGGTGGCAGACTGGGAGGTGAAGGCACATGACATTTGGGACCACACACAGGATGCCAGCCGGGCCTCCAAGGAGAGAATGAGGGTTTCTGCCAATGCACACTGACGCCCCACTCCGACCTTGGCTCCTGGCAATTTATTGTGGCTCTCTGCCCATAACATCAGGCTGCGAGTTAAGTCCACTAAGTTTCGCTTCGCTACATAGGCCCTTTCAAGGTTCTGGAACAGGTTAACACTGTGGTCTACCGTTTGGCTATTCCTCCGCGCCTTGGTATCACCGACACCTTTCATGTTTCCCTCTTAAAGCCTGTCTATATGTCCCAGTTTTACGAGTCATCTGCAGGTACATCGGGTTCGTCCACGGATGAGTACGAGGTGAACTCTATCATAGGGTGCAAGGTGGTATGTGGCAAAAAATAATATCTGGTGGACTGGAAGGGTCACGGCCCAGAGGACAGAAACTGGGAACCTGTGGAGCACATTCGTGCTCCGCTGCTCATTGCAGCCTTTGAGCGTAGCGAGGCTCAAGGAGGAGGGGGCCCTATGGGGGGGGTAATGTTAGGTGTCGAGTTCCCGCTGATGCACAGAAGGAATCTCGAGCCATGTCTGCTGCGGTCTCCAATTCTCCTCCAGCCGCAGTGGAACCTGCTCAGCGGAGACGTCGGTCCCAGCATCTGGCTCAACCTGATACTGTGCGAATGGTTACTGCTGCCTTTCCAGGCTCTGCCTCTGTAGCCAGCACTGATCAGCAGCGAGCAGGCCTTTCTGGGAATAAGTCCTGCATTTCCCATATTGAGCATGCCCCCGGGAGGACCACTCATTGGAGGTCGGGGGTCACACACTCAGGTCCTGTAGCAGCTCTTATTGGTTCACTAGGAAGGTTCCGAAGAGCTGCAACTATAAAAGGTTCGCATGGCCGCACGGCCATGCGCTAGTATCAATTGTGTTTGGCTTATGCCAGTGGATACTCTACCACTCTTTATACAGTATATGTGGTGTGAAGCTATTTAGCTTTGGGGCTGTACACTCAGGCAGGCAGCTAGCGTCAGTGGGGGCAATTAGCTTTGGCTTAGCATCTGGTTCCTTCATGTGTGCAGTTAGCACAGAAAAGTTCCAGAGCAAGCACAACCCTAGTTAGGGTAATAGTTTCTGTGTACAGTGCGACTCTGTGAGGCAACAGAGCTCGCTTCCATTTCACATAGGGTGAAGTTTAACCCACGTGTGAGCTCAGTGTCTATACGCCATCACTTTGCAGCAGGTATTTCTGCACGGTGGACCACGGGCTGCAAACGCACCTCGTATCTATCTTTCTATTACTCGGTGCGTTCCGCTAGCTCTAACACTTGCCACTAGGGTTGAGCGACCTTTACTTTTATAGGATCGGGTCGGGTTTCACGAAACCCGACTTTTGAAAAAGTCGGGTCGAGTGAAATCGGCCGATCCTATAAAAAAGTCGGGGTCGGGGTCGGCCGAAACTCGAAACCCAATGCACTGCATTGGGTTTCCATGGTTCCCAGGGTCTGAAGGAGCGGAAACTCTCCTTCAGGCCCTGCGATCCATATTTTAGTGTAAAATAAAGCATTAAAATAAAAAATATCGCAATACTTACCCTCTGACGCGCCCTGGTACTAACCGGGAACCTTCCTTCCTTAGAATCAGCCTTCCAGGACCTTGCGGTGACGTCGCGGTGACGTCGCGGCTTGTGATTGGCCGCGCGGCCGCCCATGTGACCGCTCGCGCGACCAATCACAAGCCGCGACGTCACCGAAGGTCCTGGAAGGGCTGATTCTTAGGAAGGAAGGCTGTCGGAAAGAAGCAGGGCGCGTCCGAGGGTGAGTATATACCTAATAGGAATATACTCACCCTCGGACGCGCCCTGCTTCTTTCCGGCAGCCTTCCTTCCTAAGAATCAGCCCTTCCAGGACCTTCGGTGACGTCGCGGTGACGTTGCGGCTTGTGATTGGTCGCGCGAGCGGTCACATGGGCGGCCGCGCGGCCAATCACAAGCCGCAACGTCACCGCGACGTCACCGCAAGTTCCTGGAAGGCTGATTCTAAGGAAGGAAGGTTCCCGGTTAGTACCAGGGCGCGTCAGAGGGTAAGTATTGCGATATTTTTTATTTTAATTCTTTATTTTACACTTAAATCTTAATTCCGATACCAATTCCCGATATCTTAAACATATCGGGAATCGGTATCGGAATTCCAATTCTAGATTCAAAAGATCGCCGACTTCATGGCCGACCCCACACTGGGGTCGGGTCGGGTTTCATGAAACCCGACCTTGCCAAAAGTCGGCGACTTTTGAAAAATTTTGACCCGTTTCGCTCAACCCTAGCCAGCAACATATCTCTAATATCTCAACAGCCAAAAAGGACTGTGAAAAGGGAAAAGCAATAATTTCAGTGGCAGCACATTTTCTTGACGTCCATAAGAGCAGCATCAAGGGTCTAAAAATTATGAGACTTGAAGGCATCAATGTCAGTATCAGAGGGGATAATGTCATGAACCAGATATTGAGATGTGAATCCAAATGGATTTATGACTTACGGAGCCTTGCTCCTTTGGGATTGAATGAGGAACTTCTGTTCACAGGCTATTTTAAGCAACTTTGACAACATGACCCAGTGATTCCATCTCCCCATTGGAAACAAATTCCATTTTGGATTAGATGTAATAACCTGTCTGTGACTATGTCATTCTTGTCTTATCCTTCATGTGTATGCCATTGGTACTTAATCTACCTATTGAATTAAATGCTACTCAAATATCTTTATGGCTACATATATTGTGCTGTACTCTGGCAATTAAGGGATTATGCGACTTTGAGATGACAAAAATGCTCTATCAGTGTCTAATAGAAATGAAAATCTTTAAGTACAAAAGTAGTATTATTTTACAATATTCTCAGTCTGATTGGTACCCAATATATAAAAAGGTGATCCTTTGGACCTTTAAGGTATCTTGAAGTGTTGTAATCATGTAACTACTGAATTAAGCATAACTCAATGCCGTTATGTTGATTTACATTATATTCACAATTTTGGTAGGATGTGTTGCACTTTGACAATTGCCAGGACCATGTGCCCTTTGAGGTAACAACAAAAATGCCATATTTGAACCTAATAATAATAATAATAAAAACAAAAATTTGGATTGAAATAGCTGGTTGGATCTACACCATATTAAGGTAGATTGTTGCCCAATATGAGAAGATGATCTCTCTGTCCTATAAGGTATCTTGAAGCTTGGTACAGGAGATAGGAGACAAAAAATATTTGCTGCTTGATCATGATGCACATAAAATCCTTTTTCTTTCTAAATCTATAATATATATCTCTTTGTGGCGCAAGAAGAACTTAGTGGTGGTATATAGGCTGCATTGTATTCTGTGTATGCACTTTTGGTTTGGACTAATGTAATCAATGAGTCTCTGCCTTTATCTAATTCCTGTGATCTGTCACCCTCTTGAGCAGCATGCAGCTTGGAGCTGCGCTCTGCTAGGAGTAAGTGAGACAAATACAAAGTGCTCGGGACTTGGTCTATGGAACACTGGTCTCGATGGCGCATGCGCAGCCGCTTCAATGAAGGAGTTTCACGATGCGGTATTCTATTCTGCGCACGCGCACAATGGTGGACGCCATTCTACCTCTATAGTGATTCGTGCACATGTGCGGTAGGGGGTACTTCCAGTGGCTTGGTATTGATGGCGTGGTAGCGTGCGGCTCCGGTGGAGTTTGTCTGGCAGCTGTGATGAACCCCGTAATCTGTGAGTGTATAAATATTGAGATAATGACTAGTTAGCCATACTACTTTCCCCTGATGAAGTCACTGTGGTGACGATACGCGTTCGGTTCAACAGGAGCCAGTCCTTGCTCCTGCACCTCCATAACACTTACGAGTGTAATCTGTGAGCATATCCATTACGGTCCATATTGAGCATTAAGGGAAATGGTTTCTTTGCCTGCTAAAATTGTATATGCTTGATATGGCTGTTGATGGGTCCCTAGCACATTAGCCTCACGAAATATACCCAGGGTTCTATTACGTTTCCTCTTTGGTGTATCTGTATTTACATTCATTTATATTGGGTACCAATCTTTATGCCACTTGGTGTAAAGGTAATATTACACAATAACCTGTGTCCAGTGTACTTACATTATTTTGTAGCAATGTCCACCAGTATATTGTATTTAGTATTTATATTACAATGATCAAGGAAATGTGATTGGGAAGTAACAGGTAGCGGACCGTGTTCTTGCCCCTTTTGGGCATAATGTTTGTATTTTTGTGGTTTTAGATGTTTTTAAATAATGTTTTGTGTGGTTAACTGACATCAATAAAATTTGTGATTTAACATGTTGATCCCTGCTATTATGCATGTCTCTTTGCTCTTCCTCTTGTATTGTTCATTCAAACCCCACAAACCAATTAAATGTTTGTACAGGCTATGAGAATTTAAGAAAATGTGTACCTTAATTAAACAAAAGAGTTGTTTTACCAAGAAGCCAATTTTAGAAGTGAATGTTAAATGAGGTTGGAAGTGCTCTGGGCATGACAGAGCACTTCCAATACCTTGCATCTAAATTCTATCCTCGGTCTAACTCCACCCTGAAATTTGTAGCTGTTGCACTGCAGCAGTGCTCCTAAAAAACTAGTGGAGAAGCTGACTATGGAGCACGGAGCAGAGGCAATGGGGGTGCTCTGTTTCTCAAAGACCACTGCCAGTTTTATTGGCATAACATTTCAAAAATTGATTTTTCTGCATTACAGAGGCGCTTTTATTTAATAAAGGTAAATAATTAGTTTTTCTTATAATGTACACAGTTTTGTAATTGGTTGGGGGGGGGGGGGGTGAATAAACTGATAAATTCCCATGAAGGCTGCAGGTATCCATTTTGATAATGGACATTAGGATTTTTGCTCATAACCACCTTCTCAGTAACTTTAAAATTCACTGCATGAAAAATTCATTGTTATTAGGAAGAAAATGAATTGAATAATTAATGAATTAACTACTAATTAAATATTCAGCAGTTATACAGTTATATGAAAAAGTTTGGGCACCCCTATTAATCTTAAGCTTAATGTTTTATAAAAATTGTTTTTTTTGCAACAGCTATTTCAGTTTCATATATCTAATAACTGTTGGACACAGTAATGTTTCTGCCTTGAAATGAGGTCTATTGTACTAACAGACAATGTGCAATCTGTATTCAAACAAAATTTGACAGGTGCATAAGTATGGGCACCCCACCAGAAAAGTGACATTAATATTTAGTAGATCCTCCTTTTGCAAAAAATAACAGCTTCTAGTCGCTTCCTGTAGCTTTTAACGAGTTCCTGGATCCTGGATGAAGGTATTTTTGACCATTCCTCTTTACAAAAGAATTCCAGTTCAGTTAAGTTTGATGGTCGCCGAGCATGGACAGCCCTCTTCAAATGATCCCACAGATGTTCAATGATATTCGAGGTCTGGGGACTGGGATGGCCATTCCAGAACAGTGTAATTGTTCCTCTGCATGAATGCCTGAGTAGATTTGGAGCGGTGTTTTGGATCATTGTCTTGCTGAAAGATCCATACCCTGCGTAACTTCAACTTTGTCACTGATTCATGAACATTATCATCAAGAATCTGCTGATGCTGAGAGGAATCCATGCGTCCCTCAACTTTAACAAGATTTCCAGTGCCGGCATTGGCCACACAGCCCCAAAGCATGATGGAACCTCCACCAAATTTTACTGTGGGTAGCAAGTGTTTTTCTTTGAATGCTGTGTTTTTTGGCCGCCATGCATAACGCCTTTTTGTGTGACCAAACAACTCAATCTTGGTTTCATCAATCCACAGGACCATCTTCCAAAAATAATTTGGCTTCTCCAAATGTGCTTTTGCATACGTCAGCCAACTCTGTTTGTGGCGTGCTTGCAGAAACGGCTTCTTTCGCATCACTCTCCCATACAGCTTCTCCTTGTTCAAAGTGCGTTGTATAGTTGACCTATGCAGAGTGACACCATCTGCAGCAAGTTGATGCTTCAGCTCTCTGGAGGTGGTCTGAGGATTGTCCTTGACTGATCTCACCATTCTTCTTCTCTGCCTTTCTGATGTTTTTCTTGGCCTGCCACTTCTGGCCTTAACAAGAACTGTACCTGTGTTCTTCCATTTCCTTACTATGTTCCTCACAGTTGAAATTGACAGGTTAAATTTCTGAGACAGCTTTTTGTATCTTTCCCCTGAACAACTATGTTGAATAATCTTTGTTTTCAGATCATTAGACAGTTGTTTTGAGGAGCCCATGATGCCACTCTTCAGAGGAGATTCAAACAGGAGAACAACTTGCAAGTGGCCACTTTAAGTAGCTTTTCTCATGATTGCATACACCTGGCTATGAAGTTCAAAGCTTAATGAGGTTAGAAAACCAAAAAGTCAATAAAAAGTAGGTAGGAGTATTTAAAACAAGAAAATGATAAGGGTGCCCATACTTATGCACCTGTCAAATTTTGTTTGAATGCAGATTGCACATTTTCTGTTAGTACAATAAACCTCATTTCAAGGCAGAAACATTACTGTGTCCAACAGTTATTAGATATATGAAACTGAAATAGCTGTTGTAAAAAAACCCAATTTTTATAAAACATTAAGCTTAAGATTAATAGGGGTGCCCAAACTTTGTCATATAACTGTATATACATTTTCAGTTTGTAAGGGAAAACCTGAGGAATAACTAATGCACTAACGTGTATATTATTTAATGTTCTTTCATTTTCTGTATACTGAAATGTATGATTACAATGAAAATGGCTACTGTGTATGACCTTGTTCAAGTGCAGAGTTGCCTAAACGTTGGTGCTCTAGCTGAGGCTGAAATCTCAACATTCTCTGATGGTTTCTGGATGTTTGAAAATGCAAATTAGGTTTATTAGCACAATTTGCACAGTTTCTTTTTTGTTTAAATAAAACAAACAATTGAAATACCTCAACACATGTACTATAACAAGTGGTTTCTTCAAATTCATCACAAAATAGCTTTATTAATGACTACTGCAATCGCAGAATCATTCGTCCTCCTTCATGACTTTGTAGAGCACCTTTGGCTGGTATGACCTGGTGCAAACATGATACTTTCAGTAGCATTACTGAGAAATCGCCAGGTATTATTATTATTATTATTATTTATTATCATAGCGCCATTTATTCCATGGCACTTTACATGTGAGGAGGGGTATACATAATAAAAACAGGTACAATAATCTTGAACAATACAAGTCACAACTGGTACAGGAGGAGAGAGGACCCTGCCCGCGAGGGCTCACAATCTACAAGGGATGGACTGGGGATGAAATTCAGCCCTGGCATTTGAAAGCACACAGGCCCATGCTGTCGCCGTCAGATGGGATATATTACTAACTAGCTGAAGAGCCCGGCGTTGCCTGGGCATAGTAAATATCTGTGGTTAGTTATAGCACCTCACTTCTCTTATTTTCCCATCACGCCTCTCATTTTCCCAATCACATCTTTCATTTTCCCCCTCACATCTCTCATTTTCTCCCTCACACCCCTCATTTTCTCCCTCACTCCTCTCATTCCCCCCTAACACTTGTCATTTCAACCTCACATCTGTCATTTTCTGATCACTCCACTATTTTTCATCACTCCTCTCATTTTGCACTCACACCTCTCATTTTCACCTAATCACCTCAGTATATACATGTTTGTCATCTCCCTTATATATAGTATACATCTGTATGTCATCTCCTGTATATAGTATATACCTGTATGTCATCTCCCCTGTATATAGTATATACCTGCTGTGTGTCATCTCCCCTATATATAGTATATACCTGGATGTCATCTCCTCCTGTATATAGTATATACCTGGATGTCATCTCCTTCTATATATAGTATATACCTGTATGTCATCTCCTCCTGTATATAGTATATACCTGTGTGTCATCTCCACTGTATATAGTATATATCTGTGTGTCATCTCCTCCTGTATATAGTATATACCTGCATGTCATCTTCTATATATAGCATATACCTGTATGTCATCTCCTCCTGTATATAGTATATACCTGTAGGTCATCTGCTCCTGTATATAGTATATACCTGTGTGTCATCTCCTCCTGTATATAGTATATACCTGTGTGTCATCTCCTCCTGTATATACTATATACCTGTAGGTCATCTGCTCCTGTATATAGTATATACCTGTGTGTCATCTCCTCCTGTATATAGTATATACCTGTATGTCATCTCCTCCTGTATATATATGTACCTGTAAGTCATCTCCTCCTCTATATAGTATATACCTGTGTGTCATCTCTCCTGTATATAGTATATATCTGTGTGTCATCTCCCCTGTATATAGTATATACCTGTGTGTTATCTCCTCCTGTATTCGACCTCGTTCACATGTTATTTGCTCAGTATTTTTACCTCAGTATTTGTAAGCTAAATTGGCAGCCTGATAAATCCCCAGCCAACAGGAAGCCCTCCCCCTGGCAGTATATATTAGCTCACACATACACATAATAGACAGGTCATGTGACTGACAGCTGCCGTATTTCCTATATGGTACATTTGTTGTAGTTTGTCTGCTTATTAATCAGATTTTTATTTTTGAAGGATAATACCAGACTTGTGTGTGTTTTAGGGCGAGTTTCGTTTGTCAAGTTGTGTGTGTTGAGTTGCGTGTGGTGACATGCATATAGCGACTTTTGTGAGATGAGTTTTGTGTGGCAACATGTGTGTAGCAACTTTTTGTGTGTCGAGTTGCATGTGACAGGTTAGTGTAGCAAGTTGTGTGCAGCAAGTTTTGCGTATGGCGAGTTTTGCGCATGGCGAGTTTTATGTGTGGTGCCTTTTGAGTATGTGCAAGTTTTGTGTGAGGCAACTTTTGCATGTGTTGCAACTTTTGTGCATGTGGCAATTTTTCCGCGTGTGCAAGTTTTGCGTGTGGCGAGTTTTCCATGAGGTGAGTTTTGCACTTGTGGCGAGTTTTGCAAGAGCCTAGTTTTTGCATGTGGCGAGTTCTGCGTGTGGCGAGTTTTGAGCGGCGACTTTTGTGTTTCGACTTTTATGTGGCGAGGTTGGTGTATTTGTGGTGAAATGTGTGCTGAGGGTAATATGTGTTTAAGCACGTGGTAGTGTGTGGCGCATTTTGTGTGTGTGTTCATATCCCCGTGTGTGGTGAGTATCCCATGTCGGGGCCCCGCCTTAGCAACTGTATGGTATATACTCTTTGGTGCCATCGCTCTCATTCTTTAAGTCCCCCTTGTTCACATCTGGCAGCTGTCAATTTGCCTCCTACACTTTTCCTTTCATTTTTTCCCATTATGTAGATATGGGCAAAATTGTTTGGTGAATTGGAAGGCGCGGGGTTAAAATTTCACCTCACAACATAGCCTATGACGCTCTCGGGGTCCAGACGTGTGGCTGTGCAAAATTTTGTGGCTGTAGCTGCGACGCCTCCAACACTTTTCCTTTCGCTTTTTCCCCATTATGTAGATAGGGGCAAAATTGTTTGGTGAATTGGAAAGCACGGGGTTAAAATTTCACCTCACGACATACCCTATGACGCTCTCGGGGTCCAGACGTGTGACTGTGCAAAATTTTGTGGCTGTAGCTGCGACGCCTCCAACACTTTTCCTTTCGCTTTTTCCCCATTATGTAGATAGGGGCAAAATTGTTTGGTGAATTGGAAAGCACGGGGTTAAAATTTCACCTCACGACATAGCCTATGACGCTCTCAGGGTCCAGACGTGTGACTGTGCAAAATTTTGTGGCTGTAGCTACGACGCCTCCAACACTTTTCCTTTCACTTTTTTCCCCATTATGTAGATAGGGGCAAAATTGTTTAGTGAATTGGAACGCGCGGGGTTAAAATTTCGCCTCACAGCATAGCCTATGACGCTCTTGGGGTCCAGACGTGTGACTGTGCAAAATTTGTGGCTGTAGCTGTGACGGTGCAGGTGCCAATCCCGGACATACACACATACACACACACACACACACATACACACATTCAGCTTTATATATTAGACTAGCTGAAGAGCCCGGCGTTGCCTGGGCATAGTAAATATCTGTGGTTAGTTATAGCACCTCATTTCTCTTATTTTCCCATCACGCCTCTCATTTTCCCAATCACATCTTTCATTTTCCCCCTCACATCTCTCATTTTCTCCCTCACACCTCTCATTTTCTCCCTCACTCCTCTCATTCCCCCCTAACACTTGTCATTTCAACCTCACATCTGTCATTTTCTGATCACTCCACTATTTTTCCTCACTCCTCTCATTTTGCACTCACACCTTTTCATTTTCACCTCACACCTCTCATTTTCACCTCATCACCTCAGTATATACATGTTTGTCATCTCCCTTATATATAGTATACATCTGTATGTCATCTCCTGTATATAGTATATACCTGTATGTCATCTCCCCTGTATATAGTATATACCTGCTGTGTGTCATCTCCCCTATATATAGTATATACCTGAATGTCATCTCCTTCTATATATAGTATATACCTGTATGTCATCTCCTCCTGTATATAGTATATACCTGTGTGTCATCTCCCCTGTATATAGTATATATCTGAGTGTCATCTCCTGCATATAGTATATACCTGCATGTCATCTTCTATATATAGCATATACCTGTATGTCATCTCCTCCTGTATATAGTATATACCTGTGTGTCATCTCCCCTGTATATAGTATATATCTGAGTGTCATCTCCTCCTGCATATAGTATATACCTGCATGTCATCTTCTATATATAGCATATACCTGTATGTCATCTCCTCCTGTATATAGTATATACCTGTATGTCATCTCCTCCTGTATATATATGTACCTATATGTAATCTCCTCCTCTATATAGTATATACCTGTGTGTCATCTCTACTGTATATAGTATATATCTGTGTGTCATCTCCCCTGTATATAGTATATACCTGTGTGTCATCTCCTCCTGTATTAGACCTCGCTCACACGTTATTTGCTCAGTATTTTTACCTCAGTATTTGTAAGCTAAATTGGCAGCCTGATAAATCCCCAGCCAACAGGAAGCCCTCCCCCTGGCAGTATATATTAGCTCACACATACACATAATAGACAGGTCATGTGACTGACAGCTGCCGTATTTCCTATATGGTGCAATTGTTGTAGTTTGTCTGCTTATTAATCAGATTTTTATTTTTGAAGGATAATACCAGACTTGTGTGTGTTTTAGGGCGAGTTTCGTTTGTCAAGTTGTGTGTGTTGAGTTGCGTGTGGCGACATGCATGTAGCGACTTTTGTGAGATGAGTTTTGTGTAGCAACATGCGTGTAGCAACTTTTTGTGTGTCGAGTTGCATGTGACAGGTTAGTGTAGCAAGTTGTGTGCAGCAAGTTTTGTGCATGGCGAGTTTTGCGCGTTGCGAGTATTATGTGTGGTGCCTTTTGAGTATGTGCAAGTTTTGTGTGAGGCAACTTTTGCATGTGTTGCAACTTTTGTGCATGTGGCAATTTTTCCGCGTGTGCAAGTTTTGCGTTTGGCGAGTTTTTCATGAGGAGAATTTTGCACTTGTGGCGAGTTTTGCAAGAGCCTAGTTTTTGCATGTGGTGAGTTCTGCGCGTGGCGAGTTTTGAGTGGCGACTTTTGTGTTTTGACTTTTATGTGGCGAGGTTGGTGTGTTTGTGGTGAAATGTGTGCTGAGGGTAATATGTGTTCAAGCACGTGGTAGTGTGTGGCGCATTTTGTGTGTGTTCATATCCCCGTGTGTGGTGAGTATCCCATGTCGAGGCCCCACCTTAGCAACTGTATGGTATATACTCTTTCGCGCCATCGCTCTCATTCTTTAAGTCCCCCTTGTTCACATCTGGCAGCTGTCAATTCGCCTCCAACACTTTTCCTTTCATTTTTTCCCCATTATGTAGATAGGGGCAAAATTGTTTGGTGAATTGGAACGCGCGGGGTTAAAATTTCACCTCACAACGTAGCCTATGACGCTCTCAGGGTCCAGACGTGTGACTGTGCAAAATTTTGTTTCTGTAGCTGCGACGCCTCCAACACTTTTCCTTTCACTTTTTTCCCCATTATGTAGATAGGGGCAAAATTGTTTGGTGAATTGGAACCACTGGGTAAATCTGACAGGGAGAAGGACTTGGGGATCCTAGTTAATGATAAACTTACCTGGAGCAGCCAGTGCCAGGCAGCAGCTGCCAAGGCAAACAGGATCATGGGGTGCATTAAAAGAGGTCTGGATACACATGATGAGAGCATTATACTGCCTCTGTACAAATCCCTAGTTAGACCGCACATGGAGTACTGTGTCCAGTTTTGGGCACCGGTGCTCAGGAAGGATATAATGGAACTAGAGAGAGTACAAAGGAGGGCAACAAAATTAATAAAGGGGATGGGAGAACTACAATACCCAGATAGATTAGCGAAATTAGGATTATTTAGTCTAGAAAAAAGACGACTGAGGGGCGATCTAATAACCATGTATAAGTATATAAGGGGACAATACAAATATCTCGCTGAGGATCTGTTTATACCAAGGAAGGTGACGGTCACAAGGGGGCATTCTTTGCGTCTGGAGGAGAGAAGGTTTTTCCACCAACATAGAAGAGGATTCTTTACTGTTAGGGCAGTGAGAATCTGGAATTGCTTGCCTGAGGAGGTGGTGATGGCGAACTCAGTCGAGGGGTTCAAGAGAGGCCTGGATGTCTTCCTGGAGCAGAACAATATTGTATCATACAATTATTAGGTTCTGTAGAAGGACGTAGATCTGGGTATTTATTATGATGGAATATAGGCTGAACTGGATGGACAAATGTCTTCTTTCGGCCTTACTAACTATGTTACTATGTTACTATGTTACTATGGAACGTGCAGGGTTAAAATTTCACCTCACAATGAAGCCTATGACGCTCTCAGGGTCCAGACGTGTGACTGTGCAAAATTTTGTTGCTGTAGCTGCGGCGCCTCCAACACTTTTCCTTTCACTTTTTTCCCCATTATGTAGATAGGGGCAAAATTGTTTGGTGAATTGGAACGCGCGGGGTTAAAATTTCACCTCACAACGTAGCCTATGACGCTCTCAGGGTCCAGACGTGTGACTGTGCAAAATTTTGTTGCTGTAGCTGCGACGCTTCCAACACTTTTCCTTTCACTTTTTCCCCATTATGTAGATAGGGGCCAAATTTTTTGGTGAATTGGAACGCGCGGGGTTAAAATTTCACCTCACAATATAGCCTATGACGCTCTCGGGGTCCAGACATGTGACTGTGCAAAATTTTGTGGCTGTAGCTGCGACGCCTCCAACACTTTTCCTTTCACTTTTTCCCCATTATGTAGATAGGGGCAAAATTGTTTGGTGAATTGGAACGCGCAGGGTTAAAATTTCACCTCACAACGTAGCCTATAACGCTCTCAGGGTCCAGACGTGTGACTGTGCAAAATTTTGTTTCTGTAGCTGCGACGCCTCCAACACTTTTCCTTTCACTTTTTTCCCCATTATGTAGATAGGGGCAAAATTGTTTGGTGAATTGGAAAGCGCAGGGTTAATATTTCACCTCACAACGTAGCCTATGACGCTCTCAGGGTCCAGACGTGTGACTGTGCAAAATTTTGTTGCTGTAGCTGCGACGCTTCCAACACTTTTCCTTTCACTTTTTTCCCCATTATGTAGATAGGGGCAAAATTGTTTGGTGAATTGGAACGCGCGGGGTTAAAATTTCGCCTCACAATATAGCCTATGACGCTCTCAGGGTCCAGACGTGTGACTGTGCAAAATTTTGTGGCTGTAGCTGCGACGGTGCAGATGCCAATCCCGGACATACACACACACATACACACACACACACATTCAGCTTTATATAGTAGATATTATCCTAGAAGGAGAAAAGCAAGATTTACTGCAAGGCCAATATTTCTAATGATTCCCATGGCCGGCTGGAGTAAGTGACGGAGTCAGCGACTTTGTGCTCCGTCACAACTCTTAACAGTATAGGTGTCTTGAGAACACCAATTCTGTTAACAATGTAGCAGACAAGGTGGCCCAGGACCAGGCAGGACCTCCTGGCATTTGCCAGAATTGCCAGATGGCCAGTCCGGCCCTGGGAATCACAATGTATTCCTCATGGGAAAATGGCCACCAGTTCACCATTTCCTTAGAAAGAATTTTGTTAACTTTGAAACGCATTGACAATAAACCACAATTAAAAGTTTCCCTGGTCTCCTGGCTCATCTATCTGCGATACCTGGTCACATTTACTAGTACTCCCAACAGCATTTTTTCCTCAATTTCTTTATCCCAAATCAACAGTTTGGCACATTCTGCAAAAAAAAAGAAAGAACACTGGTGAACTTAGGTACTCAAAAAGGCCTGGATGTCCACTGAAGACAACAGTAGTGGATAATCGCAGAATGCTTTCCATGGTGATGAAAAATCACTTCACAACATCCACCCAAGGAAAGGACACGCTCCAGGAACTAGGTGTTTCAGTATCCAAGCCTACCATAAAGAGAAGACTTCATGAGAAAGAATATCATAGATAATGGATCTGCAAAGAATATGCATAGAATATGTTTATGAACATGAATGTCTGAATGAGGCCTTAGGAAGGAGACCACAAAAATCCCTCGAATATCACCGTTCCTGTTTTCTCAGAAATAGTGTGTCTACTGAAGATTGACCGTAAATAATGAATATGGACATGGTAATGATTTACACAATGTTTATATCAATACCTTAGTCTCATGGTGATCTGCATATGGTATCCCCGTTTACAAGCATAAGCATTAGATTTGCATTTCGTACAGCATTTCAAATAATTGCAGTGCAAAATGGAAATTCCACTTTGCTTCAATAACTTGTGACGATTTTAACTGTGGAATTAAACCTTTCAATTGTATAGGCTAAAATGTGCAGCAAAATGTGCATGTAATAAGTGCGTTATTGGCGACACGGATCAAAGTAAGATATGTCTCTGGATCTTTTTCCACAAAAAATAAAGACAGGTAAAAAAGCATATTCACTGTAATAGGTCCATGAGTAATCTGCAAAAATAATGGATAGCATTCTTACCAAAAAATCTGATGTGTGAAAGCGCCTTTATTGATGTAGATGGGGGCGGGGGAAGGCCCTTAACCAGTTAGGCTATGTGCACACGTTGGGGATTTAGATGTGGATTTGTAGCGTTTTTGGATGTGGAATTGCATCAAATCCGCAGTGTAGTGCACAAACAATGTTAGTCAATGGGAAATTGAGAATTTTTGTGCACATGCTGCAGAGAAAAATGTGCGGATTTGCAGCGTTTTATTTTCCGCAGCATGTCAATTCTTTTTGTGGATCTGCAGCATTTCTACACCCATTGACTTCCATTGTGCCAGACCAATCCGAAGCAAAACCGAAGGTTTCGAAAAGATCTGCGGTTTTGCTGTGGATGTGTCTGTGAGAAACGCTGCACATCAGGAGGGGGAAGAGTGTGTGGGTAGAGTGTGGGTGAAGACTATGTGTGTGGGTGGAGACTGTGTGAAGATGTGCCTGTCTGTGTGCGGGTGTTTGTGTGTGTCTGTGTGTCAGCAGGGGTCAGCTGGGCACGACCAATCAGAGAAGCGTGATTTAAATCATGCGGCAATGTCGCTGATTGGTCGCGCCAGCTGGGCGTGAGCAATCAGCGAAGCGGGATTTAAATCACGCAGCTATATCACTGATTGGTCACGCCGGCTGGGCGCGAGCAATCAGCGAAGCAGGATTTAAATCCCGCACCAATGTCGCCAATTGGTCGCACTGGCTGACCGCGACCAATCAGCGAAGCAGGATTTAAATCCCGTGCCATCGCTGCATAGGCAGCATCAATAGTAAAAAGTGGGTCACACAGGGTTAATAGCAGTGGTAGCGGAGTGCGTTAGCCACGGCATAACGCGGTCCGTTAATGCTGTCATTAACCCTGTGTGAGCGCTGACTGGAGGGGAGTATGGAGCGGGCGCCGGGCACTGACTGGACGGGAGTAGGGAGGGACTAATTCTCGGCCGGAATGTGACGGCCGCGACCAATCAGCAAGGTGGCTCAGTGGTTAGCTCTGCAGTTCTGGGGTCCTGGGTTCAAATCCCACCAAGAAAACATCTGCAAGGAGTCTATGTTTTCCTCATGTTTCTGTGGGTTTCCTCCCACAATGTAAAGACATACTTGCGAGCCCCAATGGGGACAGTGAGGATGGTGTCTGTAAAGTGCTGTGTAACTTGATTTAAGTGAGCATAATAAATAAATCTATAGAGCTGACATATTCCGCTGCACTATACAATTTGCGAGGATACATGCACAAACCATGTCAGATATAACAGACTAACAGAGCTGTAAAGAGTATAACATTTACCCAGAATGTGGCTAGGAGTATCTCTTAGTGACCGCAGCCAGCTCCAAGCACTCAGTGTCCACTTTTTACAGTGGTTTCACAGCAATCGATATTGTCTGCAGTTTGTCAGTGTAAGTAATAGATGGCACTGCTGTTCTTTAGATCCAAGCACAGTGTGGTGTACACACTCGTGTGCCACGCAGCTTTCCACACTTGGTGGCGCTATTTAGCCATTTTAGCAGAGATCTCACATGGAGTGAACATTTCGATTTCCAATTTATGCCAGACATGACAATGCTAGCGGTACACTCTGATTTTATAGCTATGATTTAATACGTACACTGAAGTTTAGTCAATAACGATGTAATGCGGTATACTTACCAATAGGCACTCTTCATCTTCTGCTAATAGAAATGAGTTACTGTAGTATCATATTATAATATATACTATCAAGCTAACTTACCGGGAGAGTTTTGGGCAACATGTGAGAACCGGTCTGCAGTGTAATTGTCTTCTTTTCTCTTGTCTAATGCAAATTTATGATCAGTTCCAGTTTAGTAATCATCACTGGTGCTATTATTAGTAAATTCATGTTTTAACATACATTCTTCATTTGCATATCTAGGGCTCAATATTTAGAATAACAAAAAAGTGTATACAGTAGAATAACCTAAATATATCCACACTCTATTAAAATATGGGACTTTTGGGGGAATAAAATGGACATACCTGCGATTTGAATGATAAAACAGGATGTGCATTATTATGCCACTATTGTTTTAGGGTTTATAGTGAGTACCATTAATGCCTTCATATCAGTATTCTAGATACATATCACATATTCTTTGTGATTGTTATGGTTTTCCAATTTGTCCAGAAAAAATATCTGTTCATGATTTCTTCAATAATGTCTTAAAAAAAAAAAAATTAGGTTGGCAACCATGCCATGAATGCACTTATTCTAGCATTGTAGAAAATACAGTGGCATGTAAAAGTTTGGGCACCCCTGGTCAGAATTGCTGCTATTGTGAACAGTTAAGCAAGTTAAAGATGAAATGATCTCTAAAAGGCCTAAAGTTAAAGATTACACATTCTCTTTATATTTTAGGCAATACAAAAAAAATTGTCAATTTTTGCATTTTAAAAATTACTGAAAGGAAAATGAGCTGATGCAAAAGTTTGGGCATCCTGCATGGTTAGTCCCTCGTAACACAGCCTTTTGCATGTATCACAGCTTGTTAACGCTTTTTGTAGTCAGCTGTCTTTAAATTCTTGTTTGAAGGATTTACATCCATTTTTCCTTGGAAAATTCTTCCAGTTCTGTGAGATTCCTGGGTTGTCTTGCATGAACTGCTAATTTGAGGTCTAACCACAGATTTTCAATGATGTTCAGATCATGGGACTGTGATGGCCATTATAAATCCTTCATCTTGCGGCTTGTGAGATAGTAACATAGTAACATAGTTAGTAAGGCCGAAAAAAGACATTTGTCCATCCAGTTCAGCCTATAAATCCACAATAGTCTATTGTGGATTTTGACATCTGCTTAGGATTAGTGATGAGCGAGTGGGCTCATTACTCGAGTTTTCTGAGCATGCTCGGGTGTTCTCCGAGTATCTTGGGTGTTCTCGTAGATTATGTTTGTGAGACCGCAGCTGCATGATTTTCAGCTCTTAGACAACCTGAACACATGCAGGGGTTGCCTGTTTGTTAGGGAATCCCCAAATGTATTCAGGCTGTCTAGCAGCCGCAAATCATGCAGCTACGGGGACACAAGCATAATCTACAAGCACACCCATGGAGTCAAACTCATCACTACACCTGTAGATAAATTCCCCAAATGTTATAATTTCCAAAATCTGGTCACTTGGGGGAGATTCTGCTCTTCTAGCAATTAGAGGCTCTTTATATGGAATCCACAAACTAATCTACAGTAGGAAAATCTGCTCTCCAGGAGGCAAAGAGGCAAATAGCGCTCTATACCTCCCGAGTTTCTCCATATGTCAAAGTAGTACTGTACATCCACATATGGAGTATTTCTACATTCAGCAGAAATTGTGGAACAAATTTTGGTGTCATTTTTATCCATTTCCCAGTGTGAGAATATAAAACTTGGGGCTAACACACAATCTTGGTGGTAAAACTGTAAATTATTTTTTCTTCACTGTCCAATGGTATTAAAGTCTGTGACACATCTCCAAACGTGGCATGGCGTCCGCTAATTATTCCAGCAAATTTTGCATTGAAAAGTCAAATGGCGCTCCTTCCCTTCCTAGCTCTGCCGTGCGCCCAAACAGTTGTTTTCCTCCACATATTCATTATTGCCATAATCAGGAGAAATTGCACAACAAATTGTATGGTGCAATTTCTTCTGTTACCATAACAAAAATGCAAAATTTGGAGTTGAAAAAGATTTATCTGGGAAAAATGTGTTTTTTTTTATTTTCACGGCTCTATGGTATAAACTTCTGTAAAGCACTTGGGGGTTCAAGGTGCTCAATACACATCTAGATACGTTCCTTATGGCGTCTATTTTCCATAATGGTGTCACTTGTTGGGGGTTTCCACTGTTTAGGCACATCAGTGGCTCTCCAAACGCGACATGGCATCCGCTAATTATGTTAGCAAATTTAACATTCAAAAAGAGAAATGGCGCTCCTTCCCTTCTGAGCCCTGCCCAGTGCCCAAACAGTATATTTACCCCACATATAGGGTATCAGCATGCTGAGGTTAAATTGCACAACAAATTGTATGGTGCATTTTCTCCTGTTAGGGTATGTGCAAACGTTGTGGATTCCATTGCGGAATTTTGTGCGGATTTAGTGCAGATTTTGTGCGGATTTCACTGCGTTTTTACACCTGCGGATTCCTATTATGGAGCAGGTGTAAAATGCTGTGGATTCCGCACAAAGAATTGACACGCTGCAGAAAATAAACCGTTGCGTTTCTGGGCGGAATTGTCCGCAGCATGTGCACTGCGGATTTGGTTTTCCATAGGTTTACATGGTACTGTACAACGCATGGAAAACAGCTGCGGATCCACAGGGCCAAATCCATAGTGGATCCACAGCCAAATCCGCAACGTGTGCACATACCCTTACACTTGCAAAAGTTAAAAAAAATTAGGTCTAAAGGAACATTTTTGTGAAAGAAAAGTAAATGTTTATTTTTTCCTTTCACATTCCAAAATTTCTGTTAAGCACCTGAAGGGTTAATAAACTTCTTGAATGTGGTTTTGAGTACCTTGAGGGGTGCAGTTTTTAGAATGGTGTCACTTTTGGGTATTTGCTGTCATAAAGGCCCCTTAAAGTCACTTCAAATGTGAGGTGGTCCCTAAAAAAATGGCTTTGCAAATATTGTTGTAAAAATGAGAAATTGCTGGTCAAATTTTAACCCTTATAACTTCCTAAGAAAATAAAATTATGTTTCAGAAATTGTGCTGATGTAAAGTAGACATGTGGGAAATATTATTTATTAACTATTTTGTGCGATATGACTCTCTGATTTAAGGGCATAAAATTAAAAGTTTGAAAATTGATTCATTTTCAAAATATTCGCCAAATTTCCAATGTTTTCGCAAGTAAACGCAAGTCATATCAAACAAAGTTTACCAGTATCAAAAAGTATAATATATCACGAGACATCATAGTTGAGGTCTACCTATGATGTAAATTACAGACGCCTCTCATCTTTTTAAGTGGTGGAACTTGCACTATTGCTGACTGACTAAATACTTTTTTGCCCCACTGTATATAGCTCCTTATCCTCATGGATGTGTTTTTTATTTGTCTATTTTATAGTTTATGGTTGAAACAAAAAGCTTTTTTTCCATATCGTTAACTATAAAAACAGACAATGAGTATTTAACACCTCGTTGAACTCAGTTTTCCTAAGCCATTAAACTATACTACATGAAAACTCGATGTTTCTAGGTAGCCAAAAAATGAAAGAAACATAGATCATTGAATGTTCTTAATTTTTCTGAATCCTGAAATATTATAACGATGATGACAATGCTTGATATGTACGACATGCTCAAGGGACCTTCCATCTTGACAAAAAAGAACTTAGTAACTTTGTGAAGTGTTGTCTAACCTGGCTCTTGCTGAACTACATCTCCCATCATGCTTTGACATCCTCCAGTATCATGGAAACACTCCATGCAAAACTATTATTATATAGAGATGGGTGATTAGTTCTTAAAGAGTCTTATTGGTGGCCATAAAACTGTGCCAACCAGCTATTCATTAATATGCAAATATCATTCATTAATCAACTTGAGGCAAGAGGACTCTTGTAATCATGTATACTGGTGACTTGTATACCAAGCATAAATTGTATTTTCTAAAGTGAAAAGATTTTATGGGAATCACTATGGAAATCTATATTTGTTGTGTTGTGCGTTGAGCGTGAAGTCAAGTGTAGTGACGACAATCATTAAGATTTCTTAGGGTTGGATGAAATATGTGATGGGCTTAGCGAGAATGCTGAATGTTATGGACAATGTTCCTCGTAGTCCACCATTGCCTCATGCAATGTGTCATCACCTAGTTCCAGGAAAGCATTGCGGTAGTCATGGTATCAGTGATGTCAATTGATTAAGATCATTAAAACTTCATCAGGACTAAAATTAGACACTTGTTTATCATCCCATTTATATTCAGCACGTTACCTTACCTATTATGCAAAATAGCACACTAATTCCCTCCTAATGTCTGCAGATGTACAGAGTCAAACCAAACATGAGGCCAAATGAATGAGGCTGTTGAGTTTGAGTCAGGAGACCCGTGGCCAATCCAAGCATCACAGTTCATACTCGGACCATGATGCCCAAATGCCTTAATTTGACCTAATACTATGTTTTCTCCTGCATTCAGTGGTCTCGTTAGGGCTTATGTCCGACCCCACCGCAAAACAGGATTTGGACATTTGATGTCAGTGTGTTTCACTATATTGATTCAGAGTCATTGTTTTGCATCATTTTGGCCATAAAATCCTATTGGAGGCAGACAGCAAGACGCAATAGATTAAGGGTACCGTCACACAGTGCAATTTTCATCGCTACGACGGTACGATCCGTGACGCTCCAGCGTCGTAACAATATCGCTCCAGCGTCGTAGACTGCTGTCACACTTTGCAATCTACGACGCTGGAGCGATAATTTCATGACGTATGTGCGATGTAGAAGCCGTTGGTTACTATGCGCACATCGTATACGATATATGTTACACCATGCAATCATGCCGCCACAGCGGGACACTAGACGACGAAAGAAAGTTTCAAACGATCTGCTACGACGTACAATTCTCAGCGGGGTCCCTGATCGCAGGAGCGTGTCAGACATTGCGATATCGCTCGAACGTCACAGATATATCGCTCGAACGTCACGAATCGTGCCGTCGTAGCGATCAAAATTTCACTGTGTGACGGTACCCTAAGTCAACGGTTTTAAAAAAATATGAAAAAAGTTTAAAAAAAAAAAACAAAAGTTCAAACCACATCCCCTTTACGCCATTAAAAATAAAACCATTTTAAAAAACAAAAAAAAAAACACAGATTTGGTATCACTGCATTCAGAAATGTCCGATCTATCAAAATAAAATAAATGAATCCGATCTATAAACAGCGTAATGAGAGAAAAAATAATACTCCAGAATCACATTTTTGGGGGGCAGCCGTAGCATTGCAAGAAAATACAATAACAGGCCATCAAACTATAGCATCTACCCCAAGATGGTAGCAATAAAAACGTCAGCTCAATGCGCAAAAAATAAACCCCAGATCCCCCAAAAAATGGAAATGCTACAGGTCTCAGAAAACCAAGACAAAATCGAAAAGAATTTCGAAAAATTTACCAATTTTTTTTCACTACTGAAATTAAAACAAACTATACATGTTTGGCATCTGCATACTCGTGCTGACCTAGGAAATTATTTTGCCAAGTCAGTTTTAATAGTGAACATGGTAAATAAAAACAACAAAAAAGTACTGTGGAATTGCACATTATTTGGAATTTCACCGGACTTGGAATTTTTTTTTTTTTTCCTGTTTTATAGTGCATTATATGGTAAAATGAATGGTGTTATTGAGAAGTACAATTTATCCCGCAAAAACAAGCCCCATATGGCTATGTGGACAGGAAAATAAGAGGAGGAGAAAATGAATAAAATGGAATATCGCCAGGTAGTGAAGGGGTTAAAATATGAGATTGCCTGTCATTTTTCAAATCCTATAGAAAAGTGTAAAGGAAAAAAATTTAGCTAAAAATAAAATAACCAAAGCATGCTGCTTTTAAACATCAAAAAATCCAATGAAAACCAAAACCGTCCACAGACTTGGAGGCTTAGCGCTTGAAATGTGTTTCACTGTGGACAATAAAAAAATTAGACACTTTAAAAAAAATGGTCTGAAAAAAGGCAATAAAATTTGATGTTTAACTTGGCAACATACAAGCACTTTAAATGGGTTTTCCAGATTTGGAAAACCTTTATTATTCAGGTGCAATTTCTTTAGCAAAAGAAAAACTTTGCCTAAGGCCACATGCACACGTTCAGTATTTGGTGAGTTTTTTACCACAGTATTTGTTCAGTATTCTACATCAGTATTTGGTGAGTTTTTTACCTCAGTGTTTGGTCAGTATTTTACCTCAGTATTTGGTGAGTTTTTTACCTCAGTATTTGGTCAGTATTTTACCTCAGTATTTGGTCAGTATTTTACCTCAGTACTTGGTTAGTTTTTTACCTCAGTATTTGGTCAGTATTTTACCTCAGTATTTGGTCAGTATTTTACCTCAGTATTTGGTGAGTTTTTTACATCAGTATTTGGTCAGTATTTTACCTCAGTATTTGGTGAGTTTTTTACATCAGTATTTGGTCAGTATTTTACCTCAGTATTTGGTCAGTATTTTACCTCAGTACTTGGTTAGTTTTTTTACCTCAGTATTTGGTCAGTATTTTACCTCAGTATTTGGTCAGTATTTTACCTCAGTATTTGGTGAGTTTTTTACCACAGTATTTGTTCAGTATTCTACATCAGTATTTGGTGAGTTTTTTACCTCAGTGTTTGGTCAGTATTTTACCTCAGTATTTGGTGAGTTTTTTACATCAGTATTTGGTCAGTATTTTACCTCAGTATTTGGTCAGTATTTTACCTCAGTACTTGGTTAGTTTTTTACCTCAGTATTTGGTCAGTATTTTACCTCAGTATTTGGTCAGTATTTTACCTCAGTATTTGGTGAGTTTTTTACATCAGTATTTGGTCAGTATTTTCCCTCTGTATTTGTAAGCCAAAACCAGGAGTGGGACAATCAGAGGAAAAGTACAATAGAAACACGTCACCACATCTATATTTTTCACCCACTCTTTACCAAATATTAAATGTGTGAACTTGGCCTTACTCAGAGTTTAGTCTCTGATACAGTTTCCAGTGTCTGTTAGGCTGCCGTCACTCAAGATTCAAGATTCAAGATTCAAAGAAGCTTTATTGGCAGGACCAAATACACATCAGTTTTGCCAAAGCAAGTGTATAGAGGCAATAGGGATAGGGACTGAGGGGATGTTGGGTAGGAGCTGTGGGGGGAGGTGGATGGGGCAGATCCAGGGTGGGGGCTATAGTCCATGGCATAGGGGAGGTGGATGGGGCAGGTCCAGGTTGGGGGCTATAGTCCATGGCATCATAGTTCTCTTTCTCGTAGTCTATGACATTCGCTCACATACCGCGCTGCTATCTCCACCGCTCTCTCTTCTTCTCCCAAGAAGAAGAGAGAGCTCTCCTCTTCGCCTTACTGTCTGGAGCAACATCACTTTGACAGCGCTGCAGCCAATCACTTAGCTCAGTGGCTCTAAGCAGTTCATACCCTCAATTCAGGTAGAGATGCTGAGTCCAGTGATTGGCTGCAGTGCTGCCAATGTAACGCCTACAGACAATAACAGACACTGGAAATAGTGGTGGAGGTTCAACGGTGGACCTGGGGAGTTTGAGTAAAGCATGGTTTAGTTTTTTTTTTAATAAACAGCAGCCAGAGGAAAGCAGGTTTCAGGTTGGAAAACCCCATTAGTATATACAACCATAGTGCAGATAAAGGCTGTGTAATAATGATTGTGGCAATCTCGTCATCTAAACAATGAAAGGTGGCGGCCATGGTCAGCACAGTAGCTAACCATACAGCGTATGTACAGACATATACAGGCAGTATATTCTCCCATTTAGGTATAGATGCATAATAACGTGAGATTGTCATGTTCACTGTTAACATAGTACATGGATGGGTAGACCGGCGTTTATTGGCCCAATACACAGTTCATATGAAGGTGCTTATATTTTTCTCAGAAAAACATTACAGTTTATTGCATTTTCCATTTTTTTTGTCTATACAGTGATCAATGTTCTAAATGACGCAGCCGTCAGTAGCATTTTTGAAAGAAAACAAAAAAAAAACAAAAATGTCATGAAAACAATGTTTGCAAAACCAGCCTTAAAAGCAACAATTGTCTCCTGAATATAATTTACATGAGCTGAAGAATATTGTTGCTCCCATAGTCCTACCTCTGTACCCTGTGTGCCTCGCGGAATGAGACCACACAAAATAACCCATGTAAAATAAAATAAAATAACCCATAAACAGTCTAGAATTGTGTCAAAATACACATACGGTATTTCTAGAAGAAATTTTGAAGAACAAATATTGGTAGTATTCTTAAAATAATTTGATTGTGTATTTCGCTTTTATATTTTGATTCCTAGTAGGTGTAATGTAACCCGAGCCAATGGAGGCATTCTTATTTTGAATATTTGCAGGCGTACAGTTGAAGTAATATTTTGCAGAGAAAAATCATTGTAATAAGCAGATTATGTTATTTATTATTCTAGAGTCTTAGATAAATAGATAGGTATGGGATAGATAGATAGATAGATAGATAGATAGATAGATAGATAGATAGATAGATAGATAGATAGATAGATAATAGACAGGTAGATAGATAGATAGATAGATAGATAGATAGATAGATAGATAGATACATAGATAGATAGATAATAGACATAAAGATGGATACATAATAGATAGATAGATAGATAGATAGATAGATAGATAGATAGATAGATAGATAGATAGATACTAGATGGATGGATAGATAGATAGATACTGTAGATAGATAGATAGATAGATAGATAGATAGATAGATAGATAGATAGATAGATAGATAGATAGATAATAGATAGATATATACTAGATAGATAGATAGATAGATAGATAGATAGATAGATAGATAGATACTAGATAGATAGATAGATAGATAGATAGATAGATAGATAGATAATAGATAGATATATACTAGATAGATAGATAGATAGATAGATAGATAGATAGATAGATAGATAGATAGATAGATAGATAGAGATAAATAATAAATAGATAGATGATAGATAGATAGATAGATAGATAGATAGATAGATACTAGATAGATAGATAGATGATAGCTAGATAGATAGATAGATAGATAGATAAATAGATACTAGATAGATAGATAGATAGATAGATAGATAGAGATAAATAATAAATAGATAGAATAGATAGATACTAGATAGATAGATAGATAGATAGATAGATAGATAGATAGATAGATAGATAATAGATAGATAGATACATAGATAGATAGATAGATAGATACTGTAGATAGATAGATAGATGCTAGATGGATAGATAGATTGTTAGATGGATAGATAGATAATAGCTGGATAGATGTATAGATAGATAGATAGATAGATAGATAGATATGGGATAGATAGATAGATAGATTGTTAGAGGATAGATAGATAATAGCTGGATAGATGTATAGACAGATAGATAGATAGATAGATACTAGATGGATAGATAGATATATAATAGATAGATGATAGATAATAGATAGATAGATAGATAGATAGATAGATAGATAGATAGATAGATAGATAGATATTAGATAGATGATAGATAGATAGATAGATAGATAGATGATAGATAGATAGATAGATAGATAGATAGATAGATAGATAGATAGATAGATATTAGATAGAT